>NC_092565.1:11665498-12920498 GCF_037975245.1 Apostichopus japonicus
CTCGAGAAGGCTTTTAATATCTGTCGTGGGTGTATAAATGTCATGGTTGGACACTTGCGGGCCCTCTCGTAGGGTCGGCCGTCGTTTCTTCGCGACCATGTGTTGCAACTCGGCGCTCTCACGGGGTTCATCCACTCCCCCCCCGTGAGCAGAGGTGTCCCTCCGTGCACACGTATATATCAACGTTCAGATATGAAGCTTTCGCGGACGGGAGTCCACCCGAGACTGGAAAAGGCTCCTTGCCTGTGGTGCGTAAATATTTTTGCACGTCTAGACTCTTGCTGGCCTTCTCGGTAGGGTCAGCCGTCGTTTCATCGCGACCATGTGTTGCAACTCGGCGCTCGGAGCGGGGGTTTTCACCCACTCGCCCCGTGAGCAGAAGGTTCTTTCGTGCATATTATCTACAAACCCAGATATTGAGCTTTTTCATCTGCAGAACCCCCGGTGGAGAAGAGAGAGAAGAGAGAGAGAGAAGAGAAGAGAGGAGAGATGGAAGGGAGAAGAGAGAAGGCTTCTCGCGTTGCTTGGTGGATGGCACGAGTGTCATGCGACCTTGCGGAGGGTAGAGCGGCAGGCCGAAAGCGACGGCAGGCCGGCCCGATTCACCCGCAGAGATCTGGATCTCGTTCGAAAATTCGAGATCTCGTGGGGGACAGTCGGGAGGGGCAGTCGATCAGAGAGAAAGGATAAGGGAGAGATGAGAGATGAGAGAGAAAGGAGAAGTGAGAAGGGAGAAGGCTTCTCGTGTTTTTTGTTGGTTGGCACAAGTGTCATGAGAGAAAGGAGAGATGATAGAGAAGGGAGAAGAGAGAAGGCTTCTCGCGTTGCTTGGTGATTGGCACGAGTGTCATGCGACCGGGCGGAGGGCAGAGTCGCAGGCCGAAGGCGACGGCAGGCCGGCCCGATTCACCCACAGAGATCATCGGTCTCGTTCGAAGTTTCGAGATCTCGTGGGGGGTAGTCGGGAGGGGTAGTCGAGTCGATCCGATACTCGAGAAGGCCTTCAATATCTGTCGTATGTGTATAAATGTCATGGTTGGACTCGTGCAAGATATATCCGGGAGCAACCCCGACACTCCTCTGAAAATACGGGTTGCTCCCAGGTGAGAAGGTCGATTGTGTGGTCGATGGCACGAGTGTCATGCGACCGGGCGAGGGCCGAGTATTTAGCCGACGGTGACGGCAGGCCGCCCGATGGAGAAACGGTCAGATATCGAGCTTTCATCACGGGACCCGTTCGGGCTTGTTGCCGTTGCTGCGACCATGTGTTGCACTCGGCGCTCTGTACGGGCTTTTTCATCCAAGCAACGAATGCACGCTCGAGGCGTGCGATTGCTCTCCTCTATAACAGTGGACGAGCCGTCGCCCTCCCGCGTCGCCCTCCCGCGTCGCTTCGAACCGGTCCCGTGTCCAAGGCGGGACCACTGCGACTCCTCTCGAAACGACCCAGTCGACTCGGGTAGAGATATACACCTCGAGAATCCCTTCGGGCGGTTCTTCGATCACTGTACCGTAATAGCACGGCATCGAAGGTTGAGGATTGAGAGAGAAAGGGGAGTGCGAGAGCGACTCCAGGATGGCGAACGGGCCTAGCCCGGTTCCGTCGACCGTTACCTGGTTGATCCTGCCAGTAGTCATATGCTTGTCTCGAAGATTTAGCAATGCACGGCTAAGTACAATCCTGAACATACAAGAGAAACTGCAGATGGCTCATTAGATCAGTTATGGTTTATTGGAGAAAGTCTTATACCATGGATAACTGTGGTAATTCTAGAGCTTATACTAATGAGAGAGAAAGGAAAAGGGAGAAGAGAGAAGGCTTCTCGCGTTGCTTGGTGGATGGCACGAGTGTCATGCGACCGGGCGGAGGGCAGAGTCGTAGGCCGAAGAAGACGGCAGGCCGGCCCGATCCACCCGCAGAGATGAGAGAGAAAGTAGAATGGAGAGATGAAGAATGAGAGAGGAAGGAGAAGAGAGAAGGCTTCTCGCGTTGCTTGGTGGCTGGCACGAGTGTCATGCGACCGGGCGGAGGGCAGAGCGGCAGGCCGAAGGCGACGGCAGGCCGGCCCGATTCACCCGCAGAGATATGGATCTCGTTCGAGAATTCGAGATCTCGTGGGGGCAGTCGGGAGGGGCATTCGAGTCGATCAGAGAGAAAGGAGAAGGGAGAGATGAGAGGTGAGAGAGAAAGGAGAGGGGAGAAGGGAGAAGAGAGAAGGCTTCTCGCGTTGTTCGGTGGATGGCACAAGTGTCATGAGAGAAAGGAGAAAGGAGAAGGGAGAGATGAGAGATGAGAGAGAAAGGAGAAGGGAGAAGAGAGTAGGCTTCTCGCGTTGCTTGGTGGATGGCACGAGTGTCATGCGACCTGGCAGAGTGGCGGGTCGAAGGCGACGGCAGGCCGGCCCGATGCATCTGCAAGATCTGACCCTCGTTCGAGATTTTGAGATCTCTTTAGTGTAGCGGGTATTGGCTTAAGTGTGTGATCCAATGGTCAGAACGAGTGGGCAGAGTGAATCGGATTCTATATATGAGGGGGGTTGTAGAGTCGATCCAAGACTCGAGAAGGCTTTTAATATCTGTCGTGGGTGTATAAATGTCATGGTTGGACACTTGCGGGCCCTCTCGTAGGGTCGGCCGTCGTTTCTTCGCGACCATGTGTTGCAACTCGGCGCTCTCACGGGGTTCATCCACTCACCCCCGTGAGCAGAGGTGTCCCTCCGTGCACACGTATATATCAACGTTCAGATATGAAGCTTTCGCGGACGGGAGTCCACCCGAGACTCGAAAAGGCTCCTTGCCTGTGGTACGTAAATATTTTTGCACGTCTAGACTCTTGCTGGCCTTCTCGGTAGGGTCAGCCGTCGTTTCATCGCGACCATGTGTTGCAACTCGGCGCTCAGAACGGGGGTTTTCACCCACTCGCCCCGTGAGCAGAAGATTCTTTCGTGCATATTATCTACAAACCCAGATATTGAGCTTTTTCATCCGCAGAACCCCCGGTGGAGAAGAGAGAAGAGAGAGAGGAGAGATGAAAGGGAGAAGAGAGAAGGCTTCTCGCGTTGCTTGGTGGATGGCACGAGTGTCATGCGACCTGGCGGAGGGTAGAGCGGCAGGCCGAAGGCGACGGCAGGCCGGCCCGATTCACCCGCAGAGATCTGGATCTCGTTCGAGAATTCGAGATCTCGTGGGGGACAGTCGGGAGGGGCAGTCGATCAGAGAGAAAGGAGAAGGGAGAGATGAGAGATGAGAGAGAAAGGAGAAGTGAGAAGGGAGAAGGCTTCTCGTGTTTTTTGTTGGTTGGCACAAGTTTCATGAGAGAAAGGAGAGATGATAGAGAAGGGAGAAGAGAGAAGGCTTCTCGCGTTGCTTGGTGATTGGCACGAGTGTCATGCGACCGGGCGGAGGGCAGAGTCGCAGGCCGAAGGCCGAAGGCGACGGCAGGCCGGCCCGATTCACCCACAGAGATCATCGGTCTCGTTCGAAGTTTCGAGATCTCGTGGGGGTAGTCGGGAGGGGTAGTCGAGTCGATCCGATACTCGAGAAGTCCTTCAATATCTGTCGTATGTGTATAAATGTCATGGTTGGACTCGTGCAAGATATATCCGGGAGCAACCCCGACACTCCTCTGAAAATACGGGTTGCTCCCAGGTGAGAAGGTCGATTGTGTGGTCGATGGCACGAGTGTCATGCGACCGGGCGAGGGCCGAGTATTTAGCCGACGGTGACGGCAGGCCGCCCGATGGAGAAACGGTCAGATATCGAGCTTTCATCACGGGACCCGTTCGGGCTTGTTGCCGTTGCTGCGACCATGTGTTGCACTCGGCGCTCTGTACGGGTTTTTTCATCCAAGCAACGAATGCACGCTCGAGGCGTGCAATTGCTCTCCTCTATAACAGTGGACGAGCCGTCGCCCTCCCGCGTCGCCTTCCCGCGTCGCTTCGAACCGGTCCCGTATCCAAGGCGGGACCACTGCGACTCCTCTCGAAACGACCCAGTCGACTCGGGTAGAGATATACACCTCGAGAATCCCTTCGGGCGGTTCTTCGATCACTGTACCGTAATAGCACGGCATCGAAGGTTGAGGATTGAGAGAGAAAGGGGAGTGCGAGAGCGACTCCAGGATGGCGAACGGGCCTAGCCCGGTTCCGTCGACCGTTACCTGGTTGATCCTGCCAGTAGTCATATGCTTGTCTCGAAGATTAAGCAATGCACGGCTAAGTACAATCCTGAACATACAAGAGAAACTGCAGATGGCTCATTAGATCAGTTATGGTTTATTGGAGAAAGTCTTATACCATGGATAACTGTGGTAATTCTAGAGCTTATACTAATGAGAGAGAAAGGAAAAGGGAGAAGAGAGAAGGCTTCTCGCGTTGCTTGGTGGATGGCACGAGTGTCATGCGACCGGGCGGAGGGCAGAGTCGTAGGCCGAAGGCGACGGCAGGCCGGCCCGATCCACCCGAAGAGATGAGAGAGAAAGTAGAATGGAGAGATGAAGAATGAGAGAGGAAGGAGAAGAGAGAAGGCTTCTCGCGTTGCTTGGTGGCTGGCACGAGTGTCATGCGACGGGGCGGAGGGCAGAGCGGCAGGCCGAAGGCGACGGCAGGCCGGCCCGATTCACCCGCAGAGATCTGGATCTCGTTCGAGAATTCGAGATCTCGTGTGGGACAGTCGGGAGGGGCAGTCGATCAGAGAGAAAGGAGAAGGGAGAGATGAGAGATGAGAGAGAAAGGAGAAGTGAGAAGGGAGAAGGCTTCTCGTGTTTTTTGTTGGTTGGCACAAGTGTCATGAGAGAAAGGAGAGATGATAGAGAAGAGAGAAGGCTTCTCGCGTTGCTTGGTGATTGGCACGAGTGTCATGCGACCGGGCGGAGGGCAGAGTCGCAGGCCGAAGGCGACGGCAGGCCGGCCCGATTCACCCACAGAGATCATCGGTCTCGTTCGAAGTTTCGAGATCTCGTGGGGGTAGTCGGGAGGGGTAGTCGAGTCGATCCGATACTCGAGAAGGCCTTCAATATCTGTCGTATGTGTATAAATGTCATGGTTGGACTCGTGCAAGATATATCCGGGAGCAACCCCGACACTCCTCTGAAAATACGGGTTGCTCCCAGGTGAGAAGGTCGATTGTGTGGTCGATGGCACGAGTGTCATGCGACCGGGCGAGGGCCGAGTATTTAGCCGACGGTGACGGCAGGCCGCCCGATGGAGAAACGGTCAGATATCGAGCTTTCATCACGGGACCCGTTCGGGCTTGTTGCCGTTGCTGCGACCATGTGTTGCACTCGGCGCTCTGTACGGGCTTTTTCATCCAAGCAACGAATGCACGCTCGAGGCGTGCGATTTCTCCTCTATAATAGTGGACGAGCCGTCGCCCTCCCGCGTCGCTTCGAACCTGTCCCGTGTCCAAGGCGGGACCACTGCAACTCCTCTCGAAACGACCCAGTCGACTCGGGTAGAGATATACACCTCGAGAATCCCTTCGGGCGGTTCTTCGATCACTGTACCGTAATAGCACGGCATCGAAGGTTGAGGATTGAGAGAGAAAGGGGAGTGCGAGAGCGACTCCAGGATGGCGAACGGGCCTAGCCCGGTTCCGTCGACCGTTACCTGGTTGATCCTGCCAGTAGTCATGCTTGTCTCGAAGATTAAGCAATGCACGGCTAAGTACAATCCTGAACATACAAGAGAAACTGCAGATGGCTCATTAGATCAGTTATGGTTTATTGGAGAAAGTCTTATACCATGGATAACTGTGGTAATTCTAGAGCTTATACTAATGAGAGAGAAAGGAAAAGGGAGAAGAGAGAAGGCTTCTCGCGTTGCTTGGTGGATGGCACGAGTGTCATGCGACCGGGCGGAGGGCAGAGTCGTAGGCCGAAGGCGACGGCAGGCCGGCCCGATCCACCCGCAGAGATGAGAGAGAAAGTAGAATGGAGAGATGAAGAATGAGAGAGGAAGGAGAAGAGAGAAGGCTTCTCGCATTGCTTGGTGGCTGGCACGAGTGTCATGCGACCGGGCGTAGGGCAGAGCGGCAGGCCGAAGGCGACGGCAGGCCGGCCCGATTCACCCGCAGAGATCTGGATCTCGTTCGAGAATTCGAGATCTCGTGGGGGCAGTCGGGAGGGGCATTCGAGTCGATCCGAGACTCGTGAAGGCTTTCAATATCTGTCGTGTGTGTATAAATGTCATGGTTGGACACTTGCGGGCCCTCTCGTAGGGTCGGCCGTCGTTTCTTCGCGACCATGTGTTGCAACTCGGCGCTCTCACGGGGTTCATCCACTCCCCCCCGTGAGCAGAGGTGTCCCTCCGTGCACACGTATATATCAACGTTCAGATATGAAGCTTTCGCGGACGGGAGTCCACCCGAGACTCGAAAAGGCTCCTTGCCTGTGGTGCGTAAATATTTTTGCACGTCTAGACTCTTGCTGGCCTTCTCGGTAGGGTCAGCCGTCGTTTCATCGCGACCATGTGTTGCAACTCGGCGCTCAGAACGGGGGTTTTCACCCACTCGCCCCGTGAGCAGAAGATTCTTTCGTGCATATTATCTACAAACCCAGATATTGAGCTTTTTCATCCGCAGAACCCCCGGTGGAGAAGAGAGAAGAGAGAGAAGAGATCTGGATCTCGTTCGAGAATTCGAGATCTCGTGGGGGGCAGTCGGGAGGGGCAGTCGATCAGAGAGAAAGGAGAAGGGAGAGATGAGAGATGAGAGAGAAAGGAGAGGGGAGAAGGGAGAAGAGAGAAGGCTTCTCGCGTTGTTCGGTCGATGGCACAAATGTCATGAGAGAAAGGAGAAGGGAGATGAGAGAGAAAGGAGAAGGGAGAAGAGAGTAGGCTTCTCCCGTTGCTTGGTGGATGGCACGAGTGTCATGCGACCTGGCAGAGTGGCGGGTCGAAGGCGACGGCAGGCCGGCCCGATGCATCTGCAAGATCTGACCCTCGTTCGAGATTTTGAGATCTCTTTAGTGTAGCGGGTATTGGCTTAAGTGTGTGATCCAATGGTCAGAACGAGTGGGCAGAGTGAATCGGATTCTATATATGAGGGGGGTTGTAGAGTCGATCCAAGACTCGAGAAGGCTTTTAATATCTGTCGTGGGTGTCATGCGACCTTGCGGAGGGTAGAGCGGCAGGCCGAAGGCGACGGCAGGCCGGCCCGATTCACCCGCAGAGATCTGGATCTCGTTCGAGAATTCGAGATCTCGTGGGGGACAGTCGGGAGGGGCAGTCGATCAGAGAGAAAGGAGAAGGGAGAGATTAGAGATGAGAGAGAAAGGAGAAGTGAGGAGGGAGAAGGCTTCTCGTGTTTTTTGTTGCTTGGCACAAGTGTCATGAGAGAAAGGAGAGATGATAGAGAAGGGAGAAGAGAGAAGGCTTCTCGCGTTGCTTGGTGATTGGCACGAGTGTCATGCGACCGGGCGGAGGGCAGAGTCGCAGGCCGAAGGCCGAAGGCGACGGCAGGCCGGCCCGATTCACCCACAGAGATCATCGGTCTCGTTCGAAGTTTCGAGATCTCGTGGGGGGTAGTCGATCCGATACTCGAGAAGGCCTTCAATATCTGTCGTATGTGTATAAATGTCATGGTTGGACTCGTGCAAGATATATCCGGGAGCAACCCCGACACTCCTCTGAAAATACGGGTTGCTCCCAGGTGAGAAGGTCGATTGTGTGGTCGATGGCACGAGTGTCATGCGACCGGGCGAGGGCCGAGTATTTAGCCGACGGTGACGGCAGGCCGCCCGATGGAGAAACGGTCAGATATCGAGCTTTCATCACGGGACCCGTTCGGGCTTGTTGCCGTTGCTGCGACCATGTGTTGCACTCGGCGCTCTGTACGCGCTTTTTCATCCAAGCAACGAATGCACGCTCGAGGCGTGCGATTGCTCTCCTCTATAACAGTGGACGAGCCGTCGCCCTCCCGCGTCGCTTCGAACCGGTCCCGTGTCCAAGGCGGGACCACTGCGACTCCTCTCGAAACGACCCAGTCGACTCGGGTAGAGATATACACCTCGAGAATCCCTTCGGGCGGTTCTTCGATCACTGTACCGTAATAGCACGGCATCGAAGGTTGAGGATTGAGAGAGAAAGGGGAGTGCGAGAGCGACTCCAGGATGGCGAACGGGCCTAGCCCGGTTCCGTCGACCGTTACCTGGTTGATCCTGCCAGTAGTCATATGCTTGTCTCGAAGATTAAGCAATGCACGGCTAAGTACAATCCTGAACATACAAGAGAAACTGCAGATGGCTCATTAGATCAGTTATGGTTTATTGGAGAAAGTCTTATACCATGGATAACTGTGGTAATTCTAGAGCTTATACTAATGAGAGAGAAAGGAAAAGGGAGAAGAGAGAAGGCTTCTCGCGTTGTTCGGTGGATGGCACAAGTGTCATGAGAGAAAGGAGAAAGGAGAAGGGAGAGATGAGAGATGAGAGAGAAAGGAGAAGGGAGAAGAGAGTAGGCTTCTCGCGTTGCTTGGTGGATGGCACGAGTGTCATGCGACCTGGCAGAGTGGCGGGTCGAAGGCGACGGCAGGCCGGCCCGATGCATCTGCAAGATCTGACCCTCGTTCGAGATTTTGAGATCTCTTTAGTGTAGCGGGTATTGGCTTAAGTGTGTGATCCAATGGTCAGAACGAGTGGGCAGAGTGAATCGGATTCTATATATGAGGGGGGTTGTAGAGTCGATCCAAGACTCGAGAAGGCTTTTAATATCTGTCGTGGGTGTATAAATGTCATGGTTGGACACTTGCGGGCCCTCTCGTAGGGTCGGCCGTCGTTTCTTCGCGACCATGTATTGCAACTCGGCGCTCTCACGGGGTTCATCCACTCCCCCCCGTGAGCAGAGGTGTCCCTCCGTGCACACGTATATATCAACGTTCAGATATGAAGCTTTCGCGGACGGGAGTCCACCCGAGACTCGAAAAGGCTCCTTGCCTGTGGTGCGTAAATATTTTTGCACGTCTAGACTCTTGCTGGCCTTCTCGGTAGGGTCAGCCGTCGTTTCATCGCGACCATGTGTTGCAACTCGGCGCTCAGAGCGGGGGTTTTCACCCACTCGCCCCGTGAGCAGAAGGTTCTTTCGTGCATATTATCTACAAACCCAGATATTGAGCTTTTTCATCCGCAGAACCCCCGGTGGAGAAGAGAGAGAAGAGAGAGAGAGAAGAGAAGAGAGGAGAGATGGAAGGGAGAAGAGAGAAGGCTTCTCGCGTTGCTTGGTGGATGGCACGAGTGTCATGCGACCTTGCGGAGGGTAGAGCGGCAGGCCGAAAGCGACGGCAGGCCGGCCCGATTCACCCGCAGAGATCTGGATCTCGTTCGAGAATTCGAGATCTCGTGGGGGACAGTCGGGAGGGGCAGTCGATCAGAGAGAAAGGAGAAGGGAGAGATGAGAGATGAGAGAGAAAGGAGAAGTGAGAAGGGAGAAGGCTGCTCGTGTTTTTTGTTGGTTGGCACAAGTGTCATGAGAGAAAGGAGAGATGATAGAGAAGAGAGAAGGCTTCTCGCGTTGCTTGGTGATTGGCACGAGTGTCATGCGACCGGGCGGAGGGCAGAGTCGCAGGCCGAAGGCGACGGCAGGCCGGCCCGATTCACCCACAGAGATCATCGGTCTCGTTCGAAGTTTCGAGATCTCGTGGGGGGTAGTCGGGAGGGGTAGTCGAGTCGATCCGATACTCGAGAAGGCCTTCAATATCTGTCGTATGTGTATAAATGTCATGGTTGGACTCGTGCAAGATATATCCGGGAGCAACCCCGACACTCCTCTGAAAATACGGGTTGCTCCCAGGTGAGAAGGTCGATTGTGTGGTCGATGGCACGAGTGTCATGCGACCGGGCGAGGGCCGAGTATTTAGCCGACGGTGACCACAGGCCGCCCGATGGAGAAACGGTCAGATATCGAGCTTTCATCACGGGACCCGGTCGGGCTTGTTGCCGTTGCTGCGACCATGTGTTGCACTCGGCGCTCTGTACGGGCTTTTTCAACCAAGCAACGAATGCACGCTCGAGGCGTGCGATTGCTCTCCTCTATAACAGTGGACGAGCCGTCGCCCTCCCGCGTCGCTTCGAACCGGTCCCGTGTCCAAGGCGGGACCACTGCGACTCCTCTCGAAACGACCCAGTCGACTCCGGTAGAGATATACACCTCGAGAATCCCTTCGGGCGGTTCTTCGATCACTGTACCGTAATAGCACGGCATCGAAGGTTGAGGATTGAGAGAGAAAGGGGAGTGCGAGAGCGACTCCAGGATGGCGAACAGGCCTAGCCCGGTTCCGTCGACCGTTACCTGGTTGATCCTGCCAGTAGTCATGCTTGTCTCGAAGATTAAGCAATGCACGGCTAAGTACAATCCTGAACATACAAGAGAAACTGCAGATGGCTCATTAGATCAGTTATGGTTTATTGGAGAAAGTCTTATACCATGGATAACTGTGGTAATTCTAGAGCTTATACTAATGAGAGAGAAAGGAAAAGGGAGAAGAGAGAAGGCTTCTCGCGTTGCTTGGTGGATGGCACGAGTGTCATGCGACCGGGCGGAGGGCAGAGTCGTAGGCCGAAGGCGACGGCAGGCCGGCCCGATCCACCCGCAGAGATGAGAGAGAAAGTAGAATGGAGAGATGAAGAATGAGAGAGGAAGGAGAAGAGAGAAGGCTTCTCGCATTGCTTGGTGGCTGGCACGAGTGTCATGCGACCGGGCGGAGGGCAGAGCGGCAGGCCGAAGGCGACGGCAGGCCGGCCCGATTCACCCGCAGAGATCTGGATCTCGTTCGAGAATTCGAGATCTCGTGGGGGCAGTCGGGAGGGGCATTCGAGTCGATCCGAGACTCGTGAAGGCTTTCAATATCTGTCGTGTGTGTATAAATGTCATGGTTGGACACTTGCGGGCCCTCTCGTAGGGTCGGCCGTCGTTTCTTCGCGACCATGTGTTGCAACTCGGCGCTCTCACGGGGTTCATCCACTCCCCCCCGTGAGCAGAGGTGTCCCTCCGTGCACACGTATATATCAACGTTCAGATATGAAGCTTTCGCGGACGGGAGTCCACCCGAGACTCGAAAAGGCTCCTTGCCTGTGGTGCGTAAATATTTTTGCACGTCTAGACTCTTGCTGGCCTTCTCGGTAGGGTCAGCCGTCGTTTCATCGCGACCATGTGTTGCAACTCGGCGCTCAGAACGGGGGTTTTCACCCACTCGCCCCGTGAGCAGAAGATTCTTTCGTGCATATTATCTACAAACCCAGATATTGAGCTTTTTCATCCGCAGAACCCCCGGTGGAGAAGAGAGAAGAGAGAGAAGAGAGAGAGAGGAGAGATGAAAGGGAGAAGAGAGAAGGCTTCTCGCGTTGCTTGGTGGATGGCACGAGTGTCATGCGACCTTGCGGAGGGTAGAGTCGTAGGCCGAAGGCGACGGCAGGCCGGCCCGATCCACCCGCAGAGATGATAGAGAAAGTAGAATGGAGAGATGAAGAATGAGAGAGGAAGGAGAAGAGAGAAGGCTTCTCGCGTTGCTTGGTGGCTGGCACGAGTGTCATGCGACCGGGCGGAGGGCAGAGCGGCAGGCCGAAGGCGACGGCAGGCCGGCCCGATTCACCCGCAGAGATCTGGATCTCGTTCGAGAATTCGAGATCTCGTGGGGGGCAGTCGGGAGGGGCAGTCGATCAGAGAGAAAGGAGAAGGGAGAGATGAGAGATGAGAGAGAAAGGAGAGGGGAGAAGGGAGAAGAGAGAAGGCTTCTCGCGTTGTTCGGTGGATGGCACAAGTGTCATGAGAGAAAGGAGAAGGGAGAGATGAGAGATGAGAGAGAAAGGAGAAGGGAGAAGAGAGTAAGCTTCTCGCGTTGTTCGGTGGATGGTACAAGTGTCATGAGAGAAAGGAGAAGGGAGAGATGAGAGATGAGAGAGAAAGGAGAAGGGAGAAGAGAGTAGGCTTCTCGCGTTGCTTGGTGGATGGCACGAGTGTCATGCGACCTGGCAGAGTGGCGGGTCGAAGGCGACGGCAGGCCGGCCCGATGCATCTGCAAGATCTGACCCTCGTTCGAGATTTTGAGATCTCTTTAGTGTAGCCGGTATTGGCTTAAGTGTGTGATCCAATGGTCAGAACGAGTGGGCAGAGTGAATCGGATTCTATATATGAGGGGGGTTGTAGAGTCGATCCAAGACTCGAGAAGGCTTTTAATATCTGTCGTGTGTGTATAAATGTCATGGTTGGACACTTGCGGGCCCTCTCGTAGGGTCGGCCGTCGTTTCTTCGCGACCATGTGTTGCAACTCGGCGCTCTCACGGGGTTCATCCACTCCCCCCCCCCCCCCGTGAGCAGAGGTGTCCCTCCGTGCACACGTATATATCAACGTTCAGATATGAAGCTTTCGCGGACGGGAGTCCACCCGAGACTCGAAAAGGCTCCTTGCCTGTGGTGCGTAAATATTTTTGCACGTCTAGACTCTTGCTGGCCTTCTCGGTAGGGTCAGCCGTCGTTTCATCGCGACCATGTGTTGCAACTCGGCGCTCAGAACGGGGGTTTTCACCCACTCGCCCCGTGAGCAGAAGATTCTTTCGTGCATATTATCTACAAACCCAGATATTGAGCTTTTTCATCCGCAGAACCCCCGGTGGAGAAGAGAGAAGAGAGAGAAGAGAGAGAGAGGAGAGATGAAAGGGAGAAGAGAGAAGGCTTCTCGCGTTGCTTGGTGGATGGCACGAGTGTCATGCGACCTTGCGGAGGGTAGAGCGGCAGGCCGAAGGCGACGGCAGGCCGGCCCGATTCACCCGCAGAGATCTGGATCTCGTTCGAGAATTCGAGATCTCGTGGGGGACAGTCGGGAGGGGCAGTCGATCAGAGAGAAAGGAGAAGGGAGAGATGAGAGATGAGAGAGAAAGGAGAAGGGAGAAGAGAGAAGGCTTTCTCGTGTTTTTTGTTGGTTGGCACAAGTGTCATGAGAGAAAGGAGAGATGATAGAGAAGAGAGAAGGCTTCTCGCGTTGCTTGGTGATTGGCACGAGTGTCATGCGACCGGGCGGAGGGCAGAGTCGCAGGCCGAAGGCCGAAGGCGACGGCAGGCCGGCCCGATTCGCCCACAGAGATCATCGGTCTCGTTCGAAGTTTCGAGATC
Organism: Apostichopus japonicus; assembly: GCF_037975245.1. Taxonomy (NCBI): domain Eukaryota; kingdom Metazoa; phylum Echinodermata; class Holothuroidea; order Aspidochirotida; family Stichopodidae; genus Apostichopus; species Apostichopus japonicus. The sequence goes on from NC_092565.1 coordinate 11,678,596, forward strand.
TCGTGGGGGGTAGTCGGGAGGGGTAGTCGAGTCGATCCGATACTCGAGAAGGCCTTCAATATCTGTCGTATGTGTATAAATGTCATGGTTGGACTCGTGCAAGATATATCCGGGAGCAACCCCGACACTCCTCTGAAAATACGGGTTGCTCCCAGGTGAGAAGGTCGATTGTGTGGTCGATGGCACGAGTGTCATGCGACCGGGCGAGGGCCGAGTATTTAGCCGACGGTGACGGCAGGCCGCCCGATGGAGAAACGGTCAGATATCGAGCTTTCATCACGGGACCCGTTCGGGCTTGTTGCCGTTGCTGCGACCATGTGTTGCACTCGGCGCTCTGTACGGGCTTTTTCATCCAAGCAACGAATGCACGCTCGAGGCGTGCGATTGCTCTCCTCTATAACAGTGGACGAGCCGTCGCCCTCCCGCGTCGCTTCGAACCGGTCCCGTGTCCAAGGCGGGACCACTGCGACTCCTCTCGAAACGACCCAGTCGACTCGGGTAGAGATATACACCTCGAGAATCCCTTCGGGCGGTTCTTCGATCACTGTACCGTAATAGCACGGCATCGAAGGTTGAGGATTGAGAGAGAAAGGGGAGTGCGAGAGCAACTCCAGGATGGCGAACGGGCCTAGCCCGGTTCCGTCGACCGTTACCTGGTTGATCCTGCCAGTAGTCATATGCTTGTCTCGAAGATTAAGCAATGCACGGCTAAGTACAATCCTGAACATACAAGAGAAACTGCAGATGGCTCATTAGATCAGTTATGGTTTATTGGAGAAAGTCTTATACCATGGATAACTGTGGTAATTCTAGAGCTTATACTAATGAGAGAGAAAGGAAAAGGGAGAAGAGAGAAGGCTTCTCGCGTTGCTTGGTGGATGGCACGAGTGTCATGCGACCGGGCGGAGGGCAGAGTCGTAGGCCGAAGGCGACGGCAGGCCGGCCCGATCCACCCGCAGAGATGAGAGAGAAAGTAGAATGGAGAGATGAAGAATGAGAGAGGAAGGAGAAGAGAGAAGGTTTCTCGCATTGCTTGGTGGCTGGCACGAGTGTCATGCGACCGGGCGGAGGGCAGAGCGGCAGGCCGAAGGCGACGGCAGGCCGGCCCGATTCACCCGCAGAGATCTGGATCTCGTTCGAGAATTCGAGATCTCGTGGGGGCAGTCGGGAGGGGCATTCGAGTCGATCCGAGACTCGTGAAGGCTTTCAATATCTATCGTGTATGTATAAATGTCATGGTTGGACACTTGCGGGCCCTCTCGTAGGGTCGGCCGTCGTTTCTTCGCGACCAAGTGTTGCAACTCGGCGCTCTCACGGGGTTCATCCACTCCCCCCCCCCCCCCCCCGTGAGCAGAGGTGTCCCTCCGTGCACACGTATATATCAACGTTCAGATATGAAGCTTTCGCGGACGGGAGTCCACCCGAGACTCGAAAAGGCTCCTTGCCTGTGGTGCGTAAATATTTTTGCACGTCTAGACTCTTGCTGGCCTTCTCGGTAGGGTCAGCCGTCGCTTCATCGCGACCATGTGTTTTCACCCACTCGACCCGTGAGCAGAAGATTATTTCGTGCATATTATCTACAAACCCAGATATTGAGCTTTTTCATCCGCAGAACCCCCGGTGGAGAAGAGAGAGAGAAGAGAGAGAAGAGAGAGGAAGAGATGAGAGGACAGATGAAATGGAGAAGAGAGAAGGCTTCTCGCGTTGCTTGGTGGATGGCACGAGTGTCATGCGACCTTGCGGAGGGTAGAGCGGCAGGCCGAAGGCGACGGCAGGCCGGCCCGATTCACCCGCAGAGATCTGGATCTCGTTCGAGAATTCGAGATCTCGTGGGGGGCAGTCGGGAGGGGCAGTCGATCAGAGAGAAAGGAGAAGGGAGAGATGAGAGATGAGAGAGAAAGGAGAAGTGAGAAGGGAGAAGGCTTCTCGTGTTTTTTGTTGGTTGGCACAAGTGTCATGAGAGAAAGGAGAGATGATGGAGAAGAGAGAAGGCTTCTCGCGTTGCTTGGTGATTGGCACGAGTGTCATGCGACCGGGCGGAGGGCAGAGTCGCAGGCCGACGGCCGGCCGGCCCGATTCACCCACAGAGATCATCGGTCTCGTTCGAAGTTTCGAGATCTCGTGGGGGGTAGTCGATCCGGTAGTCGAGAAGGCCTTCAATATCTGTCGTATGTGTATAAATGTCATGGTTGGACTCGTGCAAGATATATCCGGGAGCAACCCCGACACTCCTCTGAAAATACGGGTTGCTCCCAGGTGAGAAGGTAGATTGTGTGGTCGATGGCACGAGTGTCATGCGACCGGGCGAGGGCCGAGTATTTAGCCGACGGTGACGGCAGGCCGCCCGATGGAGAAACGGTCAGATATCGAGCTTTCATCACGGGACCCGTTCGGGCTTGTTGCCGTTGCTGCGACCATGTGTTGCACTCGGCGCTCTGTACGGGCTTTTTCATCCAAGCAACGAATGCACGCTCGAGGCGTGCGATTGCTCTCCTCTATAACAGTGGACGAGCCGTCGCCCTCCCGCGTCGCTTCGAACCGGTCCCGTGTCCAAGGCGGGACCACTGCGACTCCTCTCGAAACGACCCAGTCGACTCGGGTAGAGATATACACCTCGAGAATCCCTTCGGGCGGTTCTTCGATCACTGTACCGTAATAGCACGGCATCGAAGGTTGAGGATTGAGAGAGAAAGGGGAGTGCGATCAGAGAGAAAGGAGAAGGGAGAGATGAGAGATGAGAGAGAAAGGAGAAGGGAGAAGAGAGAAGGCTTTCTCGTGTTTTTTGTTGGTTGGCACAAGTGTCATGAGAGAAAGGAAAGATGATAGAGAAGAGAGAAGGCTTCTCGCGTTGCTTGGTGATTGGCACGAGTGTCATGCGACCGGGCGGAGGGCAGAGTCGCAGGCCAAAGGCCGAAGGCGACGGCAGGCCGGCCCGATTCACCCACAGAGATCATCGGTCTCGTTCGAAGTTTCGAGATCTCGTGGGGGGTAGTCGGGAGGGGTAGTCGAGTCGATCCGATACTCGAGAAGGCCTTCAATATCTGTCGTATGTGTATAAATGTCATGGTTGGACTCGTGCAAGATATATCCGGGAGCAACCCCGACACTCCTCTGAACATACGGGTTGCTCCCAGGTGAGAAGGTCGATTGTGTGGTCGATGGCACGAGTGTCATGCGACCGGGCGAGGGCCGAGTATTTAGCCGACGGTGACGGCAGGCCGCCCGATGGAGAAACGGTCAGATATCGAGCTTTCATCACGGGACCCGTTCGGGCTTGTTGCCGTTGCTGCGACCATGTGTTGCACTCGGCGCTCTGTACGGGCTTTTTCATCCAAGCAACGAATGCACGCTCGAGGCGTGCGATTGCTCTCCTCTATAACAGTGGACGAGCCGTCGCCCTCCCGCGTCGCCCTCCCGCGTCGCTTCGAACCGGTCCCGTGTCCAAGGCGGGACCACTGCGACTCCTCTCGAAACGACCCAGTCGACTCGGGTAGAGATATACACCTCGAGAATCCCTTCGGGCGGTTCTTCGATCACTCTACCGTAATAGCACGGCATCGAAGGTTGAGGATTGAGAGAGAAAGGGGAGTGCGAGAGCGACTCCAGGATGGCGAACGGGCCTAGCCCGGTTCCGTCGACCGTTACTTGGTTGATCCTGCCAGTAGTCATATGCTTGTCTCGAAGATTAAGCAATGCACGGCTAAGTACAATCCTGAACATACAAGAGAAACTGCAGATGGCTCATTAGATCAGTTATGGTTTATTGGAGAAAGTCTTATACCATGGATAACTGTGGTAATTCTAGAGCTTATACTAATGAGAGAGAAAGGAAAAGGGAGAAGAGAGAAGGCTTCTCGCGTTGCTTGGTGGATGGCACGAGTGTCATGCGACCGGGCGGAGGGCAGAGTCGTAGGCCGAAGGCGACGGCAGGCCGGCCCGATCCACCCGTAGAGATGATAGAGAAAGTAGAATGGAGAGATGAAGAATGAGAGAGGAAGGAGAAGAGAGAAGGCTTCTCGCGTTGCTTGGTGGCTGGCACGAGTGTCATGCGACCGGGCGGAGGGCAGAGCGGCAGGCCGAAGGCGACGGCAGGCCGGCCCGATTCACCCGCAGAGATCTGGATCTCGTTCGAGAATTCGAGATCTCGTGGGGGGCAGTCGGGAGGGGCAGTCGATCAGAGAGAAAGGAGAAGGGAGAGATGAGAGATGAGAGAGAAAGGAGAGGGGAGAAGGGAGAAGAGAGAAGGCTTCTCGCGTTGTTCGGTGGATGGCACAAGTGTCATGAGAGAAAGGAGAAGGGAGAGATGAGAGATGAGAGAGAAAGGAGAAGGGAGAAGAGAGTAGGCTTCTCGCGTTGATTGGTGGATGGCACGAGTGTCATGCGACCTGGCAGAGTGGCGGGTCGAAGGCGACGGCAGGCAGGCCGGCCCGCTGCATCCGCAAGATCTGACTCTCGTTCGAGATTTTGAGATCTCTTTAGTATAGCGGGTATTGGCTTAAGTGTGTGATCCAATGGTCAGAACGAGTGGGCAGAGTGAATCGGATTCTATATATGAGGGGGGTTGTAGAGTCGATCCAAGACTCGAGAAGGCTTTTAATATCTGTCGTGAGTGTATAAATGTCATGGTTGGACACTTGCGGGCCCTCTCTTAGGGTCGGCCGTCGTTTCTTCGCGACCATGTGTTGCAACTCGGCGCTCTCACGGGGTTCATCCACTCCCGACCCCCCCCCCCGTGAGCAGAGGTGTCCCTCCGTGCACACGTATATATCAACGTTCAGATATGAAGCTTTCGCGGACGGGAGTCCACCCGAGACTCGAAAAGGCTCCTTGCCTGTGGTGCGTAAATATTTTTGCACGTCTAGACTCTTGCTGGCCTTCTCGGTAGGGTCAGCCGTCGTTTCATCGCGACCATGTGTTGCAACTCGGCGCTCAGAGCGGGGGTTTTCACCCACTCGCCCCGTGAGCAGAAGATTCTTTCGTGCATATTATCTACAAACCCAGATATTGAGCTTTTTCATCCGCAGAACCCCCGGTGGAGAAGAGAGAAGAGAGAGAAGAGAGAGAGAGGAGAGATGAAAGGGAGAAGAGAGAAGGCTTCTCGCGTTGCTTGGTGGATGGCACGAGTGTCATGCGACCGGGCGGAGGGCAGAGCGGCAGGCCGAAGGCGACGGCAGGCCGGCCCGATTCACCCGAACTTTCGAGAATTCGAGATCTCGAGAATTCGAGATCTCGTGGGGGGCAGTCGGGAGGGGCAGTCGATCAGAGAGAAAGGAGAAGGGAGAGATGAGAGATGAGAGAGAAAGGAGAGGGGAGAAGGGAGAAGAGAGAAGGCTTCTCGCGTTGTTCGGTGGATGGCACAAGTGTCATGAGAGAAAGGAGAAGGAAGAGATGAGAGATGAGAGAGAAAGGAGAAGGGAGAAGAGAGTAGGCTTCTCGCGTTGCTTGGTGGATGGCACGAGTGTCATGCGACCTGGCAGAGTGGCGGGTCGAAGGCGACGGCAGGCCGGCCCGATGCATCTGCAAGATCTGATCCTCGTTCGAGATTTTGAGATCTCTTTAGTGTAGCGGGTATTGGCTTAAGTGTGTGATCCAATGGTCAGAACGAGTGGGCAGAGTGAATCGGATTCTATATATGAGGGGGGTTGTAGAGTCGATCCAAGACTCGAGAAGGCTTTTAATATCTGTCGTGGGTGTATAAATGTCATGGTTGGACACTTGCGGGCCCTCTCGTAGGGTCGGCCGTCGTTTCTTCGCGACCATGTGTTGCAACTCGGCGCTCTCACGGGGTTCATCCACTCCCCCCCCCCCCGTGAGGAGAGGCGTCCCTCCGTGCACACGTATATATCAACGTTCAGATATGAAGCTTTCGCGGACGGGAGTCCACCCGAGACTCGAAAAGGCTCCTTGCCTGTGGTGCGTAAATATTTTTGCACGTCTAGACTCTTGCTGGCCTTCTCGGTAGGGTCAGCCGTCGTTTCATCGCGACCATGTGTTGCAACTCGGCGCTCAGAGCGGGGGTTTTCACCCACTCGCCCCGTGAGCAGAAGGTTCTTTCGTGCATATTATCTACAAACCCAGATATTGAGCTTTTTCATCCGCAGAACCCCCGGTGGAGAAGAGAGAGAAGAGAGAGAGAGAAGAGAGGAGAGATGAAAGGGAGAAGAGAGAAGGCTTCTCGCGTTGCTTGGTGGATGGCACGAGTGTCATGCGACCTGGCGGAGGGTAGAGCGGCAGGCCGAAGGCGACGGCAGGCCGGCCCGATTCACCCGCAGAGATCTGGATCTCGTTCGAGAATTCGAGATCTCGTGGGGGACAGTCGGGAGGGGCAGTCGAACAGAGAGAAAGGACAAGGGAGAGATGAGAGATGAGAGAGAAAGGAGAAGTGAGAAGGGAGAAGGCTTCTCGTGTTTTTTGTTGGTTGGCACAAGTGTCATGAGAGAAAGGAGAGATGATAGAGAAGGGAGAAGAGAGAAGGCTTCTCGTGTTGCTTGGTGATTGGCACGAGTGTCATGCGACCGGGCGGAGGGCAGAGTCGCAGGCCGAAGGCCGAAGGCGACGGCCGGCCGGCCCGATTCACCCACAGAGATCATCGGTCTCGTTCGAAGTTTCGAGATCCCTTGGGGGGTAGTCGGGTGGGATAGTCGAGTCGATCCGATACTCGAGATGGCCTTCAATATCTGTCGTATGTGTATAAATGTCATGGTTGGACTCGTGCAAGATATATCCGGGAGCAACCCCGACACTCCTCTGAAAATACGGGTTGCTCCCAGGTGAGAAGGTCGATTGTGTGGTCGATGGCACGAGTGTCATGTGACCTGGCGAGGGCCGAGTATTTAGCCGACGGTGACGGTGACACTCGCCCCGTGAGCAGAAGATTCTTTCGTGCATATTATCTACAAACCCAGATATTGAGCTTTTTCATCCGCAGAACCCCCGGTGGAGAAGAGAGAAGAGAGAGAGGAGAGATGAAAGGGAGAAGAGAGAAGGCTTCTCGCGTTGCTTGGTGGATGGCACGAGTGTCATGCGACCTGGCGGAGGGTAGAGCGACAGGCCGAAGGCGACGGCAGGCCGGCCCGATTCACCCGCAGAGATCTGGATCTTGTTCGAGAATTCGAGATCTCGTGGGGGGCAGTCGGGAGGGGCAGTCGATCAGACAGAAAAGAGAAGGGAGAGATGAGAGATGAGAGATGAGAGAGAAAGGAGAGGGGAGAAGGGAGAAGAGAGAAGGCTTCTCGCGTTGTTCGGTGGATGGCACAAGTGTCATGAGAGAAAGGAGAAGGGAGAGATGAGAGAGAAAGGAGAAGGGAGAAGAGAGTAGGCTTCTCGCGTTGCTTGGTGGATGGCACGAGTGTCATGCGACCTGGCAGAGTGGCGGGTCGAAGGCGACGGCAGGCCGGCCCGATGCATCTGCAAGATCTGACCCTCGTTCGAGATTTTGAGATCTCTTTAGTGTAGCGGGTATTGGCTTAAGTATGTGATCCAATGGTCAGAACGAGTGGGCAGAGTGAATCGGATTCTATATATGAGGGGGTTTGTAGAGTCGATCCAAGACTCGAGAAGGCTTTTAATATCTGTCGTGTGTGTATAAATGTCATGGTTGGACACTTGCGGGCCCTCTCGTAGGGTCGGCCGTCGTTTCTTCGCGACCATGTGTTGCAACTCGGCGCTCTCACGGGGTTCATCCACCCCCCCCCCCGCGAGCAGAGGTGTCCCTCCGTGCACACGTATATATCAACGTTCAGATATGAAGCTTTCGCGGACGGGAGTCCACCCGAGACTCGAAAAGGCTCCTTGCCTGTGGTGCGTAAATATTTTTGCAGGTCTAGACTCTTGCTGGCCTTCTCGGTAGGGTCAGCCGTCGTTTCATCGCGACCATGTGTTGCAACTCGGCGCTCAGAACGGGGGTTTTCACCCACTCGCCCCGTGAGCAGAAGGTTCTTTCGTGCATATTATCTACAAACCCAGATATTGAGCTTTTCCATCCGCAGAACCCCCGGTGGAGAAGAGAGAAGAGAGAGAAGAGAGAGAGAGGAGAGATGAAAGGGAGAAGAGAGAAGGCTTCTCGCGTTGCTTGGTGGATGGCACGAGTGTCATGCGACCTTGCGGAGGGTAGAGCGGCAGGCCGAAGGCGACGGCAGGCCGGCCCGATTCACCCGCAGAGATCTGGATCTCGTTCGAGAATTCGAGATCTCGTGGGGGACAGTCGGGAGGGGCAGTCGATCAGAGAGAAAGGAGAAGGGAGAGATGAGAGATGAGAGAGAAAGGAGAAGGGAGAAGGCTTCTCGTGTTTTTTGTTGGTTGGCACAAGTGTCATGAGAGAAAGGAGAGATGATAAAGATGGGAGAAGAGAGAAGGCTTCTCGCGTTGCTTGGTGATTGGCACGAGTGTCATGCGACCGGGCGGAGGGCAGAGTCGCAGGCCGAAGGCCGAAGGCGACGGCAGGCCGGCCCGATTCACCCACAGAGATCATCGGTCTCGTTCGAAGTTTCGAGATCTCGTGGGGGGTAGTCGGGAGGGGTAGTCGACTCGATCCGATACTCGAGAAGGCCTTCAATATCTGTCGTACGTGTATAAATGTCATGGTTGGACTCGTGCAAGATATATCCGGGAGCAACCCCGACACTCCTCTGAAAATACGGGTTGCTCCCAGGTGAGAAGGTCGATTGTGTGGTCGATGGCACGAGTGTCATGCGACCGGGCGAGGGCCGAGTATTTAGCCGACGGTGACGGCAGGCCGCCCGATGGAGAAACGGTCAGATATCGAGCTTTCATAACGGGACCCGTTCGGGCTTGTTGCCGTTGCTGCGACCATGTGTTGCACTCGGCGCTCTGTACGGGCTTTTTCATCCAAGCAACGAATGCACGCTCGAGGCGTGCGATTGCTCTCCTCTATAACAGTGGACGAGCCGTCGCCCTCCCGCGTCGCTTCGAACCGGTCCCGTGTCCAAGGCGGGACCACTGCGATTCCTCTCGAAACGACCCAGTCGACTCGGGTAGAGATATACACCTCGAGAATCCCTTCGGGCGGTTCTTCGATCACTCTACCGTAATAGCACGGCATCGAAGGTTGAGGATTGAGAGAGAAAGGGGAGTGCGATAGCGACTTCAGGATGGCGACAGGGCCTAGCCCGGTTCCGTCGACCGTTACCTGGTTGATCCTGCCAGTAGTCATATGCTTGTCTCGAAGATTAAGCAATGCACGGCTAAGTACAATCCTGAACATACAAGAGAAACTGCAGATGGCTCATTAGATCAGTTATGGTTTATTGGAGAAAGTCTTATACCATGGATAACTGTGGTAATTCTAGAGCTTATACTAATGAGAGAGAAAGGAAAAGGGAGAAGAGAGAAGGCTTCTCGCGTTGCTTGGTGGATGGCACGAGTGTCATGCGACCGGGCGGAGGGCAGAGTCGTAGGCCGAAGGCGACGGCAGGCCGGCCCGATCCACCCGCAGAGATGAGAGAGAAAGTAGAATGGAGAGATGAAGAATGAGAGAGGAAGGAGAAGAGAGAAGGCTTCTCGCGTTGCTTGGTGGCTGGCACGAGTGTCATGCGACGGGGCGAAGGGCAGAGCGGCAGGCCGAAGGCGACGGCAGGCCGGCCCGATTCACCCGCAGAGATCTGGATCTCGTTCGAGAATTCGAGATCTCGTGGGGGCAGTCGGGAGGGGCATTCGAGTCGATCCGAGACTCGTGAAGGCTTTCAATATCTGTCGTGTGTGTATAAATGTCATGGTTGGACACTTGCGGGCCCTCTCGTAGGGTCGGCCGTCGTTTCTTCGCGACCATGTGTTGCAACTCGGCGCTCTCACGGGGTTCATCCACTCCCCCCCGTGAGCAGAGGTGTCCCTCCGTGCACACGTATATATCAACGTTCAGATATGACGCTTTCGCGGACGGGAGTCCACCCGAGACTCGAAAAGGCTCCTTGCCTGTGGTGCGTAAATATTTTTGCACGTCTAGACTCTTGCTGGCCTTCTCGGTAGGGTCAGCCGTCGTTTCATCGCGACCATGTGTTGCAACTCGGCGCTCAGAACGGGGGTTTTCACCCAATCGCCCCGTGAGCAGAAGATTCTTTCGTGCATGTTATCTACAAACAAAGATATTGAGCTTTTTCATCCGCAGAATCCCCGGTGGAGAAGAGAGAAGAGAGAGAAGAGAGAGAGAGGAGAGATGAAAGGGAGAAGAGAGAAGGCTTCTCGCGTTGCTTGGTGGATGGCACGAGTGTCATGCGACCTGGCGGAGGGTAGAGCGGCAGGCCGAAGGCGACGGCAGGCCGGCCCGATTCACCCGCAGAGATCTGGATCTCGTTCGAGAAGCGAGATCTCGTGGGGGGCAGTTGGGAGGGGCAGTGGATCAGAGAGAAAGGAGAAGGGAGAGATGAGAGATGAGAGAGAAAGAAGAGGGGAGAAGGGAGAAGAGAGAAGGCTTCTCGCGTTGTTCGGTGGATGGCACAATTGTCATGAGAGAAAGGAGAAGGGAGAGATGAGAGATGAGAGAGAAAGGAGAAGGGAGAAGAGAGTAGGCTTCTCGCGTTGCTTGGTGGATGGCACGAGTGTCATGCGACCTGGCAGAGTGGCGGGTCGAAGGCGACGGCAGGCCGGCCCGATGCATCTGCAAGATCTGACCCTCGTTCGAGATTTTGAGATCTCTTTAGTGTAGCGGGTATTGGCTTAAGTGTGTGATCCAATGGTCAGAACGAGTGGGCAGAGTGAATCGGATTCTATATATGAGGGGGGTTGTAGAGTCGATCCAAGACTCGAGAAGGCTTTTAATATCTGTCGTGGGTGTATAAATGTCATGGTTGGACACTTGCGGGCCCTCTCGTAGGGTCGGCCGTCGTTTCTTCGCGACCATGTGTTGCAACTCGGCGCTCTCACGGGGTTCATCCACTCCCCCCGTGAGCAGAGGTGTCCCTCCGTCCACACGTATATATCAACGTTCAGATATGAAGCTTTCGCGGACGGGAGTCCACCCGAGACTGGAAAAGGCTCCTTGCCTGTGGTGCGTAAATATTTTTGCACGTCTAGACTCTTGCTGGCCTTCTCGGTAGGGTCAGCCGTCGTTTCATCGCGACCATGTGTTGCAACTCGGCGCTCAGAGCGGGGGTTTTCACCCACTCGCCCCGTGAGCAGAAGGTTCTTTCGTGCATATTATCTACAAACCCAGATATTGAGCTTTTTCATCCGCAGAACCCCCGGTGGAGAAGAGAGAGAAGAGAGAGAGAGAAGAGAAGAGAGGAGAGATGAAAGGGAGAAGAGAGAAGGCTTCTCGCGTTGCTTGGTGGATGGCACGAGTGTCATGCGACCTTGCGGAGGGTAGAGCGGCAGGCCGAAGGCGACGGCAGGCCGGCCCGATTCACCCGCAGAGATCTGGATCTCGTTCGAGAATTCGAGATCTCGTGGGGGACAGTCGGGAGGGGCAGTCGATCAGAGAGAAAGGAGAAGGGAGAGATGAGAGATGAGAGAGGAAGGAGAAGGGAGAAGGCTTCTCGTGTTTTTTGTTGGTTGGCACAAGTGTCATGAGAGAAAGGAGAGATGATAAAGATGGGAGAAGAGAGAAGGCTTCTCGCGTTGCTTGGTGATTGGCACGAGTGTCATGCGACCGGGCGGAGGGCAGAGTCGCAGGCCGAAGGCCGAAGGCGACGGCAGGCCGGCCCGATTCACCCACAGAGATCATCGGTCTCGTTCGAAGTTTCGAGATCTCGTGGGGGGTAGTCGGGAGGGGTAGTCGAGTCGATCCGATACTCGAGAAGGCCTTCAATATCTGTCGTATGTGTATAAATGTCATGGTTGGACTCGTGCAAGATATATCCGGGAGCAACCCCGACACTCCTCTGAAAATACGGGTTGCTCCCAGGTGAGAAGGTCGATTGTGTGGTCGATGGCACGAGTGTCATGCGACCGGGCGAGGGCCGAGTATTTAGCCGACGGTGACGGCAGGCCGCCCGATGGAGAAACGGTCAGATATCGAGCTTTCATCACGGGACCCGTTCGGGCTTGTTGCCGTTGCTGCGACCATGTGTTGCACTCGGCGCTCTGTACGGGCTTTTTCATCCAAGCAACGAATGCACGCTCGAGGCGTGCGATTGCTCTCCTCTATAACAGTGGACGAGCCGTCGCCCTCCCGCGTCGCCCTCCCGCGTCGCTTCGAACCGGTCCCGTGTCCAAGGCGGGACCACTGCGACTCCTCTCGAAACGACCCAGTCGACTCGGGTAGAGATATACACCTCGAGAATCCCTTCGGGCGGTTCTTCGATCACTGTACCGTAATAGCACGGCATCGAAGGTTGAGGATTGAGAGAGAAAGGGGAGTGCGAGAGCGACTCCAGGATGGCGAACGTGCCTAGCCCGGTTCCGTCGACCGTTACCTGGTTGATCCTGCCAGTAGTCATATGCTTGTCTCGAAGATTTAGCAATGCACGGCTAAGTACAATCCTGAACATACAAGAGAAACTGCAGATGGCTCATTAGATCAGTTATGGTTTATTGGAGAAAGTCTTATACCATGGATAACTGTGGTAATTCTAGAGCTTATACTAATGAGAGAGAAAGGAAAAGGGAGAAGAGAGAAGGCTTCTCGCGTTGCTTGGTGGATGGCACGAGTGTCATGCGACCGGGCGGAGGGCAGAGTCGTAGGCCGAAGGCGACGGCAAGCCGGCCCGATCCACCCGCAGAGATGAGAGAGAAAGTAGAATGGAGAGATGAAGAATGAGAGAGGAAGGAGAAGAGAGAATGCTTCTCGCATTGCTTGGTGGCTGGCACGAGTGTCATGCGACCGGGCGGAGGGCAGAACGGCAGGCCGAAGGCGACGGCAGGCCGGCCCGATTCACCCGCAGAGATCTGGATCTCGTTCGAGAATTCGAGATCTCGTGGGGGCAGTCGGGAGGGGCATTCGAGTCGATCCGAGACTCGTGAAGGCTTTCAATATCTGTCGTGTGTGTATAAATGTCATGGTTGGACACTTGCGGGCCCTCTCGTAGGGTCGGCCGTCGTTTCTTCGCGACCATGTGTTGCAACTCGGCGCTCTCACGGGGTTCATCCACTCCCCCCCGTGAGCAGAGGTGTCCCTCCGTGCACACGTATATATCAACGTTCAGATATGAAGCTTTCGCGGACGGGAGTCCACCCGAGACTCGAAAAGGCTCCTTGCCTGTGGTGCGTAAATATTTTTGCACGTCTAGACTCTTGTTGGCCTTCTCGGTAGGGTCAGCCGTCGTTTCATCGCGACCATGTGTTGCAACTCGGCGCTCAGAACGGGGGTTTTCACCCACTCGCCCCGTGAGCAGAAGATTCTTTCGTGCATATTATCTACAAACCCAGATATTGAGCTTTTTCATCCGCAGAACCCCCGGTGGAGAAGAGAGAGAAGAGAGAGAAGAGAGAGAGAGGAGAGATGAAAGGGAGAAGAGAGAAGGCTTCTCTCGTTGCTTGGTGGATGGCACGAGTGTCATGCGACCTGGCAGAGGGTAGAGCGGCAGGCCGAAGGCGACGGCAGGCCGGCCCGATTCACCCGCAGAGATCTGGATCTCGTTCGAGAATTCGAGATCTCGTGGGGGGCAGTCGGGAGGGGCAGTCGATCAGAGAGAAAGGAGAAGGGAGAGAGGAGAGATGAGAGAGAAAGGAGAGGGGAGAAGGGAGAAGAGAGAAGGCTTCTCGCGTTGTTCGGTGGATGGCACAAGTGTCATGAGAGAATGGAGAAGGGGGAGATGAGAGATGAGAGAGAAAGGAGAAGGGAGAAGAGAGTAGGCTTCTCGCGTTGCTTGGTGGATGGCACGAGTGTCATGCGACCTGGCAGAGTGGCGGGTCGAAGGCGACGGCAGGCCGGCCCGATGCATCTGCAAGATCTGACCCTCGTTCGAGATTTTGAGATCTCTTTAGTGTAGCGGGTATTGGCTTAAGTGTGTGATCCAATGGTCAGAACGAGTGGGCAGAGTGAATCGGATTCTATATATGAGGGGGGTTGTAGAGTCGATCCAAGACTCGAGAAGGCTTTTAATATCTGTCGTGGGTGTATAAATGTCATGGTTGGACACTTGCGGGCCCTCTCGTAGGGTCGGCCGTCGTTTCATCGCGACCATGTGTTGCAACTCGGCGCTCAGAGCGGGGGTTTTCACCCACTCGCCCCGTGAGCAGAAGGTTCTTTCGTGCATATTATCCACAAACCCAGATATTGAGCTTTTTCATCCGCAGAACCCCCGGTGGAGAAGAGAGAGAAGAGAGAGAGAAGAGAAGAGAGGAGAGATGAAAGGGAGAAGAGAGAAGGCTTCTCGCGTTGCTTGGTGGATGGCACGAGTGTCATGCGACCTGGCGGAGGGTAGAGCGGCAGGCCGAAGGCGACGGCAGGCCGGCCCGATTCACCCGCATAGATCTGGATCTCGTTCGAGAATTCGAGATCTCGTGGGGGACAGTCGGGATGGGCAGTCGATCAGAGAGAAAGGAGAAGGGAGAGATGAGAGATGAGAGAGGAAGGAGAAGGGAGAAGGCTTCTCGTGTTTTTTGTTGGTTGGCACAAGTGTCATGAGAGAAAGGGGAGATGATAGAGAAGGGAGAAGAGAGAAGGCTTCTCGCGTTGCTTGGTGATTGGCACGAGTGTCATGCGACCGGGCGGAGGGCAGAGTCGCAGGCCGAAGGCCGAAGGCGACGGCAGGCCGGCCCGATTCACCCACAGAGATCATCGGTCTCGTTCGAAGTTTCGAGATCCCGTGGGGGGTAGTCGGGAGGGGTAGTCGAGTCGATCCGATACTCGAGAAGGCCTTCAATATCTGTCGTATGTGTATAAATGTCATGGTTGGACTCGTGCAAGATATATCCGGGAGCAACCCCGACACTCCTCTGAAAATACGGGTTGCTCCCAGGTGAGAAGGTCGATTGTGTGGTCGATGGCACGAGTGTCATGCGACCGGGCGAGGGCCGAGTATTTAGCCGACGGTGACGGCAGGCCGCCCGATGGAGAAACGGTCAGATATCGAGCTTTCATCACGGGACCCGTTCGGGCTTGTTGCCGTTGCTGCGACCATGTGTTGCACTCGGCGCTCTGTACGGGCTTTTTCATCCAAGCAACGAATGCACGCTCGAGGCGTGCGATTGCTCTCCTCTATAACAGTGGACGAGCCGTCGCCCTCCCGCGTCGCTTCGAACCGGTCCCGTGTCCAAGGCGGGACCACTGCGACTCCTCTCGAAACGACCCAGTCGACTCGGGTAGAGATATACACCTCGAGAATCCCTTCGGGCGGTTCTTCGATCACTGTACCGTAATAGCACGGCATCGAAGGTTGAGGATTGAGAGAGAAAGGGGAGTGCGAGAGCGACTACAGGATGGCGAACGGGCCTAGCCCGGTTCCGTCGACCGTTACCTGGTTGATCCTGCCAGTAGTCATATGCTTGTCTCGAAGATTAAGCAATGCACGGCTAAGTACAATCCTGAACATACAAGAGAAACTGCAGATGGCTCATTAGATCAGTTATGGTTTATTGGAGAAAGTCTTATACCATGGATAACTGTGGTAATTCTAGAGCTTATACTAATGAGAGAGAAAGGAAAAGGGAGAAGAGAGAAGGCTTCTCGCGTTGCTTGGTGGATGGCACGAGTGTCATGCGACCTTGCGGAGGGTAGAGCGGCAGGGAGAAGGCGACGGCAGGCCGGCCCGATTCACCCGCAGAGATCTGTGGTAATTCTAGAGCTTGTACTAATGAGAGAGAAAGGAAAAGGGAGAAGAGAGAAGGCTTCTCGCGTTGCTTGGTGGATGGCACGAGTGTCATGCGACCGGGCGGAGGGCAGAGTCGTAGGCCGAAGGCGATGGCAGGCCGGCCCGATCCACCCGCAGAGATGAGAGAGAAAGTAGAATGGAGAGATGAAGAATGAGAGAGGAAGGAGAAGAGAGAAGGCTTCTCGCGTTGCTTGGTGGCTGGCACGAGTGTCATGCGACCGGGCGGAGGGCAGAGCGGCAGGACGAAGGCGACGGCAGGCCGGCCCGATTCACCCGCAGAGATCTGGATCTCGTTCGAGAATTCGAGATCTCGTGGGGGCAGTCGGGAGGGGCATTCGAGTCGATCCGAGACTCGTGAAGGCTTTCAATATCTGTCGTGTATGTATAAATGTCATGGTTGGACACTTGCGGGCCCTCTCGTAGGGTCGGCCGTCGTTTCATCGCGACCATGTGTTGCAACTCGGCGCTCAGAACGGGGGTTTTCACCCACTCGCCCCGTGAGCAGAGGTGTCCCTCCGTGCACACGTATATATCAACCTTCAGATATGAAGCTTTCGCGGACGGGAGTCCACCCGAGACTCGAAAAGGCTCATTGCCTGTGGTGCGTAAATATTTTTGCACGTCTAGACTCTTGCTGGCCTTCTCGGTAGGGTCAGCCGTCGTTTCATCGCGACCATGTGTTGCAACTCGGCGCTCAGAACGGGGGTTTTCACCCACTCGCCCCGTGAGCAGAAGATTCTTTCGTGCATATTATCTACAAACCCAGATATTGAGCTTTTTCATCCGCAGAACCCCCGGTGGAGAAGAGAGAAGAGAGAGAAGAGAGAGAGAGGAGAGATGAAAGGGAGAAGAGAGAAGGCTTCTCGCGTTGCTTGGTGGATGGCACGAGTGTCATGCGACCGGGCGGAGGGTAGAGCGGCAGGCCGAAGGCGACGGCAGGCCGGCCCGATTCACCCGCAGAGATCTGGATCTCGTTCGAGAATTCGAGATCTCGTGGGGGGCAGTCGGGAGGGGCAGTCGATCAGAGAGAAAGGAGAAGGGAGAGATGAGAGATGAGAGAGAAAGGAGAGGGGAGAAGGGAGAAGAGAAGGCTTCTCGCGTTGTTCGGTGGATGGCACAAGTGTCATGAGAGAAAGGAGAAGGGAGAGATGAGAGAGAAAGGAGAAGGGAGAAGAGAGTAGGCTTCTCGCGTTGCTTGGTGGATGGCACGAGTGTCATGCGACCTGGCAGAGTGGCGGGTCGAAGGCGACGGCAGGCCGGCCCGATGCATCTGCAAGATCTGACCCTCGTTCGAGATTTTGAGATCTCTTTAGTGTAGCGGGTATTGGCTTAAGTGTGTGATCCAATGGTCAGAACGAGTGGGCAGAGTGAATCGGATTCTATATATGAGGGGGGTTGTAGAGTCGATCCAAGACTCGAGAAGGCTTTTAATATCTGTCGTGGGTGTAAAAATGTCATGGTTGGACACTTGCGGGCCCTATCGTAGGGTCGGCCGTCGTTTCTTCGCGACCATGTGTTGCAACTCGGCGCTCTCACGGGGTTCATCCACTCCCCCCCCCCCCGTGAGCAGAGGTGTCCCTCCGTGCACACGTATATATCAACCTTCAGATATAAAGCTTTCGCGGACGGGAGTCCACCCGAGACTCGAAAAGGCTCCTTGCCTGTGGTGCGTAAATATTTTTGCACGTCTAGACTCTTGCTGGCCTTCTCGGTAGGGTCAGCCGTCGTTTCATCGCGACCATGTGTTGCAACTCGGCGCTCAGAGCGGGGGTTTTCACCCACTCGCCCCGTGAGCAGAAGGTTCTTTCGTGCATATTATCTACAAACCCAGATATTGAGCTTTTTCATCCGCAGAACCTCCGGTGGAGAAGAGAGAGAAGAGAGAGGAAGAGATGAGAGGAGAGATGAAAGGGAGAAGAGAGAAGGCTTCTCGCGTTGCTTGGTGGATGGCACGAGTGTCATGCGACCTGGCGGAGGGTAGAGCGGCAGGCCGAAGGCGACGGCAGGCCGGCCCGATTCACCCGCAGAGATCTGGATCTCCTTCGAGAATTCGAGATCTCGTGGGGGGCAGTCGGGAGGGGCAGTCGATCAGAGAGAAAGGAGAAGGGAGAGATGAGAGATGAGAGAGAAAGGAGAAGGGAGAAGGCTTCTCGTGTTTTTTGGTGGTTGGCACAAGTTCCATGAGAGAAAGGAGAGATGAGAGAGAAAGGAGAAGGGAGAAGAGAGTAGGCTTCTCGTGTTGTTCGGTGGATGGCACAAGTGTCATGAGAGAAAGGAGAAGGGAGAGATGAGAGATGAGAGAGAAGGAGAAGGGAGAAGAGAGTAGGCTTCTCGCGTTGCTTGGTGGATGGCACGAGTGTCATGCGACCGGGCGGAGGGTAGAGCGGCAGGCCGAAGGCGACGGCAGGCCGGCCCGATTCACCCGCAGAGATCTGGATCTCGTTCGAGAATTCGAGATCTCGTGGGGGGCAGTCGGGAGGGGCAGTCGATCAGAGAGAAAGGAGAAGGGAGAGATGAGAGATGAGAGATGAGAGAGAAAGGAGAAGGGAGAAGGCTTCTCGTGTTTTTTGGTGGTTGGCACAAGTTTCATGAGAGAAAGGAGAGATGAGAGAGAAAGGAGAAGGGAGAAGAGAGAAGGCTTCTCGTGTTGTTCGGTGGATGGCACAAGTGTCATGAGAGAAAGGAGAAGGGAGAGATGAGAGATGAGAGAGAAAGGAGAAGGGAGAAGAGAGTAGGCTTCTCGCGTTGCTTGGTGGATGGCACGAGTGTCATGCGACCGGGCGGAGGGCAGAGTCGCAGGCCGAAGGCCGAAGGCGACGGCAGGCCGGCCCGATTCACCCACAGAGATCATCGGTCTCGTTCGAAGTTTCGAGATCCCGTGGGGGGTAGTCGGGAGGGGTAGTCGAGTCGATCCGATACTCGAGAAGGCCTTCAATATCTGTCGTATGTGTATAAATGTCATGGTTGGACTCGTGCAAGATATATCCGGGAGCAACCCCGACACTCCTCTGAAAATACGGGTTGCTCCCAGGTGAGAAGGTCGATTGTGTGGTCGATGGCACGAGTGTCATGCGACCGGGCGAGGGCCGAGTATTTAGCCGACGGTGACGGCAGGCCGCCCGATGGAGAAACGGTCAGATATCGAGCTTTCATCACGGGACCCGTTCGGGCTTGTTGCCATTGCTGCGACCATGTGTTGCACTCGGCGCTCTGTACGGGCTTTTTCATCCAAGCAACGAATGCACGCTCGAGGCGTGCGATTGCTCTCCTCTATAACAGTGGACGAGCCGTCGCCCTCCCGCGTCGCTTCGAACCGGTCCCGTGTCCAAGGCGGGACCACTGCGACTCCTCTCGAAACGACCCAGTCGACTCGGGTAGAGATATACACCTCGAGAATCCCTTCGGGCGGTTCTTCGATCACTGTACCGTAATAGCACGGCATCGAAGGTTGAGGATTGAGAGAGAAAGGGGAGTGCGAGAGCGACTGCAGGATGGCGAACGGGCCTAGCCCGGTTCCGTCGACCGTTACCTGGTTGATCCTGCCAGTAGTCATATGCTTGTCTCGAAGATTAAGCAATGCACGGCTAAGTACAATCCTGAACATACAAGAGAAACTGCAGATGGCTCATTAGATCAGTTATGGTTTATTGGAGAAAGTCTTATACCATGGATAACTGTGGTAATTCTAGAGCTTATACTAATGAGAGAGAAAGGAAAAGGGAGAAGAGAGAAGGCTTCTCGCGTTGCTTGGTGGATGGCACGAGTGTCATGCGACCGGGCGGAGGGCAGAGTCGTAGGCCGAAGGCGACGGCAGGCCGGCCCGATCCACACGCAGAGATGAGAGAGAAAGTAGAATGGAGAGATGAAGAATGAGAGAGGAAGGAGAAGAGAGAAAGCTTCTCGCGTTGCTTGGTGGCTGGCACGAGTGTCATGCGACCGGGCGGAGGGCAGAGCGGCAGGCCGAAGGCGACGGCAGGCCGGCCCGATTCACCCGCAGAGATCTGGATCTCGTTCGAGAATTCGAGATCTCGTGGGGGCAAGTCGGGAGGGGCATTCGAGTCGATCCGAGACTCGTGAAGGCTTTCAATATCTGTCGTGTGTGTATAAATGTCATGGTTGGACACTTGCGGGACCCTCGTAGGGTCGGCCGTCGTTTCTTCGCGACCATGTGTTGCAACTCGGCGCTCTCACGGGGTTCATCCACTCCCCCCCCCCCCCCCCGTGAGCAGAAGTGTCCCTCCGTGCACACGTATATATCAACGTTCAGATATGAAGCTTTCGCGGACGGGAGTCCACCCGAGACTCGAAAAGGCTCCTTGCCTGTGGTGCGTAAATATTTTTGCACGTCTAGACTCTTGCTGGCCTTCTCGGTAGGGTCAGCCGTCGTTTCATCGCGACCATGTGTTGCAACTCGGCGCTCAGAACGGGGGTTTTCACCCACTCGCCCCGTGAGCAGAAGATTCTTTCGTGCATATTATCTACAAACCCAGATATTGAGCTTTTTCATCCGCAGAACCCCCGGTGGAGAAGAGAGAAGAGAGAGAAGAGAGAGAGAGAGGAGAGATGAAAGGGAGAAGAGAGAAGACTTCTCGCGTTGCTTGGTGGATGGCACGAGTGTCATGCGACCTGGCGGAGGGTAGAGCGGCAGGCCGAAGGCGACGGCAGGCCGGCCCGATTCACCCGCAGAGATCTGGATCTCGTTCGAGAATTCGAGATCTCGTGGGGGGCAGTCGGGAGGGGCAGTCGATCAGAGAGAAAGGAGAAGGGAGAGATGAGAGATGAGAGAGAAAGGAGAGGCGAGAAGGGAGAAGAGAGAAGGCTTCTCGCGTTGTTCGGTGGATGGCACAAGTGTCATGAGAGAAAGGAGAAGGGAGAGATGAGAGAGAATGGAGAAGGGAGAAGAGAGTAGGCTTCTCGCGTTGCTTGGTGGATGGCACGAGTGTCATGCGACCTGGCAGAGTGGCGGGTCGAAGGCGACGGCAGGCCGGCCCGATGCATCTGCAAGATCTGACCCTCGTTCGAGATTTTGAGATCTCTTTAGTGTAGCCGGTATTGGCTTAAGTGTGTGATCCAATGGTCAGAACGAGTGGGCAGAGTGAATCGGATTCTATATATGAGGGGGGTTGTAGAGTCGATCCAAGACTCGAGAAGGCTTTCAATATCTGTCGTGTGTGTATAAATGTCATGGTTGGACACTTGCGGGCCCTCTCGTAGGGTCGGCCGTCGTTTCTTCGCGACCATGTGTTGCAACTCGGCGCTCTCACGGGGTTCATCCACTCCCCCCCGTGAGCAGAGGTGTCCCTCCGTGCACACTTATATATCAACTTTCAGATATGAAGCTTTCGCGGACGGGAGTCCACCCGAGACTCGAAAAGGCTCCTTGCCTGTGGTGCGTAAATATTTTTGCACGTCTAGACTCTTGCTGGCCTTCTCGGTAGGGTCAGCCGTCGTTTCATCGCGACCATGTGTTGCAACTCGGCGCTCAGAACGGGGGTTTTCACCCACTCGCCCCGTGAGCAGAAGATTCTTTCGTGCATATTATCTACAAACCCAGATATTGAGCTTTTTCATCCGCAGAACCCCCGGTGGAGAAGAGAGAAGAGAGAGAAGAGAGAGAGAGGAGAGATGAAAGGAAGAAGAGAGAAGGCTTCTCGCGTTGCTTGGTGGATGGCACGAGTGTCATGCGACCTTGCGGAGGGTAGAGCGGCAGGCCGAAGGCGACGGCAGGCCGTCCCGATTCACCCGCAGAGATCTGGATCTCGTTCGAGAATCCGAGATCTCGTGGGGGACAGTCGGGAGGGGCAGTCGATCAGAGAGAAAGGAGAAGGGAGAGATGAGAGATGAGAGAGAAAGGAGAAGGGAGAAGGGAGAAGGCTTTCTCGTGTTTTTTGTTGGTTGGCACAAGTGTCATGAGAGAAAGGAGAGATGATAGAGAAGAGAGAAGAGAGAAGGCTTCTCGCGTTGCTTGGTGATTGGCACGAGTGTCATGCGACCGGGCGGAGGGCAGAGTCGCAGGCCGAAGGCCGAAGGCGACGGCAGGCCGGCCCGATTCACCCACAGAGATCATCGGTCTCGTTCGAAGTTTCGAGATCTCGTGGGGGGTAGTCGGGAGGGGTAGTCGAGTCGATCCGATACTCGAGAAGGCCTTCAATATCTGTCGTATGTGTATAAATGTCATGGTTGGACTCGTGCAAGATATATCCGGGAGCAACCCCGACACTCCTCTGAAAATACGGGTTGCTCCCAGGTGAGAAGGTCGATTGTGTGGTCGATGGCACGAGTGTCATGCGACCGGGCGAGGGCCGAGTATTTAGCCGACGGTGACGGCAGGCCGCCCGATGGAGAAACGGTCAGATATCGAGCTTTCATCACGGGACCCGTTCGGGCTTGTTGCCGTTGCTGTGACCATGTGTTGCACTCGGCGCTCTGTACGGGCTTTTTCATCCAAGCAACGAATGCACGCTCGAGGCGTGCGATTGCTCTCCTCTATAACAGTGGACGAGCCGTCGCCCTCCCGCGTCGCTTCGAACCGGTCCCGTGTCCAAGGCGGGACCACTGCGACTCCTCTCGAAACGACCCAGTCGACTCGGGTAGAGATATACACCTCGAGAATCCCTTCGGGCGGTTCTTCGATCACTGTACCGTAATAGCACGGCATCGAAGGTTGATGATTGAGAGAGAAAGGGGAGTGCGAGAGCGACTCCAGGATGGCGAACGGGCCTAGCCCGGTTCCGTCGACCGTTACCTGGTTGATCCTGCCAGTAGTCATATGCTTGTCTCGAAGATTAAGCAATGCACGGCTAAGTACAATCCTGAACATACAAGAGAAACTGCAGATGGCTCATTAGATCAGTTATGGTTTATTGGAGAAAGTCTTATACCATGGATAACTGTGGTAATTCTAGAGCTTATTCTAATGAGAGAGAAAGGAAAAGGGAGAAGAGAGAAGGCTTCTCGCGTTGCTTGGTGGATGGCACGAGTGTCATGCGACCGGGCGGAGGGCAGAGTCGTAGGCCGAAGGCGACGGCAGGCCGGCCCGATCCACCCGCAGAGATGAGAGAGAAAGTAGAATGGAGAGATGAAGAATGAGAGAGGAAGGAGAAGAGAGAAGGCTTCTCGCGTTGCTTGGTGGCTGGCACGAGTGTCATGCGACCGGGCGGACGGCAGAGCGGCAGGCCGAAGGCGACGGCAGCCCGGCTCGATTCACCCGCAGAGATCTGGATCTCGTTCGAGAATTCGAGATCTCGTGGGGGCAGTCGGGAGGGGCATTCGAGTCGATCCGAGACTCGTGAAGGCTTTCAATATCTGTCGTGTGTGTATAAATGTCATGGTTGGACACTTGCGGGCCCTCTCGTAGGGTCGGCCGTCGTTTCTTCGCGACCATGTGTTGCAACTCGGCGCTCTCACGGGGTTCATCCACTCCCCCCCCCCCCCGTGAGCAGAGGTGTCCCTCCGTGCACACGTATATATCAACGTTCAGATATGAAGCTTTCGCGGACGGGAGTCCACCCGAGACTCGAAAAGGCTCCTTGCCTGTGGTGCGTAAATATTTTTGCACGTCTAGACTCTTGCTGGCCTTCTCGGTAGGGTCAGCCGTCGTTTCATCGCGACCATGTGTTGCAACTCGGCGCTCAGAACGGGGGTTTTCACCCACTCGCCCCGTGAGCAGAAGATTCTTTCGTGCATATTATCTACAAACCCAGATATTGAGCTTTTTCATCCGCAGAACCCCCGGTGGAGAAGAGAGAAGAGAGAGAAGAGAGAGAGAGGAGAGATGAAAGGGAGAAGAGAGAAGGCTTCTCGCGTTGCTTGGTGGATGGCACGAGTGTCATGCGACCTTGCGGAGGGTAGAGCGGCAGGCCGAAGGCGACGGCAGGCCGGCCCGATTCACCCGCAGAGATCTGGATCTCGTTCGAGAATTCGAGATCTCGTGGGGGACAGTCGGGAGGGGCAGTCGATCAGAGAGAAAGGAGAAAGGAGAAGGGAGAGATGAGAGATGAGAGAGAAAGGAGAAGTGAGAAGGAAGAAGGCTTCTCGTGTTTTTTGTTGGTTGGCACAAGTGTCATGAGAGAAAGGAGAGATGATAGAGAAGGGAGAAGAGAGAAGGCTTCTCGCGTTGCTTGGTGATTGGCACGAGTGTCATGCGACCGGGCGGAGGGCAGAGTCGCAGGCCGAAGGCCGAAGGCGACGGCAGGCCGGCCCGATTCACCCACAGAGATCATCGGTCTCGTTCGAAGTTTCGAGATCTCGTGGGGGGTAGTCGGGAGGGGTAGTCGAGTCGATCCGATACTCGAGAAGGCCTTCAATATCTGTCGTATGTGTATAAATGTCATGGTTGGACTCGTGCAAGATATATCCGGGAGCAACCCCGACACTCCTCTGAAAATACGGGTTGCTCCCAGGTGAGAAGGTCGATTGTGTGGTCGATGGCACGAGTGTCATGCGACCGGGCGAGGGCCGAGTATTTAGCCGACGGTGACGGTGACACTCGCCCCGTGAAGAAACGGTCAGATATCGAGCTTTCATCACGGGACCCGTTCGGATTGAGAGAGAAAGGGGAGTGCGAGAGCGACTCCAGGATGGCGAACGGGCCTAGCCCGGTTCCGTCGACCGTTACCTGGTTGATCCTGCCAGTAGTCATATGCTTGTCTCGAAGATTTAGCAATGCACGGCTAAGTACAATCCTGAACATACAAGAGAAACTGCAGATGGCTCAATAGATCAGTTATGGTTTATTGGAGAAAGTCTTATACCATGGATAACTGTGGTAATTCTAGAGCTTATACTAATGAGAGAGAAAGGAAAAGGGAGAAGAGAGAAGGCTTCTCGCGTTGCTTGGTGGATGGCACGAGTGTCATGCGACCGGGCGGAGGGCAGAGTCGTAGGCCGAAGGCGACGGCAGGCCGGCCCGATCTACCCGCAGAGATGAGAGAGAAAGTAGAATGGAGAGATGAAGAATGAGAGAGGAAGGAGAAGAGAGAAGGCTTCTCGCGTTGCTTGGTGGCTGGCACGAGTGTCATGCGACCGGGCGGAGGGCAGAGCGGCAGGCCGAAGGCGACGGCAGGCCGGCCCGATTCACCCGCAGAGATCTGGATCTCGTTCGAGAATTCGAGATCTCGTGGGGGCAGTCGGGAGGGGCATTCGAGTCGATCCGAGACTCGTGGAGGCTTTCAATATCTGTCGTGTGTGTATAAATGTCATGGTTGGACACTTGCGGGCCCTCTCGTAGGGTCGGCCGTCGTTTCTTCGCGACCATGTGTTGCAACTCGGCGCTCTCACGGGGTTCATCCACTCAACCCCCCCCCCCCCCCCCCGTGAGCAGAGGTGTCCCTCCGTGCACACGTATATATCAACGTTCAGATATGAAGCTTTCGCGGACGGGAGTCCACCCGAGACTCGAAAAGGCTCCTTGCCTGTGGTGCGTAAATATTTTTGCACGTCTAGACTCTTGCTGGCCTTCTCGGTAGGGTCAGCCGTCGTTTCATCGCGACCATGTGTTGCAACTCGGCGCTCAGAACGGGGGTTTTCACCCACTCGCCCCGTGAGCAGAAGATTCTTTCGTGCATATTATCTACAAACCCAGATATTGAGCTTTTTCATCTGCAGAACCCCCGGTGGAGAAGAGAGAAGAGAAGAGAGAAGGCTTCTCGCGTTGCTTGGTGGATGGCACGAGTGTCATGCGACCTGGCGGAGGGTAGAGCGGCAGGCCGAAGGCGACGGCAGGCCGGCCCGATTCACCCGCAGAGATCTGGATCTCGTTCGAGGATTCGAGATCTCGTGGGGGGCAGTCGGGAGGGGCAGTCGACCAGAGAGAAAGGAGAAGGGAGAGATGAGAGATGAGAGAGAAAGGAGAGGGGAGAAGAGAGAAGGCTTCTCGCGTTGTTCGGTGGATGGCACAAGTGTCATGAGAGAAAGGAGAAGGGAGAGATGAGAGATGAGAGAGAAGGGAGAAGAGAGTAGGCTTCTCGCGTTGCTTGGTGGATGGCACGAGTGTCATGCGACCTGGCAGAGTGGCGGGTCGAAGGCGACGGCAGGCCGGCCCGATGCATCTGCAAGATCTGACCCTCGTTCGAGATTTTGAGATCTCTTTAGTGTAGTGGGTATTGGCTTAAGTGTGTGATCCAATGGTCAGAACGAGTGGGCAGAGTGAATCGGATTCTATATATGAGGGGGGTTGTAGAGTCGATCCAAGACTCGAGAAGGCTTTTAATATCTGTCGTGGGTGTATAAATGTCATGGTTGGACACTTGCGGGCCCTCTCGTAGGGTCGGCCGTCGTTTCTTCGCGACCATGTGTTGCAACTCGGCGCTCTCACGGGGTTCATCCATTCCCCCCTTGAGCAGAGGTGTCCCTCCGTGCACACGTATATATCAACGTTCAGATATGAAGCTTTCGCGGACGGGAGTCCACCCGAGACTCGAAAAGGCTCCTTGCCTGTGGTGCGTAAATATTTTTGCACGTCTAGACTCTTGCTGGCCTTCTCGGTAGGGTCAGCCGTCGTTTCATCGCGACCATGTGTTGCAACTCGGCGCTCGGAGCGGGGGTTTTCACCCACTCGCCCCGTGAGCAGAAGGTTCTTTCGTGCATATTATCTACAAACCCAGATATTGAGCTTTTTCATCTGCAGAACCCCCGGTGGAGAAGAGAGAGAAGAGAGAGAGAGAAGAGAAGAGAGGAGAGATGGAAGGGAGAAGAGAGAAGGCTTCTCGCGTTGCTTGGTGGATGGCACGAGTGTCCTGCGACCTTGCGGAGGGTAGAGCGGCAGGCCGAAAGCGACGGCAGGCCGGCCCGATTCACCCGCAGAGATCTGGATCTCGTTCGAAAATTCGAGATCTCGTGGGGGACAGTCGGGAGGGGCAGTCGATCAGAGAGAAAGGAGAAGGGAGAGATGAGAGATGAGAGAGAAAGGAGAAGTGAGAAGGGAGAAGGCTTCTCGTGTTTTTTGTTGGTTGGCACAAGTGTCATGAGAGAAAGGAGAGATGATAGAGAAGAGAGAAGGCTTCTCGCGTTGCTTGGTGATTGGCACGAGTGTCATGCGACCGGGCGGAGGGCAGAGTCGAAGGCCGAAGGCGACGGCAGGCCGGCCCGATTCACCCACAGACATCATCGGTCTCGTTCGAAGTTTCGAGATCTCGTGGGGGGTAGTCGGGAGGGGTAGTCGAGTCGATCCGATACTCGAGAAGGCCTTCAATATCTGTCGTATGTGTATAAATGTCATGGTTGGACTCGTGCAAGATATATCCGGGAGCAACCCCGACACTCCTCTGAAAATACGGGTTGCTCCCAGGTGAGAAGGTCGAATGTGTGGTCGATGGCACGAGTGTCATGCGACCGGGCGAGGGCAGAGTATTTAGCCGACGGTGACGGCACGCCGCCCGATGGAGAAACGGTCAGATATCGAGCTTTCATCACGGGACCCGTTCGGGCTTGTTGCCGTTGCTGCGACCATGTGTTGCACTCGGCGCTCTGTACGGGCTTTTTCATCCAAGCAACGAATGCACGCTCGAGGCGTGCGATTGCTCTCCTCTATAACAGTGGACGAGCCGTCGCCCTCCCGCGTCGCCCTCCCGCGTCGCTTCGAACCGGTCCCGTGTCCAAGGCGGGACCACTGCGACTCCTCTCGAAACGACCCAGTCGACTCGGGTAGAGATATACACCTCGAGAATCCCTTCGGGCGGTTCTTCGATCACTGTACCGTAATAGCACGGCATCGAAGGTTGAGGATTGAGAGAGAAAGGGGAGTGCGAGAGCGACTCCAGGATGGCGAACGGGCCTAGCCCGGTTCCGTCGACCGTTACCTGGTTGATCCTGCCAGTAGTCATATGCTTGTCTCGAAGATTAAGCAATGCACGGCTAAGTACAATCCTGAACATACAAGAGAAACTGCAGATGGCTCATTAGATCAGTTATGGTTTATTGGAGAAAGTCTTATACCATGGATAACTGTGGTAATTCTAGAGCTTATACTAATAAGAGAGAAAGGAAAAGGGAGAAGAGAGAAGGCTTCTCGCGTTGCTTGGTGGATGGCACGAGTGTCATGCGACCGGGCGGAGGGCAGAGTCGTAGGCCGAAGGCGACGGCAGGCCGGCCCGATCCACCCGCAGAGATGAGAGAGAAAGTAGAATGGAGAGATGAAGAATGAGAGAGGAAGGAGAAGAGAGAAGGCTTCTCGCGTTGCTTGGTGGCTGGCACGAGTGTCATGCGACCGGGCGGAGGGCAGAGCGGCAGGCCGAAGGCGACGGCAGGCCGGCTCGATTCACCCGCAGAGATCTGGATCTCGTTCGAGAATTCGAGATCTCGTGGGGGCAGTCGGGAGGGGCATTCGAGTCGATCCGAGACTCGTGAAGGCTTTCAATATCTGTCGTGTGTGTATAAATGTCATGGTTGGACACTTGCGGGCCCTCTCGTAGGGTCGGCCGTCGTTTCTTCGCGACCATGTGTTGCAACTCGGCGCTCTCACGGGGTTCATCCACTCCCCCCCCCCCCCCCCGTGAGCAGAGGTGTCCCTCCGTGCACACGTATATATCAACGTTCAGATATGAAGCTTTCGCGGACGGGAGTCCACCCGAGACTCGAAAAGGCTCCTTGCCTGTGGTGCGTAAATATTTTTGCACGTCTTAGACTCTTGCTGGCCTTCTCGGTAGGGTCAGCCGTCGTTTCATCGCGACCATGTGTTGCAACTCGGCGCTCAGAACGGGGGTTTTCACCCACTCGCCCCGTGAGCAGAAGATTCTTTCGTGCATATTATCTACAAACCCAGATATTGAGCTTTTTCATCCGCAGAACCCCCGGTGGAGAAGAGAGAAGAGAGAGAAGAGAGAGAGAGGAGAGATGAAAGGGAGAAGAGAGAAGGCTTCTCGCGTTGCTTGGTGGATGGCACGAGTGTCATGCGACCTGGCGGAGGGTAGAGCGGCAGGCCGAAGGCGACGGCAGGCCGGCCCGATTCACCCGCAGAGATCTGGATCTCGTTCGAGAATTCGAGATCTCGTGGGGGGCAGTCGGGAGGGGCAGTCGATCAGAGAGAAAGGAGAAGGGAGAGATGAGAGATGAGAGAGAAAGGAGAGGGGAGAAGGGAGAAGAGAGAAGGCTTCTCGCGTTGTTCGGTGGATGGCACAAGTGTCATGAGAGAAAGGAGAAGGGAGAGATGAGAGATGAGAGAGAAAGGAAAAGGGAGAAGAGAGTAGGCTTCTCGCGTTGCTGGTGGATGGCACGAGTGTCATGCGACCTGGCAGAGTGGCGGGTCGAAGGCGACGGCAGGCCGGCCCGATGCATCTGCAAGATCTGACCCTCGTTCGAGATTTTGAGATCTCTTTAGTGTAGCGGGTATTGGCTTAAGTGTGTGATCCAATGGTCAGAACGAGTGGGCAGAGTGAATCGGATTCTATATATGAGGGGGGTTGTAGAGTCGATCCAAGACTCGAGAAGGCTTTTAATATCTGTCGTGGGTGTATAAATGTCATGGTTGGACACTTGCGGGCCCTCTCGTAGGGTCGGCCGTCGTTTCTTCGCGACCATGTGTTGCAACTCGGCGCTCTCACGGGGTTCATCCACTCCCCCCCGTGAGCAGAGGTGTCCCTCCGTGCACACGTATATATCAACGTTCAGATATGAAGCTTTCGCGGACGGGAGTCCACCCGAGACTCGAAAAGGCTCCTTGCCTGTGGTGCGTAAATATTTTTGCACGTCTTAGACTCTTGCTGGCCTTCTCGGTAGGGTCAGCCGTCGTTTCATCGCGACCATGTGTTGCAACTCGGCGCTCAGAGCGGGGGTTTTCACCCACTCGCCTCGTGAGCAGAAGGTTCTTTCGTGCATATTATCTACAAACCCAGATATTGAGCTTTTTCATCCGCAGAACCCCCGGTGGAGAAGAGAGAGAAGAGAGAGAGAGAGAAGAGAGGAGAGATGGAAGGGAGAAGAGAGAAGGCTTCTCGCGTTGCTTGGTGGATGGCACGAGTGTCATGCGACCTTGCGGAGGGTAGAGCGGCAGGCCGAAGGCGACGGCAGGCCGGCCCGATTCACCCGCAGAGATCTGGATCTCGTTCGAGAATTCGAGATCTCGTGGGGGACAGTCGGGAGGGGCAGTCGATCAGAGAGAAAGGAGAAGGGAGAGATGAGAGATGAGAGAGAAAGGAGAAGTGAGAAGGGAGAAGGCTTCTCGTGTTTTTTGTTGGTTGGCACAAGTGTCATGAGAGAAAGGAGAGATGATAGAGAAGAGAGAAGGCTTCTCGCGTTGCTTGGTGATTGGCACGAGTGTCATGCGACCGGGCGGAGGGCAGAGTCGCAGGCCGAAGGCCGAAGGCGACGGCAGGCCGGCCCGATTCACCCACAGAGATCATCGGTCTCGTTCGAAGTTTCGAGATCTCGTGGGGGGTAGTCGGGAGGGGTAGTCGAGTCGATCCGATACTCGAGAAGGCCTTCAATATCTGTCGTATGTGTATAAATGTCATGGTTGGACTCGTGCAAGATATATCCGGGAGCAACCCCGACACTCCTCTGAAAATACGGGTTGCTCCCAGGTGAGAAGGTCGATTGTGTGGTCGATGGCACGAGTGTCATGCGACCGGGCGAGGGCCGAGTATTTAGCCGACGGTGACGGCAGGCCGCCCGATGGAGAAACGGTCAGATATCGAGCTTTCATCACGGGACCCGTTCGGGCTTGTTGCCGTTGCTGCGACCATGTGTTGCACTCGGCGCTCTGTACGGGCTTTTTCATCCAAGCAACGAATGCACGCTCGAGGCGTGCGATTGCTCTCCTCTATAACAGTGGACGAGCAGTCGCCCTCCCGCGTCGCCCTCCCGCGTCGCTTCGAACCGGTCCCGTGTCCAAGGTGGGACCACTGCGACTCCTCTCGAAACGACCCAGTCGACTCGGGTAGAGATATACACCTCGAGAATCCCTTCGGGCGGTTCTTCGATCACTGTACCGTAATAGCACGGCATCGAAGGTTGAGGATTGAGAGAGAAAGGGGAGTGCGATAGCGACTCCAGGATGGCGACAGGGCCTAGCCCGGTTCCGTCGACCGTTACCTGGTTGATCCTGCCAGTAGTCATATGCTTGTCTCGAAGATTAAGCAATGCACGGCTAAGTACAATCCTGAACATACAAGAGAAACTGCAGATGGCTCATTAGATCAGTTATGGTTTATTGGAGAAAGTCTTATACCATGGATAACTGTGGTAATTCTAGAGCTTATACTAATGAGAGAGAAAGGAAAAGGGAGAAGAGAGAAGGCTTCTAGCGTTGCTTGGTGGATGGCACGAGTGTCATGCGACGGGGCGGAGGGCAGAGCGGCAGGCCGAAGGCGACGGCAGGCCGGCCCGATTCACCCGCAGAGATCTGGATCTCGTTCGAGAATTCGAGATCTCGTGGGGGCAGTCGGGAGGGGCATTCGAGTCGATCCGAGACTCGTGAAGGCTTTTAATATCTGTCGTGGGTGTATAAATGTCATGGTTGGACTCTTGCTGGCCTTCTCGGTAGGGTCAGCCGTCGTTTCATCGCGACCATGTGTTGCAACTCGGCGCTCAGAACGGGGGTTTTCACCCACTCGCCCCGTGAGCAGAAGATTATTTCGTGCATATTATCTACAAACCCAGATATTGAGCTT
The DNA here is from genome assembly GCF_037975245.1 of Apostichopus japonicus. NCBI lineage: Eukaryota > Metazoa > Echinodermata > Holothuroidea > Aspidochirotida > Stichopodidae > Apostichopus > Apostichopus japonicus. The sequence continues at coordinate 11,709,908 of NC_092565.1, forward strand.
TTTCATCCGCAGAACCCCGGTGGAGAAGAGAGAAGAGAGAGAAGAGAGAGAGAGGAGAGATGAAAGGGAGAAGAGAGAAGGCTTCTCGCGTTGCTTGGTGGATGGCACGAGTGTCATGCGACCTGGCGGAGGGTAGAGCGGCAGGCCGAAGGCGACGGCAGGCCGGCCCGATTCACCCGCAGAGATCTGGATCTCGTTCGAGAATTCGAGATATCGTGGGCGGCAGTCGGGAGGGGCAGTCGATCAGAGAGAAAGGAGAAGGGAGAGATGAGAGATGAGAGAGAAAGGAGAGGGGAGAAGGGAGAAGAGAGAAGGCTTCTCGCGTTGTTCGGTGGATGGCACAAGTGTCATGAGAGAAAGGAGAAGGGAGAGATGAGAGATGAGAGAGAAAGGAGAAGGGAGAAGAGAGTAGGCTTCTCGCGTTGCTGGTGGATGGCACGAGTGTCATGCGACCTGGCAGAGTGGCGGGTCGAAGGCGACGGCAGGCCGGCCCAATGCATCTGCAAGATCTGACCCTCGTTCGAGATTTTGAGATCTCTTTAGTGTAGCGGGTATTGGCTTAAGTGTGTGATCCAATGGTCAGAACGAGTGGGCAGAGTGAATCGGATTCTATATATGAGGGGGGTTGTAGAGTCGATCCAAGACTCGAGAAGGCTTTTAATATCTGTCATGGGTGTATAAATGTCATGGTTGGACACTTGCGGGCCCTCTCGTAGGGTCGGCCGTCGTTTCTTCGCGACCATGTGTTGCAACTCGGCGCTCTCACGGGGTTCATCCACTCCCCCCCCCGTGAGCAGAGGTGTCCCTCCGTGCACACGTATATATCAACGTTCAGATATGAAGCTTTCGCGGACGGGAGTCCACCCGAGACTGGAAAAGGCTCCTTGCCTGTGGTGCGTAAATATTTTTGCACGTCTAGACTCTTGCTGGCCTTCTCGGTAGGGTCAGCCGTCGTTTCATCGCGACCATGTGTTGCAACTCGGCGCTCAGAGCGGGGGTTTTCACCCACTCGCCCCGTGAGCAGAAGGTTCTTTCGTGCATATTATCTACAAACCCAGATATTGAGCTTTTTCATCCGCAGAACCCCCGGTGGAGAAGAGAGAGAAGAGAGAGAGAGAAGAGAAGAGAGGAGAGATGGAAGGGAGAAGAGAGAAGGCTTCTCGCGTTGCTTGGTGGATGGCACGAGTGTCATGCGACCTTGCGGAGGGTAGAGCGGCAGGCCGAAAGCGACGGCAGGCCGGCCCGATTCACCCGCAGAGATCTGGATCTCGTTCGAGAATTCGAGATCTCGTGGGGGACAGTCGGGAGGGGCAGTCGATCAGAGAGAAAGGAGAAGGGAGAGATGAGAGATGAGAGAGAAAGGAGAAGTGAGAAGGGAGAAGGCTTCTCGTGTTTTTTGTTGGTTGGCACAAGTGTCATGAGAGAAAGGAGAGATGATAGAGAAGAGAGAAGGCTTCTCGCGTTGCTTGGTGATTGGCACGAGTGTCATGCGACCGGGCGGAGGGCAGAGTCGCAGGCCGAAGGCCGAAGGCGACGGCAGGCCGGCCCGATTCACCCACAGAGATCATCGGTCTCGTTCGAAGTTTCGAGATCTCGTGGGGGTCAGTCGGGAGGGGTAGTCGAGTCGATCCGATACTCGAGAAGGCCTTCAATATCTGTCGTATGTGTATAAATGTCATGGTTGGACTCGTGCAAGATATATCCGGGAGCAACCCCGACACTCCTCTGAAAATACGGGTTGCTCCCAGGTGAGAAGGTCGATTGTGTGGTCGATGGCACGAGTGTCATGCGACCGGGCGTGGGCCGAGTATTTAGCCGACGGTGACGGTGACACTCGCCCCGTGAAGAAACGGTCAGATATCGAGCTTTCATCACGGGACCCGTTCGGGCTTGTTGCCGTTGCTGCGACCATGTGTTGCACTCGGCGCTCTGTACGGGCTTTTTCATCCAAGCAACGAATGCACGCTCGAGGCGTGCGATTGCTCTCCTCTATAACAGTGGACGAGCCGTCGCCCTCCCGCGTCGCTTCGAACCGGTCCCGTGTCCAAGGCGGGACCACTGCGACTCCTCTCGAAACGACCCAGTCGACTCGGGTAGAGATATACACCTCGAGAATCCCTTCGGGCGGTTCTTCGATCACTGTACCGTAATAGCACGGCATCGAAGGTTGAGGATTGAGAGAGAAAGGGGAGTGCGAGAGCGACTCCAGGATGGCGAACGGGCCTAGCCCGGTTCCGTCGACCGTTACCTGGTTGATCCTGCCAGTAGTCATATGCTTGTCTCGAAGATTAAGCAATGCACGGCTAAGTACAATCCTGAACATACAAGAGAAACTGCAGATGGCTCAATAGATCAGTTATGGTTTATTGGAGAAAGTCTTATACCATGGATAACTGTGGTAATTCTAGAGCTTATACTAATGAGAGAGAAAGGAAAAGGGAGAAGAGAGAAGGCTTCTCGCGTTGCTTGGTGGATGGCACGAGTGTCATGCGACCGGGCGGAGGGCAGAGTCGTAGGCCGAAGGCGACGGCAGGCCGGCCCGATCTACCCGCAGAGATGAGAGAGAAAGTAGAATGGAGAGATGAAGAATGAGAGAGGAAGGAGAAGAGAGAAGGCTTCTCGCGTTGCTTGGTGGCTGGCACGAGTGTCATGCGACCGGGCGGAGGGCAGAGCGGCAGGCCGAAGGCGACGGCAGGCCGGCCCGATTCACCCGCAGAGATCTGGATCTCGTTCGAGAATTCGAGATCTCGTGGGGGCAGTCGGGAGGGGGCATTCGAGTCGATCCGAGACTCGTGAAGGCTTTCAATATCTGTCGTGTGTGTATAAATGTCATGGTTGGACACTTGCGGGCCCTCTCGTAGGGTCGGCCGTCGTTTCTTCGCGACCATGTGTTGCAACTCGGCGCTCTCACGGGGTTCATCCACTCCCCCCCGTGAGCAGAGGTGTCCCTCCGTGCACACGTATATATCAACGTTCAGATATGAAGCTTTCGCGGACGGGAGTCCACCCGAGACTCGAAAAGGCTCCTTGCCTGTGGTGCGTAAATATTTTTGCACGTCTAGACTCTTGCTGGCCTTCTCGGTAGGGTCAGCCGTCGTTTCATCGCGACCATGTGTTGCAACTCGGCGCTCAGAACGGGGGTTTTCACCCACTCGCCCCGTGAGCAGAAGATTCTTTCGTGCATATTATCTACAAACCCAGATATTGAGCTTTTTCATTTGCAGAACCCCCGGTGGAGAAGAGAGAAGAGAGAGAAGAGAGAGAGAGGAGAGATGAAAGGGAGAAGAGAGAAGGCTTCTCGCGTTGCTTGGTGGATGGCACGAGTGTCATGCGACCTGGCGGAGGGTAGAGCGGCAGGCCGAAGGCGACGGCAGGCCGGCCCGATTCACCCGCAGAGATCTGGATCTCGTTCGAGAATTCGAGATCTCGTGGGGGGCAGTCGGGAGGGGCAGTCGACCAGAGAGAAAGGAGAAGGGAGAGATGAGAGATGAGAGAGAAAGGAGAAGGGAGAAGAGAGTAGGCTTCTCGCGTTGCTTGGTGGATGGCACGAGTGTCATGCGACCTGGCAGAGTGGCGGGTCGAAGGCGACGGCAGGCCGGCCCAATGCATCTGCAAGATCTGACCCTCGTTCGAGATTTTGAGATCTCTTTAGTGTAGCGGGTATTGGCTTAAGTGTGTGATCCAATGGTCAGAACGAGTGGGCAGAGTGAATCGGATTCTATATATGAGGGGGGTTGTAGAGTCGATCCAAGACTCGAGAAGGCTTTTAATATCTGTCGTGGGTGTATAAATGTCATGGTTGGACACTTGCGGGCCCTCTCGTAGGGTCGGCCGTCGTTTCTTCGCGACCATGTGTTGCAACTCGGCGCTCTCACGGGGTTCATCCACTCCCCCCCCCCCCGTGAGCAGAGGTGTCCCTCCGTGCACACGTATATATCAACGTTCAGATATGAAGCTTTCGCGGACGGGAGTCCACCCGAGACTCGAAAAGGCTCCTTGCCTGTGGTGCGTAAATATTTTTGCACGTCTAGACTCTTGCTGGCCTTCTCGGTAGGGTCAGCCGTCGTTTCATCGCGACCATGTGTTGCAACTCTGCGCTCAGAACGGGGGTTTTCACCCACTCGCCCCGTGAGCAGAAGATTCTTTCGTGCATATTATCTACAAACCCAGATATTGAGCTTTTTCATCCGCAGAACCCCCTGTGGAGAAGAGAGAGAAGAGAGAGAGGAGAGATGAAAGGGAGAAGAGAGAAGGCTTCTCGCGTTGCTTGGTGGATGGCACGAGTGTCATGCGACCTGGCGGAGGGTAGAGCGGCAGGCCGAAGGCGACGGCAGGCCGGCCCGATTCACCCGCAGAGATCTGGATCTCGTTCGAGAATTCGAGATCTCGTGGGGGACAGTCGGGAGGGGCAGTCGATCAGAGAGAAAGGAGAAGGGAGAGATGAGAGATGAGAGAGAAAGGAGAAGTGAGAAGGGAGAAGGCTTCTCGTGTTTTTTGTTGGTTGGCACAAGTGTCATGAGAGAAAGGAGAGATGATAGCGAAGGGAGAAGAGAGAAGGATTCTCGCGTTGCTTGGTGATTGGCACGAGTGTCATGCGACCGTGCGGAGGGCAGAGTCGCAGGCCGAAGGCCGAAGGCGACGGCAGGCCGGCCCGATTCACCCACAGAGATCATCGGTCTCGTTCGAAGTTTCGAGATCTCGTGGGGGGTAGTCGGGAGGGGTAGTCGAGTCGATCCGATACTCGAGAAGGCCTTCAATATCTGTCGTATGTGTATAAATGTCATGGTTGGACTCGTGCAAGATATATCCGGGAGCAACCCCGACACTCCTCTGAAAATACGGGTTGCTCCCAGGTGAGAAGGTCGATTGTGTGGTCGATGGCACGAGTGTCATGCGACCGGGCGAGGGCCGAGTATTTAGCCGACGGTGACGGCAGGCCGCCCGATGGAGAAACGGTCAGATATCGAGCTTTCATCACGGGACCCGTTCGGGCTTGTTGCCGTTGCTGCGACCATGTGTTGCACTCGGCGCTCTGTACGGGCTTTTTCATCCAAGCAACGAATGCACGCTCGAGGCGTGCGATTGCTCTCCTCTATAATAGTGGACGAGCCGTCGCCCTCCCGCGTCGCTTCGAACCGGTCCCGTGTCCAAGGCGGGACCACTGCGACTCCTCTCGAAACGACCCAGTCGACTCTGGTAGAGATATACACCTCGAGAATCCCTTCGGGCGGTTCTTCGATCACTGTACCGTAATAGCACGGCATCGAAGGTTGAGGATTGAGAGAGAAAGGGGAGTAAGAGAGCGACTCCAGGATGGCGAACGGGCCTAGCCCGGTTCCGTCGACCGTTACCTGGTTGATCCTGCCAGTAGTCATATGCTTGTCTCGAAGATTTAGCAATGCACGGCTAAGTACAATCCTGAACATACAAGAGAAACTGCAGATGGCTCATTAGATCAGTTATGGTTTATTGGAGAAAGTCTTATACCATGGATAACTGTGGTAATTCTAGAGCTTATACTAATGAGAGAGGAAGGAAAAGGGAGAAGAGAGAAGGCTTCTCGCGTTGCTTGGTGGATGGCACGAGTGTCATGCGACCGGGCGGAGGGCAGAGTCGTAGGCCGAAGGCGACGGCAGGCCGGCCCGATCCACCCGCAGAGATGAGAGAGAAAGTAGAATGGAGAGATGAAGAATGAGAGAGGAAGGAGAAGAGAGAAGGCTTCTCGCGTTGCTTGGTGGCTGGCACGAGTGTCATGCGACCGGGCGGAGGGCAGAGCGGCAGGCCGAAGGCGACGGCAGGCCGGGCCGATTCACCCGCAGAGATCTGAATCTCGTTCGAGAATTCGAGATCTCGTGGGGGGCAGTCGGGAGGGGCATTCGAGTCGATCCGAGACTCGTGAAGGCTTTCAATATCTGTCGTGTGTGTATAAATGTCATGGTTGGACACTTGCGGGCCCTCTCGTAGGGTCGGCCGTCGTTTCTTCGCGACCATGTGTTGCAACTCGGCGCTCTCACGGGGTTCATCCACTCCCCCCGTGAGCAGAGGTGTCCCTCCGTGCTGACGTATATATCAACGTTCAGATATGAACGTTTCATCGTTTCATCGCGATATCAACGTTTCATCGCGACCATGTGTTGCAACTCGGCGCTCAGAACGGGGGTTTTCACCCACTCGCCCCGTGAGCAGAAGATTCTTTCGTGCATATTATCTACAAACCCAGATATTGAGCTTTTTCACCCGCAGAATCCCCGGTGGAGAAGAGAGAAGAGAGAGAAGAGAGAGAGAGGAGAGATGAAAGGGAGAAGAGAGAAGGCTTCTCGCGTTGCTTGGTGGATGGCACGAGTGTCATGCGACCTGGCGGAGGGTAGAGCGGCAGGCCGAAGGCGACGGCAGGCCGGCCCGATTCACCCGCAGAGATCTGGATCTCGTTCGAGAATTCGAGATCTCGTGGGGGGCAGTCGGGAGGGGCAGTCGATCAGAGAGAAAGGAGAAGGGAGAGATGAGAGATGAGAGAGAAAGGAGAGGGGAGAAGGGAGAAGAGAGAAGGCATCTCGCGTTGTTCGGTGGATGGCACAAGTGTCATGAGAGAAAGGAGAAGGGAGAGGAGAGAGAAAGGAGAAGGGAGAAGAGAGTAGGCTTCTCGCGTTGCTTGGTGGATGGCACGAGTGTCATGCGACCTGGCAGAGTGGCGGGTCGAAGGCGACGGCAGGCCGGCCCGATGCATCTGCAAGATCTGACCCTCGTTCGAGATTTTGAGATCTCTTTAGTGTAGCCGGTATTGGCTTAAGTGTGTGATCCAATGGTCAGAACGAGTGGGCAGAGTGAATCGGATTCTATATATGAGGGGGGTTGTAGAGTCGATCCAAGACTCGAGAAGGCTTTTAATATCTGTCGTGGGTGTATAAATGTCATGGTTGGACACTTGCGGGCCCTCTCGTAGGGTCGGCCGTCGTTTCTTCGCGACCATGTGTTGCAACTCGGCGCTCTCACGGGGTTCATCCACTCCCCCCCCCCCCCCGTGAGCAGAGGTGTCCCTCCGTGCACACGTATATATCAACGTTCAGATATGAAGCTTTCGCGGGCGGGAGTCCACCCGAGCTGGAAAAGGCTCCTTGCCTGTGGTGCGTAAATATTTTTGCACGTCTAGACTCTTGCTGGCCTTCTCGGTAGGGTCAGCCGTCGTTTCATCGCGACCATGTGTTGCAACTCGGCGCTCAGAGCGGGGGTTTTCACCCACTCGCCCCGTGAGCAGAAGGTTCTTTCGTGCATATTATCTACAAACCCAGATATTGAGCTTTTTCATCCGCAGAACCCCCGGTGGAGAAGAGAGAAGAGAGAGAAGAGAGAGAGAGGAGAGATGAAAGAGAGAAGGCTTCTCGCGTTGCCTTGGTGGATGGCACGAGTGTCATGCGACCTGGCGGAGGGTAGAGCGGCAGGCCGAAGGCGACGGCAGGCCGGCCCGATTCACCCGCAGAGATCTGGATCTCGTTCGAGAATTCGAGATCTCGTGGGGGACAGTCGGGAGGGGCAGTCGATCAGAGAGAAAGGAGAAGGGAGAGATGAGAGATGAGAGAGAAAGGAGAAGTGAGAAGGGAGAAGGCTTCTCGTGTTTTTTGTTGGTTGGCACAAGTGTCATGAGAGAAAGGAGAGATGATAGCGAAGGGAGAAGAGAGAAGGATTCTCGCGTTGCTTGGTGATTGGCACGAGTGTCATGCGACCGTGCGGAGGGCAGAGTCGCAGGCCGAAGGCCGAAGGCGACGGCAGGCCGGCCCGATTCACCCACAGAGATCATCGGTCTCGTTCGAAGTTTCGAGATCTCGTGGGGGGTAGTCGGGAGGGGTAGTCGAGTCGATCCGATACTCGAGAAGGCCTTCAATATCTGTCGTATGTGTATAAATGTCATGGTTGGACTCGTGCAAGATATATCCGGGAGCAACCCCGACACTCCTCTGAAAATACGGGTTGCTCCCAGGTGAGAAGGTCGAATGTGTGGTCGATGGCACGAGTGTCATGCGACCGGGCGAGGGCCGAGTATTTAGCCGACGGTGACGGCAGGCCGCCCGATGGAGAAACGGTCAGATATCGAGCTTTCATCACGGGACCCGTTCGGGCTTGTTGCCGTTGCTGCGACCATGTGTTGCACTCGGCGCTCTGTACGGGCTTTTTCATCCAAGCAACGAATGCACGCTCGAGGCGTGCGATTGCTCTCCTCTATAATAGTGGACGAGCCGTCGCCCTCCCGCGTCGCTTCGAACCGGTCCCGTGTCCAAGGCGGGACCACTGCGACTCCTCTCGAAACGACCCAGTCGACTCTGGTAGAGATATACACCTCGAGAATCCCTTCGGGCGGTTCTTCGATCACTGTACCGTAATAGCACGGCATCGAAGGTTGAGGATTGAGAGAGAAAGGGGAGTAAGAGAGCGACTCCAGGATGGCGAACGGGCCTAGCCCGGTTCCGTCGACCGTTACCTGGTTGATCCTGCCAGTAGTCATATGCTTGTCTCGAAGATTTAGCAATGCACGGCTAAGTACAATCCTGAACATACAAGAGAAACTGCAGATGGCTCATTAGATCAGTTATGGTTTATTGGAGAAAGTCTTATACCATGGATAACTGTGGTAATTCTAGAGCTTATACTAATGAGAGAGGAAGGAAAAGGGAGAAGAGAGAAGGCTTCTCGCGTTGCTTGGTGGATGGCACGAGTGTCATGCGACCGGGCGGAGGGCAGAGTCGTAGGCCGAAGGCGACGGCAGGCCGGCCCGATCCACCCGCAGAGATGAGAGAGAAAGTAGAATGGAGAGATGAAGAATGAGAGAGGAAGGAGAAGAGAGAAGGCTTCTCGCGTTGCTTGGTGGCTGGCACGAGTGTCATGCGACCGGGCGGAGGGCAGAGCGGCAGGCCGAAGGCGACGGCAGGCCGGGCCGATTCACCCGCAGAGATCTGAATCTCGTTCGAGAATTCGAGATCTCGTGGGGGGCAGTCGGGAGGGGCATTCGAGTCGATCCGAGACTCGTGAAGGCTTTCAATATCTGTCGTGTGTGTATAAATGTCATGGTTGGACACTTGCGGGCCCTCTCGTAGGGTCGGCCGTCGTTTCTTCGCGACCATGTGTTGCAACTCGGCGCTCTCACGGGGTTCATCCACTCCCCCCGTGAGCAGAGGTGTCCCTCCGTGCTGACGTATATATCAACGTTCAGATATGAACGTTTCATCGTTTCATCGCGATATCAACGTTTCATCGCGACCATGTGTTGCAACTCGGCGCTCAGAACGGGGGTTTTCACCCACTCGCCCCGTGAGCAGAAGATTCTTTCGTGCATATTATCTACAAACCCAGATATTGAGCTTTTTCACCCGCAGAATCCCCGGTGGAGAAGAGAGAAGAGAGAGAAGAGAGAGAGAGGAGAGATGAAAGGGAGAAGAGAGAAGGCTTCTCGCGTTGCTTGGTGGATGGCACGAGTGTCATGCGACCTGGCGGAGGGTAGAGCGGCAGGCCGAAGGCGACGGCAGGCCGGCCCGATTCACCCGCAGAGATCTGGATCTCGTTCGAGAATTCGAGATCTCGTGGGGGGCAGTCGGGAGGGGCAGTCGATCAGAGAGAAAGGAGAAGGGAGAGATGAGAGATGAGAGAGAAAGGAGAGGGGAGAAGGGAGAAGAGAGAAGGCATCTCGCGTTGTTCGGTGGATGGCACAAGTGTCATGAGAGAAAGGAGAAGGGAGAGGAGAGAGAAAGGAGAAGGGAGAAGAGAGTAGGCTTCTCGCGTTGCTTGGTGGATGGCACGAGTGTCATGCGACCTGGCAGAGTGGCGGGTCGAAGGCGACGGCAGGCCGGCCCGATGCATCTGCAAGATCTGACCCTCGTTCGAGATTTTGAGATCTCTTTAGTGTAGCCGGTATTGGCTTAAGTGTGTGATCCAATGGTCAGAACGAGTGGGCAGAGTGAATCGGATTCTATATATGAGGGGGGTTGTAGAGTCGATCCAAGACTCGAGAAGGCTTTTAATATCTGTCGTGGGTGTATAAATGTCATGGTTGGACACTTGCGGGCCCTCTCGTAGGGTCGGCCGTCGTTTCTTCGCGACCATGTGTTGCAACTCGGCGCTCTCACGGGGTTCATCCACTCCCCCCCCCCCGTGAGCAGAGGTGTCCCTCCGTGCACACGTATATATCAACGTTCAGATATGAAGCTTTCGCGGGCGGGAGTCCACCCGAGCTGGAAAAGGCTCCTTGCCTGTGGTGCGTAAATATTTTTGCACGTCTAGACTCTTGCTGGCCTTCTCGGTAGGGTCAGCCGTCGTTTCATCGCGACCATGTGTTGCAACTCGGCGCTCAGAGCGGGGGTTTTCACCCACTCGCCCCGTGAGCAGAAGGTTCTTTCGTGCATATTATCTACAAACCCAGATATTGAGCTTTTTCATCCGCAGAACCCCCGGTGGAGAAGAGAGAAGAGAGAGAAGAGAGAGAGAGGAGAGATGAAAGAGAGAAGGCTTCTCGCGTTGCCTTGGTGGATGGCACGAGTGTCATGCGACCTGGCGGAGGGTAGAGCGGCAGGCCGAAGGCGACGGCAGGCCGGCCCGATTCACCCGCAGAGATCTGGATCTCGTTCGAGAATTCGAGATCTCGTGGGGGGCAGTCGGGAGGGGCAGTCGATCAGAGAGAAAGGAGAAGGGAGAGATGAGAGATGAGAGAGAAAGGAGAGGGGAGAAGGGAGAAGAGAGAAGGCATCTCGCGTTGTTCGGTGGATGGCACAAGTGTCATGAGAGAAAGGAGAAGGGAGAGGAGAGAGAAAGGAGAAGGGAGAAGAGAGTAGGCTTCTCGCGTTGCTTGGTGGATGGCACGAGTGTCATGCGACCTGGCAGAGTGGCGGGTCGAAGGCGACGGCAGGCCGGCCCGATGCATCTGCAAGATCTGACCCTCGTTCGAGATTTTGAGATCTCTTTAGTGTAGCCGGTATTGGCTTAAGTGTGTGATCCAATGGTCAGAACGAGTGGGCAGAGTGAATCGGATTCTATATATGAGGGGGGTTGTAGAGTCGATCCAAGACTCGAGAAGGCTTTTAATATCTGTCGTGGGTGTATAAATGTCATGGTTGGACACTTGCGGGCCCTCTCGTAGGGTCGGCCGTCGTTTCTTCGCGACCATGTGTTGCAACTCGGCGCTCTCACGGGGTTCATCCACTCCCCCCCCCCCCCCCGTGAGCAGAGGTGTCCCTCCGTGCACACGTATATATCAACGTTCAGATATGAAGCTTTCGCGGGCGGGAGTCCACCCGAGCTGGAAAAGGCTCCTTGCCTGTGGTGCGTAAATATTTTTGCACGTCTAGACTCTTGCTGGCCTTCTCGGTAGGGTCAGCCGTCGTTTCATCGCGACCATGTGTTGCAACTCGGCGCTCAGAGCGGGGGTTTTCACCCACTCGCCCCGTGAGCAGAAGGTTCTTTCGTGCATATTATCTACAAACCCAGATATTGAGCTTTTTCATCCGCAGAACCCCCGGTGGAGAAGAGAGAAGAGAGAGAAGAGAGAGAGAGGAGAGATGAAAGAGAGAAGGCTTCTCGCGTTGCCTTGGTGGATGGCACGAGTGTCATGCGACCTGGCGGAGGGTAGAGCGGCAGGCCGAAGGCGACGGCAGGCCGGCCCGATTCACCCGCAGAGATCTGGATCTCGTTCGAGAATTCGAGATCTCGTGGGGGGCAGTCGGGAGGGGCAGTCGATCAGAGAGAAAGGAGAAGGGAGAGATGAGAGATGAGAGAGAAAGGAGAGGAGAGAAGGGAGAAGAGAGAAGGCTTCTCGCGTTGTTCGGTGGATGGCACAAGTGTCATGAGAGAAAGGAGAAGGGAGAGGAGAGAGAAAGGAGAAGGGAGATGAGAGTAGGCTTCTCGCGTTGCTTGGTGGATGGCACGAGTGTCATGCGACCTGGCAGAGTGGCGGGTCGAAGGCGACGGCAGGCCGGCCCGATGCATCTGCAAGATCTGACCCTCGTTCGAGATTTTGAGATCTCTTTAGTGTAGCCGGTATTGTGTGTGATCCAATGGTCAGAACGAGTGGGCAGAGTGAATCGGATTCTATATATGAGGGGGGTTGTAGAGTCGATCCAAGACTCGAGAAGGCTTTTAATATCTGTCGTGTGTGTATAAATGTCATGGTTGGACACTTGCGGGCCCTCTCATAGGGTCGGCCGTCGTTTCTTCGCGACCATGTGTTGCAACTCGGCGCTCTCACGGGGTTCATCCACTCCCCCCGTGAGCAGAGGTGTCCCTCCGTGCTGATTCTATATATGAGGGGGGTTGTAGAGTCGATCCAAGACTCGAGAAGGCTTTTAATATCTGTCGTGTGTGTATAAATGTCATGGTTGGACACTTGCGGGCCCTCTCGTAGGGTCGGCCGTCGTTTCTTCGCGACCATGTGTTGCAACTCGGCGCTCTCACGGGGTTCATCCACTCCCCCCCCCCGTGAGCAGAGGTGTCCCTCCGTGCACACGTATATATCAACGTTCAGATATGAAGCTTTCGCGGACGGGAGTCCACCCGAGACTGGAAAAGGCTCCTTGCCTGTGGTGCGTAAATATTTTTGCACGTCTAGACTCTTGCTGGCCTTCTCGGTAGGGTCAGCCGTCGTTTCATCGCGACCATGTGTTGCAACTCGGCGCTCAGAACGGGGGTTTTCACCCACTCGCCCCGTGAGCAGAAGATTCTTTCGTGCATATTATCTACAAACCCAGATATTGAGCTTTTTCATCCGCAGAACCCCCGGTGGAGAAGAGAGAAGAGAGAGAAGAGAGAGAGAGGAGAGATGAAAGGGAGAAGGGAGAAGGCTTCTCGCGTTGCTTGGTGGATGGCACGAGTGTCATGCGACCTTGCGGAGGGTAGAGCGGCAGGCCGAAGGCGACGGCAGGCCGGCCCGATTCACCCGCAGAGATCTGGATCTCGTTCGAGAATTCGAGATCTCGTGGGGGACAGTCGGGAGGGGCAGTCGATCAGAGAGAAAGGAGAAGGGAGAGATGAGAGATGAGAGAGAAAGGAGAAGGGAGAAGAGAGAAGGCTTTCTCGTGTTTTTTGTTGGTTGGCACAAGTGTCATGAGAGAAAGGAGAGATGATAGAGAAGAGAGAAGGCTTCTCGCGTTGCTTGGTGATTGGCACGAGTGTCATGCGACCGGGCGGAGGGCAGAGTCGCAGGCCGAAGGCCGAAGGCGACGGCAGGCCGGCCCGATTCACCCACAGAGATCATCGGTCTCGTTCGAAGTTTCGAGATCTCGTGGGGGGTAGTCGGGAGGGGTAGTCGAGTCGATCCGATACTCGAGAAGGCCTTCAATATCTGTCGTATGTGTATAAATGTCATGGTTGGACTCGTGCAAGATATATCCGGGAGCAACCCCGACACTCCTCTGAAAATACGGGTTGCTCCCAGGTGAGAAGGTCGATTGTGTGGTCGATGGCACGAGTGTCATGCGACCGGGCGAGGGCCGAGTATTTAGCCGACGGTGACGGCAGGCCGCCCGATGGAGAAACGGTCAGATATCGAGCTTTCATCACGGGACCCGTTCGGGCTTGTTGCCGTTGCTGCGACCATGTGTTGCACTCGGCGCTCTGTACGGGCTTTTTCATCCAAGCAACGAATGCACGCTCGAGGCGTGCGATTGCTCTCCTCTATAACAGTGGACGAGCCGTCGCCCTCCCGCGTCGCTTCGAACCGGTCCCGTGTCCAAGGCGGGACCACTGCGACTCCTCTCGAAACGACCCAGTCGACTCGGGTAGAGATATACACCTCGAGAATCCCTTCGGGCGGTTCTTCGATCACTGTACCGTAATAGCACGGCATCGAAGGTTGAGGATTGAGAGAGAAAGGGGAGTGCGATAGCGACTCCAGGATGGCGACAGGGCCTAGCCCGGTTCCGTCGACCGTTACCTGGTTGATCCTGCCAGTAGTCATATGCTTGTCTCGAAGATTAAGCAATGCACGGCTAAGTACAATCCTGAACATACAAGAGAAACTGCAGATGGCTCATTAGATCAGTTATGGTTTATTGGAGAAAGTCTTATACCATGGATAACTGTGGTAATTCTAGAGCTTATACTAATGAGAGAGAAAGGAAAAGGGAGAAGAGAGAAGGCTTCTCGCGTTGCTTGGTGGATGGCACGAGTGTCATGCGACCGGGCGGAGGGCAGAGTCGTAGGCCGAAGGCGACGGCAGGCCGGCCCGATCCACCCGCAGAGATGAGAGAGAAAGTAGAATGGAGAGATGAAGAATGAGAGAGGAAGGAGAAGAGAGAAGGCTTCTCGCGTTGCTTGGTGGCTGGCACGAGTGTCATGCGACGGGGCGGAGGGCAGAGCGGCAGGCCGAAGGCGACGGCAGGCCGGCCCGATTCACCCGCAGAGATCTGGATCTCGTTCGAGAATTCGAGATCTCGTGGGGGCAGTCGGGAGGGGCATTCGAGTCGATCCGAGACTCGTGAAGGCTTTTAATATCTGTCGTGGGTGTATAAATGTCATGGTTGGACTCTTGCTGGCCTTCTCGGTAGGGTCAGCCGTCGTTTCATCGCGACCATGTGTTGCAACTCGGCGCTCAGAACGGGGGTTTTCACCCACTCGCCCCGTGAGCAGAAGATTATTTCGTGCATATTATCTACAAACCCAGATATTGAGCTTTTTCATCCGCAGAACCCCCGGTGGAGAAGAGAGAAGAGAGAGAAGAGAGAGAGAGGAGAGATGAAAGGGAGAAGAGAGAAGGCTTCTCGCGTTGCTTGGTGGATGGCACGAGTGTCATGCGACCTGGCGGAGGGTAGAGCGGCAGGCCGAAGGCGACGGCAGGCCGGCCCGATTCACCCGCAGAGATCTGGATCTCGTTCGAGAATTCGAGATATCGTGGGCGGCAGTCGGGAGGGGCAGTCGATCAGAGAGAAAGGAGAAGGGAGAGATGAGAGATGAGAGAGAAAGGAGAGGGGAGAAGGGAGAAGAGAGAAGGCTTCTCGCGTTGTTCGGTGGATGGCACAAGTGTCATGAGAGAAAGGAGAAGGGAGAGATGAGAGATGAGAGAGAAAGGAGAAGGGAGAAGAGAGTAGGCTTCTCGCGTTGCTGGTGGATGGCACGAGTGTCATGCGACCTGGCAGAGTGGCGGGTCGAAGGCGACGGCAGGCCGGCCCGATGCATCTGCAAGATCTGACCCTCGTTCGAGATTTTGAGATCTCTTTAGTGTAGCGGGTATTGGCTTAAGTGTGTGATCCAATGGTCAGAACGAGTGGGCAGAGTGAATCGGATTCTATATATGAGGGGGGTTGTAGAGTCGATCCAAGACTCGAGAAGGCTTTTAATATCTGTCGTGGGTGTATAAATGTCATGGTTGGACACTTGCGGGCCCTCTCGTAGGGTCGGCCGTCGTTTCTTCGCGACCATGTGTTGCAACTCGGCGCTCTCACGGGGTTCATCCACTCCCCCCGTGAGCAGAGGTGTCCCTCCGTGCACACGTATATATCAACGTTCAGATATGAAGCTTTCGCGGACGGGAGTCCACCCGAGACTGGAAAAGGCTCCTTGCCTGTGGTGCGTAAATATTTTTGCACGTCTAGACTCTTGCTGGCCTTCTCGGTAGGGTCAGCCGTCGTTTCATCGCGACCATGTGTTGCAACTCGGCGCTCAGAGCGGGGGTTTTCACCCACTCGCCCCGTGAGCAGAAGGTTCTTTCGTGCATATTATCTACAAACCCAGATATTGAGCTTTTTCATCCGCAGAACCCCCGGTGGAGAAGAGAGAGAAGAGAGAGAGAGAAGAGGAGAGATGGAAGGGAGAAGAGAGAAGGCTTCTCGCGTTGCTTGGTGGATGGCACGAGTGTCATGCGACCTTGCGGAGGGTAGAGCGGCAGGCCGAAAGCGACGGCAGGCCGGCCCGATTCACCCGCAGAGATCTGGATCTCGTTCGAGAATTCGAGATCTCGTGGGGGACAGTCGGGAGGGGCAGTCGATCAGAGAGAAAGGAGAAGGGAGAGATGAGAGATGAGAGAGAAAGGAGAAGTGAGAAGGGAGAAGGCTTCTCGTGTTTTTTGTTGGTTGGCACAAGTGTCATGAGAGAAAGGAGAGATGATAGAGAAGAGAGAAGGCTTCTCGCGTTGCTTGGTGATTGGCACGAGTGTCATGCGACCGGGCGGAGGGCAGAGTCGCAGGCCGAAGGCCGAAGGCGACGGCAGGCCGGCCCGATTCACCCACAGAGATCATCGGTCTCGTTCGAAGTTTCGAGATCTCGTGGGGGGTAGTCGGGAGGGGTAGTCGAGTCGATCCGATACTCGAGAAGGCCTTCAATATCTGTCGTATGTGTATAAATGTCATGGTTGGACTCGTGCAAGATATATCCGGGAGCAACCCCGACACTCCTCTGAAAATACGGGTTGCTCCCAGGTGAGAAGGTCGATTGTGTGGTCGATGGCACGAGTGTCATGCGACCGGGCGAGGGCCGAGTATTTAGCCGACGGTGACGGCAGGCCGCCCGATGGAGAAACGGTCAGATATCGAGCTTTCATCACGGGACCCGTTCGGGCTTGTTGCCGTTGCTGCGACCATGTGTTGCACTCGGCGCTCTGTACGGGCTTTTTCATCCAAGCAACGAATGCACGCTCGAGGCGTGCGATTGCTCTCCTCTATAACAGTGGACGAGCCGTCGCCCTCCCGCGTCGCTTCGAACCGGTCCCGTGTCCAAGGCGGGACCACTGCGACTCCTCTCGAAACGACCCAGTCGACTCGGGTAGAGATATACACCTCGAGAATCCCTTCGGGCGGTTCTTCGATCACTGTACCGTAATAGCACGGCATCGAAGGTTGAGGATTGAGAGAGAAAGGGGAGTGCGAGAGCGACTCCAGGATGGCGAACGGGCCTAGCCCGGTTCCGTCGACCGTTACCTGGTTGATCCTGCCAGTAGTCATATGCTTGTCTCGAAGATTAAGCAATGCACGGCTAAGTACAATCCTGAACATACAAGAGAAACTGCAGATGGCTCATTAGATCAGTTATGGTTTATTGGAGAAAGTCTTATACCATGGATAACTGTGGTAATTCTAGAGCTTATACTAATGAGAGAGAAAGGAAAAGGGAGAAGAGAGAAGGCTTCTCGCGTTGCTTGGTGGATGGCACGAGTGTCATGCGACCGGGCGGAGGGCAGAGTCGTAGGCCGAAGGCGACGGCAGGCCGGCCCGATCCACCCGCAGAGATGAGAGAGAAAGTAGAATGGAGAGATGAAGAATGAGAGAGGAAGGAGAAGAGAGAAGGCTTCTCGCGATGCTTGGTGGCTGGCACGAGTGTCATGCGACGGGGCGCAGGGCAGAGCGGCAGGCCGAAGGCGACGGCAGGCCGGCCCGATTCACCCGCAGAGATCTGGATCTCGTTCGAGAATTCGAGATCTCGTGGGGGCAGTCGGGAGGGGTATTCGAGTCGATCCGAGACTCGTGAAGGCTTTCAATATCTGTCGTGTGTGTATAAATGTCATGGTTGGACACTTGCGGGCCCTCTCGTAGGGTCGGCCGTCGTTTCTTCGCGACCATGTGTTGCAACTCGGCGCTCTCACGGGGTTCATCCACTCCCCCCCCCCCCCCCCGTGAGCAGAGGTGTCCCTCCGTGCACACGTATATATCAACGTTCAGATATGAAGCTTTCGCGGACGGGAGTCCACCCGAGACTGGAAAAGGCTCCTTGCCTGTGGTGCGTAAATATTTTTGCACGTCTAGACTCTTGCTGGCCTTCTCGGTAGGGTCAGCCGTCGTTTCATCGCGACCATGTGTTGCAACTCGGCGCTCAGAGCGGGGGTTTTCACCCACTCGCCCCGTGAGCAGAAGATTCTTTCGTGCATATTATCTACAAACCCAGATGTTGAGCTTTTTCATCCGCAGAACCCCCGGTGGAGAAGAGAGAGAAGAGAGAGAGAGAGAAGAGAAGAGAGGAGAGATGGAAGGGAGAAGAGAGAAGGCTTCTCGCGTTGTTCGGTGGATGGCAGAAGTGTCATGAGAGAAAGGAGAAGGGAGAGATGAGAGATGAGAGAGAAAGGAGAAGGGAGAAGAGAGTAGGCTTCTCGCGTTGCTGGTGGATGGCACGAGTATCATGCGACCTGGCAGAGTGGCGGGTCGAAGGCGACGGCAGGCCGGCCCGATGCATCTGCAAGATCTGACCCTCGTTCGAGATTTTGAGATCTCTTTAGTGTAGCGGGTATTGGCTTAAGTGTGTGATCCAATGGTCAGAACGAGTGGGCAGAGTGAATCGGATTCTATATATGAGGGGGGTTGTAGAGTCGATCCAAGACTCGAGAAGGCTTTTAATATCTGTCGTGGGTGTCATGCGACCTTGCGGAGGGTAGAGCGGCAGGCCGAAGGCGACGGCAGGCCGGCCCGATTCACCCGCAGAGATCTGGATCTCGTTCGAGAATTCGAGATCTCGTGGGGGACAGTCGGGAGGGGCAGTCGATCAGAGAGAAAGGAGAAGGGAGAGATTAGAGATGAGAGAGAAAGGAGAAGTGAGGAGGGAGAAGGCTTCTCGTGTTTTTTGTTGCTTGGCACAAGTGTCATGAGAGAAAGGAGAGATGATAGAGAAGGGAGAAGAGAGAAGGCTTCTCGCGTTGCTTGGTGATTGGCACGAGTGTCATGCGACCGGGCGGAGGGCAGAGTCGCAGGCCGAAGGCCGAAGGCGACGGCAGGCCGGCCCGATTCACCCACAGAGATCATCGGTCTCGTTCGAAGTTTCGAGATCTCGTGGGGGGTAGTCGATCCGATACTCGAGAAGGCCTTCAATATCTGTCGTATGTGTATAAATGTCATGGTTGGACTCGTGCAAGATATATCCGGGAGCAACCCCGACACTCCTCTGAAAATACGGGTTGCTCCCAGGTGAGAAGGTCGATTGTGTGGTCGATGGCACGAGTGTCATGCGACCGGGCGAGGGCCGAGTATTTAGCCGACGGTGACGGCAGGCCGCCCGATGGAGAAACGGTCAGATATCGAGCTTTCATCACGGGACCCGTTCGGGCTTGTTGCCGTTGCTGCGACCATGTGTTGCACTCGGCGCTCTGTACGCGCTTTTTCATCCAAGCAACGAATGCACGCTCGAGGCGTGCGATTGCTCTCCTCTATAACAGTGGACGAGCCGTCGCCCTCCCGCGTCGCTTCGAACCGGTCCCGTGTCCAAGGCGGGACCACTGCGACTCCTCTCGAAACGACCCAGTCGACTCGGGTAGAGATATACACCTCGAGAATCCCTTCGGGCGGTTCTTCGATCACTGTACCGTAATAGCACGGCATCGAAGGTTGAGGATTGAGAGAGAAAGGGGAGTGCGAGAGCGACTCCAGGATGGCGAACGGGCCTAGCCCGGTTCCGTCGACCGTTACCTGGTTGATCCTGCCAGTAGTCATATGCTTGTCTCGAAGATTAAGCAATGCACGGCTAAGTACAATCCTGAACATACAAGAGAAACTGCAGATGGCTCATTAGATCAGTTATGGTTTATTGGAGAAAGTCTTATACCATGGATAACTGTGGTAATTCTAGAGCTTATACTAATGAGAGAGAAAGGAAAAGGGAGAAGAGAGAAGGCTTCTCGCGTTGTTCGGTGGATGGCACAAGTGTCATGAGAGAAAGGAGAAAGGAGAAGGGAGAGATGAGAGATGAGAGAGAAAGGAGAAGGGAGAAGAGAGTAGGCTTCTCGCGTTGCTTGGTGGATGGCACGAGTGTCATGCGACCTGGCAGAGTGGCGGGTCGAAGGCGACGGCAGGCCGGCCCGATGCATCTGCAAGATCTGACCCTCGTTCGAGATTTTGAGATCTCTTTAGTGTAGCGGGTATTGGCTTAAGTGTGTGATCCAATGGTCAGAACGAGTGGGCAGAGTGAATCGGATTCTATATATGAGGGGGGTTGTAGAGTCGATCCAAGACTCGAGAAGGCTTTTAATATCTGTCGTGGGTGTATAAATGTCATGGTTGGACACTTGCGGGCCCTCTCGTAGGGTCGGCCGTCGTTTCTTCGCGACCATGTGTTGCAACTCGGCGCTCTCACGGGGTTCATCCACTCCCCCCGTGAGCAGAGGTGTCCCTCCGTGCTGATGTATATATCAACGTTCAGATATGAAGCTTTCGCGGACGGGAGTCCACCCGAGACTCGAAAAGGCTCCTTGCCTGTGGTGCGTAAATATATTTGCACGTCTAGACTCTTGCTGGCCTTCTCGGTAGGGTCAGCCGTCGTTTCATCGCGACCATGTGTTGCAACTCGGTGCTCAGAACGGGGGTTTTCACCCACTCGCCCCGTGAGCAGAAGATTCTTTCGTGCATATTATCTACAAACCCAGATATTGAGCTTTTTCACCCGCAGAACCCCCGGTGGAGAAGAGAGAAGAGAGGGAAGAGAGAGAGAGGAGAGATGAAAGGGAGAAGAGAGAAGGCTTCTCGCGTTGCTTGGTGGATGGCACGAGTGTCATGCGACCTGGCGGAGGGTAGAGCGGCAGGCCGAAGGCGACGGCAGGCCGGCCCGATTCACCCGCAGAGATCTGGATCTCGTTCGAGAATTCGAGATCTCGTGGGGGACAGTCGGGAGGGGCAGTCGATCAGAGAGAAAGGAGAAGGGGGAGATGAGAGATGAGAGAGAAAGGAGAAGTGAGAAGGGAGAAGGCTTCTCGTGTTTTTTGTTGGTTGGCACAAGTGTCATGAGAGAAAGGAGAGATGATAGCGAAGGGAGAAGAGAGAAGGCTTCTCGCGTTGCTTGGTGATTGGCACGAGTGTCATGCGACCGTGCGGAGGGCAGAGTCGCAGGCCGAAGGCCGAAGGCGACGGCAGGCCGGCCCGATTCACCCACAGAGATCATCGGTCTCGTTCGAAGTTTCGAGATCTCGTGGGGGGTAGTCGGGAGGGGTAGTCGAGTCGATCCGATACTCGAGAAGGCCTTCAATATCTGTCGTATGTGTATAAATGTCATGGTTGGACTCGTGCAAGATATATCCGGGAGCAACCCCGACACTCCTCTGAAAATACGGGTTGCTCCCAGGTGAGAAGGTCGATTGTGTGGTCGATGGCACGAGTGTCATGTATTTAGCCGACGGTGACGGCAGGCCGCCCGATGGAGAAACGGTCAGATATCGAGCTTTCATCACGGGACCCGTTCGGGCTTGTTGCCGTTGCTGCGACCATGTGTTGCACTCGGCGCTCTGTACGGGCTTTTTCATCCAAGCAACGAATGCACGCTCGAGGCGTGCGATTGCTCTCCTCTATAATAGTGGACGAGCCGTCGCCCTCCCGCGTCGCTTCGAACCGGTCCCGTGTCCAAGGCGGGACCACTGCGACTCCTCTCGAAACGACCCAGTCGACTCTGGTAGAGATATACACCTCGAGAATCCCTTCGGGCGGTTCTTCGATCACTGTACCGTAATAGCACGGCATCGAAGGTTGAGGATTGAGAGAGAAAGGGGAGTGCGAGAGCGACTCCAGGATGGCGACAGGGCCTAGCCCGGTTCCGTCGACCGTTACCTGGTTGATCCTGCCAGTAGTCATATGCTTGTCTCGAAGATTTAGCAATGCACGGCTAAGTACAATCCTGAACATACAAGAGAAACTGCAGATGGCTCATTAGATCAGTTATGGTTTATTGGAGAAAGTCTTATACCATGGATAACTGTGGTAATTCTAGAGCTTATACTAATGAGAGAGGAAGGAAAAGGGAGAAGAGAGAAGGCTTCTCGCGTTGCTTGGTGGATGGCACGAGTGTCATGCGACCGGGCGGAGGGCAGAGTCGTAGGCCGAAGGCGACGGCAGGCCGGCCCGATCCACCCGCAGAGATGAGAGAGAAAGTAGAATGGAGAGATGAAGAATGAGAGAGGAAGGAGAAGAGAGAAGGCTTCTCGCGTTGCTTGGTGGCTGGCACGAGTGTCATGCGACCGGGCGGAGGGCAGAGCGGCAGGCCGAAGGCGACGGCAGGCCGGGCCGATTCACCCGCAGAGATCTGGATCTCGTTCGAGAATTCGAGATCTCGTGGGGGGCAGTCGGGAGGGGCATTCGAGTCGATCCGAGACTCGTGAAGGCTTTCAATATCTGTCGTGTGTGTATAAATGTCATGGTTGGACACTTGCGGGCCCTCTCGTAGGGTCGGCCGTCGTTTCTTCGCGACCATGTGTTGCAACTCGGCGCTCTCACGGGGTTCATCCACTCCCCCCGTGAGCAGAGGTGTCCCTCCGTGCTGACGTATATATCAACGTTCAGATATGAAGCTTTCGCGGACGGGAGTCCACCCGAGACTCGAAAAGGCTCCTTGCCTGTGGTGCGTAAATATTTTTGCACGTCTAGACTCTTGCTGGCCTTCTCGGTAGGGTCAGCCGTCGTTTCATCGCGACCATGTGTTGCAACTCGGCGCTCAGAACGGGGGTTTTCACCCACTCGCCCCGTGAGCAGAAGATTCTTTCGTGCATATTATCTACAAACCCAGATATTGAGCTTTTTCACCCGCAGAACCCCCGGTGGAGAAGAGAGAAGAGAGAGAAGAGAGAGAGAGGAGAGATGAAAGGGAGAAGAGAGAAGGCTTCTCGCGTTGCTTGGTGGATGGCACGAGTGTCATGCGACCTGGCGGAGGGTAGAGCGGCAGGCCGAAGGCGACGGCAGGCCGGCCCGATTCACCCGCAGAGATCTGGATCTCGTTCGAGAATTCGAGATCTCGTGGGGGGCAGTCGGGAGGGGCAGTCGATCAGAGAGAAAGGAGAAGGGAGAGATGAGAGATGAGAGATGAGAGAGAAAGGAGAGGAGAGAAGGGAGAAGAGAGAAGGCTTCTCGCGTTGTTCGGTGGATGGCACAAGTGTCATGAGAGAAAGGAGAAGGGAGAGGAGAGAGAAAGGAGAAGGGAGATGAGAGTAGGCTTCTCGTGTTGCTTGGTGGATGGCACGAGTGTCATGCGACCTGGCAGAGTGGCGGGTCGAAGGCGACGGCAGGCCGGCCCGATGCATCTGCAAGATCTGACCCTCGTTCGAGATTTTGAGATCTCTTTAGTGTAGCCGGTATTGGCTTAAGTGTGTGATCCAATGGTCAGAACGAGTGGGCAGAGTGAATCGGATTCTATATATGAGGGGGGTTGTAGAGTCGATCCAAGACTCGAGAAGGCTTTTAATATCTGTCGTGTGTGTATAAATGTCATGGTTGGACACTTGCGGGCCCTCTCGTAGGGTCGGCCGTCGTTTCTTCGCGACCATGTGTTGTAACTCGGCGCTCTCACGGGGTTCATCCACTCCCCCCGTGAGCAGAGGTGTCCCTCCGTGCTGACGTATATATCAACGTTCAGATATGAAGCTTTCGCGGACGGGAGTCCACCCGAGACTCGAAAAGGCTCCTTGCCTGTGGTGCGTAAATATTTTTGCACGTCTAGACTCTTGCTGGCCTTCTCGGTAGGGTCAGCCGTCGTTTCATCGCGACCATGTGTTGCAACTCGGCGCTCAGAACGGGGATTTTCACCCACTCGCCCCGTGAGCAGAAGATTCTTTCGTGCATATTATCTACAAACCCAGATATTGAGCTTTTTCACCCGCAGAACCCCCGGTGGAGAAGAGAGAAGAGAGAGAAGAGAGAGAGAGGAGAGATGAAAGGGAGAAGAGAGAAGGCTTCTCGCGTTGCTTGGTGGATGGCACGAGTGTCATGCGACCTGGCGGAGGGTAGAGCGGCAGGCCGAAGGCGACGGCAGGCCGGCCCGATTCACCCGCAGAGATTTGGATCTCGTTCGAGAATTCGAGATCTCGTGGGGGGCAGTCGGGAGGGGCAGTCGATCAGAGAGAAAGGAGAAGGGAGAGATGAGAGATGAGAGAGAAAGGAGAGGCGAGAAGGGAGAAGAGAGAAGGCTTCTCGCGTTGTTCGGTGGATGGCACAAGTGTCATGAGAGAAAGGAGAAGGGAGAGATGAGAGATGAGAGAGAAAGGAGAAGGGAGAAGAGAGTAGGCTTCTCGCGTTGCTTGGTGGATGGCACGAGTGTCATGCGACCTGGCAGAGTGGCGGGTCGAAGGCGACGGCAGGCAGGCCGGCCCGCTGCATCCGCAAGATCTGACTCTCGTTCGAGATTTTGAGATCTCTTTAGTATAGCGGGTATTGGCTTAAGTGTGTGATCCAATGGTCAGAACGAGTGGGCAGAGTGAATCGGATTCTATATATGAGGGGGGTTGTAGAGTCGATCCAAGACTCGAGAAGGCTTTTAATATCTGTCGTGAGTGTATAAATGTCATGGTTGGACACTTGCGGGCCCTCTCTTAGGGTCGGCCGTCGTTTCTTCGCGACCATGTGTTGCAACTCGGCGCTCTCACGGGGTTCATCCACTCCCCCCCCCCCCCCCGTGAGCAGAGGTGTCCCTCCGTGCACACGTATATATCAACGTTCAGATATGAAGCTTTCGCGGACGGGAGTCCACCCGAGACTCGACAAGGCTCCTTGCCTGTGGTGCGTAAATATTTTTGCACGTCTAGACTCTTGCTGGCCTTCTCGGTAGGGTCAGCCGTCGTTTCATCGCGACCATGTGTTGCAACTCGGCGCTCAGAACGGGGGTTTTCACCCACTCGCCCCGTGAGCAGAAGATTCTTTCGTGCATATTATCTACAAACCCAGATATTGAGCTTTTTCATCCGCAGAACCCCGGTGGAGAAGAGAGAAGAGAGAGAAGAGAGAGAGAGGAGATATGAAAGGGAGAAGAGAGAAGGCTTCTCGCGTTGCTTGGTGGATGGCACGAGTGTCATGCGACCGGGCGGAGGGCAGAGCGGCAGGCCGAAGGCGACGGCAGGCCGGCCCGATTCACCCGAATTTTCGAGAATTCGAGATCTCGAGAATTCGAGATCTCGTGGGGGGCAGTCGGGAGGGGCAGTCGATCAGAGAGAAAGGAGAAGGGAGAGATGAGAGATGAGAGAGAAAGGAGAGGGGAGAAGAGAGAAGGCTTCTCGCGTTGTTCGGTGGATGGCACAAGTGTCATGAGAGAAAGGAGAAGGAAGAGATGAGAGATGAGAGAGAAAGGAGAAGGGAGAAGAGAGTAGGCTTCTCGCGTTGCTTGGTGGATGGCACGAGTGTCATGCGATCTGGCAGAGTGGCGGGTCGAAGGCGACGGCAGGCCGGCCCGATGCATCTGCAAGATCTGACCCTCGTTCGAGATTTTGAGATCTCTTTAGTGTAGCGGGTATTGGCTTAAGTGTGTGATCCAATGGTCAGAACGAGTGGGCAGAGTGAATCGGATTCTATATATGAGGGGGGTTGTCGATCCAAGGTCGATATATTGAGGTCGATATTGATGTCGATATATTGAGGGGAGTCGATCCAAGACTCGAGAAGGCTTTTAATATCTATCGTGTGTGTATAAATTTCATGATTCGACACTTGCGGGCCCTCTCGTAGGGTCGGCCGTCGTTTCTTCGCGACCATGTGTTGCAACTCGGCGCTCTCACGGGGTTCATCCACTCCCCCCCCCCCCCCCGTGAGCAGAGATGTCCCTCCGTGCACACGTATATATCAACGTTCAGATATGAAGCTTTCGCGGACGGGAGTCCACCCGAGACTGGAAAAGGCTCCTTGCCTGTGGTGCGTAAATATTTTTGCACGTCTAGACTCTTGCTGGCCTTCTCGGTAGGGTCAGCCGTCGTTTCATCGCGACCATGTGTTGCAACTCGGCGCTCAGAACGGGGGTTTTCACCCACTCGACCCGTGAGCAGCAACGAATGCACGCTCGAGGCGTGCGATTGCTCTCCTCTATAACAGTGGACGAGCCGTCGCCCTCCCGCGTCGCCCTCCCGCGTCGCTTCGAACCGGTCCCGTGTCCAAGGCGGGACCACTGCGACTCCTCTCGAAACGACCCAGTCGACTCGGGTAGAGATATACACCTCGAGAATCCCTTCGGGCGGTTCTTCGATCACTGTACCGTAATAGCACGGCATCGAAGGTTGAGGATTGAGAGAGAAAGGGGAGTGCGAGAGCGACTCCAGGATGGCGAACGGGCCTAGCCCGGTTCCGTCGACCGTTACCTGGTTGATCCTGCCAGTAGTCATATGCTTGTCTCGAAGATTTAGCAATGCACGGCTAAGTACAATCCTGAACATACAAGAGAAACTGCAGATGGCTCATTAGATCAGTTATGGTTTATTGGAGAAAGTCTTATACCATGGATAACTGTGGTAATTCTAGAGCTTATACTAATGAGAGAGAAAGGAAAAGGGAGAAGAGAGAAGGCTTCTCGCGTTGCTTGGTGGATGGCACGAGTGTCATGCGACCGGGCGGAGGGCAGAGTCGTAGGCCGAAGGCGACGGCAAGCCGGCCCGATCCACCCGCAGAGATGAGAGAGAAAGTAGAATGGAGAGATGAAGAATGAGAGAGGAAGGAGAAGAGAGAATGCTTCTCGCATTGCTTGGTGGCTGGCACGAGTGTCATGCGACCGGGCGGAGGGCAGAACGGCAGGCCGAAGGCGACGGCAGGCCGGCCCGATTCACCCGCAGAGATCTGGATCTCGTT
Source organism: Apostichopus japonicus (assembly GCF_037975245.1). Lineage (NCBI taxonomy): Eukaryota > Metazoa > Echinodermata > Holothuroidea > Aspidochirotida > Stichopodidae > Apostichopus > Apostichopus japonicus. The sequence goes on from NC_092565.1 coordinate 11,736,361, forward strand.
CGAGAATTCGAGATCTCGTGGGGGCAGTCGGGAGGGGCATTCGAGTCGATCCGAGACTCGTGAAGGCTTTCAATATCTGTCGTGTGTGTATAAATGTCATGGTCATGTCACGTCTAGACTCTTGCTGGCCTTCTCGGTAGGGTCAGCCGTCGTTTCATCGCGACCATGTGTTGCAACTCGGCGCTCAGAACGGGGGTTTTCACCCACTCGCCCCGTGAGCAGAAGATTCTTTCGTGCATATTATCTACAAACCCAGATATTGAGCTTTTTCACCCGCAGAACCCCCGGTGGAGAAGAGAGAAGAGAGAGAAGAGAGAGAGAGGAGAGATGAAAGGGAGAAGAGAGAAGGCTTCTCGCGTTGCTTGGTGGATGGCACGAGTGTCATGCGACCTGGCGGAGGGTAGAGCGGCAGGCCGAAGGCGACGGCAGGCCGGCCCGATTCACCCGCAGAGATCTGGATCTCGTTCGAGAATTCGAGATCTCGTGGGGGGCAGTCGGGAGGGGCAGTCGATCAGAGAGAAAGGAGAAGGGAGAGATGAGAGATGAGAGAGAAAGGAGAGGCGAGAAGGGAGAAGAGAGAAGGCTTCTCGCGTTGTTCGGTGGATGGCACAAGTGTCATGAGAGAAAGGAGAAGGGAGAGATGAGAGATGAGAGAGAAAGGAGAAGGGAGATGAGAGTAGGCTTCTCGCGTTGCTTGGTGGATGGCACGAGTGTCATGCGACCTGGCAGAGTGGCGGGTCGAAGGCGACGGCAGGCCGGCCCGATGCATCTGCAAGATCTGACCCTCGTTCGAGATTTTGAGATCTCTTTAGTGTAGCCGGTATTGGCTTAAGTGTGTGATCCAATGGTCAGAACGAGTGGGCAGAGTGAATCGGATTCTATATATGAGGGGGGTTGTAGAGTCGATCCAAGACTCGAGAAGGCTTTTAATATCTGTCGTGTGTGTATAAATGTCATGGTTGGACACTTGCGGGCCCTCTCGTAGGGTCGGCCGTCGTTTCTTCGCGACCATGTGTTGCAACTCGGCGCTCTCACGGGGTTCATCCACTCCCCCCCCCCCGTGAGCAGAGGTGTCCCTCCGTGCACACGTATATATCAACGTTCAGATATGAAGCTTTCGCGGACGGGAGTCCACCCGAGACTCGAAAAGGCTCCTTGCCTGTGGTGCGTAAATATTTTTGCACGTCTAGACTCTTGCTGGCCTTCTCGGTAGGGTCAGCCGTCGTTTCATCGCGACCATGTGTTGCAACTCGGCGCTCAGAACGGGGGTTTTCACCCACTCGCCCCGTGAGCAGAAGATTCTTTCGTGCATATTATCTACAAACCCAGATATTGAGCTTTTTCATCCGCAGAACCCCCGGTGGAGAAGAGAGAAGAGAGAGAAGAGAGAGAGAGGAGAGATGAAAGGGAGAAGGGAGAAGGCTTCTCGCGTTGCTTGGTGGATGGCACGAGTGTCATGCGACCTTGCGGAGGGTAGAGCGGCAGGCCGAAGGCGACGGCAGGCCGGCCCGATTCACCCGCAGAGATCTGGATCTCGTTCGAGAATTCGAGATCTCGTGGGGGACAGTCGGGAGGGGCAGTCGATCAGAGAGAAAGGACAAGGGAGAGATGAGAGATGAGAGAGAAAGGAGAAGGGAGAAGAGAGAAGGCTTTCTCGTGTTTTTTGTTGGTTGGCACAAGTGTCATGAGAGAAAGGAGAGATGATAGAGAAGAGAGAAGGCTTCTCGCGTTGCTTGGTGATTGGCACGAGTGTCATGCGACCGGGCGGAGGGCAGAGTCGCAGGCCGAAGGCCGAAGGCGACGGCAGGCCGGCCCGATTCACCCACAGAGATCATCGGTCTCGTTCGAAGTTTCGAGATCTCGTGGGGGGTAGTCGGGAGGGGTAGTCGAGTCGATCCGATACTCGAGAAGGCCTTCAATATCTGTCGTATGTGTATAAATGTCATGGTTGGACTCGTGCAAGATATATCCGGGAGCAACCCCGACACTCCTCTGAAAATACGGGTTGCTCCCAGGTGAGAAGGTCGATTGTGTGGTCGATGGCACGAGTGTCATGCGACCGGGCGAGGGCCGAGTATTTAGCCGACGGTGACGGCAGGCCGCCCGATGGAGAAACGGTCAGATATCGAGCTTTCATCACGGGACCCGTTCGGGCTTGTTGCCGTTGCTGCGACCATGTGTTGCACTCGGCGCTCTGTACGGGCTTTTTCATCCAAGCAACGAATGCACGCTCGAGGCGTGCGATTGCTCTCCTCTATAACAGTGGACGAGCAGTCGCCCTCCCGCGTCGCCCTCCCGCGTCGCTTCGAACCGGTCCCGTGTCCAAGGCGGGACCACTGCGACTCCTCTCGAAACGACCCAGTCGACTCGGGTAGAGATATACACCTCGAGAATCCCTTCGGGCGGTTCTTCGATCACTGTACCGTAATAGCACGGCATCGAAGGTTGAGGATTGAGAGAGAAAGGGGAGTGCGATAGCGACTCCAGGATGGCGACAGGGCCTAGCCCGGTTCCGTCGACCGTTACCTGGTTGATCCTGCCAGTAGTCATATGCTTGTCTCGAAGATTAAGCAATGCACGGCTAAGTACAATCCTGAACATACAAGAGAAACTGCAGATGGCTCATTAGATCAGTTATGGTTTATTGGAGAAAGTCTTATACCATGGATAACTGTGGTAATTCTAGAGCTTATACTAATGAGAGAGAAAGGAAAAGGGAGAAGAGAGAAGGCTTCTCGCGTTGCTTGGTGGATGGCACGAGTGTCATGCGACCGGGCGGAGGGCAGAGTCGTAGGCCGAAGGCGACGGCAGGCCGGCCCGATCCACCCGCAGAGATGAGAGAGAAAGTAGAATGGAGAGATGAAGAATGAGAGAGGAAGGAGAAGAGAGAAGGCTTCTCGCGTTGCTTGGTGGCTGGCACGAGTGTCATGCGACGGGGCGGAGGGCAGAGCGGCAGGCCGAAGGCGACGGCAGGCCGGCCCGATTCACCCGCAGAGATCTGGATCTCGTTCGAGAATTCGAGATCTCGTGGGGGCAGTCGGGAGGGGCATTCGAGTCGATCCGAGACTCGTGAAGGCTTTTAATATCTGTCGTGGGTGTATAAATGTCATGGTTGGACTCTTGCTGGCCTTCTCGGTAGGGTCAGCCGTCGTTTCATCGCGACCATGTGTTGCAACTCGGCGCTCAGAACGGGGGTTTTCACCCACTCGCCCCGTGAGCAGAAGATTATTTCGTGCATATTATCTACAAACCCAGATATTGAGCTTTTTCATCCGCAGAACCCCCGGTGGAGAAGAGAGAAGAGAGAGAAGAGAGAGAGAGGAGAGATGAAAGGGAGAAGAGAGAAGGCTTCTCGCGTTGCTTGGTGGATGGCACGAGTGTCATGCGACCTGGCGGAGGGTAGAGCGGCAGGCCGAAGGCGACGGCAGGCCGGCCCGATTCACCCGCAGAGATCTGGATCTCGTTCGAGAATTCGAGATCTCGTGGGCGGCAGTCGGGAGGGGCAGTCGATCAGAGAGAAAGGAGAAGGGAGAGATGAGAGATGAGAGAGAAAGGAGAGGGGAGAAGGGAGAAGAGAGAAGGCTTCTCGCGTTGTTCGGTGGATGGCACAAGTGTCATGAGAGAAAGGAGAAGGGAGAGATGAGAGATGAGAGAGAAAGGAGAAGGGAGAAGAGAGTAGGCTTCTCGCGTTGCTGGTGGATGGCACGAGTGTCATGCGACCTGGCAGAGTGGCGGGTCGAAGGCGACGGCAGGCCGGCCCGATGCATCTGCAAGATCTGACCCTCGTTCGAGATTTTGAGATCTCTTTAGTGTAGCGGGTATTGGCTTAAGTGTGTGATCCAATGGTCAGAACGAGTGGGCAGAGTGAATCGGATTCTATATATGAGGGGGGTTGTAGAGTCGATCCAAGACTCGAGAAGGCTTTTAATATCTGTCGTGGGTGTATAAATGTCATGGTTGGACACTTGCGGGCCCTCTCGTAGGGTCGGCCGTCGTTTCTTCGCGACCATGTGTTGCAACTCGGCGCTCTCACGGGGTTCATCCACTCCCCCCCCCCCCCGTGAGCAGAGGTGTCCCTCCGTGCACACGTATATATCAACGTTCAGATATGAAGCTTTCGCGGACGGGAGTCCACCCGAGACTGGAAAAGGCTCCTTGCCTGTGGTGCGTAAATATTTTTGCACGTCTAGACTCTTGCTGGCCTTCTCGGTAGGGTCAGCCGTCGTTTCATCGCGACCATGTGTTGCAACTCGGCGCTCAGAGCGGGGGTTTTCACCCACTCGCCCCGTGAGCAGAAGGTTCTTTCGTGCATATTATCTACAAACCCAGATATTGAGCTTTTTCATCCGCAGAACCCCCGGTGGAGAAGAGAGAAGAGAGAGAGAGAAGAGAAGAGATGGAAGGGAGAAGAGAGAAGGCTTCTCGCGTTGCTTGGTGGATGGCACGAGTGTCATGCGACCTTGCGGAGGGTAGAGCGGCAGGCCGAAAGCGACGGCAGGCCGGCCCGATTCACCCGCAGAGATCTGGATCTCGTTCGAGAATTCGAGATCTCGTGGGGGACAGTCGGGAGGGGCAGTCGATCAGAGAGAAAGGAGAAGGGAGAGATGAGAGATGAGAGAGAAAGGAGAAGTGAGAAGGGAGAAGGCTTCTCGTGTTTTTTGTTGGTTGGCACAAGTGTCATGAGAGAAAGGAGAGATGATAGAGAAGAGAGAAGGCTTCTCGCGTTGCTTGGTGATTGGCACGAGTGTCATGCGACCGGGCGGAGGGCAGAGTCGCAGGCCGAAGGCCGAAGGCGACGGCAGGCCGGCCCGATTCACCCACAGAGATCATCGGTCTCGTTCGAAGTTTCGAGATCTCGTGGGGGGTAGTCGGGAGGGGTAGTCGAGTCGATCCGATACTCGAGAAGGCCTTCAATATCTGTCGTATGTGTATAAATGTCATGGTTGGACTCGTGCAAGATATATCCGGGAGCAACCCCGACACTCCTCTGAAAATACGGGTTGCTCCCAGGTGAGAAGGTCGATTGTGTGGTCGATGGCACGAGTGTCATGCGACCGGGCGAGGGCCGAGTATTTAGCCGACGGTGACGGCAGGCCGCCCGATGGAGAAACGGTCAGATATCGAGCTTTCATCACGGGACCCGTTCGGGCTTGTTGCCGTTGCTGCGACCATGTGTTGCACTCGGCGCTCTGTACGGGCTTTTTCATCCAAGCAACGAATGCACGCTCGAGGCGTGCGATTGCTCTCCTCTATAACAGTGGACGAGCCGTCGCCCTCCCGCGTCGCTTCGAACCGGTCCCGTGTCCAAGGCGGGACCACTGCGACTCCTCTCGAAACGACCCAGTCGACTCGGGTAGAGATATACACCTCGAGAATCCCTTCGGGCGGTTCTTCGATCACTGTACCGTAATAGCACGGCATCGAAGGTTGAGGATTGAGAGAGAAAGGGGAGTGCGAGAGCGACTCCAGGATGGCGAACGGGCCTAGCCCGGTTCCGTCGACCGTTACCTGGTTGATCCTGCCAGTAGTCATATGCTTGTCTCGAAGATTAAGCAATGCACGGCTAAGTACAATCCTGAACATACAAGAGAAACTGCAGATGGCTCATTAGATCAGTTATGGTTTATTGGAGAAAGTCTTATACCATGGATAACTGTGGTAATTCTAGAGCTTATACTAATGAGAGAGAAAGAAAAAGGAAGAAAGGAGAAGGCTTCTCGCGTTGCTTGGTGGATGGCACGAGTGTCATGCGACCGGGCGGAGGGCAGAGTCGTAGGCCGAAGGCGACGGCAGGCCGGCCCGATCCACCCGCAGAGATGAGAGAGAAAGTAGAATGGAGAGATGAAGAATGAGAGAGGAAGGAGAAGAGAGAAGGCTTCTCGCGATGCTTGGTGGCTGGCACGAGTGTCATGCGACGGGGCGGAGGGCAGAGCGGCAGGCCGAAGGCGACGGCAGGCCGGCCCGATTCACCCGCAGAGATCTGGATCTCGTTCGAGAATTCGAGATCTCGTGGGGGCAGTCGGGAGGGGTATTCGAGTCGATCCGAGACTCGTGAAGGCTTTCAATATCTGTCGTGTGTGTATAAATGTCATGGTTGGACACTTGCGGGCCCTCTCGTAGGGTCGGCCGTCGTTTCTTCGCGACCATGTGTTGCAACTCGGCGCTCTCACGGGGTTCATCCACTCCCCCCCCCCCCCCGTGAGCAGAGGTGTCCCTCCGTGCACACGTATATATCAACGTTCAGATATGAAGCTTTCGCGGACGGGAGTCCACCCGAGACTGGAAAAGGCTCCTTGCCTGTGGTGCGTAAATATTTTTGCACGTCTAGACTCTTGCTGGCCTTCTCGGTAGGGTCAGCCGTCGTTTCATCGCGACCATGTGTTGCAACTCGGCGCTCAGAGCGGGGGTTTTCACCCACTCGCCCCGTGAGCAGAAGATTCTTTCGTGCATATTATCTACAAACCCAGATGTTGAGCTTTTTCATCCGCAGAACCCCCGGTGGAGAAGAGAGAGAAGAGAGAGAGAGAGAAGAGAAGAGAGGAGAGATGGAAGGGAGAAGAGAGAAGGCTTCTCGCGTTGTTCAGTGGATGGCAGAAGTGTCATGAGAGAAAGGAGAAGGGAGAGATGAGAGATGAGAGAGAAGGGAGAAGAGAGTAGGCTTCTCGCGTTGCTGGTGGATGGCACGAGTATCATGCGACCTGGCAGAGTGGCGGGTCGAAGGCGACGGCAGGCCGGCCCGATGCATCTGCAAGATCTGACCCTCGTTCGAGATTTTGAGATCTCTTTAGTGTAGCGGGTATTGGCTTAAGTGTGTGATCCAATGGTCAGAACGAGTGGGCAGAGTGAATCGGATTCTATATATGAGGGGGGTTGTAGAGTCGATCCAAGACTCGAGAAGGCTTTTAATATCTGTCGTGGGTGTATAAATGTCATGGTTGGACACTTGCGGGCCCTCTCGTAGGGTCGGCCGTCGTTTCTTCGCGACCATGTGTTGCAACTCGGCGCTCTCACGGGGTTCATCCACTCCCCCCCCCCCCCCCCGTGAGCAGAGGTGTCCCTCCGTGCACACGTATATATCAACGTTCAGATATGAGGCTTTCGCGGACGGGAGTCCACCCGAGACTCGAAAAGGCTCCTTGCCTGTGGTGCGTAAATATTTTTGCACGTCTAGACTCTTGCTGGCCTTCTCGGTAGGGTCAGCCGTCGTTTCATCGCGACCATGTGTTGCAACTCGGCGCTCAGAGCCGGGGGTTTTCACCCACTCGCCCCGTGAGCAGAAGGTTCTTTCGTGCATATTATCTACAAACCCAGATATTGAGCTTTTTCATCCGCAGAACCCCCGGTGGAGAAGAGAGAGAAGAGAGAGAGAGAAGAGAAGAGAGGAGAGATAAAAAGGGAGAAGAGAGAAGGCTTCTCGCGTTGCTTGGTGGATGGCACGAGTGTCATGCGACCTTGCGGAGGGTAGAGCGGCAGGCCGAAGGCGACGGCAGGCCGGCCCGATTCACCCGCAGAGATCTGGATCTCGTTCGAGAATTCGAGATCTCGTGGGGGACAGTCGCGAGAGGCAGTCGATCAGAGAGAAAGGAGAAGGGAGAGATGAGAGATGAGAGAGGAAGGAGAAGTGAGAAGGGAGAAGGCTTCTCGTGTTTTTTGTTGGTTGGCACAAGTGTCATGAGAGAAAAGAGAGATGATAGAGAAGGGAGAAGAGAGAAGGCTTCTCGCGTTGCTTGGTGATTGGCACGAGTGTCATGCGACCGGGCGGAGGGCAGAGTCGCAGGCCGAAGGCCGAAGGCGACGGCAGGCCGGCCCGATTCACCCACAGAGATCATCGGTCTCGTTCGAAGTTTCGAGATCCCGTGGGGGGTAGTCGGCAGGGGTAGTCGAGTCGATCCGATACTCGAGAAGGCCTTCAATATCTGTCGTATGTGTATAAATGTCATGGTTGGACTCGTGCAAGATATATCCGGGAGCAACCCCGACACTCCTCTGAAAATACGGGTTGCTCCCAGGTGAGAAGGTCGATTGTGTGGTCGATGGCACGAGTGTCATGCGACCGGGCGTGGGCCGAGTATTTAGCCGACGGTGACGGTGACACTCGCCCCGTGAAGAAACGGTCAGATATCGAGCTTTCATCACGGGACCCGTTCGGGCTTGTTGCCGTTGCTGCGACCATGTGTTGCACTCGGCGCTCTGTACGGGCTTTTTCATCCAAGCAACGAATGCACGCTCGAGGCGTGCGATTGCTCTCCTCTATAACAGTGGACGAGCCGTCGCCCTCCCGCGTCGCTTCGAACCGGTCCCGTGTCCAAGGCGGGACCACTGCGACTCCTCTCGAAACGACCCAGTCGACTCGGGTAGAGATATACACCTCGAGAATCCCTTCGGGCGGTTCTTCGATCACTGTACCGTAATAGCACGGCATCGAAGGTTGAGGATTGAGAGAGAAAGGGGAGTGCGAGAGCGACTCCAGGATGGCGAACGGGCCTAGCCCGGTTCCGTCGACCGTTACCTGGTTGATCCTGCCAGTAGTCATATGCTTGTCTCGAAGATTAAGCAATGCACGGCTAAGTACAATCCTGAACATACAAGAGAAACTGCAGATGGCTCAATAGATCAGTTATGGTTTATTGGAGAAAGTCTTATACCATGGATAACTGTGGTAATTCTAGAGCTTATACTAATGAGAGAGAAAGGAAAAGGGAGAAGAGAGAAGGCTTCTCGCGTTGCTTGGTGGATGGCACGAGTGTCATTCGACCGGGCGGAGGGCAGAGTCGTAGGCCGAAGGCGACGGCAGGCCGGCCCGATCCACCCGCAGAGATGAGAGAGAAAGTAGAATGGAGAGATGAAGAATGAGAGAGGAAGGAGAAGAGAGAAGGCTTCTCGCGTTGCTTGGTGGCTGGCACTAGTGTCATGCGACCGGGCGGAGGGCAGAGCGGCAGGCCGAAGGCGACGGCAGGCCGGCCCGATTCACCCGCAGAGATCTGGATCTCGTTCGAGAATTCGAGATCTCGTGGGGGCAGTCGGGAGGGGGCATTCGAGTCGATCCGAGACTCGTGAAGGCTTTCAATATCTGTCGTGTGTGTATAAATGTCATGGTTGGACACTTGCGGGCCCTCTCGTAGGGTCGGCCGTCGTTTCTTCGCGACCATGTGTTGCAACTCGGCGCTCTCACGGGGTTCAACCACTCCCCCCGTGAGCAGAGGTGTCCCTCCGTGCTGACGTATATATCAACGTTCAGATATGAAGCTTTCGCGGACGGGAGTCCACCCGAGACTCGAAAAGGCTCCTTGCCTGTGGTGCGTAAATATTTTTGCACGTCTAGACTCTTGCTGGCCTTCTCGGTAGGGTCAGCCGTCGTTTCATCGCGACCATGTGTTGCAACTCGGCGCTCAGAACGGGGGTTTTCACCCACTCGCCCCGTGAGCAGAAGATTCTTTCGTGCATATTATCTACAAACCCAGATATTGAGCTTTTTCATCCGCAGAACCCCCGGTGGAGAAGAGAGAGAGAGAGAGAAGAGAGAGAGAGGAGAGATGAAAGGGAGAAGAGAGAAGGCTTCTCGCGTTGCTTGGTGGATGGCACGAGTGTCATGCGACCTGGCGGAGGGTAGAGCGGCAGGCCGAAGGCGACGGCAGGCCGGCCCGATTCACCCGCAGAGATTTGGATCTCGTTCGAGAACTCGAGATCTCGTGGGGGACAGTCGGGAGGGGCAGTCGATCAGAGAGAAAGGAGAAGGGAGAGATGAGAGATGAGAGATGAGAGAGAAGAGAAGAGAAGAGAAGAGATGAAAGGGAGAAGAGAGAAGGCTTCTCGCGTTGCTTGGTGGATGGCACGAGTGTCATGCGACCTTGCGGAGGGTAGAGCGGCAGGCCGAAGGCGACGGCAGGCCGGCCCGATTCACCCGCAGAGATCTGGATCTCGTTCGAGAATTCGAGATCTCGTGGGGGACAGTCGGGAGGGGCAGTCGATCAGAGAGAAAGGAGAAGGGAGAGATGAGAGATGAGAGAGAAAGGAGAAGTGAGAAGGGAGAAGGCTTCTCGTGTTTTTTGTTGGTTGGCACAAGTGTCATGAGAGAAAGGAGAGATGATAGAGAAGAGAGAAGGCTTCTCGCGTTGCTTGGTGATTGGCACGAGTGTCATGCGACCGGGCGGAGGGCAGAGTCGCAGGCCGAAGGCCGAAGGCGACGGCAGGCCGGCCCGATTCACCCACAGAGATCATCGGTCTCGTTCGAAGTTTCGAGATCTCGTGGGGGGTAGTCGGGAGGGGTAGTCGAGTCGATCCGATACTCGAGAAGGCCTTCAATATCTGTCGTATGTGTATAAATGTCATGGTTGGACTCGTGCAAGATATATCCGGGAGCAACCCCGACACTCCTCTGAAAATACGGGTTGCTCCCAGGTGAGAAGGTCGATTGTGTGGTCGATGGCACGAGTGTCATGCGACCGGGCGAGGGCCGAGTATTTAGCCGACGGTGACGGCAGGCCGCCCGATGGAGAAACGGTCAGATATCGAGCTTTCATCACGGGACCCGTTCGGGCTTGTTGCCGTTGCTGCGACCATGTGTTGCACTCGGCGCTCTGTACGGGCTTTTTCATCCAAGCAACGAATGCACGCTCGAGGCGTGCGATTGCTCTCCTCTATAACAGTGGACGAGCCGTCGCCCTCCCGCGTCGCCCTCCCGCGTCGCTTCGAACCGGTCCCGTGTCCAAGGCGGGACCACTGCGATTCCTCTCGAAACGACCCAGTCGACTCGGGTAGAGATATACACCTCGAGAATCCCTTCGGGCGGTTCTTCGATCACTCTACCGTAATAGCACGGCATCGAATGTTGAGGATTGAGAGAGAAAGGGGAGTGCGACAGCGACTTCAGGATGGCGACAGGGCCTAGCCCGGTTCCGTCGACCGTTACCTGGTTGATCCTGCCAGTAGTCATATGCTTGTCTCGAAGATTAAGCAATGCACGGCTAAGTACAATCCTGAACATACAAGAGAAACTGCAGATGGCTCATTAGATCAGTTATGGTTTATTGGAGAAAGTCTTATACCATGGATAACTGTGGTAATTCTAGAGCTTATACTAATGAGAGAGAAAGGAAAAGGGAGAAGAGAGAAGGCTTCTCGCGTTGCTTGGTGGCTGGCACGAGTGTCATGCGACCGGGCGGAGGGCAGAGCGGCAGGCCGAAGGCGACGGCAGGCCGGCCCGATTCACCCGCAGAGATCTGGATCTCGTTCGAGAATTCGAGATCTCGTGGGGGCAGTCGGGAGGGGCATTCGAGTCGATCCGAGACTCGTGAAGGCTTTCAATATCTGTCGTGTGTGTATAAATGTCATGGTTGGACACTTGCGGGCCCTCTCGTAGGGTCGGCCGTCGTTTCTTCGCGACCATGTGTTGCAACTCGGCGCTCTCACGGGGTTCATCCACTCCCCCCCGTGAGCAGAGGTGTCCCTCCGTGCACACGTATATATCAACGTTCAGATATGAAGCTTTCGCGGACGGGAGTCCACCCGAGACTCGAAAAGGCTCCTTGCCTGTGGTGCGTAAATATTTTTGCACGTCTAGACTCTTGCTGGCCTTCTCGGTAGGGTCAGCCGTCGTTTCATCGCGACCATGTGTTGCAACTCGGCGCTCAGAACGGGGGTTTTCACCCACTCGCCCCGTGAGCAGAAGATTCTTTCGTGCATATTATCTACAAACCCAGATATTGAGCTTTTTCATCCGCAGAACCCCCGGTGGAGAAGAGAGAGAAGAGAGAGAAGAGAGAGAGAGGAGAGATGAAAGGGAGAAGAGAGAAGGCTTCTCGCGTTGCTTGGTGGATGGCACGAGTGTCATGCGACCTGGCGGAGGGTAGAGCGGCAGGCCGAAGGCGACGGCAGGCCGGCCCGATTCACCCGCAGAGATCTGGATCTCGTTCGAGAATTCGAGATCTCGTGGGGGGCAGTCGGGAGGGGCAGTCGATCAGAGAGAAAGGAGAAGGGAGAGATGAGAGATGAGAGAGAAAGGAGAGGGGAGAAGGGAGAAGAGAGAAGGCTTCTCGCGTTGTTCGGTGGATGGCACAAGTGTCATGAGAGAATGGAGAAGGGAGAGATGAGAGATGAGAGAGAAAGGAGAAGGGAGAAGAGAGTAGGCTTCTCGCGTTGCTTGGTGGATGGCACGAGTGTCATGCGACCTGGCAGAGTGGCGGGTCGAAGGCGACGGCAGGCCGGCCCGATGCATCTGCAAGATCTGACCCTCGTTCGAGATTTTGAGATCTCTTTAGTGTAGCGGGTATTGGCTTAAGTGTGTGATCCAATGGTCAGAACGAGTGGGCAGAGTGAATCGGATTCTATATATGAGGGGGGTTGTAGAGTCGATCCAAGACTCGAGAAGGCTTTTAATATCTGTCGTGGGTGTATAAATGTCATGGTTGGACACTTGCGGGCCCTCTCGTAGGGTCGGCCGTCGTTTCATCGCGACCATGTGTTGCAACTCGGCGCTCAGAGCGGGGGTTTTCACCCACTCGCCCCGTGAGCAGAAGGTTCTTTCGTGCATATTATCCACAAACCCAGATATTGAGCTTTTTCATCCGCAGAACCCCCGGTGGAGAAGAGAGAGAAGAGAGAGAGAAGAGAAGAGAGGAGAGATGAAAGGGAGAAGAGAGAAGGCTTCTCGCGTTGCTTGGTGGATGGCACGAGTGTCATGCGACCTGGCGGAGGGTAGAGCGGCAGGCCGAAGGCGACGGCAGGCCGGCCCGATTCACCCGCATAGATCTGGATCTCGTTCGAGAATTCGAGATCTCGTGGGGGACAGTCGGGAGGGGCAGTCGATCAGAGAGAAAGGAGAAGGGAGAGATGAGAGATGAGAGAGAAAGGAGAAGTGAGAAGGGAGAAGGCTTCTCGTGTTTTTTGTTGGTTGGCACAAGTGTCATGAGAGAAAGGGGAGATGATAGAGAAGGGAGAAGAGAGAAGGCTTCTCGCGTTGCTTGGTGATTGGCACGAGTGTCATGCGACCGGGCGGAGGGCAGAGTCGCAGGCCGAAGGCGACGGCAGGCCGGCCCGATTCACCCACAGAGATCATCGGTCTCGTTCGAAGTTTCGAGATCTCGTGGGGGGTAGTCGGGAGGGGTAGTCGAGTCGATCCGATACTCGAGAAGGCCTTCAATATCTGTCGTATGTGTATAAATGTCATGGTTGGATTCGTGCAAGATATATCCGGGAGCAACCCCGACACTCCTCTGAAAATACGGGTTGCTCCCAGGTGAGAAGGTCGATTGTGTGGTCGATGGCACGAGTGTCATGCGACCGGGCGAGGGCCGAGTATTTAGCCGACGGTGACGGCAGGCCGCCCGATGGAGAAACGGTCAGATATCGAGCTTTCATCACGGGACCCGTTCGGGCTTGTTGCCGTTGCTGCGACCATGTGTTGCACTCGGCGCTCTGTACGCGCTTTTTCATCCAAGCAACGAATGCACGCTCGAGGCGTGCGATTGCTCTCCTCTATAACAGTGGACGAGCCGTCGCCCTCCCGCGTCGCCCTCCCGCGTCGCTTCGAACCGGTCCCGTGTCCAAGGCGGGACCACTGCGACTCCTCTCGAAACGACCCAGTCGACTCGGGTAGAGATATACACCTCGAGAATCCCTTCGGGCGGTTCTTCGATCACTCTACCGTAATAGCACGGCATCGAAGGTTGAGGATTGAGAGAGAAAGGGGAGTGCGATAGCGACTCCAGGATGGCGACAGGGCCTAGCCCGGTTCCGTCGACCGTTACCTGGTTGATCCTGCCAGTAGTCATGTGCTTGTCTCGAAGATTAAGCAATGCACGGCTAAGTACAATCCTGAACATACAAGAGAAACTGCAGATGGCTCATTAGATCAGTTATGGTTTATTGGAGAAAGTCTTATACCATGGATAACTGTGGTAATTCTAGAGCTTATACTAATGAGAGAGAAAGAAAAGGGAGAAGAGAGAAGGCTTCTCGCGTTGCTTGGTGGATGGCACGAGTGTCATGCGACCGGGCGAAGGGCAGAGTCGTAGGCCGAAGGCGACGGCAGGCCGGCCCGATCCACCCGCAGAGATGAGAGAGAAAGTAGAATGGAGAGATGAAGAATGAGAGAGGAAGGAGAAGAGAGAAGGCTTCTCGCGTTGCTTGGTGGCTGGCACGAGTGTCATGCGACGGGGCGGAGGGCAGAGCGGCAGGCCGAAGGCGACGGCAGGCCGGCCCGATTCACCCGCAGAGATCTGGATCTCGTTCGAGAATTCGAGATCTCGTGGGGGCAGTCGGGAGGGGCATTCGAGTCGATCCGAGACTCGTGAAGGCTTTCAATATCTGTCGTGTGTGTATAAATGTCATGGTTGGACACTTGCGGGCCCTCTCGTAGGGTCGGCCGTCGTTTCTTCGCGACCATGTGTTGCAACTCGGCGCTCAGAGCGGGGGTTTTCACCCACTCGCCCCGTGAGCAGAAGGTTCTTTCGTGCATATTATCCACAAACCCAGATATTGAGCTTTTTCATCCGCAGAACCCCCGGTGGAGAAGAGAGAGAAGAGAGAGAGAGAGAAGAGAAGAGAGGAGAGATGGAAGGGAGAAGAGAGAAGGCTTCTCGCGTTGTTCAGTGGATGGCAGAAGTGTCATGAGAGAAAGGAGAAGGGAGAGATGAGAGATGAGAGAGAAGGGAGAAGAGAGTAGGCTTCTCGCGTTGCTGGTGGATGGCACGAGTATCATGCGACCTGGCAGAGTGGCGGGTCGAAGGCGACGGCAGGCCGGCCCGATGCATCTGCAAGATCTGACCCTCGTTCGAGATTTTGAGATCTCTTTAGTGTAGCGGGTATTGGCTTAAGTGTGTGATCCAATGGTCAGAACGAGTGGGCAGAGTGAATCGGATTCTATATATGAGGGGGGTTGTAGAGTCGATCCAAGACTCGAGAAGGCTTTTAATATCTGTCGTGGGTGTATAAATGTCATGGTTGGACACTTGCGGGCCCTCTCGTAGGGTCGGCCGTCGTTTCTTCGCGACCATGTGTTGCAACTCGGCGCTCTCACGGGGTTCATCCACTCCCCCCCCCCCCGTGAGCAGAGGTGTCCCTCCGTGCACACGTATATATCAACGTTCAGATATGAGGCTTTCGCGGACGGGAGTCCACCCGAGACTCGAAAAGGCTCCTTGCCTGTGGTGCGTAAATATTTTTGCACGTCTAGACTCTTGCTGGCCTTCTCGGTAGGGTCAGCCGTCGTTTCATCGCGACCATGTGTTGCAACTCGGCGCTCAGAGCCGGGGGTTTTCACCCACTCGCCCCGTGAGCAGAAGGTTCTTTCGTGCATATTATCTACAAACCCAGATATTGAGCTTTTTCATCCGCAGAACCCCCGGTGGAGAAGAGAGAGAAGAGAGAGAGAGAAGAGAAGAGAGGAGAGATAAAAAGGGAGAAGAGAGAAGGCTTCTCGCGTTGCTTGGTGGATGGCACGAGTGTCATGCGACCTTGCGGAGGGTAGAGCGGCAGGCCGAAGGCGACGGCAGGCCGGCCCGATTCACCCGCAGAGATCTGGATCTCGTTCGAGAATTCGAGATCTCGTGGGGGACAGTCGCGAGAGGCAGTCGATCAGAGAGAAAGGAGAAGGGAGAGATGAGAGATGAGAGAGGAAGGAGAAGTGAGAAGGGAGAAGGCTTCTCGTGTTTTTTGTTGGTTGGCACAAGTGTCATGAGAGAAAAGAGAGATGATAGAGAAGGGAGAAGAGAGAAGGCTTCTCGCGTTGCTTGGTGATTGGCACGAGTGTCATGCGACCGGGCGGAGGGCAGAGTCGCAGGCCGAAGGCCGAAGGCGACGGCAGGCCGGCCCGATTCACCCACAGAGATCATCGGTCTCGTTCGAAGTTTCGAGATCCCGTGGGGGGTAGTCGGCAGGGGTAGTCGAGTCGATCCGATACTCGAGAAGGCCTTCAATATCTGTCGTATGTGTATAAATGTCATGGTTGGACTCGTGCAAGATATATCCGGGAGCAACCCCGACACTCCTCTGAAAATACGGGTTGCTCCCAGGTGAGAAGGTCGATTGTGTGGTCGATGGCACGAGTGTCATGCGACCGGGCGTGGGCCGAGTATTTAGCCGACGGTGACGGTGACACTCGCCCCGTGAAGAAACGGTCAGATATCGAGCTTTCATCACGGGACCCGTTCGGGCTTGTTGCCGTTGCTGCGACCATGTGTTGCACTCGGCGCTCTGTACGGGCTTTTTCATCCAAGCAACGAATGCACGCTCGAGGCGTGCGATTGCTCTCCTCTATAACAGTGGACGAGCCGTCGCCCTCCCGCGTCGCTTCGAACCGGTCCCGTGTCCAAGGCGGGACCACTGCGACTCCTCTCGAAACGACCCAGTCGACTCGGGTAGAGATATACACCTCGAGAATCCCTTCGGGCGGTTCTTCGATCACTGTACCGTAATAGCACGGCATCGAAGGTTGAGGATTGAGAGAGAAAGGGGAGTGCGAGAGCGACTCCAGGATGGCGAACGGGCCTAGCCCGGTTCCGTCGACCGTTACCTGGTTGATCCTGCCAGTAGTCATATGCTTGTCTCGAAGATTAAGCAATGCACGGCTAAGTACAATCCTGAACATACAAGAGAAACTGCAGATGGCTCAATAGATCAGTTATGGTTTATTGGAGAAAGTCTTATACCATGGATAACTGTGGTAATTCTAGAGCTTATACTAATGAGAGAGAAAGGAAAAGGGAGAAGAGAGAAGGCTTCTCGCGTTGCTTGGTGGATGGCACGAGTGTCATTCGACCGGGCGGAGGGCAGAGTCGTAGGCCGAAGGCGACGGCAGGCCGGCCCGATCCACCCGCAGAGATGAGAGAGAAAGTAGAATGGAGAGATGAAGAATGAGAGAGGAAGGAGAAGAGAGAAGGCTTCTCGCGTTGCTTGGTGGCTGGCACTAGTGTCATGCGACCGGGCGGAGGGCAGAGCGGCAGGCCGAAGGCGACGGCAGGCCGGCCCGATTCACCCGCAGAGATCTGGATCTCGTTCGAGAATTCGAGATCTCGTGGGGGCAGTCGGGAGGGGGCATTCGAGTCGATCCGAGACTCGTGAAGGCTTTCAATATCTGTCGTGTGTGTATAAATGTCATGGTTGGACACTTGCGGGCCCTCTCGTAGGGTCGGCCGTCGTTTCTTCGCGACCATGTGTTGCAACTCGGCGCTCTCACGGGGTTCAACCACTCCCCCCGTGAGCAGAGGTGTCCCTCCGTGCTGACGTATATATCAACGTTCAGATATGAAGCTTTCGCGGACGGGAGTCCACCCGAGACTCGAAAAGGCTCCTTGCCTGTGGTGCGTAAATATTTTTGCACGTCTAGACTCTTGCTGGCCTTCTCGGTAGGGTCAGCCGTCGTTTCATCGCGACCATGTGTTGCAACTCGGCGCTCAGAACGGGGGTTTTCACCCACTCGCCCCGTGAGCAGAAGATTCTTTCGTGCATATTATCTACAAACCCAGATATTGAGCTTTTTCATCCGCAGAACCCCCGGTGGAGAAGAGAGAGAGAGAGAGAAGAGAGAGAGAGGAGAGATGAAAGGGAGAAGAGAGAAGGCTTCTCGCGTTGCTTGGTGGATGGCACGAGTGTCATGCGACCTGGCGGAGGGTAGAGCGGCAGGCCGAAGGCGACGGCAGGCCGGCCCGATTCACCCGCAGAGATTTGGATCTCGTTCGAGAACTCGAGATCTCGTGGGGGACAGTCGGGAGGGGCAGTCGATCAGAGAGAAAGGAGAAGGGAGAGATGAGAGATGAGAGATGAGAGAGAAGAGAAGAGAAGAGAAGAGATGAAAGGGAGAAGAGAGAAGGCTTCTCGCGTTGCTTGGTGGATGGCACGAGTGTCATGCGACCTTGCGGAGGGTAGAGCGGCAGGCCGAAGGCGACGGCAGGCCGGCCCGATTCACCCGCAGAGATCTGGATCTCGTTCGAGAATTCGAGATCTCGTGGGGGACAGTCGGGAGGGGCAGTCGATCAGAGAGAAAGGAGAAGGGAGAGATGAGAGATGAGAGAGAAAGGAGAAGTGAGAAGGGAGAAGGCTTCTCGTGTTTTTTGTTGGTTGGCACAAGTGTCATGAGAGAAAGGAGAGATGATAGAGAAGAGAGAAGGCTTCTCGCGTTGCTTGGTGATTGGCACGAGTGTCATGCGACCGGGCGGAGGGCAGAGTCGCAGGCCGAAGGCCGAAGGCGACGGCAGGCCGGCCCGATTCACCCACAGAGATCATCGGTCTCGTTCGAAGTTTCGAGATCTCGTGGGGGGTAGTCGGGAGGGGTAGTCGAGTCGATCCGATACTCGAGAAGGCCTTCAATATCTGTCGTATGTGTATAAATGTCATGGTTGGACTCGTGCAAGATATATCCGGGAGCAACCCCGACACTCCTCTGAAAATACGGGTTGCTCCCAGGTGAGAAGGTCGATTGTGTGGTCGATGGCACGAGTGTCATGCGACCGGGCGAGGGCCGAGTATTTAGCCGACGGTGACGGCAGGCCGCCCGATGGAGAAACGGTCAGATATCGAGCTTTCATCACGGGACCCGTTCGGGCTTGTTGCCGTTGCTGCGACCATGTGTTGCACTCGGCGCTCTGTACGGGCTTTTTCATCCAAGCAACGAATGCACGCTCGAGGCGTGCGATTGCTCTCCTCTATAACAGTGGACGAGCCGTCGCCCTCCCGCGTCGCCCTCCCGCGTCGCTTCGAACCGGTCCCGTGTCCAAGGCGGGACCACTGCGATTCCTCTCGAAACGACCCAGTCGACTCGGGTAGAGATATACACCTCGAGAATCCCTTCGGGCGGTTCTTCGATCACTCTACCGTAATAGCACGGCATCGAATGTTGAGGATTGAGAGAGAAAGGGGAGTGCGACAGCGACTTCAGGATGGCGACAGGGCCTAGCCCGGTTCCGTCGACCGTTACCTGGTTGATCCTGCCAGTAGTCATATGCTTGTCTCGAAGATTAAGCAATGCACGGCTAAGTACAATCCTGAACATACAAGAGAAACTGCAGATGGCTCATTAGATCAGTTATGGTTTATTGGAGAAAGTCTTATACCATGGATAACTGTGGTAATTCTAGAGCTTATACTAATGAGAGAGAAAGGAAAAGGGAGAAGAGAGAAGGCTTCTCGCGTTGCTTGGTGGCTGGCACGAGTGTCATGCGACCGGGCGGAGGGCAGAGCGGCAGGCCGAAGGCGACGGCAGGCCGGCCCGATTCACCCGCAGAGATCTGGATCTCGTTCGAGAATTCGAGATCTCGTGGGGTCAGTCGGGAGGGGCATTCGAGTCGATCCGAGACTCGTGAAGGCTTTCAATATCTGTCGTGTGTGTATAAATGTCATGGTTGGACACTTGCGGGCCCTCTCGTAGGGTCGGCCGTCGTTTCTTCGCGACCATGTGTTGCAACTCGGCGCTCTCACGGGGTTCATCCACTCCCCCCCGTGAGCAGAGGTGTCCCTCCGTGCACACGTATATATCAACGTTCAGATATGAAGCTTTCGCGGACGGGAGTCCACCCGAGACTCGAAAAGGCTCCTTGCCTGTGGTGCGTAAATATTTTTGCACGTCTAGACTCTTGCTGGCCTTCTCGGTAGGGTCAGCCGTCGTTTCATCGCGACCATGTGTTGCAACTCGGCGCTCAGAACGGGGGTTTTCACCCACTCGCCCCGTGAGCAGAAGATTCTTTCGTGCATATTATCTACAAACCCAGATATTGAGCTTTTTCATCCGCAGAACCCCCGGTGGAGAAGAGAGAGAAGAGAGAGAAGAGAGAGAGAGGAGAGATGAAAGGGAGAAGAGAGAAGGCTTCTCGCGTTGCTTGGTGGATGGCACGAGTGTCATGCGACCTGGCGGAGGGTAGAGCGGCAGGCCGAAGGCGACGGCAGGCCGGCCCGATTCACCCGCAGAGATCTGGATCTCGTTCGAGAATTCGAGATCTCGTGGGGGGCAGTCGGGAGGGGCAGTCGATCAGAGAGAAAGGAGAAGGGAGAGATGAGAGATGAGAGAGAAAGGAGAGGGGAGAAGGGAGAAGAGAGAAGGCTTCTCGCGTTGTTCGGTGGATGGCACAAGTGTCATGAGAGAATGGAGAAGGGAGAGATGAGAGATGAGAGAGAAAGGAGAAGGGAGAAGAGAGTAGGCTTCTCGCGTTGCTTGGTGGATGGCACGAGTGTCATGCGACCTGGCAGAGTGGCGGGTCGAAGGCGACGGCAGGCCGGCCCGATGCATCTGCAAGATCTGACCCTCGTTCGAGATTTTGAGATCTCTTTAGTGTAGCGGGTATTGGCTTAAGTGTGTGATCCAATGGTCAGAACGAGTGGGCAGAGTGAATCGGATTCTATATATGAGGGGGGTTGTAGAGTCGATCCAAGACTCGAGAAGGCTTTTAATATCTGTCGTGGGTGTATAAATGTCATGGTTGGACACTTGCGGGCCCTCTCGTAGGGTCGGCCGTCGTTTCATCGCGACCATGTGTTGCAACTCGGCGCTCAGAGCGGGGGTTTTCACCCACTCGCCCCGTGAGCAGAAGGTTCTTTCGTGCATATTATCCACAAACCCAGATATTGAGCTTTTTCATCCGCAGAACCCCCGGTGGAGAAGAGAGAGAAGAGAGAGAGAAGAGAAGAGAGGAGAGATGAAAGGGAGAAGAGAGAAGGCTTCTCGCGTTGCTTGGTGGATGGCACGAGTGTCATGCGACCTGGCGGAGGGTAGAGCGGCAGGCCGAAGGCGACGGCAGGCCGGCCCGATTCACCCGCATAGATCTGGATCTCGTTCGAGAATTCGAGATCTCGTGGGGGACAGTCGGGAGGGGCAGTCGATCAGAGAGAAAGGAGAAGGGAGAGATGAGAGATGAGAGAGAAAGGAGAAGTGAGAAGGGAGAAGGCTTCTCGTGTTTTTTGTTGGTTGGCACAAGTGTCATGAGAGAAAGGGGAGATGATAGAGAAGGGAGAAGAGAGAAGGCTTCTCGCGTTGCTTGGTGATTGGCACGAGTGTCATGCGACCGGGCGGAGGGCAGAGTCGCAGGCCGAAGGCGACGGCAGGCCGGCCCGATTCACCCACAGAGATCATCGGTCTCGTTCGAAGTTTCGAGATCTCGTGGGGGGTAGTCGGGAGGGGTAGTCGAGTCGATCCGATACTCGAGAAGGCCTTCAATATCTGTCGTATGTGTATAAATGTCATGGTTGGACTCGTGCAAGATATATCCGGGAGCAACCCCGACACTCCTCTGAAAATACGGGTTGCTCCCAGGTGAGAAGGTCGATTGTGTGGTCGATGGCACGAGTGTCATGCGACCGGGCGAGGGCCGAGTATTTAGCCGACGGTGACGGCAGGCCGCCCGATGGAGAAACGGTCAGATATCGAGCTTTCATCACGGGACCCGTTCGGGCTTGTTGCCGTTGCTGCGACCATGTGTTGCACTCGGCGCTCTGTACGCGCTTTTTCATCCAAGCAACGAATGCACGCTCGAGGCGTGCGATTGCTCTCCTCTATAACAGTGGACGAGCCGTCGCCCTCCCGCGTCGCCCTCCCGCGTCGCTTCGAACCGGTCCCGTGTCCAAGGCGGGACCACTGCGACTCCTCTCGAAACGACCCAGTCGACTCGGGTAGAGATATACACCTCGAGAATCCCTTCGGGCGGTTCTTCGATCACTCTACCGTAATAGCACGGCATCGAAGGTTGAGGATTGAGAGAGAAAGGGGAGTGCGATAGCGACTCCAGGATGGCGACAGGGCCTAGCCCGGTTCCGTCGACCGTTACCTGGTTGATCCTGCCAGTAGTCATGTGCTTGTCTCGAAGATTAAGCAATGCACGGCTAAGTACAATCCTGAACATACAAGAGAAACTGCAGATGGCTCATTAGATCAGTTATGGTTTATTGGAGAAAGTCTTATACCATGGATAACTGTGGTAATTCTAGAGCTTATACTAATGAGAGAGAAAGGAAAAGGGAGAAGAGAGAAGGCTTCTCGCGTTGCTTGGTGGATGGCACGAGTGTCATGCGACCGGGCGGAGGGCAGAGTCGTAGGCCGAAGGCGACGGCAGGCCGGCCCGATCCACCCGCAGAGATGAGAGAGAAAGTAGAATGGAGAGATGAAGAATGAGAGAGGAAGGAGAAGAGAGAAGGCTTCTCGCGTTGCTTGGTGGCTGGCACGAGTGTCATGCGACGGGGCGGAGGGCAGAGCGGCAGGCCGAAGGCGACGGCAGGCCGGCCCGATTCACCCGCAGAGATCTGGATCTCGTTCGAGAATTCGAGATCTCGTGGGGGCAGTCGGGAGGGGCATTCGAGTCGATCCGAGACTCGTGAAGGCTTTCAATATCTGTCGTGTGTGTATAAATGTCATGGTTGGACACTTGCGGGCCCTCTCGTAGGGTCGGCCGTCGTTTCTTCGCGACCATGTGTTGCAACTCGGCGCTCTCACGGGGTTCATCCACTCCCCCCCGTGAGCAGAGGTGTCCCTCCGTGCACACGTATATATCAACGTTCAGATATGAAGCTTTCGCGGACGGGAGTCCACCCGAGACTCGAAAAGGCTCCTTGCCTGTGGTGCGTAAATATTTTTGCACGTCTAGACTCTTGCTGGCCTTCTCGGTAGGGTCAGCCGTCGTTTCATCGCGACCATGTGTTGCAACTCGGCGCTCAGAACGGGGTTTTTCACCCAATCGCCCCGTGAGCAGAAGATTCTTTCGTGCATGTTATCTACAAACCCAGATATTGAGCTTTTTCATCCGCAGAACCCCCGGTGGAGAAGAGAGAAGAGAGAGAAGAGAGAGAGAGGAGAGATGAAAGGGAGAAGAGAGAAGGCTTCTCGCGTTGCTTGGTGGATGGCACGAGTGTCATGCGACCTGGCGGAGGGTAGAGCGGCAGGCCGAACGCGACGGCAGGCCGGCCCGATTCACCCGCAGAGATCTGGATCTCGTTCGAGAAGCGAGATCTCGTGGGGGGCAGTTGGGAGGGGCAGTGGATCAGAGAGAAAGGAGAAGGGAGAGATGAGAGATGAGAGAGAAAGGAGAGGGGAGAAGGGAGAAGAGAGAAGGCTTCTCGCGTTGTTCGGTGGATGGCACAATTGTCATGAGAGAAAGGAGAAGGGAGAGATGAGAGATGAGAGAGAAAGGAGAAGGGAGAAGAGAGTAGGCTTCTCGCGTTGCTTGGTGGATGGCACGAGTGTCATGCGACCTGGCAGAGTGGCGGGTCGAAGGCGACGGCAGGCCGGCCCGATGCATCTGCAAGATCTGACCCTCGTTCGAGATTTTGAGATCTCTTTAGTGTAGCGGGTATTGGCTTAAGTGTGTGATCCAATGGTCAGAACGAGTGGGCAGAGTGAATCGGATTCTATATATGAGGGGGGTTGTAGAGTCGATCCAAGACTCGAGAAGGCTTTTAATATCTGTCGTGGGTGTATAAATGTCATGGTTGGACACTTGCGGGCCCTCTCGTAGGGTCGGCCGTCGTTTCTTCGCGACCATGTGTTGCAACTCGGCGCTCTCACGGGCTTCAACCACTCCCCCCGTGAGCAGAGGTGTCCCTCCGTCCACACGTATATA
Organism: Apostichopus japonicus; assembly: GCF_037975245.1. Taxonomy (NCBI): domain Eukaryota; kingdom Metazoa; phylum Echinodermata; class Holothuroidea; order Aspidochirotida; family Stichopodidae; genus Apostichopus; species Apostichopus japonicus. Next base: position 11,759,892 of record NC_092565.1, read on the forward strand.
TCAACGTTCAGATATGAAGCTTTCGCGGACGGGAGTCCACCCGAGACTCGAAAAGGCTCCTTGCCTGTGGTGCGTAAATATTTTTGCACGTCTAGACTCTTGCTGGCCTTCTCGGTAGGGTCAGCCGTCGTTTCATCGCGACCATGTGTTGCAACTCGGCGCTCAGAGCCGGGGGTTTTCACCCACTCGCCCCGTGAGCAGAAGGTTCTTTCGTGCATATTATCTACAAACCCAGATATTGAGCTTTTTCATCCGCAGAACCCCCGGTGGAGAAGAGAGAGAAGAGAGAGAGAGAAGAGAGGAGAGATGAAAGGGAGAAGAGAGAAGGCTTCTCGCGTTGCTTGGTGGATGGCACGAGTGTCATGCGACCTTGCGGAGGGTAGAGCGGCAGGCCGAAGGCGACGGCAGGCCGGCCCGATTCACCCGCAGAGATCTGGATCTCGTTCGAGAATTCGAGATCTCGTGGGGGACAGTCGGGAGGGGCAGTCGATCAGAGAGAAAGGAGAAGGGAGAGATGAGAGATGAGAGAGGAAGGAGAAGTGAGAAGGGAGAAGGCTTCTCGTGTTTTTTGTTGGTTGGCACAAGTGTCATGAGAGAAAGGAGAGATGATAGAGATGGGAGAAGAGAGAAGGCTTCTCGCGTTGCTTGGTGATTGGCACGAGTGTCATGCGACCGGGCGGAGGGCAGAGTCGCAGGCCGAAGGCCGAAGGCGACGGCAGGCCGGCCCGATTCACCCACAGAGATCATCGGTCTCGTTCGAAGTTTCGAGATCTCGTGGGGGGTAGTCGGGAGGGGTAGTCGAGTCGATCCGATACTCGAGAAGGCCTTCAATATCTGTCGTATGTGTATAAATGTCATGGTTGGACTCGTGCAAGATATATCCGGGAGCAACCCCGACACTCCTCTGAAAATACCGGTTGCTCCCAGGTGAGAAGGTCGATTGTGTGGTCGATGGCACGAGTGTCATGCGACCGGGCGAGGGCCGAGTATTTAGCCGACGGTGACGGCAGGCCGCCCGATGGAGAAACGGTCAGATATCGAGCTTTCATCACGGGACCCGTTCGGGCTTGTTGCCGTTGCTGCGACCATGTGTTGCACTCGGCGCTCTGTACGCGCTTTTTCATCCAAGCAACGAATGCACGCTCGAGGCGTGCGATTGCTCTCCTCTATAACAGTGGACGAGCCGTCGCCCTCCCGCGTCGCTTCGAACCGGTCCCGTGTCCAAGGCGGGACCACTGCGACTCCTCTCGAAACGACCCAGTCGACTCGGGTAGAGATATACACCTCGAGAATCCCTTCGGGCGGTTCTTCGATCACTGTACCGTAATAGCACGGCATCGAAGGTTGAGGATTGAGAGAGAAAGGGGAGTGCGAGAGCGACTCCAGGATGGCGAACGGGCCTAGCCCGGTTCCGTCGACCGTTACCTGGTTGATCCTGCCAGTAGTCATATGCTTGTCTCGAAGATTAAGCAATGCACGGCTAAGTACAATCCTGAACATACAAGAGAAACTGCAGATGGCTCATTAGATCAGTTATGGTTTATTGGAGAAAGTCTTATACCATGGATAACTGTGGTAATTCTAGAGCTTATACTAATGAGAGAGAAAGGAAAAGGGAGAAGAGAGAAGGCTTCTCGCGTTGTTCGGTGGATGGCACGAGTGTCATGCGACCGGGCGGAGGGCAGAGTCGTAGGCCGAAGGCGACGGCAGGCCGGCCCGATCCACCCGCAGGGATGAGAGAGAAAGTAGAATGGAGAGATGAAGAATGAGAGAGGAAGGAGAAGAGAGAAGGCTTCTCGCGTTGCTTGGTGGCTGGCACGAGTGTCATGCGACCGGGCGGAGGGCAGAGCGGCAGGCCGAAGGCGACGGCAGGCCGGCCCGATTCACCCGCAGAGATCTGGATCTCGTTCGAGAATTCGAGATCTCGTGGGGGCAGTCGGGAGGGGCATTCGAGTCGATCCGAGACTCGTGAAGGCTTCTAATATCTGTCGTGGGTGTATAAATGTCATGGTTGGACACTTGCGGGCCCTCTCGTAGGGTCGGCCGTCGTTTCTTTGCGACCATGTGTTGCAACTCGGCGCTCTCACGGGGTTCATCCACTCTCCCCCCCCCCCCCCCCGTGAGCAGAGGTGTCCCTCCGTGCACACGTATATATCAACGTTCAGATATGAAGCTTTCGCGGACGGGAGTCCACCCGAGACTCGAAAAGGCTCCTTGCCTGTGGTGCGTAAATATTTTTGCACGTCTAGACTCTTGCTGGCCTTCTCGGTAGGGTCAGCCGTCGTTTCATCGCGACCATGTGTTGCAACTCGGCGCTCAGAACGGGGGTTTTCACCCACTCGCCCCGTGAGCAGAAGATTCTTTCGTGCATATTATCTACAAACCCAGATATTGAGCTTTTTCACCCGCAGAACCCCCGGTGGAGAAGAGAGAAGAGAGAGAAGAGAGAGAGAGGAGAGATGAAAGGGAGAAGAGAGAAGGCTTCTCGCGTTGCTTGGTGGATGGCACGAGTGTCATGCGACCTGGCGGAGGGTAGAGCGGCAGGCCGAAGGCGACGGCAGGCCGGCCCGATTCACCCGCAGAGATCTGGATCTCGTTCGAGAATTCGAGATCTCGTGGGGGACAGTCGGGAGGGGCAGTCGATCAGAGAGAAAGGAGAAGGGAGAGATGAGAGATGAGAGAGAAAGGAGAAGTGAGAAGGGAGAAGGCTTCTCGTGTTTTTTGTTGGTTGGCACAAGTGTCATGAGAGAAAGGAGAGATGATAGCGAAGGGAGAAGAGAGAAGGCTTCTCGCGTTGCTTGGTGATTGGCACGAGTGTCATGCGACCGTGCGGAGGGCAGAGTCGCAGGCCGAAGGCCGAAGGCGACGGCAGGCCGGCCCGATTCACCCACAGAGATCATCGGTCTCGTTCGAAGTTTCGAGATCTCGTGGGGGGTAGTCGGGAGGGGTAGTCGAGTCGATCCGATACTCGAGAAGGCCTTCAATATCTGTCGTATGTGTATAAATGTCATGGTTGGACTCGTGCAAGATATATCCGGGAGCAACCCCGACACTCCTCTGAAAATACGGGTTGCTCCCAGGTGAGAAGGTCGATTGTGTGGTCGATGGCACGAGTGTCATGCGACCGGGCGAGGGCCGAGTATTTAGCCGACGGTGACGGCAGGCCGCCCGATGGAGAAACGGTCAGATATCGAGCTTTCATCACGGGACCCGTTCGGGCTTGTTGCCGTTGCTGCGACCATGTGTTGCACTCGGCGCTCTGTACGGGCTTTTTCATCCAAGCAACGAATGCACGCTCGAGGCGTGCGATTGCTCTCCTCTATAACAGTGGACGAGCCGTCGCCCTCCCGCGTCGCTTCGAACCGGTCCCGTGTCCAAGGCGGGACCACTGCGACTCCTCTCGAAACGACCCAGTCGACTCGGGTAGAGATATACACCTCGAGAATCCCTTCGGGCGGTTCTTCGATCACTGTACCGTAATAGCACGGCATCGAAGGTTGAGGATTGAGAGAGAAAGGGGAGTGCGAGAGCGACTCCAGGATGGCGAACGGGCCTAGCCCGGTTCCGTCGACCGTTACCTGGTTGATCCTGCCAGTAGTCATATGCTTGTCTCGAAGATTTAGCAATGCACGGCTAAGTACAATCCTGAACATACAAGAGAAACTGCAGATGGCTCATTAGATCAGTTATGGTTTATTGGAGAAAGTCTTATACCATGGATAACTGTGGTAATTCTAGAGCTTATACTAATGAGAGAGGAAGGAAAAGGGAGAAGAGAGAAGGCTTCTCGCGTTGCTTGGTGGATGGCACGAGTGTCATGCGACCGGGCGGAGGGCAGAGTCGTAGGCCGAAGGCGACGGCAGGCCGGCCCGATCCACCCGCAGAGATGAGAGAGAAAGTAGAATGGAGAGATGAAGAATGAGAGAGGAAGGAGAAGAGAGAAGGCTTCTCGCGTTGATGGTGGCTGGCACGAGTGTCATGCGACCGGGCGGAGGGCAGAGCGGCAGGCCGAAGGCGACGGCAGGCCGGGCCGATTCACCCGCAGAGATCTGGATCTCGTTCGAGAATTCGAGATCTCGTGGGGGGCAGTCGGGAGGGGCATTCGAGTCGATCCGAGACTCGTGAAGGCTTTCAATATCTGTCGTGTGTGTATAATATGTCATGGTTGGACACTTGCGGGCCCTCTCGTAGGGTCGGCCGTCGTTTCTTCGCGACCATGTGTTGCAACTCGGCGCTCTCACGGGGTTCATCCACTCCCCCCGTGAGCAGAGGTGTCCCTCCGTGCTGACGTATATATCAACGTTCAGATATGAAGCTTTCGCGGACGGGAGTCCACCCGAGACTCGAAAAGGCTCCTTGCCTGTGGTGCGTAAATATTTTTGCACGTCTAGACTCTTGCTGGCCTTCTCGGTAGGGTCAGCCGTCGTTTCATCGCGACCATGTGTTGCAACTCGGCGCTCAGAACGGGGGTTTTCACCCACTCGCCCCGTGAGCAGAAGATTCTTTCGTGCATATTATCTACAAACCCAGATATTGAGCTTTTTCACCCGCAGAACCCCCGGTGGAGAAGAGAGAAGAGAGAGGAGAGAGAGGAGAGATGAAAGGGAGAAGAGAGAAGGCTTCTCGCGTTGCTTGGTGGATGGCACGAGTGTCATGCGACCTGGCGGAGGGTAGAGCGGCAGGCCGAAGGCGACGGCAGGCCGGCCCGATTCACCCGCAGAGATCTGGATCTCGTTCGAGAATTCGAGATCTCGTGGGGGGCAGTCGGGAGGGGCAGTCGATCAGAGAGAAAGGAGAAGGGAGAGATGAGAGATGAGAGAGAAAGGAGAGGGGAGAAGGGAGAAGAGAGAAGGCATCTCGCGTTGTTCGGTGGATGGCACAAGTGTCATGAGAGAAAGGAGAAGGGAGAGGAGAGAGAAAGGAGAAGGGAGAAGAGAGTAGGCTTCTCGCGTTGCTTGGTGGATGGCACGAGTGTCATGCGACCTGGCAGAGTGGCGGGTCGAAGGCGACGGCAGGCCGGCCCGATGCATCTGCAAGATCTGACCCTCGTTCGAGATTTTGAGATCTCTTTAGTGTAGCCGGTATTGGCTTAAGTGTGTGATCCAATGGTCAGAACGAGTGGGCAGAGTGAATCGGATTCTATATATGAGGGGGGTTGTAGAGTCGATCCAAGACTCGAGAAGGCTTTTAATATCTGTCGTGGGTGTATAAATGTCATGGTTGGACACTTGCGGGCCCTCTCGTAGGGTCGGCCGTCGTTTCTTCGCGACCATGTGTTGCAACTCGGCGCTCTCACGGGGTTCATCCACTCCCCCCTCCCCCCCCCCCCCGTGAGCAGAGGTGTCCCTCCGTGCACACGTATATATCAACGTTCAGATATGAAGCTTTCGCGGGCGGGAGTCCACCCGAGACTCGAAAAGGCTCCTTGCCTGTGGTGCGTAAATATTTTTGCACGTCTAGACTCTTGCTGGCCTTCTCGGTAGGGTCAGCCGTCGTTTCATCGCGACCATGTGTTGCAACTCGGCGCTCAGAGCGGGGGTTTTCACCCACTCGCCCCGTGAGCAGAAGGTTCTTTCGTGCATATTATCTACAAACCCAGATATTGAACTTTTTCATCCGCAGAACCCCCGGTGGAGAAGAGAGAAGAGAGAGAAGAGAGAGAGAGGAGAGATGAAAGAGAGAAGGCTTCTCGCGTTGCCTTGGTGGATGGCACGAGTGTCATGCGACCTGGCGGAGGGTAGAGCGGCAGGCCGAAGGCGACGGCAGGCCGGCCCGATTCACCCGCAGAGATCTGGATCTCGTTCGAGAATTCGAGATCTCGTGGGGGGCAGTCGGGAGGGGCAGTCGATCAGAGAGAAAGGAGAAGGGAGAGATGAGAGATGAGAGAGAAAGGAGAGGAGAGAAGGGAGAAGAGAGAAGGCTTCTCGCGTTGTTCGGTGGATGGCACAAGTGTCATGAGAGAAAGGAGAAGGGAGAGGAGAGAGAAAGGAGAAGGGAGATGAGAGTAGGCTTCTCGCGTTGCTTGGTGGATGGCACGAGTGTCATGCGACCTGGCAGAGTGGCGGGTCGAAGGCGACGGCAGGCCGGCCCGATGCATCTGCAAGATCTGACCCTCGTTCGAGATTTTGAGATCTCTTTAGTGTAGCCGGTATTGGCTTAAGTGTGTGATCCAATGGTCAGAACGAGTGGGCAGAGTGAATCGGATTCTATATATGAGGGGGGTTGTAGAGTCGATCCAAGACTCGAGAAGGCTTTTAATATCTGTCGTGTGTGTATAAATGTCATGGTTGGACACTTGCGGGCCCTCTCGTAGGGTCGGCCGTCGTTTCTTCGCGACCATGTGTTGCATTCACCCACTCGCCCCGTGAGCAGAAGATTCTTTCGTGCATATTATCTACAAACCCAGATATTGAGCTTTTTCACCCGCAGAACCCCCGGTGGAGAAGAGAGAAGAGAGAGAAGAGAGAGAGAGGAGAGATGAAAGGGAGAAGAGAGAAGGCTTCTCGCGTTGCTTGGTGGATGGCACGAGTGTCATGCGACCTGGCGGAGGGTAGAGCGGCAGGCCGAAGGCGACGGCAGGCCGGCCCGATTCACCCGCAGAGATCTGGATCTCGTTCGAGAATTCGAGATCTCGTGGGGGGCAGTCGGGAGGGGCAGTCGATCAGAGAGAAAGGAGAAGGGAGAGATGAGAGATGAGAGAGAAAGGAGAGGCGAGAAGGGAGAAGAGAGAAGGCTTCTCGCGTTGTTCGGTGGATGGCACAAGTGTCATGAGAGAAAGGAGAAGGGAGAGATGAGAGATGAGAGAGAAAGGAGAAGGGAGAAGAGAGAGTAGGCTTCTCGCGTTGCTTGGTGGATGGCACGAGTGTCATGCGACCTGGCAGAGTGGCGGGTCGAAGGCGACGGCAGGCCGGCCCGATGCATCTGCAAGATCTGACCCTCGTTCGAGATTTTGAGATCTCTTTAGTGTAGCCGGTATTGGCTTAAGTGTGTGATCCAATGGTCAGAACGAGTGGGCAGAGTGAATCGGATTCTATATATGAGGGGGGTTGTAGAGTCGATCCGAGACTCGAGAAGGCTTTTAATATCTGTCGTGTGTGTATAAATGTCATGGTTGGACACTTGCGGGCCCTCTCGTAGGGTCGGCCGTCGTTTCTTCGCGACCATGTGTTGCAACTCGGCGCTCTCACGGGGTTCATCCACTCCCCCCCGTGAGCAGAGGTGTCCCTCCGTGCACACGTATATATCAACGTTCAGATATGAAGCTTTCGCGGACGGGAGTCCACCCGAGACTCGAAAAGGCTCCTTGCCTGTGGTGCGTAAATATTTTTACACGTCTAGACTCTTGCTGGCCTTCTCGGTAGGGTCAGCCGTCGTTTCATCGCGACCATGTGTTGCAACTCGGCGCTCAGAGCGGGGGTTTTCACCCACTCGCCCCGTGAGCAGAAGATTCTTTCGTGCATATTATCTACAAACCCAGATATTGAGCTTTTTCATCCGCAGAACCCCCGGTGGAGAAGAGAGAAGAGAGAGAAGAGAGAGAGAGGAGAGATGAAAGGGAGAAGAGAGAAGGCTTCTCGCGTTGCTTGGTGGATGGCACGAGTGTCATGCGACCTGGCGGAGGGTAGAGCGGCAGGCCGAAGGCGACGGCAGGCCGGCCCGATTCACCCGCAGAGATCTGGATCTCGTTCGAGAATTCGAGATCTCGTGGGGGACAGTCGGGAGGGGCAGTCGATCAGAGAGAAAGGAGAAGGGAGAGATGAGAGATGAGAGAGAAAGGAGAAGGGAGAAGAGAGAAGGCTTTCTCGTGTTTTTTGTTGGTTGGCACAAGTGTCATGAGAGAAAGGAGAGATGATAGAGAAGAGAGAAGGCTTCTCGCGTTGCTTGGTGATTGGCACGAGTGTCATGCGACCGGGCGGAGGGCAGAGTCGCAGGCCGACGGCCGGCCGGCCCGATTCACCCACAGAGATCATCGGTCTCGTTCGAAGTTTCGAGATCTCGTGGGGGGTAGTCGATCCGGTAGTCGAGAAGGCCTTCAATATCTGTCGTATGTGTATAAATGTCATGGTTGGACTCGTGCAAGATATATCCGGGAGCAACCCCGACACTCCTCTGAAAATACGGGTTGCTCCCAGGTGAGAAGGTAGATTGTGTGGTCGATGGCACGAGTGTCATGCGACCGGGCAAGGGCCGAGTATTTAGCCGACGGTGACGGCAGGCCGCCCGATGGAGAAACGGTCAGATATCGAGCTTTCATCACGGGACCCGTTCGGGCTTGTTGCCGTTGCTGCGACCATGTGTTGCACTCGGCGCTCTGTACGCGCTTTTTCATCCAAGCAACGAATGCACGCTCGAGGCGTGCGATTGCTCTCCTCTGTAACAGTGGACGAGCCGTCGCCCTCCCGCGTCGCTTCGAACCGGTCCCGTGTCCAAGGCGGGACCACTGCGACTCCTCTCGAAACGACCCAGTCGACTCGGGTAGAGATATACACCTCGAGAATCCCTTCGGGCGGTTCTTCGATCACTGTACCGTAATAGCACGGCATCGAAGGTTGAGGATTGAGAGAGAAAGGGGAGTGCGAGAGCAACTCCAGGATGGCGAACGGGCCTAGCCCGGTTCCGTCGACCGTTACCTGGTTGATCCTGCCAGTAGTCATATGCTTGTCTCGAAGATTAAGCAATGCACGGCTAAGTACAATCCTGAACATACAAGAGAAACTGCAGATGGCTCATTAGATCAGTTATGGTTTATTGGAGAAAGTCTTATACCATGGATAACTGTGGTAATTCTAGAGCTTATACTAATGAGAGAGAGAGGAAAAGGGAGAAGAGAGAAGGCTTCTCGCGTTGCTTGGTGGATGGCACGAGTGTCATGCGACCGGGCGGAGGGCAGAGTCGTAGGCCGAAGGCGACGGCAGGCCGGCCCGATCCACCCGCAGAGATGAGAGAGAAAGTAGAATGGAGAGATGAAGAATGAGAGAGGAAGGAGAAGAGAGAAGGTTTCTCGCGTTGCTTGGTGGCTGGCACGAGTGTCATGCGATATTGAGCTTTTTCATCCGCAGAACCCCCGGTGGAGAAGAGAGAGAAGAGAGAGAGAGGAGAGATGAAAGGGAGAAGAGAGAAGGCTTCTCGCGTTGCTTGGTGGATGGCACGAGTGTCATGCGACCTGGCGGAGGGTAGAGCGGCAGGCCGAAGGCGACGGCAGGCCGGCCCGATTCACCCGCAGAGATCTGGATCTCGTTCGAGAATTCGAGATCTCGTGGGGGGCAGTCGGGAGGGGCAGTCGATCAGAGAGAAAGGAGAAGGGAGAAGAGAGAAGGCTTCTCGCGTTGAGAAGGCTTTTAATATTTGTCGTGGGTGTATAAATGTCATGGTTGGACACTTGCAGGCCCTCTCGTAGGGTCGGCCGTCGTTTCTTCGCGACCATGTGTTGCAACTCGGCGCTCTCACGGGGTTCATCCACTCCCCCCCGTGAGCAGAGGTGTCCCTCCGTGCACACGTATATATCAACGTTCAGATATGAAGCTTTCGCGGACGGGAGTCCACCCGAGACTCGAAAAGGCTCCTTGCCTGTGGTGCGTAAATATTTTTGCACGTCAAGACTCTTGCTGGCCTTCTCGGTAGAATCAGCCGTCGTTTCATCGCGACCATGTGTTGCAACTCGGCGCTCAGAGCGGGGGTTTTCACCCACTCGCCCCGTGAGCAGAAGGTTCTTTCGTGCATATTATCTACAAACCCAGATATTGAGCTTTTTCATCCGCAGAACCCCCGGTGGAGAAGATAGAAGAGAGAGAAGAGAGAGAGAGGAGAGGGGAGAAGGGAGAAGAGAGAAGGCTTCTCGCGTTGTTCGGTGGATGGCACAAGTGTCATGAGAGAAAGGAGAAGGGAGAGATGAGAGAGAAAGGAGAAGGGAGAAGAGAGTAGGCTTCTCGCGTTGCTTGGTGGATGGCACGAGTGTCATGCGACCTGGCAGAGTGGCGGGTCGAAGGCGACGGCAGGATTTTGAGATCTCTTTAGTGTAGCGGGTATTGGCTCAAGTGTGTGATCCAATGGTCAGAACGAGTGGGCAGAGTGAATCGGATTCTATATATGAGGGGGGTTGTAGAGTCGATCCAATACTCGAGAAGGCTTTTAATATCTGTCGTGGGTGTATAAATGTCATGGTTGGACACTTGCGGGCCCTCTCGTAGGGTCGGCCGTCGAGATGATCGGTCTCGTTCGAAGTTTCGAGATCTCGTGGGGGGTAGTCGGGAGGGGTAGTCGAGTCGATCCGATACTCGAGAAGGCCTTCAATATCTGTCGTACGTGTATAAATGTCATGGTTGGACTCGTGCAAGATATATCCGGGAGCAACCCCGACACTCCTCTGAAAATACGGGTTGCTCCCAGGTGAGAAGGTCGATTGTGTGGTCGATGGCACGAGTGTCATGCGACCGGGCGAGGGCCGAGTATTTAGCCGACGGTGACGGCAGGCCGCCCGATGGAGAAACGGTCAGATATCGAGCTTTCATAACGGGACCCGTTCGGGCTTGTTGCCGTTGCTGCGACCATGTGTTGCACTCGGCGCTCTGTACGGGCTTTTTCATCCAAGCAACGAATGCACGCTCGAGGCGTGCGATTGCTCTCCTCTATAACAGTGGACGAGCCGTCGCCCTCCCGCGTCGCTTCGAACCGGTCCCGTGTCCAAGGCGGGACCACTGCGACTCCTCTCGAAACGACCCAGTCGACTCGGGTAGAGATATACACCTCGAGAATCCCTTCGGGCGGTTCTTCGATCACTGTACCGTAATAGCACGGCATCGAAGGTTGAGGATTGAGAGAGAAAGGGGAGTGCGAGAGCGACTCCAGGATGGCGAACGGGCCTAGCCCGGTTCCGTCGACCGTTACCTGGTTGATCCTGCCAGTAGTCATATGCTTGTCTCGAAGATTAAGCAATGCACGGCTAAGTACAATCCTGAACATACAAGAGAAACTGCAGATGGCTCATTAGATCAGTTATGGTTTATTGGAGAAAGTCTTATACCATGGATAACTGTGGTAATTCTAGAGCTTATACTAATGAGAGAGAAAGGAAAAGGGAGAAGAGAGAAGGCTTCTCGCGTTGCTTGGTGGATGGCACGAGTGTCATGCGACCGGGCGGAAGGGCAGAGTCGTAGGCCGAAGGCGACGGCAGGCCGGCCCGATCCACCCGCAGAGATGAGAGAGAAAGGTGAATGGAGAGATCTACAAACCCAGATATTGAGCTTTTTCATCCGCAGAACCCCCGGTGGAGAAGAGAGAGAAGAGAGAGAGAAGAGAGAGAAGAGAGAAGAAGAGATGAGAGGAGAGATGAAAGGGAGAAGAGAGAAGGCTTCTCGCGTTGCTTGGTGGATGGCACGAGTGTCATGCGACCTGGCGGAGGGTAGAGCGGCAGGCCGAAGGCGACGGCAGACCGGCCCGATTCACCCGCAGAGATCTGGATCTCGTTCGAGAATTCGAGATCTCGTGGGGGGCAGTCGGGAGTGGCAGTCGATCAGAGAGAAAGGAGAAGGGAGAGATGAGAGATGAGAGAGAAAGGACAAGGGAGAAGGGAGAAGAGAGAAGGCTTCTCGTGTTTTTTGGTGGTTGGCACAAGTGTCATGAGAGAAAGGAGAGATGAGAGAGAAAGGAGAAGGGAAAAGAGAGAAGGCTTCTCGTGTTGTTCGGTGGATGGCACAAGTGTCATGAGAGAAAGGAGAACGGAGAGATGAGAGATGAGAGAGAAAGGAGAAGGGAGAAGAGAGTGGGCTTATCGCGTTGCTTGGTGGATGGCACGAGTGTCATGCGACCTGGCAGAGTGGCGGGTCGAAGGCGACGGCAGGCACTCCGGCCCGATGCATCCGCAGAACCCCCGGTGGCGAAGAGAGAAGAGAGAGAGAGGAGAGATGAAAGGGAGAAGAGAGAAGGCTTCTCGCGTTGCTTGGTGGATGGCACGAGTGTCATGCGACCTGGCGGAGGGTAGAGCGGCAGGCCGAAGGCGACGGCAGGCCGGCCCGATTCACCCGCAGAGATCTGGATCTCGTTCGAGAATTCGAGATCTCGTGGGGGACAGTCGGGAGGGGCAGTCGATCAGAGAGAAAGGAGAAGGGAGAGATGAGAGATGAGAGAGAAAGGACAAGGGAGAAGGGAGAAGAGAGAAGGCTTCTCGTGTTTTTTGGTGGTTGGCACAAGTGTCATGAGAGAAAGGAGAGATGAGAGAGAAAGGAGAAGGGAAAAGACAGAAGGCTTCTCGTGTTGTTCGGTGGATGGCACAAGTGTCATGAGAGAAAGGAGAACGGAGAGATGAGAGATGAGAGAGAAAGAAGAAGGGAGAAGAGAGTGGGCTTATCGCGTTGCTTGGTGGATGGCACGAGTGTCATGCGACCTGGCAGAGTAGCGGGTCGAAGGCGACGGCAGGCACTCCGGCCCGATGCATCCGCAGAACCCCCGTTGGCGAAGAGAGAAGAGAGAGAGAGGAGAGATGAAAGGGAGAAGAGAGAAGGCTTCTCGCGTTGCTTGGTTACTGGCACGAGTGTCATGCGACCTGGGGGAGGGTAGAGCGGCAGGCCGAAGGCGACGGCAGGCCGGCCCGATTCACCCGCAGAGATCTGGATCTCGTTCGAGAATTCGAGATCTCGTGGGGGACAGTCGGGAGGGGCAGTCGATCAGAGAGAAATGAGAAGGGAGAGATGAGAGATGAGAGAGAAAGGAGAAGTGAGAAGGTAGAAAGCTTCTCGTGTTTTTTGTTGGTTGGCACAAGTGTCATGAGAGAAAGGAGAGATGATAGAGAAGGGAGAAGAGAGAAGGCTTCTCGCGTTGCTTGGTGATTGGCACGAGTGTCATGCGACCGGGCGGAGGGCAGAGTCGCAGGCCGAAGGCCGAAGGCGACGGCCGGCCGGCCCGATTCACCCACAGAGATCATCGGTCTCGTTCGAAGTTTCGAGATCTCGTGGGGGGTAGTCGGGAGGGGTAGTCGAGTCGATCCGATACTCGAGAAGGCCTTCAATATCTGTCGTATGTGTATAAATGTCATGGTTGGACTCGTGCAAGATATATCCGGGAGCAACCCCGACACTCCTCTGAAAATACGGGTTGCTCCCAGGTGAGAAGGTCGATTGTGTGGTCGATGGCACGAGTGTCATGCGACCGGGCGAAGGCCGAGTATTTAGCCGACGGTGACGGTGACACTCGCCCCGTGAGCAGAAGATTCTTTCGTACATATTATCTACAAACCCAGATATTGAGCTTTTTCATCCGCAGAACCCCCGGTGGAGAAGAGAGAGAGAGAGGAGAGATGGAAGGGAGAAGAGAGAAGGCTTCTCGCGTTGCTTGGTGGATGGCACGAGTGTCATGCGACCTGGCGGAGGGTAGAGCGGCAGGCCGAAGGCGACGGCAGGCCGGCCCGATTCACCCGCAGAGATCTGGATCTCGTTCGAGAATTCGAGATCTCGTGGGGGGCAGTCGGGAGGGACACGATCAGAGAGAAAGGAGAAGGGAGAGATGAGAGATGAGAGAGAAAGGAGAGGGGAGAAGGGAGAAGAGAGAAGGCTTCTCGCGTTGCTTGGTGGATGGCACGAGTGTCATGCGACCGGGCGGAGGGCAGAGTCGTAGGCCGAAGGCGACGGCAGGCCGGCCCGATCCACCCGCAGAGATCTGGATCTCGTTCGAGAATTCGAGATGTCGTGGGGGCAGTCGGGAGGGGCAGTCGATCAGAGAGAAAGGAGAAGGGAGAGATGAGAGATGAGAGAGAAAGGAGAGGCGAGAAGAGAGAAGGCTTCTCGCGTTGTTCGGTGGATGGCACAAGTGTCATGAGAGAAAGGAGAAGGGAGAGATGAGAGATGAGAGAGAAAGGAGAAGGGAGAAGAGAGTAGGCTTCTCGCGTTGCTTGGTGGATGGCACGAGTGTCATGCGACCTGGCAGAGTGGCGGGTCGAAGGCGACGGCAGGCCGGCCCGATGCATCTGCAAGATCTGACCCTCGTTCGAGATTTTGAGATCTCTTTAGTGTAGCGGGTATTGGCTTAAGTGTGTGATCCAATGGTCAGAACGAGTGGGCAGAGTGAATCGGATTCTATATATGAGGGGGGTTGTAGAGTCGATCCAAGACTCGAGAAGGCTTTTAATATCTGTCGTGGGTGTATAAATGTCATGGTTGGACACTTGCGGGCCCTCTCGTAGGGTCGGCCGTCGTTTCTTCGCGACCATGTGTTGCAACTCGGCGCTCTCACGGGGTTCATCCACTCCCCCCCCCCCCCCCCGTGAGCAGAGGTGTCCCTCCGTGCACACGTATATATCAACGTTCAGATATGAAGCTTTCGCGGACGGGAGTCCACCCGAGACTCGAAAAGGCTCCTTGCCTGTGTTGCGTAAATATTTTTGCACGTCTAGACTCTTGCTGGCCTTCTCGGTAGGGTCAGCCGTCGTTTCATCGCGACCATGTGTTGCAACTCGGCGCTCAGAGAGGGGGTTTTCACCCACTCGCCCCGTGAGCAGAAGGTTCTTTCGTGCATATTATCTACAAACCCAGATATTGAGCTTTTTCATCCGCAGAACCCCCGGTGGAGAAGAGAGAGAGAAGAGAGAGAGAGAGAAGAGAGGAGAGATGAAAGGGAGAAGAGAGAAGGCTTCTCGCGTTGCTTGGTGGATGGCACGAGTGTCATGCGACCGGGCGGAGGGTAGAGCGGCAGGCCGAAGGCGACGGCAGGCCGGCCCGATTCACCCGCAGAGATCTGGATCTCGTTCGAGAATTCGAGATCTCGTGGGGGGCAGTCGGGAGGGGCAGTCGATCAGAGAGAAAGGAGAAGGGAGAAGAGAGAAGGCTTCTCGCGTTGAGAAGGCTTTTAATATTTGTCGTGGGTGTATAAATGTCATGGTTGGACACTTGCAGGCCCTCTCGTAGGGTCGGCCGTCGTTTCTTCGCGACCATGTGTTGCAACTCGGCGCTCTCACGGGGTTCATCCACTCCCCCCCGTGAGCAGAGGTGTCCCTCCGTGCACACGTATATATCAACGTTCAGATATGAAGCTTTCGCGGACGGGAGTCCACCCGAGACTCGAAAAGGCTCCTTGCCTGTGGTGCGTAAATATTTTTGCACGTCAAGACTCTTGCTGGCCTTCTCGGTAGAATCAGCCGTCGTTTCATCGCGACCATGTGTTGCAACTCGGCGCTCAGAGCGGGGGTTTTCACCCACTCGCCCCGTGAGCAGAAGGTTCTTTCGTGCATATTATCTACAAACCCAGATATTGAGCTTTTTCATCCGCAGAACCCCCGGTGGAGAAGATAGAAGAGAGAGAAGAGAGAGAGAGGAGAGGGGAGAAGGGAGAAGAGAGAAGGCTTCTCGCGTTGTTCGGTGGATGGCACAAGTGTCATGAGAGAAAGGAGAAGGGAGAGATGAGAGAGAAAGGAGAAGGGAGAAGAGAGTAGGCTTCTCGCGTTGCTTGGTGGATGGCACGAGTGTCATGCGACCTGGCAGAGTGGCGGGTCGAAGGCGACGGCAGGATTTTGAGATCTCTTTAGTGTAGCGGGTATTGGCTCAAGTGTGTGATCCAATGGTCAGAACGAGTGGGCAGAGTGAATCGGATTCTATATATGAGGGGGGTTGTAGAGTCGATCCAATACTCGAGAAGGCTTTTAATATCTGTCGTGGGTGTATAAATGTCATGGTTGGACACTTGCGGGCCCTCTCGTAGGGTCGGCCGTCGAGATGATCGGTCTCGTTCGAAGTTTCGAGATCTCGTGGGGGGTAGTCGGGAGGGGTAGTCGAGTCGATCCGATACTCGAGAAGGCCTTCAATATCTGTCGTACGTGTATAAATGTCATGGTTGGACTCGTGCAAGATATATCCGGGAGCAACCCCGACACTCCTCTGAAAATACGGGTTGCTCCCAGGTGAGAAGGTCGATTGTGTGGTCGATGGCACGAGTGTCATGCGACCGGGCGAGGGCCGAGTATTTAGCCGACGGTGACGGCAGGCCGCCCGATGGAGAAACGGTCAGATATCGAGCTTTCATAACGGGACCCGTTCGGGCTTGTTGCCGTTGCTGCGACCATGTGTTGCACTCGGCGCTCTGTACGGGCTTTTTCATCCAAGCAACGAATGCACGCTCGAGGCGTGCGATTGCTCTCCTCTATAACAGTGGACGAGCCGTCGCCCTCCCGCGTCGCTTCGAACCGGTCCCGTGTCCAAGGCGGGACCACTGCGACTCCTCTCGAAACGACCCAGTCGACTCGGGTAGAGATATACACCTCGAGAATCCCTTCGGGCGGTTCTTCGATCACTGTACCGTAATAGCACGGCATCGAAGGTTGAGGATTGAGAGAGAAAGGGGAGTGCGAGAGCGACTCCAGGATGGCGAACGGGCCTAGCCCGGTTCCGTCGACCGTTACCTGGTTGATCCTGCCAGTAGTCATATGCTTGTCTCGAAGATTAAGCAATGCACGGCTAAGTACAATCCTGAACATACAAGAGAAACTGCAGATGGCTCATTAGATCAGTTATGGTTTATTGGAGAAAGTCTTATACCATGGATAACTGTGGTAATTCTAGAGCTTATACTAATGAGAGAGAAAGGAAAAGGGAGAAGAGAGAAGGCTTCTCGCGTTGCTTGGTGGATGGCACGAGTGTCATGCGACCGGGCGGAAGGGCAGAGTCGTAGGCCGAAGGCGACGGCAGGCCGGCCCGATCCACCCGCAGAGATGAGAGAGAAAGGTGAATGGAGAGATCTACAAACCCAGATATTGAGCTTTTTCATCCGCAGAACCCCCGGTGGAGAAGAGAGAGAAGAGAGAGAGAAGAGAGAGAAGAGAGAAGAAGAGATGAGAGGAGAGATGAAAGGGAGAAGAGAGAAGGCTTCTCGCGTTGCTTGGTGGATGGCACGAGTGTCATGCGACCTGGCGGAGGGTAGAGCGGCAGGCCGAAGGCGACGGCAGACCGGCCCGATTCACCCGCAGAGATCTGGATCTCGTTCGAGAATTCGAGATCTCGTGGGGGGCAGTCGGGAGTGGCAGTCGATCAGAGAGAAAGGAGAAGGGAGAGATGAGAGATGAGAGAGAAAGGACAAGGGAGAAGGGAGAAGAGAGAAGGCTTCTCGTGTTTTTTGGTGGTTGGCACAAGTGTCATGAGAGAAAGGAGAGATGAGAGAGAAAGGAGAAGGGAAAAGAGAGAAGGCTTCTCGTGTTGTTCGGTGGATGGCACAAGTGTCATGAGAGAAAGGAGAACGGAGAGATGAGAGATGAGAGAGAAAGGAGAAGGGAGAAGAGAGTGGGCTTATCGCGTTGCTTGGTGGATGGCACGAGTGTCATGCGACCTGGCAGAGTGGCGGGTCGAAGGCGACGGCAGGCACTCCGGCCCGATGCATCCGCAGAACCCCCGGTGGCGAAGAGAGAAGAGAGAGAGAGGAGAGATGAAAGGGAGAAGAGAGAAGGCTTCTCGCGTTGCTTGGTGGATGGCACGAGTGTCATGCGACCTGGCGGAGGGTAGAGCGGCAGGCCGAAGGCGACGGCAGGCCGGCCCGATTCACCCGCAGAGATCTGGATCTCGTTCGAGAATTCGAGATCTCGTGGGGGACAGTCGGGAGGGGCAGTCGATCAGAGAGAAAGGAGAAGGGAGAGATGAGAGATGAGAGAGAAAGGACAAGGGAGAAGGGAGAAGAGAGAAGGCTTCTCGTGTTTTTTGGTGGTTGGCACAAGTGTCATGAGAGAAAGGAGAGATGAGAGAGAAAGGAGAAGGGAAAAGACAGAAGGCTTCTCGTGTTGTTCGGTGGATGGCACAAGTGTCATGAGAGAAAGGAGAACGGAGAGATGAGAGATGAGAGAGAAAGAAGAAGGGAGAAGAGAGTGGGCTTATCGCGTTGCTTGGTGGATGGCACGAGTGTCATGCGACCTGGCAGAGTAGCGGGTCGAAGGCGACGGCAGGCACTCCGGCCCGATGCATCCGCAGAACCCCCGTTGGCGAAGAGAGAAGAGAGAGAGAGGAGAGATGAAAGGGAGAAGAGAGAAGGCTTCTCGCGTTGCTTGGTTACTGGCACGAGTGTCATGCGACCTGGGGGAGGGTAGAGCGGCAGGCCGAAGGCGACGGCAGGCCGGCCCGATTCACCCGCAGAGATCTGGATCTCGTTCGAGAATTCGAGATCTCGTGGGGGACAGTCGGGAGGGGCAGTCGATCAGAGAGAAATGAGAAGGGAGAGATGAGAGATGAGAGAGAAAGGAGAAGTGAGAAGGTAGAAAGCTTCTCGTGTTTTTTGTTGGTTGGCACAAGTGTCATGAGAGAAAGGAGAGATGATAGAGAAGGGAGAAGAGAGAAGGCTTCTCGCGTTGCTTGGTGATTGGCACGAGTGTCATGCGACCGGGCGGAGGGCAGAGTCGCAGGCCGAAGGCCGAAGGCGACGGCCGGCCGGCCCGATTCACCCACAGAGATCATCGGTCTCGTTCGAAGTTTCGAGATCTCGTGGGGGGTAGTCGGGAGGGGTAGTCGAGTCGATCCGATACTCGAGAAGGCCTTCAATATCTGTCGTATGTGTATAAATGTCATGGTTGGACTCGTGCAAGATATATCCGGGAGCAACCCCGACACTCCTCTGAAAATACGGGTTGCTCCCAGGTGAGAAGGTCGATTGTGTGGTCGATGGCACGAGTGTCATGCGACCGGGCGAAGGCCGAGTATTTAGCCGACGGTGACGGTGACACTCGCCCCGTGAGCAGAAGATTCTTTCGTACATATTATCTACAAACCCAGATATTGAGCTTTTTCATCCGCAGAACCCCCGGTGGAGAAGAGAGAGAGAGAGGAGAGATGGAAGGGAGAAGAGAGAAGGCTTCTCGCGTTGCTTGGTGGATGGCACGAGTGTCATGCGACCTGGCGGAGGGTAGAGCGGCAGGCCGAAGGCGACGGCAGGCCGGCCCGATTCACCCGCAGAGATCTGGATCTCGTTCGAGAATTCGAGATCTCGTGGGGGGCAGTCGGGAGGGACACGATCAGAGAGAAAGGAGAAGGGAGAGATGAGAGATGAGAGAGAAAGGAGAGGGGAGAAGGGAGAAGAGAGAAGGCTTCTCGCGTTGCTTGGTGGATGGCACGAGTGTCATGCGACCGGGCGGAGGGCAGAGTCGTAGGCCGAAGGCGACGGCAGGCCGGCCCGATCCACCCGCAGAGATCTGGATCTCGTTCGAGAATTCGAGATGTCGTGGGGGCAGTCGGGAGGGGCAGTCGATCAGAGAGAAAGGAGAAGGGAGAGATGAGAGATGAGAGAGAAAGGAGAGGCGAGAAGAGAGAAGGCTTCTCGCGTTGTTCGGTGGATGGCACAAGTGTCATGAGAGAAAGGAGAAGGGAGAGATGAGAGATGAGAGAGAAAGGAGAAGGGAGAAGAGAGTAGGCTTCTCGCGTTGCTTGGTGGATGGCACGAGTGTCATGCGACCTGGCAGAGTGGCGGGTCGAAGGCGACGGCAGGCCGGCCCGATGCATCTGCAAGATCTGACCCTCGTTCGAGATTTTGAGATCTCTTTAGTGTAGCGGGTATTGGCTTAAGTGTGTGATCCAATGGTCAGAACGAGTGGGCAGAGTGAATCGGATTCTATATATGAGGGGGGTTGTAGAGTCGATCCAAGACTCGAGAAGGCTTTTAATATCTGTCGTGGGTGTATAAATGTCATGGTTGGACACTTGCGGGCCCTCTCGTAGGGTCGGCCGTCGTTTCTTCGCGACCATGTGTTGCAACTCGGCGCTCTCACGGGGTTCATCCACTCCCCCCCCCCCCCCGTGAGCAGAGGTGTCCCTCCGTGCACACGTATATATCAACGTTCAGATATGAAGCTTTCGCGGACGGGAGTCCACCCGAGACTCGAAAAGGCTCCTTGCCTGTGTTGCGTAAATATTTTTGCACGTCTAGACTCTTGCTGGCCTTCTCGGTAGGGTCAGCCGTCGTTTCATCGCGACCATGTGTTGCAACTCGGCGCTCAGAGAGGGGGTTTTCACCCACTCGCCCCGTGAGCAGAAGGTTCTTTCGTGCATATTATCTACAAACCCAGATATTGAGCTTTTTCATCCGCAGAACCCCCGGTGGAGAAGAGAGAGAGAAGAGAGAGAGAGAGAAGAGAGGAGAGATGAAAGGGAGAAGAGAGAAGGCTTCTCGCGTTGCTTGGTGGATGGCACGAGTGTCATGCGACCGGGCGGAGGGTAGAGCGGCAGGCCGAAGGCGACGGCAGGCCGGCCCGATTCACCCGCAGAGATCTGGATCTCGTTCGAGAATTCGAGATCTCGTGGGGGACAGTCGGGACGGGCAGTCGATCAGAGAGAAAGGAGAAGGGAGAGATGAGAGATGAGAGAGAAAGGAGAGGGGAGAAGAGAGAAGAGAGAAGGCTTCTCGCGTTGCTTGGTGGATGGCACGAGTGTCATGCGACCGGGCGGAGGGCAGAGTCGTAGGCCGAAGGCGACGGCAGGCCGGCCCGATTCACCCGCAGAGATTAGAGAGAAAGTAGAATGGAGAGATGAAGAATGAGAGAGGAAGGAGAAGAGAGAAGGCTTCTCGCGTTGCTTGGTTACTGGCACGAGTGTCATGCGACCGGGCGGAGGGCAGAACGGCAGGCCGAAGGCGACGGCAGGCCGGCCCGATTCACCCACAGAGATCTGGATCTCGTTCGAGAATTCGAGATCTCGTGGGGGGCAGTCGGGAGGGGCATTCGAGTCGATCCGAGACTCGTGAAGGCTTTCAATATCTGTCGTGTGTGTATAAATGTCATGGTTGGACACTTGCGGGCCCTCTCGTAGGGTCGGCCGTCGTTTCTTCGCGACCATGTGTTGCAACTCGGCGCTCTCACGGGGTTCACCCACTCCCCCCCCCCCCCCCGTGAGCAGAGGTGTCCCTCCGTGCACACGTATATATCAACGTTCAGATATGAAGCTTTCGCGGACGGGAGTCCACCCGAGACTCGAAAAGGCTCCTTGCCTGTGGTGCGTAAATATTTTTGCACGTCTAGACTCTTGCTGGCCTTCTCGGTAGGGTCAGCCGTCGTTTCATCGCGACCATGTGTTGCAACTCGGCGGTCAGAACGGGGGTTTTCACCCACTCGCCCCGTGAGCAGAAGATTCTTTCGTGCATATTATCTACAAACCCAGATATTGAGCTTTTTCATCCGCAGAACCCCCGGTGGAGAAGAGAGAAGAGAGAGAAGAGAGAGAGAGGAGAGATGAAAGGGAGAAGAGAGAAGGCTTCTCGCGTTGCTTGGTGGATGGCACGAGTGTCATGCGACCTGGCGGAGGGTAGAGCGGCAGGCCGAAGGCGACGGCAGGCCGGCCCGATTCACCCGCAGAGATCTGGATCTCGTTCGAGAATTCGAGATCTCGTGGGGGGCAGTCGGGAGGGGCAGTCGATCAGAGAGAAAGGAGAAGGGAGAGATGAGAGATGAGAGAGAAAGGAGAGGGGAGAAGAGAGTAGGCTTCTCGCGTTGCTTGGTGGATGGCACGGGTGTCATGCGACCTGGCAGAGTGGCGGGTCGAAGGCGACGGCAGGCCGGCCCGATGCATCTGCAAGATCTGACCCTCGTTCGAGATTTTGAGATCTCTTTAGTGTAGCGGGTATTGGCTTAAGTGTGTGATCCAATGGTCAGAACGAGTGGGCAGAGTGAATCGGATTCTATATATGAGGGGGGTTGTAGAGTCGATCCAAGACTCGAGAAGGCTTTTAATATCTGTCGTGGGTGTATAAATGTCATGGTTGGACTCGTGCAAGATATATCCGGGAGCAACCCCGACACTCCTCTGAAAATACGGGTTGCTCCCAGGTGAGAAGGTCGATTGTGTGGTCGATGGCACGAGTGTCATGCGACCGGGCGAGGGCCGAGTATTTAGCCGACGGTGACGGTGACACTCGCCCCGTGAGCAGAAGATTCTTTCGTGCATATTATCTACAAACCCAGATATTGAGCTTTTTCATCCGCAGAACCCCCGGTGGAGAAGAGAGAAGATAGAAAAGAGAGATAGAGGAGAGATGAAAGGGAGAAGAGAGAAGGCTTCTCGCGTTGCTTGGTGGATGGCACGAGTGTCATGCGACCTGGCGGAGGGTAGAGCGGCAGGCCGAAGGCGACGGCAGGCCGGCCCGATTCATCCGCAGAGATCTGGATCTCGTTCGAGAATTCGAGATCTCGTGGGGGGCAGTCGGGAGGGGCAGTCGATAAGAGAGAAAGGAGAAGGGAGAGATGAGAGATTAGAGAGAAAGGAGAGGGGAGAAGGGAAAAGAGAGTAGGCTTCTCGCGTTGCTTGGTGGATGGCACGAGTGTCATGCGACCTGGCAGAGTGGCGGGTCGAAGGCGACGGCAGGCCGGCCCGATGCATCTGCAAGATCTGATCCTCGTTCGAGATTTTGAGATCTCTTTAGTGTAGCGGGTATTGGCTTAAGTGTGTGATCCAATGGTCAGAACGAGTGGGCAGAGTGAATCGGATTCTATATATGAGGGGGGTTGTAGAGTCGATCCAAGACTCGAGAAGGCTTTTAATATCTGTCGTGGGTGTATAAATGTCATGGTTGGACACTTGCGGGCCCTCTCGTAGGGTCGGCCGTCGTTTCTTCGCGACCATGTGTTGCAACTCGGCGCTCTCACGGGGTTCATCCACTCCCCCCCGTGAGCAGAGGTGTCCCTCCGTGCACACGTATATATCAACGTTCAGATATGAAGCTTTCGCGGACGGGAGTCCACCCGAGACTCGAAAAGGCTCCTTGCCTGTGGTGCGTAAATATTTTTGCACGTCAAGACTCTTGCTGGCCTTCTCGGTAGAATCAGCCGTCGTTTCATCGCGACCATGTGTTGCAACTCGGCGCTCAGAGCGGGGGTTTTCACCCACTCGCCCCGTGAGCAGAAGGTTCTTTCGTGCATATTATCTACAAACCCAGATATTGAGCTTTTTCATCCGCAGAACCCCCGGTGGAGAAGATAGAAGAGAGAGAAGAGAGAGAGAGGAGAGGGGAGAAGGGAGAAGAGAGAAGGCTTCTCGCGTTGTTCGGTGGATGGCACAAGTGTCATGAGAGAAAGGAGAAGGGAGAGATGAGAGAGAAAGGAGAAGGGAGAAGAGAGTAGGCTTCTCGCGTTGCTTGGTGGATGGCACGAGTGTCATGCGACCTGGCAGAGTGGCGGGTCGAAGGCGACGGCAGGCCGGCCCGATGCATCTGCAAGATCTGACCCTCGTTCGAGATTTTGAGATCTCTTTAGTGTAGCGGGTATTGGCTCAAGTGTGTGATCCAATGGTCAGAACGAGTGGGCAGAGTGAATCGGATTCTATATATGAGGGGGGTTGTAGAGTCGATCCAATACTCGAGAAGGCTTTTAATATCTGTCGTGGGTGTATAAATGTCATGGTTGGACACTTGCGGGCCCTCTCGTAGGGTCGGCCGTCGAGATGATCGGTCTCGTTCGAAGTTTCGAGATCTCGTGGGGGGTAGTCGGGAGGGGTAGTCGAGTCGATCCGATACTCGAGAAGGCCTTCAATATCTGTCGTACGTGTATAAATGTCATGGTTGGACTCGTGCAAGATATATCCGGGAGCAACCCCGACACTCCTCTGAAAATACGGGTTGCTCCCAGGTGAGAAGGTCGATTGTGTGGTCGATGGCACGAGTGTCATGCGACCGGGCGAGGGCCGAGTATTTAGCCGACGGTGACGGCAGGCCGCCCGATGGAGAAACGGTCAGATATCGAGCTTTCATAACGGGACCCGTTCGGGCTTGTTGCCGTTGCTGCGACCATGTGTTGCACTCGGCGCTCTGTACGGGCTTTTTCATCCAAGCAACGAATGCACGCTCGAGGCGTGCGATTGCTCTCCTCTATAACAGTGGACGAGCCGTCGCCCTCCCGCGTCGCTTCGAACCGGTCCCGTGTCCAAGGCGGGACCACTGCGACTCCTCTCGAAACGACCCAGTCGACTCGGGTAGAGATATACACCTCGAGAATCCCTTCGGGCGGTTCTTCGATCACTGTACCGTAATAGCACGGCATCGAAGGTTGAGGATTGAGAGAGAAAGGGGAGTGCGAGAGCGACTCCAGGATGGCGAACGGGCCTAGCCCGGTTCCGTCGACCGTTACCTGGTTGATCCTGCCAGTAGTCATATGCTTGTCTCGAAGATTAAGCAATGCACGGCTAAGTACAATCCTGAACATACAAGAGAAACTGCAGATGGCTCATTAGATCAGTTATGGTTTATTGGAGAAAGTCTTATACCATGGATAACTGTGGTAATTCTAGAGCTTATACTAATGAGAGAGAAAGGAAAAGGGAGAAGAGAGAAGGCTTCTCGCGTTGCTTGGTGGATGGCACGAGTGTCATGCGACCGGGCGGAAGGGCAGAGTCGTAGGCCGAAGGCGACGGCAGGCCGGCCCGATCCACCCGCAGAGATGAGAGAGAAAGGTGAATGGAGAGATCTACAAACCCAGATATTGAGCTTTTTCATCCGCAGAACCCCCGGTGGAGAAGAGAGAGAAGAGAGAGAGAAGAGAGAGAAGAGAGAAGAAGAGATGAGAGGAGAGATGAAAGGGAGAAGAGAGAAGGCTTCTCGCGTTGCTTGGTGGATGGCACGAGTGTCATGCGACCTGGCGGAGGGTAGAGCGGCAGGCCGAAGGCGACGGCAGACCGGCCCGATTCACCCGCAGAGATCTGGATCTCGTTCGAGAATTCGAGATCTCGTGGGGGGCAGTCGGGAGTGGCAGTCGATCAGAGAGAAAGGAGAAGGGAGAGATGAGAGGTGAGAGAGAAAGGACAAGGGAGAAGGGAGAAGAGAGAAGGCTTCTCGTGTTTTTTGGTGGTTGGCACAAGTGTCATGAGAGAAAGGAGAGATGAGAGAGAAAGGAGAAGGGAAAAGAGAGAAGGCTTCTCGTGTTGTTCGGTGGATGGCACAAGTGTCATGAGAGAAAGGAGAACGGAGAGATGAGAGATGAGAGAGAAAGGAGAAGGGAGAAGAGAGTGGGCTTATCGCGTTGCTTGGTGGATGGCACGAGTGTCATGCGACCTGGCAGAGTGGCGGGTCGAAGGCGACGGCAGGCACTCCGGCCCGATGCATCCGCAGAACCCCCGGTGGCGAAGAGAGAAGAGAGAGAGAGGAGAGATGAAAGGGAGAAGAGAGAAGGCTTCTCGCGTTGCTTGGTGGATGGCACGAGTGTCATGCGACCTGGCGGAGGGTAGAGCGGCAGGCCGAAGGCGACGGCAGGCCGGCCCGATTCACCCGCAGAGATCTGGATCTCGTTCGAGAATTCGAGATCTCGTGGGGGACAGTCGGGAGGGGCAGTCGATCAGAGAGAAAGGAGAAGGGAGAGATGAGAGATGAGAGAGAAAGGACAAGGGAGAAGGGAGAAGAGAGAAGGCTTCTCGTGTTTTTTGGTGGTTGGCACAAGTGTCATGAGAGAAAGGAGAGATGAGAGAGAAAGGAGAAGGGAAAAGACAGAAGGCTTCTCGTGTTGTTCGGTGGATGGCACAAGTGTCATGAGAGAAAGGAGAACGGAGAGATGAGAGATGAGAGAGAAAGAAGAAGGGAGAAGAGAGTGGGCTTATCGCGTTGCTTGGTGGATGGCACGAGTGTCATGCGACCTGGCAGAGTAGCGGGTCGAAGGCGACGGCAGGCACTCCGGCCCGATGCATCCGCAGAACCCCCGTTGGCGAAGAGAGAAGAGAGAGAGAGGAGAGATGAAAGGGAGAAGAGAGAAGGCTTCTCGCGTTGCTTGGTTACTGGCACGAGTGTCATGCGACCTGGGGGAGGGTAGAGCGGCAGGCCGAAGGCGACGGCAGGCCGGCCCGATTCACCCGCAGAGATCTGGATCTCGTTCGAGAATTCGAGATCTCGTGGGGGACAGTCGGGAGGGGCAGTCGATCAGAGAGAAAGGAGAAGGGAGAGATGAGAGATGAGAGAGAAAGGAGAAGTGAGAAGGTAGAAAGCTTCTCGTGTTTTTTGTTGGTTGGCACAAGTGTCATGAGAGAAAGGAGAGATGATAGAGAAGGGAGAAGAGAGAAGGCTTCTCGCGTTGCTTGGTGATTGGCACGAGTGTCATGCGACCGGGCGGAGGGCAGAGTCGCAGGCCGAAGGCCGAAGGCGACGGCCGGCCGGCCCGATTCACCCACAGAGATCATCGGTCTCGTTCGAAGTTTCGAGATCTCGTGGGGGGTAGTCGGGAGGGGTAGTCGAGTCGATCCGATACTCGAGAAGGCCTTCAATATCTGTCGTATGTGTATAAATGTCATGGTTGGACTCGTGCAAGATATATCCGGGAGCAACCCCGACACTCCTCTGAAAATACGGGTTGCTCCCAGGTGAGAAGGTCGATTGTGTGGTCGATGGCACGAGTGTCATGCGACCGGGCGAAGGCCGAGTATTTAGCCGACGGTGACGGTGACACTCGCCCCGTGAGCAGAAGATTCTTTCGTACATATTATCTACAAACCCAGATATTGAGCTTTTTCATCCGCAGAACCCCCGGTGGAGAAGAGAGAGAGAGAGGAGAGATGGAAGGGAGAAGAGAGAAGGCTTCTCGCGTTGCTTGGTGGATGGCACGAGTGTCATGCGACCTGGCGGAGGGTAGAGCGGCAGGCCGAAGGCGACGGCAGGCCGGCCCGATTCACCCGCAGAGATCTGGATCTCGTTCGAGAATTCGAGATCTCGTGGGGGGCAGTCGGGAGGGACACGATCAGAGAGAAAGGAGAAGGGAGAGATGAGAGATGAGAGAGAAAGGAGAGGGGAGAAGGGAGAAGAGAGAAGGCTTCTCGCGTTGCTTGGTGGATGGCACGAGTGTCATGCGACCGGGCGGAGGGCAGAGTCGTAGGCCGAAGGCGACGGCAGGCCGGCCCGATCCACCCGCAGAGATCTGGATCTCGTTCGAGAATTCGAGATGTCGTGGGGGCAGTCGGGAGGGGCAGTCGATCAGAGAGAAAGGAGAAGGGAGAGATGAGAGATGAGAGAGAAAGGAGAGGCGAGAAGAGAGAAGGCTTCTCGCGTTGTTCGGTGGATGGCACAAGTGTCATGAGAGAAAGGAGAAGGGAGAGATGAGAGATGAGAGAGAAAGGAGAAGGGAGAAGAGAGTAGGCTTCTCGCGTTGCTTGGTGGATGGCACGAGTGTCATGCGACCTGGCAGAGTGGCGGGTCGAAGGCGACGGCAGGCCGGCCCGATGCATCTGCAAGATCTGACCCTCGTTCGAGATTTTGAGATCTCTTTAGTGTAGCGGGTATTGGCTTAAGTGTGTGATCCAATGGTCAGAACGAGTGGGCAGAGTGAATCGGATTCTATATATGAGGGGGGTTGTAGAGTCGATCCAAGACTCGAGAAGGCTTTTAATATCTGTCGTGGGTGTATAAATGTCATGGTTGGACACTTGCGGGCCCTCTCGTAGGGTCGGCCGTCGTTTCTTCGCGACCATGTGTTGCAACTCGGCGCTCTCACGGGGTTCATCCACTCCCCCCCCCCCCCCCCGTGAGCAGAGGTGTCCCTCCGTGCACACGTATATATCAACGTTCAGATATGAAGCTTTCGCGGACGGGAGTCCACCCGAGACTCGAAAAGGCTCCTTGCCTGTGTTGCGTAAATATTTTTGCACGTCTAGACTCTTGCTGGCCTTCTCGGTAGGGTCAGCCGTCGTTTCATCGCGACCATGTGTTGCAACTCGGCGCTCAGAGAGGGGGTTTTCACCCACTCGCCCCGTGAGCAGAAGGTTCTTTCGTGCATATTATCTACAAACCCAGATATTGAGCTTTTTCATCCGCAGAACCCCCGGTGGAGAAGAGAGAGAGAAGAGAGAGAGAGAGAAGAGAAGAGAGGAGAGATGAAAGGGAGAAGAGAGAAGGCTTCTCGCGTTGCTTGGTGGATGGCACGAGTGTCATGCGACCGGGCGGAGGGTAGAGCGGCAGGCCGAAGGCGACGGCAGGCCGGCCCGATTCACCCGCAGAGATCTGGATCTCGTTCGAGAATTCGAGATCTCGTGGGGGACAGTCGGGACGGGCAGTCGATCAGAGAGAAAGGAGAAGGGAGAGATGAGAGATGAGAGAGAAAGGAGAGGGGAGAAGAGAGAAGAGAGAAGGCTTCTCGCGTTGCTTGGTGGATGGCACGAGTGTCATGCGACCGGGCGGAGGGCAGAGTCGTAGGCCGAAGGCGACGGCAGGCCGGCCCGATTCACCCGCAGAGATTAGAGAGAAAGTAGAATGGAGAGATGAAGAATGAGAGAGGAAGGAGAAGAGAGAAGGCTTCTCGCGTTGCTTGGTTACTGGCACGAGTGTCATGCGACCGGGCGGAGGGCAGAGCGGCAGGCCGAAGGCGACGGCAGGCCGGCCCGATTCACCCACAGAGATCTGGATCTCGTTCGAGAATTCGAGATCTCGTGGGGGGCAGTCGGGAGGGGCATTCGAGTCGATCCGAGACTCGTGAAGGCTTTCAATATCTGTCGTGTGTGTATAAATGTCATGGTTGGACACTTGCGGGCCCTCTCGTAGGGTCGGCCGTCGTTTCTTCGCGACCATGTGTTGCAACTCGGCGCTCTCACGGGGTTCACCCACTCCCCCCCCCCCCCCCCCGTGAGCAGAGGTGTCCCTCCGTGCACACGTATATATCAACGTTCAGATATGAAGCTTTCGCGGACGGGAGTCCACCCGAGACTCGAAAAGGCTCCTTGCCTGTGGTGCGTAAATATTTTTGCACGTCTAGACTCTTGCTGGCCTTCTCGGTAGGGTCAGCCGTCGTTTCATCGCGACCATGTGTTGCAACTCGGCGGTCAGAACGGGGGTTTTCACCCACTCGCCCCGTGAGCAGAAGATTCTTTCGTGCATATTATCTACAAACCCAGATATTGAGCTTTTTCATCCGCAGAACCCCCGGTGGAGAAGAGAGAAGAGAGAGAAGAGAGAGAGAGGAGAGATGAAAGGGAGAAGAGAGAAGGCTTCTCGCGTTGCTTGGTGGATGGCACGAGTGTCATGCGACCTGGCGGAGGGTAGAGCGGCAGGCCGAAGGCGACGGCAGGCCGGCCCGATTCACCCGCAGAGATCTGGATCTCGTTCGAGAATTCGAGATCTCGTGGGGGGCAGTCGGGAGGGGCAGTCGATCAGAGAGAAAGGAGAAGGGAGAGATGAGAGATGAGAGAGAAAGGAGAGGGGAGAAGAGAGTAGGCTTCTCGCGTTGCTTGGTGGATGGCACGGGTGTCATGCGACCTGGCAGAGTGGCGGGTCGAAGGCGACGGCAGGCCGGCCCGATGCATCTGCAAGATCTGACCCTCGTTCGAGATTTTGAGATCTCTTTAGTGTAGCGGGTATTGGCTTAAGTGTGTGATCCAATGGTCAGAACGAGTGGGCAGAGTGAATCGGATTCTATATATGAGGGGGGTTGTAGAGTCGATCCAAGACTCGAGAAGGCTTTTAATATCTGTCGTGGGTGTATAAATGTCATGGTTGGACTCGTGCAAGATATATCCGGGAGCAACCCCGACACTCCTCTGAAAATACGGGTTGCTCCCAGGTGAGAAGGTCGATTGTGTGGTCGATGGCACGAGTGTCATGCGACCGGGCGAGGGCCGAGTATTTAGCCGACGGTGACGGTGACACTCGCCCCGTGAGCAGAAGATTCTTTCGTGCATATTATCTACAAACCCAGATATTGAGCTTTTTCATCCGCAGAACCCCCGGTGGAGAAGAGAGAAGATAGAAAAGAGAGATAGAGGAGAGATGAAAGGGAGAAGAGAGAAGGCTTCTCGCGTTGCTTGGTGGATGGCACGAGTGTCATGCGACCTGGCGGAGGGTAGAGCGGCAGGCCGAAGGCGACGGCAGGCCGGCCCGATTCACCCGCAGAGATCTGGATCTCGTTCGAGAATTCGAGATCTCGTGGGGGGCAGTCGGGAGGGGCAGTCGATAAGAGAGAAAGGAGAAGGGAGAGATGAGAGATTAGAGAGAAAGGAGAGGGGAGAAGGGAAAAGAGAGTAGGCTTCTCGCGTTGCTTGGTGGATGGCACGAGTGTCATGCGACCTGGCAGAGTGGCGGGTCGAAGGCGACGGCAGGCCGGCCCGATGCATCTGCAAGATCTGATCCTCGTTCGAGATTTTGAGATCTCTTTAGTGTAGCGGGTATTGGCTTAAGTGTGTGATCCAATGGTCAGAACGAGTGGGCAGAGTGAATCGGATTCTATATATGAGGGGGGTTGTAGAGTCGATCCAAGACTCGAGAAGGCTTTTAATATCTGTCGTGGGTGTATAAATGTCATGGTTGGACACTTGCGGGCCCTCTCGTAGGGTCGGCCGTCGTTTCTTCGCGACCATGTGTTGCAACTCGGCGCTCTCACGGGGTTCATCCACTCCCCCCCCCCCCCCCCCGTGAGCAGAGGTGTCCCTCCGTGCACACGTATATATCAACGTTCAGATATGAAGCTTTCGCGGACGGGAGTCCACCCGAGACTCGAAAAGGCTCCTTGCCTGTGGTGCGTAAATATGTTTGCACGTCTAGACTCTTGCTGGCCTTCTCGGTAGGGTCAGCCGTCGTTTCATCGCGACCATGTGTTGCAACTCGGCGCTCAGAGCGGGGGTTTTCACCCACTCGCCCCGTGAGCAGAAGGTTCTTTCGTGCATATTATCTACAAACCCAGATATTGAGCTTTTTCATCCGCAGAACCCCCGGTGGAGAAGAGAGAGAAGAGAGAGAGAGAGAGGAGAAGAGAGGAGAGATGAAAGGGAGAAGAGAGAAGGCTTCTCGCGTTGCTTGGTGGATGGCACGAGTGTCATGCGACCTTGCGGGAGGGTAGAGCGGCAGGCCGAAGGCGACGGCAGGCCGGCCCGCTTCACCCGCAGAGATCTGGATCTCGTCGAGAATTCGAGATCTCGTGGGGGACAGTCGGGAGGGGCAGTCGATCAGAGAGAAAGGAGAAGGGAGAGATGAGAGATGAGAGAGAAAGGAGAAGTGAGAAGGGAGAAGGCTTCTCGTGTTTTTTGTTGGTTGGCACAAGTGCCATGAGAGAAAGGAGAGATGATAGAGAAGGGAGAAGAGAGAAGGCTTCTCGCGTTGCTTGGTGATTGGCACGAGTGTCATGCGACCGGGCGGAGGGCAGAGTCGCAGGCCGAAGGCCGAAGGCGACGGCAGTCCGGCCCGATTCACCCACAGAGATCATCGGTCTCGTTCGAAGTTTCGAGATCTCGTGGGGGGTAGTCGGGAGGGGTAGTCGAGTCGATCCGATACTCGAGAAGGCCTTCAATATCTGTCGTACGTGTATAAATGTCATGGTTGGACTCGTGCAAGATATATCCGGGAGCAACCCCGACACTCCTCTGAAAATACGGGTTGCTCCCAGGTGAGAAGGTCGATTGTGTGGTCGATGGCACGAGTGTCATGCGACCGGGCGAGGGCCGAGTATTTAGCCGACGGTGACGGTGACACTCGCCCCGTGAAGAAACGGTCAGATATCGAGCTTTCATCACGGGACCCGTTCGGGCTTGTTGCCGTTGCTGCGACCATGTGTTGCACTCGGCGCTCTGTACGGGCTTTTTCATCCAAGCAACGAATGCACGCTCGAGGCGTGCGATTGCTCTCCTCTATAACAGTGGACGAGCCGTCGCCCTCCCGCGTCGCTTCGAACCGGTCCCGTGTCCAAGGCGGGACCACTGCGACTCCTCTCGAAACGACCCAGTCGACTCGGGTAGAGATATACACCTCGAGAATCCCTTCGGGCGGTTCTTCGATCACTGTACCGTAATAGCACGGCATCGAAGGTTGAGGATTGAGAGAGAAAGGGGAGTGCGAGAGCGACTCCAGGATGGCGAACGGGCCTAGCCCGGTTCCGTCGACCGTTACCTGGTTGATCCTGCCAGTAGTCATATGCTTGTCTCGAAGATTAAGCAATGCACGGCTAAGTACAATCCTGAACATACAAGAGAAACTGCAGATGGCTCATTAGATCAGTTATGGTTTATTGGAGAAAGTCTTATACCATGGATAACTGTGGTAATTCTAGAGCTTATACTAATAAGAGAGAAAGGAAAAGGGAGAAGAGAGAAGGCTTCTCGCGTTGCTTGGTGGATGGCACGAGTGTCATGCGACCGGGCGGAGGGCAGAGTCGTAGGCCGAAGGCGACGGCAGGCCGGCCCGATCCACCCGCAGAGATGAGAGAGAAAGTAGAATGGAGAGATGAAGAATGAAAGAGGAAGGAGAAGAGAGAAGGCTTCTCGCGTTGCTTGGTGGCTGGCACGAGTGTCATGCGACCGGGCGGAGGGCAGAGCGGCAGGCCGAAGGCGACGGCAGGCCGGCCCGATTCACCCGCAGAGATCTGGATCTCGTTCGAGAATTCGAGATCTCGTGGGGGCAGTCGGGAGGGGCATTCGAGTCGATCCGAGACTCGTGAAGGCTTTCAATATCTGTCGTGTGTGTATAAATGTCATGGTTGGACACTTGCGGGCCCTCTCGTAGTGTCGGCCGTCGTTTCTTCGCGACCATGTGTTGCAACTCGGCGCTCTCACGGGGTTCATCCACTCACCCCCGTGAACAGAGGTGTCCCTCCGTGCACACGTATATATCAACGTTCAGATATGAAGCTTTCGCGGACGGGAGTCCACCCGAGACTCGAAAAGGCTCCTTGCCTGTGGTGCGTAAATATTTTTGCACGTCTAGACTCTTGCTGGCCTTCTCGGTAGGGTCAGCCGTCGTTTCATCGCGACCATGTGTTGCAACTCGGCGCTCAGAGCGGGGGTTTTCACCCACTCGCCCCGTGAGCAGAAGGTTCTTTCGTGCATATTATCTACAAACCCAGATATTGAGCTCTTTCATCCGCAGAACCCCCGGTGGAGAAGAGAGAGAAGAGAGAGAGAGAAGAGAAGAGAGGAGAGATGGAAGTTAGAAGAGAGAAGGCTTCTCGCGTTGCTTGGTGATTGGCACGAGTGTCATGCGACCGGGCGGAGGGCAGAGTCGCAGGCCGAAGGCCGAAGGCGACGGCAGGCCGGCCCGATTCACCCACAGAGATCATCGGTCTCGTTCGAAGTTTCGAGATCTCGTGGGGGGTAGTCGGGAGGGGTAGTCGAGTCGATCCGATACTCGAGAAGGCCTTCAATATCTGTCGTATGTGTATAAATGTCATGGTTGGACTCGTGCAAGATATATCCGGGAGCAACCCCGACACTCCTCTGAAAATACGGGTTGCTCCCAGGTGAGAAGGTCGATTGTGTGGTCGATGGCACGAGTGTCATGCGACCGGGCGAGGGCCGAGTATTTAGCCGACGGTGACGGCAGGCCGCCCGATGGAGAAACGGTCAGATATCGAGCTTTCATCACGGGACCCGTTCGGGCTTGTTGCCGTTGCTGCGACCATGTGTTGCACTCGGCGCTCTGTACGGGCTTTTTCATCCAAGCAACGAATGCACGCTCAGGGCGTGCGATTGCTCTCCTCTATAACAGTGGACGAGCCGTCGCCCTCCCGCGTCGCTTCGAACCGGTCCCGTGTCCAAGGCGGGACCACTGCGACTCCTCTCGAAACGACCCAGTCGACTCGGGTAGAGATATACACCTCGAGAATCCCTTCGGGCGGTTCTTCGATCACTGTACCGTAATAACACGGCATCGAAGGTTGAGGATTGAGAGAGAAAGGGGAGTGCGAGAGCGACTCCAGGATGGCGAACGGGCCTAGCCCGGTTCCGTCGACCGTTACCTGGTTGATCCTGCCAGTAGTCATATGCTTGTCTCGAAGATTAAGCAATGCACGGCTAAGTACAATCCTGAACATACAAGAGAAACTGCAGATGGCTCATTAGATCAGTTATGGTTTATTGGAGAAAGTCTTATACCATGGATAACTGTGGTAATTCTAGAGCTTATACTAATGAGAGAGAAAGGAAAAGGGAGAAGAGAGAAGGCTTCTCGCGTTGCTTGGTGGATGGCACGAGTGTCATGCGACCGGGCGGAGGGCAGAGTCGTAGGCCGAAGGCGACGGCAGGCCGGCCCGATCCACCCGCAGAGATGAGAGAGAAAGTAGAATGGAGAGATGAAGAATGAGAGAGGAAGGAGAAGAGAGAAGGCTTCTCGCGTTGCTTGGTGGCTGGCACGAGTGTCATGCGACCGGGCGGAGGGCAGAGCGGCAGGCCGAAGGCGACGGCAGGCCGGCCCGATTCACCCGCAGAGATCTGGATCTCGTTCGAGAATTCGAGATCTCGTGGGGGCAGTCGGGAGGGGCATTCGAGTCGATCCGAGACTCGTGAAGGCTTTCAATATCTGTCGTGTGTGTATAAATGTCATGGTTGGACACTTGCGGGCCCTCTCGTAGGGTCGGCCGTCGTTTCTTCGCGACCATGTGTTGCAACTCGGCGCTCTCACGGGGTTCATCCACTCACCCCCGTGAGCAGAGGTGTCCCTCCGTGCACACGTATATATCAACGTTCAGATATGAAGCTTTCGCGGACGGGAGTCCACCCGAGACTGGAAAAGGCTCCTTGCCTGTGGTGCGTAAATATTTTTGCACGTCTAGACTCTTGCTGGCCTTCTCGGTAGGGTCAGCCGTCGTTTCATCGCGACCATGTGTTGCAACTCGGCGCTCAGAGCGGGGGTTTTCACCCACTCGCCTCGTGAGCAGAAGGTTCTTTCGTGCATATTATCTACAAACCCAGATATTGAGCTTTTTCATCCGCAGAACCCCCGGTGGAGAAGAGAGAGAAGAGAGAGAGAGAAGAGAAGAGAGGAGAGATGGAAGGGAGAAGAGAGAAGGCTTCTCGCGTTGCTTGGTGGATGGCACGAGTGTCATGCGACCTTGCGGAGGGTAGAGCGGCAGGCCGAAGGCGACGGCAGGCCGGCCCGATTCACCCGCAGAGATCTGGATCTCGTTCGAGAATTCGAGATCTCGTGGGGGACAGTCGGGAGGGGCAGTCGATCAGAGAGAAAGGACAAGGGAGAGATGAGAGATGAGAGAGAAAGGAGAAGTGAGAAGGGAGAAGGCTTCTCGTGTTTTTTGTTGGTTGGCACAAGTGTCATGAGAGAAAGGAGAGATGATAGAGAAGAGAGAAGGCTTCTCGCGTTGCTTGGTGATTGGCACGAGTGTCATGCGACCGGGCGGAGGGCAGAGTCGCAGGCCGAAGGCGACGGCAGGCCGGCCCGATTCACCCACAGAGATCATCGGTCTCGTTCGAAGTTTCGAGATCTCGTGGGGGGTAGTCGGGAGGGGTAGTCGAGTCGATCCGATACTCGAGAAGGCCTTCAATATCTGTCGTATGTGTATAAATGTCATGGTTGGACTCGTGCAAGATATATCCGGGAGCAACCCCGACACTCCTCTGAAAATACGGGTTGCTCCCAGGTGAGAAGGTCGATTGTGTGGTCGATGGCACGAGTGTCATGCGACCGGGCGAGGGCCGAGTATTTAGCCGACGGTGACCACAGGCCGCCCGATGGAGAAACGGTCAGATATCGAGCTTTCATCACGGGACCCGTTCGGGCTTGTTGCCGTTGCTGCGACCATGTGTTGCACTCGGCGCTCTGTACGGGCTTTTTCAACCAAGCAACGAATGCACGCTCGAGGCGTGCGATTGCTCTCCTCTATAACAGTGGACGAGCCGTCGCCCTCCCGCGTCGCTTCGAACCGGTCCCGTGTCCAAGGCGGGACCACTGCGACTCCTCTCGAAACGACCCAGTCGACTCGGGTAGAGATATACACCTCGAGAATCCCTTCGGGCGGTTCTTCGATCACTGTACCGTAATAGCACGGCATCGAAGGTTGAGGATTGAGAGAGAAAGGGGAGTGCGATAGCGACTCCAGGATGGCGACAGGGCCTAGCCCGGTTCCGTCGACCGTTACCTGGTTGATCCTGCCAGTAGTCATATGCTTGTCTCGAAGATTAAGCAATGCACGGCTAAGTACAATCCTGAACATACAAGAGAAACTGCAGATGGCTCATTAGATCAGTTATGGTTTATTGGAGAAAGTCTTATACCATGGATAACTGTGGTAATTCTAGAGCTTATACTAATGAGAGAGAAAGGAAAAGGGAGAAGAGAGAAGGCTTCTCGCGTTGCTTGGTGGATGGCACGAGTGTCATGCGACCGGGCGGAGGGCAGAGTCGTAGGCCGAAGGCGACGGCAGGCCGGCCCGATTCACCCGCAGAGATGAGAGAGAAAGTAGAATGGAGAGATGAAGAATGAGAGAGGAAGGAGAAGAGAGAAGGCTTCTCGCGTTGCTTGGTGGCTGGCACGAGTGTCATGCGACCGGGCGGAGGGCAGAGCGGCAGACCGAAGGCGACGGCAGGCCGGCCCGATTCACCCGCAGAGATCTGGATCTCGTTCGAGAATTCGAGATCTCGTGGGGGCAGTCGGGAGGGGCATTCGAGTCGATCCGAGACTCGTGAAGGCTTTCAATATCTGTCGTGTGTGTATAAATGTCATGGCTGGACACTTGCGGGCCCTCTCGTAGGGTCGGCCGTCGTTTCTTCGCGACCATGTGTTGCAACTCGGCGCTCTCACGGGGTTCATCCACTCCCCCCCCCCCCGTGAGCAGAGGTGTCCCTCCGTGCACACGTATATATCATCACCGTGCACACATATATATCATATATATACGGTTCAGATATGAAGCTTTCGCGGACGGGAGTCCACCCGAGACTCGAAAAGGCTCCTTGCCTGTGGTGCGTAAATATTTTTGCACGTCTAGACTCTTGCTGGCCTTCTCGGTAGGGTCAGCCGTCGTTTCATCGCGACCATGTGTTGCAACTCGGCGCTCAGAACGGGGGTTTTCACCCACTCGCCCCGTGAGCAGAAGGTTCTTTCGTGCATATTATCTACAAACCCAGATATTGAGCTTTTTCATCCGCAGAACCCCCGGTGGAGAAGAGAGAGAAGAGAGAGAGAAGAGAAGAGAGGAGAGATGGAAGGGAGAAGAGAGAAGGCTTCTCGCGTTGCTTGGTGGATGGCACGAGTGTCATGCGACCTTGCGGAGGGTAGAGCGGCAGGCCGAAAGCGACGGCAGGCCGGCCCGATTCACCCGCAGAGATCTGGATCTCGTTCGAGAATTCGAGATCTCGTGGGGGACAGTCGGGAGGGGCAGTCGATCAGAGAGAAAGGAGAAGGGAGAGATGAGAGATGAGAGAGAAAGGAGAAGTGAGAAGGGAGAAGGCTTCTCGTGTTTTTTGTTGGTTGGCACAAGTGTCATGAGAGAAAGGAGAGATGATAGAGAAGAGAGAAGGCTTCTCGCGTTGCTTGGTGATTGGCACGAGTGTCATGCGACCGGGCGGAGGGCAGAGTCGCAGGCCGAAGGCGACGGCAGGCCGGCCCGATTCACCCACAGAGATCATCGGTCTCGTTCGAAGTTTCGAGATCTCGTGGGGGGTAGTCGGGAGGGGTAGTCGAGTCGATCCGATACTCGAGAAGGCCTTCAATATCTGTCGTATGTGTATAAATGTCATGGTTGGACTCGTGCAAGATATATCCGGGAGCAACCCCGACACTCCTCTGAAAATACGGGTTGCTCCCAGGTGAGAAGGTCGATTGTGTGGTCGATGGCACGAGTGTCATGCGACCGGGCGAGGGCCGAGTATTTAGCCGACGGTGACCACAGGCCGCCCGATGGAGAAACGGTCAGATATCGAGCTTTCATCACGGGACCCGTTCGGGCTTGTTGCCGTTGCTGCGACCATGTGTTGCACTCGGCGCTCTGTACGGGCTTTTTCAACCAAGCAACGAATGCACGCTCGAGGCGTGCGATTGCTCTCCTCTATAACAGTGGACGAGCCGTCGCCCTCCCGCGTCGCTTCGAACCGGTCCCGTGTCCAAGGCGGGACCACTGCGACTCCTCTCGAAACGACCCAGTCGACTCGGGTAGAGATATACACCTCGAGAATCCCTTCGGGCGGTTCTTCGATCACTGTACCGTAATAGCACGGCATCGAAGGTTGAGGATTGAGAGAGAAAGGGGAGTGCGATAGCGACTCCAGGATGGCGACAGGGCCTAGCCCGGTTCCGTCGACCGTTACCTGGTTGATCCTGCCAGTAGTCATATGCTTGTCTCGAAGATTAAGCAATGCACGGCTAAGTACAATCCTGAACATACAAGAGAAACTGCAGATGGCTCATTAGATCAGTTATGGTTTATTGGAGAAAGTCTTATACCATGGATAACTGTGGTAATTCTAGAGCTTATACTAATGAGAGAGAAAGGAAAAGGGAGAAGAGAGAAGGCTTCTCGCGTTGCTTGGTGGATGGCACGAGTGTCATGCGACCGGGCGGAGGGCAGAGTCGTAGGCCGAAGGCGACGGCAGGCCGGCCCGATTCACCCGCAGAGATGAGAGAGAAAGTAGAATGGAGAGATGAAGAATGAGAGAGGAAGGAGAAGAGAGAAGGCTTCTCGCGTTAATTGGTGGCTGGCACGAGTGTCATGCGACCGGGCGGAGGGCAGAGCGGCAGACCGAAGGCGACGGCAGGCCGGCCCGATTCACCCGCAGAGATCTGGATCTCGTTCGAGAATTCGAGATCTCGTGGGGGCAGTCGGGAGGGGCATTCGAGTCGATCCGAGACTCGTGAAGGCTTTCAATATCTGTCGTGTGTGTATAAATGTCATGGTTGGACACTTGCGGGCCCTCTCGTAGGGTCGGCCGTCGTTTCTTCGCGACCATGTGTTGCAACTCGGCGCTCTCACGGGGTTCATCCACTCCCCCCCCCCCCCCCGTGAGCAGAGGTGTCCCTCCGTGCACACGTATATATCATCACCGTGCACACATATATATCATATATATACGGTTCAGATATGAAGCTTTCGCGGACGGGAGTCCACCCGAGACTGGAAAAGGCTCCTTGCCTGTGGTGCGTAAATATTTTTGCACGTCTAGACTCTTGCTGGCCTTCTCGGTAGGGTCAGCCGTCGTTTCATCGCGACCATGTGTTGCAACTCGGCGCTCAGAACGGGGGTTTTCACCCACTCGCCCCGTGAGCAGAAGGTTCTTTCGTGCATATTATCTACAAACCCAGATATTGAGCTTTTTCATCCGCAGAACCCCCGGTGGAGAAGAGAGAGAAGAGAGAGGAAGAGATGAGAGGAGAGATGAAAGGGAGAAGAGAGAAGGCTTCTCGCGTTGCTTGGTGGATGGCACGAGTGTCATGCGACCTGGCGGAGAGTAGAGCGGCAGGCCGAAGGCGACGGCAGGTCGGCCCGATTCACCCTCAGAGATCTGGATCTCGTTCGAGAATTCGAGATCTCGTGGGGGGCAGTCGGGAGGGGCAGTCGATCAGAGAGGAAGGAGAAGGGAGAAATGAGAGAGAAAGGAGAAGTGAGAAGGGAGAAGGCTTCTCGTGTTTTTTGTTGGTTGGCACAAGTGTCATGAAAGAAAGGAGAGATGATAGAGATGGGAGAAGAGAGAAGGCTTCTCGCGTTGCTTGGTGATTGGCACGAGTGTCATGCGACCGGGCGGAGGGCAGAGTCGCAGGCCGAAGGCCGAAGGCGACGGCAGGCCGGCCCGATTCACCCACAGAGATCATCGGTCTCGTTCGAAGTTTCGAGATCTCGTGGGGGGGTAGTCGGGAGGGGTAGTCGAGTCGATCCGATACTCGAGAAGGCCTTCAATATCTGTCGTATGTGTATAAATGTCATGGTTGGACTCGTGCAAGATATATCCGGGAGCAACCCCGACACTCCTCTGAAAATACGGGTTGCTCCCAGGTGAGAAGGTCGATTGTGTGGTCGATGGCACGAGTGTCATGCGACCGGGCGAGGGCCGAGTATTTAGCCGACGGTGACGGCAGGCCGCCCGATGGAGAAACGGTCAGATATCGAGCTTTCATCACGGGACCCGTTCGGGCTTGTTGCCGTTGCTGCGACCATGTGTTGCACTCGGCGCTCTGTACGGGCTTTTTCATCCAAGCAACGAATGCACGCTCGAGGCGTGCGATTGCTCTCCTCTTTAACAGTGGACGAGCCGTCGCCCTCCCGCGTCGCTTCGAACCGGTCCCGTGTCCAAGGCGGGACCACTGCGACTCCTCTCGAAACGACCCAGTCGACTCGGGTAGAGATATACACCTCGAGAATCCCTTCGGGCGGTTCTTCGATCACTGTACCGTAATAGCACGGCATCGAAGGTTGAGGATTGAGAGAGAAAGGGGAGCGCGAGAGCGACTCCAGGATGGCGAACGGGCCTAGCCCGGTTCCGTCGACCGTTACCTGGTTGATCCTGCCATATAACTATATGCTTGTCTCGAAGATTAAGCAATGCACGGCTAAGTACAATCCTGAACATACAAGAGAAACTGCAGATGGCTCATTAGATCAGTTATGGTTTATTGGAGAAAGTCTTATACCATGGATAACTGTGGTAATTCTAGAGCTTATACTAATGAGAGAGAAAGGAAAAGGGAGAAGAGAGAAGGCTTCTCGCGTTGCTTGGTGGATGGCACGAGTGTCATGCGACCGGGCGGAGGGCAGAGTCGTAGGCCGAAGGCGACGGCAGGCCGGCCCGATCCACCCGCAGAGATGAGAGAGAAAGTAGAATGGAGAGATGAAGAATGAGAGAGGAAGGAGAAGAGAGAAGGCTTCTCGCGTTGCTTGGTGGCTGGCACGAGTGTCATGCGACCGGGCGGAGGGCAGAGCGGCAGGCCGAAGGCGACGGCAGGCCGGCCCGATTCACCCGCAGAGATCTGGATCTCGTTCGAGAATTCGAGATCTCGTGGGGGGCAGTCGGGAGGGGCAGTCGATCAGAGAGAAAGGAGAAGGGAGAGATGAGAGATGAGAGAGAAAGGAGAGGGGAGAAGGAAGAAGAGAGAAGGCTTCTCGCGTTGTTCGGTGGATGGCACAAGTGTCATGAGAGAAAGGAGAAGGGAGAGATGAGAGATGAGAGAGAAAGGAGAAGGGAGAATAGAGTAGGCTTCTCGCGTTGCTTGGTGGCTGGCACGAGTCGATCCGAGACTCGTGTATGTATAAATGTCATGGTTGGACACTTGCGGGCCCTCTCGTAGGGTCGGCCGTCGTTTCTTCGCGACCAAGTGTTGCAACTCGGCGCTCTCACGGGGTTCATCCACTCCCCCCCCCCCCCGTGAGCAGAGGTGTCCCTCCGTGCACACGTATATATCAACGTTCAGATATGAAGCTTTCGCGGACGGGAGTCCACCCGAGACTCGAAAAGGCTCCTTGCCTGTGGTGCGTAAATATTTTTGCACGTCTAGACTCTTGCTGGCTTTCTCGGTAGGGTCAGCCGTCGCTTCATCGCGACCATGTGTTGCAACTCTGCGCTCAGAACGGGGGTTTTCACCCACTCGCCCCGTGAGCAGAAGATTCTTTCATGCATATTATCTACAAACCCAGATATTGAGCTTTTTCATCCGCAGAACCCCCGGTGGAGAAGAGAGAAGAGAGAGAAGAGAGAGAGAGGAGAGATGAAAGGGAGAAGAGAGAAGGCTTCTCGCGTTGCTTGGTGGATGGCACGAGTGTCATGCGACCTGGCGGAGGGTAGAGCGGCAGGCCGAAGGCGACGGCAGGCCGGCCCGATTCACCCGCAGAGATCTGTGGTAATTCTAGAGCTTGTACTAATGAGAGAGAAAGGAAAAGGGAGAAGAGAGAAGGCTTCTCGCGTTGCTTGGTGGATGGCACGAGTGTCATGCGACCGGGCGGAGGGCAGAGTCGTAGGCCGAAGGCGACGGCAGGCCGGCCCGATCCACCCGCAGAGATGAGAGAGAAAGTAGAATGGAGAGATGAAGAATGAGAGAGGAAGGAGAAGAGAGAAGGCTTCTCGCGTTGCTTGGTGGCTGGCACGAGTGTCATGCGACGGGGCGGAGGGCAGAGCGGCAGGCCGAAGGCGACGGCAGGCCGGCCCGATTCACCCGCAGAGGTCTTGATCTCGTTCGAGAATTCGAGATCTCGTGGGGGCAGTCGGGAGGGGCATTCGAGTCGATCCGAGACTCGTGAAGGCTTTCAATATCTATCGTGTATGTATAAATGTCATGGTTGGACACTTGCGGGCCCTCTCGTAGGGTCGGCCGTCGTTTCTTCGCGACCAAGTGTTGCAACTCGGCGCTCTCACGGGGTTCATCCACTCCCCCCCCCCCCCGTGAGCAGAGGTGTCCCTCCGTGCACACGTATATATCAACGTTCAGATATGAAGCTTTCGCGGACGGGAGTCCACCCGAGACTCGAAAAGGCTCCTTGCCTGTGGTGCGTAAATATTTTTGCACGTCTAGACTCTTGCTGGCTTTCTCGGTAGGGTCAGCCGTCGCTTCATCGCGACCATGTGTTGCAACTCTGCGCTCAGAACGGGGGTTTTCACCCACTCGCCCCGTGAGCAGAAGATTCTTTCGTGCATATTATCTACAAACCCAGATATTGAGCTTTTTCATCCGCAGAACCCCCGGTGGAGAAGAGAGAAGAGAGAGAAGAGAGAGAGAGGAGAGATGAAAGGGAGAAGAGAGAAGGCTTCTCGCGTTGCTTGGTGGATGGCACGAGTGTCATGCGACCTTGCGGAGGGTAGAGCGGCAGGCCGAAGGCGACGGCAGGCCGGCCCGATTCACCCACAGAGATCTGTGGTAATTCTAGAGCTTGTACTAATGAGAGAGAAAGGAAAAGGGAGAAGAGAGAAGGCTTCTCGCGTTGCTTGGTGGATGGCACGAGTGTCATGCGACCGGGCGGAGGGCAGAGTCGTAGGCCGAAGGCGACGGCAGGCCGGCCCGATCCACCCGCAGAGATGAGAGAGAAAGTAGAATGGAGAGATGAAGAATGAGAGAGGAAGGAGAAGAGAGAAGGCTTCTCGCGTTGCTTGGTGGCTGGCACGAGTGTCATGCGACGGGGCGGAGGGCAGAGCGGCAGGCCGAAGGCGACGGCAGGCCGGCCCGATTCACCCGCAGAGGTCTTGATCTCGTTCGAGAATTCGAGACCTCGTGGGGGCAGTCGGGAGGGGCATTCGAGTCGATCCAAGACTCGTGAAGGCTTTCAATATCTGTCGTGTGTATAAATGTCATGGTTGGACACTTGCGGGCCCTCTCGTAGGGTCAGCCGTCGTTTCATCGCGACCATGTGTTGCAACTCGGCGCTCAGAACGGGGGTTTTCACCCACTCGCCCCGTGAGCAGAAGATTCTTTCGTGCATATTATCTACAAACCCAGATATTGAGCTTTTTCATCCGCAGAACCCCCGGTGGAGAAGAGAGAAGAGAGAGAGAGGAGAGATGAAAGGGAGAAGAGAGAAGGCTTCTCGCGTTGCTTGGTGGATGGCACGAGTGTCATGCGACCTTGCGGAGGGTAGAGCGGCAGGCCGAAGGCGACGGCAGGCCGGCCCGATTCACCCGCAGAGATCTGGATCTCGTTCGAGAATTCGAGATCTCGTGGGGGGCAGTCGGGAGGGGCAGTCGATCAGAGAGAAAGGAGACGGGAGAGATGAGAGATGAGAGAGAAAGGAGAGGGGAGAAGGGAGAAGAGAGAAGGCTTCTCGCGTTGTTCGGTGGATGGCACAAATGTCATGAGAGAAAGGAGAAGGGAGAGATGAGAGATGAAGGAGAAGGGAGAAGAGAGTATGCTTCTCGCGTTGCTTGGTGGATGGCACGAGTGTCATGCGACCTGGCAGAGTGGCGGGTCGAAGGCGACGGCAGGCCGGCCCGATGCATCTGCAAGATCTGACCCTCGTTCGAGATTTTGAGATCTCTTTAGTGTAGCGGGTATTGGCTAAGTGTGTGATCCAATGGTCAGAACGAGTGGGCAGAGTGAATCGGATTCTATATATGAGGGGGGTTGTAGAGTCGATCCAAGACTCGAGAAGGCTTTTAATATCTGTCGTGGGTGTATAAATGTCATGGTTGGACACTTGCGGGCCCTCTCGTAGGGTCGGCCGTCGTTTCTTCGCGACCATGTGTTGCAACTCGGCGCTCTCACGGGGTTCATCCACTCCCCCCCCCCCCCCCGTGAGCAGAGGTGTCCCTCCGTGCACACGTATATATCAACCTTCAGATATGAAGCTTTCGCGGACGGGAGTCCACCCGAGACTCGAAAAGGCTCATTGCCTGTGGTGCGTAAATATTTTTGCACGTCTAGACTCTTGCTGGCCTTCTC
Organism: Apostichopus japonicus; assembly: GCF_037975245.1. NCBI lineage: Eukaryota > Metazoa > Echinodermata > Holothuroidea > Aspidochirotida > Stichopodidae > Apostichopus > Apostichopus japonicus. The sequence continues at coordinate 11,803,842 of NC_092565.1, forward strand.
GGTAGGATCAGCCGTCGTTTCATCGCGACCATGTGTTGCAACTCGGCGCTCAGAACGGGGGTTTTCACCCACTCGCCCCGTGAGCAGAAGATTCTTTCGTGCATATTATCTACAAACCCAGATATTGAGCTTTTTCATCCGCAGAACCCCCGGTGGAGAAGAGAGAAGAGAGAGAAGAGAGAGAGAGGAGAGATGAAAGGGAGAAGAGAGAAGGCTTCTCGCGTTGCTTGGTGGATGGCACGAGTGTCATGCGACCGGGCGGAGGGTAGAGCGGCAGGCCGAAGGCGACGGCAGGCCGGCCCGATTCACCCGCAGAGATCTGGATCTCGTTCGAGAATTCGAGATCTCGTGGGGGGCAGTCGGGAGGGGCAGTCGATCAGAGAGAAAGGAGAAGGGAGAGATGAGAGATGAGAGAGAAAGGAGAGGGGAGAAGGGAGAAGAGAAGGCTTCTCGCGTTGTTCGGTGGATGGCACAAGTGTCATGAGAGAAAGGAGAAGGGAGAGATGAGAGATGAGAGAGAAAGGAGAAGGGAGAAGAGAGTAGGCTTCTCGCGTTGCTTGGTGGATGGCACGAGTGTCATGCGACTTGGCAGAGTGGCGGATCGAAGGCGACGGCAGGCCGGCCCGATGCATCTGCAAGATTTGACCCTCGTTCGAGATTTTGAGATCTCTTTAGTGTAGCGGGTATTGGCTTAAGTGTGTGATCCAATGGTCAGAACGAGTGGGCAGAGTGAATCGGATTCTATATATGAGGGGGGTTGTAGAGTCGATCCAAGACTCGAGAAGGCTTTTAATATCTGTCGTGTGTGTATAAATGTCATGGTTGGACACTTGCGGGCCCTCTCGTAGGGTCGGCCGTCGTTTCTTCGCGACCATGTGTTGCAACTCGGCGCTCTCACGGGGTTCATCCACTCCCCCCCCCCCCGTGAGCAGAGGTGTCCCTCCGTGCACACGTATATATCAACGTTCAGATATGAAGCTTTCGCGGACGGGAGTCCACCCGAGACTCGAAAAGGCTCCTTGCCTGTGGTGCGTAAATATTTTTGCACGTCTAGACTCTTGCTGGCCTTCTCGGTAGGGTCAGCCGTCGTTTCATCGCGACCATGTGTTGCAACTCGGCGCTCAGAGCGGGGGTTTTCACCCACTCGCCCCGTGAGCAGAAGGTTCTTTCGTGCATATTATCTACAAACCCAGATATTGAGCTTTTTCATCCGCAGAACCCCCGGTGGAGAAGAGAGAGAAGAGAGAAAGAGAAGAGAAGAGAGGAGAGATGAAAGGGAGAAGAGAGAAGGCTTCTCGCGTTGCTTGGTGGATGGCACGAGTGTCATGCGACCTTGCGGAGGGTAGAGCGGCAGGCCGAAGGCGACGGCAGGCCGGCCCGATTCACCCGCAGAGATCTGGATCTCGTTCGAGAATTCGAGATCTCGTGGGGGACAGTCGGGAGGGGCAGTCGATCAGAGAGAAAGGAGAAGGGAGAGATGAGAGATGACAGAGAAAGGAGAAGTGAGAAGGGAGAAGGCTTCTCGTGTTTTTTGTTGGTTGGCACAAGTGTCATGAGAGAAAGGAGAGATGATAGAGAAGGGAGAAGAGAGAAGGCTTCTCGCGTTGCTTGGTGATTGGCACGAGTGTCATGCGACCGGGCGGAGGGCAGAGTCGCAGGCCGAAGGCCGAAGGCGACGGCAGGCCGGCCCGATTCACCCACAGAGATCATCGGTCTCGTTCGAAGTTTCGAGATCTCGTGGGGGTAGTCGGGAGGGGTAGTCGACTCGATCCGATACTCGAGAAGGCCTTCAATATCTGTCGTATGTGTATAAATGTCATGGTTGGACTCGTGCAAGATATATCCGGGAGCAACCCCGATACTCCTCTGAAAATACGGGTTGCTCCCAGGTGAGAAGGTCGATTGTGTGGTCGATGGCACGAGTGTCATGCGACCGGGCGAGGGCCGAGTATTTAGCCGACGGTGACGGCAGGCCGCCCGATGGAGAAACGGTCAGATATCGAGCTTTCATCACGGGACCCGTTCGGGCTTGTTGCCGTTGCTGCGACCATGTGTTGCACTCGGCGCTCTGTACGGGCTTTTTCATCCAAGCAACGAATGCACGCTCGAGGCGTGCGATTGCTCTCCTCTATAACAGTGGACGAGCCGTCGCCCTCCCGCGTCGCTTCGAACCGGTCCCGTGTCCAAGGCGGGACCACTGCGACTCCTCTCGAAACGACCCAGTCGACTCGGGTAAAGATATACACCTCGAGAATCCCTTCGGGCGGTTCTTCGATCACTGTACCGTAATAGCACGGCATCGAAGGTTGAGGATTGAGAGAGAAAGGGGAGTGCGAGAGCGACTCCAGGATGGCGAACGGGCCTAGCCCGGTTCCGTCGACCGTTACCTGGTTGATCCTGCCAGTAGTCATATGCTTGTCTCGAAGATTAAGCAATGCACGGCTAAGTACAATCCTGAACATACAAGAGAAACTGCAGATGGCTCATTAGATCAGTTATGGTTTATTGGAGAAAGTCTTATACCATGGATAACTGTGGTAATTCTAGAGCTTATACTAATGAGAGAGAAAGAAAAAGGAAGAAAGGAGAAGGCTTCTCGCGTTGCTTGGTGGATGGCACGAGTGTCATGCGACCGGGCGGAGGGCAGAGTCGTAGGCCGAAGGCGACGGCAGGCCGGCCCGATCCACCCGCAGAGATGAGAGAGAAAGTAGAATAGAGAGATGAAGAATGAGAGAGGAAGGAGAAGAGAGAAGGCTTCTCGCGTTGCTTGGTGGCTGACACGAGTGTCATGCGACCGGGCGGAGGGCAGAGCGGCAGGCCGAAGGCGACGGCAGGCCGGCCCGATTCACCCGCAGAGATCTGGATCTCGTTCGAGAATTCGAGATCTCGTGGGGGACAGTCGGGAGGGGCAGTCGATCAGAGAGAAAGGAGAAGGGAGAGATGAGAGATGAGAAAGGAGAGGGGAGAAGGCTTCTCGTGTTTTTTGTTGGTTGGCACAAGTGTCATGAGAGAAAGGAGAGATGATAGAGAAGGGAGAAGAGAGAAGGCTTCTCGCGTTGCTTGGTGATTGGCACGAGTGTCATGCGACCGGGCGGAGGGCAGAGTCGCATGCCGAAGGCCGAAGGCGACGTCAGGCCGGCCCGATTCACCCACAGAGATCATCGGTCTCGTTCGAAGTTTCGAGATCTCGTGGGGGGTAGTCGGGAGGGGTAGTCGAGTCGATCCGATACTCGAGAAGGCCTTCAATATCTGTCGTATGTGCATAAATGTCATGGTTGGACTCGTGCAAGATATATCCGGGAGCAACCCCGACACTCCACTGAAAATACGGGTTGCTCCCAGGTGAGAAGGTCGATTGTGTGGTCGATGGCACGAGTGTCATGCGACCGGGCGAGGGCCGAGTATTTAGCCGACGGTGACGGCAGGCCGCCCGATGGAGAAACGGTCAGATATCGAGCTTTCATCACGGGACCCGTTCGGGCTTGTTGCCGTTGCTGCGACCATGTGTTGCACTCGGCGCTCTGTACGGGCTTTTTCATCCGAGCAACGAATGCACGCTCGAGGCGTGCGATTGCTCTCCTCTATAACAGTGGACGAGCCGTCGCCCTCCCGCGTCGCTTCGAACCGGTCCCGTGTCCAAGGCGGGACCACTGCGACTCCTCTCGAAACGACCCAGTCGACTCGGGTAGAGATATACACCTCGAGAATCCCTTCGGGCGGTTCTTCGATCACTGTACCGTAATAGCACTGCATCGAAGGTTGAGGATTGAGAGAGAAAGGGGAGTGCGAGAGCGACTCCAGGATGGCGAACGGGCCTAGCCCGGTTCCGTCGACCGTTACCTGGTTGATCCTGCCAGTAGTCATATGCTTGTCTCGAAGGCCCTGAACATACAAGAGAAACTGCAGATGGCTCATTAGATCAGTTATGGTTTATTGGAGAAAGTCTTATACCATGGAAAACTGTGGTAATTCTAGAGCTTATACTAATGAGAGAGAAAGGAAAAGGGAGAAGAGAGGAGGCTTCTCGCGTTGCTTGGTGGATGGCACGAGTGTCATGCGACCGGGCGGAGGGCAGAGTCGTAGGCCGAAGGCGACGGCAGGCCGGCCCGATCCACCCGCAGAGATGAGAGAGAAAGTAGAATGGAGAGATGAAGAATGAGAGAGGAAGGAGAAGAGAGAAGGCTTCTCGCGTTGCTTGGTGGCTGGCACGAGTGTCATGCGACCGGGCGGAGGGCAGAGCGGCAGGCCGAAGGCGACGGCAGGCCGACCCGATTCACCCGCAGAGATCTGGATCTCGTTCGAGAATTCGAGATCTCGTGGGGGACAGTCGGGAGGGGCAGTCGATCAGAGAGAAAGGAGAAGGGAGAGATGAGAGATGAGAGAGAAAGGAGAAGTGAGAAGGGAGAAGGCTTCTCGTGTTTTTTGTTGGTTGGCACACGTGTCATGAGAGAAAGGAGAGATGATAGCGAAGGGAGAAGAGAGAAGGCTTCTCGCGTTGCTTGGTGATTGGCACGAGTGTCATGCGACCGGGCGGAGGGCATAGTCGCAGGCCGAAGGCCGAAGGCGACGGCAGGCCGGCCCGATTCACCCACAGAGATCATCGGTCTCGTTCGAAGTTTCGAGATCTCGTGGGGGTCAGTCGGGAGGGGTAGTCGAGTCGATCCGATACTCGAGAAGGCCTTCAATATCTGTCGTATGTGTATAAATGTCATGGTTGGACTCGTGCAAGATATATCCGGGAGCAACCCCGACACTCCTCTGAAAATACGGGTTGCTCCCAGGTGAGAAGGTCGATTGTGTGGTCGATGGCACGAGGGGGACAGTCGGGAGGGGCAGTCGATCAGAGAGAAAGGAGAAGGGAGAGATGAGAGATGAGAGAGAAAGGAGAAGTGAGAAGGGAGAAGGCTTCTCGTGTTTTTTGTTGGTTGGCACACGTGTCATGAGAGAAAGGAGAGATGATAGCGAAGGGAGAAGAGAGAAGGCTTCTCGCGTTGCTTGGTGATTGGCACGAGTGTCATGCGACCGGGCGGAGGGCATAGTCGCAGGCCGAAGGCCGAAGGCGACGGCAGGCCGGCCCGATTCACCCACAGAGATCATCGGTCTCGTTCGAAGTTTCGAGATCTCGTGGGGGTCAGTCGGGAGGGGTAGTCGAGTCGATCCGATACTCGAGAAGGCCTTCAATATCTGTCGTATGTGTATAAATGTCATGGTTGGACTCGTGCAAGATATATCCGGGAGCAACCCCGACACTCCTCTGAAAATACGGGTTGCTCCCAGGTGAGAAGGTCGATTGTGTGGTCGATGGCACGAGTGTCATGCGACCGGGCGAGGGCCGAGTATTTAGCCGACGGTGACGGCAGGCCGCCCGATGGAGAAACGGTCAGATATCGAGCTTTCATCTCGGGACCCGTTCGGGCTTGTTGCCGTTGCTGCGACCATGTGTTGCACTCGGCGCTCTGTACGGGCTTTTTCATCCAAGCAACGAATGCACGCTCGAGGCGTGCGATTGCTCTCCTCTATAACAGTGGACGAGCCGTCGCCCTCCCGCGTCGCTTCGAACCGGTCCCGTGTCCAAGGCGGGACCACTGCGACTCCTCTCGAAACGACCCAGTCGACTCGGGTAGAGATATACACCTCGAGAATCCCTTCGGGCGGTTCTTCGATCACTGTACCGTAATAGCACGGCATCGAAGGTTGAGGATTGAGAGAGAAAGGGGAGTGCGAGAGCGACTCCAGGATGGCGAACGGGCCAGCCCGGTTCCGTCGACCGTTACCTGGTTGATCCTGCCAGTAGTCATATGCTTGTCTCGAAGATTAAGCAATGCACGGCTAAGTACAATCCTGAACATACAAGAGAAACTGCAGATGGCTCATTAGATCAGTTATGGTTTATTGGAGAAAGTCTTATACCATGGATAACTGTGGTAATTCTAGAGCTTATACTAATGAGAGAGAAAGGAAAAGGGAGAAGAGAGAAGGCTTCTCGCGTTGCTTGGTGGATGGCACGAGTGTCATGCGACCGGGCGGAGGGCAGAGTCGTAGGCCGAAGGCGACGGCAGGCCGGCCCGATCCACCCGAAGAGATGAGAGAGAAAGTAGAATGGAGAGATGAAGAATGAGAGAGGAAGGAGAAGAGAGAAGGCTTCTCGCGTTGCTTGGTGGCTGGCACGAGTGTCATGCGACGGGGCGGAGGGCAGAGCGGCAGGCCGAAGGCGACGGCAGGCCGGCCCGATTCACCCGCAGAGATCTGGATCTCGTTCGAGAATTCGAGATCTCGTGGGGGCAGTCGGGAGGGGTATTCGAGTCGATCCGAGACTCGTTAAGCCTTTCAATATCTGTCGTGTGTGTATAAATGTCATGGTTGGACACTTGCGGGCCTTCTCGTAGGGTCGGCCGTCGTTTCTTCGCGACCATGTGTTGCAACTCACGGTCGTTTCTTCGCGACCATGTGTTGCAACAACTTCGCTCTCACGGGGTTCATCCACTCCCCCCCGTGAGCAGAGGTGTCCCTCCGTGCACACGTATATATCAACGTTCAGATATGAAGCTTTCGCGGACGGGAGTCCACCCGAGACTCGAAAAGGCTCCTTGCCTGTGGTGCGTAAATATTTTTGCACGTCTAGACTCTTGCTGGCCTTCTCGGTAGGGTCAGCCGTCGTTTCATCGCGACCATGTGTTGCAACTCGGCGCTCAGAGCGGGGGTTTTCACCCACTCGCCCCGTGAGCAGAAGATTCTTTCGTGCATATTATCTACAAACCCAGATATTGAGCTTTTTCATCCGCAGAACCCCCGGTGGAGAAGAGAGAAGAGAGAGAAGAGAGAGAGAGGAGAAATGAAAGGGAGAAGAGAGAAGGCTTCTCGCGTTGCTTGGTGGATGGCACGAGTGTCATGCGACCTGGCGGAGGGTAGAGCGGCAGGCCGAAGGCGACGGCAGGCCGGCCCGAATCACCCGCAGAGATCTGGATCTCGTTCGAGAATTCGAGATCTCGTGGGGGGCAGTCGGGAGGGGCAGTCGATCAGAGAGAAAGGAGAAAGGAGAAGGGAGAGATGAGAGATGAGAGAGAAAGGAGAAGGGAGAAGAGAGAAGGCTTCTCGCGTTGTTCGGTGGATGGCACAATTGTCATGAGAGAAAGGAGAAGGGAGAGATGAGAGATGAGGGAGAAGGGAGAAGAGAGTAGGCTTCTCGCGTTGCTTGGTGGATGGCACGAGTGTCATGCGACCTGGCAGAGTGGCGGGTCGAAGGCGACGGCAGGCCGGCCCGATGCATCTGCAAGATCTGACCCTCGTTCGAGATTTTGAGATCTCTTTAGTGTAGCGGGTATTGGCTTAAGTGTGTGATCCAATGGTCAGAACGAGTGGGCAGAGTGAATCGGATTCTATATATGAGGGGGGTTGTAGAGTCGATCCAAGACTCGAGAAGGCTTTCAATATCTGTCGTGTGTGTATAAATGTCATGGTTGGACACTTGCGGGCCCTCTCGTAGGGTCGGCCGTCGTTTCTTCGCGACCATGTGTTGCAACTCGGCGCTCTCACGGGGTTCATCCACTCCCCCCCGTGAGCAGAGGTGTCCCCCCGTGCACACGTATATATCAACGTTCAGATATGAAGCTTTCGCGGACGGGAGTCCACCCGAGACTCGAAAAGGCTCCTTGCCTGTGGTGCGTAAATATTTTTGCACGTCTAGACTCTTGCTGGCCTTCTCGGTAGGGTCAGCCGTCGTTTCATCGCGACCATGTGTTGCAACTCGGCGCTCAGAGCGGGGGTTTTCACCCACTCGCCCCGTGAGCAGAAGGTTCTTTCGTGCATATTATCTACAAACCCAGATATTGAGCTTTTTCATCCGCAGAACCCCCGGTGGAGAAGAGAGAGAAGAGAGAGAAGAGAGAGGAAGAGATGAGAGGAGAGATGAAAGGGAGAAGAGAGAAGGCTTCTCGCGTTGCTTGGTGGATGGCACGAGTGTCATGCGACCTGGCGGAGAGTAGAGCGGCAGGACGAAGGCGACGGCAGGTCGGCCCGATTCACCCGCAGAGATCTGGATCTCGTTCGAGAATTCGAGATCTCGTGGGGGGCAGTCGGGAGGGGCAGTCGATCAGAGAGAAAGGAGAAGGGAGAAATGAGAGAGAAAGGAGAAGTGAGAAGGGAGAAGGCTTCTCGTGTTTTTTGTTGGTTGGCACAAGTGTCATGAGAGAAAGGAGAGATGATAGAGATGGGAGAAGAGAGAAGGCTTCTCGCGTTGCTTGGTGATTGGCACGAGTGTCATGCGACCGGGCGGAGGGCAGAGTCGCAGGCCGAAGGCCGAAGGCCGAAGGCGACGGCAGGCCGGCCCGATTCACCCACAGAGATCATCGGTCTCGTTCGAAGTTTCGAGATCTCGTGGGGGGGTAGTCGGGAGGGGTAGTCGAGTCGATCCGATACTCGAGAAGGCCTTCAATATCTGTCGTATATGTATAAATGTCATGGTTGGACTCGTGCAAGATATATCCGGGAGCAACCCCGACACTCCTCTGAAAATACGGGTTGCTCCCAGGTGAGAAGGTCGATTGTGTGGTCGATGGCACGAGTGTCATGCGACCGGGCGAGGGCCGAGTATTTAGCCGACGGTGACGGCAGGCCGCCCGATGGAGAAACGGTCAGATATCGAGCTTTCATCACGGGACCCGTTCGGGCTTGTTGCCGTTGCTGCGACCATGTGTTGCACTCGGCGCTCTGTACGGGCTTTTTCATCCAAGCAACGAATGCACGCTCGAGGCGTGCGATTGCTCTCCTCTATAACAGTGGACGAGCCGTCGCCCTCCCGCGTCGCTTCGAACCGGTCCCGTGTCCAAGGCGGGACCACTGCGACTCCTCTCGAAACGACCCAGTCGACTCGGGTAGAGATATACACCTCGAGAATCCCTTCGGGCGGTTCTTCGATCACTGTACCGTAATAGCACGGCATCGAAGGTTGAGGATTGAGAGAGAAAGGGGAGTGCGAGAGCGACTCCAGGATGGCGAACGGGCCAGCCCGGTTCCGTCGACCGTTACCTGGTTGATCCTGCCAGTAGTCATATGCTTGTCTCGAAGATTAAGCAATGCACGGCTAAGTACAATCCTGAACATACAAGAGAAACTGCAGATGGCTCATTAGATCAGTTATGGTTTATTGGAGAAAGTCTTATACCATGGATAACTGTGGTAATTCTAGAGCTTATACTAATGAGAGAGAAAGGAAAAGGGAGAAGAGAGAAGGCTTCTCGCGTTGCTTGGTGGATGGCACGAGTGTCATGCGACCGGGCGGAGGGCAGAGTCGTAGGCCGAAGGCGACGGCAGGCCGGCCCGATCCACCCGAAGAGATGAGAGAGAAAGTAGAATGGAGAGATGAAGAATGAGAGAGGAAGGAGAAGAGAGAAGGCTTCTCGCGTTGCTTGGTGGCTGGCACGAGTGTCATGCGACGGGGCGGAGGGCAGAGCGGCAGGCCGAAGGCGACGGCAGGCCGGCCCGATTCACCCGCAGAGATCTGGATCTCGTTCGAGAATTCGAGATCTCGTGGGGGCAGTCGGGAGGGGTATTCGAGTCGATCCGAGACTCGTGAAGCCTTTCAATATCTGTCGTGTGTGTATAAATGTCATGGTTGGACACTTGCGGGCCTTCTCGTAGGGTCGGCCGTCGTTTCTTCGCGACCATGTGTTGCAACTCACGGTCGTTTCTTCGCGACCATGTGTTGCAACAACTGCGCTCTCACGGGGTTCATCCACTCCCCCCCGTGAGCAGAGGTGTCCCTCCGTGCACACGTATATATCAACGTTCAGATATGAAGCTTTCGCGGACGGGAGTCCACCCGAGACTCGAAAAGGCTCCTTGCCTGTGGTGCGTAAATATTTGTGCACGTCTAGACTCTTGCTGGCCTTCTCGGTAGGGTCAGCCGTCGTTTCATCGCGACCATGTGTTGCAACTCGGCGCTCAGAGCGGGGGTTTTCACCCACTCGCCCCGTGAGCAGAAGATTCTTTCGTGCATATTATCTACAAACCCAGATATTGAGCTTTTTCATCCGCAGAACCCCCGGTGGAGAAGAGAGAAGAGAGAGAAGAGAGAGAGAGGAGAAATGAAAGGGAGAAGAGAGAAGGCTTCTCGCGTTGCTTGGTGGATGGCACGAGTGTCATGCGACCTGGCGGAGGGTAGAGCGGCAGGCCGAAGGCGACGGCAGGCCGGCCCGAATCACCCGCAGAGATCTGGATCTCGTTCGAGAATTCGAGATCTCGTGGGGGGCAGTCGGGAGGGGCAGTCGATCAGAGAGAAAGGAGAAAGGAGAAGGGAGAGATGAGAGATGAGAGAGAAAGGAGAAGGGAGAAGAGAGAAGGCTTCTCGCGTTGTTCGGTGGATGGCACAATTGTCATGAGAGAAAGGAGAAGGGAGAGATGAGAGATGAGAGAGAAAGGAGAAGGGAGAAGAGAGTAGGCTTCTCGCGTTGCTTGGTGGATGGCACGAGTGTCATGCGACCTGGCAGAGTGGCGGGTCGAAGGCGACGGCAGGCCGGCCCGATGCATCTGCAAGATCTGACCCTCGTTCGAGATTTTGAGATCTCTTTAGTGTAGCGGGTATTGGCTTAAGTGTGTGATCCAATGGTCAGAACGAGTGGGCAGAGTGAATCGGATTCTATATATGAGGGGGGTTGTAGAGTCGATCCAAGACTCGAGAAGGCTTTTAATATCTGTCGTGGGTGTATAAATGTCATGGTTGGACACTTGCGGGCCCTCTCGTAGGGTCGGCCGTCGTTTCTTCGCGACCATGTGTTGCAACTCGGCGCTCTCACGGGGTTCATCCACTCCCCCCGTGAGCAGAGGTGTCCCTCCGTCCACACGTATATATCAACGTTCAGATATGAAGCTTTCGCGGACGGGAGTCCACCCGAGACTGGAAAAGGCTCCTTGCCTGTGGTGCGTAAATATTTTTGCACGTCTAGACTCTTGCTGGCCTTCTCGGTAGGATCAGCCGTCGTTTCATCGCGACCATGTGTTGCAACTCGGCGCTCAGAGCGGGGGTTTTAACCCACTCGCCCCGTGAGCAGAAGGTTCTTTCGTGCATATTATCTACAAACCCAGATATTGAGCTTTTTCATCCGCAGAACCCCCGGTGGAGAAGAGAGAGAAGAGAGAGAGAGAGAAGAGAAGAGAGGAGAGATGAAAGGGAGAAGATAGAAGGCTTCTCGCGTTGCTTGGTGGATGGCACGAGTGTCATGCGACCTTGCGGAGGGTAGAGCGGCAGGCCGAAGGCGACGGCAGGCCGGCCCGATTCACCCGCAGAGATCTGGATCTCGTTCGAGAATTCGAGATCTCGTGGGGGACAGTCGGGAGGGGCAGTCGATCAGAGAGAAAGGAGAAGGGAGAGATGAGAGATGAGAGAGAAAGGAGAAGGGAGAAGAGAGTAGGCTTCTCGCGTTGCTTGGTGGATGGCACGAGTGTCATGCGACCTGGCAGAGTGGCGGGTCGAAGGCGACGGCAGGCCGGCCCGATGCATCTGCAAGATCTGACCCTCGTTCGAGATTTTGAGATCTCTTTAGTGTAGCGGGTATTGGCTTAAGTGTGTGATCCAATGGTCAGAACGAGTGGGCAGAGTGAATCGGATTCTATATATGAGGGGGGTTGTAGAGTCGATCCAAGACTCGAGAAGGCTTTTAATATCTGTCGTGGGTGTATAAATGTCATGGTTGGACACTTGCGGGCCCTCTCGTAGGGTCGGCCGTCGTTTCTTCGCGACCATGTGTTGCAACTCGGCGCTCTCACGGGGTTCATCCACTCCCCCCGTGAGCAGAGGTGTCCCTCCGTGCACACGTATATATCAACGTTCAGATATGAAGCTTTCGCGGACGGGAGTCCACCCGAGACTGGAAAAGGCTCCTTGCCTGTGGTGCGTAAATATTTTTGCACGTCTAGACTCTTGCTGGCCTTCTCGGTAGGGTCAGCCGTCGTTTCATCGCGACCATGTGTTGCAACTCGGCGCTCAGAGCGGGGGTTTTAACCCACTCGCCCCGTGAGCAGAAGGTTCTTTCGTGCATATTATCTACAAACCCAGATATTGAGCTTTTTCATCCGCAGAACCCCCGGTGGAGAAGAGAGAGAAGAGAGAGGAAGAGATGAGAGGAGAGATGAAAGGGAGAAGAGAGAAGGCTTCTCGCGTTGCTTGGTGGATGGCACGAGTGTCATGCGACCTGGCGGAGGGTAGAGCGGCAGGCCGAAGGCGACGGCAGGCCGGCCCGATTCACCCGCAGAGAACTGGATCTCGTTCGAGAATTCGAGATCTCGTGGGGGGCAGTCGGGAGGGGCAGTCGATCAGAGAGAAAGGAGAAGGGAGAGATGAGAGATGAGAGATGAGAGATGAGAGATGAGGGAGAAGGGAGAAGGGAGAAGGCTTCTCGTGTTTTTTGGTGGTTGGCACAAGTGTCAGGAGAGATGAGAGAGAAAGGAGAAGGGAGAAGAGAGCAGGCTTCTCGCGTTGGTCGCTGGATGGCACAAGTGTCATGAGAGAAAGGAGAAGGGAGAGATGAGAGATGAGAGAGAAAGAAGAAGGGAGAAGAGAGTAGGCTTCTCGTGTTGCTTGGTGGATGGCACGAGTGTCATGCGACCTGGCAGAGTGACGGGTCGAAGGCGACGGCAGGCAGGCCGGCCCGATGCATCCGCAAGATCTGACCCTCGTTCGAGATTTTGAGATCTCTTTAGTGTAGCGGGTATTGGCTTAAGTGTGTGATCCAATGGTCAGAACGAGTGGGCAGAGTGAATCGGATTCTATATATGAGGGGGGTTGTAGAGTCGATCCAAGACTCGAGAAGGCTTTCAATATCTGTCGTGTGTGTATAAATGTCATGGTTGGACACTTGCGGGCCCTCTCGTAGGGTCGGCCGTCGTTTCTTCGCGACCATGTGTTGCAACTCGGCGCTCTCACGGGGTTCATCCACTCCCCCCCCCCCCCGTGAGCAGAGGTGTCCCTCCGTGCACACGTATATATCAACGTTCAGATATGAAGCTTTCGCGGACGGGAGTCCACCCGAGACTCGAAAAGGCTCCTTGCCTGTGGTGCGTAAATATTTTTGCACGTCTAGACTCTTGCTGGCCTTCTCGGTAGGGTCAGCCGTCGTTTCATCGCGACCATGTGTTGCAACTCGGCGCTCAGAACGGGGGTTTTCACCCACTCGCCCCGTGAGCAGAAGGTTCTTTCGTGCATATTATCTACAAACCCAGATATTGAGCTTTTTCATCCGCAGAACCCCCGGTGGAGAAGAGAGAGAAGAGAGAGGAAGAGATGAGAGGAGAGATGAAAGGGAGAAGAGAGAAGGCTTCTCGCGTTGCTTGGTGGATGGCACGAGTGTCATGCGACCTGGCGGAGGGTAGAGCGGCAGGCCGAAGGCGACGGCAGGCCGGCCCGATTCACCCGCAGAGATCTGGATCTCGTTCGAGAATTCGAGATCTCGTGGGGGGCAGTCGGGAGGGGCAGTCGATCAGAGAGAAGGGAGAGATGAGAGATGAGAGATGAGAGATGAGAGATGAGAGATGAGGGAGAAGGGAGAAGGCTTCTCGTGTTTTTTGGTGGTTGGCACAAGTGTCATGAGAGAAAGGAGAGATGAGAGAGAAAGGAGAAGGGAGAAGAGAGCAGGCTTCTCGCGTTGGTCGGTGGATGGCACAAGTGTCATGAGAGAAAGGAGAAGGGAGAGATGAGAGATGAGAGAGAAAGAAGAAGGGAGAAGAGAGTAGGCTTCTCGCGTTGCTTAGTGGATGGCACGAGTGTCATGCGACCTGGCAGAGTGGCGGGTCGAAGGCGACGGCAGGCAGGCCGGCCCGATGCATCCGCAAGATCTGACTCTCGTTCGAGATTTTGAGATCTCTTTAGTGTAGCGGGTATTGGCTAAGTGTGTGCTCCAATGGTCAGAACGAGTGGGCAGAGTGAATCGGATTCTATATATGAGGGGGGTTGTAGAGTCGATCCAAGACTCGAGAAGGCTTTCAATATCTGTCGTGTGTGTATAAATGTCATGGTTGGACACTTGCGGGCCCTCTCGTAGGGTCGGCCGTCGTTTCTTCGCGACCATGTGTTGCAACTCGGCGCTCTCACGGGGTTCATCCACTCCCCCCCGTGAGCAGAGGTGTCCCCCCGTGCACACGTATATATCAACGTTCAGATATGAAGCTTTCGCGGACGGGAGTCCACCCGAGACTCGAAAAGGCTCCTTGCCTGTGGTGCGTAAATATTTTTGCACGTCTAGACTCTTGCTGGCCTTCTCGGTAGGGTCAGCCGTCGTTTCATCGCGACCATGTGTTGCAACTCGGCGCTCAGAGCGGGGGTTTTCACCCACTCGCCCCGTGAGCAGAAGGTTCTTTCGTGCATATTATCTACAAACCCAGATATTGAGCTTTTTCATCCGCAGAACCCCCGGTGGAGAAGAGAGAGAAGAGAGAGAAGAGAGAGGAAGAGATGAGAGGAGAGATGAAAGGGAGAAGAGAGAAGGCTTCTCGCGTTGCTTGGTGGATGGCACGAGTGTCATGCGACCTGGCGGAGAGTAGGCTCATTAGATCAGTTATGGTTTATTGGAGAAAGTCTTATACCATGGATAACTGTGGTAATTCTAGAGCTTATACTAATGAGAGAGAAAGGAAAAGGGAGAAGAGAAAAGGCTTCTCGCGTTGCTTGGTGGATGGCACGAGTGTCATGCGACCGGGCGGAGGGCAGAGTCGTAGGCCGAAGGCGACGGCAGGCCGGCCCGATCCACCCGCAGAGATGAGAGAGAAAGTAAAATGGAGAGATGAAGAATGAGAGAGGAAGGAGAAGAGAGAAGGCTTCTCGCGTTGCTTGGTGGCTGGCACGAGTGTCATGCGACCGGGCGGAGGGCAGAGCGGCAGGCCGAAGGCGACGGCAGGCCGGCCCGATTCACCCGCAGAGATCTGGATCTCGTTCGAGAATTCGAGATCTCGTGGGGGGCAGTCGGGAGGGGCAGTCGATCAGAGAGAAAAGAGAAGGGAGAGATGAGAGATGAGAGAGAAAGGAGAGGGGAGAAGGAAGAAGAGAGAAGGCTTCTCGCGTTGTTCGGTGGATGGCACAAGTGTCATGAGAGAAAGGAGAAGGGAGAGATGAGAGATGAGAGAGAAAGGAGAAGGGAGAAGAGAGTAGGCTTCTCGCGTTGCTTGGTGGCTGGCACGAGTGTCATGCGACGGGGCGGAGGGCAGAGCGGCAGGCCGAAAGCGACGGCAGGCCGGCCCGATTCACCCGCAGAGATCTGGATCTCGTTCGAGAATTCGAGATCTCGTGGGGGGCAGTCGGGAGGGGCATTCGAGTCGATCCAAGACTCGTGAAGGCTTTCAATATCTGTCGTGTGTGTATAAATGTCATGGTTGGACACTTGCGGGCCCTCTCGTAGGGTCGGCCGTCGTTTCTTCGCGACCATGTGTTGCAACTCGGCGCTCTCACGGGGTTCATCCACTCCCCCCCCCCCCCCCGTGAGCAGAGGTGTCCCTCCGTGCACACGTATATATCAACGTTCAGATATGAAGCTTTCGCGGACGGGAGTCCACCCGAGACTCGAAAAGGCTCCTTGCCTGTGGTGCGTAAATATTTTTGCACGTCTAGACTCTTGCTGGCCTTCTCGGTAGGGTCAGCCGTCGTTTCATCGCGACCATGTGTTGCAACTCGGCGCTCAGAGCGGGGGTTTTCACCCACTCGCCCCGTGAGCAGAAGGTTCTTTCGTGCATATTATCTACAAACCCAGATATTGAGCTTTTTCATCCGCAGAACCCCCGGTGGAGAAGAGAGAGAAAAGAGAGAGAGAGAGAGAAGAGAAGAGAGGAGAGATGAAAGGGAGAAGAGAGAAGGCTTCTCGCGTTGCTTGGTGGATGGCACGAGTGTCATGCGACCTGGCGGAGGGTAGAGCGGCAGGCCGAAGGCGACGGCAGGCCGGCCCGATTCACCCGCAGAGATCTGGATCTCGTTCGAGAATTCGAGATCTCGTGGGGGACAGTCGGGAGGGGCAGTCGATCAGAGAGAAAGGAGAAAGGAGAAAGGAGAAAGGAGAAGGGGAGAGATAAGAGATGAGAGAGAAAGGAGAAGTGAGAAGGGAGAAGGCTTCTCGTGCTTTTTGTTGGTTGGCACAAGTGTCATGAGAGAAAGGAGAGATGATGATAGAGAAGGGAGAAGAGAGAAGGCTTCTCGCGTTGCTTGGTGATTGGCACGAGTGTCATGCGACCGGGCGGAGGGCAGAGTCGCAGGCCGAAGGCCGAAGGCGACGGCAGGCCGGCCCGATTCATCCACAGAGATCATCGGTCTCGTTCGAAGTTTCGAGATCTCGTGGGGGGTAGTCGGGAGGGGTAGTCGAGTCGATCCGATACTCGAGAAGGCCTTCAATATCTGTCGTATGTGTATAAATGTCATGGTTGGACTCGTGCAAGATATATCCGGGAGCAACCCCGACACTCCTCTGAAAATACGGGTTGCTCCCAGGTGAGAAGGTCGATTGTGTGGTCGATGGCACGAGTGTCATGCGACCGGGCGAGGGCCGAGTATTTAGCCGACGGTGACGGCAGGCCGCCCGATGGAGAAACGGTCAGATATCGAGCTTTCATCACGGGACCCGTTCGGGCTTGTTGCTGTTGCTGCGACCATGTGTTGCACTCGGCGCTCTGTACGGGCTTTTTCATCCAAGCAACGAATGCACGCTCGAGGCGTGCGATTGCTCTCCTCTATAACAGTGGACGAGCCGTCGCCCTCCCGCGTCGCTTCGAACCGGTCCCGTGTCCAAGGCGGGACCACTGCGACTCCTCTCGAAACGACCCAGTCGACTCGGGTAGAGATATACACCTCGAGAATCCCTTCGGGCGGTTCTTCGATCACTGTACCGTAATAGCACGGCATCGAAGGTTGAGGATTGAGAGAGAAAGGGGAGTGCGAGAGCGACTCCAGGATGGCGAACGGGCCTAGCCCGGTTCCGTCGACCGTTACCTGGTTGATCCTGCCAGTAGTCATATGCTTGTCTCGAAGATTAAGCAATGCACGGCTAAGTACAATCCTGAACATACAAGAGAAACTGCAGATGGCTCATTAGATCAGTTATGGTTTATTGGAGAAAGTCTTATACCATGGATAACTGTGGTAATTCTAGAGCTTATACTAATGAGAGAGAAAGGAAAAGGGAGAAGAGAGAAGGCTTCTCGCGTTGCTTGGTGGATGGCACGAGTGTCATGCGACCGGGCGGAGGGCAGAGTCGTAGGCCGAAGGCGACGGCAGGCCGGCCCGATCCACCCGCAGAGATGAGAGAGAAAGTAGAATGGAGAGATGAAGAATGAGAGAGGAAGGAGAAGAGAGAAGGTTTCTCGCGTTGCTTGGTGGCTGGCACGAGTGTCATGCGACCGGGCGGAGGGCAGAGCGGCAGGCCGAAGGCGACGGCAGGCCGGCCCGATTCACCCGCAGAGATCTGGATCTCGTTCGAGAATTCGAGATCTCGTGGGGGCAGTCGGGAGGGGCATTCGAGTCGATCCGAGACTCGTGAAGGCTTTCAATATCTATCGTGTATGTATAAATGTCATGGTTGGACACTTGCGGGCCCTCTCGTAGGGTCGGCCGTCGTTTCTTCGCGACCAAGTGTTGCAACTCGGCGCTCTCACGGGGTTCATCCACTCCCCCCCCCCCGTGAGCAGAGGTGTCCCTCCGTGCACACGTATATATCAACGTTCAGATATGAAGCTTTCGCGGACGGGAGTCCACCCGAGACTCGAAAAGGCTCCTTGCCTGTGGTGCGTAAATATTTTTGCACGTCTAGACTCTTGCTGGCTTTCTCGGTAGGGTCAGCCGTCGCTTCATCGCGACCATGTGTTGCAACTCTGCGCTCAGAACGGGGGTTTTCACCCACTCGCCCCGTGAGCAGAAGATTCTTTCGTGCATATTATCTACAAACCCAGATATTGAGCTTTTTCATCCGCAGAACCCCCGGTGGAGAAGAGAGAAGAGAGAGAAGAGAGAGAGAGGAGAGATGAAAGGGAGAAGAGAGAAGGCTTCTCGCGTTGCTTGGTGGATGGCACGAGTGTCATGCGACCTTGCGGAGGGTAGAGCGGCAGGCCGAAGGCGACGGCAGGCCGGCCCGATTCACCCGCAGAGATCTGTGGTAATTCTAGAGCTTGTACTAATGAGAGAGAAAGGAAAAGGGAGAAGAGAGAAGGCTTCTCGCGTTGCTTGGTGGATGGCACGAGTGTCATGCGACCGGGCGGAGGGCAGAGTCGTAGGCCGAAGGCGACGGCAGGCCGGCCCGATCCACCCGCAGAGATGAGAGAGAAAGTAGAATGGAGAGATGAAGAATGAGAGAGGAAGGAGAAGAGAGAAGGCTTCTCGCGTTGCTTGGTGGCTGGCACGAGTGTCATGCGACGGGGCGGAGGGCAGAGCGGCAGGCCGAAGGCGACGGCAGGCCGGCCCGATTCACCCGCAGAGGTCTTGATCTCGTTCGAGAATTCGAGATCTCGTGGGGGCAGTCAAGAGGGGCATTCGAGTCGATCCAAGACTCGTGAAGGCTTTCAATATCTGTCGTGTGTATAAATGTCATGGTTGGACACTTGCGGGCCCTCTCGTAGGGTCAGCCGTCGTTTCATCGCGACCATGTGTTGCAACTCGGCGCTCAGAACGGGGGTTTTCACCCACTCGCCCCGTGAGCAGAAGATTCTTTCGTGCATATTATCTACAAACCCAGATATTGAGCTTTTTCATCCGCAGAACCCCCGGTGGAGAAGAGAGAAGAGAGAGAGAGGAGAGATGAAAGGGAGAAGAGAGAAGGCTTCTCGCGTTGCTTGGTGGATGGCACGAGTGTCATGCGACCTTGCGGAGGGTAGAGCGGCAGGCCGAAGGCGACGGCAGGCCGGCCCGATTCACCCGCAGAGATCTGGATCTCGTTCGAGAATTCGAGATCTCGTGGGGGGCAGTCGGGAGGGGCAGTCGATCAGAGAGAAAGGAGACGGGAGAGATGAGAGATGAGAGAGAAAGGAGAGGGGAGAAGGGAGAAGAGAGAAGGCTTCTCGCGTTGTTCGGTCGATGGCACAAATGTCATGAGAGAAAGGAGAAGGGAGAGATGAGAGATGAGAGAGAAAGGAGAAGGGAGAAGAGAGTAGGCTTCTCGCGTTGCTTGGTGGATGGCACGAGTGTCATGCGACCTGGCAGAGTGGCGGGTCGAAGGCGACGGCAGGCCGGCCCGATGCATCTGCAAGATCTGACCCTCGTTCGAGATTTTGAGATCTCTTTAGTGTAGCGGGTATTGGCTAAGTGTGTGATCCAATGGTCAGAACGAGTGGGCAGAGTGAATCGGATTCTATATATGAGGGGGGTTGTAGAGTCGATCCAAGACTCGAGAAGGCTTTTAATATCTGTCGTGGGTGTATAAATGTCATGGTTGGACACTTGCGGGCCCTCTCGTAGGGTCGGCCGTCGTTTCTTCGCGACCATGTGTTGCAACTCGGCGCTCTCACGGGGTTCATCCACTCCCCCCCCCCCCCCCGTGAGCAGAGGTGTCCCTCCGTGCACACGTATATATCAACGTTCAGATATGAAGCTTTCGCGGACGGGAGTCCACCCGAGACTCGAAAAGGCTCCTTGCCTGTGGTGCGTAAATATTTTTGCACGTCTAGACTCTTGCTGGCCTTCTCGGTAGGGTCAGCCGTCGTTTCATCGCGACCATGTGTTGCAACTCGGCGCTCAGAGCGGGGGTTTTCACCCACTCTCCCCGTGAGCAGAAGGTTCTTTCGTGCATATTATCTACAAACCCAGATATTGAGCTTTTTCATCCGAAGAACCCCCGGTGGAGAAGAGAGAGAAGAAAGAAGAGAAGAGAGGAGAGATGAAAGGGAGAAGAGAGAAGGCTTCTCGCGTTGCTTGGTGGATGGCACGAGTGTCATGCGACCTTGCGACCTTGCGACCTTGCGACCGGGCGGAGGGCAGAGCGGCAGGCCGAAGGCGACGGCAGGCCGGCCCGATTCACCCGCAGAGATCTGGATCTCGTTCGAGAATTCGAGATCTCGTGGGGGACAGTCGGGAGGGGCAGTCGATCAGAGAGAAAGGAGAAGGGAGAGATGAGAGATGAGAGAGAAAGGAGAAGTGAGGAGGGAGAAGGCTTCTCGTGTTTTTTGTTGCTTGGCACAAGTGTCATGAGAGAAAGGAGAGATGATAGAGAAGGGAGAAGAGAGAAGGCTTCTCGCGTTGCTTGGTGATTGGCACGAGTGTCATGCGACCGGGCGGAGGGCAGAGTCGCAGGCCGAAGGCCGAAGGCGACGGCAGGCCGGCCCGATTCACCCACAGAGATCATCGGTCTCGTTCGAAGTTTCGAGATCTCGTGGGGGGTAGTCGATCCGATACTCGAGAAGGCCTTCAATATCTGTCGTATGTGTATAAATGTCATGGTTGGACTCGTGCAAGATATATCCGGGAGCAACCCCGACACTCCTCTGAAAATACGGGTTGCTCCCAGGTGAGAAGGTCGATTGTGTGGTCGATGGCACGAGTGTCATGCGACCGGGCGAGGGCCGAGTATTTAGCCGACGGTGACGGCAGGCCGCCCGATGGAGAAACGGTCAGATATCGAGCTTTCATCACGGGACCCGTTCGGGCTTGTTGCCGTTGCTGCGACCATGTGTTGCACTCGGCGCTCTGTACGGGCTTTTTCATCCAAGCAACGAATGCACGCTCGAGGCGTGCGATTGCTCTCCTCTATAACAGTGGACGAGCCGTCGCCCTCCCGCGTCGCTTCGAACCGGTCCCGTGTCCAAGGCGGGACCACTGCGACTCCTCTCGAAACGACCCAGTCGACTCGGGTAGAGATATACACCTCGAGAATCCCTTCGGGCGGTTCTTCGATCACTGTACCGTAATAGCACGGCATCGAAGGTTGAGGATTGAGAGAGAAAGGGGAGTGCGAGAGCGACTCCAGGATGGCGAACGGGCCTAGTCCGGTTCCGTCGACCGTTACCTGGTTGATCCTGCCAGTAGTCATATGCTTGTCTCGAAGATTACGCAATGCACGGCTAAGTACAATCCTGAACATACAAGAGAAACTGCAGATGGCTCATTAGATCAGTTATGGTTTATTGGAGAAAGTCTTATACCATGGATAACTGTGGTAATTCTAGAGCTTATACTAATGAGAGAGAAAGGAAAAGGGAGAAGAGAGAAGGCTTCTCGCGTTGCTTGGTGGCTGGCACGAGTGTCATGCGACCGGGCGGAGGGCAGAGCGGCAGGCCGAAGGCGACGGCAGGCCGGCCCGATTCACCCGCAGAGATCTGGATCTCGTTCGAGAATTCGAGATCTCGTGGGGGCAGTCGGGAGGGGCATTCGAGTCGATCCGAGACTCGTGAAGGCTTTCAATATCTGTCGTGTGTGTATAAATGTCATGGTTGGACACTTGCGGGCCCTCTCGTAGGGTCGGCCGTCGTTTCATCGCGACCATGTGTTGCAACTCGGCGCTCAGAACGGGGGTTTTCACCCACTCGCCCCGTGAGCAGAGGTGTCCCTCCGTGCACACGTATATATCAACCTTCAGATATGAAGCTTTCGCGGACGGGAGTCCACCCGAGACGAACCACAGGATGGCGAACGGGCCTAGCCCGGTTCCGTCGACCGTTACCTGGTTGATCCTGCCAGTAGTCATATGCTTGTCTCGAAGGCCCTGAACATACAAGAGAAACTGCAGATGGCTCATTAGATCAGTTATGGTTTATTGGAGAAAGTCTAATACCATGGAAAACTGTGGTAATTCTAGAGCTTATACTAATGAGAGAGAAAGGAAAAGGGAGAAGAGAGGTGGCTTCTCGCGTTGCTTGGTGGATGGCACGAGTGTCATGCGACCGGGCGGAGGGCAGAGTCGTAGGCCGAAGGCGACGGCAGGCCGGCCCGATCCACCCGCAGAGATGAGAGAGAAAGTAGAATGGAGAGATGAAGAATGAGAGAGGAAGGAGAAGAGAGAAGGCTTCTCGCGTTGCTTGGTGGCTGGCACGAGTGTCATGCGACCGGGCGGAGGGCAGAGCGGCAGGCCGAAGGCGACGGCAGGCCGACCCGATTCACCCGCAGAGATCTGGATCTCGTTCGAGAATTCGAGATCTCGTGGGGGGCAGTCGTGAGGGGCATTCGAGTCGATCCGAGACTCGTGAAGGCTTTCAATATCTGTCGTGTGTGTATAAATGTCATGGTTGGACACTTGCGGGCCCTCTCGTAGGGTCGGCCGTCGTTTCTTCGCGACCATGTGTTGCAACTCGGCGCTCTCACGGGGTTCATCCACTCCCCCCCCCCCCCCGTGACTCTTGCTGGCCTTCTCGGTAGGGTCAGCCGTCGTTTCATCGCGACCATGTGTTGCAACTCGGCGCTCAGAACATGGGTTTCACCCACTCGCCCCGTGAGCAGAAGATTCTTTCGTGCATATTATCTACAAACCCAGATATTGAGCTTTTTCATCCGCAGAACCCCCGGTGGAGGAGAGAGAAGAGAGAGAGAGGAGAGATAAAAGGGAGAAGAGAGAAGGCTTCTCGCGTTGCTTGGTGGATGGCACGAGTGTCATGCGACCTGGCGGAGGGTAGAGCGGCAGGCCGAAGGCGACGGCAGGCCGGCCCGATTCACCCGCAGAGATCTGGATCTCGTTCGAGAATTCGAGATCTCGTGGGGGGCAGTCGGGAGGGGCAGTCGATCAGAGAGAAAGGAGAAGGGAGAGATGAGAGATGAGAGAGAAAGGAGAGGGGAGAAGGGAGAAGAGAGAAGGCTTCTCGTATTGTTCGGTGGATGACACAAGTGTCATGAGAGAAATGAGAAGGGAGAGATGAGAGATGAGAGAGAAAGGAGAAGGGAGAAGAGAGTAGGCTTCTCGCGTTGCTTGGTGGATGGCACGGGTGTCATGCGACATGGCAGAGTGGCGGGTCGAAGGCGACGGCAGGCCGGCCCGATGCATCTGCAAGATCTGACCCTCGTTCGAGATTTTGAGATCTCTTTAGTGTAGCGGGTATTGGCTTAAGTGTGTGATCCAATGGTCAGAACGAGTGGGCAGAGTGAATCGGATTCTATATATGAGGGGGGCTGTAGAGTCGATCCAAGACTCGAGAAGGCTTTTAATATCTGTCGTGGGTGTATAAATGTCATGGTTGGACACTTGCGGGCCCTCTCGTAGGGTCGGCCGTCGTTTCTTCGCGACCATGTGTTGCAACTCGGCGCTCTCACGGGGTTCATCCACTCCCCCCCCCCCCCCCGTGAGCAGAGGTGTCCCTCCGTGCACACGTATATATCAACGTTCAGATATGAAGCTTTCGCGGACGGGAGTCCACCCGAGACTCGAAAAGGCTCCTTGCCTGTGGTGCGTAAATATTTTTGCACGTCTAGACTCTTGCTGGCCTTCTCGGTAGGGTCAGCCGTCGTTTCATTGCGACCATGCGTTACAACTCGGCGCTCAGAGCGGGGGTTTTCACCCACTCGCCCCGTGAGCAGAAGGTTCTTTCGTGCATATTATCTACACACCCAGATATTGAGCTTTTTCATCCGCAGAACCCCCGGTGGAGAAGAGAGAGAAGAGAGAGAGAGAAAAGAGAAGAGAGGAGAGATGAAAGGGAGAAGAGAGAAGGCTTCTCGTGTTTTTTGTTGGTTGGCACAAGTGTCATGAGAGAAAGGAGAGATGCTAGAGAAGGGAGAAGAGAGAAGGCTTCTCGCGTTGCTTGGTGATTGGCACGAGTGTCATGCGACCGGGCGGAGGGCAGAGTCGCAGGCCGAAGGCCGAAGGCGACGGCAGGCCGGCCCGATTCACCCACAAAGATCATCGGTCTCGTTCGAAGTTTCGAGATCTCGTGGGGGGTAGTCGGGAGGGGTAGTCGAGTCGATCCGATACTCGAGAAGGCCTTCAATATCTGTCGTACGTGTATAAATGTCATGGTTGGACTCGTGCAAGATATATCCGGGAGCAACCCCGACACTCCTCTGAAAATACGGGTTGCTCCCAGGTGAGAAGGTCGATTGTGTGGTCGATGGCACGAGTGTCATGCGACCGGGCGAGGGCCGAGTATTTAGCCGACGGTGACGGCAGGCCACCCGATGGAGAAACGGTCAGATATCGAGCTTTCATCACGGGACCCGTTCGGGCTTGTTGCCGTTGCTGCGACCATGTGTTGCACTCGGCGCTCTGTACGGGCTTTTTCATCCAAGCAACGAATGCACGCTCGAGGCGTGCGATTGCTCTCCTCTATAACAGTGGACGAGCCGTCGCCCTCCTGCGTCGCTTCGAACCGGTCCCGTATCCAAGGCGGGACCACTGCGACTCCTCTCGAAACGACCCAGTCGACTCGGGTAGAGATATACACCTCGAGAATCCCTTCGGGCGGTTCTTCGATCACTGTACCGTAATAGCACGGCATCGAAGGTTGAGGATTGAGAGAGAAAGGGGAGTGCGAGAGCGACTGCAGGATGGCGAACGGGCCTAGCCCGGTTCCGTCGACCGTTACCTGGTTGATCCTGCCAGTAGTCATATGCTTGTCTCGAAGGCCCTGAACATACAAGAGAAACTGCAGATGGCTCATTAGATCAGTTATGGTTTATTGGAGAAAGTCTTATACCATGGAAAACTGTGGTAATTCTAGAGCTTATACTAATGAGAGAGAAAGGAAAAGGGAGAAGAGAGGAGGCTTCTCGCGTTGCTTGGTGGATGGCACGAGTGTCATGCGACCGGGCGGAGGGCAGAGTCGTAGGCCGAAGGCGACGGCAGGCCGGCCCGATCCACCCGCAGAGATGAGAGAGAAAGTAGAATGGAGAGATGAAGAATGAGAGAGGAAGGAGAAGAGAGAAGGCTTCTCGCGTTGCTTGGTGGCTGGCACGAGTGTCATGCGACCGGGCGGAGGGCAGAGCGGCAGGCCGAAGGCGACGGCAGGCCGACCCGATTCACCCGCAGAGATCTGGATCTCGTTCGAGAATTCGAGA
This sequence comes from Apostichopus japonicus, assembly GCF_037975245.1. Classification (NCBI taxonomy): domain Eukaryota; kingdom Metazoa; phylum Echinodermata; class Holothuroidea; order Aspidochirotida; family Stichopodidae; genus Apostichopus; species Apostichopus japonicus. The sequence continues at coordinate 11,828,764 of NC_092565.1, forward strand.
TCTCGTGGGGGGCAGTCGTGAGGGGCATTCGAGTCGATCCGAGACTCGTGAAGGCTTTCAATATCTGTCGTGTGTGTATAAATGTCATGGTTGGACACTTGCGGGCCCTCTCGTAGGGTCGGCCGTCGTTTCTTCGCGACCATGTGTTGCAACTCACGAGTGTCATGCGACCTGGCGGAGGGTAGAGCGGCAGGCCGAAGGCGACGGCAGGCCGGCCCGATTCACCCGCAGAGATCTGGATCTCGTTCGAGAATTCGAGATCTCGTAGGGGGCAGTCGGGAGGGGCAGTCGATCAGAGAGAAAGGAGAAGGGAGAGATGAGAGATGAGAGAGAAAGGAGAAGGGAGAAGAGAGTAGGCTTCTCGCGTTGCTTGGTGGATGGCACGAGTGTCATGCGACATGGCAGAGTGGCGGGTCGAAGGCGACGGCAGGCCGGCCCGATGCATCTGCAAGATCTGACCCTCGTTCGAGATTTTGAGATCTCTTTAGTGTAGCGGGTATTGGCTTAAGTGTGTGATCCAATGAACAGAACGAGTGGGCAGAGTGAATCGGATTCTATATATGAGGGGGATTGTAGAGTCGATCCAAGACTCGAGAAGGCTTTTAATATCTGTCGTGTGTGTATAAATGTCATGGTTGGACACTTGCGGGCCCTCTCGTAGGGTCGGCCGTCGTTTCTTCGCGACCATGTGTTGCAACTCGGCGCTCTCACGGGGTTCATCCACTCCCCCCCGTGAGCAGAGGTGTCCCTCCGTGCACACGTATATATCAACGTTCAGATATGAAGCTTTCGCGGACGGGAGTCCACCCGAGACTCGAAAAGGCTCCTTGCCTGTGGTGCGTAAATATTTTTGCACGTCTAGACTCTTGCTGGCCTTCTCGGTAGGGTCAGCCGTCGTTTCATCGCGACCATGTGTTGCAACTCGGCGCTCAGAGCGGGGGTTTTGACCCACTCGCCCCGTGAGCAGAAAGTTCTTTCGTGCATATTATCTACAAACCCAGATATTGAGCTTTTTCATCCGCAGAACCCCCGGTGGAGAAGAGAGAGAAGAGAGAGAGAGAGAAGAGGAGAGATGAAAGGGAGAAGAGAGAAGGCTTCTCGCGTTGCTTGGTGGATGGCACGAGTGTCATGCGACCTGGCGGAGGGTAGAGCGGCAGGCCGAAGGCGACGGCAGGCCGGCCCGATTCACCCGCAGAGATCTGGATCTCGTTCGAGAATTCGAGATCTCGTGGGGGACAGTCGGGAGGGGCAGTCGAACAGAGAGAAAGGAGGGAGAAGGGAGAAGATGAGAGATGAGAGAGAAAGGAGTAGTGAGAAGGTAGAAGGCTTGTCGTGTTTTTTGTTGGTTGGCACAAGTGTCATGAGAGAAAGGAGAGATGATAGAGAAGGGAGAAGAGAGAAGGCTTCTCGCGTTGCTTGGTGATTGGCACGAGTGTCATGCGACCGGGCGGAGGGCAGAGTCGCAGGCCGAAGGCCGAAGGCGACGGCCGGCCGGCCCGATTCACCCACAGAGATCATCGGTCTCGTTCTAAGTTTCGAGATCTCTTGGGGGGTAGTCTGGAGGGGTAGTCGAGTCGATCCGATACTCGAGAAGGCCTTCAATATCTGTCGTATGTGTATAAATGTCATGGTTGGACTCGTGCAAGATATATCCGGGAGCAACCCCGACACTCCTCTGAAAATACGGGTTGCTCCCAGGTGAGAAGGTCGATTGTGTGGTCGATGGCACGAGTGTCATGCGACCGGGCGAGGGCCGAGTATTTAGCCGACGGTGACGGTGACACTCGCCCCGTGAGCAGAAGATTCTTTCGTGCATATTATCTACAAACCCAGATATTGAGCTTTTTCATCCGCAAAACCCCCGGTGGAGAAGAGAGAAGAGAGAGAAGAGAAGAGAAGAGAGATGAAAGGGAGAAGAGAGAAGGCTTCTCGCGTTGCTTGGTGGATGGCACGAGTGTCATGCGACCTTGCGGAGGGTAGAGCGACAGGCCGAAGGCGACGGCAGGCCGTCCCGATTTACCCGCAGAGATCTGGATCTCGTTCGAGAATTCGAGATCTCGTGGGGGACAGTCGGGAGGAGCAGTCGAACAGATAGAAAGGAGAAGGGAGAGATGAGAGAGAAAGGAGAAGTGAGAAGGGAGAATGCTTCTCGTGTTTTTTGTTGGTTGGCACAAGTGTCATGAGAGAAAGGAGAGATGATAGAGAAGGGAGAAGAGAAAAGGCTTCTCGCGTTGCTTGGTGGATGGCACGAGTGTCATGCGACCTGGCGGAGGGTAGAGCGGCAGGCCGAAGGCGATGGCAGGCCGGCCCGATTCACCCGCAGAGATTTGGATCTCGTTCGAGAATTCGAGATCTCGTGGGGGACAGTCGGGAGGGGCAGTCGAACAGAGAGAAAGGACAAGGGAGAGATGAGAGATGAGAGAGAAAGGAGAAGGGAGAAGGCTTCTCGTGTTTTTTGTTGGTTGGCACAAGTGTCATGAGAGAAAGGAGAGATGCTATTGAAGGGAGAAGAGAGAAGGCTTCTCGCGTTGCTTGGTGATTGGCACGAGTGTCATGCGACCGGGCGGAGGGCAGAGTCGCAGGCCGAAGGCCGAAGGCGACGGCCGGCCGGCCTGATTCACCCACAGAGATCATCGGTCTCGTTCGAAGTTTCGAGATCTCTTGGGGGGTAGTCGGGAGGGGTAGTCGAGTCGATCCGATACTCGAGAAGGCCTTCAATATCTGTCGTATGTGTATAAATGTCATGGTTGGACTCGTGCAAGATATATCCGGGAGCAACCCCGACACTCCTCTGAAAATACGGGTTGCTCCCAGGTGAGAAGGTCGATTGTGTGGTCGATGGCACGAGTGTCATGCGACCGGGCGAGGGCCGAGTGTTTAGCCGACGGTGACGGCAGGCCGCCCGATGGAGAAACGGTCAGATATCGAGCTTTCATCACGGGACCCGTTCGGGCTTGTTGCCGTTGCTGCGACCATGTGTTGCACTCGGCGCTCTGTACGGGCTTTTTCATCCAAGCAACGAATGCACGCTCGAGGCGTGCGATTGCTCTCCTCTATAACAGTGGACGAGCCGTCGCCCTCCCGCGTCGCTTCGAACCGGTCCCGTGTCCAAGGCGGGACCACTGCGACTCCTCTCGAAACGACCCAGTCGACTCGGGTAGAGATATACACCTCGAGAATCCCTTCGGGCGGTTCTTCGATCACTGTACCGTAATAGCACGGCATCGAAGGTTGAGGATTGAGAGAGAAAGGGGAGTGCGAGAGCGACTCCAGGATGGCGAACGGGCCTAGCCCGGTTCCGTCGACCGTTACCTGGTTGATCCTGCCAGTAGTCATATGCTTGTCTCGAAGATTAAGCAATGCACGGCTAAGTACAATCCTGAACATACAAGAGAAACTGCAGATGGCTCATTAGATCAGTTATGGTTTATTGGAGAAAGTCTTATACCATGGATAACTGTGGTAATTCTAGAGCTTATACTAATGAGAGAGAAAGGAAAAGGGAGAAGAGAGAAGGCTTCTCGCGTTGCTTGGTGGATGGCACGAGTGTCATGCGACCTTGCGGAGGGTAGAGCGGCAGGCCGAAGGCGACGGCAGGCCGGCCCGATCCACCCGCAGAGATGAGAGAGAAAGGAGAATGGAGAGATCTACAAACCCAGATATTGAGCTTTTTCATCCGCAGAACCCCCGGTGGAGAAGAGAGAGAAGAGAGAGAAGAGAGAAGAAGAGATGAGAGGAGAGATGAAAGGGAGAAGAGAGAAGGCTTCTCGCGTTGCTTGGTGGATGGCACGAGTGTCATGCGACCTGGCAGAGGGTAGAGCGGCAGGCCGAAGGCGACGACAGACCGGCCCGATTCACCCGCAGAGATCTGGATCTCGTTCGAGAATTCGAGATCTCGTGGGGGGCAGTCGGGAGTGGCAGTCGATCAGAGAGAAAGGAGAAGGGAGAGATGAGAGAGAAAGGAGAAGGGAGAAGAGAGAAGGCTTCTCGTGTTTTTTGGTGGTTGGCACAAGTGTTATGAGAGAAAGGAGAGATGAGAGAGAAAGGAGAAGGGAAAAGAGAGAAGGCTTCTCGTGTTGTTCGGTGGATGGCACAAGTGTCATGAGAGAAAGGAGAACGGAGGGATGAGAGATGAGAGAGAAAGGAGAAGGGAGAAGAGAGTGGGCTTATCGCGTTGCTTGGTGGATGGCAAGAGTGTCATGCGACCTGGCAGAGTGGCGGGTCGATGGCGACGGCAGGCACTCCGGCCCGATGCATCCGCAGAACCCCCGGTGGCGAAGAGAGAAGAGAGAGAGAGGAGAGATGAAAGGGAGAAGAGAGAAGGCTTCTCGCGTTGCTTGGTGGATGGCACGAGTGTCATGCGACCTGGCGGAGGGTAGAGCGGCAGGCCGAAGGCGACGGCAGGCCGGCCCGATTCACCCGCAGAGATCTGGATCTCGTTCGAGAATTCGAGATCTCGTGGGGGACAGTCGGGAGGGGCAGTCGATCAGAGAGAAAGGAGAAGGGAGAGATGAGAGATGAGAGAGAAAGGAGAAGGGAGAAGGCTTCTCGTGTTTTTTGTTGGTTGGCACAAGTGTCATGAGAGAAAGGAGAGATGCTATTGAAGGGAGAAGAGAGAAGGCTTCTCGTGTTGCTTGGTGATTGGCACGAGTGTCATGCGACCGGGCGGAGGGCAGAGTCGCAGGCCGAAGGCCGAAGGCGACGGCCGGCCGGCCCGAATCACCCACAGAGATCATCGGTCTCGTTCGAAGTTTCGAGATCTCGTGGGGGGTAGTCGGGAGGGGTAGTCGAGTCGATCCGATACTCGAGAAGGCCTTCAATATCTGTCGTATGTGCATAAATGTCATCGTTGGACTCGTGCAAGATATATCCGGGAGCAACCCCGACACTCCTCTGAAAATACGGGTTGCTCCCAGGTGAAGAAGGTCGATTGTGTGGTCGATGGCACGAGTGTCATGCGACCGGGCGAGGGCCGAGTATTTAGCCGACGGTGACGGCAGGCCGCCCGATGGAGAAACGGTCAGATATCGAGCTTTCATCACGGGACCCGTTCGGGCTTGTTGCCGTTGCTGCGACCATGTGTTGCACTCGGCGCTCTGTACGGGCTTTTTCATCCAAGCAACGAATGCACGCTCGAGGCGTGCGATTGCTCTCCTCTATAACAGTGGACGAGCCGTCGCCCTCCCGCGTCGCTTCGAACCGGTCCCGTGTCCAAGGCGGGACCACTGCGACTCCTCTCGAAACGACCCAGTCGACTCGGGTAGAGATATACACCTCGAGAATCCCTTCGGGCGGTTCTTCGATCACTGTACCGTAATAGCACGGCATCGAAGGTTGAGGATTGAGAGAGAAAGGGGAGTGCGAGAGCGACTCCAGGATGGCGAACGGGCCTAGCCCGGTTCCGTCGACCGTTACCTGGTTGATCCTGCCAGTAGTCATATGCTTGTCTCGAAGATTAAGCAATGCACGGCTAAGTACAATCCTGAACATACAAGAGAAACTGCAGATGGCTCATTAGATCAGTTATGGTTTATTGGAGAAAGTCTTATACCATGGATAACTGTGGTAATTCTAGAGCTTATACTAATGAGAGAGAAAGGAAAAGGGAGAAGAGAGAAGGCTTCTCGCGTTGCTTGGTGGATGGCACGAGTGTCATGCGACCGGGCGGAGGGCAGAGTCGTAGGCCGAAGGCGACGGCAGGCCGGCCCGATCCACCCACAGAGATGAGAGAGAAAGTAGAATGGAGAGATGAAGAATGAGAGAGGAAGGAGAAGAGAGAAGGCTTCTCGCGTTGCTTGGTGGATGGCACGAGTGTCATATATGAAGCTTTCGCGGACGGGAGTCCACCCGAGACTCGAAAAGGCTCCTTGCCTGTGGTGCGTAAATATTTTTGCACGTCTAGACTCTTGCTGGCCTTCTCGGTAGGGTCAGCCGTCGTTTCATCGCGACCATGTGTTGCAACTCGGCGCTCAGAGCGGGGGTTTTCACCCACTCGCCCCGTGAGCAGAAGGTTCTTTCGTGCATATTATCTACACACCCAGATATTGAGCTTTTTCATCCGCAGAACCCCCGGTGGAGAAGAGAGAGAAGAGAGAGAGAGAGAAGAGAAGAGAGGAGAGATGAAAGGGAGAAGAGAGAAGGCTTCTCGCGTTGCTTGGTGGATGGCACGAGTGTCATGCGACCGGGCGGAGGGCAGAGTCGTAGGCCGAAGGCGACGGCATTCCGGCCCGATCCACCCGCAGAGATGAGAGAGAAAGTAGAATGGAGAGATGAAGAATGAGAGAGGAAGGAGAAGAGAGAAGGCTTCTCGCGTTGCTTGGTGGATGGCACGAGTGTCATATATAAAGCTTTCACGGACGGGAGTCCACCCGAGACTCGAAAAGGCTCCTTGCCTGTGGTGCGTAAATATTTTTGCACGTCTAGACTCTTGCTGGCCTTCTCGGTAGGGTCAGCCGTCGTTTCATCGCGACCATGTGTTGCAACTCGGCGCTCAGAGCGGGGGTTTTCACCCACTCGCCCCGTGAGCAGAAGGTTCTTTCGTGCATATTATCTACAAACCCAGATATTGAGCTTTTTCATCCGCAGAACCCCCGGTGGTGAAGAGAGAGAGAAGAGAGAGAGAGAGAAGAGAAGAGAGGAGAGATGAAAGGGAGAAGAGAGAAGGCTTCTCGCGTTGCTTGGTGGATGGCACGAGTGTCATGCGACCTTGCGGCGGGTAGAGCGGCAGGCCGAAGGCGACGGCAGGCCGGCCCGATTCACCCGCAGAGATCTGGATCTCGTTCGAGAATTCGAGATCTCGTGGGGGACAGTCGGGAGGGGCAGTCGATCAGAGAGAAAGGAGAAGGGAGAGATGAGAGATGAGAGAGAAAGGAGAAGTGAGAAGGGAGAAGGCTTCTCGTGTTTTTTGTTGGTTGGCACAAGTGTCATGAGAGAAAGTAGAGATGATAGAGAAGGGCGAAGAGAGAAGGCTTCTCGCGTTGCTTGGTGATTGGCACGAGTGTCATGCGACCGGGCGGAGGGCAGAGTCGAAGGCCGAAGGCCGAAGGCGACGGCCGGCCGGCCCGATTCACCCACAGAGATCATCGGTCTCGTTCGAAGTTTCGAGATCTCGTGGGGGGTAGTCGGGAGGGGTAGTCGAGTCGATCCGATACTCGAGAAGGCCTTCAATATCTGTCGTATGTGCATAAATGTCATGGTTGGACTCGTGCAAGATATATCCGGGAGCAACCCCGACACTCCTCTGAAAATACGGGTTGCTCCAGGTGAGAAGGTCGATTGTGTGGTCGATGGCACGAGTGTCATGCGACCGGGCGAGGGCCGAGTATTTAGCCGACGGTGACGGCAGGCCGCCCGATGGAGAAACGGTCAGATATCGAGCTTTCATCACGGGACCCGTTCGGGCTTGTTGCCGTTGCTGCGACCATGTGTTGCACTCGGCGCTCTGTACGGGCTTTTTCATCCAAGCAACGAATGCACGCTCGAGGCGTGCGATTGCTCTCCTCTATAACAGTGGACGAGCCGTCGCCCTCCCGCGTCGCTTCGAACCGGTCCCGTGTCCAAGGCGGGACCACTGCGACTCCTCTCGAAACGACCCAGTCGACTCGGGTAGAGATATACACCTCGAGAATCCCTTCGAGCGGTTCTTCGATCACTGTACCGTAATAGCACGGCATCGAAGGTTGAGGATTGAGAGAGAAAGGGGAGTGCGAGAGCGACTCCAGGATGGCGAACGGGCCTAGCCCGGTTCCGTCGACCGTTACCTGGTTGATCCTGCCAGTAGTCATATGCTTGTCTCGAAGATTAAGCAATGCACGGCTAAGTACAATCCTGAACATACAAGAGAAACTGCAGATGGCTCATTAGATCAGTTATGGTTTATTGGTCAGAGAGATTGGTCAGAGAGTCTTATACCATGGATAACTGTGGTAATTCTAGAGCTTATACTAATGAGAGAGAAAGGAAAAGGGAGAAGAGAGAAGGCTTCTCGCGTTGCTTGGTGGATGGCACGAGTGTCATGCGACCGGGCGGAGGGCAGAGTCGTAGGCCGAAGGCGACGGCAGGCCGGCCCGATCCACCCGCAGAGATGAGAGAGAAAGTAGAATGGAGAGATGAAGAATGAGAGAGGAAGGAGAAGAGAGAAGGCTTCTCGCGTTGCTTGGTGGCTGGCACGAGTGTCATGCGACCGGGCGGATGGCAGAGCGGCAGGCCGAAGGCGACGGCAGGCCGGCACGATTCACCCGCAGAGATCTGGCTCTCGTTCGAGAATTCGAGATCTCGTGGGGGGCAGTCGGAAGGGGCATTCGAGTCGATCCGAGACTCGTGAAGGCTTTCAATATCTGTCGTGTGTGTATAAATGTCATGGTTAGACACTTGCGGGCCCTCTCGTAGGGTCGGCCGTCGTTTCTTCGCGACCATGTGTTGCAACTCGGCGCTCTCACGGGGTTCATCCACTCCCCCCCCCCCCCGTGAGCAGAGGTGTTACTCCGTGCACACGTATATATCAACGTTCAGATATGAAGCTTTCGCGGACGGGAGTCCACCCGAGACTCGAAAAGGCTCCTTGCCTGTGGTGCGTAAATATTTTTGCACGTCTAGACCCTTGCTGGCCTTCTCGTTAGGGTCAGCCGTCGTTTCATCGCGACCATGTGTTGCAACTCGGCGCTCAGAACGGGGGTTTCACCCACTCGCCCCGTGAGCAGAAGATTCTTTCGTGCATATTATCTACAAACCCAGATATTGAGCTTTTTCATCCGCAGAACCCCCGGTGGAGAAGAGAGAAGAGAGAGAGAGGAGAGATGAAAGGGAGAAGAGAGAAGGCTTCTCGCGTTGCTTGGTGGATGGCACGAGTGTCATGCGACCTGGCGGAGGGTAGAGCGGCAGGCCGAAGGCGACGGCAGGCCGGCCCGATTCACCCGCAGAGATCTGGATCTCGTTCGAGAATTCGAGATCTCGTGGGGGGCAGTCGGGAGGGGCAGTCGATCAGAGAGAAAGGAGAAGGGAGAGATGAGAGATGAGAGAGAAAGGAGAGGGGAGAAGGGAGAAGAGAGAAGGCTTCTCGCGTTGCTTGGTGGATGGCACGAGTGTCATGCGACCGGGCGGAGGGCAGAGTCGTAGGCCGAAGGCGACGGCAGGCCGGCCCGATCCACCCGCAGAGATGAGAGAGAAAGTAGAATGGAGAGTCAAGAGTGCAAGATATATCCGGGAGCAACCCCGACACTCCTCTGAAAATACGGGTTGCTCCCAGGTGAGAAGGTCGATTGTGTGGTCGATGGCACGAGTGTCATGCGACCGGGCGAGGGCCGAGTATTTAGCCGACGGTGAGAGAGGAAGGAGAAGAGAGAAGGCTTCTCGCGTTGCTTGGTTACTGGCACGAGTGTCATGCGACCGGGCGGAGGGCAGAGCGGCAGGCCGAAGGCGACGGCAGGCCGTCCCGATTCACCCACAGAGATCTGGATCTCGTTCGAGAATTCGAGATCTCGTGAAGGCAGTCGAGAGGGGCATTCGAGTCGATCCGAGACTCGTGAAGGCTTTCAATATTTGTCGTGTGTGTATAAATGTCATGGTTGGACACTTGCGGGCCCTCTCGTAGGGTCGGCCGTCGTTTCTTCGCGACCATCTGTTGCAACTCGGCGCTCTCACGGGGTTCATCCACTCCCCCCCCCCCCCCCGTGAGCAGAGGTGTCCCTCCGTGCACACGTATATATCAACGTTCAGATATGAAGCTTTCGCGGACGGGAGTCCACCCGAGACTCGAAAAGGCTCCTTGCCTGTGGTGCGTAAATATTTTTGCACGTCTAGACTCTTGCTGGCCTTCTCGGTAGGGTCAGCCGTCGTTTCATCGCGACCATGTGTTGCAACTCGGCGCTCAGAGAGGGGGTTTTCACCCACTCGCCCCGTGAGCAGAAGATTCTTTCGTGCATATTATCTACAAACCCAGATATTGAGCTTTTTCATCCGCAGAACCCCCGGTGGAGAAGAGAGAAGAGAGAGAAGAGAGAGAGAGGAGAGATGAAAGGGAGAGATCTGGATCTCGTTCGAGAATTCGAGATCTCGTGGGGGCAGTCGGGAGGGGCAGTCGATCAGAGAGAAAGGAGAAGGGAGAGATGAGAGATGAGAGAGAAAGGAGAGGGGAGAAGAGAGAAGGCTTCTCGCGTTGTTCGGTGGATGGCACAAGTGTCATGAGAGAAAGGAGAAGGGAGAGATGAGAGATGAGAGAGAAAGGAGAAGGGAGAAGAGAGTAGGCTTCTCGCGTTGCTTGGTGGATGGCACGAGTGTCATGCGACCTGGCAGAGTGGCGGGTCGAAGGCGACGGCAGGCCGGCCCGATGCATCTGCAAGATCTGACCCTCGTTCGAGATTTTGAGATCTCTTTAGTGTAGCGGGTATTGGCTTAAGTGTGTGATCCAATGGTCAGAACGAGTGGGCAGAGTGAATCGGATTCTATATATGAGGGGGGTTGTAGAGTCGATCCAAGACTCGAGAAGGCTTTTAATATCTGTCGTGGGTGTATAAATGTCATGGTTGGACACTTGCGGGCCCTCTCGTAGGGTCGGCCGTCGTTTCTTCGCGACCATGTGTTGCAACTCGGCGCTCTCACGGGGTTCATCCAATCCCAGCCCCCCCCCCCCCCGTGAGCAGAGGTGTCCCTCCGTGCACACGTATATATCAACGTTCAGATATGAAGCTTTCGCGGACGGGAGTCCACCCGAGACTCGAAAAGGCTCCTTGCCTGTGGTGCGTAAATAGTTTTGCACGTCTAGACTCTTGCTGGCCTTCTCGGTAGGGTCAGCCGTCGTTTCATCGCGACCATGTGTTGCAACTCGGCGCTCAGAACGGGGGTTTTCACCCACTCGCCCCGTGAGCAGAAGATTCTTTCGTGCATATTATCTACAAACCCAGATATTGAGCTTTTTCATCCGCAGAACCCCCGGTGGAGAAGAGAGAGAAGAGAGAGAGAGAGAGAAGAGAAGAGAGGAGAGATGAAAGGGAGAAGAGAGAAGGCTTCTCGCGTTGCTTGGTGGATGGCACGAGTGTCATGCGACCTTGCGGAGGGTAGAGCGGCAGGCCGAAGGCGACGGCAGGCCGGCCCGATTCACCCGCAGAGATCTGGATATCGTTCGAGAATTCGAGATCTCGTGGGGGGCAGTCGGGAGGGGCAGTCGAACAGAGAGAAAGGACAAGGGAGAGATGAGAGATGAGAGAGAAAGGAGAAGGGAGAAGGCTTCTCGTGTTTTTTGTTAGTTGGCACAAGTGTCATGAGAGAAAGGAGAGATGATAGAGAAGGGAGAAGAGAGAAGGCTTCTCGCGTTGCTTGGTGATTGGCACGAGTGTCATGCGACCGGGCGGAGGGCAGAGCGGCAGGCCGAAGGCGACGGCAGGCCGGCCCGATTCACCCGCAGAGATCTGGATCTCGTTCGAGAATTCGAGATCTCGTGGGGGCAGTCGGGAGGGGCATTCGAGTCGATCCGAGACTCGTGAAGGCCTTCAATATCTGTCGTACGTGTATAAATGTCATGGTTGGACTCGTGCAAGATATATCCGGGAGCAACCCCGACACTCCTCTGAAAATACGGGTTGCTCCCAGGTGAGAAGGTCGATTGTGTGGTCGATGGCACGAGTGTCATGCGACCGGGCGAGGGCCGAGTATTTAGCCGACGGTGACGGTGACACTCGCCCCGTGAGCAGAAGATTCTTTCGTGCATATTATCTACAAACCCAGATATTGAGCTTTTCATCCGCAGAACCCCCGGTGGAGAAAAGAGAAGAGAGAGAAGAGAGAGAGAGAGGAGAGATGAAAGGGAGAAGAGAGAAGGCTTCTCGCGTTGCTTGGTGGATGGCACGAGTGTCATGCGACCTGGCGGAGGGTAGAGCGGCAGGCCGAAGGCGACGGCAGGCCGGCCCGATTCACCCGCAGAGATCTGGATCTCGTTCGATAATTCGAGATGTCGTGGGGGCAGTCGGGAGGGGCAGTCGATCAGAGAGAAAGGAGAAGGGAGAGATGAGAGATGAGAAAGGAGAGGGGAGAAGAGAGAAGGCTTCTCGCGTTGTTCGGTGGATGGCACAAGTGTCATGAGAGAAAGGAGAAGGGAGAGATGAGAGATGAGAGAGAAAGGAGAAGGGAGAAGAGAGTAGGCTTCTCGCGTTGCTTGGTGGATGGCACGAGTGTCATGCGACCTGGCAGAGTGGCGGGTCGAAGGCGACGGCAGGCCGGCCCGATGCATCTGCAAGATCTGACCCTCGTTCGAGATTTTGAGATCTCTTTAGTGTAGCGGGTATTGGCTTAAGTGTGTGATCCAATAGTCAGAACGAGTGGGCAGAGTGAATCGGATTCTATATATGAGGGGGGTTGTAGAGTCGATCCAAGACTCGAGAAGGCTTTTAATATCTGTCGTGGGTGTATAAATGTCATGGTTGGACACTTGCGGGCCCTCTCGTAGGGTCGGCCGTCGTTTCTTCGCGACCATGTGTTGCAACTCGGCGCTCTCACGGGGTTCATCCACTCCCCCCCCCCCCCCCGTGAGCAGAGGTGTCCCTCCGTGCACACGTATATATCAACGTTCAGATATGAAGCTTTCGCGGACGGGAGTCCACCCGAGACTCGAAAAGGCTCCTTGCCTGTGGTGCGTAAATATTTTTGCACGTCTAGACTCTTGCTGGCCTTCTCGGTAGGGTCAGCCGTCGTTTCATCGCGACCATGTGTTGCAACTCGGCGCTCAGAGAGGGGGTTTTCACCCACTCGCCCCGTGAGCAGAAGGTTCTTTCGTGCATATTATCTACAAACCCAGATATTGAGCTTTTTCATCCGCAGAACCCCCGGTGGAGAAGAGAGAGAGAAGAGAGAGAGAGAAGAGAAGAGAGGAGAGATGAAAGGGAGAAGAGAGAAGGCTTCTCGCGTTGCTTGGTGGATGGCACGAGTGTCATGCGACCGGGCGGGAGGGTAGAGCGGCAGGCCGAAGGCGACGGCAGGCCGGCCCGATTCACCCGCAGAGATCTGGATCTCGTTCGAGAATTCGAGATCTCGTGGGGGACAGTCGGGAGGGGCAGTCGATCAGAGAGAAAGGAGAAGGGAGAGATGAGAGATGAGAGAGAAAGGAGAGGGGAGAAGAGAGAAGAGAGAAGAGAGAAGGCTTCTCGCGTTGCTTGGTGGATGGCACGAGTGTCATGCGACCGGGCGGAGGGCAGAGTCGTAGGCCGAAGGCGACGGCAGGCCGGCCCGATCCACCCGCAGAGATTAGAGAGAAAGTAGAATGGAGAGATGAAGAATGAGAGAGGAAGGAGAAGAGAGAAGGCTTCTCGCGTTGCTTGGTTACTGGCACGAGTGTCATGCGACCGGGCGGAGGGCAGAGCGGCAGGCCGAAGGCGACGGCAGGCCGGCCCGATTCACCCACAGAGATCTGGATCTCGTTCGAGAATTCGAGATCTCGTGGGGGGCAGTCGGGAGGGGCATTCGAGTCGATCCGAGACTCGTGAAGGCTTTCAATATCTGTCGTGTGTGTATAAATGTCATGGTTGGACACTTGCGGGCCCTCTCGTAGGGTCGGCCGTCGTTTCTTCGCGACCATGTGTTGCAACTCGGCGCTCTCACGGGGTTCATCCACTCCCCCCCCCCCCCGTGAGCAGAGGTGTCCTCCGTGCACACGTATATATCAACGTTCAGATATGAAGCTTTCGCGGACGGGAGTCCACCCGAGACTCGAAAAGGCTCCTTGCTTGTGGTGCGTAAATATTTTTGCACGTCTAGACTCTTGCTGGCCTTCTCGGTAGGGTCAGCCGTCGTTTCATCGCGACCATGTGTTGCAACTCGGCGCTCAGAACGGGGGTTTTCACCCACTCGCCCCGTGAGCAGAAGGTTCTTTCGTGCATATTATCTACACACCCAGATATTGAGCTTTTTCATCCGCAGAACCCCCGTTGGAGAAGAGAGAGAAGAGAGAGAGAGAGAAGAGAAGAGAGGAGAGATGAAAGGGAGAAGAGAGAAGGCTTCTCGCGTTGCTTGGTGGATGGCACGAGTGTCATGCGACCTTGCGGAGGGTAGAGCGGCAGGCCGAAGGCGACGGCAGGCCGGCCCGATTCACCCGCAGAGATCTGGATCTCGTTCGAGAATTCGAGATCTCGTGGGGGACAGTCGGGAGGGGCAGTCGATCAGAGAGAAAGGAGAAGGGAGAGATGAGAGAGAAAGGAGAAGGGAGAAGGCTTCTCGTGTTTTTTGTTGGTTGGCACAAGTGTCATGAGAGAAAGGAGAGATGATAGAGAAGGGAGAAGAGAGAAGGCTTCTCGCGTTGCTTGGTGATTGGCACGAGTGTCATGCGACCAGGCGGAGGGCAGAGTCGCAGGCCGAAGGCCGAAGGCGACGGCAGGCCGGCCCGATTCACCCACAGAGATCATCGGTCTCGTTCGAAGTTTCGAGATCTCGTGGGGGGTAGTCGGGAGGGGTAGTCGAGTCGATCCGATACTCGAGAAGGCCTTCAATATCTGTCGTATGTGCATAAATGTCATGGTTGGACTCGTGCAAGATATATCCGGGAGCAACCCCGACACTCCTCTGAAAATACGGGTTGCTCCCAGGTGAGAAGGTCGATTGTGTGGTCGATGGCACGAGTGTCATGCGACCGGGCGAGGGCCGAGTATTTAGCCGACGGTGACGGCAGGCCGCCCGATGGAGAAACGGTCAGATATCGAGCTTTCATCACGGGACCCGTTCGGGCTTGTTGCCGTTGCTGCGACCATGTGTTGCACTCGGCGCTCTGTACGGGCTTTTTCATCCAAGCAACGAATGCACGCTCGAGGCGTGCGATTGCTCTCCTCTATAACAGTGGACGAGCCGTCGCCCTCCCGCGTCGCTTCGAACCGGTCCCGTGTCCAAGGCGGGACCACTGCGACTCCTCTCGAAACGACCCAGTCGACTCGGGTAGAGATATACACCTCGAGAATCCCTTCGGGCGGTTCTTCGATCACTGTACCGTAATAGCACGGCATCGAAGGTTGAGGATTGAGAGAGAAAGGGGAGTGCGAGAGCGACTCCAGGATGGCGAACGGGCCTAGCCCGGTTCCGTCGACCGTTACCTGGTTGATCTTGCCAGTAGTCATATGCTTGTCTCGAAGATTAAGCAATGCACGGCTAAGTACAATCCTGAACATACAAGAGAAACTGCAGATGGCTCATTAGATCAGTTATGGTTTATTGGAGAAAGTCTTATACCATGGATAACTGTGGTAATTCTAGAGCTTATACTAATGAGAGAGAAAGGAAAAGGGAGAAGAGAGAAGGCTTCTCGCGTTGCTTGGTGGATGGCACGAGTGTCATGCGACCGGGCGGAGGGCAGAGTCGTAGGCCGAAGGCGACGGCAGGCCGGCCCGATCCACCCGCAGAGATGAGAGAGAAAGTAGAATGGAGAGATGAAGAATGAGAGAGGAAGGAGAAGAGAGAAGGCTTCTCGCGTTGCTTAATGGATGGCACGAGTGTCATGCGACCTGGCGGAGGGTAGAGCGGCAGGCCGAAGGCGACGGCAGGCCGGCCAGATTCACCCGCAGAGATCTGGATCTCGTTCGAGAATTCGAGATCTCGTGGGGGGCAGTCGGGAGGGGCAGTCGATCAGAGAGAAAGGAGAAGGGAGAGATGAGAGATGAGAGAGAAAGGAGAGGGGAGAAGGGAGAAGAGAGAAGGCTTCTCGCGTTGTTCGGTGGATGGCACAAGTGTCATGAGAGAAAGGAGAAGGGAGAGATGAGAGATGAGAGAGAAAGGAGAAGGGAGAAGAGAGTAGGCTTCTCGCGTTGCTTGGTGGATGGCACGAGTGTCATGCGACCTGGCAGAGTGGCGGGTCGAAGGCGACGGCAGGCCGGCCCGATGCATCTGCAAGATCTGACCCTCGTTCGAGATTTTGAGATCTCTTTAGTGTAGCGGGTATTGGCTTAAGTGTGTGATCCAATGGTCAGAACGAGTGGGCAGAGTGAATCGGATTCTATATATGGAGGGGGGTTGTAGAGTCGATCCAAGACTCGAGAAGGCTTTTAATATCTGTCGTGGGTGTATAAATGTCATGGTTGGACACTTGCGGGCCCTCTCGTAGGGTCGGCCGTCGTTTCTTCGCGACCATGTGTTGCAACTCGGCGCTCTCACGGGGTTCATCCACTCCCCCCCCCCCCCCCCCCGTGAGCAGAGGTGTCCCTCCGTTCACACGTATATATCAACGTTCAGATATGAAGCTTTCGCGGACGGGAGTCCACCCGAGACTCGAAAAGGCTCCTTGCCTGTGGTGCGTAAATATTTTTGCACGTCTAGACTCTTGCTGGCCTTCTCGGTAGGGTCAGCCGTCGTTTCATCGCGACCATGTGTTGCAACTCGGCGCTCAGAGCGGGGGTTTTCACCCACTCGCCCCGTGAGCAGAAGGTTCTTTCGTGCATATTATCTACAAACCCAGATATTGAGCTTTTTCATCCGCAGAACCCCCGGTGGAGAAGAGAGAGAGAAGAGAGAGAGAGAGAAGAGAAGAGAGGAGAGATGAAAGGGAGAAGAGAGAAGGCTTCTCGCGTTGCTTGGTGGATGGCACGAGTGTCATGCGACCTTGCGGCGGGTAGAGCGGCAGGCCGAAGGCGACGGCAGGCCGGCCCGATTCACCCGCAGAGATCTGGATCTCGTTCGAGAATTCGAGATCTCGTGGGGGACAGTCGGGAGGGGCAGTCGATCAAAGAGAAAGGAGAAGGGAGAGATGAGAGATGAGAGAGAAAGGAGAAGTGAGAAGGGAGAAGGCTTCTCGTGTTTTTTGTTGGTTGGCACAAGTGTCATGAGAGAAAGGAGAGATGATAGAGAAGGGAGAAGAGAGAAGGCTTCTCGCGTTGCTTGGTGATTGGCACGAGTGTCATGCGACCGGGCGGAGGGCAGAGTCGCAGGCCGAAGGCCGAAGGCGACGGCAGGCCGGCCCGATTCACCCACAGAGATCATCGGTCTCGTTCGAGAATTCGAGATCTCGTGGGGGGCAGTCGGGAGGGGCATTCGAGTCGATCCGAGACTCGTGAAGGCTTTCAATATCTGTCGTGTGTGTATAAATGTCATGGTTGGACACTTGCGGGCCCTCTCGTAGGGTCGGCCGTCGTTTCTTCGCGACCATGTGTTGAAACTCGGCGCTCTCACGGGGTTCATCCACTCCCCCCCCCCCCCGTGAGCAGAGGTGTCCCTCCGTTCACACGTATATATCAACGTTCAGATATGAAGCTTTCGCGGACGGGAGTCCACCCGAGACTCGAAAAGGCTCCTTGCCTGTGGTGCGTAAATATTTTTGCACGTCTAGACTCTTGCTGGCCTTCTCGGTAGGGTCAGCCGTCGTTTCATCGCGACCATGTGTTGCAACTCGGCGCTCAGAGCGGGGGTTTTCACCCACTCGCCCCGTGAGCAGAAGGTTCTTTCGTGCATATTATCTACAAACCCAGATATTGAGCTTTTTCATCCGCAGAACCCCCGGTGGAGAAGAGAGAGAGAAGAGAGAGAGAGAGAAGAGAAGAGAGGAGAGATGAAAGGGAGAAGAGAGAAGGCTTCTCGCGTTGCTTGGTGGATGGCACGAGTGTCATGCGACCTTGCGGCGGGTAGAGCGGCAGGCCGAAGGCGACGGCAGGCCGGCCCGATTCACCCGCAGAGATCTGGATCTCGTTCGAGAATTCGAGATCTCGTGGGGGACAGTCGGGAGGGGCAGTCGATCAAAGAGAAAGGAGAAGGGAGAGATGAGAGATGAGAGAGAAAGGAGAAGTGAGAAGGGAGAAGGCTTCTCGTGTTTTTTGTTGGTTGGCACAAGTGTCATGAGAGAAAGGAGAGATGATAGAGAAGGGAGAAGAGAGAAGGCTTCTCGCGTTGCTTGGTGATTGGCACGAGTGTCATGCGACCGGGCGGAGGGCAGAGTCGCAGGCCGAAGGCCGAAGGCGACGGCAGGCCGGCCCGATTCACCCACAGAGATCATCGGTCTCGTTCGAGAATTCGAGATCTCGTGGGGGGCAGTCGGGAGGGGCATTCGAGTCGATCCGAGACTCGTGAAGGCTTTCAATATCTGTCGTGTGTGTATAAATGTCATGGTTGGACACTTGCGGGCCCTCTCGTAGGGTCGGCCGTCGTTTCTTCGCGACCATGTGTTGAAACTCGGCGCTCTCACGGGGTTCATCCACTCCCCCCCGTGAGCAGAGGTGTCCCTCCGTGCACACGTATATATCAACGTTCAGATATGAAGCTTTCGCGGACGGGAGTCCACCCGAGACTCGAAAAGGCTCCTTGCCTGTGGTGCGTAAATATTTTTGCACGTCTAGACTCTTGCTGGCCTTCTCGGTAGGGTCAGCCGTCGTTTCATCGCGACCATGTGTTGCAACTCGGCGCTCAGAACGGGGGTTTTCACCAACTCGCCCCGTGAGCAGAAGATTCGTTCGTGCATATTATCTACAAACCCAGATATTGAGCTTTTTCATCCGTAGAACCCCCGGTGGAGAAGAGAGAAGAGAGAGAAGAGAGAGAGAGGAGAGATGAAAGGGAGAAGAGAGAAGGCTTCTCGCGTTGCTTGGTGGATGGCACGAGTGTCATGCGACCTGGCGGAGGGTAGAGCGGCAGGCCGAAGGCGACGGCAGGCCGGCCCGATTCACCCGCAGAGATCTGGATCTCGTTCGAGAATTCGAGATCTCGTGGGGGGCAGTCGGGAGGGGCAGTCGATCAGAGAGAAAGGAGAAGGGAGAGATGAGAGATGAGAGAGAAAGGAGAGGGGAGAAGAGAGAAGGCTTCTGGCGTTGCTTGGTAGATGGCACGAGTGTCATGCGACCGGGCGGAGGGCAGAGTCGTAGGCCGAAGGCGACGGCACGCCGGCCTGATCCACCCGCAGAGATGAGAGAGAAAGTAGAATGGAGAGATGAAGAATGAGAGAGGAAGGAGAAGAGAGAAGGCTTCTCGCGTTGCTTGGTGGCTGGCACGAGTGTCATGCGACCGGGCGGAGGGCAGAGCGGCAGGCCGAAGGCGACGGCAGGCCGGCCCGATTCACCCGCAGAGATCTGGATCTCGTTCGAGAATTCGAGATCTCGTGGGGGCAGTCGGGAGGGGCATTCGAGTCGATCCGAGACTCGTGAAGGCTTTCAATATCTGTCGTGTGTGTATAAATGTCATGGTTGGACACTTGCGGGCCCTCTCGTAGGGTCGGCCGTCGTTTCTTCGCGACCATGTGTTGCAACTCGGCGCTCTCACGGGGTTCATCCACTCCCCCCGTGAGCAGAGGTGTCCCTCCGTGCACACGTATATATCAACGTTCAGATATGAAGCTTTCGCGGACGGGAGTCCACCCGAGACTCGAAAAGGCTCCTTGCCTGTGGTGCGTAAATATTTTTGCACGTCTAGACTCTTGCTGGCCTTCTCGGTAGGGTCAGCCGTCGTTTCATCGCGACCATGTGTTGCAACTCGGCGCTCAGAACGGGGGTTTTCACCCACTCGCCCCGTGAGCAGAAGATTCTTTCGTGCATATTATCTACAAACCCAGATATTGAGCTTTTTCATCCGCAGAACCCCCGGTGGAGAAGAGAGAAGAGAGAGAAGAGAGAGAGAGGAGAGATGAAAGGGAGAAGAGAGAAGGCTTCTCGCGTTGCTTGGTGGGGATGGCACGAGTGTCATGCGACCTGGCGGAGGGTAGAGCGGCAGGCCGAAGGCGACGGCAGGCCGGCCCGATTCACCCGCAGAGATCTGGATCTCGTTCGAGAATTCGAGATCTCGTGGGGGGCAGTCGGGAGGGGCAGTCGATCAGAGAGAAAGGAGAAGGGAGAGATGAGAGATGAGAGAGAAAGGAGAAGGGAGAAGAGAGAAGGCTTCTCGCGTTGTTCGGTGGATGGCACAAGTGTCATGAGAGAAAGGAGAAGGGAGAGATGAGAGATGAGAGAGAAAGGAGAAGGGAGAAGAGAGTAGGCTTCTCGCGTTGCTTGGTGGATGGCACGAGTGTCATGCGACCTGGCAGAGTGGCGGGTCGAAGGCGACGGCAGGCCGGCCCGATGCATCTGCAAGATCTGACCCTCGTTCGAGATTTTGAGATCTCTTTAGTGTAGCGGGTATTGGCTTAAGTGTGTGATCCAATGGTCAGAACGAGTGGGCAGAGTGAATCGGATTCTTTATATGAGGGGGGTTGTAGAGTCGATCCAAGACTCGAGAAGGCTTTTCATATCTGTCGTGGGTGTATAAATGTCATGGTTGGACACTTGCGGGCCCTCTCGTAGGGTCGGCCGTCGTTTCTTCGCGACCATGTGTTGCAACTCGGCGCTCTCACGGGGTTCATCCACTCCCCCCGTGAGCAGAGGTGTCCCTCCGTGCACACGTATATATCAACGTTCAAATATGAAGCTTTCGCGGACGGGAGTCCACCCGAGACTCGAAAAGGCTCCTTGCCTGTGGTGCGTAAATATTTTTGCACGTCTAGACTCTTGCTGGCCTTCTCGGTAGGGTCAGCCGTCGTTTCATCGCGACCATGTGTTGCAACTCGGCGCTCAGAGCGGGGGTTTTCACCCACTCGCCCCGTGAGCAGAAGGTTCTTTCGTGCATATTATCTACAAACCCAGATATTGAGCTTTTTCATCCGCAGAACCCCCGGTGGAGAAGAGAGAGAAGAGAGAGAAGAGAGAGAGAGGAGAGATGAAAGGGAGAAGAGAGAAGGCTTCTCGCGTTGCTTGGTGGATGGCACGAGTGTCATGCGACCTGGCGGAGGGTAGAGCGGCAGGCCGAAGGCGACGGCAGGCCGGCCCGATTCACCCGCAGAGATCTGGATCTCGTTCGAGAATTCGAGATCTCGTGGGGGCAGTCGGGAGGGGCATTCGAGTCGATCCGAGACTCGTGAAGGCTTTCAATATCTGTCGTGTGTGTATAAATGTCATGGTTGGACACTTGCGGGCCCTCTCGTAGGGTCGGCCGTCGTTTCTTCGCGACCATGTGTTGCAACTCGGCGCTCTCACGGGGTTCATCCACTCCCCCCGTGAGCAGAGGTGTCCCTCCGTGCACACGTATATATCAACGTTCAGATATGAAGCTTTCGCGGACGGGAGTCCACCCGAGACTCGAAAAGGCTCCTTGCCTGTGGTGCGTAAATATTTTTGCACGTCTAGACTCTTGCTGGCCTTCTCGGTAGGGTCAGCCGTCGTTTCATCGCGACCATGTGTTGCAACTCGGCGCTCAGAACGGGGGTTTTCACCCACTCGCCCCGTGAGCAGAAGATTCTTTCGTGCATATTATCTACAAACCCAGATATTGAGCTTTTTCATCCGCAGAACCCCCGGTGGAGAAGAGAGAGAAGAGAGAGAGAGGAGAGATGAAAGGGAGAAGAGAGAAGGCTTCTCGCGTTGCTTGGTGGGGATGGCACGAGTGTCATGCGACCTGGCGGAGGGTAGAGCGGCAGGCCGAAGGCGACGGCAGGCCGGCCCGATTCACCCGCAGAGATCTGGATCTCGTTCGAGAATTCGAGATCTCGTGGGGGGCAGTCGGGAGGGGCAGTCGATCAGAGAGAAAGGAGAAGGGAGAGATGAGAGATGAGAGATGGGAGAGGGGAGAAGGGAGAAGAGAGAAGGCTTCTCGCGTTGTTCGGTGGATGGCACAAGTGTCATGAGAGAAAGGAGAAGGGAGAGATGAGAGATGAGAGAGAAAGGAGAAGGGAGAAGAGAGTAGGCTTCTCGCGTTGCTTGGTGGATGGCACGAGTGTCATGCGACCTGGCAGAGTGGCGGGTCGAAGGCGACGGCAGGCCGGCCCGATGCATCTGCAAGATCTGACCCTCGTTCGAGATTTTGAGATCTCTTTAGTGTAGCGGGTATTGGCTTAAGTGTGTGATCCAATGGTCAGAACGAGTGGGCAGAGTGAATCGGATTCTTTATATGAGGGGGGTTGTAGAGTCGATCCAAGACTCGAGAAGGCTTTTCATATCTGTCGTGGGTGTATAAATGTCATGGTTGGACACTTGCGGGCCCTCTCGTAGGGTCGGCCGTCGTTTCTTCGCGACCATGTGTTGCAACTCGGCGCTCTCACGGGGTTCATCCACTCCCCCCGTGAGCAGAGGTGTCCCTCCGTGCACACGTATATATCAACGTTCAAATATGAAGCTTTCGCGGACGGGAGTCCACCCGAGACTCGAAAAGGCTCCTTGCCTGTGGTGCGTAAATATTTTTGCACGTCTAGACTCTTGCTGGCCTTCTCGGTAGGGTCAGCCGTCGTTTCATCGCGACCATGTGTTGCAACTCGGCGCTCAGAGCGGGGGTTTTCACCCACTCGCCCCGTGAGCAGAAGGTTCTTTCGTGCATATTATCTACAAACCCAGATATTGAGCTTTTTCATCCGCAGAACCCCCGGTGGAGAGAGAGAGAAGAGATAGAGAGAAGAGATGAAAGGGAGAAGAGAGAAGGCTTCTCGCGTTGCTTGGTGGATGGCACGAGTGTCATGCGACCTGGCGGAGGGTAGAGCGGCAGGCCGAAGGCGACGGCAGGCCGGCCCGATTCACCCGCAGAGATCTGGATCTCGTTCGAGAATTCGAGATCTCGTGGGGGCAGTCGGGAGGGGCATTCGAGTCGATCCGAGACTCGTGAAGGCTTTCAATATCTGTCGTGTGTGTATAAATGTCATGGTTGGACACTTGCGGGCCCTCTCGTAGGGTCGGCCGTCGTTTCTTCGCGACCATGTGTTGCAACTCGGCGCTCTCACGGGGTTCATCCACTCCCCCCGTGAGCAGAGGTGTCCCTCCGTGCACACGTATATATCAACGTTCAGATATGAAGCTTTCGCGGACGGGAGTCCACCCGAGACTCGAAAAGGCTCCTTGCCTGTGGTGCGTTAATATTTTTGCACGTCTAGACTCTTGCTGGCCTTCTCGGTAGGGTCAGCCGTCGTTTCATCGCGACCATGTGTTGCAACTCGGCGCTCAGAACGGGGGTTTTCACCCACTCGCCCCGTGAGCAGAAGATTCTTTCGTGCATATTATCTACAAACCCAGATATTGAGCTTTTTCATCCGCAGAACCCCCGGTGGAGAAGAGAGAGAAGAGAGAGAGAGGAGAGATGAAAGGGAGAAGAGAGAAGGCTTCTCGCGTTGCTTGGTGGGGATGGCACGAGTGTCATGCGACCTGGCGGAGGGTAGAGCGGCAGGCCGAAGGCGACGGCAGGCCGGCCCGATTCACCCGCAGAGATCTGGATCTCGTTCGAGAATTCGAGATCTCGTGGGGGGCAGTCGGGAGGGGCAGTCGATCAGAGAGAAAGGAGAAGGGAGAGATGAGAGATGAGAGATGGGAGAGGGGAGAAGGGAGAAGAGAGAAGGCTTCTCGCGTTGTTCGGTGGATGGCACAAGTGTCATGAGAGAAAGGAGAAGGGAGAGATGAGAGATGAGAGAGAAAGGAGAAGGGAGAAGAGAGTAGGCTTCTCGCGTTGCTTGGTGGATGGCACGAGTGTCATGCGACCTGGCAGAGTGGCGGGTCGAAGGCGACGGCAGGCCGGCCCGATGCATCTGCAAGATCTGACCCTCGTTCGAGATTTTGAGATCTCTTTAGTGTAGCGGGTATTGGCTTAAGTGTGTGATCCAATGGTCAGAACGAGTGGGCAGAGTGAATCGGATTCTTTATATGAGGGGGGTTGTAGAGTCGATCCAAGACTCGAGAAGGCTTTTCATATCTGTCGTGGGTGTATAAATGTCATGGTTGGACACTTGCGGGCCCTCTCGTAGGGTCGGCCGTCGTTTCTTCGCGACCATGTGTTGCAACTCGGCGCTCTCACGGGGTTCATCCACTCCCCCCGTGAGCAGAGGTGTCCCTCCGTGCACACGTATATATCAACGTTCAAATATGAAGCTTTCGCGGACGGGAGTCCACCCGAGACTCGAAAAGGCTCCTTGCCTGTGGTGCGTAAATATTTTTGCACGTCTAGACTCTTGCTGGCCTTCTCGGTAGGGTCAGCCGTCGTTTCATCGCGACCATGTGTTGCAACTCGGCGCTCAGAGCGGGGGTTTTCACCCACTCGCCCCGTGAGCAGAAGGTTCTTTCGTGCATATTATCTACAAACCCAGATATTGAGCTTTTTCATCCGCAGAACCCCCGGTGGAGAGAGAGAGAAGAGATAGAGAGAAGAGAAGAGAGGAGAGATGAAAGGGAGAAGAGAGATGATAGAGAAGGGAGAAGAGAGAAGGCTTCTCGCGTTGCTTGGTGATTGGCACGAGTGTCATGCGACCGGGCGGAGGGCAGAGTCGCAGGCCGAAGGCCGAAGGCGACGGCAGGCCGGCCCGATTCACCCACAGAGATCATCGGTCTCGTTCGAAGTTTCGAGATCTCGTGGGGGGTAGTCGGGTGGGGTAGTCGAGTCGATCCGATACTCGAGAAGGCCTTCAATATCTGTCGTACGTGTATAAATGTCATGGTTGGACTCGTGCAAGATATATCCGGGAGCAACCCCGACACTCCTCTGAAAATACGGGTTGCTCCCAGGTGAGAAGGTCGATTGTGTGGTCGATGGCACGAGTGTCATGCGACCGGGCGAGGGCCGAGTATTTAGCCGACGGTGACGGCAGGCCGCCCGATGGAGAAACGGTCAGATATCGAGCTTTCATAACGGGACCCGTTCGGGCTTGTTGCCGTTGCTGCGACCATGTGTTGCACTCGGCGCTCTGTACGGGCTTTTTCATCCAAGCAACGAATGCACGCTCGAGGCGTGCGATTGCTCTCCTCTATAACAGTGGACGAGCCGTCGCCCTCCCGCGTCGCTTCGAACCGGTCCCGTGTCCAAGGCGGGACCACTGCGACTCCTCTCGAAACGACCCAGTCGACTCGGGTAGAGATATACACCTCGAGAATCCCTTCGGGCGGTTCTTCGATCACTGTACCGTAATAGCACGGCATCGAAGGTTGAGGATTGAGAGAGAAAGGGGAGTGCGAGAGCGACTCCAGGATGGCGAACGGCCTAGCCCGGTTCCGTCGACCGTTACCTGGTTGATCCTGCCAGTAGTCATATGCTTGTCTCGAAGATTAAGCAATGCACGGCTAAGTACAATCCTGAACATACAAGAGAAACTGCAGATGGCTAATTAGATCAGTTATGGTTTATTGGAGAAAGTCTTATACCATGGATAACTGTGGTAATTCTAGAGCTTATACTAATGAGAGAGAAAGGAAAAGGGAGAAGAGAGAAGGCTTCTCGCGTTGCTTGGTGGATGGCACGAGTGTCATGCGACCGGGCGGAGGGCAGAGTCGTAGGCCGAAGGCGACGGCAGGCCGGCCCGATCCACCCGCAGAGATGAGAGAGAAAGTAGAATGGAGAGATGAAGAATGAGAGAGGAAGGAGAAGAGAGAAGGCTTCTCGCGTTGCTTGGTGGCTGGCACGAGTGTCATGCGATCGGGCGGAGGGCAGAGCGGCAGGCCGAAGGCGACGGCAGGCCGGCCCGATTCACCCGCAGAGATCTGGATCTCGTTCGAGAATTCGAGATCTCGTGGGGGCAGTCGGGAGGGGCATTCGAGTCGATCCGAGACTCGTGAAGGCTTTCAATATCTGTCGTGTGTGTATAAATGTCATGGTTGGACACTTGCGGGCCCTCTCGTAGGGTCGGCCGTCGTTTCTTCGCGACCATGTGTTGCAACTCGGCGCTCTCACGGGGTTCATCCACTCCCCCCGTGAGCAGAGGTGTCCCTCCGTGCACACGTATATATCAACGTTCAGATATGAAGCTTTCGCGGACGGGAGTCCACCCGAGACTCGAAAAGGCTCCTTGCCTGTGGTGCGTAAATATTTTTGCACGTCTAGACTCTTGCTGGCCTTCTCGGTAGGGTCAGCCGTCGTTTCATCGCGACCATGTGTTGCAACTCGGCACTCAGAACGGGGGTTTTCACCCACTCGCCCCGTGAGCAGAAGATTCTTTCGTGCATATTATCTACAAACCCAGATATTGAGCTTTTTCATCCGCAGAACCCCCGGTGGAGAAGAGAGAAGAGAGAGGAGAGATGAAAGGGAGAAGAGAGAAGGCTTCTCGCGTTGCTTGGTGGATGGCACGAGTGTCATGCGACCTGGCGGAGGGTAGAGCGGCAGGCCGAAGGCGACGGCAGGCCGGCCCGATTCACCCGCAGAGATCTGGATCTCGTTCGAGAATTCGAGATCTCGTGGGGGGCAGTCGGGAGGGGCAGTCGATCAGAGAGAAAGGAGAAGGGAGAGATGAGAGATCAGAGAGAAAGGAGAGGGGAGAAGGGAGAAGAGAGAAGGCTTCTCGCGTTGTTCGGTGGATGGCACAAGTGTCATGAGAGAAAGGAGAAGGGAGAGATGAGAGATGAGAGAGAAAGGAGAAGGGAGAAGAGAGTAGGCTTCTCGCGTTGCTTGGTGGATGGCACGAGTGTCATGCGACCTGGCAGAGTGGCGGGTCGAAGGCGACGGCAGGCCGGCCCGATGCATCTGCAAGATCTGACCCTCGTTCGAGATTTTGAGATCTCTTTAGTGTAGCGGGTATTGGCTTAAGTGTGTGATCCAATGGTCAGAACGAGTGGGCAGAGTGAATCGGATTCTATATATGGAGGGGGGTTGTAGAGTCGATCCAAGACTCGAGAAGGCTTTTAATATCTGTCGTGGGTGTATAAATGTCATGGTTGGACACTTGCGGGCCCTCTCGTAGGGTCGGCCGTCGTTTCTTTGCGACCATGTGTTGCAACTCGGCGCTCTCACGGGGTTCCCTCACTCCCCACCCCCCCGTGAGCAGAGGTGTCCCTCCGTGCACACGTATATATCAACGTTCAGATATGAAGCTTTCGCGGACGGGAGTCCACCCGAGACTCGAAAAGGCTCCTTGCCTGTGGTGCGTAAATATTTTTGCACGTCTAGACTCTTGCTGGCCTTCTCGGTAGGGTCAGCCGTCGTTTCATCGCGACCATGTGTTGCAACTCGGCGCTCAGAGCGGGGGTTTTCACCCACTCGCCCCGTGAGCAGAAGGTTCTTTCGTGCATATTATCTACAAACCCAGATATTGAGCTTTTTCATCCGCAAAAGAGTGTTGTTTGATGGATGGCACAAATGTCATGAGAGAAAGGAGAAAGGAGAAGGGAGAGATGCGACGGCAGAGAGATGAGAGAGAAAGGAGAAGGGAGAAGAGAGAAGACCTCTCGTGTTGTTTGGTGGATGGCACAAGTGTCATGAGAGAAAGGAAAAGGGCGGCAGTCGAAGGCGACGGCAGGCCGGCCCGATTCACCCGCAGAGATCTGGATCTCGTTCGAGAATTCGAGATCTCGTGGGGGCAGTCGGGAGGGGAAATCGAGTCGATCCGAGATTCGTGAAGGCTTTCAATATCTGTCGTGTGTGTATAAATGTCATGGTTGGACTCTTGCGGGCCTCTCGTAGGGTCGGCCGTCGTTTCTTCGCGACCATGTGCTGCAACTCGGCGCTCTCACGGGGTTCATCCACTCCCCGCCCCCCCCCCCCCCGTGAGCAGAGGTGTCCCTCCGTGCCCTCCGGTAGGTGTCCTTCCGGTAGAACAAGTCCACCCGAATCTCGAAAAGGCTCCTTGCCTGTGGTGCGTAAATATTTTTTGGGCAGAAAAGGTAAGTTATTTATAATAAAAAAAAAGGTCGTTATTCATAATTAGAAAAAAGGTCCGTTATTCATAATCGAAAAAAAGGTTTGTTATTCATAATGTAAAAAAATAGTTTGATTTTCATAATTCGCAAAAAGGTTTGTTTTTCATAATTTGCCCACAGGAGAATTTTTCCATTACCTTTTTGGGGGAAGGGGGAGGAGGGGAGGGTTGCTCCGCCCTGCGGACCTTATGGACACTGATTTTTAATTGTGATTTAAATGGTGCACATGACAACTTATATACTGTAGCTCTATCAACATATGGCTGTATTGTAAGTGTCTATTGGAAAATGGTTTAACATTTAACTGTTTTGTTGCTAATGCAGACGAAGATACCACCCAACTTCACACAAGCTGGCCTTACAGAAGCTGGCCTTGGTAATAAAAAGGTGTTGCTGTCCTCAAATGCAACCCCTCTGGAGGTGAGGACCTCATTATATGAGTCTTTTCCAAAACTGGAGAGAGCAGGAGGATTTGAATGCCTGACAGGCAATGGCACCACAAAATGCCTGGTACCAATACCATTGCCGAGAGATGGATACAGTGCTACCAGTTTACATGCAGCAGCCAAGAAGGCCTATCCAAAACAATATTAACTTGGATGTTCCACATGTAAGCATTAACCATACAATTTTCAATGTTCATGTTAATAAAATGCTCATACCATGATGCAGCAATCATTGAATGTGTACCTCACAACTTGTTCCATTTGAAAGAATACCAGATATTCTTCCTCACTTGTGTTGTGTAATAAAATTTGAAGCTATAATTTGGGTTTTTAAAATATCCTTGCATATGTGCATAATACCCGCTGGAAGCAGTACCTGTGTGAATTGCTTCATATTAATTATTTATGCTATTGGATAGTTTAGAGCCATAACAATTAATGAACCCTTAGGATTAGTCAAGTTGGCAATTCAAATTGTGAACTGAAAGCAAAATGATTGCGACAATTACTTGTTGCAGGGCTATGATTATTATTAAAACGTGAAAATTGTAGAATTAATCAACTTTAGTTACTCGCACATTGAATACTTTGGAAGAAACCAAAATGTTTTCTGACGATGGCAATCTTACATGAAGTATGCTTGATATGTTTGGTCAACTTGTGTATCAAACCAAATGTCAGATGGTAATGTTAAGGTCTACAGTACGACCAAAACAGAGTGTGAGTAACTCTAGTTTTGACTTTCAGAAACGTCTCATGAACCCCCTGAGATGGACCCACACAAACCCTGTTGGTTCACACACCCCAGTGATCTACACTGTAAGTCACGTGTATTGATATCCCGTGTCATCAGAGGAGTGCTTCCGAAAAGCAAGCTCTTTATGTAATTCAGTTTGAGTTTTTTTACTTTATTATAGGCTGGATCTTCATCTTCTAACCCACTGGTGGACTTGAGGGAAAAATGTAAAAGTTGCAATTCAGACGTGCCACAAACTTTGCTTCGACAACATGTTAAGACATGTGTGAGTAGACGACAACTGAGGTAATTGTTGGTTTCAATAACAATCGTAACCATATTGCATTCAGGATGGCGTATATTTGCGTGTGGATTGGTTTGTGACGTCCAGCTTGTGAACACGATATCTCAAGTAGGGAAGGTGGGACTAATTTCATATTTGTTGTGTGGAAGAACCACAACAATTAAGAAGACTGTCTTTCGGGGTCACCAGGAGTAACATTGTAAAAACATTGTAATCAAGAAGGGAAGCTTGTGCATACCTTATATTTAGTGTGTAGAAGTACCACATTGAGTACAAAAAGCCTATACTGCTTGGTTGAGGTCAAAGGTCATATGGGGACAACAGGTCAAATCATGAAAGCCTTGTAAACATGATATTGCATGGTTTGTAGATGTACCATGTCAAATTTAAGGAGCCTATTATTGCTTTTGGTGGAGGTCATTTGAAGTCAACTTATGCCATACATTTATATGCTCCCCTCTTACACCTCTCTCTACACTACCACACCTTCCTAAACATATTTGGTTTGTAATTGTACCACATTGAATACAAGAACCCTAAGTTGTGGGCAGAGGTCAATGGTCATTTCAGGACAGTCTGTGTCATATTGAATTTATTGTGCTGCATCACACTGCTTTTCATATATGTCAGATTCATACATATATGTCAGATTCATGAAGAAAACTGCTCATTTGAAACCACAATGCAGTTTTCAATTCTTGTTTTCCTTTTGACACACTACAGTATTACTCGGATGAAAAATAAGGTAAATTTTGATATTGCTGTGTTAGCACATTTCAAAATTTGTAACAATTTTAGTTTATATCCAGTGAACATTGAGTGCATGTGGCATAACCAACATGTTTACAAAACAAAATTTTGTGATTCGAACCTTGCCGTAAGTGTATCATAAAGAAATAAATCAACACTTGATAAGAAAAGGTTACTTGCTTATTCAGTGATAGTGAAATAGTTAATGTTTATCGATTACAAACACATACTACAAACTATATCCTTGTGCACCAAATTGCACTATTACTTGTCTGCATTCAGAATATTTTACATGCAACTGTATGGATGTTTCCATATTCCACCACTAGGATGCAGGACATTACAGATACAACCAGCACCATCCCTGTTATTTCAGATGACTCTGACAGTGACTTTCCTGAGGTACATTTTAATATTATTTACAATTGGCATTTAGTTTAGCAGCAATTGCAGATTTATGTTGTAATTTTTAGTACAGCCCCCCCCCCCCAAAAAAAAAAAATCTTAATTTTCATACTTTTATTTCCAGCTCAATGAAGAAAAAAAGGTATTGGTTGCATACAAACAGAAAAATAGAATACAAATATGGTGGAAGAGATTGCATAATTTGGCATCTATGCACCCTTACATTAGCAAAAATTTGTGAAAGGAGAGGGCCGTGATTCTCCCTCCTATTACACCCCTCCCCTAGGGAAATATCCTCCTGCATTTATATGCCCCACAAACCAGTTACTCTGGCTATGGGCCTTCATTTAGGAGTCTATAAAACCTTGAAAACCTGTAAACTTCTATTAATAAGCTTGTGTGCCATTGAGGCATGTGTGTAGCCACCTGGATTGGTAAGACAACCCTATATAGTTATTTGTAGATGCCAAAGAGTATTTGTGGTCACCATAGCTCAAGTCTGAACTTGATGGCTATAAAGAACAGCTTGGGTGAACCTCATGTGTGATATGTTAACCTAGCTACATTAGAAGGAAGTCTCATGTGAACACCATTTCATCAATGAAATATTGCTGAATCTCATATTTTTTGTTCAATCACAATAGATAATACCAGAACTGTATTAGTTTCTATGGATTGATGCATGTCAACGAAAGTTTGCAGTCAAAATTGAAAATTTTTGTAAATGTTTAACATTTAATGTTACCATATAAGTAGTGACAAGGTATCCTTATTTTTTTTTTGCATTCTGGGTGATTTTGCATTCTGTTGTCTGTATAGTATATAAGCCTACTTTGTAACCTGCTTTTACATGTTCAATATGGTACAGTATGCACTGGAGGTCCATTGTAAGATTGCATTGCCAAAAAAGCTCAGTGTAACATGCTATGTTCAATTTAACTTGGTAATTTACTAGTCAACTATCATTGCTCTTTTCATACTTCTTCAAATAAGAGATTAATTTATGCTGCCATAAAGATGTATACACCTGTTATTTTCTTCAAGTAAATATTCCAATGTGATATTTGGGAGCAACTTTGAGAGGCCCTTTTATAGCACCTTACAACAACTACTAACATACAGTTTTGGAAAATGGACAATTAGCTTGCCACGATTTTGAGTGGGCAGATCATTTAAAACCTTTCGACATTTACATATAATAAAGAGGTATTATAATCTGTCTGAGATCAGCTGCAAATTAGGTTCATGTGCTATACTTATATAAGAATGGAAAATTTAAGTACTTTTTTTCAGAGGTTTTTGTGTACGCATGATATCTTTAATAAGAAGGCACACCACAGCTATTACTACATTCCTAAAAGATGCAGCTGATTACATCATCGAAACCTTAATGCATGTACAGGTACAGGTTATGCATTGACGGGTTATTTTTTACAAAGGTGCTCGTTTTGATTGTGCATTGATATCATTACTATGATACAATATTATTAACTATTTATAATTCATACTTCTCCATTATCAATGTTTTTAAGGTCATACGTCCTCCAAGATTGCATCGATGTGCACGATATGTCAGATGCAGACTTGGAAGAAGATGCACAACTCAATCGTGCAATTGCCGAAAGCCTTGAAACTTACAGGTACCACATTATTACAATTCACTTCTCAAGACTGTTCTTCAAAATCTGGATTTGTTCTTGAAAGTCATATAGTTGTGTATTATTGTGTCCTGCTCACTGAAAATCTGAAGCATCCAGTGGTATGTATTGTATGTACGCTTCAACCTAGGCTACAGCAGCGCGCGAAATACACAGGGCGGAGTACGACATGAAGGTGACTTTCATGATTCTGGCAAATTTAACTCAGGTTTGTAACATTGAATGGCAATTTTATACATGTGATTCTACTTCTAATGTGCTGAAAACTGAGTGGGTGAGTGAGACTTAATTACAAAGTTTGCTTCACTGATCGAGGTACTAGTTTTATTGATACCCTCACATCAGGGCGATTTGTTTCAAATATTGGGGGAACATTTGCTTGGGTGCAGGCGCGTAGCAACTTTCATCCAAAAAATTGTTCGCGCTTCGTGATATTTTGTATATTTATATATATATATATATTTTACGATTTTCATTTATATATATATATATATACAAATATATATACATACATAAATAAATAAAAAACTATCGATCCCCACCTAAAATATTTGGGGGACATGTCCCCCCACTCCTCCCCCCCCCCCCCTTATGATTGCCGCCCATGCCTCACATTGAATTTTAATAGCTTGCATCTATAATGGGCTATGTCAGTTTCTGTTGTATCATTGTGATTACCTTTCCTTTGTCCTGATCTCTGCTACTAAATATTCTATGTATAAAACTCTGTTCTGTTGTTGATAGACAATGCATTGATAATGTTGTCCAATGCTGAAATGACTGTGA
This sequence comes from Apostichopus japonicus, assembly GCF_037975245.1. Classification (NCBI taxonomy): domain Eukaryota; kingdom Metazoa; phylum Echinodermata; class Holothuroidea; order Aspidochirotida; family Stichopodidae; genus Apostichopus; species Apostichopus japonicus. The sequence continues at coordinate 11,861,406 of NC_092565.1, forward strand.
TAAAATTAGAAAATGAATCATATAAAAAAAATTATTCAGAAATAAATCAACAACTCACTGCAGCATCAACATGGTGAGAAATGTATTTTATGATTTCTGGCGTGGATCAATACCAACTCTATATGAACTAATGTAACTCAATAGGTTGTGTACAATTATCAAAACCTGCCAACAAAAGTCAGATTTCTATTTCTCTTACCAAAACAGCAAAAGAGACGATGTAACTTCTGCGTCGTAACTTCTGCGACATCAGTGGTCCATTTTAATGACAGCATTGGCAATATAGAGGGAGCTGTTGACCAAGGTGTCCCTTTGCAAGAATTTCATCGTCCTATGATGAAGAATTTACAAAAAAACAATAGCGTGTTTGATGGCCCTTTGGACAGAAGATTTTTCAGGATGAACACAAATGGTAGGATGTTCTTTACGTTTATAGCTAGATCTTATTCAAATATAGTGCACTAGCAATATTGCAAGTAAGTTGAGATCAATTTTCAGGTGCAGTCTCAAGTTATCCAGTTAATATTAACATTTATTTTCTAACCTTGTGACTTTTTGGCTGGATCACATTTATTTGTTGTTCTGTCTTTTCTTACAGATGCATGCAACAAGCTTCTCTTAGTCTGGCCTTCACATGTAATTTAATTTGTAGAAAGCTGTGTTGTTACAAACCAACCATAGCTTGAGTCACTCAAATATCAAGTTTATAGTAGCGGGCATTCTTATATCGAACATTATTTTCACATTCACATTACAATTTTGCACCATTAAGCAGGTATTAAGGCACGGTGGGAAACATAAAGAATTGTGGGTACACCTACTGTTCGCATTCCTCATTTTGTGTCAATTATGTGTCTGTCTCTCTCAGTTTGCAATAAATGCTTTGGTGCCATTTCATTGTATAGATTACCATGTTGGCTTTAAGTTAAAGAATTGTTGCAGTGCCTGATCCTTTACCTAACATGTGCATGACTGATAAAACTTACAGTAATATTTGATACTTCAGTTAGCTGTCTATCAAAGATAATAATTGCATGATGCTTATTCAAAACAGCATGTTATCAAGTTTTATATTCCTTTTATTCATCCAGCATTAAATGGTGGAATATTCAAAGTTGCTGGTACCATGGTGGCTGTGTCACTAATACATGGAGGGCCAGCACCACACTTCTTTTCGAGGAGTTTATTCAACGTCGTGTCATATGGATTTGAAGCAGCAGCTCCACTTGTTGAAGAAGTTTCTGATCCAGAAACCAAGTTGCTTATTGAAGCTGTAAGTGATTTAGGATGACAGTGTTACAGTTTATGGCACAGATTGTTGCTTCATAAACAATGTTATTATATACATACAGTATCTTTAAATTTATGTGTAGTTTATAGGATCCAGAGAGGATTTACAGCTAGACTTCAAAAACTAGCCAAACCGTAAGAGAAGGGAAAGTGAAGTTTACATAACAAATTAAACATTAAATGAGATATACATATAGGTTTATATTCATATTCTTTTTGACAGATCGTGAATGCGACTTCTACAGAAGAGTTACATGATGCAGTTGAATCTGCATCAATTCTGATGGGATTGGCAGGGATCATTAGAGTCAACCCATCACTCCCTGACAAAGAATCAATTGCTAAGGAACTAATACAATTTCTTGTAATTGACAGAGCCAGGTCTGCTTATGAAAGGTATTTCATCTCCCTTTATTTCTAAGTACTCAACCATTATCTAGTCCAAAACTCTAAAATATGACAATTAAAAAAGAAAACATAAGTATACACTATAGAGTTTTGGTCTCATCCAAAAGGTTGGTTTAAGAAGTCATCGTCCGCAGATGAACATTTTGCCCCTACCAATTCTGAAGTACATATTAGCTGCATTTAATACTGATTAAGAGGGTTTTGGTGATTATGGTAGAGTTTGTGTATGTGATGCAATAAAACTATGAGAACAGTGCATGATGGATTTCATACTTGGCTAGTGGGTTCATCTTTGTGGGTCTAACATCATAGAGATTTGTGGTCACCATGGGTGGCAAGCTGATATCAGCTTGGTAACATCATATTACCCGAAGTCAAAGTGCACGATATCTCATAGGGACATCCTAATTTTCGCCACTGGGTTGGACACAGTTCCAGCGATAGGATTTCAGTCAAGTCCTCAGCTGCAGTTTCTTCACAATGCAGAAATCAATGAAGGCCAGATATCAGTTCCCAAAAGCCCACACCTGCGCCTGCATTTTAAAACTCCCGATCCATAATTCCTATGAATTATTTAAAGAAAAGATGGAGTTCGGAATTTTATCTGCTGCTGGATTCGGTGAACCTTAGCATGACATAAATGTTTGTTCATCTTTTTGTTTCTGTTCCTATGCATATGAGGAGCCTATGTATTCAGTTGCTTTCATTTGCATGTAAAATGGACAATTAGCTTGCCACGATTTTGAGTGGGCAGATCATTTAAAACCTTTCGACATTTACATATAATAAAGAGGTATTATAATCTGTCTGAGATCAGCTGCAAATTAGGTTCATGTGCTATACTTATATAAGAATGGAAAATTTAAGTACTTTTTTTCAGAGGTTTTTGTGTACGCATGATATCTTTAATAAGAAGGCACACCACAGCTATTACTACATTCCTAAAAGATGCAGCTGATTACATCATCGAAACCTTAATGCATGTACAGGTACAGGTTATGCATTGACGGGTTATTTTTTACAAAGGTGCTCGTTTTGATTGTGCATTGATATCATTACTATGATACAATATTATTAACTATTTATAATTCATACTTCTCCATTATCAATGTTTTTAAGGTCATACGTCCTCCAAGATTGCATCGATGTGCACGATATGTCAGATGCAGACTTGGAAGAAGATGCACAACTCAATCGTGCAATTGCCGAAAGCCTTGAAACTTACAGGTACCACATTATTACAATTCACTTCTCAAGACTGTTCTTCAAAATCTGGATTTGTTCTTGAAAGTCATATAGTTGTGTATTATTGTGTCCTGCTCACTGAAAATCTGAAGCATCCAGTGGTATGTATTGTATGTACGCTTCAACCTAGGCTACAGCAGCGCGCGAAATACACAGGGCGGAGTACGACATGAAGGTGACTGCCTTTTGACTTAAATAAAATCTGGCAAGGAATGATTAATTGGCTTTCTGACGTTTCACTCACTTTGCAGCTTCCTTGAAGGGTTATCTACGATGGTACTACTGGACCTTATTAGGTCTCATCCACTTGTTATGGAAGAGTGCTTCATGCAGAGGGAGGATATCCTAACAGCCTCAAGAATGGAGAGACTCTTTAGTCACGATCTCTCTCCAGAGGGCCCTCTCTCCAGAGGGCCAGAAGCCAGAACGTTGACGTACTGGCTTGACATGCTCATTGATATTGATGGTAAAGTAAACATAATTTTATGTTGATACTACGCAACGTAATGAATGACATATATTACTTATATTTTGCAGGCAGTGTTTCATCAGTTAAATTTAACAGAAAACAATCTTTTTTTTGTTCCTAAGTCCTTCATTTTAAATATCTACCATATAAATCAGCTGAACAATTGTTAGTAAAGGAGAACATAGTAACATTGTTTCTTTGATACATCTGCTAAATTATCCATACTAAATCAATGTCATTCATGAATCAAAATACATAGCAATTTGTTTGGCCATTTATTTCTTACGTCAAGTGGTTCTGCAAAAGTGCTCACAAAACTATACATAGGCTACTATGGCACTCATCAAAAATTTGCTGGAAAAAGCAATTAAACATCCAAGTGTACTCTAAAGGATTACAAATTAAATTCTACCTTAATCTCCCTGTCAAACATGTTTGCTAATTAAACACACATAGCAACCTAAAAACTATGTTTCTACCATTAAAGAATGCAAAACACTTAAAGTATGTTTAAATAAATCATTGCTGTCAGTAAACCATCCAAAACCACTGCTATTCCGCCAGGTTACTTTAACAATCTGCTTTAAAATTGTGATTCCTTGCCAAAGGCAAAAATAGTCAATGATGATTATTCAGATATTTGGATGCAATTTGTATGCATGAAATTAATACATTGTCCCCGTGCACACTATTTACCAAAATGTTCTCATAACCGGTACCCTTTCCTAACTAAGAACACTGTAAAGTACGACAGTAGATAACATACATTCACATTGACAATCTCTATGAAACTGAATGGGCTCATGTCAGCTTTTTGCACTAATCGCCAACTTAAGCTTTCCATAGTAAAAATAATCCTTAACCTATTCCGACTGTACTCCAAGAAAGAATTATGGTTGGTGTATCCCAATGTTAAACATTTCTTTTTTTCATTTTACGTTCTATTTAAATAGACAAACAGTCAACGATATCTCATAGGGACATCTTAATTTTCGCCACTGGGTTGGACACAGTTCCAGCGATAGGATTTCAGTCAAGTCCTCAGCTGCAGTTTCTTCACAATGCAGAAATCAATGAAGGCCAGATATCAGTTCCCAAAAGCCCACACCTGCGCCTGCATTTTAAAACTCCCGATCCATAATTCCTATGAATTATTTAAAGAAAAGATGGAGTTCGGAATTTTATCTGCTGCTGGATTCGGTGAACCTTAGCATGACATAAATGTTTGTTCATCTTTTTGTTTCTGTTCCTATGCATATGAGGAGCCTATATATTCAGTTGCTTTCATTTGCATGTATATGGGTGTTTGATTGGAGACTAAGAAATACAACTGCTTTTAGTTGATAAAGGAGGGGGGGGTTGGTTTGGGGTAGGGTGTAGCAAAATGGGAGAAATGGTTTGGGTGGGGCACAGAATGCAAATTGCAGAAATGCAAACTGAAGCTCTGAGGTTTTCATCGTTCCCAAAAGTTATATCAGCAGAATTTTGGAGGTAAAACTAAATCAATTATAGTAAGAAGTCAAAATGATTTTTTAGTTTTGATGATAATCTATGCATTCATGCTGGTGTGTATGTATGTGTCTATGATGTCCAGCTAGTTAACATGATGAGAGAAGCTTAGACAGATCTCATATTTTGTGTGTAGGAGTACAAGAAGCCTATTGTTTTGTTAGAGGTTAGATGTCATTTTGGGTCACAATCAGTCACTTGGTTTCATTTGGTCATTTGGTCATTTGGTCATTTGGTCATTTGGTCATTTGGTTTCATCGGATGTCAATTTGTGAGAACCCTGTAAACACGATACCTCAATATTGGAGCTTGGGCAGATCTCATACTAGGTAAGAAGGTGAATATCATTTGAGTAAAAGAAACCTATTGTGTTTGGTGGGGTCCAATAGGTCATTTGAAGTCAACAAATGCCAAACTGTTACTAATTCACTCCCCTCTTACCTGTCCCTCTACACTACACCATCCTATCATAATATGGCAAGAGAAGCCATGAACATATCGCATTTTTGGTATGTAATTGTACCACATTGAGTACAAGAACCCTAATGTTGTGGGCGGAGGTCAATGGTCGTTTAAGTTCACCAGTGGTCAAATTGTGAAAACCATGTTTTACACAATATTTCAACAAGGACAGATGTCATATTTAGTATGTTGATGTATCACAGTTAATACTGTTGTAGAGGTCAAAAATCATTTCGGAACAGCCTGTGCATTGTGAATTTATTGTTTGTCACATGACACAGCTTTACTAAGATCGAGTATGTTGTACACTCTCACTGTATATTATGTCAGGTTCATAAAGAACACTGCTTATGTTACATCTTTGTAACCACAATGCCTTTTTGCATTGTTTTTTGTTTGGACATGACAAATTTCATTTAGGTGCACCAGGGGGAGGAGGAAAATATTTGGCACACTTTAATGTTTGCAAGTGTGTAAGTGTTCATCGACTTAAATACTGTATTTTTTGCATAAAACTTTGATAAGAATATCTAATATAAATGACATGTGTCAACTGATAGGTTGTTTGCTGTGCATATGTCTGGTGGGCCTGAATGACAAATAACTAAGTTGGCTCATTGTCGACCAGTTTTAATGTGCCATACATTATACTGTATCCATAGTGCTGGCTTATGTAATGGACAGATGGGGATGGGGAGGGGGTATGGTGCCTTCTGACTTCAGCAAGTGCTCATGGCAGACAAGAGGCTCAGTTAGACATCTCTTTTAGGGGCCCAAATACCTTGCTGTTGGTAGGGGTGGGGCATCAGAGTTCTGCTTGAAACTATATTTTTTATGTGTGTAAAACAAATTTGTTTTACAATTGTTTGCATTACAACAGCATTTTTGGAAAGTTAAGTCTTATTATAGCCTCGTTAAACTGGAAATTTCTCATTAGCAATATGTTTCATATTGTTCGGATTAGTGAGGGTAGTATACACAAGGGAGTTAAGTAGGCCAACCACCCACCCGTCAATTCTCAGGATACCAAATAAAAATAAAAAGTTATAATACTGTTTTTCTCCTTTTTTGTATTGCATGGTGTGAGCTGCTTTACAGAAGGTTTTCATCATTAGCCATGAAAAGCACTTAGTTCAAGATTTCACTGAACAAGTTAAGCTCAAGTTGGTTCATTACTTGATACTTTTAGTCAAAGTGTCATTGTGTGGGACTGTACTGTCCTTAATTGAATAAAACACACTTCTCCATTCGGGTCAAAGTAATGGACAAAGATATGTCCTAATATGGATTGTCAATGATTGAAAGAGCCATAGCCAATGATACCATGGAAACTTAAGAACACAGGAGCTACTCTTCAACCGGGTTACATTTTATATTGCACGCCAAGTTGTAAACATGAATAAACTAGATGCCTTTCCTGAAACGACGTCAGAAAAATTATGGACCCCACCAATTCGTAACAGAGGGTACAGCCTGTATAGTGTTCAGTTGTTAGTTTCTTCATGTAACGAATGCAGTATAGTAAGAACGGGAAGTGGAAATGTTAAAGACACTACCACATCACCTCCCAAAAAAATGAAGTAAAACGAAACCTTCGTACATTTTGATCTGATATCTGAGAGAAATAAGTAAATGTTTAGTATAGAAATACATGGTTGGGTCATTCAATAGATAGAACGGAATTAGGAAGTCTTTTTAACAAAGAGATACGACAATAAGTGACGCGCATATAGTATCGTGAACAGGGTAATATTGACAGAATGTTGAGAGAGAACTTCCTAGTAAAGCGCTATATGTAACGGTGATCATAATTAGCGTAATAACAACAGATGTTAAGTGTGGCAAATAATTCTCGGCCTACATTTCGTGGAAAGCGAAGGCCTCTGTGAAATATATTTCTGTGTTTTTTTTTCTGGGGTAATGAGGCCTATCTAACGTATTATATATAAATTAATTCCGGATAGACATGCTATGCACAAATTCTCTCACAGCAATGTAATAAGCAACCTGTTCGTCATTATTTGCTAGTTTCTCATATCGTCTGAAGTTCGTAGTTAGTGTTCTTTGTTGTAAAGCGACATTGTGTGTGGAACAGCTACGCGGTGTTCAGCTTCGTCATCCAATTCTCTATGACCCACGTCGTCTAACTCAATCCCATATTGAACAGCATCTTCCTGTTTAAAAGAAGATTAAGATTTTCATTATTATAATGGCTTCCAAATTAAGTTGTATGTATCACACACGGCAACAATCAGGTTAAATGCCATTACCATATTGCTGATAATCATGCATGTGAACACATTTCCACAAGGGCAGTTTTACTTTATTCTTTGGTTCTGACCATGCATCCGTCTATATTTATTCCCGTATCTGCTCCGCCTAACCGTCAGTCTATCAGTGTCTGACCAGGGAGTTAACTCCCTGGACATAAAAATTGTTGTCTGTCTATCAGTGGCTTAGTTAACGGGGGGGAGGGTATAATTTGTTGGGGACGCGACGGGCGACCGTGAAAAACAGGGAGCACTAAAAAAATAATAATAAAAAGATATGTAGGCTGAGCGCGGGCAGTGTCTCTCTGAGTGGTCATATATTTGTATTCATATAGGCTACGTTGTATTTTCAATATGTGATATAACCGGATGGTTTTCGACCGCTCAGGCGCGCAAATTGTTTTTTTGTACCAAAAATGAAAATTTACCTAGCTCTCTATAGCCTGTCCGAGTCTGGGAAGATATGAAGCACAGCAATGTAATGCATACAATCTGTGAATGTTTGGGACAGGAAATATTCTATTTATCATGTAATAACCCAGAAGATATGAGGGACAACGCCTGGCTTTAATCACTTATCATGAAATGGTACATGATTTGGTCATTTGGAAGCGAGTCTGGTATATTTACGCCGGTTGATTTTAAATTACAATTTGCAGACACGATGTTACCATTCTGTACGTGAAACATCAGGCCATTCTCACCTCGAAAATACTAACCTCTTCAAGAAAATCAATCTGATATCCATTGTGTGCACCCTGAACCCACATTTGCATTGGAGTTTGATTCCCGGCAGTTCGTATTTTATGGTGAATGAAGGTGTCTTGAAAAGACTTTAGTTGATTGTTTATGACATGCTGGAAGACGTAATGAAGCGCAAACAAGTCAATATCACATCCACAATCCAGCCGTCCTTCTTGTTCCATAGTGTAGAAGAGATGATAGAAACCACTCAAGCATGACTGAAGAGTAAATGTACAACAACAAACAAATCTAAAGTAAGAATGATGAAAATTAATATGATAGCCAACCTTGAAAACGGATATGCCTATATAACTGTGTTAATTTGGCTGCAAAAATGTTAATTGTATGTTTACATTCCTTGAGAGAAAAACCCATTTGTGCTGGCAAGATGGGTGGGATTGGGCCGAAGGAAAGTCACAGTTAGGGAAAGCTTGACTGACGTAAGGGATGACTGGTCATTTTTTGTTTGTTTTTTACAAACAATGAAATAAATAGGAAACGTAGGTCAGCTTCCAAACAAGCTGATCTACGGAACTGGATTACCGTTTTCACGGGATGATTTTATTTTTTCCAACGATAATTAAGACAATTAAACTTTGGCATGTTGAAAAACGAAACTATTGTGTGACTGTGCTTGTAAGTGTGTTTTTTTTTTTTTTTTTTGATGCGTGGAAAATAACTGTTTTGTACAAATAGTACTTTTTAGTGAGTGTGCATATCGATAAATTTTTTACCGTTTTTCAATGTTTGTATGTCGTCAATGTGATTTCCCTTCCACGCTGATGATGTTCATAGCCTAGTGATCACACTTCTATTTGGTAGTGTGCGCTTCTGTAACCAGACAAGGTTTGTGCGTCAGAACTCATGACAATCTCACACTCTCAGCTCATACCAATAAACAAAAGGCACGTAGCGAAAGAAACGAATACAGTTCTTACCTTATAAACATCTCGCCATAGTCGTTCTATTCGCTGGTTATGTACTGATTTTCCAGCAATGAAAGATCCCCTCCCTGTGCCTCTCAAGGGGTGTTCTAACATGAATTTGCACACAAGCGTGTTTTCTCCTCCTTTATCTGATCGGACACGCTGAGGAAGACCAAACTCATCAACAGCTCCTAAAAAGGCTTTCAGCACCGTGTCAGCTTTGTTGTTGGTAGAACAAACCAAAAAAACTGGCATGCGGCTGTATCCATTGATACCACCATGGATTACAAATCTCCACCTGCCAAATAACAATTACAAGACAATATCTATTGTTGTATATTTTATATCTTATCGTTTTGCAGCATCAAAAATGTTCATTTTGATAGCTGGGGTAATATTTGCATTTTTGCTCCCTCCCCGGAAAATTCTGACTATATAGGTCCTGTAAGTGTCCCCTCCCCCTCCCCTCTTCACTTATAGTAATTTTCCCCATCTGATCCCCGAAGTCAAGTTTATTAGACAAATTGCTCTGTGATTCTAGTCTTTGCTCATATTCGCTATAAGTCTTTTGCAAACAATCTAAAAATTTCCGTAAAATTGCTCGCGAAATGCTCAATCCGTTTGAACCAACATATAGAGCCGCATATACGGCGTGTATACAAACCCTTTTCTATCTCGCAACAAGAAAATCAAAAGTAGTTATTAGCACAAACTTGCGTGTAGATCTTATTATATATCTAAAATTTAGGCTACGTTTGCGTCGTGATACACTATTTCACATTTACCCCCCCCCCGAACCACACCCCCCCCCCAATCGCCATATATTGGAATCTCCTTCAACAACATCATGGAAATATTCTTTCCCTAGATCATGCCTCTGTATATGGTGAATACCTTGAGTCCATGGGGTGAAAGTTACTGAAAACAGTCGCTTGGAGCATCAGTTTGTTTAAAGAAAGTTTCACTATATATTTCACACTTTCGTTTCGTCTCCATTTCGAAAGAACGAATTGTACTGAAATTCCAATTATTATATAAAAAAAATTGTTGTATTGTTATCTAAAATTGTCGAGTTACTCCTCCAAAGTTAGCATTAACTATATGTGTTTTAGGTATAGGTTATCCGCAGAAATCAAATAAGTGACTATGACACGCATTAACCACGCATTTAGATATATAAGTTTAAATGAAATAAATGAAACAGCATCCAATAAACAACATATCTTCGAGTAATTCACCTGATGAGTTTGTGGTTCCCATCAATATGCCAGAGGGCATTTGGCCCAGCTACTCGGTACTCCCTTCGTGACAGAGCTGATTTCTTCCTCTTCTCGACGCCTGTGAGGTAATATGGATATCATTGGATTTATCGTCTTACATCATAGTATGTTTGCAGCTAGGGATCATTACCAAATAGGAATAATAAATCTGAACTTACTAATGCAATGTTGCCAAATGAAAGAAGTGTGATGGCAACTTTATTGTTGCGTAATATCCGAATTATAAATATTTTATAAATATAAAGACATCAGTGGGATAACAGGGTTGTGGGGGTTTTGTGATCACGGTATCGTTGATTCGTTGACTTTGTTGACGGCAGACATTTCCCAACACCCATAAGAAAACTACCCACCAGTAAAATTAATCTTCGCGTGCCTTCTGCTAAAGATATCAAAGATAGAGACTTGACAAGCCTCGCGTTACAAACATATAACAAGGAATATGTGTAATTCCTATTTTCATGTGTAATTTTGAACTTAATCTTTAACTTGATAGATGGGCGTTCGGATCCAAGTTATGCATAGTGATATTTCACGTGTGTCGTATGAATGATAAACAGAGAAGAAATTTGAATTTGCCCTCTTCGTTGTTATCTGAATACGCAGGAGCTCACGAAGCCTCAATGAACTGTATTATTATTGCAATTGAATCGCACTTATTCAATTCGATCACACTTATCTTACCCTCTGGATCAACTCTGTGTATTGATTGGCGTATTCTCTCTCTCGACATGAATATTCCCTTGCTTTCCAAAGCCCCAGAGACCATTTTTTCTCCGTACATGGCGTTCTGCTGCAAAACCGCTAAAACGGCATCGTCAAGCTGAGTGTCTGCATATGCAAAATAATATAATAAAAGAACATACTGACGTATTACAATATTATTGTGATGTCGTATGTACTGTATATTACACTGTCCACCCATTTCTACTGCAAAACCTAACAATTACAGAACCGACGTTACTGTAATGGGGGTTTGTTGGTATTGTTGTTTGGCTTCTACCAAGCCCCGTCAGTCACGGTGATATATGAAGGGAAACAAATTGTGTAAAGGAGCAAAAATGGACTACAAGTAGTCCATCTTGCGATGGCATGTTCCCGTAAGTTTGAATGTGTTTCGGACAGTCTGCTCTTGCCTGAGACCGTACGAATTCATGGTAACAACTTCGCATAATATGCAATTCATTTTGGTAAGCCCCAGCTCCCTTTAAAATCAAGTGGTCGTTGGTTCATGCAAAATTATTAAAAGTCGTTCATCAACTAACTCCATTACTTGGCTCAACATAGAAGTCTGATCCTAAAAAACAAAAAGGGTAGTTTATTCTTAAGAAAGCTGTCACAACTTCCGTGGGGTAAAACAAAAATGGCACCTTATAGCGCCCCCTCTGTTGCGACCCCGGGTTTTCCTTTGGCCTTCAAAGCCGATGAAATACAATTTTAGATAGATTCAGGGAAGTAAGCTCAAAGGACCAAAAGACTACTGAGAGGTCTCTGAAAGTTAACAAAACGATATATTAACAATGTACGAGGATTCTTGGTACTAGAAATTTGGAATATCACAGACAGATTTTACAATATTAAACGGCCGTTAAATTCTTTAAAGATTACTTTACTTATCTTACGCGGCGCGTGCCGGCTCTCGGTTCCTTTCGTAGCTGTGCTGACCTCCTTGCGTCACCAACAACGATGTCGGGAGTATCCCTCGTAGGCTGGTATCCCGTGACTTGGTCAGGAGCAAAACCGTTCCCCGCTGGTCCAATTCGACTCAACGTTTGTATCCCAAGGATGGCTTCCTCCTGGGTGAACTCCGAAAAACTCTGCCGAAGTCACGCCTGTCCCGGTTAAACGACGCACCAATCTGGTAAACAAACAGTCCACCGGTTCCTCTTTCCGTCCCCTCGATAATTAATCTTTTATCTCAGATGAATTTCTTCTCACAATTCTCCTCCATAGGTTTATTGAGAAAACATGCTAATTCTAACTCGACTGGATAATTAGATCGATAAAAACTTCCATTCACCGAAAATATCTCTTCTTATATATAGCCGGGGTTTACTCTCCCGAAAGTTCTTTTCCATGAATCCTGACGGAATAACATCGATAAACATCCATGTCTCGAAGATACGACTGATAGTTCAACGTTCATTGGTCGACGATATCCGGTCACCTGCTAAAAATAACTTCCCGTATGTTCTGGAAATTTGTAATCGCTAATATCGAATAACGCCATCATGTCTCGTCGCTTCCAGAAAAATTCAACATGGTTATCAGTCACGACGAGTGACCTACTTACCACTCAGACCAGCGTATACTGAATACACGTACAATTAATACAGTCTTTCGTGACAAAAGCTATTATCCCAACAGGAACCTCTCGCGAGGTCGATCAGCGGTTAAACTCCTTTAAATGTAGAAAGTTTCTGTCGCTGATATACATTTATTGACATGAAAGCGGATACTAAATTATATGCACTGATCTTTAAGGAATATCAGCTGCAATATACCAATTTAAAAAAAAGGAGGTGAAGGGGACGGTAATCAACTTGAAAAAGCGAGCTTTCCTTATACTGTTTTTGTAGAAAATATGGAAATGTTCGAAGTGCATATACTGAGTAATAATCCTGGTTTATGAAGTTCTTTATTGTTGGCATATTGTGTCTCTATCTCTCTGCTTTGACAAATTGCTAAAAGTTTCCATGTGATAGCCTCGAAGAGTTAATCGGCCATAAATAGACCCACGACCCAGTACGCATCACACTGGCGGTCCGCTGGCGTAAAAACGCTGGCGGTAAAACGCCGGAGGTCCGCCAACGGACCGATAGACATTGCTGCTTGGAAAAACCCAGCGTATTGCCGACAGCGGACCAACAGCGTATCGACGTCGTTAAAAAGCCGGCGGTTACACGCTGGAGGTCCGCCAACGGACCGATAGACATTGCTGCTTGGAAAAAACCCAGCGTATTGCCGACAGCGGACCAACAGCGTATCAACGTCGTAAACAAGCCGGTGGTTTCACGCTGGAGGTCCGCCAACGGACCGATAGACATTGTTGCTTGGAAAAACCTAGCAGAATTCCGACAGCAGCCGTAGAAAATTTCCCACAAATATTATGTTATGAAAGTCACTCAGCAATTTACACAAGTTCACATACACATTGACCATCGGGTCTGTCCAAAATCTTAAGTCTCTATGTGAAAGTTTAGTTAAATATGAGTTTCTATTAAACTATTTTACCCGTGCTTTTTGTATATATTTGTTCCTGTGGAGAGAAAAATTAAGAATACTTGGATTTTGTGTAGTATTATAGGCCAGGTTTAGGTGCGGCTGCATGGGCTTATACGTTATTAGGCAACGGCTGGTGGTCCGCTAACGGACCGATAGATATTACAGCTGGCTTGTAAGTCCAGCGGAATGCCGACAGCAGTACCGCCGGAGGAAATATTGGATAGCTTTTGTGCAGAATTGGCGGGAAGTTACCTTACCAAACTGGCACAATTAACAGAATAATATTTTCCTAAAACCTATATTCGCCAATAACTATAAGGTAATTAAAGATTGAGCTAACTCAAAGTAGTTAAATTTTGCTTACCATCCAATGTTATATATATTATCATACACTACATAATATTTGAAGGGGAAAAAAATACTGATCGAACGAGTCTGACGGATACCACATGAAGAAATCTTGGCAAGCATTTGGGCAAAATGGGCGGGTAATACCCTTAACCACAGGAACACTTACAAAATAATATTTTCAACAAATTCAAATTCTGAAATAAATATTAGCAATAACGTTATAAGCGATATTCAAATACTTTAATAAATTTCAACTATCCCAAGAAGTATTTATTAATCAACAATTTAGCGTAGTTGAGAGAAAACAGTTCAGAAAACATTTTTCACTGATCGAACGAGCCTAGTATAACTGGCATCCAATCGCTAAATCGCAATGCTCAGTGTACTCAGATATAGCAGCTAGTTTGAAAAGCGGTCGCTTTCGTAATCCGTTACAACTCTTTCGATGTTGGATATCCTGATCAATTGTTTTGAAAGTACTTGCAGTCTGCAGATACAAATTTGCTTAAGAGGTATGTACCTGTTTTTTCTTACTAAGGGTTGACAGTTGTACATTTGATTTCGCAAGTATTTGAAGTGACTATTTTTTAAATAAACTTAGACGTAATCTAGCGTTAGGCTAGAATGTATCGCTTAATGAGAAGCCTTTCGCGGTGTATGAATTACACCTAGCCTACATTTGTAGGTGTTAATTGTGTTAGGCTGAGCAATAACGATCACACATAAAGGTAAACTAATGACCGTTGTTTGTATAATAGCTAGGTTATGCAATGTTATGCCGAAACATTTGTTTGCTGACTGTATTAGAAGAAAACTGTTATCTGCAGAAGGTTAATACTGTAAATATTACTAGATGACTATGGAAGGCTTCCTCCTAATTTTAAATATCATATTCTGAAATATATATTACTTTACTAGTAGTACAGTACTACTACTAGTTACTACTAGTAGTGGTAGTACACTAGTACTAGGGGCCTAGGCCTAGTTTTAAATCATTTGGTATGTTACAGTATTGAAAAATCATGGTCATCCATAACTTTTAAGAAATAATGTGCTGTTTTATTTGTTTATAGCTAGGCCTAGGCCTAGGCTAGTTAAGAAGGTAAAGACTCAATGTTAAAACCTTATTAATAATAATATAAGTATGGTTGTTTTTAAATATCAGGAATGGGTTGGTGGTTAAATCTTTTTGGATTTCATGTTTAGTGCTTAGGCTTCAAAGTTTTTGTGACAAATTAAGCATTTTGGAGAACAATAGGTCATCGTCATCATAGTTTATGAGTACTCCTGTGGAGTATAGTGATACCCAGTAGCGTAGGAAGGTACTTTTGAGTGGGGGGCTGAAGACTGATGGCCGGCCTGGGGGGAGGGTGCAATATGGCACACTTCAACACCCACTCAATTTTGTAAACTTAATTTTGTATTGTCACCTGGCCTTAGATGCAATTTGGTGCTCCAAGTGAGATTTTTTTCTCATTTGGGAATGAAAAAGGGGTTTTCTGACTTGCGAAGCCAGGGGGGGGGGAGGGCGGAATGATACTTCTGCCCCTCCACATTTTTCACTGGGGGCTGGCGCCCCCATCCCCCCGGTTCCTACGCTCTTGGTGATACCAACCAACACGATAATGAAAAATATTTCATATCTAGCCTCTAGGCTTCTAAAAAAATTGTGGCTGCCTTATCTCTTTTTGTTGCTTTTTGTCTTAGCTACTGTCAATTTGAAATATTTGCATTGGGTCTATTCCATGTGCTCAGTTTCTGGTGAATCATTCTGCACATGATTTCCAAGAAAATAACTGCCTACATTGAAGTGATCCTCAGTTAAAGTAAAGTATATTTGCCCAATAGCTGAACTGCCTCTGTGCTATGTCTGTACTGCGTGCCACTATTTAACTCTATGGAAAGTTACTTTAAAGGGTTAAAAGTTTAAAGTGCTGCGGGGAGAACTGTTTAAATTCCTTGGCAATAAATCATTGAAAGCATAGTTAGTGGAGGTAGTTTAGGTTCAATTTGCCCCTCTATTGTATTCCCAGATGAATTAAATGGCAATGAAAGTAGATACAACTTTCGGCAAGCAGGAGGGTATGTTATTCTGTTTAAAAAGCTCTGCAGACAGAGTAACGAATAACATGATTTGTCTGTATTTGATGATGTAAATTTGACCTTATATAATAGTTCTCCCCCCCCCCCCCCCCAAAAAAAAAAATTAATCCAAGGGTTAATGCCCATTGTAAGTAATGGATACAGAATGAAGAGCTCTAGATTATTGTTTTTGGTTCTTTTTTTTTGCAGTAGATTAACAGGGAAAAAATGACTCATGTGAAATCCCTGGCGAACTAAACAAGGAAAATACAAAATGAGGTTGATGGGCATGTCAACACTGTTTTACAAGAAACATGCAATAATGATAACAACTTGAGCTGCATGATGACACAGTTGAAGTTAAGAGTGAAAGGAGCGACAGATAGCCATTCCTCTCCTGCACAATATGTTGTTGTGAACTTATTTACTGTTAACTTTAATTTGAAGTATGGAAACACCAAAGTATGCTGCTGTTGTTGTTTTTTTGAGGAAGATGGAGTCAGCAGATTAAATCACAATTTATCAATTTTTCCAGATCAGGATTTCAGGAACTAAGTTAGAAGCCAGCGCGTTACTATTCCTGTGGGATCTTTGGAGGAATTTAATAACCTGGATGACTCTATTGAAACAAACAAGGCTTTGGAAAGATATTTGGTAAGTCAGTTTAAAAGTGTAAGGAAAGTAATCAGAAAACAGTTTTCCAGAGTGTAATGTTAGTTTATCATTATAAATTTGAAGCCAAGTCAGGTTTTATTGTGTCAGTGGTCTGTACAAAATAAAATATTTCCTGAGGGGCTAATTTCCTTTTCCTGGGAGAAAATTAAAACTCTAAGGTAGTAACAGACATGAAAGCATTTAGGTAACAAGAGTTTGGCCAGAAATGATTTTACATTGCGGTGCATTCTACAAAAGTGGGCTGTTAAATCAATCTTGTTTTTGACTGGACCCAGAAAGGAACATTGCAGCACTGCATTGCTAGTTCCTCTTAAAATATTGATAAGAAATTAGCAAAAGATGCCAAAGTTTGGATGAAATAGAATTACTTGAATATTTCTGTTTGTATAATAATTATTGAATGGTTTCTGATTAACTTTTCTTTCTTTTTGTTGTTTCAAGAAGAGAAGACTATCAATTCTTGGTGGCAACACGTTGAAGGAGTGCGTTAAAAGAATCATGGGTGATTTATTGGCAAATGCAGTTGCTACCACACTGAACTGGACATGTACCACTGGGAAAACAGCCTTTGCGAAGCTGCATGTATGAAATACATAATTGAAAGTGAGTTTATATGTGTCATTTTTGTTTTCAGCAGCAGTGAAGAGAACCTTGAGTTGTGGGGAGGGGGTTGTGCATTTGACTCATGGATCGGCCAGCTTTTCAATGCAAAACCCCATCAACGAGAATTCTTGCTTTAATATACATTGAATTCTGGTCATTTAAATAAGTTACTACAAATATATTTTGATGTAAGATGTGTTGTTTCAGATGCAGTTGAAAAGCAGCATTCAGCATTGATTTTAAAGTTAGTTCACCATATGATTTTATTGACCAGTCCATTGTCACTTTCTTTCCCAATTGATGGGACCTGGATTTGCAACAGTAATGCATGTGTTCAGTATAAAATGAAAGAAGGTGACTGTCAAATGCAAAGGAAATATTTCATATATCACTGAAAAAATGGTAAATGTGTGAAAATGTGAATAATGTAGTTTAACCAATTGTCATAATGTGAGACCCCAGCCGATACTCATAGCTAGTGTTACAGTTGGCACAGTAATTATCAAAAAGATGTGACACGTTGAACTAAGAGTCAGACAGGTGAAAATTTGCAGTAATTTAAAAAAAAAAAAATAGTATATTAAATTTTATAATTAATTTTTTTTTTTTTTTTAAATTTGCATTTACAAAAAACTTGCCACCTGTAACACATGTTACTGTGTTACGAGCAGTTACAGTAGTAACTGATGCATGGTTGTGGAACATGAACAGTAGTAACTGTCCTAGCTATGAGTATCGGGTAACCCATTATTGGCTTCATTTTACTGCTTGTGTAGAATGCAATCTTTTATGTAATGTTTTGTGTAATGTGTTTTGTATTAACAGAAGCTGTACGGAGGAACTGCACAATCGACTTCATCTGATATTCAGGCGGCGGTGGTTAGATTTCTGAAGGATGCATCAGATTGTCAGGGAGGGCGAAAATCTCGGACTTCACCACAAACAGTTGACGAGTGAATTTCTTTAGTGCTGTTGCAATATTTAACGCTGGAACTCATTTTCTTGCTTTGTAATTTATAGGCGTAATAAAATGATAGCAACTAATTTCACTGTGTTAGTCATTATTTCTTCATATGTAACCGCATGTGTAATTCAGTAAAATCTGCAGGTAGACCAATAGCTCTGTTCTAGTAGTACACCCCAAACAAGCTGGCACTCTTGCTAGCATTCCCTTGACAATGTGCTGGGACAAAACCAGATATTTGACGGACAGTTTTCTACCGGAACACAGATATTTGGTTAGCAATTCATGTGAAGATCTCTGCCTAGCGGGTTGCTGGCGAAATACCAGATTTGGGCTAGCAGGTCGCCAGAACACTGGATATTAGCTAGTGGATAGCCAGTGGCTCTCTCTGACAGAAATTCAGCGGTACTCCGGTGGTAAGCTTGCGTTTCTCCGGCGGTCTGCTGGTAGTACACCGGCGGAAAACTGGCGTTTCTTCGGCGGTCTGCTGGTGGAACACTGACGGTACACCAGCAGTACGCTGGCGTTTCTTTGGCGGTTTACTGGTGGAACACCGGCGGTACGCTGGAGTTTCTTCGGCGGTCTGCCGGTGGAACACTGGCGGTACACCGGCGGAACGCTGGCGTTTCTTCGGCGGTACGCTGGCGTTTCTCTGGCGGTCTACTGGTGGATCACTGGCGGTACACCGGCGGTACACTGGCGTTTCTTCGGCGGTCTGCTTGTGAAACACTGGCGGTACACCGGCGGTACGCTGGCGTTTCTCCGGCGGTCTTCTGGCGTAGTCGCCGGCGGACCGCCGGATTAAAGCCGGCCAAATCTCTGGCGTTCCGCCGGCTTTCCCCGCCGGTGGACCGCCAGTGGTGCAGCTGGCGGGCCGCCGGTGGACCGCTAGCATGATGTTATCTGGGGAAGTAGTTAATGTGTTTTGGGGACGTACGGGTTTGCGACAAGGAAGGTTAGTGTCATCTCTGTGTGACAACATAAACAAAATTGATTGCTCGGTGACCTCGATGCAGTTATTATTATTCAAAGAAACCTGTCATCGGTGGAACTATTGATCAGACTTCTATGGTAGAACCAATGAGTTACGTCTCAATTCCTTGGTAAAACCATGGAGCTGGTAAAACTAACGTTTGTCTGTCAACCCATTATTGTTACTCATTGTGGCACGGTTGCAAACATGTCCCTAAGGAAAAGGTGTATCACCATGTAAACATTAGTATGATTTATTTTGTGTTGGGGTGGGGTTCCTTTACTCTGTGACTCTTGTTTCAGGTTTAAATATATGCATGAGCCATTAACTATGTTACTAAAATAACTATATGAAAGACTGTCATACTTAAAGTGGCCATGACACGAAAATTTCAGTCCTATATTTTTGGGATCCATCAAAGAATGTTCTCTAGAACATGTATCAACCATTCTGCCAGTTTAAAACTTGATTTTTCAAGTCGAAAATTGAGAATGAATTTACCCTTTTCGGCGTTTGAAACTTTGTTTACTCGAAAATTTTCCGATTCGCATGACGTCAAGTGACGTCACGTTTTGAACACATTTACGATCCTCCGAATATACCATTCACGTACACAGTAGACAAGTACACATACCACTAGTAGTTACTAAACAAAACACCGATCACAAGTGCGATATCAAATCAAAATTTCCTGTGAAATGGCGGATCCAGAACCAATTGCGGCAACCGAAGTTCAAAGTGATAATGGTTCTTCACTAGGCAGTGAAATTGGGCTATAATTAGAGTGCCCTTTCTCATATTCGAAGCAGAGAGTGAAGGCGATGATCATTCCAATATTGAACCGAACGTTGAGGGTGGAGCGGAGGTGTTAGAACCGTATCAGTTCGAGCCTGTTAAACGAGCCGAAATTGAAGCTCCACAACATATCGAAGAAGAAATCCGTTCGAAACCATTGCAAGGAACATACAACGTGGTAAGAATTTTTAACGAAGCATTTAAAAACAAAATCCAGTCCATTTTGTGCATGTGTTGTTGGAATTCGCGGAACACCCTAAACCGTATTGTGCGTTGTGTTACGGTAACTTACAAACCCATATGTAGAGTGTGTAGTACTAGTAGGGTTGGTTGCATACTGAAAGTTTGGCTCGGGGATGTAAGTTGCATTATGCAGCCATGCTAGGTAGGCATATGTGTTATTTCATACTCATTATTACTTGGCTAGTACTTTGGCCTGGAGTTTTGCAAATCAATTTTCTGAAACAAAAGAATGTTTCATGATACACGGAAGGTGTATCACAACAAATGTAACCATAACTGTACATTGTATGCCTGCTTGTTATTGTGGACATCATGGCCAACATTAATACATTTTGAACTTTCATAAATTTTTTCCCAGGCAGTACAGATACATAGCCTACGGTCAACAGGTTCAATGATACTTGGGGTTCCTAGCAAGACACGTCAGGGTTGTGCTACCATCATGTGCAGTCCAAAGGATCAGAAGTGATTTTCCAGCCAATGGTCATTACACTGGATTCAAGTTGCCAGGAGAAAACTCATTGTATAGGAAGCCTTGGTTGAGAAATTCCTCCAGGAACACCTTTTCTAAACTACAATTGTATTGGATTATCAATCCGTCAGGGTTCCCTCAGTGTTGATATATTGAAATTCAAGACTTTTAATTCAGGATGAAAAGGTTACTTTCCAGACCCAACATCAACAATGAAAGAAAAGGCATGTTTTGAAGCATTTGGACACAAGTATTGGCGTGACCGTGATGTCATATAATATGTGCATAAGGGAACGGGCATTGACCTTTTTAGGGGCATTTACCTCCCAGACGTTTGATTCGTACCTTTAATCTGGAAGCCAAAATATCCATATCACCAATGATATTTGACAGAAAAGTCATAATAAAGACCAATGGAGGCAGCAGAACTCTTGAATGTTTAGACTTTGTTTCTTCAGCAGCAGTTGGCTTGTTTTGTAGTCTTTCTTCAAAAACTCAGCAGTACACCCTGTTAATGGTCTTCGATTGTTTTAATGCGTGTGATGCTGTGTTTCACATTGCCCATCAGTGTTGTACGTGTCGTCGTGTTTGTGTAACATTTTTGCATGTGAGTTACTTTGTGCAGTGTTTCTTGGTTTAAATAACCCTTTATTGTATTTGATTCTGGATTATTCTAATTAATTTGTCACAACAACGATTGATAGCGATGGACATGCAACTGCTTTGTAGGCTTAAAGCAAAAAAATTCATGTAAGTTGTTTTCTTTTAACCTCCTTTGATGTCACAAATCACATTAGTGTAATTTAAGAATGATAATGTTTATGGAAAGTACAGTTTTACTTTTATGTCATATAATACAATGATTGTTGTTAATGTTAGTTCAGATTGTCCAGAATGACTGTCTAGAACTGATATTGAATAAATTTTGTTCAATGATTTAACACTTGAACAACACTTGTTGTGTGAATTTTTGGCTCTGTGACTTTAAAATAAATCCCTTTGAGATTTAATTAAACACCCTTTGGAATAAAATCTTTTTACCCAACCTATTTTGACCCATCCCCATTACCCCCACTCCCTCCACAACATAAAAAATGGTTTTCCTGGAATAGGAATAAGAAATTATTGCTATAACTAACTGATCCAGCATATTCCAGAAATAAATTGGGGCACTGAGATTTGTTCACAAGAAGATGTAACCCATTGCTTCTGAACAAGGGCGGCGGAACCGGGGGGGCACAGGGGGCACGTGCCCCCCCACTTTTCCTCAGGTTAAAAATGTGCCCTTTTTCTACATAAAAATTGAGGTGTCTCAAGTTAGCAAGAGGCCAGGGAACCAGAATGAACACTCGGGAAGGGCCGTTTCCGGCCATCTGAGGGGTTTGTAAAACCAAAAATTTTCTTGTACGCTCCGCGCCAACCGATGGTGGCGCTCCGCTCAGATAGTCGTGCATACAACTTTGCCAATCCTGGCTACGCCCTTGACTTTAAATGAATTTCTGTGGGTCAAACTCAAAGCTATTTCGAATGGAAAAAAATTGTTAAGATATTAACAAGAAATAAACTCTAATTCGGAATATTCCTACATTAGCAACTAGCATGATTTCACCTCATTTTGTCTCAAAAGAAAACTTGTTCCTTGTTTCCCAATTTGCACATTGGATATTGCAGTGCTAGTATGCATATTTTTCTTGAAGGGGGGGGGGGGGCGTTGATGGAGTGATGTGTATACGCAAATAAGATAATACAATAAGAGTTATAAAGGGTACTAAATATAAGGCTGCATCATTCCAATCGAATTTCTGCAAAGTGCCCTTTGATGTCGGTGCCCCCCCAGATTAAAAGTGCTTCCGCCGCCCTTGCTTCTGAAGCTAACCTCATAGCTTATTAGTATACAATAGAGCAATGAAGGGGGTGTTAATTTAGATGATACAGTAAAATCTCATCGTCTATTGCGACTTCAGTGTAGTAACGCTAATACTATAGTACTACTAGTGCTCGGCGCGCTACCTCCTAAGGATCGCCAATTGCCCCATTGGAGGTTTCCTGTTCCCCATCTGGTCTTCAGAGTAGTTTTTTTGTGGATTACTTGACAGAAGAATGACTCTTTTATGTCGAACCGTTAAAGTCCATTTGTTTTATTTCATAACAAAAAGGAGGGATCGTAGTATGCTTCCGTGAAGTGTTCGCTTCATTCGGAGCTGCATACTGGCTAGGCCCAGTGAAATCGGCGCTGGTGTTGTGCACTAACTTGGTCATAATCGCCGTGTTTTTTTCGTCCTTCAGCCATGGATGAAGGCTAATTGCATGGGTAATGATATTTATGCAGCCCCCAACAACACAACGGACCGGCATTTCTCTCGGATAGTTTACAACAGTTGTAAAACAAACTTGAAATTTCTAACGATATAGCGTAATACAGTGGTTGTTCTCTCAGTGTAAATGTGCGTGTATATGGAACGGTATGATCGTCGCGTATCCGATACATGCCTGGGCTTTGCACGTGTGTTCCTAACATGACGTCATCATTGTCTTGTTGTGAAATCGCATTCTCAGATATCTATTTTCGGGTGCGAATATTAAAACGTTAATTACTAATTAGTCCTTGTGGTTTTCAAGGTGTTGAGGATAGTTTTGAACATAGATTTTCTCATAGATTCAGAGGAAGTTACTCTCGATGAGTTGGATTTTTCGTGTCATGGCCTCTTTAAAAATGTTGTATTGTGTCATTTAGTGTACCTATATACTGTCATCATGTTTGGGCAGGGAGCTCTCTAAGTAACAGCTCCTTGGTTTCACCACGCCAAGTTTATTACGTTCCTCAAACACAATCTACCCTACAAGATTGTATGGGTTAGGTAAATTGTAATCATGGTAACTCTGGCATTAAACTTCAAGAAACTTTATAGCCTACCCACGCCCAAGTCACGGGCACATAATTCCAAAATTGTGGACTAAATTCCAATCGCTCTCCCGAATGATTTGTTGAGATCATAGTATAGACCAGACGGGCTGTGACTATGGGTTTCATGAATGTATATTTTTCTGCGGAGTGCTCTCGGAAGAAATTTACACAGTTCAGGCTTTCAATGTATGTTTAGCCTAAATCAAATTAGGTAAATATTTAGGTTTATATATATGTATGTATGCATGTATATGTGATCTTCCCGCAAGCAGGAACTCGCGAAAGAAGCCATGGAGGCTTATAGACTCGCAAGCTGACCGACAGTTGTGTATGTTGAAACTTTAAATTTTGAAGAAACAAAATTCAAAGTTGTTTGTTTTAACGCTTTCATCGAAAGCCCCGCCCCCCCCCCCCCCGACGACTATAGCGTTACCCTGCCCCCTCTCCTTTCATACGCCATTGATCAGCCCTTAAATGGTATTCTACGCCGAAATAGTCATTAATCACTTTCTCATAATAATCTGAAGAGGGCGAACCAAGGAGAGAACATACCTTTTTATTAATACGTAAAAAAGAATAATTAGTTACTATTGTAAAAAATAAATACATCATGCACTTGTTATCCAGCCTCTGGAAAGATCCTGCTAGGATCGAAACGTCAGGCCCATTTACTTTGACGCATTAGTTACTATTGTATACTAACGAACACAGCCTCGCCCCCTCATTAAGATACATATGTAGAACATATTTCGTTCGATCAATCGGGAAACCTTTGCATCTTTGGATTGAAAACGATGCATTTTTTGCACAACTTTGACAGTTGAACTATGAGAATACGATTAATATATAACTAGGTGTGATTGCATAATAGGTTGATTCCTACTACACGGTTATTTAGCATATACTATCTAGAATTAACTGTCCTGAGCCTGTTTGAGTTACATTTAATGAATTAAAAAATCACTGACCACTAAGTTCGGCATTCAAATCTTTCTTTCGTAGGTGCAAATCGCGACGTCTCCTCTTAGTCGTTGTTACACTTATGTCCAACATTTCAGCCATTTGTTGATTTGTAAAACCCATCTCTACGTATTCGCGTATCTTCTCGTCCACGTTGAACGACATTCTTTGTAATTATTTATAATATCGATTCTTTTTCGCCTAAACTGTTTGAATTTTCCCACAATTAAGTTAATATCGAAACTAACGTTTCATATGGTAGTAACCGTTGATACTCTCAATCTGTACAGACATGAACTTAATATGTATATGTAGGAAAACTGAAGAGTGACCTTCGTTGACCCCGTGTGCATATTGTTTTGGAAACACGCCTTGGAAACACGCCTTGGTTACAGGGCAGTAGCACCTTCCGTTTAGGGTAGTAGCGCCACTAATTTACAGTAGCATCGCCGCCTGTAGTAGTAGCAGCATCGCCTATTTCAGAGCCGTATATAGAGAGAGTTTGGCCAACCATGTAACCGATTTGGATTGGTCGAGAGGGAAAACGCCCACACAGGGTGGTAAAATAGGTCCACTTGAAAACTTTATAGCAGACGACACGCATACTCACAGTGTATAGACTATCGTTTGTGTACACGAAAAAAGTACGAAATTATGAAAGAAATGGTGCTGGGGATGCTGCAATCGGTCAGAACATGGATATTGTTGTTCGATTATCCGACTGACCATAAAAGAAGAGGAATTTTTTGGAAGTAGAAAGAACAAGATGGAGATCTAATGAAAAAAAGTCTGTGTAGCCTAGGCCCATACTAGCCATAGGCCCTAGTGTAATACGAGTAATGTACAAGAAATTCGAGAATTTTACGTTCAGACTGGTTTCTGTAATTACATGCATGGCTATTCTCTCTCGTTTTACGATCCACAAATTCGATTTCATTATGCCAGCTCTCCTAATCATAGGCATGGCAGTTTCAGTCGCACATATAGTTATCCTAATTCCTAGTTATTGTATGCCTAGGCTATGCCTAGCCTAAAAAAGTATCACTTTTAGTTTAATGTAAAAGGGTGGGCTAGCCTCTAGGCATCACGTAAAGCCCTAATCCTTAGTTAAGCCCGAAGCATAAGTTAAGCCTGGGCTTAGTTAGACCTGGACCATTCTTGCTATTACTACAACTGTTATAGCACATTACATAATATGGCACAGTATAAGGCCCAATTAAACTAGGTCTAAGGAAAACAAAGTAGCCTAGGCCTAAACTAGTTAGGCTAGGTCTATATACTCATTGGCAACTTGTGGGTTGTGTACACATACAGGCCTAATTATATAGACCCTTTTAGTATGCCATAAACAAGTGCCCAAATGGTTAAATGATCTTGGTTTGTGTTAATTGTCAGCATTGGCCTAGCCTTTTCAGGCTAACATGAATTCAGCCTAATTTTTTCTTCTTCAAAAGTATAGCCTAGGCCTTGGTTTAATTTGGATGCAGTCAACTATCATTTATCAAAGTTGCATCAGTACCTCCTTATTCCCTTAATTGACACCCACATTGACGATTGAAGTTAAAAAAAATCTTTTTAAATTATCATTAGACAGTAAATTTTAACTCCCTGAATTTCAGGACTTTTTTTACAAATCAAAGGTGACATGTGCTCTGAAGAAAAACTCCTAACATAAAAAGCCACAGTTAGCAGACTGTGATAATGACAAACCTGGTGAGTGACTACTAGACTGAAATCCAGTTCTTGCAACCACAGCAATAAAGTCTTTGTTTTAATCAATGCACTTGTGTGTTTGAAACTTTCAAATGGACACTCAATGGCAGTTGGTTAAGATATAAGGTTTTACCTTCATCATGGAGAGTTGAAGGGAATCTGCCTCATCATCTGAATAATGGACTCAAGGATAGCAACAAATCATGATTGGATAATGATTTTGAGCAAGTAAATATCTGGCAATTTGAAAGTTTGTATTATTTTTTTACATATTATTTTAAGCTGTTTAGCTCACACACAAGCAAATGATCAAGTGACAACAACCGATGCAGTATATTTAAAGGTATTGAAGACTTGCCCTAAACCGCATGCCGCGCTCTGAAAAAGTTTACTTTCCGTTGCTTGCAAGTGAAGTTTTTTTTGTGTCGCTACAAAATGCAGACAGTAATGAAACCTGATACCTTGTTATCTTTTTCTAGACCTGAGATGTCCACGCTGCTATGTGCACTGTGTTGTGGGTATTGACTGTGATGTTTGTATTGACTGTACACTAACGTCTATTTACAGATGGTAGCAAGCTGTATGTGTATTTTCTGGGATCAATGGTGGTGTCTAACACTTCTGTTACACCGCATTCGAAACTAGGTCAGATAACCAGCATGAGACGTTTCTTTGTGCGGGAGTCTCCACACCCTTTAAGGAGAAGTATTAATATCCCATTAATAGAGAAAGAATTATGTTTCAATTGGTAGCATGCAACTTAAAATTTTGCAAACATTAGATACAATCAAACAATAACAAGGTTCATTTACAAGGTAATCTACTGCCCTTTATTTCACATTAGTCTGTCACATCAGAAGGTCACAGCTTTCAATAATTATACAAACAAATTCCCTTGATGGGTGCTTCGTTAGAATCCTGCAATTTTCAAGTTTATCAATGTAATAAGTTCTGAATGTGGCAATGTGGAGAAGCTTTGGGATAATCTGTGGATAAGACTGCCAGACTATCAACAAGATTCCACATCCATGCAACTTCAACTGCTTCCTTCACCTCCTTGCAGATGTACCACATGTCCAAAAAAAAGTCAGCATTGGTTAATGTAATTAAAACCTGGCTTGCTCCTGAGCTGGCAAATACACATGAATTGTCAAGTACAGAGGTCAGTGTGAAACCACTGAAAGATCTTCTCAGCTTTCAAGAAAACAAAGACTTGAAGCCAAATTGACAGAGGCCACACTGATACCATTCCACTCTCATAAGATGAAGGTATCACACACACTTCATTTTGCTTCTGCGATGCAGTGCCTGGTAGACTGTGAGGGTCACCCAATGGATGTTTTAACAACTGCCTGGTTTATAGAGCTCTGCAACAGATAATTCATCCTAATGTCTAGTCGTCATCCTGTCATGGCCTTGAGCAAGTTGAACCCACTTCAACACAAAGCAGCTATTGAATTCTTGTCTAGGTACTGTCAAATCCACATCACCATCATTGCTGGTTCCAGCTACGCTGACCATGATAAAAGAGTACAATGAGGGTTTTTTAATTCACCCAACAGAGCTTGCATTCCAGTACCTTTGGGCAGCTGAAAAGATATTCAGAAATTGTTATATATGAGTGTGTTTGTATGCATGCATATGTGTGATTTTCTTGCTTTACAGAACAGCTCCATTTTGATAAGCTATGTAACATGGAAACCTGCCAATCATATGTTTGAAATAGGACAGGCTGAAACGATTCTTAAATGAAAAGCTTAACGACTAACGACTTAATTATCATTATGGCCATTTGCTGTCTGCATAATAACAAACTGAATGATGTCATCAGCCCTGTGCTCAGTTGACAACACTGACAAGTAGGCACACTACAGTATGTCAGTGTGATCCATGAAACCTTATTAAGGACATGACCGTATATATATGTTAATGGAAAATACATAAGCTACAACATACACCAGTATTCAGTTGCAGGTTTTTTTTTTCTCGACAGACCCATTCAATCTGTTGCACCTACTATAGCCTAGTACTACATTCCTGAGAAATTAACACCACAATATCAGTCTTAGGTTTGCCCACAGACTCCCAACTATTGCTAACTCCTACACTCAAGTATATAGTTTAGTTTAGTAGAAAAAAAGACCAGGAGAGACATTCAAGTCCCCATTAAGGACCCTAAGGCTATATGAGAGGAATAAAACCGAGGACATCAAATGTCATACCCAATTACAATGCTTAATGTACTCATCCAAAGTATTCTTAAACCCATTCACACTACTTGCAATTCAACCTTCTCAGGCAAACCATTCCATCCATTCACAACCCTTGTATAAGTTGTATTAGACTTTAGAGAAAAAGTTATGCCGAATATTAATCCTACTATGTAACTTCTGGAGTTTAATACAATGACCTCTGGTACAACTACTCTTTGGCAAACCTGAAATGATCAGTGAAGCATAAATTGTCATTTTATGTGTAGGCCTACTTTATTTAATTGAAGGATCTATTAATGTAGGCCTGATGCTATAGTTGTGCGTCTGTAATCTAGCCTAGCCAGGACTGTGATGTGTGCTTTTCGTTTGTGTGACTAAAGTAGGACTAGTAGTATGAGGCGTAAAATAAAACAAGTGTAATGACAGGTTTTCAGCTAGTTTTCTATGCATTTCAGGTGTGAAGATAAACGTAATATGTCATTAACTAACGCATACTCTAATTCATTACCTGATATCCATTTTGTTCCTCGTATGCCTGTCAAAATCTGACATTCTGAGTCGCTTCGTTTGTTCGCAACGAGCACAGTGTGCAAAGCTGCTATATATTGTGTGTGGTGTTTTTCGTGTTTCGCGCAACTGGTAACGACAACTGGACCTATTTTGATGCCCATGGTTTGCGAGTGACGTCACAAATCGCCAGTTGGCCAAACTCTCTCTATATACGGCTCTGGCCTATTTAGAGTAGTAGCGCCTCCTTTTTAACAGTAGCATCGTCACTTAGGAGTAGTAGCACCTCCTGTTTAGAGTAGTAGCACCTCCTGTTTAGAGTAGTAGCACCTCCTGTTTAGAGTAGTAGCACCTCCTAATAAGAGTAGTAGCACCTCCTATTTAGAGAAGCAACGAGTTTAATGAATCTGGAGAAACTATCACACAGTAAATACGCGCGTACGCGCGTACCATGTAGGGAGGGTCATGTGATGTGTTCCAGGGTGGTACTAATATACTACTCTCCCTATTACGCATGATGATTTCACCCAACTAGTACGCACATGTGTTTGCGTGCTTAGAACAGCAGACTACACCCGTTACCTAGCAATAACCGTGTCTGTAGCCTAACGTGATAGCTATATTCCCGTCGAGCAGCATTAGGCTCTGTTCCATGGAGAATTCCGTGGTTGCACTGAACTAAACATTTCCCCACATTTCCCATTTCTACATTCACTTATAGCAAGTAGTAGTAACTTTAGGCCATATGAGACAAAGCTTGCCCCTGGAGCTGTATTAATAAGTAAGATCTATTATGTAGAAGGCCTGCCTTCATTCAAGAGAATAAGGTTAAACGTTAGCATATTAGCACTATTTTGTAGGCCTGAAGTACCAGTACCTCCTTATGCCGTTAGTTCCCATGTCCGATCCGTCTTGGTGCAAATCTTTTACGAAGTCACTAACACTATTCTCGAACTGCTACAGAGAAATATCAGTTTGGTACCACCCTGGAACACATCACATGACCCTCCATACATGGTACGCGCGCACCCAATTGACATGAATCCTCCAGATTCATTTACCTCAATGTAGAGAAGTAGCACCTCCTAATAAGAGTAGTAGCACCTCCTGTTTAGAGTAGTAGCGCCACCTGTCTTCCTTTTGGCGTTCCATATAGCAATGCCACCTGTGGTCCTTTTGGCGTTCCATAGAATCTAGGGATAACAACAGTTTGGTGAATTGGGAGCGCAGAAATATATCATGCATCATACGAAGACAGGAGACAACATTAGCAAGCATATGTTCACTCAAAAGTCTTTGTAATAATGCAGGATATTGTTAATCCCAATATCCTCCTCGCTGCTATTTGTGGAGCTGCGGCAGTCGTTATTTGTATTGTTCTCTATTTAATATCAAAACGAGGAAACGTTCCAGGTTAGCTTAATTCCATGTTGTACTACGGTACCACTGAGTGTTAGGCTACTTCACATGCGCTTTTAACGTAGGCTAGGCTTACTTCGATAAACAATGGAGCCAAGGACAGAACTGCCTAGCCTAGGCCTAACTTAGAAAAAAAGGTCAGAAACAGTAACTAACAGGATAAATGGAGTGAGCGAAATATCAAATTCAAAGTTGCTGATTTATATCAGAAAGCTTTAATCTTGACATGAGTTAACTTTAATTTAATTACAATCAAATTTCTAATGATTGATAGGAAATCAGTAAGTTAGGTTGTGTTTTTGGACCTTGGTCCTATGGGTGCATAGCGTGTATTGTTTATTGTTAAGCACGTTGTTGCTAGTATTGCATATTAATTATACTGTAGTGTTACCGTTCAGTGTAATTGACAGTAAAGTGTATTGACAGTACTGAGTGTTGTACTGCTAGTTGTTAAAAGAGTGTATTCATATTTTGTGTTCTGAACATTACTTGTTACTGTTGTTTATTAAAGTTATTGTCTCTGAGATTGTCCTTGAAACTCAGCCATTCTGGACAGCTATAGAGTGACAAGACTTGAGAGTTTGTGGGTTCAGGAGGTGAAAATTCCTACTGTCTAGGAACAGTTAGGTGGAAAGTCCTATAATAGTTGCAGCTGGCATGTGTTGCCCTGGCTATTATGAAGGTGCTAAAAGTCCTCGCCTGTTGGCAAACGTATTGTATTATTTCAAGTGCAGATTATTTCATTATGTTCATTAAACATTTTATACAGTATTGTACAGGTGCTATGTTGTATTAATATTATTCTTCTGTGTATTTAATATTGTTGTTGTTGAATTTAGTTTCACTGAATATCCTTGGTGAGTTATTGCGAGATGGATATTTCGTAGTAGTGAATATTTGAGTATAGGTTTTCCTCGAGTTAATACAGTTTTAATTAGGTTAAGGAATTCATTAAGCCATTTACAGTAAGTTCATTAAGTCATTTATTCATATGTATTATATTATTTTGTAGAATTTGCAATAAATGGTCAGCCATTGTTTCAATGCAAGAACACTCTTGCATCCTCATTTATCACTTGTGAGTTCGAAGCGAAGGACCCTAAATCTGGTAATTTCCCCCACAATCCGCTGTTCGCTTCACTTACAACTAAACCTATTTAACCATCCTTTACAATATCATTAAAGAACTGTGTATCAATTCCCCAATCTTGTCTTAACTACAATTCAGTCTATCCAGCAGACCATCATTTGAAGATGGTGTACGTATCCTTCCACACAATATAAAGAAAGTTACTATATTCTTGTACACCAGTGTAAAATCCATTTCTAAAATGTACCTTTCCATCATAGGTATCGAAAACTGACGGAAAGGTATGGCGGTATGTTGCTACATGGTAGAATGGCATTAGATTTGGTTCTAAACCAAAGTTAAATGGCCTGGCTACTCTCTACATCAGTAGAGAGTAGCAAATAGATTGCGATGAAAATGACAATTTATATATGCTAGCCTACATCTACCCAAGTAAACACACATACCCAATGCCCAGAAGTAATTCAAAGTGTGTGAAAACACATTTGCAAAATAGGTGGGGCCAGGGGTGTTGTCTGTTCAAGATAGTACCCTCTTGACCATAGTGTCCTAACTTAACATGGATGCCTGTTGCCCTTGCTATTTGGTGACCCTGTCATTGATGTATATAACCAGTCAGGGATGGAGGGGGAAGTAATATGTTTGTCTCCCCTCACCCTTCTTCCACATCACTAGAGATACTCTACACTGTATTGCTGGATCATTCAGCCGCTTTCCTTTGCAATAGCAAAAGAGTGAAAGGCAGTTCATAATGACCACTTTTTAATACTTTGAAAAATGTTGACAGATGTGTAATCAAGTTTGACACAATAGTAAAATGTTGATAACTTTGGATACAAATTTGAATTATTATTCTTGAGATAACATTGAGGTGAAAAGTTGAATGGTTTAGCTTTTTAAAGTTTTATTCTAATACCAGCTTTCAAGTCTATTTTGTTTCATTTCCAATGTCTTCCAGTATAGAGTAGGAGCATAAAGCTATGACCTGGCCTGAGGTATACAGTAGGTGGGTTTGAAGTAGAGGTGGAGTGTCATTTTATCTTAATATTTGTGGAATGCTGGTTTGAGGGGACTTAGCTCGAACGGTAGTTAACTCAGACACAGTTTAGAATCTACCCGGTGACACTTTGTACCTGCATTTGTTGAACTTAATAAACAATCCCAGCATATGCATCATAACAGCCAAAAAAAGAATTCTATGATGTTGCAGTACAGGACGGATTAGCAAAGTTTAGGACACTCTCGTGCCATTCACTCTGGTTCCTGATTTCACTTTAAGTTGACTATTTATTGTCACTACTGTACACATGTCAGATTAATACTAAAAAAATCAGCCATATTAATAATTGGAATTGTCAATGCAGTCTGGAACTCTAGTTGCATAGAGAATTATGTCAATTGACTTGTGATGCCTATTTTCTTCCTTCTTTTCCCTTCTTCTCTCCTTTCTGTAGATGACGGAACACAAGCAGCAACAGTTAGGCAACGAACTCAGCCTTGTATCAGAGAGGATGGACCAAGGGTGGCAGGGGCAAGAAGGCGAGCTCCGAGGGCCAGAATGCAGAGACAGAGGGATGATAGTGATGAAGGTAAAGAGACAACAACTTATTAATTACTTATCAATTAGTCAAGTGTCATCAAGATTCACAATGTGCAATGAAGAGTTATTGAACATTTTCTCTTTCATTCCAGAGCCAGCTAATGATGAATTTGATGACCAAGGAGAAACCAAAAAAATTGGAGCCAAGAAACAGAAAAAGCTAGAAGAGAAAGCCATGAAAAAAGCTATGAGAGAGGTATAAAGTGGAACACATTCTGATTTACCATTAAGTCTCTTCTCTTTTAAAGCCAGTCTGTTATTCATCATCAATAAAGGCGATCCAAATTTAAGATATATTTGAAAAGAAAAAGGGAAATTGAATGTTTGGGTTGATACAACGTTGACATGGGATTATTTCAGTCTTGTGCTATCTGAATTCATATACTACAGCACTAAAGAGAATCGAATTCGTAAAATAATGAAAATTGCATACTTAAATTGATGATTAAATTTGTGAGATCTCACTTCTGATATGCCTTTATTTTCCTTATTTTTTACAACAGGAAGAGGAGAGAGACAGAGAAGATAGAAAGCTCCGACAAGCAGAGCTGGATGAAATGAGGAAACAGAAAGAATTAGAAGAAGAGGAGAAGGAAAAGAAACTGGTATGGATTGAAAATAAATCGATAATTGTTTTTGCTCATAAGCAAAGTTTTCAAGGTTAGTCTGGTGGTGTTTCTTAGATGATTGATAAGTCCTGCCAATTTGCTTTACAGCGGTTTAATTTCCACCCTTAATTTCCATGTCACTTGTTTGATTAATATAATATATTCTACATAACTGGAACTCGCTAACAAAGTGTTTCGCAGACTTCGTGAATATTCATAGCCTACTAGAACATTCCTTTACACTCCGGGTATAAAAGCTGCAGACGCCCGATTGAGTGCCCTCTCCGTTTTCTCCGTTCGTTCCGTTAAGAGGTTGTCGCCACACCTCTGATGGTTCCTTGGCTTGATTACTGTGCCCATTTTAAACACAGTACATATTTAACTCTATACTTTTGTCGGAACTCCGACCTACTACATTCTATGGGATTCTCGTCGCTCTACCTGAACTTTTTCTACATCCAGCCGAACTACTTCTAAAGTAAACCTGGACACTATCCGCCTAGCACTAAGGTAACTCAAGAACTAAGCAGAAACTCTCCCCTCGGCTCTCCAAGTCCAGAAAGACGTTAATTGAATTAAGAAACTATAATTATGTATTATGTCCATATTTATACTTTGTTCTGCCATGTAAATAGCTTATTAAATGCTTTAAACTTACTTTCATCCTCATGTTCTCCTTTTTATTTCACGTGATCTGTTCTCCACATTAAGTCTGAGAACGGTCACGTAACAATATATATATATATATATATATATATATATATATATATATAATATAATATATGTTGATACTAGATGAGACTAGTGGAACACTAGTAGTTGTTACTCGGAGTTTCACGCGTTATAGCGATCTTCAGACAACTGGTAGCTTCAAGTTATGCTCCATGAATATATAGGATCTTCGTCGGGATTACCGGGGATTATGCGGTTGTTGGTGTATTGTTCTGCCGGTGTATTCTCTTTTGCGTCCGTTCTGTTGGTGGGTTTGTAAGACTTTCTTCGGTGTTCGGCTGTTGGTGTATTCTCTTTTGCGTCCGTTCTGTTGTTGGGGTTTTTTGCCTTCCTTCGGTGCTCGCTCCGTAGGTGTGTGTGGTTCACTTGACGGTGTTTGGTGGTTGGATTGGAGTTGTTTATGTAGAACTTGTTTTCGTGGCGACACTTCGATATGAGCTCTGGGCGTTTGTTCAGGAGGGTCCGTTTGTCTGCGTTGATAAGATAGACGCCAACCTACTCTATATATAAGATATAATATATAATATAATATACCGGTTAATATAAGTAGGGTAGCCAAAACCATTTCCTCTTTGCCTAAATTATTATTACAGAGCTTTTGTGCATAGCAATAGTTTATGAAAACAATTTTATAACTGAAAAACAACTGAAGTAAATTGGAACACAGAGTTATTCGCTGTCTAATACAAGTGTGTTTATCTCCCCCCCCCCCTCCTTCTCCATCTTACAGGAAGAGGAAGAAAATAAAAGAAAAGAGGAAGAAGAGAAGAGAGAGTACGAAGAATACCTGAAGTTAAAGGAGACTTTTACAATTGAAGAAGAAGGACAAGAGGAGATACTTTCTGATGAACAAGTCAGTGTTTTTGTTTAGAAACAAATTCATTTCATTTATTATAATGGTTTTATTTCTACATTGTTTTAATGACTGGCAATATGTACTGAGCCAGGATGCTGGAACTATGAAATAACTGCAATCATAATGTATTTGCTTTGCATCTTTGGATGGTCCCCAAAATGCACTAGCGGCTTCTGCTGAATAATAATGCATGTTAAGTGTGCTGACATGTATTACTAGAGGTTTTCAATATTTTGCAAGAATTGATGGGTTTAATTATCAATTTACTACCATTAATAGCAAAATTCTTTTCCTACTTCCTGGTCATAAAGAATGGTATCCACTGGTTTGTAAAGATTATTATACTCTTCTAATAGCACATGTACTAACTAAAGAATGGTATCCTCTGATGTCTTTGTTCAGTTGTTTCAAAATGTTTCCGTGACTAAATTTCTCTTTTGAATATCCGTTCTTTCAGACAAAGTCTAAATTACAGGAGTTCATTAACTACATCAAGAGAGAAAAGGTTGTGATTCTCGAAGAATTAGGGGCACATTTTGATATTAGAACTCAGGTAAGAGTTTGCAAAACATTTTGAAAGAGACAGCGACAAAAATATATCAAAGATACTTTTACCTTAAGTTTATCATCGTAACCCATGGTAAAAATCATAAAACATATGTTGCAGTTTCTTTGCAAATTACTTGATACACTTAAAGGTCATATCTCAATAAATGAGAAATGTTCTCTCAAAAGTCTTGATGAGCACAAAACAGATTTGTGTTGTTTCTATGATTTTATTTGTGAAGAATGATTTTAGCCTCAGCACATGCCTAGGTTATTCTAGCCCTTAGGGGACCAGCTCTCTGGGGTTAATAGCAGTTAAAAGACACTAAGAGCTTAAAGAAAAAAGTCAAAATCATTTGCTTCTCAACAAAGAGCAACGACCCTTTCTGTTTGTGACATTCTGATCAAAGCCACAGTCTAACAGAAAACCATTTTTTTCTTTTTTCTTCTCTTTTTCCAATTTTTATTGATCTCTCTCTCTTAGTCAAATCTCTCTTCTTTTGTCATATAAACATGATAACAGGAAACGAATAGATCTCAACAGTGTGCCATCCATGTGTTCTTGGTTAATGAATGAATTAATCCACAATTAGGCCACAACATTATCCTTTTCTTACCTGGTAGTCCAAACATTTGGTTTGGAGGGTTGCCAAAACTTTGGAGGAAAATAGAAATTGTCAACATTTTTAGGAAGAAAGTGGCAGCACCTTGACCATAAATTACTTGTACAGTTTGTGCAGTTTAACACCATTTTGCAAACAAGCACCCCAAAGTTTTAACACCATCTTGCAAATAAGCACCCCATTGAGATATACAAATTTCTCAAAGGGGAGTGGGAATTCCCCCTTCAAGTATAGTATACCCCTTCACCCGCCAAATGGGTGACGTGTCACCAAGATCATGGAGGTGATCACCAAGCAAAAAAGTTTAATTACCAAGGCAATATGTGACATGTTTCCACATTAAATGATTATGCAGTGTTTTTTGTATTGAATAATCAATTTTATGCTTCATGCAGGAGGCCATCAAAAGGGTTCAGGAACTTCAAGAACAAGGGATGCTAACCGGAGTCATCGATGACAGGGGGAAATTTATCTTCATCACCCCTCAGGAGTTGGAAGATGTTGCCAAATTTATACGTCAGAGGGGTCGTGTGTCTATATCAGAACTGGCGGAAGCAAGCAACACGCTCATTAATCTTACCCCAGAGAGAACACAATCGAGTATAGAAGCTACTGCTTAAAAGAACTTACATTGAGGTTCATGCAGACTTGCCTTATTTAAAAATAGAAAGCTGAAAAGCAACTGTTACGATGCTGTAGGCTCTGTCAAAGTACCTCATAAGTATCTCGTCCCAATTGAAAAGGTGATAATTGCTGCACCCATGTAATGCTTCCAGTTATCATAATTTCTTGGAATCTACGATACTCCCAAATCTGGTCAGCAGTATGTTTATCAAGGTGGAGGTGTTCTGGTGTAGCAATTAAGTTGTTCACCCTTTAATCATGAAGTTCCCAGTTCAAGATCCACAAGAAGCCAGATTCTCTTGACCCATTCGACAATTGTTGATGTGCAGTGGTGTTGAACTGACCACCCCGAGGATTGGTATTCTCCTTTTGTGAATCATGAAACCTTGTATGGTTTCATATCTTTCGCTGGTAAAAGCAAGAATATGTGCACAAATCTACAGGACAGCTTCATAGAATTCATTAAAAAAAATGATAAAAAAGAAAATGTTTGATGTAAGCCATAGCCGTTGGTCATCAGATGAAGGGGTGTTGTGGGGGTGGGTGGGCAGGGGTGATTACTACTGAAAGACTTCTTAACTTCCTAACCATTGGGACAGCTTGTTGTAGACTTAACTACTGGAAGGGGTTCATTGTCTGTAGACAAACATGAAACATCCACCCAATTTGTGACAAATGTTCATTGAAGGAATCGCTGTATTGCAATTGCTGCACAGGTGTCTGTTTCAAGGTAGTGCATACTGTAGCAAATCAAATAGTGTTGTCATTCTGATTTTCAGATTGCAAAAAGTGGTATTAGAAAATCAGAAATGTTCAAAATTTGTATTTTTCCTACATTTTCAAGCTACCATTACTCTTTGGAAGATCGGAGAATATTCAAGCATTCAATTATAAGACGAGTGAAATATAAATGGTAACGGAAATCACAACTTTCAAGGTTTTTGGGGGTTTTTGTACTCTCGTCTCTTACAGTCCTTATTAAGTTATACGATCCTATATTTGCAATTGTTTCCTGTATGTGTTTGGAATTACATGACAACTGCATGATGGTATCTGTTCATGCAAAATTTTGTTGTGGAAACCAATTTACTTTTTCCAACTTCATAGTTTAGTATCGTATTGCAACGTGCATTGATGTAAGTTCCCCTCCCTAATTTCTCCTACACCCTTCCCCTACCTCAATATAAGGGGGAGGGGGAATCAAAAGTAGATGCTATGGAAATTGACCAAACTATTGCACACATCCAGAGATGTATTTAAAACCAAGCTTTTTGTAAGTTTCACAAATGGTATTCTATTGCCTGGCCAGGTGGAACCTCCAAACAAGGGGTCGGAAGATAGCCCAATTG
The DNA here is from genome assembly GCF_037975245.1 of Apostichopus japonicus. Lineage (NCBI taxonomy): Eukaryota > Metazoa > Echinodermata > Holothuroidea > Aspidochirotida > Stichopodidae > Apostichopus > Apostichopus japonicus. The sequence continues at coordinate 11,900,137 of NC_092565.1, forward strand.
ATCCATAGGTATTCAACATAAAGCCTATGCTACAAAAATTTTGACACAGCATTGAATGGGCACATGGCTACTTCCTTAGGCTTCAAGATCTCATATGCTACAGGCTGGCTAGTGAATGTGTAATGACTTGTTTCACCCCCTCATTCCTCTTATTTTTGTTCATTTTCTTTAGGGATTTTAAGAAGAAACGGGTGCACTATTCAGTATCCCATATTTTGCCAGGCCCCATATGTTCTTGAGCTCCCTGATTCACTTCAGCCCCAAAGCTGTAATTCCGTCTGTCTAAGTTGCGCTCTACAAAGTTTCAACCTGCATATGCATACCGTACTCACTGTATAAATAGATGGCGTCCTTTAACCAATCTATTAGGGGGGATTCCCCAACGCTAACGTTCCGGAAACGATGACAGGTGCCATGGAATAGTCATGCATGTCATAGTACTAGAAATGTACATGCACTTGTTCAGTTATTAATTACTCGAGGAACATTTGGCTTACACATACAGAGGTAACTGAAGTAGGTCGAACTTTCATATATCTGGTAAAGTATAGCGACAACCAAGTCATTATTATTGCGCACGTAGGATCATGTCCCATTCGGTCGGTATAGCTTTAGTTTTCCGGCTTCAGCCTCAGGTCAACTTCCAGGTATCTACATAATAACTGATTACGGAGTGTAGGTAACGAAGGTAGACCAACAGGCCAGCACACACACAAACAAAGGTTTAGGCTAGGTTTTCTTCGGTGTATATTGTGGGTCGTACGTTTCGAGCGCCTGTGCAAACTTACTGTACATGCTAGCCTGGGCCTAAAGACAGCTGCCTAGTCACAGTCAGTAGGCTACTGAAGGATTGACATATTTCGAGTAACTTAACTTCTGCTTCTGTTATATACTTGTTAAAAAACCCCTCTCGGGTATCACAACGAGGATGTTGGTGCGCAGCGCAGCAGTGCTAATAATAATGCGTGGGCAATCTTGTCTTAAACACCTCAAGACTAGGGCTCTCTTTAACGGCCAAAGATTGTGTATTCCAGTCTTTTTAGTCCTAGGATAGAAACTATATACTGAAAAGCACGATGATTATGTGGAATTTGTGTATAGCAGCCAGGCCTCCCTGGTTTCAAGAAGGGATTAGTCTCATTTGGGACTGCAATTAGGCCATTAATAATTTGTTAAAAGAGAATAAGTCTGGCCCTTTTCCTTCTTTCTGTGAGGGGTTCCCACTTCAAAGTCTTCAAGATCTCTGTGATGCTGGATTGCCTACAGAAATCACAAGTTAACAGTTAACTTTTCCTTGAAAGCTTGTTTAACTTTGCAGCTACAGTGTTCTTTTTTGTGTTCTTTTTTAGCTTTTTGTCCTGAGTGTGGTTGCATTTTCGTTTTGTTTTTTTGATCTAGGCGTACTGTAACATATTTGCAAATGTTTTTGCATCTTCTATATACTGTACTCATGAGACCAAACACTTTGGGGCCAAAGTGTACAGTTTCAAGTGCATAGCCTCTCATGTATCATAAATTTATACTGATACATGAGTGGCCACTATGGGAACTAGGTAGCCTAGCATCCAGATTCATTAAGTTACCAGAACTGTACCTCAAATGATTGTCAGATCTAGTATATAATAGTGCTTTCTGCTAGTCCATATTGCCATCAAATTCTATGCATAGTATTTAGAAGTATGTTTTAATAGATGCAGAACCATAATATTTAGAGAATGCAAGTCCAAGAAGTCTATTTATTCTGCAGCGAAGGTGCACTGATTCTCGGATGAGGAGTTGGAAAATATTATTGGAGGTGGAGTAGTTAATATTTGACTGGTAGTGGATGTGCTGATGCTCGGATGCATAGTGGGGAACTCAAAGGCCAAGAAATTTATTTGAGAATGGCCCAACACTATTGTGCTTTTGTAATTTTTCATTCATGTGTATATATTTGAAAGAATCTAAGTCCAAGACTAATATCCTCAGGTGGATGCAGAGAAGGAAAGAATTTAGACTATTATTTAGGAGTGGATGCGCAGATGCTCGGATGGGGATTTGGCAAAAGAGTCAAACTGGACATCCATGCATCAGGGTGGTAGGATAAACATCTCTCAGGTGGCCCTGCATTCTATAGTTGTATCCAATTTAGTTGCAGCTGGTGACCATATACTTTTTTGTTGGTTAAATGCAGTGGCGAAGCTAGGGGTATCGGTCAGGAGGGGCGAGAATAGTCTGTAGGGGCGCTTTCGACATCTAAGCGGAGCGCCACCACAGGTTGGCGCGTAGCGTACAGAAATTTTTTGAATAAAGATACTCCCTAGATCACCGGAAATGACCCTTTCCAGGCCTAGCTAATTTGCAGATAAACGAAGAATAAATAGGTCTAATCGCCAAATTACACCAACAAAATGTGACAAATTAGGTAGATGAGAGCGCAATAAAATAGGCAATAATCACGAATAAGTAAAGGAGGTGAAAAGGGCTTCAGCAGTCCATTTGAGTCCGTCAAGGGGGGCATCTGGCCCCCCTGACTGTATGGACGCTCCGCCACTGGTTAAATGTTTTTGACCGGCCTTATAACCTTCAAATTTGATTCATTTTCAGATTTTTCTGAAGATCCGAGAATTGGTTTTCCCTGTACTAATTGACATACTGTAGAGTCTGTCAAGGTTGTTGATAAGTAACAGCAATGTCTGAAGACAAATTGGATACGGACCGACGGGTGCATGTTAAAGTAGTTCTACTTGGCCAGACACGTGCAGGGAAAAGTTGCTTGATGAAGCGGTACATAGATGACAATTTTTATGGAGATCAAGTGGCAGTGAGTCTGTATTTATACTTTGGTCTTATTTGTAATAAGCTCGATACCAATACTCAATAGAGGAGGTACAGCTGCAGGGTGTCTGGTCACTGCATGCTAGACAATTATACATACAACAAGTGTGGAAATATATTAATATACCACCACAGAGATGTGTGCAAGGGGAGGAAGAGCCAGAGGGAATTAGTATTAGTTAGTTACACCCAGGAAATTCTGCAGTTACAATAACAGGATGCAGTGAGGGTCACTTAAAGGGAGTGAAGACTCCCGCACAAAGAAACGTCTGATGCGGGTAATTTGACCTAGTTTCGAATGAGGTGTAACAGAAGTGTTGGACACCACCATCGATCCCAGAAAATACACACGCAGCTTGCTACCGTGGGTAATTAGACACTAGTGTACAGTCAATACATGCAGCTATGGTCAATACCCACAACACAGTGTACATAGCAGTGATGGACGTATCAGGTCTAGATAAAAGATAAGAAGGTATCACGTTTATTACTGTCTGCACTTTGTAGCGACAAGAAAAAAACTTCAGTTGCAACTTGCAAGCAACAGAAAGTTCACTTTTTCAGAGGGCGGCACACTGTTTGGGGCGAGTTTTCAATGCCTTTAAGCTTGGGATTATCTCCAGATCAGGATTTACATTCATGAAGTACATTCAGTTTGTTACATAATTGTTTAAATACTTATTCAAGGGATACATGCTCAGTCTGACGACTAGACTTTCATATAGAAAAAGATATTTATTGGCTTAATTAACCATCAAAGGTATTTCCTAAAATTGATAGTACACTAAAAGTTAGCAGAAGTTTTACCTAGAGCTTATGACCCTTGAAAATGATTCACAGACATGGAGGATTATTAAATTACAAAATTTAATGTCTCAGGCAAGGAAGAAAAAAAGTTTGAGGGAGGTGTGACCATTATTAGACTTTCTAGCATATTTGGGGCAGAATCGATGCCCTTTAAGCACTCTTTTTAAGCTCCCGTTTCCATCCGCTCTCCAACCCTGCTCCTCCTATACTCCTCACATATGCCTTCGCCAATGTGAGATAATTGGGACTGAGCAATCGGGTGTAGAAGTTTTAAGTACAATTTTAGCCACTTGCAATGATGCAAACTTGTGCTTAAACACTCTAATGGTTAAACATCAAGTTCTAGCTGACATGGTCCTGAACAACAACACACATCAGTTACTGCACATACAGGCTTTAGAGAACAGCCCCATAATAATTGTAAGCTCATAGTAGGCAGTAATTTTTATCCGAAGGATAGATGAGTATGTCATCCCGATTTGTTTATGTTCTTAATATCAATGCTCTAAAGCAGCAAAATGCTGGGGCATTTTTTCCGACTGGTAAACAACAAAATCCACTGGAATTTTAATTGCCAGTAAATAACCTTTTGTTTTTTAATATTACAGAGTGTCGGTTGTTCTTTTGCTGCAAGGTCGATAATTGTCGGCCCAGTGGAATTATGCTTGGGAATATGGGTAAGTGTTCTGAATCAGGAGTATGGGTAAGTGTTCTGACTCAGGAGTATGAGTATAAGTGTTCTCACTCAGGAGTATGTGTATAAGTGTTCTGACTCAGGAGTATGGGTAAGTGTTCTGAATCAGGAGTATGGGTTAGGGTTTGGAATCAGGAGTATGTGTATAAGTGTTCTGACTCAGGAGTATGGGTAGTGTTCTGACTCAGGAGTATGGGTGTAAGTGTTCTGACTCAGGAGTATGGGTAATTAGTGTTCTGAATCAGGAGTATAGGTAAGTGTTCTGACTCAGGATTATTGGTAAGTGTTCTCACTCAGTAGTATGGGTTAGTGTTCTGACTCAGGAGTATGGGTATAAGTGTTTTAACTCAGGAGTATCGGTAAGTGTTCTAACTCAGGAATATGGGTAGTGTTCTGACCCAGGAATATGGGTAGTGTTCTGGCTCAGGAGTATGGGTAAGTGTTCTAATTCAGGAGTATAGGTGAGGTGTTCTGACTCACAAAAGACTATCAGGGAAGGAGTCATTTATAATCTAGTAAAGTCAGCAGAGTAAGGTATAAGGTGAGTGTAGCCCTTTTAAGGTCCTTTACTACTGTAACAGAATAGCCTGACCAAGTGTAATACTCAGATGTTACAGTATTGTTGAAGCTAACATTAAGTATAGTATCAAGTGTAAGTTACAGTCAGTCGATATTGAGGTACAGTAGTAGTAATAATAAATGATTGAAGCTTTAATCTTCAACTCTCAGACTAATATCAAGATGGTAATATCATACCTTTTTGATAATTAGTTTTAAGTTAATGGACTTAAATGGAATTACTCAAATTGGGACATGAATGGAAATTTTGCATACAATGTAACTATTTAATGTTTTTGTATTATCTTGATTAGGAATCACTTTGCTTTTTTATCTTTTTAGTATTTCGTTCTGTTTTGTTTTCTCTTGTCCAGGATACCTGTGGGCAAGAAAGATATGAGGCTTTAACAAGAATCTACTATCAAAATGCAGCTGCTGCTATTGTTTGTTACGGTAGGTTAATGAAGGTTAAACCAAGAGCCTAAAGCATAAGAAATTTCTACCAAGCGGCCTTCTCAACTCTCCCACTCCTACCCCCCTCCCACATACCCACCCACCCCTTCTTCTTTCTCTCTCTCTTTCCCCAATCCTTATAATACCAGCAGCTACAGCCATTGTTTGTCATCGCAGGTTCAAAAGCTTGAACCAAATGCTAACACCTTGACAAGTTCCAGCACCTATTCTATATCTCCCCACCCTCATTTACACCTTCTCGCTTTCTGCCAGACTGTACATTTATATATACATGACACCATTGACTGAAATGATGTTTTAATAGCAAGGTACAGACAAGGTATCGCCATTTGGAAGCATAGGAGAGGTAATCTAATATTAGAAATTAGATAACTCTTATGAATTTCCATGATTTTGAATTGTATGCATATTTGGTTCCTAGCCAAAGGCATAAGGATTCTATGTGATGGTGATGGTGATGGCTTGTGTGTTGTGTATGTGATGCTGCTTGTGAACACGATATCTCAAGAAGGGTACCCTTGAGGGATCTGATACTTGGCATGAGGATGCCCCGTATTTAGTAGAAACAAATCTATTGTCTTTGGTGGAGGTCAAAAGTCATTTGGGGTCACCAGAGGTCAAACTGAAACTGTGTGAAACATGATATCTCATAAAGGGAAACCGTAATGAATCTGAAACTAGGCGTGTGGATGCCCTATATTGAGTAGAAGAACCCTCCCCATATTGAGTAGGAGAACCCTATTGTTTTTGGTGGAGGTCAAAGGTCATTTGGGGTCACAAGAGGTCAAATTGTGAATAATTTTTATTTATACATGATATATCAAGCAGGAAAACATGTCTGGATCTTTTATATATATTGGTCATGTAATGCCCAAACTTAAATGCAAGAAGCTGATTTATGAACATGTTAACATGACAAGATCAAATTAGTTTGATCTCCTATTCTTTCTTAAATTATCAATAAAGACATGTGGTGAGTGCAGCAACCCTTTTATCAATTGCGGAGATCAGACGTCAAAATGAGAAAGTTTTGTTATCATAATATCTCAGATATAAACCTTTGATGACCCATGCTGTGATTTCATGGTTCACAAAAATTGTTAGTTAATGCCAAAAGATCTTAAACATTCTCTATCTAAGAGTAAACACATTAACTTCACGATGAAAACCGTGTGAATTTGAAACCACAGTACTTACAAAATATTTCCTTTGGGCGAGGACTCACTACGCCTTTATGGCTTTCTCGTTATTTTTCCTCAGATGTAACAGACCTAGCTTCCTTTGAGAAGACGTCATTTTGGATTAATGAGCTGAAGGAATACAACAATGAGGTATTTTAATATAATTTTGTCTGGCAAGAACATAAATCAGGGCTGAATGTATGTTGTAGGGTATAATGTATGCCAAGGCAGAAAGTATGATTATGTTAAAGTGTATTAAAGCAATGAGTATATCAGTGACAAGAGATGTGCATTCTGTAACAATTTAGCACATGTTGTAGGGCTTTGTGTTTTTCATGCTATTGGGACTGTTAACAATTTATATTCAAAATTAATTCTGGATCATACTTGAACATCATTTACCAATCAAAATGCTTTGCTGTAGTCGTCTCATTCCCCAGAGTTTGTAATCTATTCAGAATTAATAGTTAAAGGCAATTGGATGACATCACAGACATATGCCATCACAGACATATGCCATCATAGACATATGACATCACAGGCATATGACATCACAGACATATGACATCACAGACATGACATCATAGGCATATGACAACACTGGCATACGACATCACAGACATATGACATCACAGACATGACATCACAGACATATGACACAACAGAAATATGACATCACAGACATGACATCACAGACATATATCATCACAGACATATGACATCACAGGCATATGACATCACAGACATGACATCACAGACATATGACATCACAGACATATGACATCACAGCGTATGACATCACAGACATATGACATCACAGACATATCACACAACAGACATATGACATCATAGGCATATGAAATCACTGGCATACGACATCACAGACATATGACGTCACAGACATATGACACAACAGACATATAACATCACAGACATATGACATCACAGACATGACATCACAGACATGACATTACAGACATGACATCACTGGCATACCACATCACAGACATATGACATCACAGACATATTACATCACTGGCATATTACATCACTGGCATACGACATCACAGACATGACATCACAGACATATGACATCACAGACATATTACATCACGAACATATGACATCACACGCATATGATGTCACAGACATATTACATCACAGACATATGACATCACAGACATGACATTACAGACATATGACATCACTGGCATACGACATCACAGACATATGACATCACAGACATGACATCACAGACATATGACATCACAGGCATATGATGTCACAGACATATTACATCACAGACATGACATCACAGACATATTACATCACAGACATATAACATCACAGACATTATATCACAGACATATGACATCACAGACATATGACATCACAGGCATATGGTGTCACAGACATATTACATCACAGACATATTACATCACAGACATGACAGCACAGACATATAACATCACAGACATGATATCACAGACATATGACATCACAGACATATGACATCACAGACATATGACATCACAGACATATGACATCACAGACATATGACATCACAGACATATGACATCACAGACATATGACATCACAGACATATGACATCACAGACAGACATTGCATAATGTATTGAAAGTATTTAATGTCAGTATTTTATGTCTCAGTCACGGAGCATGCTATGGAGGTGAGAAGTGGGCTAATTTACTTCCTCAGTATTATCAGGGGCAGATGTAGGGGTCACGAAAGCCAATTCCCAGGGATGGAGTGGGTTATGGGTGCCTTCCCCCAGAAATTGAACTTTTTAGTGGTGCAGGGATACCGTCTGGCTCTACCCCTGATAAAACATGTAATACATTTTTTTACACACAGTACATTACAGCTGATTAGTACTCTGGAGTATGCACAGCAAGGTCTGACTCATATGTTCCTAGGCTAGCCATTTCCCCAAACAGGAAACATATATTTCAATCACTAATTTACCAAAGAGTTCAGTGCAATGAGTTTATTATTTATTGAATACTCACTCATATCATTCGCTTTGAGCTCAATTGTTTATTTGTATAAACTCATAGACCGAAAGTGCCATGAGATAAACACAGACGCTCTTGACTAGTATGAATAGATGTGAATTCACTTCAAAAAATGATTGATATTCTCTGAAAATTCGTAATAAGCTAACCCTTTCAGACAGTCAGTAACCAGTTTAAGAATTTAGCAATATTCATCATTGAGAGTAGACTATTAATTATTCCCTCGAAGCTTTATACTTTTATGACAGTGTAATCCATGTGATTAAATCTTATAAAAAAAAGGGTGGTTCTCTTGGAGAAGCAAGAGGGGGAGGATGGAATTGCCAGGGATTGGGCAGCCTCCCAGTGGGGTCAGCTCCCCCTCCCCCCTCCCCTCCCCCTCCCCCATTCTCAGACTGACTCTAGTTTTACTTTAATGTCTATCTTTTGTTTATGCTTCCAGTCTGGTAATTATTTGCTGGTCTCCCTTCTTCCTACTCTATCATGTACTTATCTGCTTTGTTTTTGTTTGTGCTAACCTGAAGGATCAAGCTTGTCCCCCCCCCCCCGTGTCATAACAAGAAGCAAGAGGGGGGAGGGGGATTGGAACTCATTACAGGGATTAATTGCCTTCTTTGGAGGCCATAGTCTTGGTCATGCAAATAAGGATTAAGAATAGTATGATATGTTAATGTCTTTAAAGGTATTGGGCAGGGGGGTTGGGTGAGGTTTGAGGGGCACTTTGTATCAACTACTTTTCCTTGAAGGGGAAACCATATCCTCAGAATTCTTGGCTATGGGCCTGGTTTTGCTGTCTCCTTGAAGGAAGAGATTTGTTAGAAAACATACCACAACCAGGGGGCTTCCATTCAGCAAGGGACCAGGGTTTTCTAGTCTAGTGTTTCATATCAGGTTATCTGTACACTCAGCCACAACTACAGGACAGATGTACTATACAAGATTTTCATAGAAATCTCTCCAGCCGATGTATTTGATTTTCTTTTCAGGCAGCTCAAATATATTTGGTGGGAACCAAAGCTGACTTAGTAGAAAAGGACATCAAACAGAGGGCGGTAGAACTGAGCGTAGTAGAAGCATTAGCAAAAGGTGATATATTAATTATATTTGACAAGAGAAAAAAGCAAACTTTGGAAGAAATTAATTCAACTGTTTCTCAAGTTTTTCTCATGCCTCCCAATTTCTGTCAGTAACTTTTAAGCCCGGATTTGATTTTAAAAAAATTTGGTTGAAAATTTGAAACTTAAAATGGCTTGGCAACACAAACAAGAACATCATACTGTAGATGTAAGTCCTGTCTGCTAAAGTTGCTTAATAATGTTGTGTTGGAAGCTTTGCTTTTGGTTGATGATGGACATACCTGTACTTGTCTTCAGTCTGTGGGACTGTCTACCTAGGTGGTAACTTAAAGTTGGAAATAAAGAAAATAGCAATTGAAACAAAATTGAAACAAATAGGTTACATACTGTACTTTCCAATAGCCATGGAAATCAGCTACTCAATGCATAATGGACTTGTAGTTAGTAAATGAAAGAAAATAACACTCTTCAGCTACAGCCCCCAAAAAATAAAAAAATAAGTGAAGAAATGATCAGAAAATGATAGCCATTGGAGACTGAATTTTCAGTTACGTATCCAGTAGCAACTGGAAGTAGTAGTGAATACTAAATATCGAGCAAATTGCAAATGTAACGATGGAATTTAATGAACGTAACGAACAGCAGGACCCGGAAAGAAACTACTTTGAGATATTGCCTGGAAATTAAAATCTCACAGGAACCACACTAGTATTATTATTAAACATGAATTCCCAAGTTTCAGGTATAGAATTTTGGGGCTCTTTTTAACTGATTTTTGGCTTTGGTTTCACAGTTTATAACACAACACAGTATTATTCATTTACAAGTTATCTTCATTTGTAAATTTCTCTGGGCTGAGGTTGTTCATTCTGGAAACGTGATTTGTTTTTTAATCCATCACTTGAGATCACATTTCCACATTAGGACATGAGCTGTCTAAACAAATGTGTTACTTTCTGAGTGGTTGCTAAGCGGTAGACAGATTCAAAGTGTAAACAACAGCCAATTAGGAAACTTGTGTTTTTTCATCATTTTTTTCTTTTATTCATTTCTTGCAGTATTTTTGACTACCCGTACCATTGTTTATTATTAATCAATTCAATGGGTTATTGCTTACACCTCAGTTGGTGAATGATTTCATACTTATCAGTTACTACCTCAGCGGTTTGGCAAATGTTTGCTGTGTAAACACATCTGCGACTTAAATGTTATCGCTACGTGACGACAGAGTGTAAAGGGTTCTGTGCTAGAAATGATTTCCGTAATCTTATCAATTGTTGCTAGTAATATCTCTCGTAATAGCATACATGATTAATCCTTACTTTTGTAAGTCACAAACATTGCTTGTTATTTTGACAAAGTGTTTGTTTGGTCAAAGATATACTGATGTCATTCCATGAATAGTTAACATCTAATACAAGGAATGCAAAGTCCACGTTGAGATAGCCTTTACATTATATAATAAGGTACATTTCTATTGTTTCATACATAGAAGCAAGCATTTAAAACATACCCTTTATTCTAAGTGATGAGTTTATTTCTGGGAATGATTAATAAACCGAAAGCAAATCCTGTCTGCTGTTTGCCTGTGTATATAATATGACATGTAGAAATGTGAGGATGGTCTTGTGTCTGGATCATGTGACCAGCCTCAGCATTGTAACACATAGCTCGGTAGTAAATAGTTAGGAATTTGCTTTAATGATTCAGTACACTGCCCTCCATCCCAGGATGATCCCTCGCAGGGCACATTTATGTCCAGCATTTCTGATCACAAAAATAATTGAAGCTACTAAAAACCAAGCAATTTGTGATATTTACGGAATCGTACAGCTGTAAATTGTCTCAAACTCTACTTGTACGTATGTATATACTGTACTGGGTTTCAGTTTGTCATACAACATTTATACATTTTTTATACATTCAAACAATATTTATTTATACGATTTTGTTTCATTTGATATGATCTTTTCCAGCATTACATAAACAGTATTGGAAGAGTACTTTTTATTGTGCACATTTGATCAGTATAAACATCTCCAAATAGGTAGGCTGTAGGGTTTCCTTACATCATATGAAAGATCTTTCATGACTAGACTGTCATCTTGTCTGTCATCGCCTAGATTGTAGTCGTGTCCTTGTTAGGACTGTATCACAAGTTGGTAACACATAGCTTATCACACATATGGGCTACACACAGCCTTATAGCACATATGGATCACACTGTCTTGATATCACATACAGGGTCACACAGTCTTATAATGCATATAGGATCACACATAGTCTTATAGCACATATGGGGTCACACAATGTCTTAAAGCATATATAGGAGCACACATAGTCTTATAACACATACTGTATGTGCCACATATGGGTTCACGTAGCCTTGTAGCACAGGTCACACATAGTCATTTCGGTAGGTATCCAACTTGTGACAGTTAAGTGTTCTTGTCACACACTTCATAAATAAGGTAATTTTCTGAATAATGATAGTATCTTTAATATTATAAGACGACAAGGCAGATAAAATAGTTTTGATAATTCATTATAGAGTTGGTTATTCTTATAAAATCATCAAATTTTTCAAATATAATTGTAAATGTATAGTTTTTTTTATAGTTTTTTTTTTATATAAGGAAACCAAAATGTCAGAGATTTGAACCCCTAAGTTACAAATTTCAACAACTCTGTACATAGGAAAGCAAGTATAGCCTGCTGTTTGCATTCATCTTTTTGATTGCTGTGTGTTTGTGTATGCCTGTGTGTGTGGGTGGGTGTTTACCTTGCTCGGTCAATGGATTTGCAGATGCGTCGCCCATCATAAAATCGTGTCCAACTTTAAACAAACGTTTCTTTTTATTGCTTTGTTCTCAGATGTTGGTGCTGTGACCTTTGAGACTTCCAGTAAGACTGGTGAAAATATTAGTAAGTCCTTTAATTTGCCTAAATGAGATATGTTAATCTTCAATCGCATGCACCTGAGAGTCAATAATTTATTCCAGCTCACGTACAGTACAATAATGTTTCTGCAAGTACCAGTACGAATACCAGAAACTTTGTTTAATGGAAAGCTACATTAGTTAAGTTATAACCAAACTCCCATATTTTTTTACATAACACATAAAGAACTTTGACTCTCTTCCTTTCTAAATTTGAGTTATTAGCAAAAGCAGAAGACACACCAATACTATGGTATATATAGGTATATATATATAAGTATATATATATATATATATATATATACATATATGTATATATATATATATATATATTGTCTATGATAATTCTGTAAATTATTAAAGTTTTGTTATTTGCCGGAAAACAATAAATAGGCGTTCAAACAAACAAAGGAAGTCAGTTTGATCGCTTTGTCATCAAAAAGTACAGGAAATGTGTAAGAACAATGAAAATCTACGTTGCGTTTAATAATTAATGCAATAATAGTTGGTACCACTTTCACAATCCAATATTTTGTTATACTATTCACAGTATAGAGGCCATATAGGATTTAACATTACCAGTAGAAAACTTGGATCCCATTAATAATTCAATAATTCAAGTATGTGGCATTAGAATGTTTCTTTAGAATGTTGCCTTTATGTCTGGATTAGCTTTCCACCCCCCATCCTCCCCCACCCCATCAAATGCTCCTCAATGCTCCTCAATAATTAATAATATTCAAATGTTAATTGTTGATGATTACTCTGATGAATACAAGTCTTAATTGTTCAGACAGTAAGGAGGATATGAATAAAGTTGAACTTTATCCTATTAACAGAAATGGATTGTCGGTAGCCTCAAGATCTAAAGTCTTACTGCTCAGAGTGTTGTCTCCATACTTCAAAGAACACACTCATAAAGCTGAAAGTGTATAGTCACTTCACATGTTTTGGTAGAAAAACACAGTTAAAACAATCGGTGTCTTCACATGTCAAGTGAACAGTTTTGAAAAAAATGGACTTAAAAAAGACTTACGATTAAAAATTCTGTTTTAAATATATACATATGTGAGATACATTATATATTTTGTTAGCTTCTCTAGCCATTTTTAATAGTCACGGCATACATTACATATCTTGTTAGCTTCTCTAGTTGGTCACAGCATACTGTACATTACATATTTTGTTAGCTTCTCTAGCCATTGTTAATGGTCACTGCATACCTTACATATCTTGTTAGCTTCTCAAGTCATTTTTAATGGTCACGGCATACCTTACATATCTTGTTAGATTCTCAAGCCATTTTTAATGGTCACGGCATACCTATCATATCTTGTTAGCTTCTCAAGTCATGTTTAATGGTCACTATGACATTGATAGGTTTTAGACAAATTAAGAGCTTGTCGCCGGCCCAACGGACATACTAAAAATAAACTGAGAAATAAACTGATAAAGAAGCTGAATGCGAAGGTACTTTGATATTGAAGATCATAAAAACATTGTTTATGACCTTGAAATGTACTTGTGAGTTTTAAATGCGTAGATTATGATATTATTTACAAAAACTTGATTTTATTTATTATTTATTTATATTTATTTTTATTTTAACAGAAACTCTGTTTCAGAAAATTGCGGAAGATTTTGTTAGCATGGGCTTACATCGCAAGAAAAGAGGTAACTTGCAATACTATGGACTGTAAATTTCAAGGCTGTTAAGTTTAAAGAACTTCTGTAGAGAAAAATACATGCTTTGGTATGAGGCAGGGTTTAATTACAATATTGGTATGATATCACTTTAGCCCTACTAGATAAATATATTGCTACTGTGAGTCTTAATGCTGTCTTTAATGCTATATAGTATACAGTATAATGTCAGTTTCATATAACATGGTATCTATGTAGCTGTCACATCCATATACTAACAGCCCTATAGCTCTTAGACCCATGCACAAAGCAGTGGCCTGCACAGGATTTCAATGGTGCGGAGGAGGGGTGGGCTAATATTCAACCGACTGATTAAGGTATGGGGGCTGAACATTTGTGAAAAGGGCCATGAATTTTTTTTTGTAAATGAGGGGGGTGTTCCCCTGGGGTCATAGGTCTCATGTATAGGGGGTTTGGTGTCTTCCCTTGAAGATAAAAAACATTTGATGTCAAATGGTTTATTCTTAGGCATATTTTACCTATGCATTAGGTCTAAAGAAGTAGATCCAAATGGCAAGGTTTTGCTAATAAATACTTTGCGTGAGGTTGAAAAGGGGGGGGGGGGGAGGGTAGTCCGCAGTAGTGGTATTATTCTTCCCCGGCACAGTGCAAAAATTCCCTGAGTGGTACCATATTCACCCAAAAGTCAAAAGAGGTGGAAGAACCCCTCCCTTGCCACTGGCACAAAAGACCATCTGGTATTCACCGGGTGTTTACAACTAGCAAGCCTACCTGCAATGATTTAGATCTGTGCACAGGTTGTACATCAGTGACGACATCAGTGTCTGGATTTTTGGCTTCAGGAAATACTCAAAAATGTTGTAGCCCTATGAATTACTAGCTGGTTATTATTGTTTGTCATTTCAATCTCTTCAGTGAAAAGCATCAAGTTACATCAGAATACACCCACAGAAGATAGCATAGGCCTCTCGAAGAAGTCTGGATGTAGATGTACAGGAGGAAACAAAGAGAAAACGGAAACTTCGTAGCTGGTGGTGACACTTAATGTGAGAGTTAGAAAAGTTGTTTCACTTACTTTTACACACCCCCACCACCAACCCCCCTTGCCTTCCATGCAAATCATTGAAATCAAAATCTGTCTCAGTCAAAAGACCTGCAAAGAAAAATTTGCATAGCTGTTTCCAACTGGAACCTTAGTCCCAAAATGATGATTATGTCATATGCAGATATACTTTATATACCCGAGTTAGATTTTTAGTGTTTTTCTTTTTCAATACTTATCATTGGTTGTCCCACACAATTCACACAAAAAGGCTATTCTGGAAAATTGTAATCTAATTTACTACTTTAGAGGCAGCATTCAATTTTACCATGAACCCATTTAATTTTATGCAAGGCATTATTGGTTAACCCTGTTGTTGTTGATCCTGTTTATAAGCTAACAAAATGTGTATCATTTCCTAAAGTGCTAAGGTTTGAGAAGCATCATCATAAGGAGTTCAGGGTAATAGATACACAGATGGCATCTAATATGGCTTAGATTAAGAAGTATGTGGGTGGTATTTTTTTTTTCTTGTAGGAGGCCCTGAAACTGTGTAGACATTTCTTGTCAAATGTTATCATAATTCAGACACTAACCTTAGTTTGCTCACATGTTTAAGTCCCCTGACAAGTTATAACAACTACAACTTCCATAAGACGGCAAAAGTTTGGCTGAAATTACTTCAAAATTAATAAGCACAAATAATTTCAATTTGAACCAATGACCGTCAAAACTTGTTTGCTATATTATTGTGACTTCATTGTGTGAATTCATAAGACTCTGCAGTCAAGATGGGTGTGATTATGTCTAACATCTTGAAGTTTTCTTGTATTCCACTCAGACAGTCTTTTTTCCCCTGGTCATGATCATGTATACTGATTGATAAGTATCAGATTGGAATCATTCTAAGGCCCCTCAATTAGATAATAATAAATAAGTTTTTAATAAATCGCCAAATACCAAAAGGCCTCTAGGCACTTAACAAAACCTAAAAAAAATATAAAAAAATAAAAAGACAGAGAAATCAAAGGAATAAAATGTCTATAAACACATAAACGAAAATTAAACAGTATGTAAAATATGAACACAAAAATTTAAAAACATGAGAAGACTATAAAACAGACCAAAACCTATAAAAACAAGACAAAGAATAAGCACATAAAATAGAGTTGTACAAAAATAAAAGTCAAGATAAAAACATGAGTATATAAAAGTGACAAAATCATGTTGAGAAACTAAAAAGATGTGTTTTTAAAATTTTCTTATATATGGCGAGAGATTTGCCTTGGCTAATACTTGGTTTAACTATAACTAGTAGTAGCGTTGGAATGTATCTTTGGTAACAATGCTTTAACCAATACTTGCATTTAGCTTCAATTTTTGAGTATCTCACACGATATTTGAGAGGTGTGTTTCCCAACCTCTCTAGCTACAGCAGTGGTCTACAAGTGATTGATACTGTCACAGTTAGTCATAGCAGCTGGTGGAAAAGATATCCAGATGTACTTGGTAGTAACCATGTATCTAGTAATACTTTCCGCATTACTCTTCAGTGTGTTCAGTTAGAACCCATCCAGCTGTATCAGTCTGGTTGCCACGCTCGATCCATGTGATTGTTTCCACTAATCGTTGTATTTAATTAGAACAAAGGGGATGTTTCGCCTACCGATTTACCAGTTCAGAGCTGGTGAATCGCTGAATATGACAACATCAAGTTGTGATGCTTGATGGTGGAAAGGTGCTACTTTTAACAAAGTGTGGTGCTTGATTTGAGCACCACTCCCCCCCCCCATTCCACCAGTTGGTAGCAGCCAGGGGTGAGAATCTAACCTGTTGTAAATAGTTGCCATGCATGATCGATGTAATTAGCGTCACTTGTGAAAGTTCCTTAAAAGTACACAAAATAAGCCATTTTTGTTGGTTAATTTTGATCGTTGAATAATTCTCCCAAAGTATATGAATGTTAAAAATTAAATGTTCAGATATGATGTATGTCTGACCAAGGACTTGCATTGTGAAGAGAAGTTTGTAAGTTGCTGATCATGAAAGTATGCAGTCAGTGGAAAATGCGGAGAGTTTGTTGAAATAAGCATGTATATACTGAAAATATTAGGCAATCTATTCTTCTTCTTTTTTATAATCAAATTCTAGCTTCTTTCCTGAAATAAGAAATTGTACTATATATTTAAATCATGCATTTTTTTTTAATAACAAAGAAAATGTCTTTTATAATAGTGTACACTTGTAATTTAGCCTCTGAAGATCCTGCTAGGATCGAAACATCAGGCCAGTTTATTGTTAAACAGTGTATGTATCGTATCATAATTTTAATTTTTAATTTAGTGATTAAATTTTGCAGAGCAATTTTCATCTCTTAAATTTGTCTTAGTTACGTTATAGTGCAAACCTTACTGTTTAGGTTTTGGGTACAAAAGCTGCTATAGGCCTTCATCAGTGGAATTAACAGATAAAATATTCCCTGAATTGTAAAGATATTGTTTGCTTTTGACTGTCCCAAGAGTTACATGTTTGTTGATTCTTTGAGAACTTTTTATCAATCACTAATAAGTCACTGTGTCGCTGCGCCTGGCTTATAATCTTGCACTGATAAAAGACATTGAAAACCGAGAGGTGTTGGAAACAGCCCAAAGTTTTTCAGTGAAGATAAAATTGAACTCTTTCATGCGTTGCATAAAAATGGTCACCATATTGATTTAAACAATCAATGCTGTAGTGCACAGTTGGTCAGCATTTGTCAGCTAGGAACCGCCACATGCTTTAGGGAAATTCCATGAATAAATTTATATTTGTAACTATAGCAACCATGTACAGTAATATCCTTCTGGTCTTTCTATTTGCTCTTTCTCTTCATATTATTCTTCTTCTTCAAAGGTTTCATACATTCATTCCTAATATTAATTAGATTAATCTTGATCTTGTGCAGGGAGGTTTCTTTGTTGATATCGATAACATGATCATCATGATCATCATCATCATCATCATCATCATCATCATCATCATCATCATCATCATCATCATCATCATCATCATCATCATCATCATCATCATCATCATCATCATCATCATCATCATCATCATCATCATCATCATCATCATCATCATCATCATCATCATCATCATCATCATTTTAGACTTGTTCAAGTCTTCTAAGGCTGATGCATAGTCTGAAAGTATTTGTTTTTATCATAAATTTTGTTAAGTTTGGTACAAGTTGTTCATCATGCCCGCCAGATGTCTCATATTTGTATGATCAATAAATTATGTTTCCTTCAATGTACTGTATGATATAAAAACCATAATTATAGTCATCAGATTTTGTATTCCACAAGTTGCCTTTCTCCAGTACTTCAATATGATTTTTAAATTAAATTGCACAAGATGGTGTGGCTCAATAAAGTATTCATGCCCGCATGTTGTTCTCTTCTTTTTCTTTCTAATCTTTCCTGTTATTATAATTTATAGTTACTCTGAGTATTTTCAACGTAGGTCTCTATAACAACGTCTACAACAACGATTGACTGACTGCTGATGACCCATCAAATTAATGCTGTGACATTAATACGAATTCAACCTGGTATCATAGCTAATGAAGCAGCTGCAGCAGGAATCAATTCTCACAATATAGCTTGAGGAGTAAGATAAAGAAGGCAGCTCAGGTTATTTCATACATCATGTGATACCCGGAAAATAGCCGTTTTTGGGGGGGTGGGGTATAAATCCAGCGAGGGCTAACCAGGTTGAACTTGTAATGGGGTAGAAAAAATTCAGGTCTTCACAAAATCATTGCAGGTGAATTAAGCAGAGATCTATTTATTTGCTTCATAAATCCAACTGGAAATTTTAAGTGTCACGTCAGGTCCAAGGGGTAAACTTATAGGCTCATGTATTCCTTGTACAAACAGTTCCATTGTCAAATGTCCTTAGCAACCCTTTCTGTTCTTCTTTCAGCAAGAGATAATGTTCGTACAAATTAAAAGTGCTATAACTTTAATAATCAAGGCATGAAACCTATAACTTGTGCTCTTTTAGAGCTTGGCTTGGACAAGCTCATCAAACACAAATGCAAAAGCACGTCCATCAAATGTTACATGTGTGATAAAGATCTCACACAGATTGAAAGGACCACATGACTGAAGGATATAGAGAAACAAGCACAAATACAGTACCATAACAACCTGACGGTACTTGAATGCAACCTAGTTCTAGCACATTCCACCAACAGTGTATATGTATGTATGTATTTTAGATCTCCTGCAAGCAGGAACTTGTGAAGAAGCCATCATTGGCTTATCAAAGCCGCAAGCTGTCCATAGTCAGTCTCTTAGATTCATATTTAACGTCCATGATTATGAATGTCGATTGTCAACTCTGTAACTGGACGACATACATTAATCTTGGAGTGACTCGAACCGGGACCTTATGATTGGAAGGCACCGGTGTGATGTCTACTTAGCTGAATGATAAACCTAATGGTACCATCGTTCACTATATATAAGACAATATGGATTCTATTTGGGCGTAACTCGAGGTGCAAGCATCTTCACTTCTCTACTACTAACTGTTATGACCTTTTGATCGAGGTTATCAAACAGATGCTCACAGCTATGCAGCATTCGTAACATTGGGAAATATATGTTTAGCTTTTAAGAGAGTTAGTTTCAACGGCTGTCAAATCAGAATATAACGTTTTACTCATCATTTATCTGTTCAAACAGACCTTACGGGTTGCATTCTCTTCCACACTGCTACTCAACAACTACTGGAGACTTTGAGGTTGTTAACTTACATTCAAATAAAGAAAAACTAAAAAAAAAAACAATTGGAATGTGTCATATACTGTTGCATGGAACATACAGTATATCTTAACTTTGGTAAAGATACAAAATATGAGAGAACTCATGAATTAAGACAGGTATCTTTATTGAACTTTAAAAGTGGACAACTGATATAGACAGTATTAATGTAAGAACAAAGGAACATGTATGAAATGAAATGAATCATTTTTCTAAGAACTGTAGAACAGAACCCACTGACTTGTCATAAGCTTGAACAAAGGCTTAAAGACACTCTCTTCAATAAACTACCGAATGTTCTTTTGTTTACAATAGGTTTTAGCTGAGATACTGCTGGTGTCTGTACCACTTGCTATGGATGCATGCACACAAAATCATATCATGAACACAATAGAATATTTGCTAGGTATGGAAAAATACTTTTAAGTTGTTCACAACACAACAAGGGATCATTGACAAAAATATTAAAGAATTGACTACCCTTTTCTTTAATATAATAGTCAGAATTTCCAGATAGGAACAGATGTACCAAATGACAATTGCATATGCCCAATAGCTTAGATAAACTTTCAATCAGCATCTCCATGAAGACTACATCTTGGCAGAGAATAATTGTAACATTCACATTACATGCAGGAGTTGCGAGAAAATTTTGTTTCTCATAAAATACTGAAAGTTATCTGTCCAAAGCTGCTGCACGTCTCTACATTTGTGAAGGTGCAATTTTATTTCCATTTGAAAATTTATTTTTGTTATATCAAACTTAAGTATATCTATCAAATGACCATTACTAGCATGCTTATTCCTATATGCAACTTGTTTACAGCGTGTGTCTTGCCAATTTAGCATGGTTTATATTGCTAGAGTATTGCATTGCATAAGTATTGATACAAAAATATGTAAAATTAAGGGACAAATATGGTTTGGTTTATTCCCAGACTTGAATTCTGAGTATACATATGTGAAATATTTCAGTATAGAACCTGAGGCAATATATGGGAGAGCTGGACCCAAGGCATGTGCACCCCCCCCCCCCCCACACACACACACAACTGCCCCACCTACCATCAATATTGTGAGAAATCTACCAAGTTCCCCTTTTATAATTTTTTGAGTGCCCTTATTTGTTAAAAAAAGTACCCATTTTCATGGCAAAGCCATTTCTCTGACTGCCATTTGATGTTTGTGACCTTCCGCTTACCTCACCATCACCCCCCTTCCCACCCATGTTTAAAATTCTCTTCTGCCAGCTCTATATGAAACTCTGAATAAATTTTGTGACATAGCTGCAAAATGGAAATGGTTTGAATATTTGCCCTCGGCATATATTTGGATACTAGCACATAACACATAGTTGCTAACCTTTGGTTTTCATTTTGTACAGTATCAAATGCTGCTTCCTGCACTGTTGGAAAAGGATGCACAATTTTTCTACCTCTGACTTTTCAAACTGGTGTCAATGCATCTCTCAATAGACCACTTTCTTTTTCTTTTTTTTAGAAGCAAACAGTCACCTATTTTAATAACGCAGCACACTGGAGGACCATTAAACATATCTGTGAAATTAATATCCCATTGGACCAAAACATTCAGGCAGATTTTGCGGTAGAATGTCGTTTAATCTAGTCTATTGCACAGAGAAAGACAAAGAGACAAAATGAAAAACATTTACCGCAAAGAAAACACCATAAAAAAAATCATAGAAACTGATGAACGAGTTTTAATAATGAAGAGTGTGATAAACATACCTGTCGACAATCCCTGATATGAACTTATTGCTCAATGTTGGATAGGTACAGTACTAGGTACAGAATACAAAATTGTATAGCATAATTAACATAGCCAACGCTTGAATACCTGAGATGTTTTCTTTATTGTAGAGTACATGTACCTGAGATGTTTTTTTCTGTATATTGTAGAGACTTTACACTTGTTTAAATGTAGTCTGTACTTAATGGGACACAGACTCAACCATCATATTTTTGTTTTGTACAAACGACAGAGATCTTTGTGAAGAACAACTTCCCCAAACACAGCTAAGAAATATCTGGCTCTGTTTAGAATATCCCACTTTTAAAAAGTTGTGTCAGTTTTTGGTAAATCTGTGACGTCAAAGAGTCACCAGGATCTCAAACCTTTTATTTCCTCTCTGTTTATATCTTTCCACATTTTCAAGGTCAAAGTTTAAAGATTTTTAATAGTCAAGATTTTATATTTAAAAGCAACCCATCATTCTAAATTAAGTTTGTCTTACTTAGAATTCTTATCATAAATAAAAACTGTTGCTTTGATTTTTTAAATTATTTATCAATAAAGCCATCAGTTTATTAGTACATCATACCACTTATATTGCACATAGCAACATAAAATTATTTCTCATCTATGATAAACATATCTGATTGCTAATGAAATATCAAATGCAACTAACCGACTACTACATACTGTTTATCATCGCTTTATTCTGGGCCATATGCCTTGCCACGGCCCTCCATAGCGCTTTGATGTTCCCTGCTCCAAAGCCCCCCAAACCTTCCCTCTGGATTAGCTCCAAGAAGAAAGTATCATTGTTGAATAAAGGCTCACCAAAAACTTGCATCAGGTACCTGTGAAGAAATATACATATATAAATGGCGACAGGCTATTAAATTGCCACCTTAGGAACTAGCTCACCAAAAAGGGACTTTACCGTCTACTGGATGAACTGGTACAAGTTCGGGCAGATGTGATATAGGGGCCCGGAATTAGGCAATTATTGTGACACACTAAGCAGCTACATGTGGATTTAAAGAGAAGCCATGTGGCTAGTAACTATGCAACCTCTGGTTTTCACTGACCTAATTCTATCTGATTCAATGTCTCTGCAATCAGAGTCCTCTTCAGTGTCAAGGAGGATGGAGAGCTCCTGTAAATGCTGCAGACTTTCACCCAGCTTCCTCACCTCCTGTTGTTGAGCAAGCTAGAATTGATCAGAAGACAGATACAAATAAGTTTGAATCAAGTGTTACTGTACGGCACGCAGAATACTATTTGCAAAGAATTGTAACAAGTGACTAACAGTACATGCTGGGTGTTGGCCACACTTTCTTCCAATTCTTGCTTCAGGATACAGTCAAATTCATTAACTGAAAGCAGGACACCGTCCCATGCATTAACTGAAGCAGGACACCAACTCATTCATAAAATGACAGTACGTACCGTTTCATTCATTCACTGAAACAGATACCATCCCATGCATTAACTGAAATCGGGACACCAACTCAATCATTAGCTGTAAACAGATACTGTTTCATTCATTGACTGAAATCAGGACACTGATGTTAAGATCTCATTCTTTAACTGGCAGCAAGACAGAGGGGGGTTTTCTTGGTCTTAATATCATTTGCCAAATCAGCCTAAGGGATATGTAACATTTTAATTGATGACCAAGAGCATAAAACAAGACATTTTGCAACTTTAAAATCAGAAAAAAATTGCCATAATTCACATATTTTTCTGGCATTGAATAGAGAATTAGTACTTTGTATGCTATTTGCATCATTTAAGACAGCTTTTTTCCTACGTTTCCTATAAACTGGTTGGAAAACAGATTGCCAAAGATTAAACTGAGGACTAATACATGTCTTAGTTTGACCATCTTGCATGCGGTGGGGACTCCTCAATGCTGGAATTTTCTGATGTAACAATGAACACGGCGTGTGTCGAGCCATAGATCGTGATGTCATTTTTGGGGAGAACAAAACTTATGACATATCGATTATATGTATGACCTCGCATCACAGTCCAATTCGACAGTTTACTACCTATTTGAGACGCCTCTCTGTGGTTCCACATACCTCTCTATAGTACTCTACCGGTGGTGATATAAAACTCAGACCAGCTGACTTCATACAGCTCACAGCACTACAAATGTTTGGTGTATACAAGCCCACATGTTGAACCCCTTCACAGCCATGTTCCTTAAGGAAGGTTTTAATCTGATTTGGACCTGCAAGGGCCAAAGCAATAATACAGAAATATTCAATTCTTGAATGAACCTGGAAAGCAACCATTCAATCTGCACAGGCTGCATAATTTTTCTGGACGGCAACAGTGGCATTTCCAAGGGGGTGCATTTGTTATTTTTTTTTCAAAGTTAGCACTTTGCCTGAATACTGAATTATCCTTATCAAAGAGCTGTTACATATGTGAGAGAGACAAAATGTTTTGTTTTACATGTTTTTATGTCAATTTGTCCCCAATCCGTCCTGCCACACTATGAGGGTGCTACTTTCCCCTTTGATCACTTAGGTTTCCATGACAACTCAAGTTATCATTATTTCTTTAACCAGTCCATGACCTTGGTTAGAAGTCTTTTTAACACAGAGTAAAAAATGCAATCCAGTGACAATGTTTATTTTTAGGTTTGGTGATCACTAGTTTTGGCTTTGACCATTGAAAGCTTAGGTTTCCATGACAACTCAAGTTATCACTTTTATATTATATGGGACCAATTGATGATTTCATATCTATCAAAACAACAACCCAAGACCAGATGCCCTGTTTGGGTTTGAAGTTTTCATCCCCTCTATCTCTGCTAATGGGTCAAAATTCTGAGAATTAAGTACATCGCTCTTGATTGCGTGACTTTTTACTACTCAATAATACCAAAAAGTTTGGAGTGTTTGGTAGGGATCGTTCAGTATTAAGTGTTTGCACAATGGTACTTTACCATACCACCTTGAAAATATGAAAAGAATAACAAAGAATACATCAAAATTGCATTCAGGTCCTTGAAGCACTATGACATCACAGATTTACAGCTCTAAGACAGCTCTCAGATATGACTTTTAAACTAAGGTATCTCTCAAACATAGTTCTTCAAGATTGTTTTCGTAGCTGTTTGGGTGAGTTTGTTCTTCACAATGATCTCTGTCTTGTATTAGAAAGTGTAAAAGTAAGTTGGCCTGACGTTTCCATCCTAGCAGGATCTTCTTCAAAGGCTAAATGACAAGTTATGATAAGATATTTTATGACAAGATATTTTATTATAATGACAAGTCATTTAGCCTTTGAAGAAGATCCTGCTAGGATCGAAACGTCAGGCCAACTTACTTTTACACATTATCTTACACAGGCTATCTAGTGGATAAGCAGTTTGGAAACAGTTTTATTTTGTCATGTATTAGAAAGATAATGTTTGGGATTACGTCCCCTTTCATGTATGACCGCACAATTCTTTTCAGTAGGAAGTATTTTTCTTTAACTTTGAGAGACATCGGTACCCATTTGCGACCTTTTCCTATCGTCTGCTGATACAGATTACGCGAGTTTATCTATTTAAGACTTTGCTATACTATTTCCTCCATCTGGGGCTACAGTATTGCAGGCCTAGAATTTCACAATTTTTTTGGAGCCACTTGCTGGAAAAACGGCAACCACGTTCATCCACTTCCATGTATTACTGTAAGTTGTGGACTATTAAAGTTTTTTGAGTTACCGGGCCCACTGATAGCTTCGGCAAAAACAAACGCAGGCTTATCAGGATCTGTTTGGGAGGACTCGGTGAGTGACAATCCTTGTTCAGAGCATCTCCAATATTCAAGAGCTTTGAGGCGGAGACCTGATGATGTCTCCTTGACCACCATTCCCTGTTCCTCATCATCGTTTCTACGGAAAAAAGAAAAGAAAAAAATAGACAATCCCAGTAAAACTGCTGAGTACTGATATTCAGATTCATGCACGGATAAAATATTTAGAAAAGAGATTATTCGCAAACTCCTATTCCTTCACACTGGACACTCTACCTGTAAATCGCACATACTCATACGATAGAAGTCTATTGCGTCAAAGTTACTGTCAAATTGTCTGCATCACTGAATAAAAGCCTTACATGTTTTTGTCCCTTCAGATATGACCTTTTTGTTTTGGTTAAATTTGATGAAAATGTTAGAATGAATCTTTCGTCTTGATCATCTTCTGTAGAACTCATTTGTTCAGTGACTCAGATGTGCTTCAAAAGTTTTAAACTTTCCTTTTATAATTTTCTTGCTGAGTTATTCTTGAAATCTGATACTGTACACTTTGAATGCTTACTTAGATGTCAATGTTGCCTGTATTTTTATAAGTTCACCAAAAAGTTCAAAATGCAAATTTTTGGGAAAAAAATAAGATTTTTCATCTGCACTGATAAATGTTTCAACTATATATCATACAGAAACAGAAAGCTGTTGACTGGCGAGGGTATTCCTTGCAATATTTTTGTGTGAGAAAGTTCAACAGTAATACTGCAAGTTACAAGATTTTGAAGTGTTGATCAAACTTGACTTCAAGTGATCAAGGCTCTCTCTCTCTCTCTCACTGGCTTGCTGCCTTGCTCGCTCTTTCTATCTCTTTTGTACTAATGCAGCCCTAGCTATCGACTATCAGACCATCCAAGCTTTACTTTTGAGTGTGATCCAAAACAAGGTAACATATTGGTTAAATTAGTTTAAAATTAATACCCAATATTTTAGTAAAAGATTTATTTTTAAATACAATAATCTAGAACGAAAATTGGAAGAAAAACTAACTAATAAAAAGGCACCCAATAGGATTGAAATCACGTCAATTTGGGTTTTGATGTTTTCAATTAAACATTTAAATTTAAGTAAATTTTTGGGAATGAGGTTGCAAAGAAAGGAAAGAAAAGCAGTGAAACCTACTGTATGTAGTCAGGTCACACTAACCAAATCAACAAAGACCCCCCACCCCACCCCCACCCCCACCATGCTTGTTCTTAAACTTTTCCATGGAATTGTCACATACAGCATCAACTTAGGTACAGCACTTCTAGATTTAGCTGGTACATGAATTGCATGGTACATTAGGTATTGTGTACAAATCTGTCCCTCGTGCAACAGTTGTCCATCCCTCCAATTCTAAATTTGTGGTTACAAACATCACAAGAGAGCTGTGTAAAACTAGCCTTTGTGATCTGAAGGGGCAGAGCCAATTTTTTTCCCATTTTAAGAGTCAGAAAATTTAGGTTTTATTAACACTTGAATTGATATTAATGAGTTTTCATTGTTGCACCATATAAGCTCTAACCCTTGTTTATGACGTTTGAGTGGAGAGGGAGGGGGGAGTGGGAGGGAGAAGATCAAGTTTGGCTGACATTCATTCTGGGGAGATGTTTGTTCTGGTATTAGGGAACTTATATGCAAAATGGTGCTATCACATCCATCATTTAACTACATTCCTCTAGTAAAAATTTTTGTAAGTATAATTTATGCACACCTGTGTTATAAAATGTAAGCCAATTGGAAGCAACTTTGGGGGAGGGGAGGCTGAGTGGAGGAGGGACATGTCCCGAGTGGCTATGGCCTGTATATACTTATGATATCAAACATTACAATTACATAATAGTAATTGAATTTGACTTCTAGTGACCTTTGACATCCACCAATTGCAATGGCATGAATGTACTGAACAAGGAGCATCTACAAACCAAGTATTCAACTAAGCTGTACTTTCTGAGTTATTGTGTTCACATGGTTTTTCAGACTGAAATTCAGTTGACCTCCAATTACCTTTGACCAATGACCACAACAGAAAAAAATATAGTTGCTTTACTCACTGCAGTTGATCTGCATGCAAGGTGCACAGTTATTTCGAGCTTCATTTCTAGAGTTATGTGCAAACAGGGTTGTTGTTGAAGACTTTAACCCAAAGTAGTCAAGTATTAACTGCACTGAGTTTTTTTGTGATGTAATTACAGTAGCTGTATTTTTACAAACCATGATATTATCTCAAGTTTGATAGCCATTTTCCTCTTTGTTCATTCATGCTGAACTGAAGTTGGTCAGATAACTTAGAGTTGTGTTTCGTGTCTGTGTGTGATCTGCGATGTATTCCCAATTTTCTCCCCCCCCCCCCTTGTTTTTTGGCTTTAGTTTTAGATGATACTTCATGTTCTAACGTTATGTGACATTTATCTGATCACACACATTAAAGTAGTATATGTAAAGAAAATTTTCCTCTCAAGTTTAGAACAATTTTCTGTGGTAATTCTTTCAACTCACATACTTTGTTTTGATCGCAGACACCATCTACTAAACAGCTTCAATTTATAAAAACCTCCTTACATAACCCCAAATTAACTACTGTATTCTCTGAATGCCTCTTTCCACAGCAGAAACGACTCTAGTCATAACCTTAAGAGTTAAATGTATCATAATTTTGTTACTCTATTACTCCCCGGATGCTCACCTTTCTGGTTCCACCCAATTACCCCCACCAACCATCCCCAGAAGTCTGAGAAAGAATTTCCCTCTGATCAAGGTTACTTTTCCTTATCAGTGTTACCTCCCAGAAGCTGCTTTTCCAAGTTCTCCCACCTACCTCCCACTTCCCTCAGCTTCTCTCCCCCACATCCCAGCTTACCCAACCTATCCCCTCCTCCACCTTCCTCCCCATCACCCTTCCCACCTGGCATGTGCTCCATCCTAGAAGACCATTCTTAGACTTTCATTAGAAACCTGAAACTAGTTTATAAATATGAAAAAGCAAATCTTCTGGTATTCACACTCACAGTTTGTTTGCAACTGATATCACACATATGGTTTTGGATAGTAAAGCTTGCAAAAATAAAATGTCCACTATAACAAATACTCTCATCAAACTCACCTGTTGATGCTGAATCTCTTCATTCCTAAACACCGTTCGTACCAACTCATGGTCTCGTTGATTGTTCCTTCGCGACAGGCGAGCGTTACATGGTCAAAATGAGTTACGTGAGATTCTTTGGAATGATCCAATTGATCATCAATCACATTTGTGAAGCCCGGTAGAAAGGCACCTCTGTATTGCGACGTGTCCAGTAACGTGTGTACCATGTTACCGAGGCCCGATTTGATCACAGCATACCTCAGAAATCCAGAACCACCCTCATCAATCGTTCGTAAATCGTATAAAATGTCGGCACCGTTCCCTCTGGCGACATCTAATGTCTTCTCGATATCTGATGGCTCAAAGGCAATGTTGAACACAGAATGACTGGAAATGGAATTTTTGCAGACGGATTGAGGTAGCGCAATTGACGGGTCAAGTATAGGTAGATGCTGACCATTTAAGATCTTCCGGTCCACGTTCTGATGAGACTGTCCGTTCTCTGGGTTCATCATCTCCGTGACCAGAAGCCTTGCGGTCCCGCTTTGCATAGCCCATTGTCTCACATTCGAATAGCTACTCTGTGCAAATATCTTGAAACCAGCTTGTTTCAATTTAGCAAGAATGACAGGACCATGCGTGACAGCCAACTGGATATGATGTACTGCAAGGCCAACCATCTCAAGACTTAAATGAGACAAAGCAACAAAAAATTCTCAAAAATGCAAATGAAAAGCAACTTTTATAAGGCCATGGAAAGAAAGTTTTTGATTTGTATCCGAACATTTTTTTAATTGGCATGATGCTTCTTTCCTTTTTTTTACATTATTATCATTATTATTGTATTCAGTTTTAAGCTTCCTTCATGATTTTCATAACATACAGGCCTACTGTACCACCTTATATGAATTTTATTGCTACTGATAAACTGATGTACTGTAGGCCTATCACTGAGGGAGATCAGTTTTGGTGACTAGGGTACTGCATGTGGGTAGTACTAGTACTACTACTAAGTAAAAACTTGGCGTAATTAATGTCATAAAGTTATAATTATACCATTTTATTTTTTAGGTTTTTAGCTTTTTAGCTATTGTGTCATTAATGGAAATTTGGGCAGGATTCTTTGGAACATGCAGGTGGTGGAAGCAATCTAACTTTCATTCCTATGGCCAAATGGAAATGAGATTTCCTTCTTGATACATCATATTTACAAGGTTTCCTTTGTTTTGCTCAGATGACCTTTGACCTTGACTGAAAAACAATAAGCTCCATCTACATCTAGAGGGCATACACACACAATTGATCCCAGTTTAGAGATTCATAAATTTTGACCTCTGTTGACCTTAAATGACTTTTCACCTATAACAAACCATTAGGCTGCTTGAATTCAATATAAGACATCCTGAGGTCAACCAAGGTTTCCCTTCTTGAGATACTGTGGGGCACACACAAAGGCATCACAAAAAACACATGGCACTGTCCACACACACTCCAACCTACACCTGTATGCATGCAAGCCATCAAGACAGCAAAGCTTATGATTATCATTGCAATCGAGCATGAGGCATTTGAACATATTAGTAAAGGCAATTAGGGAACTGATCTTAAGGAATTGGAATGAATAAGAAAATATATATAGAACTTCTCAATCCTTTTAAATTGTATTTTTAGGGAGATATGATCACTGGATCCGAGGTTGAATTAGAAGTGTAATATCATTACAATTCCTTATCACACCAATTCACCTCCTTGGTTTATTCATGACATTGCAAAACTTGTGAAATATTTTGACCATCAATGAGCAACATTTACAGTATGCTTGTTATAAAAATTCTGACTTTAACTGGGATGTTATCTTTTCCTTTAGCTTTTGAGGCCAAACATTTGGACTACTATCTGCTAAGTTCTAACTTAAACCTAAGTTAAACTTAGTCCAAGCCTAAATTTTTTATAAAAAATGTTGGATACATTGTTAGCCTGTTTCATATACTGTAAGGGTGTACTTGTATGTATTCCTCCCTGGTACTATCATCAAAATATCCATCTCAAAAAGTATGTCAGACAAACCATCCGTCTTCAATCTTTACTAAAGTGTATATTTTAATTGCATAATTCTTACATTCAGACATTATTTTGGACTTATTTTCAGTATTATTCTGTTTATGAACAATTAGAAATGTTAAGAACTTGAAGTTAAACAACATTACCTATTTAACTCCATTCAAGTTCAATTAGAAAATGTAAGCTTAGGCCAATCAAACTGAACAGCAAATGGTACCAACGTAACTTGTTTATAATTACTGTAGAATGTTACCAGATTGATGTTAAGAAATCATAACAACTAGAAACTACTCCAATATTGTTTTTTCAAGATGAAAAATTTGCATTCCCTACATGTGCATAATTGATTTGAGCAAAATTCTAGACCATATTCCGATACCTGTTTACTACTGTATGTAGCAACCTACTGTAGTGTTAGGCCTAATGCAACGGCTATGGATATGAGGCACATCCATCAGCATTTCTGACGAAATTAAATTATATTTGAGGGCATTGCGACAAACATCAAACGGTTGAAAAAAATGGAGATAAGAGGCTCCATGGTAAAAGGGAGGTGATGGGCAGGGAAGTTACTGTATGGCCCTTTGCAAATTTTGAGAAAAAGGAACATCAAATTATAAATTTGTGCATCAAATACTGCACTACAGAGCATTTCATGCCTAAACATAACTCAGCTAATCAACATAGGCCTTATATATCCAGCACATTCGTTAATTCGCGAAATTGGTATTGTTACTAGGCTAACTGTGCCGAGAAACATTGAAGTCACTCACCACGAGGGAAGCAAAATGTGCAAACCTGGCAGCCTAATTTGATGAAATTACATTGTGAAAAAGACGTAAAGAGGATGTCTTTACTTTAATGTTTCATAGCAAAAGAACAAACCTAGAACATCAGTTGATATTTTCACCTTCCATATGTTTTTGAATCAAGATATTTTCACCTTCCATATGTTTTTGAATAATCTGTCCCTTAAACATATACTATAGTGTCATCGTGTGGGTCAACATCAATATCATGTCCCTGGAAATTACTGAAAATATTTGGTCACCTTAGCCTACATATATGTATACCACCTTAGGGAAAGTTTGGTGACATGTATGCGAAGTTACCGTACACCATCATAACTACTAAAACAAGACGCTATTCGCACAACTGCTATATGTGTACTATAGCCTCGCCTACTATACTGTCGTGAATAGAACATAAATGTGAAGTAACGTTAGTCAGACAGAAGTGATATAGCTCAGGTGTTAGTTTTATATAATACTAACTTTCTTGCACTAATTAATTTCTTACCAAAATCAGTAATGACAACTACTTGGCGGTTGAGTTTTGTCGTTGATTTGGGTAGAGTTCCAATGATAGCTCAAGCATGTAATATTTTGAAATATTATGTAAGTACTGTACGATACTGTACACATAGAACTAAAATAACTGTACATCGAAGTAAGTAGGTCGGCAGCATAGGTGAATAATATTCGTACACTACCTGAAAGTCATATTCCTGATTGGGTGAAAGTTCGATCACATGCTGCGAGTACTGGTAGAATTGGATTTCTTTTTTACTCATTCTATAAGCCCTTGACTGTCAGAGAGAAATTCAATTCCATCGCTTTCGTAACATCGTCATGTTCACAATGTTACAGTCTCGATATCGGGCGTCTGAGGACGAATGTGGATCAAGTTGTTTGACTTCCGTACCCAGGCAAGTCAATTTCCTTTAAACAGTGCTGTTAACGCTTTCTAGTCACTTCGCCCAACAACCATTTCGCCCAACTGCCATTTCGCCCAACCAGCCTGGTCATTTCGCCCAACCAGCCTGGTCATTTCGCCCAACCAGCATGGTCATTTCGCCCAACCATCATAGTCATTTCGCCCAACCAGCATGGTCATTTCGCCCAACCGTGTTGGTCATTTCGCCCAACCTTATTTTTACTAATATTCAGTCAGCATAATATTACTTTTTCTATTCCACTAGTTCAATTTGATTTATTTTGGGTTAGGTTACTTCGTAATAGGTAAATAAAAAAGTAAGGTCCGCTCGATATCGATCGGAGTCTGAGCAGTTATTTTGGGTATAATGGGAGGATTACACTACTTTAGGCGTTTACGCATACAATGGAAGTTATATTATTATACAAACACAGGGGAATCGGTCTTCATGAAAACCTATCAAACCTTACCCCTAAAACACTGATCCATCCTACTGACTAACAATTCCCGAACGTTTCCTTATTAAATTAAAAATATATATATAAAATTGAATTACTATATTTAATCAATGTAACCACTTTATCAATGTAACCACAGTAATCACATATGTAATCAATTTAACCACGACTTCAAGTTTCCTTAATACTCGGTTCGTATCCCGTAACGTTAACAATTCCCGAACGTTTACTATATCAAACCTAACCCCTAAAACACTGATCCATCCTCAAGATTCCTTAATATTCGGTTCGTATCCTGTAACGTTAAAAATTCCTGAACGTTTCCTTACTAAAGTTATACAAAGTAAAGGACTTCAAGTTTCCTTAAAATTCCTTAATATTCGAACGTTTACTATCAAACCTAACCCCTAACACACTGATCAATCCTCAAGTTTCCTTAATATTCGGTTCGTATCCTGTAACGTTAACAATTCCGGAACGTTTCCTTTTGAAATATCATATTTAATCAAGGTTGGGCGAAATGACCAGACTGGTTGGGCGAAATGACCAGGCTGGTTGGGCGAAATGACCAGGCTGGTTGGGCGAAATGGTAAGGTTGGGCGAAATGGCAGTTGGGCGAAATGGTTGTTGGGCGAAGTGTCCTGCTTCCCTGTTAACATCGAGAAAGATTACTGAAAGGCTATGTACTAATGTGTTTGTTCTTGCGGGAGATGTCGTGAAGTAATTTTTAACATTTAGTCCGAAATGTCAGGGTGACTCAAATTATTTTGAGATATCTTGAGATATATGTGAATTTTACTAATAACTCCAGATACCTTAAACTCAATTTCAGATAAATAAAAAACACCACATAACTCTGCAGGTACCTGAATTCATATTTTCAAATATCTGAAATTCTAAATTCATACATCGTGAATCCAATTTCAGATAACTCTAATTCGGTATAGATATCTCAATAAGAATTTCAAATATTTTATATAACCCATATTAAGATATATCTGCAATACCGGATGAAAGTTAAAACGGCGTTCCATATAGGGCTGCAGCGGTTGAAGAGGAGGTGCTGTGTATGATATGAAAGCGACTAAATGTTTCGTACCCATATGTCAAACTGCAGTCTTCTCTAACTCTTTGTTGAAACATACTCTCGGTGTGACACTATCTGCTATGGAAGTGCATTTTTCTGTCCTGTTTTTTTATTGAGGGGGGGGGGGGGGCGTGGACTTCTTTGACTTCAGCCCCAGTACATTGGTCAGATAAACTTGATCTTTCGTTAATGTGTCATGCTGGTTTTGAAAGGCAAACATATTTGCGTCAATCGAGTCTTCATTCTGCAGAAATGGTTTCGTTCACGAGAGTCTGAGAAAATTGCAATGATTTATTGTACTAATTTTAAAAAAAATCTGGATAAAAAACTATAAGTTCGTATGTTGAAGTGCAACGTGTACTTGATAGAGATATTGATCATTCATGCAGTCACCGTTCGTTTCCAAATTTGATTTGCTTATGTAATCGTGGGAGGCCTGATGGTTGGAATACGGGCGGGCATCTTGTTTGCATCAAGTCGTTCACATGACACAACACAAATAATCGAACAGGTGTGGGAGGTTACGGTCGAACAGAGACCGCCGAGCCGAGGGCGGGCGGCGGTCAAGTGCTTCACATGTTTTGTTTTTAAAACAAAATCAACAGAGCCCCATATCATGAATTAGAAGTAGGCCTTATCATTTTCGTCAATGAATGGTGCAATTTTGTTTCTATTTTTGTAATGGAGAAATGCCAATTTTCATTCATAACAAAAGTCACCATTTTCTTGAGAGATAAGAACTTATCTGCGATCCCTTTATTTTTTTTTCTTTTTTAATTTAACTGCTATTAAAATACCACTATACTGAACAACATTCAGATAATGGAATTTGTGGTAAAGAATGCAACAGAGGGCCAAATTTGTCGTGGGGCGTTTTGAGGTGATCTTTCGGATTGCATCCTCAAATCAGATTCACATATCGCACTACCCTTCGAGGTTTTTTCCCCTCCTCTCACCCCTCCCCCCCCCCCCCACTCATCAAAATTGGATCCTCTTCTGCCCTAACTGTACTGTTGGCTGCTATCACATCCACAGACATGGCTTATATAAGATGTCAACGATGTTTATCTAAACTGATGAGATTCTCTCTACACACTTAGCGAAACTAAATTATTATATCATGGGAGAGCTCTGTAACTTCAAATCGGTCTTAATTGGACATGATGGAGTATGCCGATTTTGTAGTTTTGTCAGGGAATACATGATATTCCTCAATATAATTATTTTTCTTCCAACCAAACCAATGAAAATATGACACCTTTTCAAGTGAAAGTTGTGCATCGTCCTCTTGATTTTCTTCCTATTAAATTTACTAAACGTGACTTGTCGCCATAGAAAATGTTATGAAGGATGAAAAATCGACTAAAATTCGACGTGTGTATGTTCCCCCTTCTATCTTTCTTTTTCGAGTATGGTGTCGTTTAAAGTTCATCATGACGTATAGCCCAATATATGCTAGAAAATCAAAGAATGGTCAGGCACCTTCAAAATACCATTGAACAAGCTTTTCATATTATCTATAATTTCTGTTCTGAATAATACAACTCTATGCGGGATCTGGTATGGACGTCGATTTGGGGGGGGGGGGGGGGGCAGGGGGTCTCCTCATTTTGTTTTGATGAGGGACATTAATGCACTTCGCCCCACCCCTGCCCCCCCCCCCCCGCCCCTCACGTTTGGGGGATTTGGAGCTCTTAATGGAAGGCCCAGTTAAGAGGTTTCCTCTCTCTCTTTTGTTTGATGCAATGTTTTGTTAATAACCTACACCCCCACACAAACAAGAATAAACGTCCACACATTGGTCACTGGTTCAAGCACTTTGTTTTGCAATACCTGGTACGCATTAGGAAGGATTTGAAGGCCTTCCTTTCTTATTTTTTCCTATCCTTTCTTTTTTCTCTCTACCCCCCCTTTTTTTTTTGCACTTAAAATTAGTTGCAAAAGATCAACACAAGTATACTAAAGTGGGAAAAAATCGAGCGTGGGCATTTCTTACCTCTTATCTGTGTTTCTAAAAGCACCGCTACTTCGGTAGCGACTTCGATATCTACTGAGAATTTTCTCCCACGCCCTCTCTGCAGACAAATCCGCTTTGAAACCAATCATTAAAGTTGTCACCTTTGGATGTGGATGTTTCATGATTGCTAAACGAGGACGAAACCACAGTTAAGGATCCACTAGCCAATGAAACGTGTTCCAAGCTGGAACACATCACGTTGTAAAGTGTCCTTTAAAATACCATACAGATGAAGACGTCGGCACGTTGACAAACTATTATCACATAACCTATTCTAATGTGCTCGAATTTATGTCTCCCCCCCCCCCCTTCATTTTTTTACTAAATTTACTTATTTTTCCTTGATGAAGAAGGAACTTGTAAATGTTGAAATGAAGCATTTATCATATTCTTGTGCAAGTACAGTTTTTACTTAGACTATTTAAACTTACTTTATGATACAATGAAACATAAAAAATATAAAAAAGTAAAACACAAATGGAAAACAAAATGGAAAGAAGGAGATTTAGTTTCAAAAAGCAATCTGATTTTAAGACATCACAGATTGACAGAATTGCAACCACGTGACATCTCGATGAGGCATAAATAATCTCTTTTTACGTTTTGAGAGTCGTTAAAGTCCTTAAAAAGATCGTTTGTGGCTGAAGCTGAAATAATCTACATATTTAGGTCAAAATCAAATCTTCATAGCATTTTGTATCGCGCAGCTATGAGTTCTTCCAATTTGTTGATATTTCATGAATACACCTGGTAACAACAGACATGGATGATGTCCTCAGGCACCTTGAGCTGAAAATGTCTTTGCAGTTGAAATTGAGACCCCCCCCCCCCTTATCGAGACGGAGTATTTCCCCATTGGCCCAATTCAAAATGCGTCCATGTCACGCCTTTGAATGCCTCACATCCACTAGTGCTACCTCCCATTATCATCGAATTCATGCTTCATCCTGTTCCTTCGAACAACCCCTGCCCCTCATAGCCGGTGCTGAATGCTGCCTGTTACAACCTTGTACCTGCCGGGCCAAACCCCTACCCCCATATAGCTGTAATTCTACAGCAGTTACACTCCGGGAGATGATCGTGGGAGTGAGGATCACAAAGCAGTACTCGCACCCACCCCCCCCCCCCCGCCCCCTGTTAAACGAAACGTATATGCGTGCGTCCAAATTTTAAATGAAAACAGTCTTGAATGCAGGTAAAGCAAATACCTCACAAATACTTCTTCGTAGATGGTATAAGTTCTTTCATGGAATATATCGGTCCAAATGGATTGGCTTTCAAGCATTCAAAAAAGAAAGGGGAAAAAAGGAAGAAAATAATGAAAAATCAAACAAAAAGCAAATCAAAACAAGAAACGCCCACATACACAAAATCGAAATAACTAGGAGTAAGATTTTTGTTTTGGTAAAACGTCGCTAATGCACAATTTTCTTAAAATAAAGAAGATATTTATCTATGATCATATACAGTTTAATTAAATGCTTTTTTGAATCTTAGAACACATTAGCTTTGACGAGTATATGGAATTTTGTTCCTTAAATTACAAAAAGTTGAAATTATATATTTTTAACAACTACGTGCAACACGTTCAAATCTTCCTACCTTTGTTACACCCCTTTTTTGGTCCCCAATAAAGATCTTATCATCCCCGGTTTTTAACATTTCTTCAACATAAGCTGACAATCTACAAAATAATTTCGCAGTACAATATATTTCTGCGACTTTTTTTTGTTGAAATGTTTTGAAACCCTTTTTCATTATAAGAAAAAAATCTGATTTATTCCGCGTTGTATGCACTTGTTAAAATTAGTCTATATTCGTCCTATTAAACTGATACAGAGTTAATGCCCAGAGAATGTAGCGAAATAGCTCAAGTAATAGAAGATTCACATTTAAATAAGATTAGAATCAAAAATTGGAAATATGAAAGGATATTTATGCCTTATTGGGTATTCAAGTTTAATGTGCGCCACTGTTAATTTACGTCAGTGACTGGTTAATAAGATGTTGTCACACTTGTGTAGAGAATACGATAACCTTGCCAGTTTCATATGTATTTTGTCTTTTTTTGGTAACAGAAACTCAGTATTAACAGGCATCAGACCGAGAGCGTTGTATAACACGTGCACAGTATCTGTATATATATATATATATATATATATATATATATATATATATATATATATATATATATATATATATATATATATATATATATATATGTGCGTGTATGGGTGTGTGTGCGTGGGTTTTATTGTTTTGTTATTGAAACTTTACACCAAGAACATTTCGATTTTAATATTCGAATTTTTAATCTATCTTTTTGTTTGATTTTTCATTATTTACTTCCTTCTCTTTTTTTTTCCTTACTATATTTAACGCTTGGAAGCCAATCATATTGGACCGATATATTCCATGAAAGAACTTATACCATCTACGGAGACAACAGAAATCGAAAAGCGTTTGTGTATGTCATATCGATTTTTATAAACTGAAAGTACAAACATTTCCATTTTTTTTTTAGTTCCTTAAGATTAAATTGTAATCGCTTAAAGACGATATATACCGGTTTTAGAACTGAACTTTTATGAAGCCAAGCTGACTTCATAAAAAAAATCTCCTGAATGCCATGTTGATTAATTTTTGACTCAGAATGTGTCCTATTACCATTTTAGATGGTAAGTTAAAACAGTTCAAATCAATTCAGTATACGTGCTAAAATGTGCAAATAGTCATAACGCATATAGAATAACTATAAAAAAAAATTAAAAAAACAGAAATCCACATGAGAACTCATTTAACGTCGATAATTTCCAGCTTTACGTTGTTTTTTGTTTTTGCTTAGTTTATTTCTTCCTTTCTCTTTTCTCTTTTTCATTTTATTGTCTTTTCCTCCTTGTAGCATTCCTAAGTTTCCTATTTCAAACTGAACATTGATATACGTCTAACGTATAGTTACAATGTGTATAGGAGTTGGGAATGACTCGGTGTGGCCTCTGTATCGTTGACTTTCAACTGGTATAGCCTATGTGTCGCTGAACGTCTTGTATACTGTTTTAGGACAGTTCCCACAAATCTTTGTTAGTTATTCTGACTTGAGAAAGGAGCTGGTGGAAGACAAAAGACTGAACTATATAAATACGGCCACTCAAATGATGCCGGGTTAAATTTGTTTCTTTTTCTATTGCACAATCAGGATAATTTTATCCCGTTATTCACCAATACTTCCAAAGCAATTAATTCTGCCCCTTGACACATTTGATTCACTGTCATATGACAGATAACTTGCCCCACCCCACCCCTCACTCCCCAACAAACATGAACGCCTTGCTAACATCACCATCACTATTTGAAATGTATAATTCTATATAAATACTGCTTTATACATACATAAAATATGCCCGCAATAGTGGCGTATATATTACTCGTCTTTCAAAGTGCCGTCTATATAATCAGGGAAAACGAGGTGTTAATTGGTCAGTGTTCTAACCCTAATACACGTTTTTATAATCAACACGGAACAAAAATAAGACTTCATGGTTGGTGATGAAACCTGCGCAATTACTACATTTCCTTCCCAGAAATAATGGTTTCTCTTCACCAGACAGAAACACCTAAACGATTCTTGTAAAACTTTTCAGTCTGAGCTTATATAGCATTTTTGTGTCATTTCTATTGAAATTCGCCAAATAAGGAAGAAAAGGGGGACGAAAGATCTGATCGACCAGAAGAAACTAACAATGATATCACACTTTGTCACGGATTCAGAGAGGATTAAGGAATGTAAACTGAAGTTCTCTGACATTTATTTATCTATTAGAAGACCAACAACAACAACATATCGGATTACAAGTCAAGAAGTCAAGGCAATATATGGACAAGTGAGAATTAATTCAAGTTTATAACGAAAGGGTGAAATTGTGTTCAAATATATATTCCCATCTCTCCTACCCTCCCCTCCCGTCACCTGCCCCCACCCACCCCTCTGAGTACCGCTACACACAACTACCACGCCTTCTTTATACCATTTCCGTGTACTTGATTATTTCACCGATGCAATGATAACTATATGCAACAGAAAGAAACATTGACGTACACTTTTCATCTGTGAACATAACAAAAATAGTAATAATTATTGACATGCGCAATCGAAGTGATGACTTCTGTCTCATTTTACCTTAAATTTATTAACTGTTTTTTTTTACATACTGCTCTTTCTATTTCATTGTATTTTTTCCCCTTCATTTAAGTTAAGTATTTTTTATTTAAGTTTTTTTTCTTTAATAACCAACGTCTTCTCAAATGGTTCTTCTTTTTATGGTTTCATCTGGTGACGTCATCAGGCCTAAAAACAAAATGTCTGCTCTTCGTCATTGGCGGCGGGTGCATTATAACGGCACCGATGTTATCTGCCATACGTACGAGGTGGGCGTGTAAGCTTCCTTCGTTCTAAGTGATGCTTGTGAGGTGATGCCCGCATATGGTACCAGTTATTACGTCAGTAAATAGAGAAAAAAATGGTTTTTAATCGGTGAATTATTGACAATGACTAACAAAGTTAGCGAACCAGATAAGTAGAGAAGACACCTCATCATAGTATGAGCCATGAGAGATTGAAACTTTCACCTCAGGCTGAGTAAATAAATTTTGACTTATCAAAGATATCATTTGTCAAAAAAAGGAGCAGAATCTTTAGGAAAAAAGAGTCCAATCGTGGGCAGGTTGATTAAACAAGTTTCTCACACTCGTTCATGATTTCAATCTCAAGGCATAGCATCAAATGGTTGTCTCGTCAGTAACTTTGAATCCAAAATGAGATTTCTTGCGCAATTCTTAAAAGTACCAGAACGATTCATTATCCACAGTCTCATCTTCATCTTGAAGAAATTGCAGGAAGGATTTCTACAGCAAAAAGAAGGGGAAAAAGTTACAAACAAAAACTACACGGACACACACACAAATAAATATATCTTTCCGTTTAGCCTGGCTCCTATGAGTATGATATAGCTTATGCTATAACATCTTGGGGTGGACGAAAGGAAATTTACTACCCCTCCCCCTTTTCAACCCCCCCCCGACCCTCTTCATGAAAATCGGCTTCAACGACCCTAGGGGCCACATCCCAGCTCTTTTTAAAATCATGGATCTGCTATTTTCATCGATCCATTTTACTTCTCTAGTTGATAATGTCTCTATTTTGACAGCTATAGTTTTATTTTATTTGGTAGCGCATTATTATGTATTGTATTTTATTAGTTTTAAGTTTCCGCATGAATTGTGTAAAGAACTACAGGACTGGATGTGGTGATGGCGGCGGCGGCGTGGTTGCAAATTGTAAGGGATAGACATCGCTAGGAGGGACGGAATTTTCCTAGATTTTAAAGTCCATAATACTTTTCCGTAAGCTTACGGGTAGGTTACCATACGTGATTTCAAACCAGAACTGATTTTTTTGTACCTGCACCATTTCCTACTTAAATTATACTCTATTCTTTGTATTGTTTTCCTTGCCTTTGTGTTCACTGACAAAAATATATTTAATAAGCGAGCGAAACGATACTTGCATCTTACAATGGTCGCAAACCTACGTGTGAATATAGCATATGCTTCATTTTCACGTGCATATATGTATGTATAGCGTTCAGTCTTGATATGTTTATTTATGTCAAATTCAATTGTATATAACATTTTATACATTTGATCAGTGTCGGCAGTACAAATAAGATCACTAGCGTGCTAGTGAATATACAACATTAAGGATATTTTAATTTATGAAGAAAGAGAAACTGACCCGTCGATCTCCAATTCCCAGGAAACGCTTCGTGTTTCTTTTTCCGATGAAAGCTGCAATGAACACAAAATTTTAAAGAGACAAAATCATAATCAAGTGTATCATGAAAAGAAATATATATATATAGGCTAAATACACACACACACACTCATATATATATATATATTTATATATATATATATATATATATATATATATATATATATAACTGCCACTTGTATCAGTCGTATATCATTGTATTTTATAGACGCAGCCCACATTATAACACTGCTTTATGACATCTCAAGTGTTTTGACGGTTAGTATAGTCCGGTAATTATTGCTGAAAAGATGAATATATTGTACCGTCGAATTGATGGAACTATAAATGACTTTTGGGAGGCATAGGTGTTACCACGTTGTTATCATATATATATATACACATATATATATATATACACACACATATATATATATATATATATATATATATATATATATATATATATATATATATATAAATATATATATATATAGGCCTATATATATATGTAAATAAATACATATATATATATATATATATTTATATATATATATATATATATATATATATATATATATATATATATGCATATATTCGAAGGAACATGCTTTCCGTTAACTATAATAGAACGTATTTCCTGCGAATATATATCCTTCACGAACATCTCCTATAGAGAGAGTTGGATATTTGAGAGCGAAACTGATTGTTATGTGAATGATATTGCAAATTTATGACTATTCTTGAACACAATGTGCTTCGTGCATGTGAAATATTTCTTATGAATTCATTCTTTGTATTCAGTTATGAAAAAAAAACGAAATCAACTACGAATTGAAAGGGAAATGAAATTCTTTTTAAAGTAATGGAACAAACAAAGACTATACGAAATTGCATACATATCATGATATCATGATTGAAAACGGTGGTATAGTGCAGCTTCTTCAAACAAAAACATTTTAGGATTTATATTTTGTTTTGTTTTTTATTTCCGTAAAAGACAATTTAAATAAAGAAGAGGATAAAATCAATATCTGTTTGAATTTCTTAATTAACAGTACTATATCAACTCGGAATATTGTTCTTCGAAATCTTCAGACGTTCATAACTTATAGACACTAATGTATTTGTTAACCAGACTTGTGGTACTCTAGTCAATAGTCTACTGATCAGAGTACAATGTTGTGTACTCTTTTACTCTTGTGTTTTGTACTAATTGTTAGAGCAACTGAATAACGTGTATTCATATCTTTACACGGTGTACGTTGTCCCCGTGTGATTACCAGCTTTCTAAGTATTTTACTCACATGCATTATTTTAATTAAAGTTACTCCAAGACGTGAATATTAGAAAGAGAACGTAAATTTTATACATTTATTCCTGTAGTCGAGTGTTATCTGTGTTTTATACAAATTGACAAACGGACGCGAAATACACGACTGCTAGGAAATATAGTTATGTACTGCTTGAGTGTATGATAACCACATCATCCAATATAGCCTATGTTATGATGATAATATATATAATAAAAAAAACATCCTTATGCACGTATAATCTCCAGCCTAATTTGCATATATAATTCATAACGGAAGTTATTGTTAATAAGAACTAATGATTCATTCAATAAGCATAATATACGTGATGAAATAGTTTAAATATATTATCCTTAAAAAATAATATACATTAATTTTCAGTAATGAAAATCAACCGATTATGTAACGTTGTCCTATTAGGTAACTTACAGTGGATAGCATTGTCTGAATGTATAATATTTTTGACTAAGATCACATTGTCTTCATTGGATAGCATTGTATTATCGGATAGCACCGCATTATTGGATAGCATGGTCTTAACTGATAGCGCCATCATATTGCATCGCAGTGTATTTATGGCTACCATTGCCTTAAATGTAGAGCATTGTATTATTGCATACCATTGTTTTATTGGAAAACATTGTATTTTGGATAGCATTGTATTATTGGATAGCACCGCATTATTGAATAGCATGGTCTTATATGATAGCGCCATCATTTGCATGGTATACTGTATTCATGGCTATACCATTGCTTTAAATGTAGAGCATTGTATTATTGGACAGCATTGTATTATTGGATAGCATTGTAATATTGGATAGCATTGTATCATTGG
The DNA here is from genome assembly GCF_037975245.1 of Apostichopus japonicus. Taxonomy (NCBI): domain Eukaryota; kingdom Metazoa; phylum Echinodermata; class Holothuroidea; order Aspidochirotida; family Stichopodidae; genus Apostichopus; species Apostichopus japonicus. Next base: position 11,944,161 of record NC_092565.1, read on the forward strand.
ATAGCACTGTATTATTGGATAGCACTGCTTAATTGGATAGCATTGTTTTAGTGTGGTCTTATTGGATAGCATTGTTTTATTGGATAGCTTATAGTAGTAGTGGATACCAATGTCTTATTGCATAAGGTTGTTTGCAATGGATAGCATTGTCGTATTGGATAGCATTGTCTTGTTTTGGTATTGTCTGATTGGATAGCATCGTCTATTGGTCGCGTGTCTTATTGAATAGTATTGTCTTTATCGGTTAGCATTGCCTTATTTGATAACATTATCTCAATATGTAGCACGTATAATAATTATCAAGTATCCATTAAGAGAACATTTTAAATGAAACACGCTCAAACTGTTCATCGCATTAGAACAAATATGATTGGTCGGGCACTTACACATTTGTTGCTTATGTACAACAAGGATATGAACTGTATTGCTGATTGTACATATATAGTCAGCACGATAGACTACAAATTACGAAGAGACTTTTTGCGCCGAACTGTCTTTATTAATGAAATATTTGAAAGGAAAAACGGAGGTATAGTATATCATTTACTGACATGAAGACTTCTATTGTTGTTCTTATAGTAATAAAGAATTTTGAAGTGGCTAACCCGTCATTGTAATCGCCAACTGAGATTTCTTTAGAACAAACAAATCGATGAATCTTCGATGAAATTCGCTGAAAACTGATTTTTAATTAAAACCAGGGATGTTTGCTCGGAAGAGAACAATTACAAGTGAACAACACACACACACACATATATATATATATATATATATATATATATATATATATATATATATATATATATATATATATATATATATATATACATATATATATACATATACATATATATATATATATATATTTATATATATATATAAATATATATATATATATATATATATATATATATATATATATATATATATATATATATATATATATATATATATATATATATATATATATATATATATATAATAAAAGAAGCTATAGGTTTGAACTTAAAAACGATAAAATCACCGTTATAAATATAACTCTGCTGGGGAATTACAAACAAAGAGAAGAAGAGAAGGATGGTGGAAGCAAGTTGATATGAATAGAACCATTTTGTTTTCTTTAATTTCGGTTTTCATGTTGATTCAATATGAGCAGAATACACGCAATATCATATATCCATACAGAACCATTGACCTCAGTAACCGCAACTTATATGAAGGGTAAATATGTAGGAAATATTAAATTGAAAAAATGATTAATATAAAAAATCAATATTTATAATATAAATAAATGTGAAGGAAGTGATATAATACACAAACACTGTCGCAAATAAGATGGGAAGATGAAACTAAAGACTTAAAAACAATTTTTTTCTCTAACCGAAACAGTTTGCAGTATATGGCTTTAATGAATCGTGTATTGCCATATATTCCCATCACACAGGAATTGTTATTCAAGGATAGGTTTTATCAAGGCTATATACGGTGCCTAAATACACCAAACCATTCATATACGCCCCCCCCCCCCCCATCCCAACCATTCCTCTCCCAACTCTTGTCCAAATTCAGTGATGTCATTCTGTTAAAATGGTTACAGCTACATCGTTTCTTAAAGAGTAAGCTTGTAACCAGTCGTAGATATTGCCAACTTATAGCCGGCCTACAGTCAAAGTCGACTACGTCACACGATGCTACCTCATATATCATACATTCATATATATATACATATATATATATATATATATATCACCTTCACCGCTTTCACACCCCCCCCCCCTCCCCCACCCTCACCTGCCCCTAACATCAAACAAGGTTCATCAATTAAAGTGACTGGATTATACAGTCTAATACACAGATCATTATGTCAGTTCCTCGTTTGCAACACAAAGCTCAACGGGAAAACATTAGGCTTCACATGAGATGTTTACAATGCCCTACAAGTCTTCCAAGGACAAATGGTGATGGATGTCGTCATGGGTGATCTATTGTTAAAATGGATATTAAACAATGGATTAACGTTGACAGTTAACGAGCTGACGTCATCATCAAGGTAGCCCAAAGAAGCATTACAGAGATTTAGTATATTTTAAATGTGAATTTATTGAAAAGCAGGCTAGCTGCAAAAACATCACTAGCACTCAATATTTTCTATTATTATTATTATTGAGATTTTTTTTTTTTTTTTTTTTGGGGGGGGGGGTCTTTTTAGTCGGGCTATAAATCAAGACTAAACGTTGTCTAAAGTCATCTGTTAAAGGTTGGTGGGCGATCTGTTGCGTACAGGTTACATACGATTACACACCGACGATGCGGGTGTACACATTGATATTATCTCTTACATTTTGTATTGGCAGTTTTCGTTCTGACATTTACAAAAGCAGAGTAGATTAACTACATCTGAAGGGAACCACAAAGGGGTACAAAAATGTGACGCTCTTCTAAAGCGGCATTATGTTACCGAGTAAAGTGCACGCTTAATGAAAGCACCTCTCTGGTTACTGTGAGGGTAATGGCCGGTTGTGTGTCATCGAAAGCAATACAAAATAAGAAACACCTCCATTCGTTGCTATTTAAAATGAGTTATCACCTGTTGAAATTAGAGTTCCACCCCCGAATGCGATCGGTGATATATTTTTCATGCCCTCGACGAATGAATTTTTAAGAAAGGTAAAGGGGCCCTCTAAGATACCATTTTTTTTTTCGAGAAGTAAAAAAACTTAACACTTAGTTAAATATATAAGTTGGTTTTCAGGGGAGTTCAATGCTTTGGGGAAAAAATCATAAAAACAAACGTCTGTTTTCTTTCTTTCTTTGTTCTTTTCTCGGAAATTAAAAATACGTATTATTTATTCTGTGCACAATCTTTTTAGTCTGTAATTTTCTCCCTCTTCATCCCCCTTTGTGTTATTTTTTTGTTTAGTTTTTGAGTTACAAAAAGAAAAAAAAGACGTTTTGCATCAATGTTTTATTTCTATCACATAACACTGCACACTGATGGATGTTTACCTAATTAGGCCTTTAGGCTATCCGTATAATCTTAAGGATAGTACTTTTGTATATAATAGGCAGGTTAAAACCTTAATGGCAATTTAATATACTCGCTCTGTGGAGTTTGCATTAATGGGCACACCGACACATAATAAACACACATACACACACCCACGCTCACACGCATTATCATTATAGTAGAGCCGATATATGAATGATACATTTAGCCTTAAACCGTTGAAGGTGAACATTTATCCATTTAGGCATATATATTTTGAAGATATTCAATAACGCTGATATTAATTGTGCCGCAAAGTAGGTCTCATGTGCATTGGAACCGGGCAAATTTAATTAGCGTTATCAAAACAACAGCGCGATCTTGCTCATTACTGCAGTTGGACGCATGCAATGAATATTCATAAATATATAGAGCAGGGACGTACAATTCTTAGTTTGATATTGTATCGTATATAGAGGCCTACCTTTAATACTACATGCAAACTATATGTCATTCTGTACAACTTTTATTGAATACTATAACGGATTCGACCAAATCATTACTATGTAAAGAGGAGACCGGTTTACTTTAGTGGGGGGAGGGGGTGGGGAGGTTAACGGTGCCATAATCTGATGATATGAAATATTCGACCCTTTATGGAAAGATTAATAAAGAAATGTTATGTTACGTTTGGTTCGTCAAAATCCCAGTATCAACGAGGAGTTTACTGAAATATTTAAAAAGCTATTAAGAACTTATGAAAATGCCACCAAAAAAAAAAGTTACACATTAAATTTGTGGGACATTACTTGTTCTGTATTCGACATTTAAACAAATGGCCTTCCGATCGTAATTAAAGAAGTTCAGTCTGTAACCAGGTTCAAAACGCTTTTAAAGACTCACCTTTTCTCACTCTGTAGTTTTCCGGCCTTTCAGCGCATAGAGACTTTAGTGTGTATTTGCGCCTTATAAGAACTGTGTATTGTTATTATTATTATTATTATTATTATTATTATTATTATTATTATTATTATTATTATTATTATTATTATTATTATTATTATTATTATTATTATTATTATTATTATTATTATTATTATTATTATTATTATTATTATTATTATTATTATTATTATTATTATTATTATTAAGGTAATAATGATATTGTCTTCTATGACATGTATTTGACTTCTTATAACTTTTAGCTTCTTCTCTCATTTTTGTGATCAATGACGTCATGACGTAATAACTTACAATATAGGTCTATATTTGAATGGAAAGGTTTTTTATGAGCCATGTGATTTTAACCATCATTAACTTAAGGGGAGCTATAGAGGTGTACCCCCCACCCCCCCCCCCCTCCCTGCTTCGTCTCACGAAATATTGAAAGTATTGATTAGCACAAGCTTGCGTTTATATCTATATTATAGACGTAATTTATAGCCTTAATATGCCGAAGAATTCATCATTTTGCGTCTAAAATTTAACTTTTTTTGGCTGCAGGCCCCTCCCCTCTTCCTCCCCTACATTGTAGTCGACTCACGAGCTCGAGGTCATACCCTCATAACCGCCCTCAATACATATAATGCATGCTTGCATCCATATTCTATCGGAGTACGTTGTTTTTTCACGAATTGAATTAAATATTTATGTTTGTGCACTTAAAAGACATAACGGTTCATGCATGATCGACAGAAACATTTTAGTTCTTGGCTAGTTATACTAATATCATGAACTTTACACTCTATGGGCCCACTACAGAGTGTATAGAATAAAGTGTAACCCAAAAAAGGAAAGAAGTGGATTGGGGGGGCATAAGATCATGAATCGCCAGGTAGTAAGCCTACCTTTCCATTTCAGGTGAAAAGGGTGGGATAGATGGAACCCCCCACCCCTACCCCAACCCCACCCAACCCTCACTCACTCAGCTAGAAATTATAAACAATAGCATATTTAATTTAGTGAATAGTGAAAATCAAAGTTAAGTTTGTTGTATATCGAACTATTTAATGATTAATGTATATATCGACCACTGAATAAAGGAAATAAGTATGCATTTACGGGTTCCACATCAAAATCACAAGATTTTCGGAAATTATTTCCAACTAACATAACTGATAATTTCAGTGATATGCTAACGTTAAAAGCACACAATGGGCTTCAACATCCTCTATTTGCTTATCAATCCCTCACCCCCCCCCCCCCGCCCTCCCCTAACCCCTCATCCACACAACAATGCCATCATTCCAAGCTGATTTATCAAGTCTTCGTGGTACTGCATAACCAACCTTATAACATGTTTGTGACATATTTATGGCAACTGGTAACATTCATGTATAACTTAACCAAGATAATTGCCTACTAGTTCGAACTTGTTTCCAACATTGGTTTGTATTATGAAGTCGATGAACCGACATGATTTTGCCACGGAGGAGATCAATTTCGACATTTTATTGGATGTTTGCAAATGAAACACTGTACTAAGTGTCAAATTATATGACCTGAAGCAAGGAAAACGAACGAAAAATGTAGAAAACCAACACGAAATAATGAAACCAAGCATCACTTGCTCAAACTATGATCTTTGTTACAGTTCTTTGTGTTGGTCACTCAATATACCTCTGCAAGCATATATGAAAACACAACTGTTAGCTTGTTAACTTCATTGATGTTAAGCCTACAATATTTTATGAACAGAGAAGACAGAACAAAACTTTTAATATAATTTTAGAACTGGTTAAATTGTAGTACTTTCAACCATAGGATGTTCTTATAAGTTCATATTAACAACACAGTACCCTTGAATGACACTCAACATAATTCGTTTCTCAAAACAAAATCGTAATGTATTGTAAACATGTCGTTTGAGACTATAAAACTCTGATGTTTTTCAGTTCAGTTTCGTTTGTCATCTGATGATCTGACCGAACGGTTTGTGTATTAGACTTAATCGTCCAGTCACTTTCTAAAAAAAATAAACGCGATAAAGAAATCCGACCTGAATGAATAGGAGTCTTTTTTTGTTAGCGGTCTACAACATATAGAAAACACTTGCGACGGATAGAATCGGCTATATATATTCGACAGCTCCCATTCCTCATATATCGACGCCGAGGTAAAATACATGTAAGTTTACAGTATAGGCCAATAGATCTGATCCGATCCGGATCGAAAACAGTGACAAGTTTTATTACGCAATGAAGTATTTCGTAATGCTTTGCAAGATACATTGAGAACGTTGCATCAGCAAATCAGGACCAATTACACCAAAAACGGAAGTCTCATTAACGTCATAGGGATGGAAATTCCGACTCTGTATTGACCTTTCTTTCTTTCTCGTTTTTTTTTTTTGTGGGGGAGTGGGGGGGGGGGGTTATCTAGTTTTCATCCGGACCACGTGTAAGCAGGCCCGTATATCGGAAAGTTATCCAAAAATATTTATAAAAAAACACACACAAAAATTTGTCCGATTTCTTAAAATATCGGCATTATCTAATTCTGTCGTTATAACATGATGTTATATAAATAAATATATATATATATATATATATATATATATATATATATATATATATATATATATATATATATGTATATGTATATATATATATAAATACATATATACATATATATATATATATATATATATTTATATATATATATATATATATATATTTATATGTATATATATATATATATATATATATATATATATATATATATATAAACGAATGAATAGATGGATACATTGACAATATTATTTTACATTGATGATACGGAGAATACGACAATAATACAGAGAGAGATATAAACAAACTGGAAAACTGCACGAGTAAGAAACGACATGATTATTAATAAGTATCTATGTCTAAGAAAGAAATAACTAAATTCTCAAGGGTGTTTTCTTTGTTTTATTTGAGTTTTGCAATTTATCAGACCATCCGAATGGTAATAAAAGCAATGAAAGAAGCCAAACACTTATCTTATTACACATAAATATCATTTCATTTTTAACCAGACACACTTTTCTTTTAAATAAATAAAACTACCTTGTCATAATTTCCTTAGGTTATATAGTTCCTTTTTTCTTTTACTCGTGCAGTTTAAGCAAATTTTCCCTGAATTTTTCAATGCTCATCTTTTATAAATAATGCAGTTATCGTCCCATTTGGGACTCTTTTTTACTTCTTCTATGTCACTGACAAACAATAAGAATATTTCACATCAAACTGAATATCAATTCAATATAACTCAATGAACAAATGGGCAGTTGCGTGGTCCAAAGTTTTGGGTAGGTGTTCGAATCCCTCCCAAGCGTGATTTGCACTGATATATAATATGCTCGCCCGGTGAAAATATAATTAAAATCCACGGGATTTGGGAATTATTAGTATGTTAGTTTCAATAGCAAGACTCACAGCGGACTACCTGTGACTTCCGGGAGGATACCACGTGATAGCTCAATGTCGTTACTTCACCGTCGGATGAACTACTACTATATAGCCTATGGGCGTGTCCTACAACATGACGTAGTGCATTTCCTCATAATTATGTTTGCCATTTGTTTTGTTTTCTATCACGGGGAACTGTATATTTACTGCCAAACGTTAAGAAGAATACTAACAAGCAACATCGAAAATGGATCGAAAGTTGGGGACCCTTGATTCTTTTATACCATCCATGTTTCACTTTGTTTTATAGTTATGTATATTCATACAATTTTATTCATTTCATATCCCACTTTTTGCATAGCTATAGAAACGTGAATGACACCGTATTTTTCAAGTTAAAGAGAGATAGAGACATCTGTACTTGTAAATTCTCTCCGTGAAAAGCTGATACCATGAAATATATTCATCTATATACCCCCTGTCTACAGGATACCCTTTTAGCCAACAAGGCCTCACTTGTTTTAATTAATTACACAATGCCACTCCGTTAACGAGCTAGTGTGAAGTTTGTATAATTAACTTGGTATCTTCACCTGACCTTTACTAGTAAATGTTTATTGATATACTCTCACATAAACATGACAAATCGTAATCCAGGACTTTGAAATTTCCACGTTGCCGTTTTCAAAATATTTTGTTTTAGAAATGTGTACATGTATTAATACATAGACATGGTAAACCGTCTGTATTATATGGGCAGCGACCTGACACAAGACTGTTTTAAAGGTCCAACCTTATACCAGATACCGTACTGTTTAAAGTGCACCGACCGTACACCATGCACATTGTTCTAATGGAACCAACCTTACACAACACTGTTTTGAGGGCACCGACCGTACACCACACTGATTAAAGTAAACCGACCTCTCACCACACAGTTTTAAGAGCGCCAACTTTAACCTCCCCCTCCCCTCCCCTCCCCCCATTGTTTTACGGTCACCGACCGTGAACCACACTTGTTTGATGAGCACCAACCTTTCACCACATGGTGTTAAGAGCACCAACTATTAACCACTATTTTTCTGCTACACTAAAATCGCATTTCATTATATTACTATATGAGCTTGACTATTAAATTATCATTTCAAGAAAGGTGGAAAAGGAGAACATTATAAGAGAGTTTTGTTTGTGGGGGAAGGGGGATGTTTGCATGTGATTAACAATGAAATGTTAATTAGTGTCCGGGCGATGATTTATCCAGAATCGGATAGCCTACAAGGCCCCCCTCCCCTCTTCCTCCTCCCCATCATCTTTCAAATCAAGAAATATGTAGAAATAAGTACTCACTTTCGCATCTGTTTGACAGAAGGCAACTGAATTTCTGATTACCGTTTGTGAGTGCATTACATCTTGAACAAGCTGAAGCACGTTTGTCTGTTTAAGCAAGAAAAATATATAAACATAAAGGAATATGAAAACTTTACAAATGTAATAAAAACACACTCTCTTTGGGTATACTTGTAGCAACTTTGTTTCTTTCTGAATTATGCGAAATATTGAAACATATGCAAATACGGTTTCATTACACTTCGTCATGTAAATTTTCATTTCAACTAAGTGTAGATAAACGATTTCTTTCTTAACTGTTTTTATTCATTTCACATATCACAGTTGGAAGGGGAAGGAGTGGAGGGGGGGGGGGGCAGGGTTTGCTTGTAATTAAAACGAATATGGAAGATTGTCTGGTCGACAAAATTTTAAGACAATGAATGTTTCAGATTGACTATCATTTCTGAAAATAGTTGAAATGTTTTAGTATTTTTATTGTCAAACAGTGACCAATTTCATACAATTTGGAGTTCACAAACTTTGCAGGGCAGTGGGACACGTGACTTTGATTTGAGGGAGCAAACCACAAAATGAGCCTGACGACCCTATGTATTTCAAAAATGTTCAACACAAGGCACATTTTAGTAACTATGTTTGTTTTATTTTCAACAAAAGGACATTTTTTAAACATTAAAAAGAACAATAAAATGAAAACTTTTTATTTGAAAAAAGGTACTTCTGATTGATGAAAATGAGCAGGGTTTTTTTTCCTTCAAAAACTGGGCTCACCTGCAATCCTTTCCCCGGCTCCAAAGTAAAATGACTTTCCGAAAGTATACAATAAGTTTTTCTGACATTGATGCAGCATGGTAACAATTTAGGCCATAGTTCGTAGGATAACCATGCACATGTCATAAAAAGGGGCGAACTTTTAACATCACGAAGACAAAAATGTTTCATTCTCCACTGGATGTTCTCTTAATTTCAATTTATGAGAATAAACTAATAAGATTAGACGTGGTCCTATAACAGCTTCCTGAAATAAACTTCTGTCTAGGCACTTTGGGTGGGGAGGGGATGGGCGAGGGGGTGCGTTGGATGTTGTGTGTTGGGTGGTCAATTACGTTTTTAATTAAATTTTTGAACTGACAAATAATCGTCCTATTCAATTATTCCAATAATTTTCCATTCAATTGTGGATCTATGAAATGAAAACGTTACTTGATATACCATTGAACCATCAAGTGATCATATCTTCTGGCTTTCGTTAAGTAAAGGATATCCCATATGCATGTGAACGAGGCACAAGGCCTTAGTGAACCTAGTGACAAATTACTTCAGGCGTCTGCATGGTAAGTTTAAGACTGTTCAGTATTTACTCAGTAACTAATAATATTATTTCCGAGAAAACTGTTTTTTTTCTCTTTCAAGTTTGAAAAATATAGTTTAAGTTTTTCTATCCAAAATCTATTTCTTTGCCATATGCGTCGATTTTTGCCTCCGTGAATACATGAACAAGTCAAGAAAAATGAGATTTAACTATTACATTACATGTTTTTGTATGAGGCGAGGGAGGGGGGGGGTGGGTGGCCGGGGAGAAGGGGTCCTGGCGCATGTGAAAAGAGGAATGGTTAAGGAATATCAGGGATCAGAAGATAAGTTAAATAGTACTCAACCTAAGAATTGAACTGAAAGTGTTCGAATCATTATCCAATAATATTGACAATTTCAATAAATACTCAATTATGCGAATTCTCAGTTGGTGTCCTATTTGTACGTTCACTTATTATTATATTTTGCCGTGTATATTTGTCTGTTTGCTTTCAACACAAGACAAAACTAATATTATAAAAACAAACAGGAATTGTTACAATAATACAATAATATTAACAAATTAAGGAAAAAATTGTCTAATGTTATGATGCAAATGTCTACCACCACCCGTGACCATTTGTTATAATAAATATGAATGAAATAAATAAAAATATAATGAATATAATATATTAACTTAAATAAATTATGATGGAAAACAGCAAAGAAATTTATGGTTAGACCGAGATGCGAAGATTGTTAGGAGTTCCGATCAAGCAGTAAATATCTTTTCTCTTTGTTTTCCATTGTTTATATGTATAATTTCCCAGTTAGTTTTCTGTTGTTTATTTTCTTATTTATATAAATTTAAAATTTCAGTTATGAGTGAATCCTTTATACAAGGATTAAAAGTTGGGTGGTGGGGAGGGCGTGGGGAGGGGAGGGGAGTGAAGAAAAGTCAATGAACTGATTGAAAAGAGAGAAAATGTACTCACCGATGCTAGTTAAGCCTTCGTGTCGTAAATATGCGTGAATTTGAGAAATGATAAGAAAGTGAATGCATATAAAGATGCTTAACAAGTTCAAAGCCATTATGAGCATTTATAATAGTTTCTCTAGCGTCGATCAACCGTTTAAATACGCTCTCCTGTTTTGAGTGACTTATACACAATATCCCACGGCTTAATTTCGAAACACTATAAGAATAGAAAATCTGGCGAAATCTGTAATAATTCAACTTCTGAAGACAAAAAATCCTTCCTCCTTCTGTCTTGTTTTTGTTTTGTCTTTTTGTCTTTTCCTTATTCCTTTCTCTCTCTCTCTCTCTCTCTCTCTTTTGAGTTTCTCCTTAGCCGGAAGCAATCAGCCTACATCCACGTGTGCAACCATGAAAGCCTAAGTCTTCTTCGCCCCGGTTACAACAGATCATAAATGACGTTAAAGGTATATCAATTCAACGGTTTTATTTAAACTGTTTGCAATTAGCCAATCGCAATATCAATGGCTGATGATGTCGACCCCAGTGGGGAAACGGTTCAACTTCATTAATAATCACTGTCGTGACCAAGACACCGTTAGAGGGTGGAGTTCAATCGCTCGTTACTCTTATGTAGGAGGCGCCATCTCTTTCCAACTGGATTCATTGCAGATGAAAATGTTGTTGTTAGCATGATCGCTCTGACTGGTCCTATATTTGAGGTGCGGATCTAGTGGAAAACATCGAGTGATAGTTTCACGCGGAAACGCATAGTGAGTGAAGTTCTGCGGTCACTTCTGAAATCGCGAGTTGCATTAACTAGAAAATTCCAAAATGGTAAAACGAAACTTTCTTATCAGGCTCCTTGTAATGAACTTGAAGTTAGGGTTACAGAGAAGACGAGAAAGCATGTGACGTCATTTAACAAATACAAGAGTCGGATGGGGACAATCAACGTGCGGCGTAAAGATTAATTTGCTTCAATTTAAATTATCCTTCATTGGTTTTGCTTATCCAAACAACTTGCAAGGATCACTATACCGCTCACGTTCCTTTCATTAACTAAACATGGCCTGAACTATACTATAAATATTAATTCATACATCATATCCATCAAGTTTGGTATACTTATAGACATACCACGCAGCAAATATATACAGCCCTCTCCCCCTCCCCCAAACTTCCCCCCTCACCTCTATCGAAAATATGTTTATACAGGCGTTAAAAGCTTACTATAGTACCGCGATTTATGCACTTGAATGGGCATAAAACTTCAAGTCAAAAGTTTTTTCTTAAGCTGGATTCTATAACTTAACATGAGTTATAGGATTATCTCTGGTATGACTTCATGCCAAACATTAAGCAACTTTCTTTTAGGCATAAACCTGTACATTCTTTCCTGGTGGTTTCCAAATTACTCTTGATGATTCATTGTCTTTAATTGCAATTTACATTAATTATTCATAAAACTGTCGAAGGGATTGCTAGTTGATTTTGGCAACTTAATTAACTTCCTGTTTATAAAGTTTCACACGTGATGGTGCCTCCCAGTTCACACTTTCGTTTTACTTTCACACTTTCAGTATATGTCATGATTGCATTAATGTATTATTGGCCTATGCAGCACTTGCTAACTATGTCGTCTTGTCATTGCGTGCTATACTGAATCTATTGTTTTATTGTTGTTGTTATTGTTGTTTATTATTTATTTATTAATTTTTTGCAATTTGTTGTTCGTTGAATTAAATTTTTTGCAATTTGTTGTTCGTTGAATTAAATTTTTTGCACGGTAGCAAGTTATGTTAACTTTACCAACCCATCCAAACATTATTACTTAAAATATAAAATTATATTTAATCAACCTATTCAACGTCACATTAGCGTTAATTAACGTGTAATTGATTTTTTTCTCCATTTATTCAGCATATTTTCTTTTAAAACAATATAGCATATACATATTGTTATAATTATAATCACCTTTTACAATTCTTGCATAGAACATGTTTTAATGAAATTTCAAGAACGGAACAACTCTGGGCATTCAGAAAATGCATGTTGTAATTGAATATTACTTACTTTATCTTTCTTACACTTACTTGATTTTGAATGGATATAACGTTCAACATCAATTGCAAACTTAAATTTATAGAAAAAAAATCGCAAATATTTGGTATAGTCCTTATTTCGCTTACAATCATAAATATAATACTTCATGTGTATTATAAGAAAATCCTATGGGTGACTATATTCATTTCCGTACCCGAAAAAAATATTTCGTTTTGAAAAGAAGAACTGTTGCTTTTAAAAACCGATTCTCTACGTCTAATATGAAAGACCCAGTAACATTACAGTCCCAAAATAGATGCTCGATATTCTCAGTTTCTCTGTTACAGAAGGAACAAACCTCCGTATCATTTATACCCATCAACGCTAAAAGTTTATTTGTTGCAATAATACGGTGTAAAAATTTAAACTGAAAGTATTGGAGCTTTGCATCTAATACAGTGTAGTATGGAATCTTAAAAAAAACTGTCCCAGTCTTTTTTGGTCAGATCTTTAAAGGAGCAACTCCACTTCTCTCTTGCAGTCGGAACGTGTAATTGATGATGTAAATTAATTGCCCAAAACTTGTTTGCATTATTGCTTTTCTTTTGATTTTTCGTATCCATAACGATGTTGTTATAAGCTTAACTCTATAGTTAAGTTTCATTTCAAATAATTAAGTAACCTTTATTATTTTTTAACTTCCCATTTGTTGCCCCGTAAAGTTGCCCTTTACATTTGATTAATACTACTAATAAGGCATGTGTTCGTGCGACAAGATATGGAGATTATAGAACCATTATGGAATCATTAATTAATTGCTACGTAAACTTCATTTTGTGACAAAAATAATATACTTTAGTGTCTTTCGTAGGTCAATTGCACTCTTAGTTTGGGTTTAGGCCTTATAATCTTTATCATCGACCATATACGCATAAACTTGACTGCTTGAATGAAAACGTTTTCTGAATCACGGTCTTAAACATTTCCGTTAGTGCTCGATTCTCCAATCAAGTCGAGTTATAGTCTTAACTTACAGATCCAGTGAATTCATTATAGGTTCAACTGAGTCAACTCAATATTTTGTCTAGTTTAATATAAGTCAAATACGTTTATATATGGTTCACATAATAATAATAATAATAAACAGTTCTTATTAAGCGCCCGTAACAGAAGTCTCAGGGCGCTTTACAAATAAAAAGGTCAAAAAATACAAAAAGAATACAAGTCAAACACACAGCTAAAGAAGCATATGACCGAATGATAAAAAGTAAAATAGCACACAAAAGGCAATAACCATGGATAAAAAAGCACTAACAAATATAGACAATGAATTACTGGGTAAAGAGATGAGTTTTCAGTCTCATAAGACTTTATTAATATTTTTATGTAACTTTAATGCAGTACTGTATCTCTCATTGTCGCCTAACCGGAATGGTTATCACTGGCGTGCATATAGGATATCAAAGGTAGGTGGGAGGGGGACACTATTGTTACCCCCCCCCCCCACCCAAGACAGATTTTGATATGGGTGTACCTTTTTGGAAGGGGGTTACGCCATGCCTCCGCAAATCTATGGGCTTGTGTCTCCTTTAAGAAAGTTGCAACATATAGATTCACATCAATGACGGTGTTTGGAAAGTTTAGTTAGATATTACGGGCATAGAGTTGCAATTTGAAAATGTAACATTGCAAAGACCAATTCTCCCTAACAAATGGACGGCTATTACCTTGCCATGCACATGAACGAAAGGCGGTGATGGGTAGTTGCGACACATTCCAACTCGACCAAACCGTCACCCCGACACACGGTCAACTTGACATAAGCTACGTAGGTCAACTCGTCACACTGTCCAGTTTTGTCGGGTGAGTATGCCGGCGAGGTTGTTGGTGGACGGTTAAAAGGGGAGGGGGGGGGGGGGGGGGTTAATGGTTAATTTCCATATTTTGTAAGCCTGTAGCTTAACTTTTTATCCATCCTAATTAAAACGTAAATACCGGACAAACTACCCCCCCCCCCCCAAAAAAAAAAAAAAAAAAATTATTGAACACAAGTTTACTTCAACAGTTGCAAAATATAGCACAGATTACATCTAATGATCTTTAATTATAAGGCCCTATAGTATATCGACACCCATCCCTTAGACCTACTACTCAGGACGGTGATAAAAGAGCTTCCTACGTGCCTCGTTTGCCGAGACTACTCTCTCTTGATAAATTCTGTAACCGGTAAAACAAACATCAACAACACATTGAACACACCGAACGCACAAGCAACCCACAACACACAAACTGCAACCCACCGAACGAAATCGTATTTATGCGGTCCATAATTCGGAATTATGCGGTACATAAATACGATGAATGTACCGCATAAATAAGCATCGAGATGCGCTCACCTGATTGGTCGATTTATGTCCGACATAATTCGTATTTATGTGGTACATAATTCGTATTTATGTCGGACATAATTCAGCAATTATTTCCCATGCGGCCTACCATAAACGCAGAACTTACAACTCACGTATCGCACGTACCGCACAAAAGGCGTAATAAACTGACAAGTTAAGGGGAGGCGCTCTTCCAATAAACTATTGTCAGTTTGTCCTTTTCCTTCCAGTAATATGACCATACTTCCCTTGTATACCGTCTCATCCAATCCAGTATCGTCGGATCTCATTGGAATCCTTTATAAATGGGGATAGCAAATAATTATACAACTAGGCTACAAAGTGCAATATTGTGCCTGGCCTGGTCCAGTTCTGTGTAAAAACTTGGCTTAATTGACGGGCTTTTGAATTTCCAAAATGGCTGTGCCACACAGGGTTAGAACGGCGGTAAAGCGCGACACGATGATAGCGTGTTCAAAATGGTGCCGGAGATGGGGAAGTCGCAGTTTTTTGACGCGGTTCAATTTCGCGTCCGGGCCGGGTCTAGCCTGTAATTTGTAAATGCGTGCGTGAGTACGCTCGAGATATATACTGCATCGTGCCTAGACGCGTAGCCTAAGTCTACTCCCTACGTTTAAGCGCGCATCAGGAGTAAAACGTGTCCAAACCATAGAGATTGAAAGCTGAAGACTCTTGTAGTAAAACTGTCCTCCTCGAAACACATAAAGATGACTTGCTATTGGTTGGTCTTGTCTGAAAGGGATGTGGTTTGCATATGCAAAAACTACACGCGGCACGGAGATTGAATTTCATGATGACACCTCTGTGCATATTGTTTTGGACACACGCCTTGGTTATTGAGTAGTAGCGACTCAAATTTGGAGTAGTAGCACCTTCCGTTTAGGGTAGTAGCGCCACTAATTTACCTTTTTACAGTAGCATCGTCACTTAGGAGTAGTAGCACCTCCTGTTTAGAGTAGTAGCACCTCCTGTTTAGAGTAGTAGCACCTCCTAATAAGAGTAGTAGCACCCCCTGTTTAGGGTAAGTAGTAGCGCCTCCTCTTTATGGTAGTAGCACCTCCTGTTTAGAGTAGTATCGCCACCTGTGGTCCTTTTGGCGTTCCATATTAGAGTCGTAGCACCTCCTAATAAGAGTAGTAGCATCCCCTGTTTAGCACCTCCTATTAAAGGCATTGAAGACTCGCCCCAAACCGCGTGCAGCCATCTCTGAAAAAGTTAACTTTCCGTTGCTTGCAAGTGACGTTTTGTTCGTGTCGCTACAAAATGCAGACAGCACAGTAATGAAACGTGCTACCTTGTTATCTTTAGCTGGACCTGAGATGTCCATCGCTGTATTGTTTGTACACTGTGCTGTGGGTATTGACCGCAGCTGCATGTACTGACTGTACACTAGTGTCTAATTACCGATGGTAGCAAGCTATGTGTGTGTATTTTCTGGGATCGATGGTGGTGTCTAACACTTCTGTTACACCTCATTCGAAACTAGGTCGGATTGCCGGCATTAGACGTTTCTTTTTGCGCGAGTCTTCACACCCTTTAAGGGTAGTAGCACCTCCTGTTTAGAGTAGTAGAGCCACCTGTGGTCCTTTTGGCGTTCCATAGTTACAGACGACTGTACATGAGACTGAATGAAATGCACAGCTTAGCCTATAATGCTAAAGTGACAAGGGACAGGGTATTCTCTCGGATTTTAACGTTGGAATGAGGTATGTTACAACTAGACTTAATTATCTTGAGTGTAATGTTAAATGTTGTTGGATGCCTCTAATAAGAGCACAGGGACAGCAAAATTAACTTATTTCGCAGAACTAATATCAACATACGAATATTAGTACTAGTACTAGACTCAACGACATAGGCCTATGTACATCGTGATTTATGCTATCTATAGTCGATTATAGATGATAAAGATTTATGTGTACGCCGATGTATGTGCTAGACTAAGATTAGGTAGCAATATGTTTAGCCTACTTAACTCTTAGTTTGGATTGAACCATTTTCGAGAAAATATATTGTGCAGTCGCAGACAACAGCATAACAAGTTGTATAGTTAGGCTGAGTCATACCAGTTTGTTACTGTTAGAAACTTGTGACAGTCTGTGGCATTTTAATGTGTGCAACTCGCAGTACTGTTAAATATTCTGTGCTTAGATCATGACCCCCCCCCCCCTCTCAAAACGTAGTGCATTTATCATCACACAGGGCCATGGGGGTCTCTTTGGATAACAGCAAGGTGAATAGTTATGTGCCAGTCACTTTTCGCACAGCAGTAACATATACGATCTGAGTTCAGAGAACAGAATTTGTACCCTTGATAATGTATAAAAATACATATGATCAATAAGATGAGTGTTTCGGTTAATTTTTCTAGCTTTTCAATTTATAAGAGCGCTTTCTTGGAAGCAAAGACGATTGAGAACTGGTAGCCCAATGAGGAATTTCGAAACTTGAAATTACAGTACTTACCATGATTTCTATCCAAAGCAATAAACTGCATGTTGTCAGGAAAATAAAGATCAACCACAATAACAATTCATTAACCCCTACTCTTGTAATGTCAAAGCTTTCAGGAAGAGGAATATTGTTGTGGGAGGATCGGACTGAGAGATTGTGGGCACATTAACAAAAACAAAGTTGTTTTCCATCTTCTGCTTCAGCTGCCAGAGGAGTGAGGAAATGCAAGTAAGAGCTAGCAAATTCCTCATTTGCCTTGCTGCCAAATGAAGAGTTCCGATCTGTCAGAACAGGCAGAAATGGACTATTGTATTTCCCAACATGTGAAGGAAACATTCCCTTAAACTGCAAAATTGATAATCCTCTAACCCCCCTCCCCTCAGCAAAAACATTGGTAACATGGGAGTAGAACAAGTACCTTCTGTTATTCTCATTCTGGAAGCCAGCTTTTTACAGAAAGAATAAAACCTCCCAAATTATACTATACCACCACTGCCTGTTTTCCAGAATGAAGTGCTGATAATTCTTGGTACTTTTGCCTATTTTTCTATATCCTTGATCTGTTTGACTTTGAAAATCTCAATCATACAAAAAACCAACATCTGGAGCAAAAACACCTCTGCTATTTTCTTCAATACTAAGGTCACTTTATAATGTAATTCTTCAGAAAACTTTCATTTCCTACGTGTATTATCCTATGTATATCAAGAAAACTTTTGCTCTCTAAAGTTCATAAACATTGTCTTTATATTTAATAGACGAGCTGCAGAAATGATTGTGTGATTTTATCAATTTGATACAATTTCTTTTTATGTTTCTCCATTAGACCTATGTTTCCATTTTATGCTAGATGTCTCCTAGCCTCCAAGACAGTTGCAAGTATCATCACAGGACATAGTCTCAACTCTACGGGAAAACACGTGACTGTAAGACTACTGCGACCAATGAGTTCAACAGAGAGTGAAGTACCTGTCTCAACTATGAAGCTGGATACGCCAGAATTTAGAAATTTGTTTACCCCAGAATTATCTCAGCTTAGAGAAGTTTTCCAACAAAACAACTATGAACTGAGGTTAGCTGGTGGTCCCGTTAGAGACTTATTATTACAGGTAACAGGAATGAAACCATCGATAATGATATTTCACAATTTTCAGTGGTTGAAGAAATTTTGCAAACCCATGTAGACAATGGATGCTGTTGGAGATGGGCAGGGAAGGGGGAGGATGTGGGCAGAGGGTTTGCCTTCTACTCTTCATTGCATGCTACATACAGTTTAAAGACTGCGTATGATTTGAAGAGAAGAAATCTGATTTACAAATACCCTGTTAAAATATGGAAAATTGATGATTGATGGTGGTGTTAACATATGTATATACCATGTCAAGTTTAACTCTTTTTATGCTTTAAATAAGCTAAGATGCTCCTTTGAACTGTATTGTCCATACTTACAGTATACTTGTAATATCAGAACACCATACATGTTTAACTTACATTACCAAAGCTATTGTTCCTTAATTTTATTTATATACTGTATATACTTATTTATTTCAAATTTCATATATATATATATATATATCTTTTCACATTTTATGCAGAAACAGCCCGATGATCTGGACTTTGCGACCAACGCAACTCCCGTACAGATGGTAGAAATGTTCAACCGAGAAGGAATACGGATGCTGAATAAAAAGGGAGAGGAGCATGGAACGGTGACAGCGCGAATCAATAACAAGATCAACTATGAGATCACAACTTTGAGAATCGATAAGGTCACAGACGGGAGACATGCAGAAGTTGAATTTACAAAGGATTGGAAGCTGGATGCAGAAAGAAGAGATTTGACCATCAATTCAATGTTTCTTGGTGAGGATGAGTACTGGGTGTTTTTTTTTTCTTTCTATTTTTTTCACTCAAATCTTATTACAATCCCATATTTCACTAACCTGGAGAAAAAAAATAATTGTTCTTTTGGACCATTGACTGATGATGAAATAAGAAAGTCCTACAATTACCAACTCTGTTCCCTCATGAACTACTGATGGGGAAGTGGGTGGGCAGGAGGTGCCAGGAGGATGCCATAGAACCTTGTGTTCTTTGTTGAACTGTTATTCAGTCCATGTACCATTCAGTACTACCCGGACAGCGTCACAAGTCAGATGATATCTGTCAGCATTTACTGTACTTATTATCTCTGTTCACTTACCTGAATCCTGTATCTCTGTTCACTTACCTGAATCCTGTATCTCTGTTCACTTGCCTGAATCTTGTACCCCTGTTCACTTACCTGAATCCTGTATCTCTGTTCCTTACCTGAATCCTGTATCTCTGTTCACTTACTTGAATCCTGTATCTCTGCTCCCTTGCCTGAATCCTGTATCTGTTCCTTTGCTTCAATCCTGTATCTCTGTTCACTTACCTGAATCCTGTATCTCTGTTCACTTGCCTGAATCCTGTATCTCTGTTCACTTATCTGAATCCTGTATCTCTGTTCACTTACCTGAATCCTGTATCTCTGTTCACTTACCTGAATCCTGTATCTCTGTTCACTTACCTGAATCCTGTATCTCTGTTCACTTACCTGAATCTTGTATCTCTGTTCACTTGCCTGAATCCTGTATCTCTGTTCACTTACCTGAATCCTGTATCTCTGTTCACTTACCTGAAAACTGTATCTCTGTTCACTTGCTTCAATCCTGTATCTCTGTTCCCTTGCCTGAATCCTGTATCACTGTTCCCTTGCTTGAATCCTGTATCTCTTTTCACTGAATCCTGCTCTTGTTGCAAACTGTCTGATCTCTATCAACATTTTTCAGGTTTGGAAGGGACTCTATACGACTATTTCCATGGCAGGGAGGACCTGGCTCAGAGAAAAGTTGCTTTTGTTGGAAACGCTGAATCCAGGATTTGCGAGGATTATCTTCGTATCCTTCGATATTTTAGGTAGGACAACCAAGTTTTTTTTTCTTCTTTTTGTAAATTATGAGAAATTTTTTCTCTGTAAAACCTATGAGTCCAAAGAATGCAGTTGTGTCTGAATTGCAGACTGTATGGAACAACATTCTAGCATGGATAATGACCCAAATATGACAAGGATGCTTGATGTATTGTAGAACTAAACATTGTTACATTGATTGTGGTCAGTGATATTTCACTTGCCATGTTGACAACCAAACAGCTTTTGCTCCAAATCCTTCCCTCATTTTCTCTAGTTCATTAAGTACGAGATTTTTTTCCTTTTTCTAATATTTTACAAAAGATTCTATGGCCGCATTGCCCAAGAGCCCAATGCCCACTGCCAGAAGACACTGCAGGCTATCCGTGAGCATTCGGCCGGACTAGCTCAAATATCTGGAGAGAGAATATGGATAGAACTGAAGAAGATATTGACCGGAAATCATTCAGCTAGCCTGATTGAGACTATGCATGACATTGAATTATTCCCATATATAGGTTAGTGTACCCAGATTAATATTGTAATTAATTATTTATATTAATAAATACAATATGATAGATGTCTAACTGGTCTGAAATGGAGCTCACTAAACTCACATTATTTGAGCAGAAGCAAATATTATTTTCTCGTCTATTTCAGGTAATCTTACACTTTATATAAATAAGTCAGTGGTAACAGTAGTTTGTGTTTGAAGGCGGACAGTGTTTTGATTGCAATTCTAGCAGCAACCGTAATGAAGGTTGAGCAGGTATTGTATGCTTGTGGTACAGCATTCAAAAATGTTAATCACAGGAGACCGTCCAATCAGATCCAATTACATTCTGTGTATCAACAAATAAACACATCTGTTCATTTGGTTTAATTTTTTTTCTAATTAGTCTCAACTCTTTTTGATGTAACTTGATGTATTAACTGATTGAACCTTCTCAAAATTGCTGAAATGAATCCTCAGTTTGGATTGTCTGTGAGTGGGAACATCAAAGATTGTATTAAAACAAAAAAATGATTCTGAATTTCCAGGGCTAGAATTTCACAAATAGCCACTTGTGAAAAACTGCAATTTATGCAAATGGCTAAAATCATGTTCTCATTAGAATATCACTTTATTACAACACACATCAGTCACTGTACATACCTATGGGAGCAGCAGCCTAATAATATTTGCTGATAATAATAAGTAATACAAGGGCTATTGTTAGGGATGACGATTCTTTGACTGACGATTGTTAACCAACTTAACATTTGTTTATGCCCTTTATGTCCTCTGGCAGAAAAAGAGCTTGTTTTTCTTCTTACATCTTACAAACGGCAAACTTCTCCGGCATTTAGCCATTAAACAGCCCAAATTTCAAGGCCTGGTTTCAGTAGATGTATCTTTATTATATTCTAAATATTTCAGGTCTACCTCCAGCAGCTAGCATTTCTACATTTCGAAGGGTTTGGGAGCGAAGCAGAGGGTTGAAACCCAACCCGATGACCTCTCTGGTTTCGTTGATTCAGACGGAGGAGGAGTTTATGCGAATGCATGACAGGTTAAAACTATCTGGAGAAGAACGAACCAATGGCTTGTTTGTGTTAGCTCACAGGAAAGACAAAGAACACAGCAACCCCTTGAAACCGTACAAGGATCTCATCTTGTTGGTAAGTTTGTCAGTATATCATCTCAATTTTATCAGATCATGCTTACTTGTGGAGCAAACCTTGGAGATTATGTATGTTTGCTTTATATTGTTTGTAAAACATGTCAGTATTCCATACAGGATTGATCTTTTGTCCAGGGTCAGCACCGGCATGTTTTGGGCTCCTGGGGGGGGGAGGAAATATGGGGGGGTGGTTGCGCTTAGATTTTATGTCATACAGAGGATTGGCCTAAGTGAAGGTGTATATCTTGTCCTTTGAGAAAGCTTGTAAAACTGTAGGGTGTATAGATTCACAATGGTGCTAAATTTTTTTCAACTTGAATTTATTTTTACAAGTTTCTAGGGTCTATGTCAAATACATGTTGTATTTTATGTATTGTACAATCATATTTAAATTTTGTTATGTTTTACTTGCTGATGGGGGGGGGGGGAGTCGGAGGGAGGCTGAGCCCCTCTTGATTTTATACCAGGGGGGGCGGGACAGAAGTGTTTGTGGTTGTGCCGCTGCTCTTGTCAGTCCGATTGCAGTACAAAGATTGAAAGATCTCATAGATGTGGTAAGTAGATCATGTAATTCCAATTTATGTGATCAAATCTCATCCAGTCTGATGACAGGGTAAAGCTTGAAAACCACACAGTGATCTCATATTGTTGGTAGGTAGGTCACATTGATCATGATGTTGCGTTCAGATCTCTTTTCAATCTGATTACTCTGTAAAGAAATGAAAACCATAGCAAGTAACGTTCATACTCGATACTCACTTCACCAGATCTCAGCTCAACCATCTACAGTACAAAAAATATGAAAGTAATTTTAATTGTAACACAAACTAAATCTAAAAAACTGTCGTGGGATAAGTAGGTGAAATAATTCATACCGTTGTGATCAGATCACACTCAGTCTGATCAAAGTGAAAAGCTTGAAAACCATGCTAAGATTTCATGATGTTTGAGAAGTAGGTCAAATAGTTCATACCGTTGTGATCAGATCTCAATCAGTCCTAACAAAGTGAAAAGCTTGAAACCATGCAAATATCAAATATGCGGATGATACTGTCATTACTGGTTACCTGTCAGATACCATTGACTCATACGCCACTACGATTGCAAGGTTTGTCCAGTGGTGTGATGATCATTTGTTACAACTTAATGTGACCAAAACTAAGGAACTGATTATAGATTTCCGTCGCAAGCCAGTAACTTACGCTCCCATCTATGTTCATGGGGAACAAGTAGAACGAGTAGATAAATATAAGTACATAGGGACATGCTGAGGAACAAAATTGACGGTCTAGTAATGCCACAATTGTACATAAGAAAGCAAATCAGAGGCTGTATTTCTTGAGAAAATTGAGGAACCTTAGAGTGGATAAACAATCATGACCTTGTTCTATAAATCCCTCATTCAAAGTGTTTTGATATATAACATAATTTGTTTCTTTGCCAATGTTACAAGAATCGATGTGAAGATGCTTGAGCAATTTAGGAAAGTTGTTCAGCGGGTAATCGGTGCTCACTTACCTTCGTTAGAGTGCGTGTATCATGAGAGTGTCTGCATTAAAGTGAAACAAACCAAAACACCCGTTGTTTGAGCACTACATTCACAATCGCTCTGGACTGCGTTTATGCCCACCACGTACATTTAGGGCCCGCGACAGATACTCATTTGTGCCTAATTCTATCCATGTATTTAATTCACAAATGAGAAGATAAGTTTCTTATTTGTAGGATTTGCTGTATATGTTTGTTGTACTGTAGGTGTATCTCAGTCTCTTGATACTCATAGTATTGTGGGTTTTTTGCCGTTTACGCCCTGTGTAAGCCAAATTTCCGATTGTGGACAATAAATTGAATTCAATTGAATTCAATCAAAGTGAAAAGCTTGAAACCATGCAAGGATTACATAATGTTTGATAAGTAGGTGTACCATTGTAATCAGATCTCACTCAGTCCGATCAAAGTGAAAAGCTTGAAAACCACGCAAGGATTTCATGATGTTGGATAAGTAGGTCAAATAATTCATACCGTTGTGATCAGATCAGTGTTACATTGCAAAGCTTGAAAACCGTACAAGGATCTTTATATTTTTGGTATCTTTGGTGAGCATGTCACATAAAACTAACACTGTTGTGATCAGATCCCTGCTCAGTCCGATTACACTGGAAAGAATGAAATCTTTGCAACAACAGATCTTTCATACTCATGTCATCAGATCTCATCCATTCTGATGACAGTCTAAAGAATGAAATCATATAGATAAGGGCCTTAGTAATTTAAAGTATAAAGTTTGACAAGTTTGTGATTAAATCTCAAATGGTCTGACCATACTGCCGTACTTGAAACAAACCATACAGGGGTTATATGTTAACCTTCAGCATGATGATATCAGCGACTTCAACAGTTCAACTAATGAATAAAAAAAAGAAACTGTAAGGTTATCATGACACTCCTTTAAGATGGGAAAAGATAATTAGGTACTGAGTGAACTACAAACATGACATCATAGATTTCTGGATAGTTTTAGTTTTCCTTATGATTAAAACTCAAGACATAAACCTTTTGGGCTTTTTACAAATTTCATTATTAAAAGTAAGTAATGGAGGCAAAGTAAAGTAAATATGAAGTAGGTATGTTACATTTCAAATACAATACATACAAATGTAGCAATCTGATCAAATTCCTTCATTAGAGTTAAGCACTTTCTACAACTGAAAGAAAAACAATTTTGTAGAATCCTCATGAAGAAGGAAATATAATGAGTGAATTAAAAACATAGGTTCATAGATTTTTTATTTGGGGGGGGGGGGGGGGAGATGGTCTACTCTTCTTTGGAAACATAAAACAATCTTTCTCTTGAATGTGATTACATAAGTAAAACAATGGAGACAGGCCAATGAAGGTTCAAGTGTTAAGTTGTCATTCCTTATAACAGCTTTATTCTTTTGTTTTAATTCTATGGTACCATTTGTTTCAAGTGTGTTCCATAGTAAAATGTTGTAACATTGCTGTTACTTAGCTTGATTTTGTAGTCTTAGCTAACTTCTTTTCATGATGACATAAGTAAAGAAGAGAGAAAAGAAGGATATCTGAATGGATTTGGTAGGTGATAAATTGCAGTGGAAACAAAATTATTTGAATCAAACATTTTCTTTTACTAATCGCCAAAATGAGTTATTTTAGGATGATAAAATGTAACAGGTTGTCTTAGTGTGGTCAATTGCGAGCTTATAAAAATTTATCATCTGTAGGATTGGGAACAATGGCACGAAATTGGCAACAAATCGCAAAAAGCTGTAGTATTCAAACATAGTTAAGACTTGTTTACCTCTCATTCAACTGTACATATGAAAAGCCGAATTTCTCATGAATTCCATTCCATGCTGCTTTCTTGGTTGTATCGAATGAAAACTGGGGTGTGATTCCTGGTTACACTGTATGCAAGGTACTGTGGTTTCTGACTGGCGCCCCCACCACTCCCCACCCCAGCAAAGAAATGGCCATGTAGGGATCACCACCACCTGTTCTAGCCCTAAATTTCTTGCTCTTCTCCATTGTCTAAAATTTCCCGTCAGTTTTCCATGATTCATAAATAGTAACATAAGAACTCATTCATCTCAAATCAAGTAAGGAATGTAAATAGTCGCGTGCTGCCCTCATTGGAGGCAGTACAATGAAATGGTTAAATTTAGTGTGTAGGAATAAAGGATACGTTCACGATTGATAACTGTAAACATTTGCAGTAGTTTGATCTGTCTAACTTTAAGGGCATGCAGCGTTTACTACGTCACATGACGTGATTTGTCTCGCCCAATGATATTGAAGTATCTTTCACAGAGTCTAGGTAGCTTTGTGAAACATTTCATAAATAGTTATGCAAAGAAAAGGAAGAATGGAAAAAAAAGAGTAGGGGAAAATTTGCAGAATGCTTTAAATAGATACTAAAAACCGACTATAAATGATGAAACATATGAACAATTACCCATCGTTGTTTACTATTCCCGATCTTCTTTGAACGGTGGTCAATACAACAAATACGTTTATGATCGTTTGGCGTTGCTCTCTTAATTAACAAACTAAAAATCAAGCAAAGTAATGTAATATGATTATTTGGAAGGAACAAAGATTTAGAAACACGCACGCGGAAGTTCGGTAAGAAATGTTGGCGCGCAAACTCGCGAAACTGTTTGGGGAGTTTCAAAACATTTTAGAAACAGGTCACTGTGATGTAGTGTGCAAAAAACGTAAAGAAAAGGTGTGTTCGTGTCCGGGCGGGAATCCAAATCTGTAAATATGGGGTTTCTAAATGCAATGGCTGATCCATGATTTCTCGGAAGGGGTGGCGTAGCCACAGGGGGCAGGGGGAGAGTGCCCACTTTCCCACAGAAATTTCGTTGACGAAACGGGGACGGCCAAAAAAAAATCCACGCACGTCAAGTCGTATACATTGGCAAGATTAAGAGTTGTACTACACAAAATGTAGTTAAAATTTGGGAAATTGGTGGCACCGTTTTCATTCATGCTCCTTACCAAACAAATTGTTACTCAAAGTGGAGGGGAAACCTCTCCCCAGAACAGATGTAAGCCTAATTCGTGTCCTCTCCTCCCCACCCCGCTAACATTTGAAGGCGTTACTGGGGGTACAACAGGGGGCTTTAACCTTTACAGGAAAAATTGGGGGAAATGGGTACAAAAAGTTGACTTTCCCCCTCACACCACGAAGCTTGACTACGCTCCCGATCGATGGATGGGTATGGATTGTGTATGTGTGCGAAGGGGGAGGGGGGGGGGAGACATTATTTGCAGGTACTGATATTACTACCCAAATAGCGGTGCAAAAAAAACACCGGTATAAAAAGTCAGGATTTGCTTTAAATAGTATCCTTCAACTTTGTGTAATATTGCGATAATGTTGGTGTTTTAGACAGCTTTCCACATTCAATATGTTTGTAAGGCTTGACAATTTTATTCCGCAAAATGTGGTAGTGGAATATAGCTTTGTGCGCCCCGTCGAGTTGACGAAATAATATTTTTTTAAATAATGGTGGGGGTGTCGGGGTATTAGGATGGATTTGTCAAATTAAGTAAACAATAGATTAAATGAAGATGTTTAGACCTGGAATGAGAAGCCGACACCATCATCGATTTAACCTTAAGAGAGCATTTCTAGATTATAGAGAGGCGAGTATCTTACACCAGGATGTTTCAATATATTTTGATTTTTATGATCGATATCAATTTTTTTTTTTTCCATCCATCAAGTCCCATTCTGTTCCTCGCTAGATGTGTTCAAAGGAATACTAGCTACATATACCGTCCGTCCGATGAAGCTGCTATTTAATTGAACCATTAATGGAAAGCAAATACGAACTTATACATTACTGAAAAATTAACAGCCATCTCAAAATATGTCTATCCAAATTCCTTGTTTAATGTCATTCAGTGACATATATCAAGCGAATAGAATTTGAAACTTTTTTTTCATATTTCGTCAGAGATAAAACTGGAAGTTTTATGGGGAAAAAAGGAAAATGGGCAAAAAAATTGACAACTCTTGACAGGAATGATGTCCCCCTCAAATCATTAGTAATTGAATAAGAGGGAGAGTCTTTGCTTTTTTCAATTTCAAGAAATATTTTCCCCGGCTCGACTTCTTCAGTTTACCCATCATATTGAAAGTGGTGTCACAAATATTTATTAAATCTGAGTAAAGAAAAAATAAAATCATTGATTGTGTTTTTGATCTGTTACTCTGGGGTATAACTTGAGAAAGTAATTAAAGACAGTTTACAAATTAGATTGTTGCTTAACTCCAGGCTTAATTTATCAATATCAAGGCCGCGATAGTTTTTCTTCTTCCTTTTTTCTCTCTTCAAGAATCTTCCCCAGGTGTAGTATTTTTGCTTTCTTTTCTTGAGTAGTTCTTATTCGTGAGGTAAATCAATCATAGAAAATGTCACTCGATCTTGCTGGTGGCAAGAACAGAGCTGTCTCAGTTATCTGGCACCCCGAGGCATCCTTATACGGATGATCGGGGCTTAACTTCTGTTACTGTCCCTTATGGGGGGATAATACCTATAAACTCTACCTCTCTTTCCCGGTCTTTCCTTTCTCCTACTTTGGAGATGAATTGTCAATTTCTTTTTCAAAAGCATCCAAAGTAAATTCAGTTTATATCAAATATCAGATACGTATTGATTAGCTATATAATTTAATTTACAAAATTGTTTGCTTGAAAACAAAATTTATGGATTTTGCACAAATTAATATATTTTAAAAAGTTGACTTTGGGAGATTGGGAAAGCGTCACTTGAGGCGATGTTATACTCGGTATAACCGAGGTAAAAGAGAGGGGGGAAAAGCCAAACCGCCGATAATCTTGAGTAATACGTCAATAGTTGAAAATTAACTTCCTTGTCAAGGAGGTCACAGCGGTGTGATAGAGATGCAACATAATCGCAACACTTAATATGAATGTATATACATATTTAGTAAGTTGTATCAAGTATTTGTATGGATATATACATGTTATGACAAATACATGACGTATGCAAATAACAAGAACATCAGTTATCACACCAACGTGCCAAAATAAAAAGATAATGACCCTTCCCCTCACCCCCACTCACGTGCGATATAAACGCGCGATATAAATGCGATTGAACAACACACACAAATTAAAAAGTAGTTATCAATAAAAACCTATATAGCCTGTTGACCTAATGGTAGAGCTAATGCATAGCCTAATTTATAGCCAAAAAATCGAAATCCTCAACATGCACCATTTTACGTCATTTTTTCTTATCGGGGTGCGGGTGGGGAGGGGGAGTATACTCACAGAGTTGGGTTCAACGACCCCAAAGCCATACCTCACTTTTATAATATATGGACCTGGCCCTCGATTCTCATGTGCAAATATGTTACGTCATATTTGTGACCCTTGCCTTCTTTGAAGAAAGCTTGCATAATATTGTGACTGTATATATACTCGTGAAATACAGAGGAACTTCTTAACCGGGATACTTGGAGCTAACGTCATATACAACATCAGTTCATTGGGCAAAGTCAATGTCCCTTATCTCTTAATTGGTAGGGGGCTCTTCCTGTCTCGCACACGTCCGCCCCATCCCATCCTCATTCGTTAACTATATTGGTATAAGATTGCTAGAACTGTTCTCTTTTTTTGTCTGCACACAGGGAAATGTGAAGAATAGCCGTCAGTATGTGATGGAAGTATTAAAATACAGAGGAGACCATCAGCTTTTAGATCGGTTACAAAATTGGGAACCTCCGAGATTTCCAATCTCCGGAAAAGACTTACTAAACCTCGGAGTTCCGAAGGGAAAGCGGTTAGGTTATATTCTGAAATCATTAAAGGACAATTGGATTGAGAGTGACTATGAGCAATCAAAGGAAGACTTGCTGAAACTTGTCCCTCAACTACAAACTGACCCTGCAAAGTGAACAAAAAGTCGTGGAACAATACTATTCTCGACGACGAGGAGGGGGGGGGGTCTGAAACGGACTACACATCGAAGAATATGGTGGAACCTGCAGCAGAGAATGAAACCCCCCCAAAACAACCCAGGTAGTCAAGGTCAGAGCTGCGTACACAACGTCTTGGATATTGACGACAGACATAGATGCAGGGACGCAACCACGTATACCTCCGGGTGTGTGTGTGTGCGGGGGGTGGGGGTTAGTCCCCCTTAGAATGAAATCATGGGTGGTTCCGCCCCCTACCCCCTCCTCCCACCAGTAGACAGAATTTTACAAACAAATCCATGTGTAGATCATTAGATAGATATACAAAACGTATGTGTGGAACAACCTAAACAGTGGAAAATTCTCAACGTTGTTGCAAAAGTTGAAAAAAAGACAGCGTCATTTTCCATCTAAGCACTACAATGAGATACGTGCAATTGTCTCGCACACCCGTCATCAACTCTTCCAGTCTTTGATAAAATAAGGTGAATTGCTGAAATGAACTGTTTTTGTGATGCAATACTAGAATATCTAACCACTAAGACATTACATTATTGATGACAATCACAGCGTGTAGTACATGCAAAGACTATATAGACAAGGCTGTGTTCAACCGCAACAAAGTGTGTACTTTCGTCTAGTTTGCTCACTCTTTCCGAGTAGCTTTTATATTTTAATTAAAATAAAATTAGTCTCTACATGATGGTTGGTGTGTTACAAATAGAAAGCCATTATACTTTGCTTAAAAAGCAAAAATGAAACAGAAAGCATGAAGTACTGTGATGTAACCAAGTTACAATATATTTCATATATATACCGCATGTAACGTAGAGACTGGTATGTGTCATTAATAACATAGCATACTTCCAAAGTTTTCCAGCCTATAAACACAACAGTCATCAACTATTGATTTGATTTTGATTTTTTGGTACTTCGGTCGTCATCCAAAATGTTGGAAAATGCAAATATTTACGATGCGAATCGTAGATAGACCGATACATCAAATGTATATTAAGTTATTAACATGTAAACACATAAGCAAAGACTAAGGGTTTATAAATATGTGCTTGATCGCGAGGACAAAATAGATTCACTTTTGTTTTCGGTTATTTCTTGTTTCTCATCAGTTTGTTCAATTATAACGACGGTAAACGCGTTACACAGTTTAAAGTTTTGTGCAAGGTCGCCAATTCATGGCAATTTTTTTTTTGAGAAGCTATATGCTACAGAAACGGCATTGTTATAGAATCTAAAACATCCCATTATTGACAAATTCGAAAAAAAGAAAATTGTCACATGTCCTCATCAAGTTCATCTAAAGGATAAACCAACTTGTTTGAGCATATTATTTACATAAAATATCTCGCACTCACGTGCCGCAGTCATTAAAATGGAATCATTATTAAATAATAAATTAATTGAAAGTGAAATCGTATTTTGCTTTAAACCTTTTTAAATGAATTCCAGTTTAAACTTCTTGTAATGAAATGGTCTTATACACGAAATTACAACATATGAGCGGAGTGTGTTTCAGTCATATTTTCACCATTTTGATGTGGACGGAGGATGGAGATGGGGATGGAGACAGTGGGGAACTGGAGGAGAGGGGGGGGGTGCATGATCATCACAAGTTCAAGAGGGGTGTACAAAGCTACTGAGCAAATGAAAGTTGGTTTACCATACTTCCCGATTCATCGAGATTCTCCCGTTTATTTAAATTCCTCCTCGTATACTTCGTGTCTTTCGAGACTCAGTGAGAGAACAATCTCTCAGATGTAAATCTATGGCATTCATTTTATTTCTGGCAGAAGAAAGCAAAGTAATAGTAACAAAGGGGCCATTGTGAAAAGAGAGAGATAGGGAAAGGAATGACTGAACAAAATAATGGAATTTTAAATTTCAATTATGAGATTACATAAGCCAAAAATCTCACACGTAATATGCCATTACGTAACTCTTCTGTTAAATCCGTTAGAGATGAGAGATCTCCTTTTTGCGCTGACATATGCAATACAAAACTTTGGTTGTTTTTTTGCAACAGGTTTGTCAAATGTCAAATGAACTTTTTATTTTGGAACTGTACAATAATGACAAGTTAAAGAACACTCCCCTGTTTCTTTGAGGGGAAGGGTGGAGGGGGGGGGGGGTTGTTAGTGGTCTGGTAATATACAAAATGCGACACATTGTATGTTTGAGAACACTTGCAGTTATTGTTCCCTTTGTCTGCTTTAATCCAGTAGTATCGACAGTGAGTCTAACGTGGAACAGAGAGCCTTGTTTTGGTATAGAAAAACTTGTCTCCATTTTAGTTGTAGTTTCTCTGTTACTCATATCAAAACTTCTAAAGCAATACCGAAGACGCAGGTTAATGAGTGTCATAGTAACCCATTCATACTCACATTAACTCAAATAATGAACAGAGATTACACCCTTAGGCTTGACTATGCCGAAGATATTCATCAATCATCCTTATTTTCGTTCGCCAATTTTAGAAAAAATTTTCCTTCTTTTTTTTTTGGTTGTTGTCCTTTCCGTTAAAGTTATACGACTACTAATAATAATATCGTTCACGGGAAGTTAAATTTCAAAGGGGTTGAGAAAACACGTTTCTTTCTGGTTTTATATAAGGATTAAAATAACTGGTAACGCGTAGATAATCACTCTTTGATCATATTTCAATATCATACTATTACTTAAACTAACCCTCAGGTATAGGGACATAGGGTGCAGTTATGAGATGCAGCCATTGTCCGCCTCCAACTTGACTTGAGGGCGTTCGTGTCAGCTTTGATCTTTACCGACATAGCACGAACCTTCTTGTTCTCTCTTTGCCCTTATTTGGCAAGATATGGAGATAAAGATGTCAGAAGATCGTATAGAAATAGGTTAAAACATTAAAATAAGAAGTGCAGAGAAATAAATAGAGAGAGAGAGAGAGATGGACATTGTCCATACAAAAGAAACGACCGCAGGATAAAGACTAGTCTGACGCCATTAAGAATATAGCTTTGGTCATCTATACTTTATGGGGGTTGGGGATAAGTTATAGGGTTTTCTGATCAAATTGGTTATGAATTATGCCTTTTGGCCAGCTTTTAACCATTTCATATGTTATATATACATGTATTTAGCAGTACCTTTATCAGTAAATTGTCTTGTTTGCACCGCGAACGTTGTTCCTATAGCTGCATGTATTAATAAACCGTCTGGGTTTATAAAAGGCGTACTAACTCCCCCCCCCCCTTCTTAATTTCACAGGCCCGTATGAAAGCGCGGGGAGGGTGTTTCAACGGATGAGCACGCAACCCCCTCCCACTCCCCCACCCCCCTTTTCGAAGTTCCATACTTTCCTGGGTTGAAAACAGATTGATGGTTACACCATTTTGCATCTAAGCTCCCATTACTATACAAGGAAAGACCACCCCTCCCCCTCTCTCCCAGGATGGTGTTCGATGTAAAGGTTCACATCTTCAGTAAACGCACCACTCATAGAAAATCCTGCGTACGGTCCCTGTGGGGAGGGGAGGGGTTTGGGCGCATGGCGTCGACCCTCTCACCGTTGGCTTGCTACAGCCCTGGTGGAAGCATTCTTAATTCTGTAAGATCGTGTATAGCCTGAGGGGACCACGTGACTCTGTTCACTTCGATGTAGGGAGCTGTTAGGGCCTGTAAAGCACTTGAGTCGAATGGAACAGATGGTATGGCGACCTACATATTGGTATTAGCAAGCGAGGATCACTAGCCTTAGTTGACTTTGCATCACATTTATCTCGAAATTATTCACATAAAAGCACATTAAATTTGTAGTAGATTTGAAAATTGATGGATTACGACGAATAAAAACCAATAAATCCAACTGACGTTGTTTATCTTTCTATGAGCTCTTTATATTGTATTTGGACTTACACGATTTGGGTAACCGCAACATTTATACCAACAATAGACCAACATAATGAGATTGCCACCCCGAAACTAACATTTCAACAATTGGCCAACGGTTGTATTAATAAATGACAAAAGGTTATATTATTAAAAAATCAGTTGTACATGATTTTGTACTTTTACGAGAAGTTCATGGATATACGAAGGGGGAAATAAAAAGAACCTTTTATAAAACGAGTAGTGATGAGTTTGTACGACAAACAGACCTGGGATGTGTTACCATGACGATGAGTCCAAAACAAGAATGTTATCAAATTGTACTTTGTTCCGTCGTCAAAAGCATTTAATGTCATTGGAAATTAAATGGGAGATCGTATAAGAAAACTAGAGTGCTATTGTATGGTATGCATGGCAACTCCAGATATTACTCTTGTTTACGAAAGCTGGGGGGGGG
The DNA here is from genome assembly GCF_037975245.1 of Apostichopus japonicus. Lineage (NCBI taxonomy): Eukaryota > Metazoa > Echinodermata > Holothuroidea > Aspidochirotida > Stichopodidae > Apostichopus > Apostichopus japonicus. The sequence goes on from NC_092565.1 coordinate 11,978,473, forward strand.
GGGGTTTGTGGAAATTAGCCTTTAAATGGTGGTATGAAGTTTCGGGTTGTCTTGAATAGGGACGATCAGTACCGCTACCATTTCTACAGAGAAATGTGCAATGTTGCCCTTTGAAAAAATCTAGCCCCTCCCCCCCCCAAAAAAAAAACCACTGCTATCAATTTACGGCGTTGTTTTTATGTATCACTTTGAGTTCATGAGAAATTACCGGTTTGAACAGCTCGGGCTCATGAGTTTGAGTGACTGGACTGAATATACTCTAATACACAGACCATGGTGGGTCAATTCCGCGGGAGCAACACAAAACTCAGTTGGCAAACATTGATACTAGTATGGTCTCAAATCGACATGTTTACAATATGCTACAAATTTGCCAAGGACAAATTGGTGTTGAAATGTCATCCAGAATGCTCTGATGTTAATATGATTTTTTTTTTCAAAAAATAAACATATTTCGAACAAAAAATGCAGTACAAAATTCCACGGAGACGACCTTTTATACTGCAGGAATAACGTGGGGTTATTTCATCCCGTTCGACACATCGAGAACTGAGAGAAAGTTTATCTTGCGGCAAGGTTCTCGAGGTCGAATGGATGGATATTTTTGTTACCATGGAGATATATGGTCGTCGTGTGCTAGAGTCATGTCACCCATGAAGCACCGTATTATGCAAAGGGTCATTCCATGTGCGATGTGTCATATTTTTGGTTAACAATACTTTGTGTCCCATATCGCTCTGTTTTATATTCTTGGCGGACGTCGTGACACACACACACACATATATATATATATATATATATATATATATATATATATATATATATATATATATATATATATATATATATATATATATATAATTAATTTGGCAGTTCAAAAATGGTTTATTTATTATTCTTCCAAAGGAAAAAAAAGAAAGACTATTTAAAACAAAAGATTCAAAAGAAGAAATGGTCGACGCTATATCCTCAGTCTTACGTCGTTTAAATTTCTGTATACATTCAAGACATATTTAGGACGGATAATTTCTCATTTCTTCGAACGTTTGTCAGGAGAAACATCCAGAAAATATCTAATAAAATTATACCATTCCCATTTCTGGTTAAATTAAAAACTCTTTGAAGAGCCTCCTGTTTAATATTCAAGGATTAAATAAGTAATTGATGGTAAAGATATCTTGTTGCTATAGGTTTGGCAGGACGTTTCAAAGTTTATCAGGGATAGTGTTGCATTTTTTTTTAAATGAAGTTGATCAGACGAAAGCGTGACATTTGTATCATTGGTATGATATATCTGATTGAAAAGGCGTCAAATAAAATGCCATATCTTGGAAATAACTTTTAACTTTAAGTAAATAAAAGAAAAAACATCCCTTTCTACGAAGTACGCATCGCGCAGGTCTTAGCCATTTATTCCATTTTTTTACCCGAAAAAAATTGATTTCCGAATTATCTTTTCTACCTCTCTGCGCTTGGTCGCCATTTAATCAAATCTACTGAGTATTGCTAAGAAACAATATAATAATAAAAAGATAAAATGATAATAATGTAGTTGGTCAATTGCAGATCAATTTTCCATTAGAGAAAACACTTATTCATTCGTATTTTGATACAATTTCGTGAATGAAATAGCACATCTGTGTGTGCGTGTCTTATATATATATATATTTATACATTTACGTTCACATATGTGGCGTAATTTAACGGTGTCTTCATACTCATCTACCACAGACCATGGACGTATGAAAAATCACTCGGGAGAAATCACGAATATTATCTACGAATCTTCGATCAATTGCCCAAAAAAAACAACCAAAAAAGCACAGAGACAGACAAATATCAGCTATAATGTCGACTCTTCAGAATTTGTTCTAAAATTTAAGACAATTTAGATAATAAAACTGAAAGCTCTCCCGTCACGATAGTTCATTATTTTTAGGCTATACTTATTAGGTTGTTCGAGGTATTTTAGATAGAGTAATTCGTGATCATAGTCCGATTTCAGATAATTTTTAAATTATCACAGGCGTCAGAATAACTCCCAGATCCCCTTTTTGTACAACTTTAACTATTTTATCGTCAAAAATGTGCAATGTTTTTTCAATATGTGGCCTGGCTTCCGACTAAACAAAACGAGCATACACGATGAAAAACAAAATCCAGTTATATATTGGGCAATACGTATATTAGCACCGTGATCCAATATCAGCGTTATAATTAAGACTGAAGTGAATCCAACACGTGGTCTTTTTTCATTGCCAATTAGTCTACTACACGTCTGGTGTGTATAATAAGCTATAGGATATCGTAGAGAAATAAAACGTAATGTCTAACAACTTTTAACATTTATATTTGAATTACTGTGGGGGTAATATTGAAGGTATATATATGTTAAGATTAGTACATTGAATGATGTCTTTATGTTATTTAGCGGGATATATCAGTTAAAGCTAACACCAAAGTATACGGTACGCATGCCAGCTGTCGTACCTGAGGCTTGACCAAATAGGGGGGGGGGGAGGGTCGGGCTTTTGGGACGGGGTGAGGGAGGGACATGTGTTCACCATCCAATAATCGCAGGTTAAGAAAGTCAACGAGCGTACAATAAATTTATCATTTTATAAATGTTGATTTTATTTATACAGAATGTAGTGAAGGAATTATCATGGGATTTCTCTTTCCCTGAACAGAGTTATTCAACATTCCCCTCTTCATAACCAACTGCTTGTAGTTTCGAGTATCGCTCATGTAAACCTTGTCTCCTTTACCCCTCATTATCATTAACGTAGCCGGATTCAGGAGCCGGGCCCGCAAATGCCTAATTTTACGACAGCATTTGTCCTTCTTTAAATCAGATCATGCATTTGCCCCATATGTATACCCTATACTCAAAAGTGAACACTTATACCCCTCACCGTGCTATAATCCTTTCTGGATCCGTTCGTCGTTTTCATATCATCCCTGTGTGATATATCTTTAATTTGAGGCGCTGTCGCTATTAATTATCTGTAGTTTTAGTTAGTGAGTTAGATCCATACACAATTTTAATTGATCCTTACATGGATTAACCATCTATTCACACGGACTTCCGCTTGTGTCAAATAAAACACGTGTGTGCTTTTCGTCTCTTCCTGTAGTCAGAACCTTATATAGACGTATATACGATGAAGTTATATATATATACGTATATGATTTCTGTGCCTGTTCAATATTAACTGCTAAAAAAATGTCGCCACCTATTTCGTTGGCCCCTTCATACGCCTGCTTGGCCGTGACATTGTCGCTGAAACCTCAAGGCTGTAATTGAAGCATTATTAGGTTGAGGGAGTGACTGGGAGAAATCTACTTATACACTTCCACCTTCATGATCAGGAATATTTATCCAGCTCAGTGTTATCGTCTGCTACACGCCCAAATCCATTTCCCGCCAAAATAATCTTCAAAGTATTGTTTTTGATCGATGCACTGACGCAATTTTATTTGAACAGCCGTGTAGCAATCCCCAGGCGGATACGTTAAGATTTGTTCGTACAGTCGTACACAATTTTTTACGATAAAAAATTATGTCACAATTAAGACAAATTATGGACCAAACAAAAAATTCAGAGAGCCTCGGTTTCAAGATAGTGTTTCGGATTGATGGATACTTAATTGGCCCAATTAAATAAGTTGGACCAAGCTGTTCTTTTACTTGTTATCAATTAAAGAGTTGTTAAGCTTCAACACGTTTGAAAATGCCCCAAGCATTCTTTACATAACGACGAAAGGTCTGTGATTAAAGTTGAATTAAGGTATCAAAAATAGGCAAAGAGGACCTAATTTGTAGTTCGCCTTCGGAAATCTCGAAGGACTATACTTACAAACCTGCTGACTGAATCAATTCTATTACAGCATAACTTTCCCCAAAATTTCGTTCGATGTTGTTTCCTCTGGCTAGTTGAAACAAGAAAGAAGTAAGCCAATACTAGACTTTGCAAAGAGAAAAATCTTTAAAGCTACGGAGTGAGTTCCCAAATCCGCGAATAAATTTTATAAAAATTTCTAATGAGAATTCTTTCTTTAAGAGTATCAAGGATGATGGATGACTCATTTTAGAAGCATAAGAGAGTGGCTTCTATATTCTAACAAACAGTAGCTTTAAACCAGAGGATATTTTCGCCCATATTAGGAGCTAAAGTTGTAGGATTTCACTCCCGGAAACAGGGCAACTCACTCAATTAAAGAGTGAACACTCTTAAAGAGTGAAGTTTCACTCTTTGAAATGAAGAGTGTAGTAAATATTATTATGATACTTTGTTGCATCAATTGTGTCAGAACAGAAGCGCCATGCTTTGAACGAAAACCTTTAAATAATTATGTAGACCTACAACACTTTCACAATGAGGCATAGTCTATGGCATAATATTGGTCACATTCGCCGTTACCTCACCATGAGTGCAACTATCTCACTTATTAAAGGTCTTGTTACCTCAAAACTGGACTACTGTAATTCGCTAATGTATTGTCTGTCAGAAACCCAATCTCGGTAACTACACCGTGTACAGAATATGGCGGCACGCATAAATTACCAGGACATCCAAATTTGATCACCCTTAGGACACTTCGTAGTTTGTCCCCTCGCTATATGAACCAATTTCCATTAGTGAGCACCGTCCAACAAGATATTTAAGGTCTCGATATACCGCGATGTTGACTGTTCCGCTCATCAGAGCATCACATGGCGAAAAAGTATTTCCTGGGCTGCCCCTCATTTGTGGAACAAGCTTCCAACAACAATCCGTATACTATCAATTCGCTTTTTCCTGCATTTACTGAAGTACTTGGTTCAGCTTTATGTATTTCTATTTCTACTTCTTTTGTTTGTAATGTGCCTGCGAACAGACTTCTTGTTTTGTATCGAGCGCTTAAAATATCTGGAATAATAATAATAATAATGCTGATGATGATGATGATGATGGTGGTGATGGTGATGATGATGATGATAATAATGATGGTGGTGGTGGTGATATTGGTGATAATGGTGATGATGATGATGGTGATGGTGATGATGGTGGTGGTGGTGATGATGATGATGATGATGGTGGTGGTGGTGGTGATAATGGTGAAAATGGTGATGATGATGATGATGATGATGATGATGATGATGATGATGATGATGATGATGATGATGATGATGATGATGATGATGATGATGATGATGATGATGATGATGATGATGATGATGATGATGATGATGATGATGATGTTGATGATGATGATGTTGATGATGATGATGATGATGATGATGATGATGATGATGGTGGTGGTGGTGATGATGATGACGATGATGATGATGATGATGATGAGGAGGAGGAGGAGGAGGAGGAGGATGACGATGATGATGATGATGATGATGATGATGATGATGATGATGATGATCATCATCATCATCATCATGGGGGTGAGGTGTGGGAGATAAGTCATCTCGATGAGCTTGCCTCAAGGCCAACTGGCTTTAGACAAACATGCTGTACAAACCGTGTTTACTTGAAATGTGTTTTATTATTATATTCTTATATCGAAAACGGTATGTAGGAATTGACTACAGAAAAACCTCCTTGTTCTTTGGAAACGTTTGACCTATACACCTATACGTCTGTCATTTATCTTGTGTCGTCTTTATACTTCTACTTTCACCTTTAATTTTAGTTTAACGCTTCATTCTTCTGCTCCTCCTTCTTCTTCTTCTTCTTCTTCTCCATCTCCTTGATTTTAAATAAGTGCAATTGGTCGCTATAGTGAAATATTTCGTGTACTGTTGTTGGTTAAAGAAGCGATATTAATGATTTTAGTTACAAGAAAGAAGACAAACATTTCCAGAGACTTGCTCGTTCTTTATTCACGGGTCAATTAATCGTTTAAAATAATTAACGAATAAAGAGTACGTCAGTTTATGAAGTCTAATCGTTAACGGGGAATTAGGCATGGTTTTACAATTGATGGGTTTACAAAGGCATGGATAACCTTCTTTTTAGCAGATTTGGAGCAATAAACCGCAATAAAATGATTGTCACCTGGTCAGGTGGATTTAGGTTAATTCTCAATGAAAAAGGTTGTTTTGGCACACATTTAAAAGAGCAGATTTAGCTTCCATTTTTCCCCTTCAAATTTCGATACGTTTAAGTACAATCGAAATATACACACTTTAGTGAAATTTTACATTATTTTCATAAACTTTCTGAGCATTACAGTGAGCTTTACAGCTTTGAGTAAATCAGTTTTGACTGAATTGATTGACAGTCGTGGTACATTTATAATTTTATTTATTGCTTTATTATATGGTTAATTTATTTTCGAGCTGTTTATATTTATCTGTTAAGTGTATTGGTATATATATATATATATATATAACTATATATATATATATTTATATATATATATATATATATATACTCGAATGTCAAATATACTCGAACTTTCGGTCCATTTTGACAGGAAAGTCTCAGTGAATTGAATACTATGTTCGTGACTTTTAGGCCGAAACTCTTCATAGACAGATGCGTATAATAAGCAAATGTTTGCTATTCATGTGAATTGATAGGACCATTGTACTAACCATGTGAACATAGGGTAAAGTTTCCATTCAGTAATGTACTTTGGACAAAAGCTTCTATCACCCATGATTAATTGGGCCCTTCGGCCAGAAAGTGAGCACAATTATTACACGTCACGATCACAATGGGACACGGTATCATCACAACTATAGCGATTTATATATATATATATATATATATATATATATATATATATATATATATATATATATATATATATATATATATATATATATATGAATATCGTATGTATAAGTGTTTACACTCATCACGTATATTTACATGTAAGAATTTATTTGTGGGTGGGGGGGGTGGGGGCGAGGGTACTCACCGATGTTTTATATTATTTTATTACATATGTAAATCAGAGGGGATTGGCAAGTTAGAATCAACCCCCCCCCCCCCTAACCCTTCCCACACACCCACAACCTTTGAAATCCCGTGTTCGAAACTGCTTAAACCTTCGTTACTTGAGTACAGTAGAATACTCGGTGATATAGTTCTAGAAATAAAATAAAAACCAACCCAACATATTGCAATCCAGATGGCCTGTACTTTGAGCGTGATCAGGGTTGTATGGTGTCCTTTAAACACCATCTATTTAGCGATGAATAGCCAACAGTTTACAAAATGTTTGAAAAGAGAAAAAAGAAAATATGCCTACTTGATGCACATATTTAATGATGGACGTTTGATGGAGGAAATGAATTGAATATATATTGATATAAAACATAATTCATTTCACAGTTTCTCAAGTTAATAATGGCATTTTTTGTGTGCATATTTTCGCTTTCTGTCTGTATTTTTTTTTTTTTTGTAGTCAGAATATTTATATATATGTACTTAAGGTTTGATTATACAGACTTAATATATATCATGGAAGAAAGTAAAGTTTTCATACAGAAAGAGAGAGAGAGAGAGAGATTCAAGAAGAAATTAAACTGTGTCACGTTTTGATCGATTAATGTGGTCCTTCTTTTATCTTATTTGGGATAGTTTTAAGCCACTTTTTTACTTAACTGTGATTATACACGCGGAAATATCCTTCCACAGCAGTTTTGCGAGAATAAAATTTAATTTTCATCAATTGTTATACCTGGAAATGGATAAACGTTAAAAATATAATCTGACCGTTTGCTTAAACGTTTTATGTTGTGTTGAGCACAGTTAGATAGATAGGCAAAGTATTGGTAAATCATGCATTAAACCTGATAAAGAAATTTACCCATTTATTTGAGAAAAACAATAATTTATGATTTTTTATTCCCCTCCAACTTTGGATACAGTAGTGTTTAGAAAATTTGCTTTATTTAGATCTATAATTAATCTTTAGTTAAAGAAACATACTTCGCCATAAATAATGTCCTGATTGTATATATATTGCCAATTGGTATATATGACTGTATATATATTGGTAAGAAATGCTTTAGATTTTTGGCTTAAGACCTGTTATTGCTTTTTCGACAAAACATTTCCGATTAGTATTCAATTAGTGTTGTTGCAGAGTGAAAGTAGACAGCTATGTTTCTGTTAACATCATAGGCCGATATTCTGCATAAGCTTCGTTCCTCACGTTGCAATTACTTTCCTCCACATATCTGAACTCACGTTGCAAATAATTAACGCACCTTGCCGCAGATCTGACGCGTTATTCATCTAAGAATACTTATTTGCACGATTTGCATGCGCAGAATTTCAAAGTTAGGGAGGGGAGGGGAGGGGATTACAAAATGTCCCCCTACTGATTAAGGCAGATGCAGGAACCTTAACGAAAGGGCCGGAGGCGAGTCTATTTAGGATTTATATAAGGAGGGGTGAAGCCCCGGGGTCGATGTAGCCGATTCACATGTATAAGCTGGAAAAACTAAAAATAATAACGGCCGTTCACATATATTTGCAGAATTGTCACTGGCTATTAAGAAGATAACAAAAATAATGTCAGAAGTTTTTTTTTTCCATTTTACAAATGAGGTTATGCTTGCCCTCTACCCCCATCCCCCTTGTTAGTGAAACAGAAGTCTAGCTACGCATATAGGTGGTTATCTTGAAAACCCGGAAAAGCTAGTGAAAACACATCAAGAGCTTTGAGTTTTCTATTTTCTTGGAATATAACATATCAATACTAAAATGCTGCCAAAAGTCAGCCTTTTAAAAAAAGGACTATGCATTTGTTTTTTATATTAAAGATTTATTTTAATCAATTTCTTACCAAATATTCAACAAGATATTTTGTCGATATTACAGATAGATTATATATACAAGTATAATGAATATCTTACAAATCACCGTTGCTATGTTACCAGACAATATTTGATGTTAAACCCAACCCATTTCTTCAATACCTTAATATTTCTGTGATATTCATGTTCTAATGTTATATCCATAGTAATAACAATGATCAAAATATTTTAACATTACATTTTCAACAAAATCATTTTAAAAAATTACATAAAATTTACTTCATCACTTATTGACATGAAATATTGAAAACGGTTGCTACTAGTGTAGCGTTTGTACACTGATTTGTACTCGAGTTTGCCAAGAATATTTTTTAGTTCAACTTCATTCATACTATGTCTTAAAGGTTTTTCATATTTTTTTTTATTACCCCAAATAAAAATCATTTCAAGAAATCAGAACAGAACTAGTTTCATAAGTTTGATGAATTGATATAAAAAAAAAATAAAAAATATCTACTTATTTTCGAAATTAATCTTTTACGGCAAATTTGAATTATTATTCAAAATGCTTTTGCTACTCATAATGATCATTGAAAACACTTTTTCCCCCCTTCAAATATTTTTTTTCCTTACACAGAAGATAGTTTTCAAAGTATAACTCTAGAATTGCCTTAATATTAAATAACTAAAAAACCATTATTGTAAATTATCCTACATGTATATTAATATGAGTGTATATATCAATATAGGTCCATAAACTGACTATAGGGAATACATGCCAAGAGAACACCAAACCTGTTTCATCCATTCATTGCGATATGAAAACTATAAAAAAAAAGGAAAAGAACGAATCAAATGTGAGAGTAGAGATTTTTTTTTAAATTCCAAATGTTGGAACGCAAATGTAGCAAAATGGGTTCGTTACGGTGCATTTAATCTCACGAACCATTTAGAAGGATTTAACGAAATTAGCGAGCAAAACATTTCATATTTTATTGTTATGTTATCTACAGACAAAATGTTGACACATCGCCTTACAGTATACCAGTTACGATATATGATAAAACACCTTCCAAAAACAGAAACAAAAAGTTACAAAGTGCTTTGGAGGAATGAACTATTTCAGTTTACTATTGGGAGGTGGATTAAGGGATCGAGGGAAGGGGTGGGAGAGGTGGGGTGGGTTTCATTGCTTTATCCAAGTGGAAAAGAAAGATTTTGTGCCACTGCGTTATTACCCACTTTGGTATATATATCCACCCTATGTAGTACACGTGTAACTATCTACCGTATTATATTCCGGTCGGTAAATATAGTTAGCGTACACTTATATTGTATTTCAAGTCTGTATGAATAAATACCAGTATTATAACATTATATAATCGTTATTGTTTAACATATATATTATAATACAATAATTCCGTAAATTATTAGCATGTGAACTGGTTGCTTTATCGAGAGAAAACAAAATATAGTGATGAGATGAAAACTGTTATGTAATCATTACGTAACGACAATACACGTGATTATAAAACCTTTGAAATTATTCCTCGTAAAATCTAACAATCTGTCAAAAGTCATCATTTTCCGTTTTTTTTTTAAACTGACATCAGTTAGTACGTTAACAGAAATATAGTGCAATGTTTATTTCAGTTCACATTATTCACTGTATCACATATTAATGTGTTTAGACGATTTGTTTCAACACCGTGCATTGAAAATGCATGCAAGACGGTACTGTATATTAAAGAACAGGATTTTAGTCAATGAGAGGGGGAAGCGAGAGGGGGGTTGGTCCTTCGAGGAAAAAGGAAGGGTACTGTAGCCTAAATATTTATCTTGAACCAACGGTTTATATACATTATACTGAGTTTGGACGCGAGATGGAGAGGGGGGGGGGGATGGGAGGAAGGGAGACACCTTGTATCGAGGTAGCATTGGAATACCTACTTATTATAACTATATAAGGATCTTAGTTAAAACCAGGTCACATGATCTATATCAAGATAAGTTACCATCGATGCATTACTGTAAAATGTAAAGCTTTCTGTGTCCATTATTGTGGTTGTTTGCAATTAATTGATATTATCACGTGACCCATGTAACCAATAAAGTAGATAAACGCTGTGAGAATAACACAGAACCTATCATCAATTTGATTTAAACATACATTTCCAACCAATTATCAAACCGGTAACTTCGGCATCTGTCACATACAAAAAAAAATATGTCATGTTATTTGAGAGTCGTGAATTAAGTACGTTTTGAACACGTTCCTTCCGAACAAGCACATTATATTTGTAACACATGTAACTCCTCATCCTGCATAAGTACGCTGCACGGCTTCCACGTACTCTTTGTCGTCAGTAGTGTCGTGCACAATCGAAAATAATGAACGATGGCTCAACGTGACGTAATAGTTCCATCGGCAATATAGGACTATAAGATTACTTGTCAGACGACACAGACGGTAAATCGCCTTTACTTTACATGACTTTATCTCCGTATAAAAAAACAAATTGTCATTTCAGGAATAGAGGGCGTTGCTCGTCTACCTCAGACAATCACTCACAGCTGTCTGATAAGTCCTGTTGTGTCTCCATGCGCCATTTTGCCACATGATGAGAGTCTTTGCTGTTGCTAGGTGCCCGTGAAGCTTCTTTTTCTCCTTCTTCTTCCGCTTTTATACGTTTGTATTTTGTTCTTCTGTTTTGAAACCATACTTTTACCTGTGAAGTCAAAGAGAAAGGAATCTTTTTAGTTTCGTACTGCTTATTATAACATCTCAATGTGCAATATTTGGTGTAAGTTTCAAGGACATGATTATATCATGGAGCTATTACGTAATATCTCCATGGTTATGTGACTGTTTCCCCTGCAAACCAATTCCTATAAAACACGTAGCATTCACTAACGAATTACCTTTTCGTCGTATGTAGAAGATATTTTGACCACAAGCTTCTGTAACATCTGAGTATATGTGTAAAGACATATATACATGAGATAATCTTTAAAATCATTAAAATTGTGTTAAAACTCTTTGCCAAAACTTCGACGTGATCCTAATTATAAGTAAGCCACTTTTCGAACCAATTTTTGAATAAGGCAAGACGTCTATAGAGGGATCCTTCATATCCCATAATTCCAACATAAGTTCGGGTCATTTCCCATTTCACAGTGAAGGATCTATACAGCTGCACTTATACATGTGCATGCTACGGATTAGCTATGCGTAAAAGAAACCCTTTCATTTAAGGAACATACTAGTTTTCAAATATATCATGGCAAAGGTATGACTTTAATATGGATTAAATCCCCCTTCTATTTTCATGAATGTTATAAAAACAAGGAAACATGAACATAATCATTACATGTTAATAAAAAAAAAAAGGGTTTTAAGAGAAAATTATAGGTTTGATTGACATCTTTCGATTTTATGTTATGATCAAGTGAATGACATTAACACGTGTAACCATTTTATTCTTTACTTATTCTGCTATAGAACATGGTAGTGACTAAATGTCAACGTGAAGTGAGGGCGGTATTTTCATTCTATAATTTCAGACAAGAAGAACGTTGTCATAGAATGGAAGGAACAGAAACCAAAGATGGTTATCAAATTAAGAAATTGCTGAAATAAATAAATTTTAATTATTTTCGTCGAAAACAAGAACAAATCTGAATGAAGAAGAATACCAATCAAGCTGTTCTAACTCGGCGAAGTTTCTTTTTGAATATATTTAACTTTGCCAACTTCTATAACCAAAATACCACAAAAGGTTTTTGATAACATCAACGCACAATAGTTACTTAATGCCAAACCAATAATCGCACTTTCGTCCTTTTCGGATCGAAACCAGCTAAAATATTAGACGTGAGTCTGCAGTACCCGATTCACACCCTAATTGGAGCCCTAGGGTAGCATAGGGCAGCACATGCATCTCCTATAGTCCCATTATTCAGTTTTGCAGAACACAAAAACAGCAAACTTGGTATCTCTTGCAGGGAATTGCTCCCAGACAATCATTCTCTTCGGAGGCCCTTTTAGACAATAGGAAGCAGAGGCGTTATGAGATTCTTGAAGGGAAATGGTGACTTATTGTAACACTCCCATCTTTCCCCCTCCCCCACCCCCTCTCCACGGTCAAAGTCACTGAATCGTGACAAGAGATTATTTTGCAGTTGTTTCTTACCTGCGTCTCTGTGAGGTTTAAACTTGCTGCAAGTTGTTTTCGTTCTGCTCCAACTACGTAATGGTTCTTCTCAAAGGCTTGCTCAAGTCGAAGAAGCTGAGAGGGTGAAAAAGCAGTCCTGATTCGTTTTGGTTTTCTGAACGGAGGATGGAACAAAAAGGCCGCATGCGGAAATTCTGGACCTGTCATAAAAATAAAAAAAATAAAAATGCTTGCAAACTATTTTCACTTTTCTTAGCAATCAGACACATCAAAAATGTAAAATTAATAAAAATTAGAATATAGAGGTCTGTGTTTCATATTTCTGTAGTTAAGTATATAAATTATATATCAAACATAACATACTTGTATGACATTCTTGGTATATCAAAAGTTGATATCAAAGGTACTCTCTCTCTCTCTCTCTCTGTATACCATACACTGACGTTGTGTTGTGTCATATTTTCATTATTTGTGGGAAGGTGTTATCTGAGCAAATTTCATCTTTTTCTTCTACTTTTATTCGAAGGGGGGGGGGGGATGGGGGTTAAAACTGATATATTTATATACTTAATTATATATTCATATATTTTATTTCTGCAAGTTATTACTTTTCGTATATTCTATTAACTATAAGTCATTGTTTTATAATCTATATTGAGTTTCAGGGCGACGTAACTTTGAGTTATTTTTAGAGACTACACATTGCTTTCTAATTTGATATAGCTACAATGAGTATTAATTTGCCATGTTTTGTCTTGGGTTCCAGCACTTACACATACTTACCTATAGTTACCTCAAAAAAATGTTAGGAAGATTGAAATTTTGACATTAATTTCTGTGAGTCCTCCAAGCGAGTAAATTCGCCATTTTTTTTTTTTTTTTTTTTACTATTTTAGTAAAACGCAGAAAATTTCTCCAATATACAAAGCATGGTACAAATTTACCCAGTAGCTGCTCTCTATCTATAGTTTTCTTTCGCTTCTTCTTTTTTTTTTTTTCCTTGCGAAATTTGAAATTTCACGCTTCTAGCCAGTATATATGGTAAGTAATTAACCGTTTTGGGGAACCTTTCTCTCCTACTTAGCACGATGTGTTTTAGAGAAAAGAAAACTCCCAAGTTTGCGTTCAATTTAATTCAGATAGGCGCACCGGTTTCTTATCGTGATGCATTGGATGCTATTCGAAGCATAAGGTAACTGATAGTTTAATTCAATCACAAGCCTACACCTGCCGGCTAATTGTGCTCTCTCGGGAACTTAATTGGCTCAATAGCTGTCTCCTCTTAAGACAATTACATCGTTTCAGGTAAACAACGCTAATAATGAGACACTCGGATCGATACAATACAGAGATGGGTTACTATGTTGAATCATTGGGGACAAGTCCTGAATATATTCCGTGCTCGTTCCATTCAACAACAAAAAAACTTTCTTTCTTCCCTCGATAAAAAAAAAATCTTTCTTCCATGCATGTGCTTATCTTTGCTAATAATTCGTCCTTCAAATGAACATACAGAAGTTAGTCCTTACATTTACCGAATAATATATATTTTTTCACAACGATCCAACCTTAAAATGTCGAAATTAAGATTGTCACTCTTTTTTCTGCCTCTCTTTTTCTCTCTCTGTGTGTTTCTATGATCCACAAGAATATAAGAATCGAATAAGATGTGGAAGACTTGTTATGACGTAATAACAATCGAAATTTATTAGTTTACGAAAATTAGAAATCAAATTTCTAAGACAAATGTAAGGAGATCTCTATTTGAAGATCATTTTATCTTTGTTTTTGTTTCTCGGTGAAAGTAACCAAATTTATTGATAGTTTTTTTTTTTTTAAATCAGGACAAGGTCAGAAAGGTGCTCATCTAACCTGGAAAAGTCTTGACTAGTTTTGTTTTACGGGGTGATGTCATCAAAAGATGAATGCAAATTAGGGGTAACAACATTTGGAAACGGTTGTCTGCTAATTTTCAAGGGTTAACAAATTTGTAGTGGGATTGTTACAGTTTAAACATTCTATATACTGGTTTAAGTATTCTTAGTCTTACAAAAATTCAAAATGAAAATTTTCTTCTAAATAGAATTACACAATGAACTTTCTTTGAAAACGTTTTTTTTTTTTTCTCTTACTCTCTCAATTTACATTATGTGTTTCTCGAAACTATTATATTATTTTGTTATTTATTTATTTTGCCTCTCTAAAAGACCGACCTTTTCTTTAATGATAAAATATGAAACAAGGTCGGAAAATAAAAGCAGCAAAACTAGAACAAGGAAGGGAAAAGAAATCAAAATATTACTGTAAATATCATAAATGGTTGATGTTTTCAATATTATCCTTTTGCGCTTATGGTTTAAAAATCAATTATTGAATCAAGGATACTGTCACGAATGTACTTTAAATTTTTTTTTTTTTTTACTTTGGCCATTTTCTTTTCAAATGATATGTGTTTAAAATGCGATCAATTTTTCTAATATCTGATCCATTTATCAAAACTATTAAATGTGGTAGTTTTTACGCCAATAAAGACTAAAACACTTGTTTATTTGGAGAGCAGTATAACGTCAATTTATTTCTTAGTATTTTCTTCTTCTTCTACGTCTTCTTTTATTATGTACACATTTATCATCCGTTACACCAGGGGGGGAGGGGGATACCCGCCACCCGGGGGGCAAAATCTGGCAGCTTTTAACTGGCCCCGGACCTTTAGGAATATTGCACACATACAAAACAGAAGGTAAAAAGTTTTAGAAAATAAAAAAAAAACAATCTTCAAAATCAAAGTCTCCCAAAAATTCATCGCATTTTGGGCGTTTTCTTTTTTTCCGCTTCCTGTATGGTTTTCAGGTTAGGTTTTGAAAACTCGTGTTTTTATGAGTTGTTAATGGCACTTTCATGCCAGCAATCAGAATCTGACTTTCACTCATTTGCATTCCTGACGAATTTTGGAATTCCTTTCTTTTTTCATTCATTAATTTGATAACTGAAATTTCACAGTTAATATGCGGGCTGTGGGGAGGGGGTGGGGTTGTTTATTGGGAGAACCTGTTTCAAGGTTAGTCCGGCCCGTCAGGACACCAGACTTCATAAATGTTGGAACCCAAGTAATAAAAACGTTGCCCGCCCCTGCTTTAGTCGATTGAAGAAGGCAATGTTTAGTAATGGACAAAGAACATACTCGATCATTCTTAAAAAAGGAAAATAATATTTACTTATAGTGGTTCGAGGTTACATTATGATAAATATATTCTGTTATCTAGTTTGGGTAAGTAATGTTTGTTTTTCTGAGTCATTCATCTGACTACATAAATCCTCCTTTTTTTTTAGTAAACATTTTAATAAAGTTGATATAGATTCCATCACATAACCGTATCGCGAATTAAAGAACAATTAAGAGGCCAAATCATGTAGGGAACAAACTATATGACTGGAATTAATTTTTGAAGTCGTGTGGAAGAAAACACTTTTCCTTTGTGAGGTCGGTTTGTTTTTAATTTCGACCAACGTTCTTGCCCAAGTTTTTCTTTTACCTTATCGAATATTATTTTTAGTTTCCTGGGAATTTTCTGTGTTTATAAGAGTCATATATATGTATAGAAGGTAATATTTAGATTTAAAAAAAAAAAAATCACCGCTGTTGTTTTGCGGGATTTTACAGACGAAAGTTGAATGGGATTCTTTTTCATATGGTATGACACCGCTTTCAAAATGTAAAGATATGAGTTTACAGTGGCGCATATGGGATTCTATAGGTGGGGGATGGAGCAGGGGTGGACGGGGATGGATATTATAAGTTACCCCAACTTATAAAGGTAGGAGCATGAACCTTTACGAAGGGGCCAGAGACTAATGAAGGACATTATAAGAAAGAGGGGGTTTGGCCCTGGCTGTCGTTGAAGCCGACTCCCATGTAACGGAAGGGGAAGATCAATTCCCCTGGAATTTGTTAAAAGATTAGGCGTCAAATGGTGCATTCTGAGGTATATTTAGGCTATTAAATCTGCTAATGAATACTGTGAGGTTGAAAGACTGCTTTACACAGGTAGCATACGCCCTGCCCCTCCAACTCCACTGATACATATAAGGTGGCACAGCTGCAAAACGATTAGTTAAGATTGATGCAGGCATGGTAAAAAATTAAGTGGTTGTATTTATCAAGTAAGAACAATCTTGTTCCATTGTGCATTGTTTTAAACCATTGTATGTGTACATCGGATTAACAGTCACATACTGACTGCTTTTAATAATTTTAAATGTTCTATTTAAGTCTTTTATTTGCCCGCAATTATTCTCTCCATCTCTTCTTATGTATGTTTGTATGTATGTATTTGTATATATATATTCAAATATATAAATGTAGGTCTAAATATACACAAATACCTACAAACACATATACATTCATACATATATAAAAATACATACACATATATATACAATACATACAAATATATACATATATACATACACACTATCATATATAAAACAGTCAACCTAATATAAATTTTTGTTCCTTATGAGTATAAATAATCTTCGTCTTTTCCAACACCGTGTACTTAACCTAATATACAGTAAGTGTACACAAATATGTATATGAGCTAAATGGAGAGGATTAATGAACCAAACATATAGATAATATTTGAAAATCCTAATGGAGAATATAGCGACGAAGAAAATCGAACGGTTTTCAATTCGCTTTCTGCATGCACCATATACCACACAATGGCTCTTTGTTTAATATTATCTCAAGCAGGTCTTTATCATTATTATTCTTTTATTTATTTATTTAATTTTTTTTTTTCATTTTGTAGAATGCATGCAATTCTGCAAGGAAATATTGGTTAATATTTTATTGATTTATTTTTACATTGAAAATTTGTTTTCTATTTTGTAAAAAAAAGTAAAAAAATATCTCATACAAGAATGACGTTCGAAGAATACGTTCCGCCGTTTGTCGATTGTACAATATCAAAACAGAATTAAGAATTACAGATTTTTTTTAAAAGATCAAAAAGCTTATGGGCAGAAGCTTTTGATCAATCTGTGTATTCCAATTGCACTCGATGGAATGATTTTTTTATAACTTGGATAAAAGAAATATAATGAATTAGATCATAAAGAGGCGAGCTCTTTCATCAAAACTTATTTTGGTTTTATTTATTCAAAAGAATATAGTATTAAGATTAACAGTAGTTACTGAGTTCTCTGCGTGCATCGGTTGATAACCCAGGTTTTTTAATCCGTCGGATTAACTCCGTAAGTCTTTAGTGGAATCAGATGAAACTTCAAAGAAAGCCATCAGAATAAACAGAGAACATAGCAAGCGAAAACTTGCGTTGGGAAATTCCCACAGTTTTTGAAGGTGTAATTAAGCAGTTATATGGTTCTAAGTATTATTACTGTTGTTGTTGTTGCTTGGTCAACAATATTAAATTTGTTAGTATTGTTTAGTATAAGATTTTAAACTGGCCAAAGAAAAATAATTCTCTTAGATTTCGCCTAGATTAATAAGTTAAGCAATGAATAAAGGAATTTCAATATTTTGTCTCACTAACCCTTTTTAATATTAGCATTTATCACAAAACAAAAAGAAAATTGGGAAAAAACGTTCAAAACATTATTTTTAGCTATCGTTTTTCATCTTCACGACTTGAAATGCAACTTTTGGCTGTAGCCAAGCTAACGAGTTATACGGTGCATTGCTGATGTGGAATGGACTCGAGAAATGTTATCAAAATCAAAAGTTGCTTAACCAATCTTTAATCTAAACAGCTATTTTTCTTTCTTTCCAATTCATTCGATTCTGTTCTGGAATTACTACATTTATAAGACATTTTTTGTGAGGTGGCCGGGTGGGAAAGTGGAGCGCCTGTTCCTACACTTCTTACGATTCTTACCTAAGGCTACGAGACCCAAAAGAATTTTTTCCCCTTAATTTTATTTTCGAATAAAGCAAAGAAAGAGAACAAAATTTCAGTCTTTTACAATAGTCTATATACAGCTGATTTATCAGGTAATGGAATGCCATGACAATGTTCAACTATTCAGTTTGTGCACTTACGCAATGTCAAATTACAAGCCTGGCACAATATAAGTCGCATAATGCCTTGTTAAGTACACTGCCCCGTTCGGTTAGATTTGTTTACTTTATAAACGATGCAGGTGATGATTCTTACCTGGGTATCTCCCATGGCCAGCTAATATTCTGTTCCTGGCCATCAACCACGGGTACACCCCATACCCCTGTTCACGTTTGAGCCCTGGTGGTATCCCGTTGATGGGGTTGAAAATTGCGCCTCTTCCAAGGTGGGTGGCTCCTTGGGGTAGAAAAGTCGCGGCTCTATGAGCGTGGTCTGTCGCGAAGAGTCGCCCCGTGTCGCTTGCACTCCTATGTAGGATTTCTTGGTGATCGTCGTGATGGGAGGATGGCGTAAGAGGTTGCGGGATGGCTAAGCCGGGGTGTGGGTGTCTGTGACCCAAAGTGATTGACTGACCTACTGTTTCAAGCTGATGCTTCAAGCTTAGGTTCATTAATTCTGCTCCTTTCGACAAAAAGTTCATACCGAGTGGGAAAGGATCCTTCAGAGAGTGGCCGATGAGTCCGTTGTCATGGTTACGAAGTTCACCACCACCAAGAAGATGCGAAGTACTGAGTTGATTCGCGAAAATATGACTGGAGAGCGCAGTCCTGGGATCCGGTCTTGAAAATATAGGTAGAGAAAAGGAGGGTGGTGTGCTGGTCGGAGAGGCGTTGGGTGAATTCAGAATCGATTGTGGTGATGATGATGATCTTGATGGCGCTTGGTCACGGGTCGGTGAAACAGAACCCACGGAACATGGTGATCTAATCCTTGCGGGGATGGATCTTTCTGGTCTATCGTCTTTATCTTTAGAAACCAAACTTTCAATGCTGAAGGAACTAGGCCGCGATTTCACCGGTTTAGGAGTCGGCGGAGGGGACCCCGGCTCACGTTCTACAATAGTCGTACTCATTGTATCAGATAAAAAAAAATTGGATTATATACCATACCACACTTCACATAAAGTTAAAAAATACTGGTTACAAACAGTTGTTTGGTGTACCTGCCGTTAACACTATTCCATAACGAATAGTCACCGATTAAAAGAAGAAAAAACAGGCATTTTTTCTTACTGATAAGAAGTTCTCTATTTTCTGCAATTAGAAATTCAAAAATCAATTTTTGCTTAGACCAACCGTTCGCCGAACAATATTTCAAAAAATCATGTTTCTCTGTCGTCGAGTTTCGCGGTAATATCAGCCACTTGTAGCGACGGAAAGTTATTAGCCAGTAATGAGAGTCTGAGCGTAAATATGCTCATTTATTACTATTTTGTAAATCCGAGAAGTTCTGTTTGTGTCGGTATACAAACTTCTTAACATTTTTTTTCGCAATTTTCATTATATCGCTCCAATATAATTTAACACGTAGCAGGGGAACAAGTTAATATGACACACGATTGATTGGTCAATCAAGTCGTGACGTCATGTCGATCTGTCGTAGACGCGATTCGATTGGCTTCACTCAACCAATGATACAACGGCTTAATTATTGTTGTCCTACTTTGCTCCGTCGCATGGCTGAAAAATATTAAACATAGAAATGTCAATTCAGTTACAAAATAACCCCGAGTGTGTTGTGATAATGGTTTCAACCTTGAATACAGTAGATATCTGATAACTTGCTACGATTAGTTTGTAGAAGAAAGTTTGATATTCGGGTTATTTATTCTACAATATATTATAATAGTAAGAACGTGTGATCGGCTTTAACTTATTTAGGGCGAAGAATTCAGGGGAACACTTTTCGGGAGCTGTTATGTTAGAATATTTGGTCGATTTTTAGTAAACTGTAAACTTAATGAGTTACCGAATTATATATATATATATATATATATATATATATATATATATATATATATATATATATGTATATATGAATATATATATATATTTATATATATATATATAAATATATATATATATATATATATATATTTATATGTATATATATTTATATGTGTGTGTGCGTGTGTGTGTGTAATAACTACAGCAAAGAAAGGTGCAAAGAAAAGCTGCAAAAATGAAGATGATGTCAGAAAGTGCCTAGATATATAAATTAGGGGTGGGTCGGGGGGTGGGGAGGAAGGACTTTTCACAACGTCTAAAGTCCTCGCAAGTAAAACCAATTAAAGGATTATCTCGTTGTAATTCATATCGGGAATATGTCCATTACCTATAATTTTATATTTCAAAAAATATATTATTTTAATATATTTCGGTTGTCATCATTATCGATACTTTTATATCGTGTGTTATATAGTTTAACCTTGGTTGTGATATCTGTTGGGGTGTTATTAATATCCAATACGAACAAATTAGTCTTTGTTTTTACTAAAGACTGAAATTACGCCCCCAGTTAAATCAACACGGTGGAGTCGCTGTTATGATATTTTCCTTCCTGCCATATGGAGGTTAGACCTTCAATATGGTTCTTGGAATAAGCCCAATTAAAAAATGATCTAAGTTAGTAATTGAGAGGGTTTTGGGCAAAACTTCAAATCACACACGAACAGGTAACAAAATTCTCTTTCTTGAGTAATTAGCCATGACAGAAATAAATGACGACTGCATACCTCACATCGTAAAATATATTAGAAAGATTTGCATTAAAAAGATGGTTGGGTCGGTGGAGGAAGATGGTGGGGGGGGGGGGGTAATATGAGCAGGTTTTTGGATCCCTTAACAGTATACAATTTGCTACGGTTGCACATGTATGGACAGGATATGCCTATGTATTTTGCAATAAGATGAATTTGAGCAAAATGCATTTCTATAAACACTTTATAATTATTTTATTCTTGTATTTCGTGAGAAACTGTCGGAAACTAAGACGTTTAGTGAAATATTAGAGAAGTGTGCCCTTATAGTACCTGTGGCGCCTATGCTACCAATATTTCTTATTCTACTAATTGTATACATAACCAGTTGCAAGTTCAGACCAAATTATCTATGACGAGAACAAGATAAAGTGAGGTATACTATAGGTCCAGCAGAAATTGTCTAGAACCGGAGAAAAAAACAAAATGAAAGAAAGACAAAACTGATATGCATTTACCAAACCAAATGTGTAAAATAATGCTTTTGGCAGAAAGTAATTACTTTAAACTTTCAATAAAGTTAAAGATGTAACATTCTACATCGGATGACCAAAGACGGGTTACAACGTGGAAAGTCACTGTCGAACTGTGAACCTTGAACAAAATTGATTAATATCGGCTATGTATATATATATATATAAATTTATATATATATATATAAACAATGGAAAATATAGTCAGAACATCGTCTGATCAGTCAGTTAAAACATATTTGTAGTAAACGATATGTTAAATTAAATGTTATGATTAAAGAGTAATATACAAATATATGGGTATGTCTTCCACATCAGTTTAAAACCTCATCTTTATTATTTATTTCTCCAACGAGAACGTGCCTTTAAAACACGCTTACTCCTTTCACAGTCCATCCCTTTCTGTGTCTATTCAAATCGAATTCACGTAGCAATTGTGATTATTGTTTCAAACAAGTCACAGAAGGAAATAATAAATAAATAAATCACCAAAGTCAAAACGAGATTGATGAATCTAGCCTGCCAATTAGTAAGAATCTAAATTTGGCCATTACGACATAACAAACATGAAGCTCGCAAATATGCCCTGGTATATATTTATATATACAATGAATATCCAACAACTTAAAAAATAATGATGTTGAGATAAAATGTAATAGAAAAAAATGATGGAAAGCTATGAAGCTAATTTACAGAGGACACGATTAAGAATTGTCTATTCGGCTGTGGTATAATTAAGTTAGCTCTGAAACTAGACCTTAATGTTCTCGCTTTCCCGCCAAATAAGGAGCCCTATTTACCTACGTTTGAAGGGGGGAAAACAGCAAAGATTTGATTAACGTTTGGCGGCGGTTTGCTATGTATCAGGACGCCCTATTTCTCTGACAGTTAGGCAGGTAAAGAAAGAAATCATTCAATTAAACTACAGAGAATGAGAAGTACAAGAAGATAAAAAAAGAAAAACTTAAAGACAAAACAGAATAGGAGAATCAAACAACTCATCCACCTGTAGAAAACGTGAACATTATCGATCAAAGATAATGTAAAGGGGGAAAAAATATAAGAGAGAATTTTGAGATGTTGTACGGACAGATAGACAGATAGACAGACAGACTTATACATTTGAAACGTAAGAGATTTATGGGCTTTCATGTTTTCATGGATCTGTAGATTTATAAGTTTGTATGATATTAATAATATTTTCAACTACATGAATGCACCAATATCGATCTCCCTCCCACCTCCCCTCGTTCAATTGAACAATTGGACACTGGTCACTATGACAACACAAAATATAAGGTCAGATATCAATGTAAAAGGTCACAGCAGCTCCCTGATTATTAACATATTAATTAATTACAACATGTCGGAAACAGGTTTAATGAAACAAAATATTATAACATCGATCACAACTTGCAAATTTATGATTGAAATATAATCAGATTGTCAGATATATTATTTTACTAAAGGCTTTTGTATTATATAGGCCTATAAATAATGAGTATAAGTAATTTGTTTTCTTAATTAATTCACTCTTTTTTGACATCTTTATGTACAGAATGGTCCAAATTTATTAAAGCTAGCGCAAACTCTGTAATAAATTCTTTTCATTCCTCTCAATTTTCCTTTCATTTTGTTTGCTTCCGTTCTGTGAACAATAAAACATTCTACACAAGCAAGCTACGTGTTTTCTATAATGTTTAGGCTTCGCTTCTCCCCTGAAGGAATGCACGTTAGGCAATTGTCATATCTGCATGACAAGCTTTTACCTTACTATCTCGCTTAAACAATATATACAGAGCACTTCTCACATGTCAAACCTTCAATTTATAATTGGCCCTTCCGATTTCTTGTATTCGTGACTTTTCCACCATTTTACCTATCAAAGGTTCATTGGAAAATTAATGAATAAGAAACTGGGTTTTCAAGTTGGGAATCGAACACATTAAGCAAATCGAATTTTGTGAGCACTGATTTAATTTGGGCTAAAGAAGTGGAGAAAACGAAATTACCCAGCGCAATTACGTTAGCCAAGCGTGTCGTCGAAAACGATGACTTTAAAGGCGAATAAAATTCCACTTTCATGGTTAAGAGAGGAATGGCGGCGCATTAGGACAACTTGTGGATTCTCATCAAACGGGATGGGAAGAGAATTGCTGGAACAAAATGAGTAAAAATGAGACAAATATAACTAAGACCATGCTCAATTTAAGAGAACAAGATTCATAGTTAGGAGGTGCGACCGTAAAGATACTGGTGGTAATTAATGGAGGGTTAGTCGAGCGTGTGCTTTATTTTTGATGATTTTGTATGCATCATCAATAATTAATGCAAAATACGTCAAGCGTCATAAAAAAAGTTTATTCGGCGCAAAAAAAAAGCGAAAATATCTGACTTGTTTGGTTTTCTCCACTTTCAGTCAATTGAATAATAAGGAAGCTCTCGAATGCAGACCTTTGCCGTGCAAGAGTAAGATATAGGTTGTATTCTAGGCCCTATATCATTATTCCATTATCATGATGATGTCATAGCAAAAAAGCAAGATGGGTAGTAGGAGGTGGAGATGGGATGGGGTGGTGGTAGTTTTGCTGATCTGAGTTAAATTTGATATAGATTTGCTAAAATTATTTCATCTATATACATATATATATATATATACATATATATATATATATATATATATATATATATATTGAAATTTGCTCAGTAACTAAATACGCGGGTATTTGTTTGTGTAAATAATATGGTCTTTAAATTAATATTTTGTACACATAATCGAAATGAATTATTTTAAAGATGCTATTACAGCAGAACCCCCCCCACCCACACGCAAACCTTCAATCTGTACTAACTGGCCCTATACGACTACATTGTAACGACCAATACTAAGGTGAAATAATTTATCCTCATATTGAATCGAATGCTTTGTAAGCTCATTTTCCTGAGGTCATAATTGCAATGGACCAGGAAAGTCATGACGTCGGAACAAACTAGCCGCCTCAGTGGCCTCGTTCTGTTATGTAGAACAATCGATCTATATCGGTACTGTGTCATAATAATAGTAACCAGTTCCATAAGGCAAACTTGATGATAGTTGCATTCCTTTTGAATTATGTAAAGTTTCTAGCAAATTCATTCATGATAATTTTGCCTTGATTCGAATGATCAGTTCTCGTCATTTAAAGGATAAAGTTTTGGCAAGAAATTAATTTTGATAAATTGTGTACCCCGTTTTTAAGCTCTGTTACCAGCAGTCCAGCATATGTTCCTTTACCGCTTGTCAATTTTTTGAGACATTTTGCCTTTTAAACATCGTAGGCTTATCACTAAAAGTGGCTGGACTACTTAGTCTAACAAACAGTCCTGCAATAGGTCAGTTCTTGAGAAAAAAACTCAATAGAAAAACATCAGAATTTTATGGTCTCTTTTGATGTTTTATGGGCCTACAAATAATGTTGAATGTCATTTCAAGGATGTTCTGCGGATTTATATGAAGTTTGGAGAAAAAAAAAACAGAATTTTAGTTGTTATTAGAACTTATAAAATGCCCTTTGTAGAGTCATACTTTCATTGTGTTATACTTCGTACTTTTCATTCGACTGCCAAGTGGACGAAGGTCCCAATATTTATATATATATATATATATATATATATATATATATATATATATATATATATATATATATATATATTTATATGTACATAAAAAACCGACAAGTACCCCTTTTACGATTATAATTGTTGTTTTCATTTTGCAAAATATTTTCGAAAAGAGTTCTAGGGGCCGAGGTACTTTGGGGTCTCCGTTAATCTATACTCAAACCAGTTTGTATGATATAGGCCTAATCTTGATAAACTATCACTATCACTGTCAACGTAAACTTTACTTGATCAACTTTAAAATGTTATCAAAATATGACTTTTTTTTATTCTATTTAAGTCAAATCAAAGTCACAAAAAAAGAATTCTTAGTAAAACACCAATGAATAAGATAATGACATTCCATTTATTCACCATACTTCTGAAATGCCCTACGGTGGCGGATAATCTCGGAATTTGGGGCGTTAATACCCATACGGCGCTCAATAGCGTATCGATCGGTGCCACTGATATCAAATAACGACTTCTTGACTCGCTATGCGACGCCGTTTAAAAACATCGGAATTCACCGCTGAAATACTTTCTTGTAGACAGAATGAATTCTTTTTTTCCTTTCAGGAATAAAAGACTTGAAGAGAAGTTTTTTTTTTTTACCTCTTTTATTGTTTTGTTAAGTTCCTTCTGGTTTATACTTTTGTATAGGTTATGTTTACTTATCATATATAGACACCTATTGAACTATTTTCAAATCAACAGTATCATATTTTACGACTATTAAGTTGCTGAATAGTCCATTAAAACAGTTTTGCTCAAGGCAACGGACTCGTATTTTCTGTTTTCTTAACAAAGTACAATGGAGAAAATAGTTTCGCTTGTAATTATCTCCATGTTGAAGCAAAATAAAACAACATACATTTGAAGTCAAGCTGTACTTTTTACGTGGTAGCACTTTTTAGACTCGATCAGATATAGTCCTTTAAAGAGTTCAATCGGTGCAGGTGACACCAGGACGTGTCGAGTCTTCTGCCCTTTTTCCGCATTCAATCCAACAAAAAAATTAGCGGGAGGGGTTGGGTGGCGGGGTGAGGGGGGGCAGTGGAGTTGATGGGGGGGTATGCTTCTGTGTAAAGTGTGTGGCTGTCATCTATTCGTAAGGTGTTGATGGAATTCCTTTCTCTTTTCTATCACTACTGCATATATCAAATGTATGTCATTTTGGATTGCAGAATTATTGGCGTGTGTATAGCGTATTCAAAAACAAACAAAAAGTAAAATGGTAAACTAAACGAGTTAAATAGCATCTTATCCAAATAAGAAAATATTTACCATAATTTCGATTCAGCGATTCATGTGCTTGTGATTTGACAATGATTGATATTGGTTTCAATTGTGTTGATACTGAAAGTCAAGTTCATAACATTTAATATCAGAGAAGTGAATAGATTCATTTCTTTTCAGACATGATTCTTATCAAATTAGAGAACCCAATCTTAACAAAGTTTGCATTTTGTTTGGTTTGGAGGGGGGGGGGGGGATAAAATTGTTAGTATATTTAAATAAATAAATATATAAATGGAAAGAAAAGAGAACATTGTATTTGTCCTTGAACAGGAATATCAGTCTCACGCGATCGCGTTAATTGATTGAACAACTTATTTATGAAATATTGCTTTGATAATAAAAATCCCCCAAAACGAAAATAAAACCATAGTTACAGTTTAAAAAATACCCCGAGGGCTCTGTTGTGAATCAAGAAAATGAGAAAAAAAGCTAACTTATACTGTCTACTCTTCTACATCCTTATAAATAATTATATAAAAAATATATAAAAACACACACACATATATACTGTCCGACCTGAGAGACAAGCTCAAAAAATCAAATGAATTCGGAAACACGAAAACCCACAAAGCCCTTCAATGGTATGATTAAACAATGGATATATACTGCTCATAAATAATGACTCTCATATGGAATGGAATGACAATCTTTGTCTAATTAATTGATGGATTGATAGAACGTATCACTTGCACGATTCCCCGTACAACCACCTCGGGCAGACTGACTTTAATGTAAATAGCTCCAAGTTACCTAAACTTTGCAATTTTAAATTAAAATCCTTCTTTTCCGTCCAAAATTGACGGGGTGTTTTGGCCTTCTCCAGTAATGCTAACTGGCTTTTCGGATAGGGATAATGCTGGCTGGTTATGCGCCTTGTAAATGAATATAATTGGTCGAGATATTAAGGGATATATAGCAAGTAAAAGACTATCTCCCTTTATCTGAAGGATGGCTACTAAATAGATCTGACAAGATTGGGCAGAGTAATAAAAAAGCGATGTTGTCAACGGAGACAAGAAGAGAAACATTCTGCTTATGCTTCTGTAGGATTACTCTAGAAATCAAACTATCACTAACGTGAATGGAAGTAAAGAAAGCTAGGTTCGTTGGCTTCCTGATGTGTGATTAACGTTGGTTGTATACATAAAATGGTAAAGGTTAATACTCGCCAGATATATGAACGTTGCATGTGTGCATTGTTATTAGTTTTCCAGTCTGTCTGTCGTATAAAGTTTCAAAGAGGATAGCAATGATGAATGGATTATACAGGTTAGTGTATATGTATATACATATAACAGGTGCGTATCCAGGGGGGGCGTTGGGGGCGCGCGCCCCCCGGGTAAGAAAAAGAGGAGAGAAAAAAAGAGAAGAAAAAAGGGAAAAGGAGGGGGAAAAAAGAAAAGGAGGAGAGAAAGGAAGGGAAAAGAAGAAGAAGAAAAAAAGAGAAAAAGGAGAAAGGAGGGAGTAGAAGATAGCCAAGACCTCGGTAAGAGAAAGAGGAACAGTCATAGTTAAAGCGCTGATCCCTATTATATACACAGGGTAGCCAGTGACAGATCAAGGATTACGGAGGGGGTGTGCGCCTCACCCTACCCCTTACACCAACAACTCCATTTTTGACGTTTTTTCCCTCTCTCACTAATGTATCTATATAAATACTATATATGGTCTATCATAACGCGTGTGTGTGTATGGACACCTTAAACAATTGTACAATTGTGCTATATGGAACCAACTGTGGCTGGTCTTGAACTCGACGGGGTCGTCGGGAACATGACGCATTTCGGGAAGGGGGCGACCGCCCCCCCCCCCCCGAGCAAATTTTCTTTATGACATCGCTAGTAATTTCAAAATAGACAATGCTTAGGTGCAACTTACAAGGCCTGGGAAGTGTCATTTCCCGCGATCTGGGAGGCATTTTCGGCCAAAATTTTTCTTGTACGCTTCGCGCCAACTCATGGTGGCGCTTCGCTTAGATAGTTTGCATACAGGCTTCGCCCTCCCTTGGCAATTACTCGCTACACGCCTGTTCGAATTTGTAAAGCAAAGAGCAGATATAACATCATATCAGTGAGCATTGAAATGCCTGTTCCACGATGAACAGCCTCAAAAACTGTCTATGTGTGTAGTCGAAGGCGTAGCCCAATTGGATTTGGGGCTGTAACGACTTGCCCGAAAAAAAAAGCCAAAATTTTTCGCGCAAGAAGCGCGCGTTCAACATATCGATGCCAATATCATATAAGCAAGCATCGGTCATTACATTGCATGGCATCGTGTACCTTACGGTCCGTGAAAGTAGCACAGTATACCGCCGGATGCTAATGTAAACAACCAAATGTCTTATGTAGATGGAGAAAAAGCATACAGATCCATTTATGTCAAACTCTCTTTTACAGTAGTAATGTCGGCCAATCTTAGAACTTTATTTTAATTACCAAGGATATCATTTTTAAGCTATTCATTGCTATTTATTTTTCTCTCAGTACGGTAGGTGCCCGAAAAAAAATGGGAAAAAAATTGGTTGCGGGGCGGGGGGTGGAGGCTGCAGCCCCGCCTCCTACGGGACCTACGCCTATGTGTGTAGTGTTCGGTTTCGATATACCTGATATCGGAAATATCTGCTATTTTTCATTTCCTTCAACCAAGTTTTATAATAGCCATAATAAGAGGTTTTAATATTTGTACACCAATAAATTAACTGTGTCTGAATTTTCGAAAATTTCCTGACCAACATTCTTCATCATACTTTCCTCTACTCGTGCAATTTGTACCTGTCTATTAGGGGTTGAAGGAGGTTTTTCCCTATTGGTTGTCCATAGATTGAATTTTGTGCAACATTATGGGTATGTTTTGAAGTGATTTTTATTCACGAGAAATGTGAATTTTCAAATTCTCAACAAATAATGGGCTTAAAACCTTCAAAAGTGGGGCTTTCGGATATTGTGGGCCGTGACGTAGAATCGCCTACAAAAGCAATGATCCATAGGACATGCAATGAGGTCGAACATGATGTGTGACTGGTGACAATCTTCAAAAAGGTTATGGATGGAAAAAAAATTGAGAAATACTTGGTTCTCAGGCAAAAGTGTACATTTGGTTGGTCATTTTCAAGCCTGAGAAGTGTCATTTCCGGTGATCTGGGGGGTATCAAAACCAGAAATTTTCTTGTACGCTCCGCGCCAACCGATGGTGGCGCTCCGCTTAGATAGTAATTCGCGCCCCCCGGGTTAGAAAATCCTGGATACGCGCCTGTATAATGAAATAGTAGAATGCGTGTCTCTCAGCGTGTGTATATATGCAACAATGTGAAATGGACATAATTGCAACATTATAATATTACTTATATTTATATAAATGAAACTAGGCCTATTGCTGAATGGTGATTTGTTTGGGGATAGGGGCAGGGAAGGGGGTGTCTGGGCCGCTATCTCTTTCGACATATACGCAAAGATATATAATTAGAGTATCTTAGTGTGGTAATGTAGCTATGACGAAATTCCGACAGTGCAATTAACCGTAAATGGCTTCCAGTGTGAAGATAATCGCCTCGTCAGAACAACTTTGCTTTGCCTCGATCATTAGCAAATTCGCATACCGGTTGTGACGTCATATATCAACGGGACAATAACGTCAATATAATTAACGTTGCTTTTCAATATCACTTGCAGCTTCGTATCCCGGGTATGACGTCATACTGGCCAATGGAAACGATGACGTCATTACAACAGTGTATCAAGTTCCACATACCGTTTACAGGCTCCTATACCGGAAGACTACATTTGGTAAATTTTTATGAATAAAATAGTCACTTCTGTTTCGTTACCCTTCATATGAATAATCTCCACATGAATATACATTCAATTCGTGCCGATCGTTATCTGTTCATCATCAAGCAGATACGATATAGCATGGGGTCATGTTAACTTCGTTTTTTTTTAGCGATGGTTGATCTAATAACTTGTATATGAATATCCACGCATGTTGAACTCGTGTCATGTGTATTCACTTGCTTTTAGTTTATTTTTGATAGGTAATGGACTGCGATTCTTCTTGTCCTCATAAAAGTCTGCCGATCACAATGTATGCGTACATGCCATCCAAAGATTTTCTCCTTTTGTGACAAAAAGCGAGTCCAGACAGACAGAGATTAATAGCATGCGATCAAGACACCCAAACATTTCTAAAAGGGGTCGTTTCTCCTATTTTCACCTTCTCGCCCTCTTTTTCAGTCCCGGCTTTTTTTTTTTGCTTTTTGGTATTTTCTTTTATTTGTTGTTAAAAGCCATTTGTTATCAATATTATTCCTTAACACAAATATATAAACTGGGCAGTATATTAAGATTGAATGTCACCTCTGCCTACACATAGCACGTTCAACGAACAATTCGCTACACTGTCTTCAACCA
The DNA here is from genome assembly GCF_037975245.1 of Apostichopus japonicus. Taxonomy (NCBI): domain Eukaryota; kingdom Metazoa; phylum Echinodermata; class Holothuroidea; order Aspidochirotida; family Stichopodidae; genus Apostichopus; species Apostichopus japonicus. The sequence continues at coordinate 12,009,920 of NC_092565.1, forward strand.
AGGGGCAAAGGTCATCGCAATATTTACGGGTTATTCTCAAATTTTGTGCTTATGTTCGTGAGAAACTTCAATTCTCGAGCATCTATATAAGCACCATTTTTTGCGTAATTTATATTCTATATAATAAGAATAGTTAAACCTTTTTGGGGTAAATACTTGCCATTCGATGAATAACACAACTGACGTCACTTCCTGATATGCATATGCATATCCATGTATGGATTACAATTGACATACTTCCATTGTCTTCGTCCAGCACAATCAGACAGTATGACATTTGTAATCAACAACAATAGCTTTTAATTTCAACAATATTTACGGTCATATTCTACTATAATATCACGGACAAACTTTAACAACAGTTTGGTACTAGTGTCGCTGTTTAATGTTACTGTTGTTGTATTGCTGTTACTTATTGTTATTATATTGTTACGGTTGTTTACTGTTGTTGCTAACTTTATAGCTATTACTGTTGTAAATGCTACAACGGCCATTGTTTTCTTCTTTGTAGTTTTCAATGCTACTTTTTTTATTGCTGTGTTGTTGTACATATTAGTACTATTACTGCAACGTTAATATTGCTTTTGCTTTAAATTGTTGTTGTTTATCGTTGTAACCACTCTGCAGTACGTTTCTTTATCGCTCTCAGTAGCAATCTTTGTTGTTTGGTCACCATTTCTCACGTTCCTGCAAAGAGAGGGCAGCTTTAAGAAAATGTTTCCGTTGCTTCCGTTGGTTGCGTTCTTGTTGTAAAACTGTTGATCCTGTTCTAGCGGTTAATGTTGACACATATGACGTTGCATTTCTGTCTCTGGTTAATGTTACCGGAGGTTGGTGTAGTGGCTTTGTAATCATCAATGGTCTTGATATTATCCGCTGTGGTATTGTGCAGTACTGTTATTTCTGTACACGTATAGTAAACGTCGACATGTAATATTTCTGTGGCATTGTTTTCACTTTTACTGTAGGTGTATTGGTTTTACTGATGGTGTTACTGATGGTGCATTGGGCTTAATGCCAATGTCTTAGGTGTTGCTTCAGTTGTATACTCTTGTTGTACAACTCGTACCGTTGTTTCTGCTGCTCTCAATTCTAGCTGGTTCTGACACTGTAAGAATGGTCTTTTTTATTCGCTGCTGTTTGTTGCTGTTGCTGGGTCTCGTGTGTATTTGTTGTTTTGGTTACCACCGTTTTGCTATGTTTTTGCTATAGTGTTATATATAGTTATATATATAGTTATATATAATATTTACATATATAGTTATATATATAGTTCTTATATATTATATTAATCATAAAGTCTTATATTCTTTTCCTAGAGTCAAATGTGAAGAAAATGTCGTTAGGCTTTCTCTATGTATGACGTCATAAGATAGTGTCATTAACATGTCAATTTGTTGCAAGAAAGCAGGTTTTTCTTTATTATATGTAATCCCATGTTGTTGTACTTGAAATCCATGTCGGCAGGTAAGAATAAGTTAGTCACCTTGGCATCGACCCAAAAACCATATATGATGGCGTACTTTTAGTAATATTATTTCGATATAACCTCCCAGCAAAAGCCCTCTTTCTAAGCAGCACCAACTATCACCTTTAATAATTAGGTTTATAAACTTGTGCCTCTTCCTAGAAAGAATTTTTTTCTGCAGACAGAGGGCACGTATTAATCAAAATGACAAATCGTCAAAACTATTTAGGGGTTAATATCTAAAGGAAACATAACAATGAAGCCGCTTTGACATTCGTTTTCTCACAAATTACCTTTTCTTTCTAAATAAATACGTTACTGGTAAGATATACATTTCATACCAAACTTCCCGTCATTTCTCAATGTTTGGTACAAACGATCGTTCGCAGTTCACAACTGATATTACGAGGTCAACTAGTATTTACCACCCGCACAGCGTCATCTGTATATTGGGTGGAGGTAAATACTTGGTTACGCTAAATTGAACCTCACACCATTTAAAAAGCCATCAAATATGGATAATTTATAAATAACGGCGATATTGGTTCAAAACAAAGGTTGTCAAGCGATATTTCTGGGTCGTAGATTATAGATGGCTCTACGATTTTTTGGTTAAATGAAGCTGAGTTGAAACAACACCAATAAACTACCTACAGGGGGCTGTCTCAGTATAACGGCAGAATAAAAAAAAAACCGATACGGACTCTTGTGTGTGCCTTGGTGATGCTTCTCATTTATCATGTTAAAACGGTTTAAAACTGACTTAAAGCAGGTGTGGGTTGGGGTGTGTTTGTAAGCAGTCATATACCGCCACATAAACAAGGTTAAGATCGTTGCATTTCATGACAGCCACTATTTAATTAAGCATGGACGTACACCATTGGTTTATGAGCTAAACAGAGATCGTCTATTTAAACACAAACAACAACAACAACATCCAACAACGCTTCGCATAACTTCCCTAGATGACACATAACAACAAACAGTATATGCCTATAAGCTTAACCTGTATTTTGCATATAAGGATCGGGGAGTATACTGGCTGTTATTGTCGGTTTAACCATTAACGGGTGGATGTGGGGTGGGGTTTGGTGGGGGTGGTGAGAAAATACGGTTATACTTTGCGGAACAACGAGTTTGGTTTGTCTATAGAAAATAAATGTCATTTTTCGGGATTCTTAGCAAATCTACTAATTATTCCACAAAATGAGATTACAATCGATAAACCTACCCTATCAGTTGTTTTCTTTAACCAAATGGCAGTATCAAGCATCTTGGTACTGCTTAAAATTTTTGGAGAATTGCGGCAAGTTTTCAAATGTCATTTTCTCTGAACTTGTATATCCATGCATGTACAATATTTGGTGACGTGTTGTTTTGTATTTTGCGGGTTAATTATCATTAACCACTGGACGATTCTAACGGTCCTAATTGGATGTCAACATATGGTCACTCATATACCGTGCAATATTGAGCATGAATAGCTCATCATGCAAGACCTCCAAAATTTTATAAAGACAAAGTACTATTAAAAAGTTTTCATTCAGGCTTAACTAGTTTAGCTATTACCTACATTGAACTTATGAGATAGAATGACAAAGAACAAGTTATCAAGATCAAAGCAAAACAAAATTGAAATGAAATGAAAATTTTTGAAGGAATAATGCAGACGTTTATATCTTATCTTAATTACAGATGCACAAAAAACGTAGAAAGACGATGACTATTGAAAGAACGGGTAACCGGAGGTGAGCAATTTTTTTACTGTCTCTTTCCCTTTCGAAATGTTACCCTATACATACAAAAACAAATTGGTATTAATACACACACACACACACACGCATATATATATATATCAATGACGTATGTTGCATCTCCCTGTTTTCGCCCCTCTCTTAAAGTGTTTCCCCGGTAAAGATTAAACCGACTGGTATAAAAAGGATGAAAAAACAGTTGCCATAGATGGAATTGTTAATCAAGCAAGCGTGTCATGGTGAGCTGCAGACGACACCTCCATTCAGGCTGTTCGAAGCTTCCGTCATTTTAAGTATCGCCGCGCACCTGAACCACAACACGGATTTTACAATATTAACAGATTTGACCCAACGAATTTTTCGCGTGATCTAGATGACAGCTTAACGATCGTCCCCTAATCCATAATTCATTTCTGTTCCCCCTCTTATTTTTTGGAGGTATATATTTACGGGGCCATTTTGCAATAATGTTGTGCATTACGAGCCGCACGCCGGGTACAAACACAAATAATTTGGTGATTAGCATGGTTTTTTTGTTTGTGTGTCATTGTGGGTGGTAGGGAGGGGTTTAAAACAACATTTGTGGGCTATCGTACAAAGAATGGTACCAAATCAAGCCGTGTATATATAGAAACATATATCAAATGTCAAAATTTAACGCCTCACTTAAAACAACTTAGTCCTATTTTACTGCGTAAGCTATTTGGAAGAGGTGCGCGCACTTTTGTTCTTTCCTCTCTATCTGTCTGTCTCCCCCTCTCTCTATTTTGTGGAAAATTATTCATGACACCACTAAAGAATCTTTTACTGGACAATTTTAATTTATGAAATGGGATCAAATTAAAAGAATCATGATGCAGAGAACTTCAAGTTCAATCACGATAACAGCCTGAAAAAAAAATGCGCTTCATCTTCTAAGAATAACTTAAAGGACTAAATCCTCCAAATATAGGCCTACTTTCCTTTTCGGGTTCCTTAAACCAGTTGGTAGCAATTTGATATTTGAGAAGCAATACCGACAGAATGTAAACAAACTCGATAATGGATAGTTAAGGTTGTGGATTGAGGGATTAAAGATTGTTGTAATATTACCAACACACATTAATGAAACGTACGGCCAATCTTTTAAAGACTCAACTTGAGTGCAGTGGACATGATACAATTAGGGGGGGGGGGGGTGCGAAAGGGAAACGAACACTTTGCCCACGTAGTGGTTACCTTTTTACTGTATACCCAATGTGATTGGTTTTGCTTGTGGTGAAACAAATCCATCTAAAAATGTGATGAAATATTCGAATTCTGTTTGGTTTATATCAAAGAGATATCAAAATCACATATCATTTTGTCATTGTGAGATGCCATGGTGGTTAAAATTAATAGTCCTACATTCCTGTCGTTTGCGTTTCATATTTTCAAAGTGAAAGTAGCCAATATATTTCTTACTTTTTTTCTTATTTTTTATGACTGGAGCAAATTTTGGTATTTGGCTTATATGTAATGCGGTGACTGCAACATCTTTTCGACAACATTTGCAATGCTAACTCTTCTAAAGAATAAAAAAGAAGGGAAAATGCTGGGAATGAACGATCAAGATTTGAAACTGAACCTACATATGTATAGTGGTTTTGTAGTGTCTTGCTAGTGACTTAAACACAAGCATAGACACGTCATATCATATTATATGTATCATATTATGTGTATTGTGCTTGTGTATGAAGCAATTTATTAAAAATAACGACATTTATTTGTAAGAGCTGGTCATCATAAAAGAAAATAGGTCGATAAGTTATTTGTATAGACGAATGGTGATGGGTTGGATCCTCCCATTCATTGGATTAGGCGATGTTTTTTTTTAATATAATGGAATATTCTTGACTCGACTTAGAGACTCCAGCACAAATCTTTTAATTTTTATATTTGCTCTTGTATATGTGATTAATGTGATTAATACCACTATGCAAAGTGTCTGGGTGGCGTATTGTTAAGAACCGACTGAAATCTTTATTATGTGCTCATTAGTGATCACCTTAATGATAAATGTAGGAACGCATGATATAGATTGACTAATAATAACTTTATATTGAGTCAAACTCTGAAGGTTTGGTAAAACTATAATCAAACGGAAAGAAGAAGATACTATAATTAATGCAAGTGAACAGTGGTTCTATTTAACTTCATTTTCTAATGAAATATTCTAGCTTCATTTCTGATAATTTCATTTGTCTTTTAAATCTGCAGGCGCTTTCATAACTTAAGTTGTCGTTAACCCTTTAAAACTAAGTCCATTAATAATTTGTTTCTCTCCAAATAAGTTTACAAGAAACACGCTATAGCCTTTACACTCGTTGATATACAAGTATATGCCAGTTTAAAACTAGTTGACTAGGTTTTAAAGAGAGGGCGCACTATACGCTCATCAATCAGTTCGCGATATATACATATACATGCTATTCCGTCACCAGTCGGCGTTTACCTCAGCCCTGTTAACTGGTGACAAATTAGCGTTTTATACGGGGCAAATAAAAACAAATTGTCCTGCCGCTTGATCCCATGACTACCGAAGAGATTGACGCGTGTTTACACGGCCTGGCCGTGTCGCGATTCACCCAAACTATAAACAATTGCGGAAATAGCGCCAGAAAAACATCATTCATCTTTCATTTTATCGCCTGAAATGAACCTTAAATCACTGCTTGGTATTATTTTAACAACCCTCGGAAATTCAATGATGACATTATTACTACGTTAAAAGAAAGTCGCACACAGGCAGGGAGGAGGGTATTATAGGCTGTAAGTATATTGTGTCTACCGTAAGATTCCACGTTACTCAAACAAATAGATAAAATGAAAGATAGGCCTATACCCACGCCACGTAGAAGCAATCTACTGCCAGGACTTGTATACTTTTACGTGGAAACCTTTACCTGACAGATAATTAAATTGGCTGTCATAGATCAAAAAAACAATAATTTCTCTTTTCGTTTCATTTCGTTGTAAACACAATCCACTCTTCGTAGATCATATAAACGTATACATATAGGCTCAAATATGTATGCTATGTTAGGCTATCTGCACGTTATTTTCCTCGCTTGTGGATTTTACAAATAGGACTAGTCTTCTTTTTTTTCCATAGTGATATTTATTTCCTCGGCATGGGTTTGTCACTAGAGAGGACTGTTTAGGGTTCTCCACACACACGATCATTTCATAACCGTTCATAATCAACATTAACTAGTTAAGATTCAGGAAAAGTTTTACTTTTGTGTTCCTGTTTAATGCAAACACTCAAGAGTGGACATTTTGTGTAAGCCTCAAACAATTTTAAGGTATAAAAAGAAACATGACTTTTTTTTTTTTTTTAGAGAATGAACGAATTAGTTCTTGATTCTTTTGAAACTTTTAAACATGAAGAATAAGAGCGTTTCGTGTTAAATTACGATATGCAGTAACAACATGTATACTTATATTCTATAAACGAACAGTATACGGCTTTCCCCCATATAAGGTTACTTCCATTTATAGGATGAACCCTCCACCAACCATACACACCTTTTCAGCAGGAGTATGACGTATGGTGCACACAACGACACAAGAAAAGGCGCCAAAATCGATATTTCTCAATTGATCATGCATCTGCCTACAGAGAATTTTTTTCGTCCAATCAGAATGGAGATTTTGTAATTGTTTAAGAAAGGCAAAGGACCTTACGACAGGACGGGTCACACATGTTTGCCGCCAGCTGTGTGGTATTATTGTTTCGATTGCGTAGAATTACAAGCACAACGAAATAATATGACAAAAATTATTATTTCTTAATTTAGGTTGAACGTTAACCGTGAGCTGGATAGTAATGATGCACTTCATTGGATATTATTGGTAAACCATTAACGAGCCATTTATTGATGACGCCTTTATTTACGAATTTAATAAAAATTATGCATGGAAGCAGTCATTGACTTGACAGTTATTTGAAATTGCTACATTTTCAAAATTTTGTTCCATCATGAACAAAACAGAAAAAAATGTAAAATAGTCAATATTTGATTGAAAGTTTTTTATCATTTGACTTGAAGATATTACATACACGACCATCTGCAGTATCGAGGACGATATATATATATATATATATATATATATATATATATATATATATATACATATACATATATATATATATATATATATATATATATATATATATATATATATATATATATATATATATATAAACATACACCCGTTATAACAAGACGCCAGAAATCTAAAAATTATGGAGCATCAATGATTTAACTAGTTCTTCGCCGTTTCCCTTAAAAGCCAAAATTTAAATAATCCATTCCAAAATCGTTGAATTTTCTGTCCTATTTATTCAGACAAAAATGCTGATTTTATTTGAAATGTAGTGGAAAAAATACAAGAACAGAGATAACTTTCTGTCTCCTTGAACAAATGTGAGAGAAATAATTCTATTTCCAGTGATTTAAATCGAAATTAATACGCAGGCGGATGGTTTAAGAGTTTTTTCTCTTTCTGGCTGTTGCCACGACACGCATTTTGTTGAAGAGTTGCAACAGAGAACGGTTGTGGAATCGATTTACTAAGGCAATACTTACTAAAAAATTTGATGACACCTGGCCAGGTGGGACTATATGTAACGTTCCGTTTTAGATTTTTAAAAAACATACAATGTGGAGTAATTAGACAATTTGAGACACGATAGACTTCAATCGTTTAAAAGGGTAAGGATTTCTTCCTTCTTTATTTTTTTTTCTTTTCTTTTCTTTTTTCCTCTCTTACCTAAAACGGAAAGAGTATTACAAAGAAAACAAATAGGAGAAGAAGATGAAGAAGAAGAAGAAGAGAAAAGAATAAAAAAAAAACAAGAACAAATTGAAGAGAAAAAGGTTAAATTGAAGGGCATATATGCTATAGCAGACTAAACAACTGTGAAATCTCCGTATATAATTTAATAATGTGCTTTAACATTGCATAAATGGTGCTCTTGTGTCAAACTATTGGAATCGATAACCACTAATAATTGTACGGGTGCTGAGAAGGTATATACGCGGGGTATATGATTCGGTATTGCGTTTCCGTGGTTATTTGAGAGTACTGCTGCGTAAGACAAGAACAGTTTGATATACTCGTTATTTATAGATGATTCATAATTCTTAGAGTAATTATTAATTAAATGAATTCTAAAAATGTCATGTATAAAGTGCTAGTTTTGATATACGGAGGCTCTTAAGAGACAATTTGACAGAGGAGGTAGATTTGCAGAATAATTCCGGTTACAGGTCTAAACTTGAGTGATAGTTGCATGGTTAATGCATGGGGAACAGGGGTATCGGACACGCATAGATGGGCATATTATAAACTATAATAAAAATAGAAACAAATTGCATGGAAAGGAGGGAATGGAGATAGTGAAGGAACAAGATTTACCTCACTCAGTATCATCACCAAACATTGTGATAATGTCTCACAAACATCACATTCTTTCAGTGACGTCGCTGGGTAGGCTACGATATACCAAGGATTCGGATGCCTGGGCAAGCAGATTCTGGGCTGTGGTCTCCTGTTATGGAGATATATGGGCAATGTTGAAGGGGGGGGGGGGTTGGGGAGGGAGGGAGTTAGGGTTAAAATTGTTTAGACTACTACTTTCGGTATGAAAAAATAAAATATTAGTCCAATGAAACGTTTTCCTGAATACACCAAATTCCCCCCTCCCCATCTCTGAACGGTTAGGGGTTGGGCGAGTATCGGGTAATAGTCAAAGGTTACATGCTTTAAAATAAATTGTAACATGTAACATGTATTTCTAAAACCCAGACCAGACTCCAACCTCGTATAAGAATTTAACCTCAAATCATTAACTTTGCGTTGATACTATATTCGATATAAATCTTCCATGAATCGAAGTCACTAGCATGGAAACGGCATTCATTTTTTTTTTTTCAAGCTGGATAATGGGGTCAAGATATCGTAAACAGCACTGTCTATGTGTAGTGCTTGAGTGATGGTATAGCATTGGCATATTGGCCATTGTTGTAAATCATATTTATTGACCAACTGCTGTAAGGGAGATCTGTTTCATGTACGATATTATTTGGTTTTCTCCCCCACCTCCCCCCTCCCCCACCTCCCCCTCCCCCACCCCTCTCTATCTCTATCTCTATCTTGAAAAAGAGAGAGAGACTGAGAAACAAGTAGGAGTTCATGGTCAAGTTTCATTTCAAGTAATGAAGAGAAGTAAAAGTTTTTGAAATTTTCCAAAAGATGTCTAAAAACTTGAACAATTCCTTCCTGATTACTCAATAAGTTTTGTTTAACACAAGAGGCTATCAGTGTAGTAACCACTCACTCCAAATGGCTTCATTGACTTGTAATTAGTGGCAATTAAAAACAATAACCACTTCCGCGAAAGGTATATTATATGCAAAATATAGGGTCAACATTGACAATACAATTTATGTTGCATTAAGTGCATGCAAGAGAGGACATTTCATTACGTCACAATTTCACTGATATGAGTCCTCACGTGTCCACTGAAAACTACCATATTATATAGGCCCCTATACTTTAATGCAAACACACTCACACAGACAAACTAACACACTCACACAGACAAACTATCAACCTCAAAATACATATCCGCTTTACCCACTAAAACATATATTTCACGGTCGACATTCTTCCTCAAAAATAAAAGGCGATATTTATGGCGAGCCAATCATGCAAAGCAACTCCGACTGTAACAACAAGACCGTAAACTGTAGCCCTTTTTTTCAGACCATTACATATTTAAATATGACATTAACCAAGTTGAGCTGATCAACGCGTATCGCCGCCATGTTCGACGCTGGATATATTTTTTGTCTGTAAGCGAAACATGGCAGAGGGGGGAGAGAGATTGTTCAACCTATCGTGTTGTTCCACCTGTTCGTTACGATCAATTTGAGAGCAGTCAAACTCTCCGTTCTTTCAATTAGTTCGCCTTAATTCCGCCATTTGCGCAGCTCTTTTACCACTCAATTCAATAAAACCCGAATGAATTACGCGGTTTCAGAAGAAGGAAAAAGAGAATAATATTTCGCAAAAGAGGAAATTATCGAGAAAACTGATATAATGGTTGCTAAAATTACCTTAAAGCACAAGAAATACTACCGTCTATGGGTAAAATTTAGACTTGTCAGAAGAAATGACAGTTGCTAGCAATTTTGTCGAACGATGTTTATATATACCCTATACTGAATCAGGAAGAGGATGGCTGTGGGTTCTTCAGAGCCTTGCGTAAAAGAATTCGTGAAGACGAGGTCTCTGTGTTACTATATTACATAAAAGGTGATGAATATTCTAATATCAAACGAAAGCAATCACTAACCAAGCAAAAAGAGGGGTCGGGGGGGGGGGGACTAGTTTTGAAGATGAAGGATTTATATCATCAAAACTGGTGACTGGTCGGTATATTCTTTTCTGGTTGATGGACATAAATTTAGCAAAAGGAAAGATGGGGTTGGGGGGGGGGGAATTAGAGAAAAGTGATAAGATATGGTACGCTATATGTGTATAAAAATATTTAAACTATACAATATTAAAGTAAGAACAGAACTTTAACCAAACACATTTGGTTAATTAATTGTTTTTTAAAACTACATACTTACACCAGTACTGTCGTGAATGCAACAATGTATTACCAAGCGTTGTGTCTGCTCATACGGTAGTGTGTGTCTGTGTTTCGTATTAAATTAAAAGAAGTTTGTATTTTAAGGTTAATAATAAGCTCCCTTTCCAAGTCTCTGAAATAATCTCTTATTACATTACACATCTAGACTTCAAACCGAAGACACATTTGTGTAATATTTACGGTTTTTCGATCATTAATTACTTCTTCATGTTCGTTTCCTTTTGGGTATTTTTTTTAAAACATTTTAACTGAAAATATACAGTAGAAAGGTAAAAACAAGTGTTCCAACCCCTTTAAATTTATAGAAGTAAATGTTAAATGTTAATCTTCAATGATGTGAAGTGATGTTAAAGTCTCGGGGGAGGGGGCGGGGGGGGGTGAACGGAGATTTTATCAAAATATGGTGGCCTGGTTGCATTAATTAAAGCATTTGGGTAAACTCGATGAGAATAATTTACATGACAGAAGAAATTGGTTTTGTTTTGTTTTACATTACCGTTATTGGTCGTAGTTAAGTCATCGTGAAGTCATAATGTTTCCTTGGAATCCAATCGCGATTTTGGTTAAAGGTCGTCTCGTCCTGTAATGTCTCCACGCTGCTTACATATGGTGAAATGTATAAGTTGGCTATTGACTGTGTTAACAAATATAAGTGAGGTAAACCTCCATTCTGCACCCGGACATAACCATGTTGGTTTTACAACTAAATTTAAGGCATATCTTATGGTAACTATACACCTAATTAAAGTCTTTGTTATTCCCTCTCTCTCTCTTCCTATGCCGGTACCGTTAACATTTAATTTGAAATTTTAATTTTTTTAAATTAATTCTTATCCATTATTTTTTTTTTTTGCTTTCCCAATGTTCGTTTTTGCTAGCTGCGATGGACATCTTAATGTTTTTCCCCCATGGGGTTCTGTATCAATACAAGTATATATATATATATATATATATATATATATATATATATATATATATATATATATATATATATATATATATATATGTGTGTGTGTGTGTGTGTGTATAGACTTATTAATATTAATATATATATATAATATTTGTTTTGGACAACATTCCAACTGCTGTAAGGTTGCATCCTGATATCAGTTACGGTACGGTAAGTAGTTTTACTGGGTCTGCCAGAAATCCCTGCATGTCCACTGTATTATAGGACAATTATTATTCAACTTATTCCCGCGTTAGTTTGACTGTATAGTTTGAAAACATTTGTTTCTTACTTTCTTTCTTTCAATAATGCGTGCCTTGAATTGGGTTACATGAGACTATGAGACGATTTGAAATATATTGCTCATTAATAAAACAGTTTCCAAAACTACCCAATAAACCATAGAACACATTTTGAATGTCTAAACTTATACATGAAATCTACCATCGACCTAAACAGCTGTTTTGCAGATGGTCATCTTTCGATTTATGTAAATTAAAACATTTTCTTAGTTTTTCTTCCAAAAGATATCGTCTGCATCAGACCAAGAAAATGAATTCAAATCGTTTAGAGAAAACAAAGTGTGGTGCCTTGCCTTTGAAGAAAATGTTTTATTCGTATTTAAATTACTTTTATGAATCAAAACTGACATTCTCAATTTAAGTCTAGCAATATTCCTGCTTTTATTTACGGCGTCATCATCACGTGACTGTGGTAAGAAACTATTGGATAAAGTTTCTAGCGTATATATATATATGTATATATATATATATATATAAATATATATATATATATATATATATATATATATATATATATATATATATATATATATGTGTGTGTGTGTGTGTGTGTGTATATATATATATATGTATATATATATATTGATTTAGACTACATATCATTCCTTACGAGCAATATACAGTCACGTACCGGTCGGTTCGATATTGATGTGGAAAATGGCATCGGTTATTACTTCGCAATATTATTTGCATAAATAATTTAAAGGGTAGATTTTCAAAATGTGTTTAATAAAGAACACACAAACGAAATTCTTCAATTATTAGCACCATTTACATTTCTCACTTTCCGTAAATGGTAAGAGGCAAACCAAATAGTCTTTGAATCACTCGTTTAAGCCAATATGAAAAACTTATTACCTTTAAAGGGATAGCTTGGTAGCATAAAAGAGTCGTTTGAAATATCAATATCTACTGACTGCTTCATCAATATATAGATGAAAAAAATCCAGTCGTCAAATCCTTTGTTACGACGATTTCTCTTGGCTTCAATTCTTATTTTTGCGATCGTATCTTGCAGCAGCATATAGTAGACTGTTAATGATTTCATCACGGCAGATTTAAAAGTTACATAAAAAAGAAAAAAGAAATTATTATAGGCTAGACATACGGTTATAAGTACAATATTTCCAGTTAATTTTCAAACAGGAATTTAACTTTACATTTTGTATTTCTTTTTAAAATATTGTTCATGTTGCGCAATTGTTCATATTCTCTAAACGTTGACAGGTATTCTCTTCATGTTTTTTGTTGACCCTGTGTACTGAACTTACTCGGATCAACAAAGTTCAGGTAAAGATTTCCTTGAAAGGCAAACTTCTTTTTTCCGTATATAAACGCAGTGTCATAATCAGACACCCCTTCGAGGGGCGGGGGGGGATATATATATATATATATATATATATATATATATATATATATATATATATAAATGAAAACGTAATGAGAAGGAAAATCCAGAACAGTGAAAAAAACTTCCCGCCTCCACCGGGACTCGAACCCGGGCCTCCCGCTTTGTACGCGGACACCCTAACCAACTAGGCCATGGACGCTGACTGTATGTCCAGAGGTTCGAAACCGGTAAGGAAGGTCGTAATTTTACTGTAGGCGCCTGACACCTGCATCGAACAATACCAGTTCCGTCCCTGGTGACATATTTTGCCTTACTCTAGAGATCAAACATGATGCTAACCAACTCGAAAATCATTTGTGATTCCTAAAGCCGGATCTCGAAAGAGATACCTTGAACAGACTTTATGTTAATGGAATATATGCTTAGACATCAATATACCTATATGTACATGAATATATGTGCATACAGGCATCCACATAAACATGCACGTATGTGCATATAGCTTATTAGGTCATCAAGTATACCTTTATGTGCGTAAATATGTGTGCATATCCATATAGGCATCAAAATCACTTTATGTGTATGAATATAATGTGCATGCATTTGTACATGAAAATATGTACAAATATGAACATAGTAACCAATGAAGCTATATGTGCATACATACATATATAGTCCCCGATAGAAATATGTGTGTATGTTTATACAGTCATCAATACACCTTTTTATAAAATGAATATATATGTATGAACATAGTATACCAATGAAGCTATATGTGCATACATACATATATAGTCCCCGATAGAAATATATGTGTATGTATTTACAGTCATAAATACACCTTTTTACAAAATGAATATATGTGTACGAACCCAACTATATGTGTATGTACCCAAATGAAGCTATATGTGCATACATACTGTCCCCAATATACCTATATATGTGCACGCGTGTACAATGATTTAAAAAAATCATTTGACATCCTCCACACAAAAACGAAACAAGAATACAGCATTTATACCTCAAAATAATATTTCATAGTCTTTGTTTTTGTTTTATTTAAAATAAGTTCATGAGACATTTCTGTTTAAAGAGACATTTGTTTTATAGTCTACTGTGTTGATTTCTCTACACAAAACCTGCGAAACGTACTGTACTGAAAAATAACTCTCCGCAATATGTATACGTGTGCTTTGCGCGTGCGTTCGATACCGGTATACTATGTCGATAATTTGTACAATCCAAATTAAGGACCATTTGTTCATTCCCACTAAAGGTCACGTTTTCGTCTACTGTAGATTATGATTTATAAACGATGTTTATCCAGACAGGTTATAGGCTCATGTCTCATATGTTCTTATACGATGTACGTATGTATATCTTACAGATATTGTAATATCTAATATTAACAGCAAAAAGTCGGTTAGGATTGTCTGCCGTTCAAATGACTGTTCATATATATTCTGCATGGGTTACTAATTGGGGTTTTATTGACCTATTTTGGGGGTTTCAACAGGTTACCACCACTTTAAATGAAGGGACTAAATTGGTGAGTTCTCCATACCTCGCTTCCGATTGTTCTTCCTTCCTGTGCGCAATTCTCGATAATAGCCTTCTCTCAAAATTGCCTACCAATTGATTCTGGTTACCACGAAGTGATCTTGAAATCAAACAGGCCGCTTCAAAAAACCAATATCCGTCTCAGTAAACGTGGCTCTCTTTAGCTTCTTCAGTCCCAACCGGAAACCTTCTCGCTTACGTCTGCGGGCGATTTTGGGCTCATTTCGTCTTATTTTGACGGAAAATGAGCCAACAATTGGCTTGTTATTTAAGGGGACATATAATACTCCCGCCACATTTTGAAGGAAGTTCTTACGAACAATTTTCTGCGGTTGTTGAGAGGTAATTACTGATAATTCTTCCTCGCCTCGTCGCCTTACCAAAGAGGAACCTAGCAAGATTAAATCCGAGGGAGTCTTTTAATAAAACGTCGACTTCATTTTCAGATCTGAGCGTTAAAATCGCGATAGACTAGTTTTCATTTTGGAGAAGTTAATGTGATCTAAATTGACAATTTAACAAAATTTGGAATGCATTTTCTTTCAGTTAATCTGACTATGTGAGTTGGTTTGCTGATGAAGATTACATTGCTGCTGTCGAAGAGAGTAATAAAATGGTTCTGACTATCTACCTAAGATGAGCTATATATCTTGTTATCCAATCAAAGAGATTTGCCATCTCTATACTCATGAATATTCATTTGGTTAACCTCGTGGATATTTTAACATATATATATATGTATATGTTTGTGTGTGTGTGTACATATATTACGTTTTCAATTATATATATATATATATATATATATATATATATATATATATATATATATATATATGTATATATATATATATATATATATACATATATATAAATATATATATATATAATGTTGTGTGAAACTAATACAGAAATGGGACATGCACAGTGTAAACTAATGGCTTGAATAAATTGAAACTAGTCGATATTATTATTTATTGTTATTGTTGTTGTTATTTTTATTTTTTTTAGGGCGGCGTTTTATTTGTTGTTGTTGTATATTTTGTAACGTATCTGTTTAAGCTTGCTTATTTTGATTGACCCGACTGGTTGGCTTTTTCCTTGTTAAGCGCTTTTGAATGTTTTGTACAAAATTAGCGCTATATAAATGCATATATTATTAATATTATATTCGCTTCTCGGCCTTTAGGCTAAGATCATGTGTAGTATCTGTTCCATTTCTAGGGGGATGGTTATGCACACCTGACGATGATCACACAGTCACAGTCCCGATGCAAGGGGACTGTGGATGAGAGCGGATCAGTCGTTCGGTAGTTTGGTTTTCGTGCCCAGGTTCTCTCCTGGGCGACTTTTTCTTAAAACGTATATTTCTGCCAAAACGCGTCTCATTTCAACCAAATGTATACATATATAGTTTTCACGTATATTTCCTTGACATAACTGTTTTGAATTTTTACTCCTTTTACCTTTAATTTTATCTATTTCATAACCGGCCTCATATAATTTATAACATCACTCAATATTTCATCATTCATTCATTCATTCATAAACAAAGTATTTGATATAAAACCACAAGCCTAGTTAGGATATTAATTTATTTGCCAGTGAAAAGTAGACCGAGATGGTATTGACTTTACAAGAATCATATTAGATCTTAATGATTTTTATGAATACTCAATAAAGGGTTTAATTATGGTTTCCTTTCTTGGTATATGATTCCTCTAAGCTCTTCTAGATAATTAAAAAAGAAAGCGAACCCTTCCAGAACGCCAGGGCTAGGATTCACATACTTCAGATTGATTAAAAAAAAAACGAAAATTTTTAGTTACTTAGAATCGTTATTCAGAGTTATTCAAAGTCACACGCCCCTCTCCTCTACAAAGAATATTCAAAATCAAACACAATAGCAAGAGATTTTAATTCAGCCTATCGATCCATTTAGCCTATATTTTTGGAAAAAGAATAAATCAAGTAAAATGCCAAATTGTTTATCATTTGTTGAAAAATCGATGTTTTGATTTTCATGCCAATAGGTTTTCCCAAACTCATTTGATTGTCTTGTTTTGAAGGAAACGTATTTTATTGGTAGGGAAATTATCTATAGATCAATTTTTGTTTTGTTTTTTTTTTGTGAATTTCTTTAAGAATAGAGAGTCCCATTTCTCATAGAGAGAGAAATTATATAACATATTGTTGCATACAATGACTGGTTGTTGAGACTATTCAATCAATAGTTTTCCTTACAATTAATTCTGACCACGATCAAAGTATCCTGTATAATCCTATAAAATAACTAATATAAGTATCATCTTATATAATAACTAATATGAAAATTGTTGTTAGTTCTAAGTATAGGTCTACAGTATAAGTATACAAGACTGTTGTATAAGCGAAAAGGGACTATGAGAGGGGATCAGATGAAGGAGGGAGTGGGGGGGAGAGATGATTAAACAGTCACAACTGGACCGGGTTCAAAGCTGGAAAAGCAGGACCCTCCACCTCCCCCCCCCACCCCAGCATCTGGAAAAGAGTAATAAATATGACATTCTTTCTCCCTTTAGTAATTTATATAACACAACGATTTCCATCAGTTAGATCGCTCTACTCTGTTTCCGTTCTGACGGTAGTCCACAAGGTGTAGGGAAGGTTGTGGGGGGTGCTGCGAAGGATAAAATTCCATTCCGATTATACCGAAATTGAGTTGATTGTATATTAGATTACATAGACTCTCCGCCCCCCCCCCCCCCCGACATATTAATCCACTAATACATTAATAATATTAATAGGATTGAGAAAATCTGTTAGGTAAATCGTTGGCTGAGTGAAATAAATATTACACCACGTGTATGTATAGGCTTATGAAACGTCATCGTATCGAGAAATTATGACAAAGGACGATGGAGGCTGGGATTGCGGGATGGGAGGGGAGGGTGGGAGGGTGGGAAGGTGGGAGGGTGGGAGGGTGGGAGGGAGGGAGGGAGGGTGGGAGGGAGGGAGGAGGATTCGTAAGCGATTGTCATTGAAGGGTGCATGATGTAATGAGGTCTACTCTTCCTGCCCTCTGAACTCATCAGTATACGTCACACCCAGTGAGCTGCCTCTGTGTATGTTTGTCTCTCTGGCATGCATCATCCTGGTTGCGATCATACTTCATTGCTAGTGTCTTCACAACTGCATCCTACTCCATACCCTCACCCATACTACTTCATCTCGTCTTTATAACCTACCCCCAGAACTTCTCCATTCCCTTCCAAACCAATTAAAATGGAATTTATAACCCGCAGAAAAGACTTTCCGCAATTTATAAATATAAATAATATTACAGAACAAATTAAAAAGAAAAAGATAAAAAGAAATATATATATATATATGTGTGTATATATATATGTATATATATATATATATATATATATATATATATATATATATATATATATATATATATATATATATATATATATATATATATACCGTCATCAGTACTCCTTAAACAGGACACGCCGAACACGAAAAACGTAACCAATGGCCGGCAAAACTTTATTTCTCAGAGTGTGACGAGTTGCGTAAATGACAGAAAGCAATTAAACGGTTCTCTTCATCGTTTCATTCAAATCATTTTTAGCTTTTTAAATTACCAATTAGATGTAAGGTGTTAAAATCCCAGAATAGGCAACAAAAATTGTGTTCAATAGGTAGTCGAACCCTTTCGATTTTTCTTTTTTGATTATTTTCGGATCTGAAGAATCCATAGATAAACGAGTAGGGACGATCGTTCAATCTCACACATGTTTTTTTACCTGTTCTGTTTTTTTTTTAAAGAACTTATGTCGTGAAACTCATTCACCTGGTAAAACGAATCTCAATAGGCCTGCAGAAGATAAACCAACGGTGTCAGTTTTTATTCTTATACTTTCATTTATTTTTTCTTCTTCTTCTTTCAAAATAAACCTTTCACTCTTAAGACTTCATTGACAATGGCCAATCCTTGAACAGTGTTCTGGTAAACTGACATGATTTCAACAGGTTAATTGGCGTCCCTTAGGGAGAACTTTTATTGATTTTTACACCTCACAATTACACTCAATTACGGGTACAGAGAATAAACCCGTTAGAATTTAACAAAGTAAGCCGTTGGAGATTGTTAACGGTAACAAAAGGGAATTTTGATAAATGATCCCAACAATTTCCTAAACTCCACCCGGTTTCATTTACTTTCGGCAAATTGCTTCATACCTTTCATTCATAACAAGTGTTTAGGTTTAAATATATAAAGCGATTAAGTCTTTATCTGACTGAATAGTTCATTTTCGTTGACAATAGATTTGAAAAGGCTCTCAAAGAACTCTTCACCGAAAAGTGAGAGAAAGGTGGAGAGAGAGAGGGAGATGTGGTCCTCTTTAAGAACCCTCTCTGCAGCAGAAGAGAGGCCATTTACCTATGATTCAATTATTCGGGACCCAACAAAGAGAATTAGAATACAGTTTTGGTGAAAGCGTTTGGTTAGGGACAAGAAGTATGTGTTTGATTTTATAAGCCAATGACTATTAATTGCTAAATCGGCCTACACTGCGATGTACAATACTTAACCCTGTTACACTATGTCATTATAGCCTATATATCGTTTCAAGAACTCTGGGTTCCAACTCTGTGACATTCTCGGTTACCGTGCTACCTACAATCATTATCAACTAGGTTTGACCTTTGACCTTTGTACTTTAATAATAGACAATTGATTACTGTAGTATCTATTGTATTCTTACGCATTTTCTGTTATTGTCACATTATTGTTATTTATGAAAAGCAACCGTATAGCAACCGTATAAAAACAGAGAACACTCAAATGGTTCCATATTTAGATCCCTAATTTGTAATGGAATGACCCGGTATGCCTTAAAACTATATTTATTCACCGTTAACATAACGTTTTGTCATCGCTTCCAATCCGTGAAAACTTGTCTCTTTTGCCATCTGTTTTGTAACTCGTAATTCTGTTCCCACAATTCGCAGCATTCTATCATGTATGAAGGGGCTATATATGCTACGCACAGTTCTAACAGGCTTGTCCTTTGCCACACGTGTATAAACATACACATGTATGTATAAACATACACATATGTTAGGTATTGATATGTACTTATACATATACATATCTCGTTAGGCATACAGAATCTATAGAAAAACGTTATCACTATATTGTTATTCAAGCAGTTAAACATTTCTAAAAAATCTTAAGAGCATTAATACAAATAATATCGTAATTGATGACACTACCACGCCCTCCTCAAAAAAAAATGTCACCAAGATTAAGGCTCACAAGACTTTAAATGAATTTGATTGGATTCAATGCATTGTAGTATTACACACTATTGGACTTTTGCTTTTCTTTTTCAAATTTCTGAAATTTTTGAAAGGAAATTTAGGGAATCAATAAGCTAATGAACACCAATGTCACCAAAATTAAGGCTCACAAGACTTTAATTAATGAATTTGATTGGATACAATGCATTGTAGTATTACACACTATTGGACTTTTGCTTTTCTTTTTCAAATTTCTGAAATTTTTGAAAGGAAATTTAGGGAATCAATAAGCTAATGAACAACGCATGTATTTATCAAAACAACTCTAACATTTAATTTATAATTGGCAAGAATGAATACACGAATAAATTACCTCTCTCAAGTAATAAAATCAATAGCCGGTTAGGCTTATGTCAAGTTGTGACGTCCGGTATATAAAAAATTTAATTAAAATTTAGATTGGAAATATATTCCAGATTTTCAATCTTAATACTTTTAAGAAAAAAATTATGACTGTAAAAAAATGTGTTAATCATTTGATGCTGTCATCTTGAGCAAGGTTAACATATCGTGTTGCTATATTATATAAATATATAAACGTATATGTTATATGAATGTTTATCTCTGAATCGTGACCTTCAGCGTTGTTAATCTGTATTGTATCCTGTAACAGAGGGATTGGTTCCGTCATCTAGAACACATTAGCAGATTAATTGTTTCTAAATTATTGTACCTCCGGTGGACCTCCATGCTCTCTGACAAAATGTTTAAATTTAATCATGAATTATGAGATGCCATAAAAGCTGTTTCATATCAACCCGGTCGTTATATATACGGGTTGAATATTAAAGCATAGAGCCTATATACACCGCATTCGTATGTAACGAATACGATTGTTATACCTGTTTAAATATTTCATATATATATATATATGTATATATAATTGTTGGCCTAATGGCTCTTGAAGAATTAGGAATGTTGGACCTCCTTCCGTTGCCCTCCGTTCCTCTGACAACATGTTTAAGTTGATAAGATCGATAACTTAATGTATGCCCTGCTACTTTGGACTATGAATTAAAGTTACATGTGACTTGTGTGTATATATAAGTGGCAACGCTCTCGCAGAGAGCTGTGTGGATGTGTCCGGGACCCCCCCCCCCCCCCTCCCCACCTCCCCCATTTGTTCCCAGAGTAAAGTAGTATCAAGTCAAGAATCCAAATTATAAATTCATTATTTTGAATGAAAATTTTCTTTGAATAGTCAAACAGGCTCCACTGCTTTCGATACAGTTATAACCCTACCACTTAAGAAGGGGGCTACCAGACAGGTCGGTGCACGAAGGCTCCTAACCCGTTTCTCCCACCCCCCCCCCCATCTTCCTCCTCCATCTCCCGTCTTTCCTCCCATCTCCCCTCTCCGCCGTGCTTAAGCGTGACGCTCAACGTCGGATGAATGTAAAAGAATAATTTGATTTAAAAAAAAAGAAGCTTTCTTCGGCGTGGTTTAATTGATGTCGTAATCAGAGGATTGATGAGTTAGTTTTTATTCAATTTATGAGGTCACGCTTTACAATTTTGTTGATCCTGTTTGGCGATAATTTCAATTCTTCACATCTCTTTATCGTTATTTTAAACTCAATCAGTTTTTTTCACCCTCTCTTTTCTTTTCTTCTCTTTTCAACTGACTGTTTATATTCATGGACTCTTTAGTTTCATTACAAACTTGCGGCGGAATAATTTTAGGAATTACAAGTATGGCGTATGATTGATGTTCTTAAAACAGCATTAAGTTGCGAACGGTTAATGAATCAGTAGCTATGCTTGGAGTAAGCGCTTGACCGCGTCTTCAAGTGTTTATTATCAGAAAAACTCAATGGTTCGTTAAGATCTCTCTGGGTATAACTTATACCCGACTCTTTACCATCAATTTGTCATTTCTTGTTTTGCTTTTTTTTTCTGTTTCTCTCTCCACGTCTCTCTTTCTCTGTCTCTCTTTTTATCTCGTTCTAGTTAACTTTGACAGTCGTTCCAATGACATCTTTGCTGACGAGCGCCATTAATTTTAAAAGCTGCATGTAGAGAATTGGTATGATGATGATGGTGCAGACAAGATGTGATTAAGGTTAACGTATCCCCCTCACAACCTGGCTATGATATATCTACCGGAATGTGTATATATGCATACACGCATGGCGAAACATCTCTTCCGTCTATAGTAGTACATTACATACGTAACTGCGGACCCTGCATATGAATCAATACCCTTTACACAACATAAACTTTAAAAAAAAATAATAATGGAATATGTTTTCATTATTTCGTACGTCATTTTTATTTACATTGATATCTTGAAATTTGAATTCAAATAAAACATAACAAAAAAAATTGATTTATTGACAGTTATCGTCATTAAGTTATTAAAACAGTTTGCCTTTAGTGTAAAAATGTTGGATATTCATCATCACATTATTACATACTACGTAATCAAAATAATATATATATAGGCCTACTGAGATGAAATCATATCCCATACGTTATACTGTCAATGTATACTGAGAAAGTATAAAGAAAACAAAGTATCACAGACCTATGTCAACTTCCTGGATAAATGGCACATTACGTACCCTTAAGAGAGTATGGTATAAACTGGTCTTATATCAATAACAAAAAAATGTGCGTCATTCAAATGTTTCCTATTGATAGTCTGGATGATGAGGTACCGGTACAGGGTGGGTTTTTTAAAGTTTTTTTTTTATAATTATTATACATATTATACATACAGAGTAATTGTCATAAATGTTCTTCTCTCACCGGTGTCTGATTAGTTTTATATATTTGAGGACATTTCACTTAAATAACCTATAGCTTCGAAAGAAGGCCTCCGTTAGCTAGGGTACATAGTATAATATCGATATGGACACTGTAACGGATGCAGTATTTGGGAATTCACTTCAGAGTGGGAGGGGTGGGGCGGGGTGGGAGAGTCAACGATGAACAAAGTAATTTTCTAAATAAATCAGTTTTAAAATGTCGTACTGATTCAGAAACACATTTCTGTCATATAACGTTCATATAAAAGACGCGATTGCTTATAAACTGCTCTTTAGAAAAAAAAGGAGTTTTCTAGCCTAATAAGGATTCTTCCCGCACTTTGTCATACATTACATGTTAAATGTATCGCGAATGAAAATGCCTGTTTATAACATAAATAATAAATAAGATTAAAGAGATTTATAAAATTTCACGCATTATCATTGACACGAGGGTACCTAACTTTCGTGCAAAAATAATCGCTAACTTAATTTCAGTGAAATCCATCGGTTGCATCATTACTTGTGAGAGGTCATAAACATTGCTAGGTGAAAGAAAACGATACAAAAAATATGCAGATATCCATGGTTCGATTTTTGCTTGAGCGGGAAACCCTAATTGTTTGTTGTGCTGAATACTGGAGGCTGACACCTTCTCTTACAGAACAACCCCCCACCCCTCCACCCAATGCATCCCTTTGAAGAAAAACTCCCGTCAGCAACACTAAAAGTAGCTACTCAATGACAGATTACTGGATTAACGAAATGCGTCCATCTGATCATATTAACAAATCATTAGCATACCACTAAATTGATTATATTTATATTGGAATGCAAAGTGGATCGAAACTTTAGGAAATGAGGGCGTCCGCATCTTAATTATAACCTTACAATCAATGTCTTGATAGTACAACATTGATGATGATGTTGAACTCTGATTTACACAATTAATGTTTCAGGCTTTTAATACTTCATGGGAATCGGCTTTTTAACCATCCCCCCATCCCCCTCCCCCATCTCAACATTTTAAATATGCTGGATCCAGCCCTATCTAACATACATTGCGAAAAGGACTATGCTCAGGACATATGCTGCTGTATATGGCACTCCGTGGGTACCTATATAGTTGTTTACATAACAACATTGTTTCTGAAAGAGGTATTTCATATTTATAAAACAATAGATTTACATAACAATTAGTGTAAGGATCTTGAGCGGACGTTCTTCTTTAAAGTTGTTTTATGTAGCATTCCAGAAACGTTTACAATTTTGTAACGTTAACGTTTCTTCTTTTCTATGTTTTGAAACACATATAGAATAAAGAAATATAAAATTAACATTTCTTTTGTTTTTTAATTTCTCAGACATGTACAACGCTTAAACTTCTGCCCTAAGAAGTCACCAATCCCCGATGTGATACGCACCGAGTACGGTAACAAATTAATATTCTACTATGTATGATTTTCTCTTCATTCATTTCTGCCTTCTTATGTCTGTTTTGGGTCTATTTCTGATCACAATAACCTCTTATTTTTTTATTTTACAAAAATCCTCCTATTTTGACAATCATCTCCCAATCAATGTCAGCTTTATTTAATAATTTCTTTTCGTGTGTGGATAAATTCGATATGGATTGTTGCTTACCTTTCAAGGTTGTGTTCCACTATAAACATTATAATATACGGGCAAGAATGATGTATAACACAGATCTTAGACAGCAGCAAACGTGCGATACACTTTTATTTTATCCAAAAATCCTGTTACAAAACTTGAATCTTTTGGGTTGGAAAGCAAAGAGTTACTGCTTAAGTGCCTACGATGTTTTGACGTATAATGATAAAATATGTGTCTGCGTGTGAAATGTTCATGTGCTTAATATAACGGGAGAAACAGACAGCGTGGAATACGTATAAAACGTTTTAAAGAGGATGTAATCATTTATTTACGTGTATCTTTGGGACTAAGTTCCATGCATACATCTATATACCTTTTAATTAGGAAAAAAAGAAAAAAAAACAATTTACAAGTTCACCTACATGTTGGTTTAGATTCAATTTGATTGCACAAAAACTTTCTTATAAAATATCGATAATCTAAGAAGGGTTGCGGAAATCACTCTTCATTCTTTCAAAGATTCTATAGGGCAACATTTAGGATCAGACAAGTCTGTCTAAACTACCAGGTTTTTTTTTTACAAATGTTGTTGGTAGTAGCATATTGATACGTCGATTAGAGTGTAACTTATAACGGTACATGTATTTAATTAGCGTCATTTACTATATATGTGACAGACTTTTGGGAAATTACCCAGAAATCTTTAATTCGAACCCATGATTCCCTATATTGGCTAAGAAGTTTCTCTACCAGCTGAAATGTCATTTATTCCTTCTTCTGTAACTCACCAGCTGCTAGGCCTAAATAGGAACAGCTTCCAAGCTCTCTCCGGAAGGGCTCAGCGATAACCTGATAGATTTGTGCATTGAAGTAGTTAAAATACTAGTTCCACGAGAGAAAATCACACCCGAGACGGGTCACACGGCTGCGTTTAGTAAAACGCATTGCGACAATGTTTGATGTTTCATCCATTCCCAAGATTCGTCAGCAAACTGAAGAAAATGGAGGTTAAATTAGTAACGATCTTTTCGCATTTTTCTTATCTGCTGAAATCGAGTAGCACATGAATCAATCAGTTTCTCTTTGCTAACTTCAAGTTTTTGTTTCTGTACAGACCACAGAATCTAATGAAAAGGTTCTACATCACATAAATGTGTTTTTTATTTCTTCGATCGTGTAGCATGTTTAGGTCTCTGGATTCCAGGGACTATTTTCTCTTAGCGGATGGTTATTCAAGTTTATGATTGTTGTGTTTCAATTTGCCATCTCGTCACGTGATGTGATCCTTTCTTCTTAGGCTCTTCTTCTCCGTCTTCTTCCGCTTTGATCCTTTTATACTTTGTTCTTCTGTTTTGAAACCAAACTTTCACCTGACATGGAGAAAAGAAAAGAATAAAATATATACATAAAACAAAATCGAAAAATGATAAAACAAGGCTAAACGAACTCGTCCATGCACACACACACACACTCATATACACACCAAAGTTCTATCGAAAAAGTCTCTTAGATTTCATAAGTTACCAATTATAGCAGAATTAATAAGTGAATATATATATATATATATATATATATATATATATATATATGTGTGTGTGTGTGTGTGTGTGGGTGGTTGTGTCTGTCTGTGTGGATTGTATCATTACAGACATGTCATGTATCTAACAAAGTCAAACAAAGTTAAATCGAAAAACAAGTCATGTTGAATTTGGTGGAAAAACATCGAGTGATACGTAAGAAATGAAACAAGACTCCTTTCCGTTTGAAGAAAAAAATGGATATAATTTATTCCTCTCTTTATTGGCCCAGCAGCTTTTGTCAGCAAGTTTCAACATTTCTGTGCATGACTCTGGTATCGTTTATTTCGTGTCTAGTTCTTCCACCATATAACCTATATTCTTACTTTGACTGTTTTAAGCTCATAAACAATGGCTCATCTTTTAACTTTTATTTTCAAAGCCATATTTAAGTACACATTTATTGAGCATTTAACCTCAACCCCCGTCATTTGGTTCGTTTATAGTTGCTTCGAGTTGTAATATTAACATCTTCATTTACGTCAGCATTTAAGATAGAACTCCCGCGTCCAACCTCGTAGACTTGTTTATTTATCCTGGTGTTCTCTCCGAGGAAGAACAGCTTTCCTCTTTTTTTCTTTTTTACTCTTTCCATCGTTTTATTATTTCTGATAGATTAACCCTCAGTTCTTTGTTTATAGGAGAAGTGACTATATTTTCTAATACCTTTCAAAATTTGTGACCAGTTGAACTAAGATTTGTTATAGGCGAACCATCAATTTCAAGCTGTCGTGAAAACTATGTTATAATGTGATGGTTAATTGCTCGGGAATGACAAAGAAAAACCATTCCCGTTGCTGGATGACATTTCCATGACCTTTCACCTCACAAAATCTTTATTGATAGACAAACATTCTGCACCAGCAGTTGGGTCTATCCATGTAAGCATCATTGTTCGTCCAACAAAACACAGGTAAATATTTGTCCAATGACTAAAGACAAAACTCTACTAACATGTATTTATTATCAAATTAAATTGTTAAAATATGATATTATTAGTACATTCGTACCCACATTTGTCTGGAAAAGCGTGTAAACCTTACAAAAATGACACCCACAACTGAGAGAGCATTTCGAAAACATCTGAGTTTTAGTCATGATAATACTAGTAATGATGATGATGATGATGATGGTGATGGTGATGATGATGATGGTGGTGATGGTGATGGTGATGATGATGGTGATGGTGATGATGATGGTGATGATGATGGTGATGGTGATGATGATGGTGATGATGATGATGATAATGATGATGACGATGACGATGACGATGACGACGACGATGACGACGACGACGATGACGACGACGACGACGATGATGATGACGACGACGACGATGACGACGACGACGACGACGATGATGACATGTTTTCTCTCAAAATATTAATCTTATATATTTACAATTTATATTTAGTAATATTTGGTAACTACTAATTTCAAACATTTAAGTAAAAAGTTTCTTTTTAAAATGTTAGCGGTTATAGATTAATTTTTCAATCGATTAAAGTGAAGAAAGCATATGTATGTTATTGGTTTGAGTTCTCGCGTGAAGTCGTAGTAAAATATTTAACATTCGATTGATAAAAAGAGACAAAACATGATAAATTCCATATGCACCAGCAAAAAATGTAATGGTGGGATATTTCCTGCATAACCCCGACATAGTTCGAGATAAAATCTTGGCAACGCGAACACACCGTCATTGGATACCTCCCTCACACATATACATAAGCCGTCATTGTGCTAATAATAAACCCCTATCGACCTATTTAATAAATGTCACACTGGTGTTGATTACAAAACTTTATCGATCCCAGAAGGGTCTGGAATCCCAAGAAAATAAGGTAAAGTTACCATATTTTGACACAATTATGATATCAGGTTGGCGTAACATTTTCATGACCCGCAGATTTTATTCTTGTCCTGTCTGTTTTTTTTTTACTTCAATCGAGTACATCACAAAGTGAGAAACCAAAATGTTTTGAAAAATAATCAAACCAAGTCATTTACGGGCAAATAAAAATGATAAAAAAAAAGAAATATTTATAAAAAAAAAATATATAAAAAAAAAACAGGAGAAAATGAAGAGACGAATCCAATCATTCTTCCTCAATCCCCTCATTCCTATATGTGTCTTGTGAGTGTTAAAAAGAAACGATATTACTGAGATTCGTTTTTAACTATTATTCTGGTCTTCTTTTACTCTTAATTTTCAAAATGTTAAAATAAAACGTAACCTATATATTTTAAATGTAAATTTTATAGTTCGCAACATTTGCCTCGAGAGTGAGCATCGTTTGTAAGTAACACAAACAATGAATTCCTGCTTCGTTCGATTGATGTGAGGAAGCGGGAGTTGTGGGGAAGGGAGTGGTGGGGAGGGGAGAGGAGGGGCGAATGTGGTGAAGAGTAGAGCGGGAGGGAAGTGATAGTAATGGGGTGGTCGATGAGGTTAAATTTTCAATATCTTCTCAATTACCCAAATCGAAACCAGCATCTCTTTTTCAACTGACCATTTTTTTGCTCTAAATCAAGTTAAAGTAAAATAGGTCATGCCATTCTAACTAATATGAACTCGGTGTTTTCTATTTCTCTTAAAGGAATTATTCCATCTTGAACCGGAAACAGTAAAGTACCTATTTCCATAAAACAGCAAGAAAAATGATCCCAGATATATAGAAAATTTATTTTTTATTATTTTTTAAAATTATATTCGTGTCTTGAACCACTTTCCCGTCTCTTGAACCACATTCCCCATATCCTTACACATATAATTGAATACAATTTGTTTTATTAAGGTTCTATATAAGCCCATATTTACGAAAGACATTCTAGTTGAACGTCCATAAAAATATGATATTTTGTTCATGAATTCTATGTCTATTCTTTATCGACTTAATTTTTGCCAATATTTGATAACAGAAGGAAGTAAAAACGTTCTTACCAGCAATAATATTTTTTTTTAAATATATGTGTTTTTTGTTGTTGAAACAGTGAGCGTCAGAAATACCAGTTATTTGTTGACTAAAGCTTTCATTCTCAGAACCCACCACCCCCACCCCCGCCCCTCCCCTGCCAGAATTAAAACCCTCGTAAAGACAAAAATAAACAAAGAAGAGAATTCGCTTATTTTGACCTTCATTCGAAACTAAATTGCCTATTTCAATTTGTTCAATAATAGAAATGTACTTCCGTGGGAATTTCCGGGAGGGTTTGACTCGAATGTATATATATATATATAGATATGTATATCTATCTATTCATTACTTGACAGGTTATCTTTCAATATGACAAGGGTGTCAAAGGTTTTTATGAGCGAGAAAAAAAACAGAAGGTCATTGAAAGGCTTCTTTTTATAAATATATATATATATAAATATATTATCCAATCTATTTGATTAAGACAAACGACAAAGAATAAGTTTTGTACCTGGAAACATATTCTGTAGCTACTAATACGGCTAGGAAGTAGGCTACAGACTTAGGGGGTGAAACAAATTTCACATAATCTCTGTAATTGATAGCGGTCTCGTTCATTTACTGACAGCTTTAACGAGACCGGAATATTGTGATCCTTTAGGAAAGCGTGATTTGGTTTCCAAAGTATATTATAAATTGATATCTCTTTATCCTCGATATCCATATAGTACAGCCGGAAAAGACACGGCCAAGAGTAACCTATCAAACAAAAAAATGTCGATGGAGATAGCTTTGTTCCCTTCCAAAAATGTTTTTTAAATAAAATAAAATGCAGAAATAGCTTAAAAACTGTAAGTTTTTTTTTAGTTGATTTTGATAACGTTGTGATGATATTTGATATAAACATCCTAAAATAATGTATTGTGATACTTTGAACTGTCAAATTTCAATACAAATAATTTAAAAAAATATTGAATTTGGCAAATTTCCGTTTGTTAATAGTAGTATGTAAATGTGTCTGGGGCGACAAAATGTTGGGAATTGAATGACATTCATAAATCGTTCATTTATGAAAATTTCACTGGATCATTAACCATACCTGGTGGGAGTGGTTTAGCTTTTATCAATTGTAATATATATATAAATATATATATATATATATATATATATAGGCCTTTGTTTACAGTTGATAAGTATAATATATAATGTTAGCACGCTAAAATTGTTAGAAATGTCAAAAATACTCTCTAGAAGTTTCAGAACCTATAGGGAACCTATGGATCGAGGACTTAACACATCAGACAATTTACTGTCTTTTATGTGAGAAAGGCTATACTAATACTGGGTATAAAATATTTCATAACGTTCGAAAATTAGACCTACTGACCAGTACCTAACGTTCTAGCATATTTGGAGCTTTATGAATAGCCTTCAATTCTCAAGAGTGAAATTTCACTCCTTTAGAGAGTTCAGTGTAAAATGACTTGTTTTCGTCAATCGGAGAGAACAAAAACAAGTCATTTCATTTCAATAAATTGATATTTAACTAAGCTATATATACGCAAAGTGAAAACAATTAGGTTTTAGAGCTAAATGTTGGCATGAGGCATGAAATCATTATTTGATCTGCAGCTCGGAGAGCCAAATTGGCTTCTTCCAAGAAATCGTTTTCCTGGATTCTTACAACTATAGATGAGTCTTCCCTCTGTTCTATACTGAGGAGAGAACTATTCCCGAAGTGATTGTCGTTAACTCGGGCTGCTTGACTTAATACAATTAATCATCGTGTAGGTTAACATAGATAATTGGAATTCTGTTTAATTACTGTACTTGCTGATGGGTTTATCGATAACGTCTAATCTAATAATCTAATCTAGTCCCCTCTTAATTTTCTATAGGTTTAAACAGTTCGATCCTACTGTCGAATGAATTTCGGTATGCTAATGACCGCTAACGTCACTCTACTCGGGGTAATGGATTCCAGGCGAAGATTTGCTCAAGAAAATTGCAATGGTTTTGATTAAAAACAATAAGTTTAGGGCAAGATATAAATAATCCGATAAAAAAAAAATAAAAAAAACAAGTAACTATAGAGAACTTTCGCTTTAAGTTTACTTGGAAAAAGTAAGACTGAGAGACAACGCATTAGATTGAAAATTAAGTTATTCAATGGTGAGGGTAGTGAATATACCAAACTGTATAAAGGTATAGTCATGTTTTTTAATACATATGGTATACTGTGAAGCGATATGATTTGACGTGACGTGATATGAGGTGACGTCATGGAAGTACTTTGTGGTATGATGTTTTGTGGTGTGATTTGACGTGGTGTTATATGTAGTGTTAGGTTACGTGACGTGATTTGATGTCGTGTGATGTGTTGTATTGGTGTGGTGTGAAGTGGCTTGCCGGATATGATGTTTTCAGCTATATTTTAAATAGTAATATTGAGGATTTATAAAGCGCAGATATATAACGGTGCTCAAGACGGACACAGGTTTAAATAAGTCTGTTATTCCACATCCAGTACTTCCCAAATGTGCACCAGTTCAAATCAAGGACGTGTAAGAATATATCAGTTTACTTAAAATGGACGTTCAGCTCATTCCAGTATATCACATCAATCTAATGTAGTATTTGTACTGCCCAAAAAAGTTGCTAAACAGTCGACAGAGGTATTTATTTTGCCAAAGTATTGACCTCAAAACTATCTTGTCAGTAATGCATTTTGTTCATCACATCATCTTCAAAATTCTTCTTGAATAAAACCGTCTCTCGTCCGATAAACATAATTAAGCGAATGATCATTAAATTACGTATGCAAATGTAATTAGTTTAATTACTCAGTTTGCCGAAGTTTCATCTTAAACGTATTCAAACCGCGCGCAATATGACTTATTTTTTATTGCCGAATATTGTATTTATCGCTTTATTATTAGAAAAGACACTTCAGCAGGTAAGTTAAGTTAACGAATTGCCTGTGGTTATCAAACAACAGGAAGTAAATTTAATTATATATTCCAAAGCGCTAATCCGAAAAACGTTACCAGAAGTCCAACGAGCAAGCATGCAGGAGCGGAACACAAACTGCTCCTTTTTTATGATTCTCTTAATTACCGTATTGTATATATTCTCCTAACGTTATATCCTAACGTGATAACATGGTAAGCATTCTAATCATAAACTAAATATGATTTTTTTTAAAAATCTTTTGTAAACTTAATAAACTGATTATTTGCTAGGCCTATTCCAATAAACAAGAATGTATTCTTTCTTCCAATAATATAACTTTGGCAAAGCAATGTAAAATTTAGTTGATACATTGCGTTAGTTTCATCTAAGTTTAGACATGCACGAAACTTGTGAGTCTCGAAGTTCAATAAGAGGAAAGAAAAGCGAACCTTCCTTACTCTTGTACTCTCCTAGCGCACCCCTCCCTTCTTCACACCCCTCCCCATACAAACGCAAACATACACACATGTCGTTTTGAATTTTTCTTCAGTTAGGTGCTAAGATAGGCCATAAAATATTTGCTTGAGTGGGGACAAAAACTGGTGCGCAAATGCCTATTGCTTCCAAGGTAGAAAATCGAAAAATGTGTTACGGCATTTTGTATAATATACAACTCAATTGGACGACATGCACACAAATCGTATTTTCGATTCCTTTGTCATCAAGTTGTGAAAACATCAGCACTACTGCAAATATTATTTGTCTTTGTTTGTTTTTATGTTTACGTTTTTAAATTTTTAAATTTTATATAAATATATATATATATATATATGTGTGTGTGTGTGTATATATATATATATACATATTTATATTTAGGTTGTTATATAAGGTACTATTAAACACAATCGTTTATATATAGTCCTCGTATGCATGGTGCGGTAGGTAATTTACGTTTTAAGTCGAAGGTCACGTTCAAACAATCCTCCCCTAGACAAGTTATAACAACCCTTTAAAAGAAATTGAAACGGCTCAGTCTACCCCCCCCCCACCCCTCACCTCACCTCAATAGTGATTTATTAGCCTGGCCAGCGAAAGTTTTTTTTTGTCAGATCGAGAACGAAAATAAAGAATAAGTTTCACGGTTGTGTATAGCACTCTATATATTTGCGATGTATAATCAACTCTCGTGTAAATCCAGAATACGGCAGAATCTATTTTTTAATGATGCTCCTAAAATTAAATTAGGTTACTTCCTAATTTACTTCGATAGTACGCATTTCATCAGCAGAATAAACACTAATATTCCAATTTGGTTAATTGGGGGTAAATTTTGTTAATTATGGGGTCAGCTTTCATTAAATTATAGCCCGTAAATTTGGTCGAAAGGCAGTCAAATGTAGGCTTTTCCCCCTCTCTCTCTCTTTTTCATTCTTCTTTCTATCTCATTGAAACTGACTGTGAATGCAGTGTGTAGTAGTCGAGAAATCAATCTGATTAGCTGGGGGGTGTACGGGAGTATACAGCTCAACACTCCAACCCGCCAATAAAATCGATTCTTTGACGGGCCAAGCTGAAGTTAATGTTGATTTAAAACGACGCACTTAAAACAAATTATTCGATATACCAATATCAACTCCTAGTGCTGCAACGGCGGCGGCGTGAGTATTCGTGACGGCTTAGTGAAAAAGAGAGATTTGAAAGGAGGTTAAAAGCGACGAAGATGTGAGCGGATTTATCATCAGTGTACAATTGTTGTAACGAGATTCCTTTTCTGCTTTTTTTGCGGGGGGTGGGGGGGTTGATGGGTGAGGGGTGTGGAGTGGGGTGAGGAAGCGATGTCAGTGGTAATAGTCTTGAAGGCGTTTAATATAAGTGGCTGCTTAACGAAATTCAATCAACTCGTAATATTCTAGCAGATGTACATAACGGGTCCATCTCCTACCCATACCCCCCCCCCCCATCCCCTGACCGCCTTCGCCTCTCCTACTTGTTATTTGCACCTGAGATTAACATTTCAAATTACTATGTTATTATTTGAAGAAAATTGTAACAGATTGCGACAAAAATCAAAACACAGCAAGTGTTTTCATACATGTTGAATCAGAAGCTGCTGAGTAATCTAGGGTTGTTTAGGCTTATTTTGCACAACAGCTAAAACTCCTGAATTTTATTACGACAATATAGCAGCCAAATCTATATCTATAGGTAAATTTTGACTTGGAAAAGTTGATGGTGAAGCTGCATGGAAGGGCTGAGAGGGGGGGGGGCTGGGGCATTAATATTTGTTTTTGGATGACATTTAAGGTGATTACATGATAAGGAACCAACAATTTTCTTGGCGAGGAGTTTCTTGATGGGAAAGATTTTTGGACCATGAGTTTGGTTAGCATTTAGGTTAGTGTGTTTATCCAGCCTTATGTCATATATATATTGTTACCCAAAAAATTGCGTTCGTGTTACTTATTTTCCCCCATGCAGTTCTGAAATTTTCGAATTCAGCTGGGTTGTCTTTTTTTAAGTGGATACGGGAAAAGTGTAAAGTGTAAGTGTAAAGTGTATACGGGAAAAGTGTAAGTGTAAAGTGTAAGTGTGAAGTGTATACGGAATAAGTTAAATTGTCTACACTGACTTACTTGTGTCTCAGTGAGATTTAAACTTGCTGCAAGTTGTTTTCTCTCGGCCCCTACTACGTAGTGATTCTTCTCAAACGCTTGCTCCAGCCGAAGAAGCTGGGATGGAGAGAACGCTGTTCTGATCCTCTTCGGCTTTCGGAAGGGAGAGTGGAATAGGAAACCATTATGAGCAAGTTCTGAACCTGTGGATGAAGGAGAAAGAATAGAAAAACACTGCATTATGGGTGTCAACCATTAATAGTTACGGTATCATGTAGAATGATTAATGGACATTCTTTCCGAGCATGCGCACTGTCAACCACCTTGTTATGAGGTGAAAAACCATATTTAAGAATTTAAGTTTAGTTACCTTTTAAATTGCTATATGACTTTCATGGCACCATATAGGCTCTATCTTCTGTTAATAATTCTAATTTAGGAAGAGGAGAGGCGCGGGGGGGGGGGGCACAAGAATTTGCTGACCTCTGTTTCGATGAGGGATATCAGCCTTTGAGAAATTTCTGTTTTCGGTAAGGGGGTTTATGTGCAATACGGTGCTATCACTTCCATTATTTTAACTACAAATGCCGGTGTATATTATTTTGCGTACGTGTGCACGTTTTTCCACGTTTCGTCCCTGAAAATTTCTGTGGGTGCGGAGAACTTTCCTCCACCCCCCCCCCCCCGAACCCTGTGGCTACGCCACTTTTTCCGAGTCAATTAATCAACCAAGATCAGCAATATAGTCTGAAAACTGATAACAATCCTCAAACCTATCCCAACGTCACCAAAGTTACCACTTGGTTTGTAATACGTACTACGGTACACAAGCAACTGATTTTCTCGAGAACGTTTCCCTCGAGGCCCGCTATTATCCCTCCACTGTGTCTTCATGTCTATAGACAATGGAATTTTACAATAAATTAATTGTGTAACTGTTTACAATTAATTTATTGAAGAGGTCAATAATGGTTGCCCACTATTCTTACTTCAGCAAACAATCTCGCACGTTTAACTTTATCGATTAGACCATCAAGTTTAACCTCCCCAGTCAGTTCCCATATTAGGTGTAGGAGCAGGGGCGCAGTTTAAAACTTGGAAATTTCGAATTAAAAAAAAATCGAAATTTATAACAATTCCAAAATTTTCGAGGTAATATAAGATATATAAGATAAGAGATAAGAAGTTGAAATTTTCGGAAAATTGAAATTTTTTAGATGAAACCTTTTGACATCAAATGTAAAGAGCTTCGACATAAACTGGAAGCTTCCGCTTCCAAAAGTCTGGTTTAGTTTATCTCTCCTGTCCCTCCTGTGCTACCATATAGCAGGGTATCTTTCATAGGTGAAGCAGCCTCAAATAAATAAGTCCTGTAGGTTGTCTCAATCCAACTACATAATCCCCACATTGTCTGCTGCAACCTTAGCAGTTATAGAGAATAGCATAGAGATATGTATACTCCATACCAATACTTCAATAGCACAATAAGACTTTACCACATCGTTGCATATTCACAACTTGAGAAAAACGTCACAGCCGACGCATGCGCTTTTACTTATGATGCGTATAAGTTGTAGGGAGTCTTTGAATCGTAAATTCTGTACAGCTCCACCATTTTGGCCTGTAAGCAATGTTAAAAAGTTTCATAGTCATTTTAAGCTTTAGGATTATATTTTTGTTGGTAATTAATCCTTTTTTTTTCTTATCTTGCTTTCTAATGTTTTTCTGTTTTGGGTCATTGTTATTTTCACTTCGTTTTGTTTTGTGAAGTGCTTTGGGATTGTGATTAAAGGATGGAAAACGATATAGTAAGCATAATATTATGTTATTAACTTACGCTATGACATAGGATAAAAAACTTGTTAAACCACTGTGAATTGATCTTTTACTCTTAAGGCCACCTAGTATACTTACATCTCGATTAAGCT
Organism: Apostichopus japonicus; assembly: GCF_037975245.1. Classification (NCBI taxonomy): domain Eukaryota; kingdom Metazoa; phylum Echinodermata; class Holothuroidea; order Aspidochirotida; family Stichopodidae; genus Apostichopus; species Apostichopus japonicus. The sequence continues at coordinate 12,046,700 of NC_092565.1, forward strand.
CAGTTGATGCCTGTTTTTATTTATGGAGGGGCTGTTTTAATGGGGGGTGGGGAGGGGGGGTTGAGGCGAACCATGTAAGCGCCGGGATCTTGTGATAGATCTGTACTCAGTGCATAGAATTAGCTTTTTAGTAATGATTAACTTTCTTTGCCATAGAAGGGTTCGTGACTCTTATGCAGCAATATTAATGAAATTTACGAGTCCTTCTTTTACGCCCATGTGGCGATTTCATATTTTGTTTTTTGTCAATATTCGTCATCGTCGAATAAATGATAAAACTAACAGATATAAGTACACTGGCAAACAAACAACGCAAGATAGACGCATATAGGGAACATAATGCGAGGGCGCTATGTGCAATTACATCGAAAGACCAGCTTGCCCCAGTGGCTCTCTTTACAGATGTGCACACCGCTATTCATGAAAAGAAAAGGAAAGTTAAAGCTTGTGTGTTGATCATGATGATAAGGTCGGTTTTGAAATGACCGACAGGAGGGTTTCGATATCGCCACCTAGAGCTAACAAAACAAACATGTAAATGATGCATTGATTAACCAATGATGTTGTCATGTGACTGTTTAGGTATTAACCACAATAACAGCGGTTTATTTGTTTGTTTTCTTTTCTTTCTGTTTCATCTTTACTGCGGACAGGTACAGAGGGTATAAATCACTGATTGATATTTTAAGTTACATCTAAGCGGTAAAATAGTTTATGCAGTGATAGATCCTATCGAGCATGGAGGTATATAAGCTGATAAATATAACGGTTGATCTGTCGGCACCACAAGCAAGTAACGACTGTTTGCAACGATCTTTATATAATACCTATAGATACCAAGTTGTAAGGCTACGAAATATTGTCATGTAGGATATTGACAGTTATTACATAATGAAACATATAAAGTATCATGCAAACATTTACATAGGTATTCCATTCAATAGATAAACATCATTGTAAGAAATAAAGAACAGTGAGATTTTCCTTGCGGGAACGATCTACGGCTTTTCTCATCTGAATGAGCAACCGAGCAAATATACCCCATCGTGAGTTAAGAAGGAATTGGAACGTTGAGTAAGCCTATACTTAACAACAAAGGAATAAGGTTCTCGCGTATAGGAGGGTAGTTATCAATCGACGTAGGCCTATAAGGCATCTTTAATAATAACAAATTCTCGAATCTGCATCCGTGAGAATTATTTGACTAGAAAGAAGTTATTGTACTTTCTTCATTTGAAAATAAATCACAAACACGTTTTTATGGGCGTTACATGTTAGTGGAAGAGGTGGGGGGGGGTAGGGGAAATTCTACCAAAAATATGGTGGGGAGGGAGGGAGGGGTGAGTGAAAGAGAGATTCCTGTCAAAATTTCCTGACTACGCCAGCGGTTATCCAGTTATCACATTTGACATTTTCATACATATAGCCTTCTGCGGTAGCCCACGTAAATGGACAGTCAATGGGTTGACTTTTGTGTTTAGCAGTATAATAATACAAAACTAAAATGTGTCAGCCCATGCCGACAGTTTAGGCCGAGTTAAGCTCAAGCTGTACATCAATTTTTTTTTTATATTGTGCCTTGTTCGAATACCCCCTACTAGGGAAATTGGTTTATAATTTAATATTCTTTAAAAGGTGAATGTATATATATACGAACATTGACCTATAATAAGCAGTAGAAACAACCCACCCAGAATACCGGCTGACAATAGCACTTACGAATACGTCTCTATTGAGGTACTTGGGCCGGACTTAGGTGTCTCATTGATTGCGGTGGTGCCAATCTACCTATTATAAGCTTACAAAAATCCATTACTAACGAGCCTCTGTTCCAGTACAATGTACCCCCTACTTGTTCCCTAATTAAATGCTATAGTCATAGGGGTTCGCATTATCCTTGGTAATGGAGTTTATGGAGATGAAGCCTATAATGCAAAGCCTATACACTTCGCTCTATACTTTGCTATTCTATTTATGGCCTATAATGGTATTGTAACAACAAGAAAGAATGAAAGAAGAAGAAGTAGGGAGAATGCACGGGAAGACGAGATGTGTCCTACATAGCTGTTAACCGATATGCCACAATATCGGTATTGGTTAATTTTAATAATAATTTTCTCTGTTACACCGATATTACACGGGGTTAAAGGTCATGAGTTATTGGACCTAAATTTTAGCAGGCTGTTACTTGCTAAGAAGTTTCCAATATATATATATATATATATATATATATATATATATATATATATATATATATATATATATATATATATATATATATATATATATATACATATATATATATATATATATACATATATATATACATATATATAGATATGTATATATATATATATATATATATATATATATATATATATATATATATATATATATATATATATATATATATATATAGAAAAAGTGTGGCAGGCTTGAAAATCAATTATGATAAGACCAATATTTTCCCTCTTGGCCCTAGAAATTACCAAAAACCTATTTTTCTGGAGGAGTTTTCTTTCAATTGGACATTAGGTCCAATTACTATGCTTGGTATTACTGTTACCACCTTAGGGACAACCTTTTCCAACTCAACTATATAATACTCCTATAAGCCATCAATGCTTAAGAGCCTTCTCAATCTATGGCCGCATCGAAATTTAACCCCTTTATAGGGAAAAGCACTATTGTTAAGACGTTTGGGCTGTCTCAATTGGTTTTTCTTTTCTAGGTCCTTCCGGACCCTCCTAACCATTTTACTAGCGAGCTGAAGAGTATTGTACTCAAGTTTATATGGGATGAAAAGCCGGATAAAGTAAAATGTCCTTTATTTTGGTCTGGTTGCCGATATCCCCTCTTACTGGAAAACATTGGTAAACGTTAATAATGTTCCCCTTGAAGATGACACTTTGTATCACAGGTTATCTGATATTCCGCGTATGTCCCGTGACTTTTATAAGGAGGTGGTAAAGAATGTCTCTACCAAACCGACCGCTTGTCTTAATTATGGGAAACCTCTTTTCAGTTGAGTGAGGATCAGTGGAGAATGGTATTTCTTAATCCTTTTTCAGTCATTAAGTCACAAAAAGATTAATATTTGTCAGTATTGTTTTACTAACGCAAATCGTTTTGCTTCATCAAATGAATATTAAACATAATTTCATGTGTGGCACCTTTTGTGAGGAGGATGAAGAAACTATTTATCATTTTATTTTGGGATTGTTATGAAAGCAAGTCATTTATTTTAGATGTCGAACAATCTGTGCTTGGTCAACAATTTTTTTTTCAAAGCAAGATATTTATTTCGGGTACAAATTGTGCCTAAAGCACTCCTACAACATTCTGATTTCTCACCTAAAACCTCTGGACACATGCACAATCAGCGTCCAGAGTCTAGTTGGTTAGGGTGTCTGCATATATAGCGGGAGATCCCTGTGTAGGCTGGAAGTTTTTTCACTGTTCTGGACTTGACAACTCACTTCAATTATATATAAATATATATATAGGCTATATATCAGTCGAAAAAGTCGGGTTTACAAATTGTCATTTCTATGTACCGGGGAGCTTTTCGAGCTCATCATAATCAAGTTTAATTTCATTCAAGGGTAAATATCCATCACTCTATCAACGGTTTACTTTTCATACTTTTCTTTAAGTACTATTAAATTATTCACTGATGGATTCGCATATTAGTTTGTGATAGATCCTAGCCTAGCCTTATATCCTATCCTATACAAGTTATGTATGTACACAGTCATGCCCCTGATGACAAGAAAGCCACCTTTCTGTGCATAATGATAAATCCAAATCCCTGCTTTCTTTCTCTTTATGTTTTTTCCGCCCGAGCAAGTTACCCATTTCATTTTGACCTCATCTCTGCAACTGACGTTAGGAAGATGGATTAAAACTCTCTCCTGAATGGAGTATCTATCTCCAATACATCTAAATGGCTATATCTATTCTGACATCATTACTTGCCATACAAATAGCGTGTCCTCATTGCCTTATTTACGTCCAGCCTTGCGTAAATAGTCTTGTCTCATTTACGGTCGGTTACCGTTGCGGAGTGGACATGTTACCGTTAAGCCCTTTATCGACCCAATGGGGTTGTAAAGCTGAATCGAAGCAAAAAGAATCTAACTTGCTATTTATGACAGTGAACACACATTTTCCTCCTTTTTGAGCTCTTTAGAGGGATAATAGGGGTATGATAATGGAGATTTAATGCCGGGAGGTTCCTGTCTTGATATCAATACCAGCTAATTAACACTCTTTAAAAACCCTCTACCAACAACAAAAAAAGAAAAGAAGGGAAATGAAAAGGTTAAAATCAAACAGAGTAAAGAGCCCCGCTATATGTACAGAATAACGTTACAGCCCTTGCTAATCCCCTTAAGAACCGGTTTCAAACTTTCTACGGTGGCTTTATATGAACTTTTCAGAAAAAAATATTTTGCATTCAATGATAATGTTCAACGACTATCGTTACATTTGCTATTTTATTTTTTCTTTTAAGAGAATATTGTAAAATGATCACAAAATTGTCATAATGTATTCAAAGATTTTTTGTAAATGTTTGCCTTGTGAATACCTGATCCTTTGTTGTTTAAATAAAATAAAACTGTTAGCAAACTGCTTATCCACTAGAGAGCCTGTGTAAGAGAATGTGTAATTTAAGTAAGTTGGTCTGATGTTTCGATCCTAGCAGGATCTTCTTCAGAGGCCAAATGACAAGTAACAGTAACAGAAGGGACAAAAACACGCACAAAATACAGATAGGTTAATGTTTTGTTGTTCATATAGGCCTAATATGCAAAATTCGTTGTATTGTTATGATGTTTCTATATTTAATTTGGACTATCTGTTTTCCGAATCTCCCTATTGCTTTCTATGCATGGTTGTTCAATTGACTTAATATGATTTATTCTTATTCGAATAACGGTCCTCACTAATGATGATGACCTTGACTTGATATCGAGGTTTAAGGTGAAAAAAGGAAATTTTTTCAAACTTTCACTGCTACAGTTTAACTGTCTACAAAATAGATATGATAAAATGCATAGAAAGAGGAAAAAGAAAAAGGAAAGGAAACATGTACATATGTGCCTAACATTTTTTAAGGGTGAAGGGTGGGGTGAGTGGGGGAGCGTTGGGGGAGGGGAAATTTATCTATTCAACATTATGACTATAGTTTACGTTATAGTTATTTAGAACCATAAACGACTTTCGCTCTATATAGATGTGTAAAGCACCTCATTTTGTCAGTCTGGAGAAGATTCTTACCACCAGACCATCCTCCCTCCGCACCCCCGGAACCCCCACCCGCCCCACCCCCATCCACAGTGTTGAATTCATTACTTAATTATCATTGAACATTGCATGTTAGTTTAAAGTTACTCCGAGAATAATTCTAATGTGATTCTAATTGTCTGGTCTTATAGGGTTTGTTTCACTTATTTTTTTTTTTTTTTGTGCTTTTCTTCAAGGTCAACAGTAGAACCTTCCAAATATGGTAAAAGTAATATAATAGTAACAAATTTAGGTCACTCATATAGACAAATGTTTCAAGAGTATTTTACTAACCCATCCTCAAATTATGTTCAAACATTGATCGAGGCCTTTCGTTGTGCTAAGCCATTTTCTTTGTCTATATAGTGCGGGGATAACTTGAGCGGTGATAGCCTGTTGAAAATGAAACCTTTCAACAATTTTCAGATTTTTTTTCGGTGGGGGGGGGGTGGGAGGGGTGGGGTAGTTTACTAATGTATAATTATGGCTTGTACATAAGCCTGCGTTTGACTTCAGCAACAGCTAGCTAAGACAGCATGTGTTTTCATGAATGTTTTACTATCATAATCCAAAATAGCAAATACGTAAACAATTATTTTCGATAATTAATTAACCCTCAACCCGTCCTCCCTACCTGGTCTTACTAATCAATTAAATTTGTTTAAGCCTCTATACATCAACACCATTATTGTACTTTACTAAATACCATTTACTTGACTGTGTCCAAGAGTCATTTATCAATCTAAGGGGACATCTATAGGGCCTCCGGACTCTTATCATATATACACAGATCTAAGGGGACATCTATAGGGCCTCCGGACTCTTATCCTATACACAGATGGAGAGATTTCTAATGACCTGTAACTCATTACAGTTCTACAAACACTTCATTGTTATCACTCTATTGTTATCAACGCTGTTCATAAAGGAGCTTATGTAGACAGACGAGGGGGTGCCTATTGTAACCAGCACATCATTTATCACGTTAAGGATAAGAGCCGTGATAGATAATCGAGGGAACATCTTTAGAAATGGTGGGTAATTTAAAAGGAAAATTTGGTGGTAATTAGGATCTTTATTCATAAGATGATTGGAAAAGTGATAAATGACTACATTTGAAGGGAGTTGTAATAAGGTGTCTTTCATCAATTGAACCCAAAGAGTGAATGGGCAAATAAAAAAGGAATGGAGGGGGGGGGGGGGGAGAGAGTCCAGGCAGATATAGCAGTATAAATGTATGGTATCTATACTATAGACTATATTAAACTAATCGACCTTTGTTAAAGCAGAGTCTAGGGTTAGCAGACAGTTATCCTTCAGTGTGTGTAAAGTGAGGTTTTAAACATGTCATTCAAGAAAAGGAAAAAGAACAAAAAAAAATAGAGTACATTACAGATTAAAAGACTTCGTTTAAAGTATAACCGATGCTCGGACACACACACAAAAGTTCCTGTGTGCTGTCAACTTGATTAATGGTATGATATGAGAATTGGAAGAATACCGTACACAATGGCTCATTAAATGAACAATGGATGTGAATAATCTATCTCCAATAAGCGTAATTTCAACTTTCCTTTCAAATAACTTTGATAAATGATACATTGATACTCTTCATCTGAATCAAAGCTTTACTTACTGCTGAAAGTTCCTAATCAATTATTCCTTAATTATAAGGTTACTATATTCCCCTCCCCCCCCCCACCATCCTTTTAGTAACAGATATATCTTAAACTTTCCTTCACGCATAGATTTGAAAGGAATTTATCAGCTTATATATTAGTCCAAAATAAATTGCCTACAAATTCTGGCATGATGCTAGGGAATATATATTCTTTATAGTTTAATTAATTGAAACTATACGACAGGCAGGCTATCAATTTTATATGACTTAAACCTTACACGAGAGAATGACATATACACTTGGGGATAGTGTCATTAGCTTATCTGACGGAGGCTTTTGTTATTTTTTAAGTTCCAATTTGAATAGCCGATAGTGAACGATAAGGGTTATCAGTTTCAAAATGCCACTTTACGCGGTGTATTTTACGGAAGTAGTCAAAATAAATGATAGTGATGGGTCTTTCGTAGGGTACGATACGGCGTCATGGGGAGCAACCACCTTTTTTTTTGGACGGGAGGGTGGGGGAGGGGGTAAGATGTTATGTCATTCAGGGGGAAGGATCTCCTCTTCGAGAAATTTGTAGTGAGATGGATGGTGGTTAGATGCAACATTGTGCTATATTTTGTAACTTTTGAAACAAATTTGAAGAATTTGAAGAATTTTCAAGTGTTTACTTTGCACCACATATAAATGTTGTAAGTTTATCTCATGATCAGTAGAACATTTTACCTTGTGATATTCTGTCCGACGGTGGGCAGTCCCAACCCCTGATTTCATTTTATCCATACGTGCCCCCCCCCCCCCCCCGCGGATATGTCGTTTGACCCAAACTTAAAAATGACAATTTTGGAATAATTACAAGAACTGCTTTAGCACCCCTTACCCCCCCCCCCCCCCAAAAAAAACACAACTTCTAGTCCATTACGCGTAATTGAGAACGGAATCAAGCAGTACAGGTACATAACAAAATGATTATAACGGAATAAAATAATTATGCACTTCTTGAATTGTTAACAATTTGTAAGTAATTTCAAATAGGTCGACCAACATTGATTGATTGATACAATTGGTAAATTAAAGGTCCCCTTTTATAGAGCAGCAGGCTTTGTTTTAACGAATCCATTCGATTTTTAAATTATCAATTTTGCCCAAACAACTGTTTGTAAATTAAACTTAGAACCTGCAAGTTCTAAAAAAAGGACGCACTTAGACCTAATTGGGTTTCTTCATTAAGTATTTGATTAAACGACAATTGAACAATTTGAGCGAAAGGATAGTGTTGTATATATATTTCATTGCAAGATGTTGCTTTAAGTCCAAAATGAATTTATTTGAGAAATCTTGAAAGGGTTCACAAAACAAAACGAAAAAAAAAGGAAAAAAAGAAAGAAATGAGGACGAGCATGATGGGTATAAGTTTCACTTTAACAAGGGGAGGGGCGAGGGAGGGGAAATGGTGGGGTTGTCAGTTAATATATCTCTCTACATACCGTACCGTTTCTGTATATACATTGGTATATCTAATGACCTCTCATGTGGTTAAGTCTCACATAATCGTGTCATTTCCTTCAACCTGAGTAAACGCTTCTGGGGTTATTAGTTAACGGTATCAATATACAAAGGCCTTTAGTACACAAACGGTTTAAACATACGGAAATAGTTTCATTTTAAATCTAGGTTAAATCATTAAATTTGCTAAAGTAATAGTTTCCTTCTTTTCTTCTCATACATCTATTGGACAGTATTAGCTTCTCTTTTGTAAACAGAGTTGGTAAACAGGTTGGAGAAGTTCCTCGAAAAGCCTGTCATTATGAACGAAATCTTGACTTAAATCTGTGAAAAGCTGCTTTCTGTTTATTCCATAACCATAGTCATTGTGTATGATACGGTACCGTCTACCATGCGATGTATGTCAATCCACAACAAGGACATCATTTTGTGAACTTTCATGAATCATCTGTTTGTACTTATCATGATGCTAAGCTTATTAAACGTTGGCAACTTATTTACATTATAAAACCTTTTATTATTATTTTATACCTAGTGGATGAATATTCTATGCTACCTTTTCCCTTCTCCCCTCCTCCACATCCACCTCCACCCCATACCCCACCCCACCCTCAACAAGATGCAACCATTATACGCGATATGTACTTCCTCTTCAAACATTACTTTCTTTTCATCCAAAATAGTTTGATTAATTATGCCCTCACTTCATGACTGAAAGTCATGGGTTCCACCAAGAAATCGGAACTAATAATCGGAATATATTATCAATCTTTAATACACTATCTGAAAATATTTAAAGTTTTGAATAAAAGAGTTGTAGTTTTCTGTTCACGATTTTTCTTAACACACTATTATACTCGCTTATTGTAGTAACAACTCGTACAATGCTTTGTCTTAATTACTGGGTAGGTCAAGATTACATTCTTACAAAGTTAAATACACATCATGGAAATACATATAGAATACACACATATAATATACACATACAATACACACATGGAATACACACAGAAACATACATCTTGGAAAAGAAACTTGTTGTTGTTAGTATATCTCTTTGCTGTAAGAACTGCCATCATTGTGTAAGCTTAGCAATTTTATTGTAAAAAAAATCTTCCTTCCCCTTATTTTCTAAACACTGTTTCTTACAAAAAAATGTTTTTGTAATAATCTATTGGATTGAAATCTTTCTAATCAAATATTAATTCTTCTCATTTGCTATTTAAATGAATTGTATTTTCTTTTCATACTTGCTATAAAATTTACAAATTAAAAAAAAATTGGGCAAATATAATAATAATAATAATAATCCAGGTTACCCTTGATTGTATATTCGACACATCTTCTGTGTTTAGCCTAATTTCATTAAGTTTTGAAACACGATCAATATTGTTAATTTTGATCATTTCAAGAAATAAAATATGACATAACATAAAATTTCAGGTTTTAATATAATGATAGTATTATTGATCACACAAAACCCAGCCCCTCTTGTTTTATACGACCCTTACATTATCAGTATTATTTTATCGTTTGCTTTGATCATCACATTAAAAAATCTCTTTCTTATTTTCTACATTAATCGTTGTTAAAATATTTCCATTCTATTCCATATTAAAATCCGTTATAATTGTAATTTATTGGTTTGCCTTTAGTCGAATTTTCATTCAAATATTTAATTAAAAGTTTAAAATTGTTTAATTTCGTTCGGAAAGTGCTAAAAAACATCATTAAATTAAACTAATTATGAAAAAGTGTCTGGGCGATGGTGTGTTGAGAACCTGCCTTAGATTAATTAACTATAACTTAATTATTAAGCTTCGAATAATGTAAAAGGAAAAATATAGAAAGGGGTTTTACTTTTGAGAAAATTGCGATCCTATTTTGAGTTGTAGTATTTTGGTTTGGTAAACTGGATTACCCCGCACCCCCCCCCCCCCAAAAGCAAAATAAAACGACTCAAAAAAAAGAACATAACATAACATAACGGAAAAGCAAAGAAATCCAATTAACAGAGAACATTTGTAACATAGTCATCAGCGGCTAGTATAATAAGAAGTCAATTAGAGCCTTTCTGTCTAATTAGTTCATTATTAATACATGAGAGAGAACAAACTGGTCAAAACAATAAGGAAGTAAAACTAGTAATTTCTTCTTATATCCTTTTCTTTACACAAAATCCCATCAAAGAATTGAATTGCGGAACAGTGACCCGAAATCCCGTGCGAGTGGATAGCGCACCGAGCCAATTGTTACATGTGAACTGTACGCTCTTTTGTGTACACATTGAGGGCTGAGTATGTGTCGTTTCTAAGGCACGACGTATATCTTAACTTTGTAGTATAAAGAATGAATACAAGAAGTGTTTAAGTTTGACATAAAAAAGACCTGTTTTTTCCGTTTTCTAAGACACCCATGGCGATGCGCTGCATTCAAAATCAATAAAAAAAAAGCACCTATGTTAAACTAACGACATTATACCAAACATATATATCCTTTAAGTTGAGAAAACGAAATCAGAATTTCTGAAAACTAATCACGGTTGTGATAAAGTTTGAAGTTACTGTTGTCAGCATTCGTGTATTGTTACTTTGTATCGATTTTAATCAGAATTGCTTATAGTCCGTTGAGTCCTTTGTTATGTAAATATTTGAACATTTATATAAATATTCCAATATATTTTTACAATAAGTTTTCAAGCCAGTCTAGGATGGATAAAACTTGATTGTATGTTCAACTTAAAAGTTTAATTAATTTAATTCTCTCCTTTGTTTTTTTTCTTTTTTAATTGTATTTGTGGTAGAATGAGTGAGTTATATTGTAATAGGAAACAAGGAATTAAACAAGTTGTTGATAATCGATCAACCAATTGCATGATCATCTTCAACGAATTAAAATATTATTTGCATATTGTGGAAATTTATGTTTTATGAAATATTAACTGTTAATATGATAATAATCTGTATCATTGTAACAACAATGGTTATATGTTGAATTGTACAATTGATACAAAATATCACTAGCAGAAAAAATCAACTTACATTTGGCTTTTCCCAATTCCGTGGTCCAGCTTTTAGATACACCAACGATGTAGTGTATGCATACTATAAAATCATACGAGTAACTTTCACATATTAATATACATAGGCTACTTATATAAACCATAACTACCCCACCACCACCCCCACCCCCACCCCCTAACAAAAAAAATGTAAATAATGTAAAAATGCTCACCAGGAAACCGGTGTCCGGCAGCCAACATCCTATTTCTTGCTAGTAACCATGGGTACAGTGAACCAAAGGGTTCTCTCGTGATAAGCTGACCCGATCCTGGGGATACTATGGTACCGAGCATACCCGCAGCGGCGCCTGAGTGTAGCCCGTGTGATTGCATTGCTAGGAAAGGGGAACCGTGTGCCGTGGACTGTAGCTGGTGCAGCCCCGATAAAAATGTTTGGGTAGTATGTGAGTTTAGGGCTTGCGGGGACAACCCAACCCCTGAAGTGGTGGAGGCTGACAGACCAAGACGAGAGGCTGAGAGGGTGTGACTAGGGGGAACCACAGAAGAGGATGAAAATCGGGTTTCCCCAGCACCACGGTGTCGCTTGAGTGAATGGAAAGCCCCCGAACCCAAGATAATGGGTTCAGAGCCCGGGGAGGTCAGTTTATTGGCTAGAATGCTCTGTCCGTGCCACGAGGGGAGGCCGAAGGGTGACATACTGGGTGAAAGGTCAGAGGAGTGTTGGTGGGTTATCTCCGGAGATGACGATTTCGAATGAATCGGAGATGATGAATTCATTGACGACGGAGAGTCAGCCACAGGATAAAAATCATGAGGTTGGCTCCTGGTTTCCTCTTTCGATACCAAGGATTCGATACTAAATTTAGAAGTCTTTGAGAATGGTTTCTCCATCGTCCTATGAGGACTTGAAGACGCAGGATGATGTGGAGATGGCGGTTTCGTCTGCATCTTCATTCTTTTATCAATTCAGACGGAAGTTAAAACAAAAGAGTGGGAATCAAACGTTGTCTCTTCAATGTTTTGAAGTATAGTCGAAAAAGAAAAGATATCACAATGAATTTTTCGATGACGTAATGAACACACAAAAAACACACACACCAAGTATCAACGCCGATGTGACTCTATTTCATCCATAGGAATTCTCTGTAGTTTGTTCCCAAGAGACATTTTCAAGCCAGATGAAAAAGTTTTCCTGTTAAATATTAAACTTATTTAAAATAAAAGACTGTTCCGTAATACATCCGCTTGAAACAAGAAGACGCTAAAAATATTTGAGTAATATGCTAAATAAGTTTTCCCGAAGCTTGGTTCGAGATTTGCTTCAAATCAATTCACCTCTTTCCCATGTGAATATATTTTGTCGCTATCAAAGGCCTCTTTGACACGACTCTGTGCTTGTGTCATCTAAGCATAACATAGGACTAGAGTACCCAGTTCAAAACCGCATGTAACGCCTCACTCACCAACACAAGAAAACTTTGTACAAAAGTTTTTCCCCCACGTCAAACTGATACACACAGAAATTGAATAGTAAGTCATGTTTTCCCTCTCTGTGTTTTTGATTGGCTGTAAGATCTAAACAGAAAATGCTTTGACCAATCAGTGACTGCGGTAAAGATACCTGCCGTGTCTGCTGGTAGCTGTCAATCAAACACGTGCATACATACATACAATATACTTGTAACTGTGCGTTGTGTATATGGAGTAAGAATAGTGTTGATAATCGCACAGCGTGGTAAACTAGCTTGGTCTAACCAAAGAAAAATTTAACCTTGCTTGCTCTATAGCAAACTTTTTGGGGAAAAATGATGATTGAGTTGTCCAGAATGTCAAACCACTTGATACTTTAATGGCGATAATGAAAACAATGGTTTACGTTTTTGTGCTAATCAAGCTAATCATAGGATGGTTAACCTTCAGTACATGCATGAGCTTAAAGGCCTATATTTTTGCAGTGGTGTACACCGGATTTCAAAGCTGGGAAGGGGTGGGGGGGGGGCGAAGGAGGAAAAGAAGAAAATTGTACATTTCTTATGACTGATCCTGTGGAAGAGCCTGAACCTGTATGACAGGGTCAGAGGAGAAGGAATGAATTTATAAAAGAGCGGGTGTGGGCCTGGCCCTTGTAACTGACTGATTCCCATGTAGGGGGACCTAGGGTCTGGGGGTCCTCCCCGTAAAATTCTTTGTAAAGTTAGCGCGTCTAATGGTACATTCATATTTAGAATATAGATTAGGTCCATAGTTAGCTCTCAAACAAGGTTCTGAGGTGGGGAGGGGGGGGGGGGTTGGGGTGAACCCCTATATTATTGGTGTAATTCGTCCCGTCAGAATGTAAAACATACCCCGAACCACCCCACCCCACCCCACCAATGATGTGAGGATTGGGGGTGCTTCAGTCTATACCGGTTTCCCTTTGGAATCTCCACATACCCAGCCTCATCCCCAGCCTCATCCCCAGCCTCATCCCACCTCACCCCAGTATTTCCAATTATCATTATCATTTTGATTTGAAGCTGCAACATAGCTGAATTTTCATTTTCTCTTCCAAGTGGAATACAAAAACCAAACGCGTTCAATCGAGAATATGGATGATAGTAGGTGGTCTTTTCTGGGGCCCATAGGTTACTAGTGGGGGGTCATTGATGCAGACAAGAAGGGGTAGGATAAGTTGGAGGAGCAGAAGTATATGAACGAGATTTGTGTCATTATGACTTTCCTTCAATGGGACCACTGTATAGTGTATTTTCCGTACTGACACTGTATAGTGTATTATGCGTACTGACACTGTATAATGTATTATCCGTACTGACACTGTATAGTGTATTTTCCGTACTGACATTAATACGGTAAGTTTAAAACGTTTTCTAATGTAAGGAAGTGAATAAAAGTAGAAACTTAAGAAGTATATATACCCAAGCATGACAACTGTACTCATGTACAAGTCCACCATTTCTCGAATATATTTCGTTGACGTAGTAAGGAGGGGCCCCGTCTTAGCAATATAGGATTCATTCCAAATGAGCATCTACAGGTTCTATCTCTATCTGGGAACTCCAGATGTCCGCATGTGGCGTTTTTAGGCCCTTTTTAGTACGTGATGGGGTCCTTTTGGTGTAAAATACACGTTTAATATGTACCGTAATTCTAGCTGCCTCTCCGGCCTAGTATTACGAAGGCGTCATCGGATGGATCGTTAGTTCTCTGCGGTAATTGTCAACGGGCCCCTCTGGAGCATGGCGAAAATCAGGATTTAAAAATAACAATGATATGAATTTTTCAACGGTTCGAATATGACTCTGCCTGCCTCTATCCAAGTATTGGGCAGCCTAAAATATGTCTAACTATCGCCCCAGCTCTCATAGACTCCTATTTTATTTATTGCCGCCGAGAGTAGCAGGTGTGTAATTTAAATACGCATATTAGCATACAGTGGGTCCTGATAACACTGTACTACGTGTATACATACAACCTGCATTGACAATACGATTAATTCCTGTGATTAAAGTCAACTAACAATAAGGTGTGGCTAAGAAGTCCTTAATTGATTGGGCTAATGAATTGTCCATTGATGACCTCTTATTGATCACATCCATTGCAACATAATGCTTCAGTTTTCAGTATTGCAAATGTTTGTGTTAGTGACGTACGGTATAATAAGTGTTCGTAAAAGAAAATCTTAAATGCATTATAGGTAAACAAATAGTTTAGGCCAGAGAAAAATCAGAGATGAATAATATTGAGGGCGCTAAGCCTTTTAAACATTTTGCAATGTCTATCAACGTGTTGATCTATTGGAAAGCTGGAGCATATCAACATTCACATTCTGATGAATTCACTCGGTAAGAAGACGCCCTCAAATCTTCTCATCTGACATAACGTATGTTTATGGGACTTTAATTTTTTAAGTTTTGTATCTATTTACACTTTTTTTCATGATTTTAACACTTCCTCTTTGTAACTATTCTGTTCACTTTGTGTTCCTGTTTTCCTGTTTTATCTTCTTTGCGAATCTGGAGGTTCACTTTAATTTATTCAAAGATGTGTCAATGTCATTGCGATGTGAGGAAATGTTTAAAGAGAATAATCCAACTGTTCTTGGAAAGGACAGTCTGACGAAAGATCAAATTATCTTCTCTGTGTCAAGCTAAAATTGTGTGTGTGGAGGGGGTGGGGGGAGAGGGGGTGTTAGTGTAGAGAAAAATATCATGCATGCGCATTATCATCGTGGGTGGAACGGAACATTTGACATTTTTAGGTTGACATGGTTGTAAGGGTGTTTTCTTTCCCTTAGAGAGTTTTTGGTAAAATAAAAGCTGTCTAAAGATACAAAAAGGTGCTCCTGATATGTTGCAACTCTTGAAACAGTGTTATACTTTTTTACCGTACACTAGGAATTATTATATTATTCTGTCTGCCAGTGAGGGGAGGCTGACGCCCCCCTTGATTTTGTATCTGGGGCATAAAGCTACCCCACCCCATCAAGTATACGTGGCTGCGCCCCTGCCGACAACAAACTGCACTTTACGAAGCGATACCAAATTACCGAGATACTCCTAAATGCGTTTCACTTCAGCACAATGACGTCAACCGAACAAGGGTTATATATAAACATAAAACAAAAGAACAAAGGGAAGGGGAAAAACAATACCCTTTCTTATACCTGCGTATAGATCTATACATCCACATATGCCAGACGAATTGCAGTCATGCTATATGTATCCCTCCGCGGTATCAAAGTAGGTCAATATCAGGGAATAATTTCAGCATTGCAATTGCGCGTTATACATTTTTGTGATGTAATATGTTTTATGGTCGGTATACGGAGTAGAAATCTGACAGACAACCTATGTAGGGTGAAGATGAAACTATGCCTATACAAGCCTACTAAACTTTGATAAATCTTTGCCAAAATGGGACAACGCTTGCTTAATCTTAATTGTATACATAGGCGTAGGAGCCCAATTTGATTTGGGGGGCTGTAACGACTTGCCCGAAAAATATAACCAAAATTTTTCAACATGTTAATGTGCATATCATATAGGCATTCATCGGTTATTACATCGCATGCCAATACATACAGTCATTTCCCCTTCCATATTGGTTATAATTATTGGGGAAATCGTTACTGTAATAATGACAATAATGATACCATTGAAAAACACATTGCAAATTATTTTTCTTTCAGTAGGTGCCCAAAAAATTCTCAGCATATTGCCCGAATATTCACCAAAAAAAATGTTGGTTGGGGGCTGCAGCCCCCCCCCCCCGCGCCTCCTACGCCTATGGTTGTATATAAAAAATATAGCAGAACTGTGAACACTTTCATAATATACCTGTGCATAGGACTTGTATACAGAGAGCTAGTTAAGTTCCCAGATTTTGTCATTGACACGAACTTTCTTTACAAGTGATGAAAAGAATAACAGCATTCTTGTTTAGCTCCTGTTGTTCCTAAAAGTAAACAGGAACCATTATGTTATGTTGATGCATGGAAATGACCTAATTCCTGACTTTGAAGAACCGATTTTCTTCTTTAGATTCGTCGACTATGTTACCATGCCAACTGAGTATTGATAAATTTATATTGTAGGATCGAGCAAAAACACTGTTTTATAATATAATTGCATTTGTTTTGTCTTCATCGAAAGAAATTCAATAAGCGAGTATTGATGAAGCACTCAGACACTTCTTTCTTCTTTTAGTACTATTGTCATGCAAAATCGGATGTCTTCAAATTTGTTGATTTTTTTCAGTATTATTTTTTTCTTATACTATTTGCAGTTATTGTAAATTGATCAAAAGTAAACCATAAAAGCTGTTTCAATAATTACTTGGTTTCATTTAACTTCAAGTTAACCTGTGGATGTATAGCTTGATGGAATCAGCCAACTAATTTTCAACTAAATTAATTTTCAATAAACTCGAATTTTTATTATATATTTATTTAAATTATTTCCTTTCCCAAAATTAATTAATTTTCCTCAATATTTTAAAACCAAGAAGTATCTATATGAGTAGACATTAGGTTAATTTTATAACCAACTTATTAATAATTGTTATTTTGAATATAGAAAAAAACAGCTGAGTACAAAGTGCTTTGATTAAAATAATAAAAGAAAATGATTTAGTAAGTAAAAGGGCATGCGCAGCAATCACCTGATATATCAAGAAATTAATGACAGAAGTATCTCAAAGGAAGTAACACAATACATGAGAACATTGTAGTATTTGTTTGTATTGACAAAAGGACTGGGGCTCTTCCTTACACGTATCCCCCTCCCCTCAAAGCTACTATCAGTTCAGTTGGGTAATGCGTACCTGCGTACCGCTGTGCTCCGGCCGGGCGTATTATGAGAGAGTTTCCCTTCCATACATTTCCATTGTTGCATTTATTGAACAATTGATTAACTTTCCACACATTAAGTTTCCTGTTGTCCCTTTGAATGAGTAAACGTATTTCAGTTTTTGTTGTATTCCAATCACCGCTGTGGCAATTGCCGCACACCGCAAGAAATAACACGTCGGGATCGACCGGGTATGGTTTACTATAGAGTCCACCGAAAGACAGTTTGGGCCACGGAGGCAAAAATCTCTTCGGATCGGTCTTTATGTTTTTGTAATTAATACTATGAAATGAGACTACATTTGCCTTTATCCAATATCTCCCCGGGCCACCTAATTGACCCCGCTATTTGAGGCATCAGGCCCCTTGCCTTACCTCCTCCCGACAGGCCTGATCCCCTCCCGACAGGCCTGATCCCCCTCCCGACAGGCCTGACCCCCTCCCGACTGGTCTGACCCCCTCCCGACAGGCCTGTTAGGATCCACATTCACTTGGGATTATGTTCGTGAATGTTACGTGAATGATACGAGCTCTTCCTATAGGCCTATGTGACTTGTGATTTACCAGGGTACTTTACATTGTGTTCTTACTATATTGGTTACATGGTCCTCTCTCAGTACGATGTATGATAACATCAGGTGTGTATCCAGGGGTGGGGATGGGGTTCTCCTTCCCTATCAACCTGGCCCAAAAATTGAAGAGTATTTATTAGTACAACCTTGCGTTTAAACCTAATTATAGACCTAATTCATAGCCTACATAATATGACTCAGAATACACTATTTCACGTCTATTGCTTTTCTTGCCCCCCCCCCCACACACACACACCCTACATGGGAACAACCCTAGTGCCACTCCTCTCCTTTATAACAATTTTGGATCAGCCACTTGTACGTACCTTCAAACCAGTGCTCTAAATTAAGGATAAAGAGGACCTTACCAACTTATTTTGAGGGCAATTTACAAATTGCCTCGACCTTCCCTTGAAATGGCCGAAAACCATTTTATTCAGCTTTCAAAAGGGCACCAGGACAATTTTAAACAGAATTTTAACGTACAGAAATGACATATATAACGATTCATGCCAACCAACGTTTGTGAAACCGTTAAGCTGCTGTTATAGTACACGTGCAAATATCACTGGAGCTTTGGTATAAACTTTTGAGCCTTGATTCGCTTTGATAATATGAAATTTGATGGTAATTATGACGATTTTTAGTGAATTACGGCGAGCGGTGAAGCAAATTGCGTCGGTTAAAACGAGCTCTGCTTAGTTTAACATATAATATACATACATACATGCATACAATGTACAGTAATGCGTTCATTTTCTTGCTTAAATTCTTTTCCTCTTTGTAATGGTTTGTGTGTTTGCATTCTTGATTGGGCTACGAACTGAGAAACCGAAAATCCTCCGAAGATGAAAATTGCAAATCGTATAAAATCTTGGAGCTTTTTTATTCACAATTCAAAATCTCTTGATGTCACTTTACATTTAGTCGAGTTTAAAGCTCTTTAACATTAATTTACCTAGATCAGTCTCTACAGATGGACAATCGCTATGAATAGAGTTGGTATGGCAATTATCGATTTCCGACAAGAGTCCCAGTCTTTGAAGAGTATGTGAAGCAACGAAGAGGTAAAATAGAGAGAAGAGAAAAGAAAGATAAACTTAAATAGTGGCACGGTTGGCCTAACTGATGGGATTAAAATGAATTAGTGAGGTGTACTTTACATTTAAGTAAACCGTCTAGAATAAAAGTGTACTTTAGGGGGTTCCAACTTGTCAGATACGGTTACTCACGGTTGAGCAAGGGTGTAAGGGCCCGGTCCTCTCAAACACCCTTAATGTCAGCTTAAAACCAATTGTTCATAAAGGTATACAGTGGTCTCTTAACGGCAAACAAAGCAAATTTCGAGTTTTAAATTGACGGGAGTTAGTAGCCCCAGGAACTGTTCCGGACCCTTAGTCCTATTGTTTTCATACCTCTGTGGTTTAATGTAGCCACTTAATGTAATTGATTGCAAGCCCTTTGGTTAATTTCACCTCTAAGAAAAACGTTACTTGAATAGACTTAATGAACAGAAAATTCACTTTTATGTTGATGGACATTCCCTACCCCCCCCCCCTTTAAATGTGACTATAGCTTTTCCGGTATCGGGTATTATGTGCATTTATAGTGTTGTGTGCATGATTACCCCCCCCCCCCCCACCTACACAGTAGAGATCGATCGTAGTCATAAGTCCAGAATGTACGTTGAAAAATAAAAGAAGTTAGTGGTACTAGAAAGAGTGTCATATCTATGTTTAAGGTTAGAATGAAAAAGAAGATATGTAAGAAAACAGCAGCAACAAGAACAAAGAAACACATCTAACAAAAGAAAAGAGACAGAAGCAACAACAACAACAACTTAATACAGAAATCGAAAATCCTAAATTGGACCGGCTGCTAGTTAAACATAATTTCATATCCCTTGGCATGTTACATATCTGGTGACGTGCGAAGCGAGGGGTCACTTTCCAACCTCAGTCGTAGAAATTCGTTTAGTTTTCGGGAATCTTTTCTATTCAGTCGGAGAAGAATTTAAGCCACTCCTCCGGCGGGTGTGAACTCCCTTTTTTTCAGCCTCACACAAACATTCAAGGGTATCTGTTAGCACAACCTTGCGTTTAGACCTATAATTGTGGACCTACTTTATCGTCTAAGTATTCCTCAGAATGCACCATTTGACGTATTAAAGTCTTATTATTCGAGGAGGGGAGAGGGTGGGGGGGGACACGCAACGACACTCTCTAACTTAGAAAATCATTGATTCGCTTCTGGCTAGTTCCAAAGGTTCATTGTTCCTTACCTAAAACAGACGGGGGAAACTTAAAGTCCCTACTTTTCACCTCCTGTGCACGCCACTTGTTACTGTTCGTAAACTGGGAGAAGGTAGCGCCTCAGATAGAGGGGTAGGGGTGACCCCTATAGGTAGAACCTTGTGATGGCGATAGAGTGCTTGTAAGGTCTCACCACATGTGTGGTGAACAGCAAAACCAGCATGTCTAGCACTGCCCTTATGGTGGAGTTAGCATACACATAGGTCGTCACCTTAGACTATTGGTTCTTGCTTTGTTCATATACCGAAGTTCCAATTGAAGAAATTTACTTGTTTTGCCTTGCCATATTTTAAATCTATCTGTTTTTTATTATTATTATTTTTTACATTTCAGCGTCTGATTGAGATGTGCCATGTATGTACTATGTACAACTCTATAGCAGGCATAACCCCTGTATATTAGCGTTGACTTCAAATTTAGTAGGCTGAAAAACAGAAATTGCAGCAATTTTTAATTCAAATGTAAAAACTTCCAAATAATTTTGAGGCGACTTTTAGGAATAATAAATGGCAACGCGAGAGTAAAATATCAATTCTATGTCAGTAGGCCTAATGGAAGTCTGCAAATCTTGTTGATAACCGATGTTATAGTTATATTTCCAGCATAGTTAGATTTAACAGATATATTCAGAGGTTAAATTAATATTTATACGATTACAACCACATGCAATCTCTTACAGAACAATATTGATACTGTAACATATTAATTTTCTATTGGGGGAGGGGGGGGGGGGTGGGTGGGTGTGGGCATGGGCAATAATTTACCTGTAACGGGGATGTGCCTATATATTACTAACACGTCAAAGGGGCAAGGTTGTAAACGAGGCTTTCCTTGTTGTTTTATAATTTGAGATGATATCAAACTACTGTCATATTACTTACTTGAAAAAAATGCCGTCAATGTTGAATGTGTAAAATTGTGAAATCTGGTGATGGCTTACAAATACATACGTAAGAAGGATTACATTAGAAAAAAAAACAACATAAAGAAAAAGAGGGGTCGAACATGGGCAACTATTTGCCTGCCAAGCAGTTGTGCAACTTAAGCACGTCAAAAGGGAGAGGTGTAACAAAAGCCTCCCCCCCCCAATGTTTTTTTTTTTTGGCAATTTGAGATGACATTACTTCAGTTTTAAATTTCCCTAGAATTTGTTTTTCTTTTCAACATCATCTTCACATGGGAGCAAACACATGTTGTTCCTTATAGCAACGTACATAATGCTAACTTCACTGATTTTAAAGTGTAGCTTTGTAATGATTTTGTGAGCCTGTACGGACTATTTATACGTGGTGTGACATATGAAAAACAAACTAAGCCTCAGTCTCGCGAAAGTGGTACATCTGCTAGAATTACACATGTATGGCCTATGTGTTACATATCATGTTGCTAATTTCTTTGTATATCAATAAGATATCAGATAAAATATTGCTAAAAAAATCCACAACAACAGAAGGGTCACATTTGATATTGTATAAAATGTGCTGTAAAGTTCAATTAACTTTTGGTCGAAATATATTAAAGACTACCTTAGCACCTAAGAAAATGCTATAATACGCCTTGTTGTTTGTCAGTTGTAGGCCTATATTTGACCTCTATATTGGATACTTTACATACAAAATGTAACCTTCTCAGTTATCACTGGCAAATATTAGTTAGAACAGCTGAAAAAAAGACACGAAAGGCAAATAAATTTCAGAAAGTCCGCAACAGACTAACAAAGAAACAATGCTATAGCTAACCGCGTGCGTGCCTTTTGAACAGAAATTGGGTCTTTGCACCATTCTGTATTGTGATGTAAGCAGACTGTATTTTAAATGGCATTATGATTGAACTAATTGTGTCATTAGGTGTTATAACTCAAACAATCCCAAACGTTTTCGACAAATATCGATGGGCTATACAACCCTCTTACCTTCGACGGTTTAATTCTTACCTGTATACATAAAATAAAGAGGACGGCTGTCACGTTAACCTAATAACCAATTCTCTATTTGTTCGAGGTTAATTTCTGTTAAGTGGACATATTGCTTTTGAAGAATGCTTTTTAATTGATCGGCATCAAGTTCACTTAAAATTTAAAAAAAAAACGATCTGTCGAGACGAAAACTTTATTTATTGGATGAAAGTGAAAACCCCAATTGAAAAGGTTTGCAGAAAAAGGTAATACATTTCTGAAAAAAAGTATGTGTAAACCAGGGGCACAACCATCATTTTTGTAGTGGGGGGAGAGATGAAGATTTTATATCGTCCGGTGAAGGGTCTAAGGGAAGGGGCCTATTCCACTCTGTTAAAATGGAGACTGCTTAATACGTGATGCAAACTTTTTAAAAATAGCATTGTTGAAGAATGTTCTACTGCTTAGGGTTTACCGCACTTTCCGGTAGATATTGTTCTTTTACGTACTATTTTATGTAACATTCTGTCTGCCGGTGTGTGTGGGGGGGGGGGGAATTGAACTTCAGCCCACCTTGATTTTATTCTTAAGCTAAATCCACCCCCCCCCCCAACACGTACACACTAAGTTTACGTCATTGCGCACCTAGTGTAAAACTGTGGTATACATTTATTACATAACTATCATTATGGGATAGAAGCAAAGAAGTAGGACCATCATCTCGTATTTATATGACCAAAATGTCCGCAGAAAGAATTTTCATACTATTTATAACTACTACTATGGAGGCTATATATATATATATATATATATAAATATATATATATATATATAAATATATATATATACATATACATATATACATATATATATAAATATATATATATATATATATATATATATATATATATATATATATATATATATATATAAATATATATATATATATATATTATATATATATAGAGCCTCTATATATCTTTCCTTCCCAAACACCGCTCCAACCTTCGTAGAATAGTATCATATACATACATAAGCCTGTATAATCAATCTAAAGACTTTTCACTGGGACAAACATTCTGATCGTTGTTGTTGGGGTGGGACGCTGGTGAAACTCATTACCCCTTATACCCACCTGCCCATACCGCCCCTCCCTACTGAATATGCCACTCGATGTTTACATTCTGTGACTCAGAGATCTGCCTGAAAGTAATTTTTTTTTGAAATATTTGACGTAATAATAATATTTAACTTTCAATGACTTCGTTATTCATTCGAAACACTGTGTGAACTCGGATGAAATATAACAAAGATTTGAGATTTCAAACGACGACAATAAAAAAAAAATCTAAGCTAACAGTCAATTAAAAACTCGCTCATTGAAGCAAAAGTGAGAAAAAACAATATTCCTTTTGAACTGAAGTGTAAACTTGAAGATTTGATATTTATTAGATTTTCACTAAAACGTACGGTGTCATATTCACCTACAAAATGAGCGGGTCCAACCTAACTAACACCAAGAAAGTGTGAGTTTATCGACAAATTGTTGTCAAATCGACAAACGTCGTGTTAAAGTAGGCCGTTGTAAAGACCCCAACTCGCGAAAGCCGGCTATCAGGGTATTGAATTGGTGCAGTCCATTATGGTTAATTAGGTCACAGTTTGCTTTAGAATAAAAGGCCTACCGTAAGTCAATATTTTTGGTACAGGTCTTGCAGAAACGTCTGACGAAAGAATACATCTAGTGAATCGGCCTTTCCGTCTGTCAAAGGTCAACATTTAATTTTCAAGGTGAAGGTAGTTTTACTTTCTTGCTTTAGAGATTACTTCATGTTACTATTAAGAAATTCTATAGACCTAACATGTGTGATTCATTGTTCATGCGCCGTTTTCAAAGTAGTACCATAAACCATTACATGCACGTATTTTAAAACCTCCTGCAAGCAGGAACTCGCGAGAAGCCATCATTGGCTTATCAAAGCCGCAAGCTGACCGAAGTCAGTCTCATAACTATATAGTCAAGTTCAAACTAATTCATAACCAAATCTCTGTAATTTCAAGAACATCAACCATATAGGCATATACCGAATTAGGCCCACCGTACGCAGTTATCCATGGTGATGGGATGGGAACAATGGCGTGACAATGGAGGGGGAGAGGGTAGTCATGGCCTCCACCTCCATTGTTAGTCGGGGAATTTGTCTTGAGGAGAACCCCCCTCAAAGGGAGCCGCATTCAACGACCCCACCCCACTCCCAAAACCTACAACCCTGATTGAAAAAGAATAGATCCTCTGCAGCACGTCCATAAAGGATCATGCCCCTACCAAAGTTATAGTCGAGGAAAATATGAACTTTCCCACCCCCTTGCAGTCCTGTGTACGTCCCTGGGTGGGGAGATAAAATACGTGATCTCATTCTGTTCATAAACTCTCCAACTGCCCTACCCAACCCCACCCTATCCTTCCATCACCCCATCACCCTTTACCCCTAAGATTGGTTACGCTATACCGAACGGAAAAAAAATACGCTTGTTTGAAAGATTTTGGCAAGGCATCGATCTTTCCTTTATACGGACAACCCTGTGTGAAGCTGATGGCGGTGTTTGGGTCGGCGCGATGAATCTAATGAATTTTGTATGCTTTCATATCAATGTTTACAAAGAAACCGAAGACTTCATTCAATTCACGTTGGCTTTTTATTGCAAAAGAAGAAGAAAATAATAGGTCATCAAAATACAAAGAAAAGGGTGTCAAAGTGTATAATACATACTGTAGCTTGGTATAAAAAATGGGTTAAAGTGAGATGGCATACATTTTACTCGGTCACTTAGCAATGAAAACTGTTACACATAATATGCAACACGATGAACGACTGTATATACAGGTATATGTATATACACAACGTATAAACTGCATATATAGTATAACCGCATGTGGTGATTATAATGATAACAAGAAATGAATTAATAATTAAGTCATTAAGTCAGAAATGACTTAAAATTAATCTTAATTAGGAAGGATGTGAAACTTCTATCTGTCTCTAAAAAGACCCCTCCCATCCCAATAAAACAACAATAATGTTAATAGCAATAATAATAATAATTAATGAAAGCTAAAAATAAAGAACTCTTATAAATTTCGGCGTTTCTTAATTCACCTTTTTGAAATGATAAATATTTATAATTATAATATAATAATATTATATAATTGTTATTATTGGTATAAATATTAAAGATGTACATATATTATAATATTAATTAAAAATATGATTATGATTATATGATTAAACAAAACTTAGAGCAACTATCCACAATAATATCAAGCAGCTGCATATAATTTTGATTTCACCGTTTGGTCCATCTTACGCTTTCTCATTATAAAGTTAAGTTAAAATTCAGAATGCATATATTCAAATATAGAAAAGATATGATATACAGCTTGACAAATAACTGAAGATGGTTGGTCGTTTCATTTTATGACATCACACTGCGTGACATCAGGGTACATGTTTTTTAATTATTATTATGATTACTTTTTTAAGAGAGAGAGAAAGGGAGAGGGGAGGGGGTGGGAGGAGTGTGCAGGCGATTTTTTACTGCTTGTCTGTATACGGTTTCTTTACCATCTATATTTTACCACGTGGCATCAGGTAAGCGTATTATAAACCATTTTAGTTTATGTAACTCTACCTGTATTAAAAAACCCTTCGTTGTGTTATATACCTTTCACTCATTTGTGTATGTAGTATCAGGGAGTTGTTATGGAACTCCCTGGTAGTATACGGTTTCTCTTCTCACACTAACCAACCACGTCACTTATTTAATCTGTATATACTAGTGCGTGATTAATTAGGGTTCCCAATTATACGGGACACTTGTTTACTTCCTGTCACGAAAAAAGGCCTATATTTTATCTCAGAAGAATATTGCTGAAGAAATTAAAAAAATTGATAGACTTTGTAAAGACTTTTCACGAGCTGGAAGTTATCATAACGGTAAAATCGTTTGCCAATTAAAATATTCTTGGGTTAAAGTTGCAACCATTTTTACGTAAAATCGATAGCAACCGTAACGTTAGTAAATTCGATAAAACATAAATTATTCCTGAGATATCGTGCACGCAAGAACAATGAGTTGTTTGCAACCTCATCTGTCACTGTAATCATCACCACCCCCACTCCCCGCCCTTCCCCCTTTTTTCAGGTTTCATGTAACATCTTTTGAAGCATCGTATTTTTTGATAGCAAGTATTGCTTACCCCTAGGAGACATTTAGTAGGATGTCCGCTCTATATTCCAATTCATCAGCCCCCCCCCCCACCCCCCCCCCGCCCTTCCCACCTCCCTCCTAACTAGAAACTGTCATTTTCTTACGCATTTGTGTTAAAAACCCAGAAAAATAATAATACGTCGAATTATAGTCAACGAAGAATGTTTGGAATATATATTATATATCTTAAATTGATAATCGGTACTGGTCTCAAGTCTTTAAGTCGGAATAATGTTTTCCTAAAGTTTCAAAAGTACCGTTACCTGGGGATTCACTGAGGATCTCCGCCAAAGCTTTCAAAAATAATAACGATACTTCAATTACAAACAATTGTTTCAGTGAGAAAAAACAAAGCAAAAACAACAACAATAAAAGATCACAATGTATACCACCACATGCAACGCCTTTGTATAGACTGCTGATTCTGTTCGGAATTTTTTTTAAATCTTTTAATCTTCAAAGATGTGTTGTTGTTTAGTGTATTGCTCTCTCTCTGTAAATACATACAGACACCCTAGGCATGCCGCAACCCAGAGGAGAGGACATATTCATTGCACAGGTCTATCTATGTTAATAATTTTCAATGACTTAATGTTAGTAAGTCTGTGTAGGGCATAGACAAAAACGTCGCTCAAAGAGACTTTAACAAATTATACTTTAACAAGAAAAATGTGTAACACAGGTCTAAGGTCACGGCGTAGAAATGACACACGACCTTGAGTTTAGTAAAAGTTCTGCTGCTCTCTCCTCTACTGTGGTTCCATCGCTGCAACCCCCCTCCCCCACACATACTTCCCTGATCTTCCCTTTGGAAATAACACCCTCTTCAGTGCTAATGTATAGCCAATATGTCCCTTTCCACTATTCTCTAATGTAATTACTGAACCGCTCTGTACAGAAACTTAAGAGAAAAAAACAAAAAGGCAACCTCTCTGACGTCATTCTTAGTAACCGTTTCTGTAGTATGCCCAAGATGTGAATTTACCCCCCAAATTCGAAATCTTTGCCCCTTTTAACCAATTGACGCAAATGAAAACAGATTAGAACAAAAGGATGAAAATAATAAGCAGATTGACCATCTCCTCTTGGAAAGGCGATTATAAACTTGAAGAGATTTATATCAATTATCTAGATCATTTAAAAGCAGAATCCTGCTGACGTATTAGTTGTAACTAAGTCTCCCGTTCTGACGAGTACAACCCATTAGATTCTTTACTTCGTCAAGCTTAAAACGGTTCTTTTTTTTTGTCTATCAAGTTATTTCCGGATACTAAGGGTTAAAATGAACCTCTCCGTTTTTAAGCATTCCCCATCAATTACAGTTTATTTATTTACACCAACATTACAACCACCTCTTGTAATTTCTGCCACAAACAATGAATAACGTTACAAATTTAACAATTTAACAACAAAAATCATTCAATTAAATGAATAATGGCATGTTTATCCTATCCTGGATGGTGGCTAATTGGTGGAACATGGTCTCTCAAAAAAAAGCCAAAAAAAAAAGAAGGGAAAAAAATACTTAAATTGGGAAAAATCGTTCGAGCGCCAAATAGGCCACCGGCTCATGAAAGTCTTTTGTAAACATCTTAAAAAGCTATCAGGTTTACTACTTGCTTGCCTGGGTTTTTGTAACTAAAGCCTCAATTCCAAACATTGCGCGTAAAGTCGGTATGATGCGTCTCCAAAAATTCATCCGTGTTTTACTCCAAAATATAAACACATAAAAAGTACTTAACGGTGAATTTGCCTTTTAAACCACGAATTGAGAGCGGTCATAAAAGGCACGAATGACGGATATGTATATTGGCCATAAACGGTCGCATGAGAAATCCTTAAATTGTGCCTAATTTGTTGAAAGCTGGAGTTTCGTTGATGATTTGCGCGGCAATCTGTTACGCAGGCTTTACGATTTTACTAATAGCCAACGAAGTAAGCACCAGCACGCAATTTTCTGGTTCTCGTGTTAAACGTTTGGAAATTCGATCCTTGATCGAAAAGTGTTTTGGCGACATTTGAGTAAAATGGTTCATAAAAAAAAAGTATCTTAGCCACAAAAAAAAAAAAAAAAAAAAATGGAAAGAAAAGGGGAAAAAATGATGGGAGAAGCAGGAGACCTGTTAATGCTGCAAGAAATAGGACAAAAAAGAAAAGAAAAGTAAGAAGGATCAAGCCTTCATAAATTTGTCTTTAATATCGGTAGACTCTTTTGAAATTGAAAATATGCCACAGTGACACGTTTAATTGTGACCTGTACTGTAAACTCTAACAAGAATAGAAATATGTTGGCCTGTAAGTCTGTTTGGAGGATAAATGTGTAGTATTTTAAAAACAAAAATCAAGGGTTCGTACATCTCGATTCAACAGTCGGACAGATCATAGCAAGAAAATTGCTTTCATCTCACCTTAAAGAGTTTACGATGGTCCTAACTTTTATTCACGAAGAAGATTAAAAGTTTTAATAACTTTCAAATAAGTTTTCTATAAACATTGCGCAAGAACAAGAATTGACGAAATCAAAGTAGCATCCGTCCTTGAGATACAGAGGAATATATCTTCACGAAAGCGATTTTTTTTAAGATATGGAAATTTTTCTTTCATTATTTAATATCATTTTTAAATATTCAAAGGGATAAATTTTCAGGAAAGTTGTGAAGACAAATCTCAACTTTCACAGAAAGTAAAGAAGTCCAAAGGTTGTTCATTGCCGGAGAGTGTCAAAATGTTATGTTTTTCTTTAACGAATGAATGTTTGTTTTCTCAGAAGTTGGGTTCTTATGGAACGTATATTTCGTGACCTTTGGATTTCAAAGGTGTGTGTGTGTGGGGTGTGGGGGTGGAGGGGGGGGTAACAAAATCGAATTCCCCATACCGGTTTTTGGTAGGGGTACGAACCTTTATGGACGGACTGTAGGTAGATCAAAATGTTATGGAATTAGGGGTATGTCTGTGGGGTCGTCGAATGCAGCTCCCTTGTAACGGGGCTGGGGGGTTGGGTAGTGGTCCTCCCCCAGAAATACTGAAAGGTTAAACGTCCGATCGTGCATTTTGAGGTGTATTTAGACTATAAATTAGGTCTATAATTTGCTCTAACCGCAAGGTTGCGCTAATTAATACTTTTGAATTATGAAAGAAGGAAATTCCCATCTTGTATATTTTTTTCAGCGACCGATGATAGAGGGAGGATAGGGGGATAGGGGATGCCCCTTCCCGAGACCCTTTGCGCACGCCATAGCTGTGTATCTGAAGTAAAGTTTGCTGTTTTTATTATATTTAAAATGAGCCGTTGAGTTTGTACGCTCCAGCTTGAAAATCACCGACAATGCTTTGATTGCATATATACAACAGTGGCGATGTAACTTTTCTTCTTGATGTGGATCGTCTTTTCTGTTACAGACAGGTATCGGTAACTTTTCTTTATGTTATTTGAAGATACCCCCTCCCCCCTCTCATCGATCATCCCATTGTCCCCCTCCTCTCATCGATCAGCGCATTGTCCACATGGATTTGTTCATTCAATATCTGTGCGATTGGTTAAGAAAACAAAAGCATGAAGAAAAAAAGTAATGTCGATGTCGTTAAAACGACAGTTGTTAGCAGGACATTATTTCATCCTCCAACCCACCCCAACCCACCCCCACCCTTAATCAATGGTTAACTCACACTTCACAAACCTGCTAAGGTTACTTGCAGCTATGTGAAAAAAGACAATTTTGTGTAAGATGTTCGCCTGGTTACCTCTTCCTATCCCTCCGTTTTTCTTTCCGTCAACCCCCCCCCCCTCCCCCTCCCCGTTCGACTGAAATGTTATTTCGTTGTTCAGAATCAAGCACAGGGTATATCGGCAAACAGACATAGACTAATATTGCAAACAGTTTAGATAAAAAAAGAAACTTTTTCCTATTTTGGTGTCATTTTTCTTTGTTGTAAAATGAAACCAGTTTAGACATTAAATTGTAAATTATTTACTACAATCGGTACAACTCTCACGTTTAGGTCACAAGACACATGTCTTATCAAATTAATCCTCATCCGAGTTTGTTAAAGGAAAAAGGTTGTTTTCTGCGTTTCTTTCATCAACAACCAAAAAATAGAGGGCAGAGTCCAAACCTTCTCGTTCTCAATTTCTCCCTGATTTATTATAACATATCTGTTTATTTTACGTCAACACGGTCTTCTTTGTCTTCGGATCGTATCTGTGACTGTATTTAATGCGTTATGAATATCCGTACTTTTGATCCATACCTAAAGGGAAACTTTGTGTGTATGTGTATGTGTGTGTGTTCGTCGTATTAAATGGTTGAATATTTTACCTCCCAAAATTTTTACAACCAAAAATCTTTTAAACATATATAACCATGGAATACATCATATAAAACATTCGAGGTTTACAAACAGACTAATTGCGGGAATGGAACGGCCGCGGAAAACAAAACCTTTATCTCTCTTCCTTTAATTATCAGTCAACCAATTCGCCAGATTGTCTGCACGTTAAGAAATTTAACAGATTTTAGAAGACATTTACCGGTTCGAATCAGACCTTACGAGAGGAACAGTCGAATCTAAAAATTTTTCTCTCTGTTAACGTCTTGGAGTTGTCATCAGAATTAGACTAAGTGAAACATGCATGATACAATAAAGTTGCAGCTTACAATACCTAATATATATATACCCTGCTTTAGAGGGGGGGGGGGTTAAATAATAATTATTGGTCTGATTATACTTTAATATATGTGAAATCATTTCTGATTCAACATAGCATATAAGATTATGGTGTGTATATTTGTACATTTTGTGTTGTTACATTTGACTTTCAAAGAACGTTTGACATGGGATGGAAAGCAGGGATAATGGCTTTGATAAGAGGGTATGTCTTTATCAAAGGGACACTTACAAAATGGGTCATACATAAGGGCAATATGTACACCACCCCATGTATGAAGGAGGTCGGTGCTATAACAGAGAAAGAGATGGAACATTTTATTCCCACATGCATTATGCCTACATAAGCGTTAGGTGGTACGTCGCCTCATTGACGAGTCACAGTGCGCATGTAAATGACATCATACGTGATACGGATATGTCACGTGTTGAGTGCGTCACCGTGCATTTTCCGATTATATAAGAAATGGAAGAGGGCAAAAGAGACTCAAAATCCGGAATGTGGTTTATCGTTTAAATGTGCGTTTCTTTTTTTTAATTTGAAGGAATGCTTTGTTTTTTAAAACAGGACTCTGCATTATTTATTTGCTTTCCTCATTTGTGATGACATTTTTTAAGTTATATTAAACTTTCTTAAATACATGAAATAATAGAAATGATAACCTTTCCAAAAATGTGTATGGTCACTAAATCTGGGAAGGTTTTGAAATATCCGAATTCTTTAAATCGGTGTAGTACGTTCCGGGTGTGAAACGGAAGGTATAATTTTGTGGTAAATGTTGTCAAATCTGTTTGGTCGATAATTTTTCAATGAATCTATATCAGTCACTCAGTTATTAGTAACTGACTTTCAATGAATTCAATGTACTTGGATTGAAAGCTGTGGCGCAACCACGTATACTACGGGAGGAGGCTGGGTACAAAGCTATATACTACGTATGTCGGCTAATCCATGAGACCCCTTCCTAATGATAAGCATGAATAAACACCGA
This sequence comes from Apostichopus japonicus, assembly GCF_037975245.1. NCBI lineage: Eukaryota > Metazoa > Echinodermata > Holothuroidea > Aspidochirotida > Stichopodidae > Apostichopus > Apostichopus japonicus. Next base: position 12,079,191 of record NC_092565.1, read on the forward strand.
GTATTAATGATTCCAGATAATCATTGGTGCATTCAATCTTACCCCCGGTACAATTACTATACATGTTCGAAATCTTACCCTCCCTTCTTCACTCCGCCACCGCTCTTATTATCTGAATATACTTTATGTGGAAATGAAACAAAAGTATACTGTTTGGCAACATGTGTTCTTTTGAATGAACGAAATCCGTTAATTAAACAGAATAAAACATTATTAACGTCTCGTTGTATAACAAATGGACAGGTGGATCAGGAAGCTGCTTCAGGCACTGATATAGAGCGATCCTACAAACCTGCTACAGTCATGCTGCAGTCCTGCTACATGGATATGTGGTCCGTTACATAAGTCACTTTCTCATGAATGGTTACATGTTACGGTTGTTTGTTTTTTGCATGACCTGTTTGTGGGCCGACAGGAACAACCCTAGCAACCAGATTCGCTGTACCAGTTACCGCTCGATAACTATATTGAAAGTCCGTGAACATAGAGAGAGGAGGGGAAAACAGATCTGATAGTGCGAACCATTGGTGTCCTTGACTATAAGAAGTATTAACACATTCAATCTTACTGATAGGTAGTTAGCCTAATAACTCATTCAGTCCTTGCCTTAGTTTACTTTTACTTACGCGTTTCAAATTTGAATAGAATCAATGGGTTCATATTCAAACATCGCATTGGACTTATTCACGCCGGCGTAAATGGGAACAACAAATTACTTTTTGTCTCAATGGTTATGTCATTTTCTCCTCGCCCTAGTGAATTGGTACAAACTTAAAGCAACTTACTGGTGATGTGTTATATGGCCGATGGATCAGTGTAATGCTCTAAAGTTTGCCTATATATATAGTCTTCGGTGCTTAGAAGAGTAAAATATCAACATTTCATGCTAGAAATCCCACAAAATGAATTGTCATTGCGTATTTTAACCATGCACAGGTCCGTGTGCAACATACATGTGTAAACTTTTCGGCAACGGTTTTCCGAGCTTGGTAGTCCAATAACCGCGCATGGGCAGTGAATTAATTGTACGCCTCCCACCAAAAATCACGATATCTGGCCTTTAAATATAAGCCGGTAGCACATTTATATCTGTTAATAATGAGTATAATTTCGAGTAGACAGATATTTATTGAGAATGGCAAGAAGGCGCTGAGGGAGAGGTGGGAGGGTAAGGGGATCGGAGCTGGGGGGGGGGGTAGAAGGAGGAAATAGTTCAACGTTTGACTGTAATTTCCAGCAGCATATATACTTTTTATTTCCAAGTTGGCTTTATAGTGAAGTTACGAATTCAGAGTTAGCAAACGATATTTGACAAACATATATAGGTCAAAATTTTAAGCTCACACTGTATACTGTTTCTTTAAAATTGCATGATTGTCGCTAAATGTTAAGCCCTCTTGAGATGGACAAGGTTTTAATGCTTATATTCCGTAGTAAAGTATACAGTAGCTAATGCTCATGTCATTGTAACTCAAATCGACATTTATAGTTCGACGTACAAAAAGAACGGAAGGCTACTCGTGAATGGAATCAACCAGACGGAATTAAGAAGTCATTTGTTGCTATTCTGACTGTTATATCAACTGAGGCGTAACTTACCTCTGTGAAGACAATATCCGGAAATATCCAATCGTTAAAATAGTTTGACAAAACTAGACAGCGAGGTTGTGGCATATTCTGTAGCAACCTCTGATACGAACAGTATCATTTAAAATGAAGCTTGCTAGCAAAGTACATATAAGAAACCACTGTACAGAGATATTATATGTTAAAAAAGAACAAAACAACAACATACAAACAAATAAACAAATGGAAAGAAAGAAAGAAAGGAAATAAAGAAAATGCAAACCATTTTATAGTTCACATTGTTACCGTTCCGAAATAAGACGGAGGCATCGCTTACAACTGTCCATGGGTTGCATAGCTACGGGGGGGGGGGGGGGGATACCGTTATTACATTACGATGACATCACGAAGGTAATTGCTATAGGAGTTATTTGTCGCCATAACGATGTCATGGTTCATTCAGGCCTATATGGGCAACATTAGTACTGTTCTTTAGCAGTTTAGGGAACACCATGAACAAATTCCTTGTCTTTTCCTAGTTTCTAACTGAATAAACTCTTATTTTCTTGCACTTAGTTTTTAGGCAGCACGTTGTTACTGCCTCTCATCAGTACGATTATACACACTTGTTTTCCTGATCTCATGTCATGAGACACACATAATCACGATACTAATTTAAGAAATGTAGTGGAATACATACATATGCACTGTGCACGTGGAGACGTCTTGCTAAAAGTGTTGGCCTAATGACATCAGACATACCGTAAACTAACATGTTATTAGCGGAATAAAACTAGTCTGTAGACGACATTTCATATGTTTTTTTTCAAGTAAACCTAAACATGTTATAACCAAGGCGATGCTACTTCAAGCGATATTATTGAGCAGGCTGGCAACCAGTTTCGTATCCAATATTTCTAGTTATGACGTCACAGAATAAAATTAGTCTGTAGTCGACATTTCATAACTTATTTTCAAGCTAACCTAAACACGTTATAACCAAGGCGATGCTACTTCAAGCGATACTATTGAGTTTCGTAACCACTATTTCTAGTTATGACGTCACAAAATAAAATTAGTCTGTAGTCGACAGTTCATATCTTCTTTTCGAGCAAACCTAAGCACGTTATAACCAAGGCCATGCTACTTCAAGCGATACTATTAAACAGGCTGGCAACCAGTTTCGTAACCACTATTTCTAGTTATGACGTCACAGAATCACTGCATCCAACCTCAGTAGACCTCGTACCACACAGAGCCCTGATACGTATTTGCCAAACGTAGCCTAAAAGTATTGAAATTAGACTTTAAAACACCCTAAGAAAGATTTTTTTGCCATTTCTCAATTCATTACACTAATTAAAAGTTGTACTGGGATCGAGTCTCTCTCATACCAGGGGGTGTTATAATTTGGACTTCCATCATTGGATAATAGGTTGTCATAGGTTAGGGATTTCAGTCGTTGTATGTAAATCATGTATTGTATTGTTACGATTTACTCTTTATGCCGAAAGATGACTTCTTCACGGATTAGCGGTCAAAAACTTGAAGTAAAGATGAGTGGGCCTCACAGTTCAGTTTTAGCATCGATATTTCTCTTCGTTTAGTTAATTATTATTTACTCGACTTCTCTCTAAACCCTCCGTTTTAAGTCAAAATACAACATATTTGACTTATGTTGCATTTGGCCTGAAATACTGTAATGGATAAGAAGAGGTTTCTTGGAAACAAGACCCACCGATAAAGGCCCCTTGAAATAATTTTGGCTGTCTGAACAAAGTAATATGTGACGTAACAGCCATGTTTGTACTGTGAGACATTTGGGGGCCCTGTAGTAAGTTTCAAATGTCATTTTCTCCTAATCTGTAAAATTGATATGTATATGGTTCGGTGAAGTGTTGTTTAGTATTTTTCGAGTTAATATTATGCGAAACCTCTGGACTATTATTTTAACTGGGAATGAGGCCCTGTTACAAAAATACCGTAGGGATGTTAACGGTAGTACACATCAAACATCACAAAAAGTTTCCCCTAACAATTTGATTTTGTCTTTGTGTTCGATAAAACTGGTTAGAACTGGTGATTTTCGCAATAAGAGGATGGGGTGGGGATGGGGGTGGGGATGGGGGTGGGAGGGTCTTCCCTGATTCTTTTCTTTTCGTTACTTTTGGGATATTTTCTTTGTTACGCATGTAGACCCAGATTAGATCAGATACGTTATGTGATCATGAATGGTATATAAAAGCTGTGTCCAATCTGGAGTTAATGAACATAATTATACCTCATATACAAAGAGAAAAGCGCTCTACCCCCATTGGTATGATTTTGGGTAGAATTGAAAAAGTCGCGATTTTGGCCAAAATTTGAAAAAATGATAAGGGTATAGCCTTACAAAATAGTCAAATTTGGACCAAATATGGAATTTCTCAAATTTCTTTCAGTGTGCTTATGTGGATTCTTACAGCTTAGTTATGGATTTTCCTCGAGTGTCAAGTGAATATCCATGGAATTTTAAGCTTCATTTCGCCTTATTAATATCATAAGACTATGAATAAGATTTTATGGTAATTTCTTTTAAACGGGAAACAATATGAGCATAATAATACCTGATATACAAAGAGAAAAGCGCACTACCCCATTGGTATGATTTTGGGTAGAATTGAAAAAGTCGCGATTTTGGCCAAAATTTGAAAAAATGATAAGGGTATATTGCCTTACAAAATAGTCAAATTTGGACCAAAAATGGAATATCTCAAATTTCCTTCAGGGTGCTTATGTGGATTCTTACAGCTTAGTTGTGGATTTTCCTCGAGTGTCAAGTGAATATCCATGGAATTTTAAGCTTCATTTCGCCTTATTAATATCATAAGACTATGAATAAGATTTTATGGTAATTTCTTTTAAACGGGAAACAATATGAGCATAATAATACCTGATATACAAAGAGAAAAGCGCACTACCCCATTGGTATGATTTTGGGTAGAATTGAAAAAGTCGCGATTTTGGCCAAAATTTGAAAAAATGATAAGGGTATATTGCCTTACAAAATAGTCAAATTTGGACCAAAAATGGAATATCTCAAATTTCCTTCAGGGTGCTTATGTGGATTCTTACAGCTTAGTTGTGGATTTTCCTCGAGTGTCAAGTGAATATCCATGGAATTTTAAGCTTCATTTCGCCTTATTAATATCATAAGACTATGAATAAGATTTTTATGGTATTTTCTTTTAAACGGGAAACAATATGAGCATAATTATACCTGATATACAAAGAGAAAAGCGCACTACCCCATTGGTATGATTTTGGGTAGAATTGAAAAAGTCGCGATTTTGGCCAAAATTTGAAAAAATGATAAGAGTATAGCCTTACAAAATAGTCAAATTTTGGACCAAATATGGAATTTCTCAAATTTCCCTCAGGGTGCTTATGTGGATTCTTACAGCTTAGTTATGGATTTTCCTCGAGTGTCAAGTGGATATCCATGGAATTTTAAGCTTCATTTCGCCTTATTAATATCATAAGACTATGAATAAGATTTTATGGTATTTTCTTTTAAACGGGAAACAATATATGAGCATAATTATACCTGATATACAAAGAGAAAAGCGCACTACCCCATTGGTATGATTTTGGGTAGAATTGAAAAAGTCGCGATTTTGGCCAAAATTTGAAAAAATGATAAGGGTATATTGCCTTACAAAATAGTCAAATTTGGACCAAAAATGGAATATCTCAAATTTCCTTCAGGGTGCTTATGTGGATTCTTACAGCTTAGTTGTGGATTTTCCTCGAGTGTCAAGTGAATATCCATGGAATTTTAAGCTTCATTTCGCCTTATTAATATCATAAGACTATGAATAAGATTTTTATGGTATTTTCTTTTAAACGGGAAACAATATGAGCATAATTATACCTGATATACAAAGAGAAAAGCGCACTACCCCATTGGTATGATTTTGGGTAGAATTGAAAAAGTCGCGATTTTGGCCAAAATTTGAAAAAATGATAAGAGTATAGCCTTACAAAATAGTCAAATTTTGGACCAAATATGGAATTTCTCAAATTTCCCTCAGGGTGCTTATGTGGATTCTTACAGCTTAGTTATGGATTTTCCTCGAGTGTCAAGTGGATATCCATGGAATTTTAAGCTTCATTTCGCCTTATTAATATCATAAGACTATGAATAAGATTTTATGGTATTTTCTTTTAAACGGGAAACAATATATGAGCATAATTATACCTGATATACAAAGAGAAAAGCGCACTACCCCATTGGTATGATTTTGGGTAGAATTGAAAAAGTCGCGATTTTGGCCAAAATTTGAAAAAATGATAAGGGTATAGCCTTACAAAATAGTCAAATTTGGACCAAATATGGAATTTCTCAAATTTCCTTCAGTGTGCTTATGTGGATTCTTACAGCATAGTTATGAATTTTCCTCGAGTGTCAAGTGGATTTCCAGGGAATTTTAAGCTTCATTTCGCCTTATTAATATCATAAGACTATGAATAAGATTTTATGGTATTTTCTTTTAAACGGGAAACAATATATGAGCATAATTATACCTGATATACAAAGAGAAAAGCGCTCTATCCCATTGGTATGATTTTTGGTAGAATTGAAAATTCTAATATCATAAGACTATGAATAAGGTTGGAACCCTAGACATGAGTTTGTCTTGAGAACTAACCACTTCGCCAATGTAACTGTTGAGAAATAATGCTCAATTCTAATATTTAAGGTTCATAATGGAAGGAAAGAGGTATAAGAATATAAAAAGGAAAATTGCCCTCACTGGGGTTTGAACCCAAAACAAGGAGTTTGTCTTGCTATTCAGGCACAAAGCACTACCACTGCACCACTGTATCTGTTGAGAAATATATCGTTTTCATTTCCACAACAGTTGAAGATGTCATTACCCAACGGTTTTGATAAAATATAACCAATTTTCTGTACCGAAGTGGGTAGAGTAACTATTTTTATAAATGATCTAAATTCTTTGATTGCCTAGTTGCTAAAGTAACTCAAGGCAACGTTTCCTGAATCTGCTTAGCTCATTTCGCTGCGCGGTTGAAAAGTATTAATATACAACAACCAGTTAAAACAACAGTATCGGGCAGTATTTTATCACCCTCCGTTCCATTTTTGAAGAAAAAATTAAGATTAAACATTGAACACTTCTATCGTTTAGCATACATCTTCCGAGGAACAACACAAAACCGGAAAACATTTATGAATAACAAAGGTTTGATTTGAATGCTTTGAAATCACGTATCACTGGCAAGATGCGTCGAGCGCCCTCTCTAAACACTTCTATCGCTTAGCATGCAACTTCCGAGGAACAATACAAAACCGGAATACATTTATGAACAACAAAGGTTTGATTTGACTACAGCTTTGAAATCACGTATCACTGGCAAGATGCGTCGAGCGCCCTCTTTTACAAGGTTTGATAAAACGCCCAGTGACAGCTTTGACCAAGTTTCCCATTTTCCCCGGAAATTTGAAAATCCGATTATTTCCACCTTTAGCCTCTAAAACGATCGTAAATTATCTTTGCTATATTGTTATGGAATTAATACCATCGAAATATTTCGTGAAACTCTATAAACTGAGGCAAAAAGCCGTTATATATAGATAGGGGGGGTAAAATTTTGCTTACCTCTTACCCGTAGTTTTGTAAAACAAGGATTTAGTGTTACAATTTTATAGGCACCTCATAGAAATTGGCCTTCGGAGGCAAAAGCATGCCTGGATGAATAGTAACGATTTTATCCCTTCTGTAGAATCAGAAGGAACCCCTGATCCATATGCATGATTTTGGCAAGAATCGAGTTTGGATCAAAGATTGAAGAAATCACAAGGCTATATATGTATTGCCTTACCAATTTTGAGGATAAAGATCTAACTTCTAGATCTTTATCCCCAAATTTGGTAAGGCAATATATATATAGCCTTATACTCCTTGTCTAGGGTTCAATTCCCACAGAATGCATGTCTATGGTTCAAGTCCAGCCAGAGTCTTTTAATTTTCTGTTCTTTGGAGGACGTGGGAAGTATGATGGTAAGAAACAAAGTTTATTCATTGGGAACCAAAATGGTGTAATCGGTAGTTCCATATGCGATTAGACATTTCTGATCGGCACGGTTCAAGTCTAGGGTGAGTGATAGCTGGAAACGGTCTTTGCCCGGCACCCCTTCCCCTGACAAGGTTCCCAAGCGGCCAAGGGAATTCGCCGGCACCCCCCCCCTTGACAAGGGTTACAAAACTACCGTAGGGATGTTAACGGTGGTACAAATCAAACATCACAAAAAGTCTCCTCTAACAATTTGGTTTGTCATTGTGTTCGTTATAACTGGTTAGTACTAGTGATTTTGCGCGATAAGCGGATGGGGGTGGGAGGGGGGGTGGGGTTGGGGAGGGTCTTCCCTGTCGACATGGCTCTGATCTCTCTCTTTTGGTTACTGCTGGGATACTTTCTTTGTTATGTATGAGACATAAGATTCTCCATCCTTCAATCTGTAGCCCCAGATTAGATCAGACACGTTACGTGATCATGAATGGTACATAAAAGCTGTGTCCACTCTGGAGTTAATGGCTGCCCTCCTAGATGGTCTTGTCTCTTCTCTAATTTCATAAATAGATGAACCTCCTCTTGCAGTAAACAGCGAGAAAGTCTTGCTCGGGCAAAACTGTCAGATCAGAACCAACATGATGGTGTCGTTCCCTTCAACGAAACGCTTTACTTTTGTAAGTGTTGAATGATTCTTTAAAATGTGTCTTATTCTTGTCACAACCAGTTGTTACTATTTGGATTTTCATGTTCCCTTTTCAAAGCACTCATACTGACAGTACGAGCAGTATGAATAGCATGTTTTTATCTGATAAAGGTTTTAATAAAAACAGTCCAAATTTGGTGAGAATGAGTAATTAAGACCTATATTGCTTCTTCAATTTGTACAGAAATGTGTTTAAAGACTCAAGAGTCAACATGATTTCTTCTATTTACACATCAGGCAAAGAACAATCCCTGGAAGGCAGTGTGAAAACTGTTGAATAGAAACAGTTATGTATTTCATACTCTATTTCATTACATTATGAGACTGATAGAAAGTGCTTTAAAGCAAACATTATGCTCACAAATTGTCCTCAAATTTACATGAAGCTCACCAAGCTGCCTCTGAAGGGAGCCAATGCTCAACATATGCCTGCTTTGTCAAGATATAGCATATATTCCTAATACAATCCTCATCACATTACTACACAAGTCAAAGTAATACCATGTTCTGTTTGCAAATGTATCGAGACCACAACGACAAACTATGTTAACTTCCAGTGACATCGGTATTTAACTCAATGTCTTCAAAGTGAGGCCTGCTCACTTATATGGGACCACAGTACATATCTAGGTTTTCTTAGATTAGGAATTGGTAGTCATATATCAACGCTTCCATTTGTTAACGATTTTGACTTTTAACATCTGACAGGATCAGACCTATTGTACTATCTGACTGGGTCGCATTCAAACAGCTACCTTCTTTCATAGACCAATGCTTCCAATGGTAACATTCTGACCTATTGTACTATCTGACTGGGTCGCATTCAAACAGCTACCTTCTTTCATAGATCAATGCTTCCAATGGTAACATTCTGACCTATTGTACTATCTGACTGGGTCGCATTCAAACAGCTACCTTCCTTCATAGATCAATGCTTCCAATGGTAACTTTCTGACCTATTTTACTCTCTGACAGTGTCACATTCACAATGTTGCCTGTCTTCCATATATCAATGCTTCCAGAGCTAATGCAGCTGTTACTGATATCATGGTCCAATCAGGCTGTGTATCATATCAATGCTTGCATTGGTAATGTTCTGACTAATGTCACCCTCTGATTGGGTCAGATTCATGGAGCTGCCTGTCTCTCATATATCAATGCTTTCAGTGGTAATGTTCTGACTAATGTCACCCTCTGATTGGGTCAGATTCATGGAGCTGCCTGTCTCTCATATATCAATGCTTTCAGTGGTAATGTTCTGACTAATGTCACTCTCTGATTGGGTCAGATTCATGGAGCTGCCTGTCTCTCATATATCAATGCTTTCAGTGGTAATGTTCTGACTAATGTCACTCTCTGATTGGGTCAGATTCATGGAGCTGTCCATTGTTGAAGGGTCTTCTTCCTCCTCTGTGTCCATATCGAAGAGACGGATCCGTCGACCGTTGAGGAACAACTAGATGACAAAAAGAAGATGATACCTCAGATAAATTGACAACACTAATCAGGGTGACTTCCAGACAACTACTAAATGATACGTTCAACTTGAAGAATTGTCAGCAGTCCCTACCCAACAAACTTTACCAGGATCACATAAATCTGTTGATTGATTCATACATATTTTGTAATATATAATTCCAGTTAGCATTCCATAGATATGTAGAAACATAGCACTTCTAGGGGATTCTCTGTAAACCACAACACTGTAAAAGTCCTGTTCACACTCCAAAGTAAAATCGCGGGCAATGGGTACAAAACATCTTCATCGCACGCTGTACTTTTAACCACTTTTTTCCAATCAAGGATTTTTAAGAATGCTTACCACGCTTGACACTTTCCTAGATCCACTGACAGCAAACTTTAAAGCTCTCAAGTTTTCCAGCCTGTGATAGTGACTCACCAACTCTCCGGCATCTACCGTCAATCTGACGAAAGAAAGAAAAGAAACTGTGACCAAATTTAAAGAGCAAATATTAAAGAACTTATCCACACAGACCTGTACCACGCCATTTTCATCGCATCATCTAGCAACGAATGGGAGTTGTGATTGAAATTCTGCGTCTCTGAACCGACTACCCTGTTAATGGTTTAAGAAGTTACTTGATTGTTGTACCTAGCCTCCTAAAGAGCTTTTAAATTATAATTGTTAATAGATTCCTAAGTAATTTATGTTATATGCTTCAAAATATTTCAAAATGTAGAGTAAAGCTAGTAATACTGACAGAACTTATTCAATGGAGAGCATCGTGTTTAAAAGTGGTTAAGGCAGTGGACTTCTAGTCTAAGGCTTGCAGGCTTGAGTCCGGGCCAGATCATTACATTGTGTCCTTGGGTAAGACACTTTATCTCCATTGTCTCTCTTCACCCAGGTGTATAAATGGGGACCTGTGAGATAAAACTGTCAGCCGGGCGCTGTTTAGCTGCTGCCATGTGGAGGGATTGCCTCTATCTTTGACAGGTTATCGCTGACCGGGGTAATATTGTGATGCTCCTTGAGCATCGTTATCCGTGAATATGTCTGCACTCAATATTAAAATTAATAGATAACATCCATGTTTGTACACAGGGGGACAAAATGTGAAATAAAACATGTTTTTAGCATGGAATGTATATTCTATTTTATATTGGTTTGATTCTGCATTTTACACAAACTCTAACAACAGAGTAGCAAGAAATCAATGAAGAGTTTGGCTCAGAAAGGACCCAACATAGAGCTAATCATTCTTGTGATGTTACAGAGGGCAGCACACAAGCTCCTTAAACATACAAGATGCTTCCTAGCTGTTTGGGGGGAGTTGTTCTCACAAAGATCTCTCGTCATAAGCTAATGATGATAGTTGGCTTTATGTCTCCTTTAAATCAATGCCCCTGCTCATCGATGTCATTACTCAGTCCATGTTCCTTTAAATCAACTCCCTCAACCCCTTCCCCCCCCTCCCCCACACCTCCTAGCCCCCACCCAATCTCTCTGTAAATTACCCCAGTTCAAGTTCACTCACATGTCTTGACTTTCTGTGAGGACGGTTCCTTGGCTATTCGTTGGTAACGATGAAGTTTTATCGTCCAGACTACATATTGGGAGTTGGCAGAGGACAGAATCCTGAACGGTGTCATCGGCCTCTTGTAGAAGGATGGACAAGGTTGTATCATCGTAAAAAGCAGCGTCCAGTACCCGGTGCTTCTGACATCTACCGGTAAAAAGACAAAATTGATATTATCTAACAATTTCAAACAGAGATTTTTACAAAAGAAAATTAAGCAATACCTGATGCAGCTGATTACTTTTGATAACCATATTCCACTACCATGAGATACACTCGACTATCGGAGTCTGATATCCTGAATAAAGCTCTAGAAAGGCTTTTCTCTTCCCAAAAAGATTTAACGCCAAGAGCAAATTCAGCCCTAATTCTTTTTATGCAAAGTAGGGTGATAGTTGGTACATCTGCAATGGATGTATGATAGGTCTAGCTATGTGTGGATATTGCTATTGACAAGCACCGTCCAATTATGATTCGAAACATTTGTTGTGCCAGTTAAGACAACTAACTCACAAACGAGTAATTGCATAATTAATGACAACAGTAATTATCACAGCTACGGCTATTGTAAGTTTGTATTTGCTTTCTCTGCAGCAGTAAATAACATGATTTTAGTCAAACAAGTTACTCATGTGATTTGTTAAGTATCCTGTGCATTTGAAGAAAAATTTGGACTCTTAATGGCTATTCAGCTGTTCTTGCCGAGCTTGTGGGGCTAAATATGCGGCCATCGATCATATTTGTGTTGAAAATGGTCATGTCATTTTGACTAAAGTTTTGTAGTGCAACTTAAACTGTTGCTTGTGTATCCCATTTTGCATGCTTGTGTTTTTAAAATGTAAGCCATTTGGAAGGAAGCTTGGGGTGATGGGGAAGGGGGGGGGACGAGGGGGCACGTGCAACCATGGCACCAATGGCTACGGACCTGTTCCTTAATATTGTAAAATTGAAAATTGCAAAAGGAGAACCAACCACACATCACAAAATACAAAAATTAAAGAGAGAGGCTTTACCTGTTCACTGATGACTGCGAAACAGTCGACTGGTTCAGAGAACTGCCAAGTACACCAAATTGTAACCGGACTAGCTGAAGATTTGGACTAGAAAAGTAAAAGAAAACAACACAAAACTATTAAATAACAATACCTGATAACATTTCTCATAAACAGGCTGTCACAAACGTTTCTGGTAATCACTGCACTTGATAGGAGAGGGGGGTGGCAAGGGGGGGAAGAGGAGAGGCAAAAAAATGTTGTGATTAAGACTATAGATGCAACGCTATTTGTTCCTAGATAAACTTATCCCATTTGAAGCTCACTTTCTGACACACACTGACAGCTTCATTCACGCCATATTATTCTTCAGAATTTCAAAAGACGGTGATAATTCTTTCTCAGTATTTTTAGCAAACTTATATAACGTTTTGTGTGAAACGTTGAACAATAGTTAATCAAACCTCTGACACTTTTCATCCGGAACAGCTGAACGAGTCGATATATTATTCTGGCGAGACTATACTGCACTTTTCTTAACTCGTACACACAATGTTAACAAAACCAAATATTTCAGGATATTGGATATTTCTTGATTAAGATAAGTAAATCAGGTGATTTTGGCTAAGTGTCTTTTAATGGTTTCAGCTTTAAACCTCTTTACAGAAACAGGAACTTTTCTTTGGGGGGGGGGGGATTTATTCATAAAAGCTTTAGTGAAATTCAGGGGCATATTTTCTTCTACAGCATTACAAATATCAATGGAAAGTTGAAGAAATGGGTGATTTCAAACCTGATCGCAACATGACGATACACTACTTTAAACGATGAATTTTTCTTTTTTAAATATCCTGCATCTGGAGACACTTGTAATAGTACTACAGAAAAACCAGATGTTATTGACAAACCTTTGAGTTAATGAATGCTTCATGAAGTACAGACTATCAACTGGAGGTTTACTATCGATGAATACCGTGTACACTAGATTACCATCAGAAGGAATGTGTCTGGAAAGAAAATGGAAACCAAGCATTTACATGAAAAAAAATGCCGTAATAATGATTCCCACCCAATCCTATCTATGAACACAGTTTAGGCTTTGCTCCCTAATATTCAAACTTTTTTGCTTGGTGAACCCAATTTCCACCTTGATCATGTTGGGGACCTTCAAGTGGTGAATGTTGTGGCCTGGGGAAGGGACGGAAGGGGAGGAGGTATTCCCCTCACAAACGAGAATTATATGAATAAGGGTGCTTAGTAGCAAAATGGTGTTATCTTTTGCAACTTTTGAAGTAATATATGTTCAAGATTTTACTCCTATCCTTTACAAAATTTCAACAGTGTTTTTATTCCTCCAAAAGTTTTAATGATCCTCCTGAGTAAAAATTGTTCCTAGTGTTAAGTAGAAAAATGTTAGTAAAAGTCATTTCAGTTGGCAATATGGACAAGAATATTCACTGAATAATTTGGAAATCCAATTCAGGTTTGTGCTTAACACCATGGCAAGTTTACTCTAGTTATGTGAAATTACTTGGGTATTAGTTGTTACACTTCACTATAAATGTGTTTCATCACATCATGTTCATGTTACAGAATATTTAAGCATTCTGTGTAGTAAGCCAAACTTGAACACAGTTGCAATATTAACATTTGCTTACTTAGTCATTTCATTCAGCACTCTCTAAAACATTTCTACATTAATTCTAGCTCATCATTGCCCTCCCCCCTATTTCTCTCCTACCCTCCCATCAACCAATAGTCTTCCCCACACATATCTTTCCACTCCTTAAATTTCTATTGTTGGTCCTTGCATGTATTGCATATTTGTAATAACTAAATTTATATTCTTACTGGACCATAAATTGCTGGTATTTACTGCTCAGGCTCTCTGGAGTTTCCACGGATTTATAAAGTGGATAGACGTCCTTGACAATGACAGACTGACCACACATATGCTGGAAGAACAAAATACCATCCACAAAAATAATCATAATAATATTAATAACAATGAAACAATAACATTCAAGGACAATAGAACTAGACAATATAAAAAACAAAGAATTAAAAGTCAAAGGTTCTACAGTCACAACAAATTGTTACTTCTGTTGTTTTTATTAAAACAAAACCAATCTGACTAAAGCAAATCATTAACAAGTTTTGAAGAGTGGAGGACTTGCTTGGCTAAAGCAGTGCTTAATGGACATGCCATGTGTTTCCAACTGAGCTGTCCAGCCCTTCAACTATTGGAGCCAGCTTCTTCTTGCCAATCCACCCCCTGCTAACAGTGATCACTAATATGGAACCATTGCTGGACCAAATATTACAACATTGATTGTAAACTTTCAAAATAATTTGAAGCCATGTGGAACACGAAATGTACATGTTAGAGTTCTAAGAGAAGATGAAATAGTGCAATGCAGGGCTGAAAGAATAAGGTACATTACTGTAGCTAAGAATAAAATCATTTCACCCCATGTAGCAATATTTCTGGTTTTGTCTCCATACACATATTTAAATGTTCGTTGGTACCTCTTTATTGCAACATAAGAATCTACCACCCTTGATTAAACACAAGATGAAATTTGGTAGTTCTAGTCATACCGAACAATATCTCCATTAAC
Organism: Apostichopus japonicus; assembly: GCF_037975245.1. Lineage (NCBI taxonomy): Eukaryota > Metazoa > Echinodermata > Holothuroidea > Aspidochirotida > Stichopodidae > Apostichopus > Apostichopus japonicus. Next base: position 12,094,192 of record NC_092565.1, read on the forward strand.
ATCTATTGGCAGACGTGAAGTCTTACTTTTTGTTTAATACGGCCTAATACAGACAAACAAATACTAAATAAGAAATTCGATTAAAAATATAAAAAAATACTCACCCCTGTCTTTATAAGGACTTCACTGACAGTTTCTATGAGAGCATCGTGGAGTTGAAGCAAGGACTTCTCTCGATGGTTGGGAAATATAAACATGCTAGATTTGACCTCTGGATGTGCCTCTAGGAAGTCCAGCCAGGGGTTCGAAGACCCAGTGAAAGGGTGAGAGAGGTCCTCTTTCTTAAAATATTGACCAACATGTTCAAGAGTAAAACCAGACTTGGTCTCTGAGAAATCCTAGAAATTTGCAAAAAGCAAGAGTAAGTTATAGATCTTTATGAAAAAACAGTACATCATGAAATTTAAAAACAAAAATACAACAATTTTAAGGGCTACATCACTACACCTTCACCTTCTTATTAATGAATTATTAATAAAATTACTGAATAAATTATGGAGCAAATGAAGCATCCACTATTAAGAATTATTTTACTTAAAACATTATCCCTTTCCTGCTCTTGATCAAAGTTAAACGGATATTCGGTGGCAGAGAACGTGATGCTAATATGGAGAAGAAACATATTGTACACGGTTAGTTAAAAACCCAATCTCAAGAAGCTTGTCTCTAACTCAAGGAACTGAATGGAACCTATTTTAACTGACTAATCCCACGATTCTTCTCTGGAGTTTATCACAGTAGGTTGTCTATGACGTACCTACAGCAAATGTGCTTCAAAAGCTTTGACTTTCCTATTGTAACTTGTCTTATTGATTTATCCATTGAAAACTTGATACATTTGGGATGTGCTCTTAGCTGTCCATGTATTTGGAATTTGATCAAAAAAGCAACCTTTCTTGTGGAAATATTGTTTGCCTCTGTGAAATTAAGTGGGCTAAAGGTATTGAAGAAGAAATTAACAAAAACCTTTTTCAGCTGAATTTCACTCATAACAACATTTAATCTACTGTTGCCAGATGCATTCACAAAATACCAGCAACTGAAAATTTGCATCTTTGCCGTAAAGTTGCTACCAGGACGTGGTCTTTGACCGAAAGATGCAGAAAATTACCAGTGTTTGTTAATTAATCAATCAACCTTAGCCATCGGAATATCCCTCTATAGAATAGACTATCACACAAAAACGATTTACAGCATTGCCAAAGACAAGAGAAATTAATAAAGTTATATTTGCCGGTTCATTAACAAACATCTTCAATAATACCCACTGCTATGTTTCTAAATGTATCAACCATTATATTAATTGAAAATGTTTCATCACCTGAGAAAAATTTTCTTCCAGGAAGTCAGCCACAAAGTTAATGTCTTTCTGATACATCTGTTAACGAACAAACGAATAGCGAAACATGAATTTTTCTTCTCACAAAGCCTAGTTTTGTCAATAGGTTTCCGTGACGAGTGTGTAAAAACTCCTGTTGTGTTTTCAAGACACTTTTACAAAAAAAAGCACACACCCATTTTTGAAACTGGCTCACCTAAAAATACTGTAAATCACTTTAAAACTTGGAAAAGAGCACAGAAATTTATGGCTAGAATAAGGATTTGAACCAGTGACCTCTGGGTTACAGACCCAGTGCTCTACCACCTGAGCTAACTAGCACTTAGTTGGTAGCGATTCCTATAAAGCCAATGACATGCTGGGGGCCACCTACCTAATTACCTACCTACCATAGGCGTAGGAGGCGGGGAGACTGGGGGGGCTGCAGCCATCCCAACCAAATATTATTGTGAAAATTTGGGCAATATGCTGAGAATGTTTTGGGCACCTACTGAAAGAAAAATAAATTGCAATGTGTTTTTCAATGGTCAAACTTATTATTATTATTATTGTACCTGCTTCCCCAAAAGTTATAACCAATATGGAAGGGTAATAACACAGCATATGATTGTATGTAATTGGCATGCGATATAATAACCGATGCATGCCTATATGATATGTATATTAAGATGTTGAACCGATGCGAACCGCCCGAAAAAGTTTGGTTATATTTTTCAGGCATTACAGCCCCCCAAATCAAATTGAGCTCCTACGCCTATGCTACCTACCCAAAATACAACAAAATTTAGAAATATAAAACACAGATCACCAAATAAAATCTTCTAACCTTACTGACTGCTGGGATAACTGGTTCTTCCATCATTCTCATCATCTGGACAAATAACCATCTGAAAAACGCTTTAAAATTCTTCAGACTATTTTCGATGACTCTGAAGAAGAAAAAAAAATGATGAGTTTTCATTTTATCAAAACTGTTTCGTATGTTTGTTTTTCATCCAGTAGTTTAAAAATGATACAAGGTTAATATGAACTACTGCCCTCATTTTTCCATGAAAATCCGTTGTTATAGAAAGGTACGTTTCAAAGTGCTTATCCTGCAGCAATTGTTCTTTATAATCCTGTATTTTCACATGATTTGCCACAAATTCTATACCAAGCATGACCTCACAGCTAATTCCGCTAAGTTTGATGCTGTGTGGTTTTGACCAAACCTGTTGAATCTGCTCCAGAATCAAACCCTTTGCCTACTCCATTGGGGATGAGGGGAGGAGTTGGGGAGGGGGAATGGGGGAGGGGGGTAATAATGACAGTGCCAATACCTCTCTTACCAATGTTGCTCCACAGCTACACCCAATTTTAGACAGAGGGTTGCTGTCATATCACTCCTATCTAGTTCTGCAAAACTTGTCAAATTGCAATCTCTGGCTCCAGATTATACGGTACTGTGAGTTGATCGCACCTACAATTTCGTTTGTGATTATTGAAGAAGGGATCCTATGAGACATGTCCTCGAGGTTTTGAGTCAAACAAATTTGTATATAGGCACCTTAGCTTATGTTTTAGGAGGCAACTCTTTTCCTTCTGCTCAAGTGGAAACTTGAACTAGCCAATCACCCAGGGTGTCTGTACGCCTTTTCATCCGGCGTGTTTGCATGCTTGTGAGCTGTTTCATGCGATTGCGGTTACTTTGAATTAGAGACCAGTAAAACGTTACATATTGGGCACATCAGGACTGATACGACGAAACCCTCTGTACAAATGCTGGAGAGTTCTGTTCAGTGAATACATCTGAACAAGGATCTTAACCTCTCATCCTGCCTTGAGTTGATATGTGAACTAACTGCTTAGCTGTTCACACATCTGTATGGATTCTCAATATGTGAACTGACTATTATGCTGTTCACCTATCTGTATGGATTCTCAATATGTGAACTGACTGCTATGCTGTTCACACATCTGTATGGATTCTCAATATGTGAACTGACTGCTATGCTGTTCACACATCTGTATTGACTCCCAATATCTGAACTGACTGCTTAGCTGTTCACACATCTGTATGGATTCTCAATATGTGAACTGACTGCTATGCTGTTCACACATCTGTATGGATTCTCAATATGTGAACTGACTGTTATGCTGTTCACACATCTGTATCGATTCTCAATATGTGAACTGACTGTTATGCTGTTCACACATCTGTATGGATTCTCAATATGTGAACTGACTGCTATGCTGTTCACACATCTGTATGGATTCTCAATATGTGAACTGACTGTTATGCTGTTCACACATCTGTATCGATTCCCAATATGTGAACTGACTACTAAGCTGTTCACACATCTGTATGGATTCCCAATATGTGAACTGACTGTTATGCTGTTCACACATCTGTATGGATTCTCAATATGTGAACTGACTTCTATGCTGTTCACACATCTGTATGGATTCCCAATATGTGAACTGACTGCTTAGCTGTTGACACATCTGTATGGATTCTCAATATGTGAACTGACTGTTATGCTGTTCACACATCTGTATGGATTCTCAATATGTGAACTGACTTCTATGCTGTTCACACATCTGTATTGACTCCCAATATCTGAACTGACTGCTTAGCTGTTCACACATCTGTATGGATTCTCAATATGTGAACTGACTGCTATGCTGTTCACACATCTGTATGGATTCTCAATATGTGAACTGACTGTTATGCTGTTCACACATCTGTATCGATTCTCAATATGTGAACTGACTGTTATGCTGTTCACACATCTGTATGGATTCTCAATATGTGAACTGACTGCTATGCTGTTCACACATCTGTATGGATTCTCAATATGTGAACTGACTGTTATGCTGTTCACACATCTGTATCGATTCCCAATATGTGAACTGACTACTAAGCTGTTCACACATCTGTATGGATTCCCAATATGTGAACTGACTGTTATGCTGTTCACACATCTGTATGGATTCTCAATATGTGAACTGACTTCTATGCTGTTCACACATCAGTATGGATTCCCAATATGTGAACTGACTGCTTAGCTGTTGACACATCTGTATGGATTCTCAATATGTGAACTGACTGTTATGCTGTTCACACATCTGTATGGATTCTCAATATGTGAACTGACTTCTATGCTGTTCACACATCTGTATCGATTCCCAATATGTGAACTGACTGCTTAGCTGTTCACACATCTGTATGGATTCTCAATATGTGAACTGACTGCTATGCTGTTCACACATCTGTATGGATTCTCAATATGTGAACTGACTGTTATGCTGTTCACACATCTGTATGGATTCTTAATATGTGAACTGACTGCTATGCTGTTCACACATCTGTATGGATTCTCAATATGTGAACTGACTTCTATGCTGTTCACACATCTGTATCGATTCCCAATATGTGAACTGACTGCTTAGCTGTTCACACATCTGTATGGATTCTCAATATGTGAACTGCCTGCTATGCTGTTCACACATCTGTATGGATTCTCAATATGTGAACTGACTGTTATGCTGTTCACACATCTGTATGGATTCTCAATATGTGAACTGACTTCTATGCTGTTCACACATCTGTATGGATTCTCAATATGTGAACTGACTGTTATGCTGTTCACACATCTGTATGGATTCTCAATATGTGAACTGACTTCTATGCTGTTCACACATCTGTATCGATTCCCAATATGTGAACTGACTGCTTAGCTGTTCACACATCTGTATGGATTCTCAATATGTGAACTGACTGCTATGCTGTTCACACATCTGTATGGATTCTCAATATGTGAACTGACTGTTATGCTGTTGACACATCTGTATCGATTCTCAATATGTGAACTGACTGTTATGCTGTTCACACATCTGTATCGATTCCCAATATGTGAACTGACTGCTTAGCTGTTTCTGACTTTGTTGTATCGAATGATATTGACATTTTAGCACTAACTGAAACATGGCTGGGAAATGTGACTGACAGCTCTGTAATAGGTAACCTTGTCCCTACGGGTTATGAATTTGAGCATGTCCCCCGTTCCACCGGAAAGACTGGAGGAGGGGTTGGGTTGCTGTTTAAATCTGGATTATCACTAAAGATTAACACCTCGACTAAGGATAATCTCTACACGCATTTTGAGCATATGGATTGCTGTATCAGCACTGGTGATTTACAATTTGCATTAAGTGTTATCTACCGACCCCCTCCCTCTTCTAAAAATGGATTCAAGAATTCTATATTTTTTGATGAATGGGCACTTTATCTAGAAAGTATTACAGCCATGAAAGATCGTGTGACCATCGTTGGTGATTTGAACTTTCACCTGGATAACCCTAATGATGTTGATTCACAGAAGTTTTCTAGACTTTTAAATGTCCATGGTTTAAAACAACATGTCGTTGGTGCAACTCATCGTGCTGGACATACCCTGGATGTAGTGATAACCCGAGAACACAGTGACATACTGTATGGTTCACCATCTATTGTTGACGCATGTCTTGGTAATATGAATGGAAATTTGACTTGTGATCATTACGCTGTAAGTCTCAACATCAATACGCATAAACCAGATCACATTCGCAAAGTTACAACGTTCAGAAAGTTTCGTGATATCAATGTTCCTGATTTTATCGATGACATCAAACATTGTGAAACCTTAATGAATGTCAATCAGTCGGTTGAGGAGCTAGTGGCTGCCTACATTAATCATTTGAGCAAATTAGTTGATCGCCATGCACCAGAATGTACCAAGACAATTACTTTACGACCCAATACCCCATGGTACACAGACACACTCAGACATGCAAAACATGAACGAAGAAAGGCTGAAAGAAAATGGAGGACGACTCGTCTTACTGTCCACTGGCAAATTTATAGAAACCAATGTAAAGTTGTTAATAAACTTCTAGTTCAAGAAAAACGGAACTATTATTGCAACAAAATTGCGGAATGTGGCAGTGATCAAAGACGACTTTTCAGTCTAACCAAAGACTTAATGGGTGAACCAAATGATGCCACATTGCCATCAGACACATGTGTTGAAAGTCTTGCTAATCAATTTGGTGAGTTCTTTATAAACAAGGTAGCAGCTATTCGTGAGGAATATGATACTTGTGATGCCACGGCCAGTGTAGACGTAATGGCAGACGATAGTATTTTTGGTGGTTGTCCTCTAGAATCTTTCTCTCCTGCCACCGAAGAAGAGGTACGGAAGCTAATTACAAGCTCCCCAACAAAGTCCTGCAACTTGGATCCTATACCTACCTGGCTATTGAAGCAATGTGTCGATGCACTCCTGCCAATTATAACCGCCATCATAAACCAATCACTGATTGAATCAAAGGTGCCGTCTTGTTTTAAGCGTTCTATTGTTAAACCACTGCTCAAAAAGCCTGGTATGAATAAAGAAGTGTTTAAAAACTACCGACCTGTATCAAATTTACCTTTTATATCCAAACTTTTAGAAAAAGTTGTTGCAATACGCCTTCAACATCACTTAAATGCCAATGCTTTGCATGATAATCTCCAATCTGCATATCGCCAGTACCATTCAACTGAGTCAGCTTTACTAAGAGTACATAACGATATTGCTGCAGCTCTTGACAAGAGGTCCCAAACAATGATGGTCATGTTGGACCTATCGGCAGCCTTCGATCTTATTGATCATGAGATCTTATTTAATCGTCTCCAACATACTTTTGGAATTGCGTCAAACTCATTAAAATGGTTTAAATCATATTTTAGGGACAGAATGCAATGTATACAAATTGATAATGTTATATCTGACGAGAAACAGCTAAGATTTGGGGTGCCACAAGGATCTGTACTTGGTCCTTTGATATATTGTATGTTTACCCGTCCAGTTGGAGAAATAATTCAGCGCCATAACATCAACCATCACTGTTATGCTGATGATACACAATTGTATTTGAATTTTGGTGCCCTTGAGTCCTGGAATGATGTATCTTTAAAGGTCCAAGCATGCCTTTCAGATATAGTCAGGTGGATGCGGGTTAATTGCTTGAAACTTAACCAGGACAAAACTGAGTTCATTGTATTTTCACCAAAATTTCAGGGTAATGCTATTCAAGACTTGTATATAAATATGGGACCTAACACCATATGTTCAGTTCCTAAAGTAAAGAATTTAGGTGTATATCTTGATCACAATCTTACCATGGATAATCAAGTTGACTCTATCTGTAAGTCCTGTTATTGGCAGATCCGGAATATTGGCAAAATTAGAAGGTATATCTCAGATGATGCATGTAAGACTTTAATCCATGCCCTTGTGACATCAAAACTGGACTACTGCAATGCCCTGCTATATGGCCTGCCTCACAAGCTAACCGATCGCCTTCAGCGAGTTCAGAATCGCGCTGCACGGCTTGTGAGTCGCACTCGTAGACATGAGCATATTACACCCGTATTACGTGACTTACATTGGTTGCCGATTCATTGCAGGTTCAATTATAAGATTCTGTTATATACATATAAGTCACTTAATGGTTTAGCCCCTATCTACCTCTCTGAATTAATGCATAAATACAAGCCTACTCGATCTCTACGCTCAGAATCCAAGTCCTTACTTACCAAACCTGTCATTAAAACTTCTACATACGGAAACAGGCGTTTCGATTACTCATCTGCGACATTATGGAACAGTTTATCGGAGGAAGCTAAGTGTGCCAAAAATATAGATGAATTTAAAAAACTAGTCAAAACCTTTCTATTTAGATCTGCATTCCATTAACTGTGTTTTCTATACTATTTATTGTCACATTATTACTACGCATTTTCCATTTTGCGTTTTTGCGTTTATAGCGCTTTTAAATTTAAAATTGTTGTCAGATTTATATATATTTTAAATTTTAAGAATTTGTTTGTATCATTTTCGCTTTTACATTTGCAGTTTTTATACAATTTATTGTCAGTTGGTATTTAACAAATTTTCTACCCTTTTTGTACCTTACATTATCGATTTATATATTTGTATATCATGATTGTTTGTATTTTACTGTAAAGCGCCTTAGAGCAATTTCTGATTGGATAAGGCGCTATAGAAATTTTGTATAATAAATAAATAATAAATAAATAATTAGCTGTTCACACATCTGTATGGATTCTCAATATGTGAACTGACTGTTATGCTGTTCACACATCTGTATGGATTCTCAATATGTGAACTGACTGCTATGCTGTTCACACATCTGTATGGATTCCCAATATGTGAACTGACTGCTTAGCTGTTCACACATCTGTATGGATTCTCAATATGTGAACTGACTGTTATGCTGTTCACACATCTGTATGGATTCTCAATATGTGAACTGACTGTTATGCTGTTCACACATCTGTATCGATTCCCAATATGTGAACTGACTGCTTAGCTGTTCACACATCTGTATGGATTCTCAATATGTGAACTGACTGTTATGCTGTTCACACATCTGTATCGATTCCCAATATGTGAACTGACTACTAAGCTGTTCCCACATCTGTATCGATTCCCAATATGTGAACTGACTGCTTAGCTGTTGACACATCTGTATGGATTCTCAATATGTGAACTGACTTCTATGCTGTTCACACATCTGTATGGATTCTCAATATGTGAACTGACTGTTATGCTGTTCACACATCTGTATGGATTCTCAATATGTGAACTGACTGCTATGCTGTTCACACATCTGTATGGATTCTCAAAATGTGAACTGACTGTTATGCTGTTCACACATCTGTATGGATTCTCAATATGTGAACTGACTGTTATGCTGTTCACACATCTGTATGGATTCTCAATATGTGAACTGACTGCTATGCTGTTCACACATCTGTATGGATTCTCAATATGTGAACTGACTGCTATGCTGTTCACACATCTGTATGGATTCTCAATATGTGAACTGACTGTTATGCTGTTCACACATCTGTATGGATTCTCAATATGTGAACTGACTTCTATGCTGTTCACACATCTGTATCGATTCCCAATATGTGAACTGACTGCTTAGCTGTTCACACATCTGTATCGATTCCCAATATGTGAACTGACTTCTATGCTGTTCACACATCTGTATGGATTCTCAATATGTGAACTGACTGCTTAGCTGTTCACACATCTGTATCGATTCCCAATATGTGAACTGACTGCTAAGCTGTTCACACATCTGTATGGATTCTCAATATGTGAACTGACTGTTATGCTGTTCACACATCTGTATCGATTCCCAATATGTGAACTGACTACTAAGCTGTTCACACATCTGTATGGATTCCCAATATGTGAACTGACTGTTATGCTGTTCACACATCTGTATGGATTCTCAATATGTGAACTGACTTCTATGCTGTTCACACATCTGTATGGATTCCCAATATGTGAACTGACTGCTTAGCTGTTGACACATCTGTATGGATTCTCAATATGTGAACTTACTGCTATGCTGTTCACACATCTGTATGGATTCTCAATATGTGAACTGACTGTTATGCTGTTCACACATCTGTATGGATTCTCAATATGTGAACTGACTGCTTAGCTGTTCACACATCTGTATGGATTCTCAATATGTGAACTGACTTCTATGCTGTTCACACATCTGTATCGATTCCCAATATGTGAACTGACTGCTTAGCTGTTCACACATCTGTATGGATTCCCAATATGTGAACTGACTGCTATGCTGTTCACACATCTGTATCGATTCTCAATATGTGAACTGACTGTTATGCTGTTCACACATCTGTATGGATTCTCAATATGTGAACTGACTGTTATGCTGTTCACACATCTGTATCGATTCCCAATATGTGAACTGACTACTAAGCTGTTCACACATCTGTATGGATTCCCAATATGTGAACTGACTGTTATGCTGTTCACACATCTGTATGGATTCTCAATATGTGAACTGACTTCTATGCTGTTCACACATCTGTATGGATTCCCAATATGTGAACTGACTGCTTAGCTGTTCACACATCTGTATGGATTCTCAATATGTGAACTGACTGTTATGCTGTTCACACATCTGTATGGATTCTTAATATGTGAACTGACTGCTATGCTGTTCACACATCTGTATGGATTCTCAATATGTGAACTGACTTCTATGCTGTTCACACATCTGTATCGATTCCCAATATGTGAACTGACTGCTTAGCTGTTCACACATCTGTATGGATTCTCAATATGTGAACTGCCTGCTATGCTGTTCACACATCTGTATGGATTCTCAATATGTGAACTGACTGTTATGCTGTTCACACATCTGTATGGATTCTCAATATGTGAACTGACTTCTATGCTGTTCACACATCTGTATCGATTCCCAATATGTGAACTGACTGCTTAGCTGTTCACACATCTGTATGGATTCTCAATATGTGAACTGACTGCTATGCTGTTCACACATCTGTATGGATTCTCAATATGTGAACTGACTGTTATGCTGTTCACACATCTGTATCGATTCTCAATATGTGAACTGACTGTTATGCTGTTCACACATCTGTATCGATTCCCAATATGTGAACTGACTGCTTAGCTGTTCACACATCTGTATGGATTCTCAATATGTGAACTGACTGCTATGCTGTTCACACATCTGTATGGATTCTCAATATGTGAACTGACTGCTTAGCTGTTCACACATCTGTATGGATTCTCAATATGTGAACTGACTGTTATGCTGTTCACACATCTGTATGGATTCTCAATATGTGAACTGACTGTTATGCTGTTCACACATCTGTATCGATTCCCAATATGTGAACTGACTGCTTAGCTGTTCACACATCTGTATGGATTCTCAATATGTGAACTGACTGTTATGCTGTTCACACATCTGTATCGATTCCCAATATGTGAACTGACTACTAAGCTGTTCCCACATCTGTATCGATTCCCAATATGTGAACTGACTGCTTAGCTGTTGACACATCTGTATGGATTCTCAATATGTGAACTGACTGTTATGCTGTTCACACATCTGTATGGATTCTCAATATGTGAACTGACTGTTATGCTGTTCACACATCTGTATGGATTCTCAATATGTGAACTGACTGCTATGCTGTTCACACATCTGTATGGATTCTCAAAATGTGAACTGACTGTTATGCTGTTCACACATCTGTATCGATTCTCAATATGTGAACTGACTGTTATGCTGTTCACACATCTGTATGGATTCTCAATATGTGAACTGACTGCTATGCTGTTCACACATCTGTATGGATTCTCAACATGTGAACTGACTGTTATGCTGTTCACACATCTGTATCGATTCCCAATATGTGAACTGACTACTAAGCTGTTCACACATCTGTATGGATTCCCAATATGTGAACTGACTGTTATGCTGTTCACACATCTGTATGGATTCTCAATATGTGAACTGACTTCTATGCTGTTCACACATCTGTATGGATTCCCAATATGTGAACTGACTGCTTAGCTGTTGACACATCTGTATGGATTCTCAATATGTGAACTTACTGCTATGCTGTTCACACATCTGTATGGATTCTCAATATGTGAACTGACTGTTATGCTGTTCACACATCTGTATCGATTCCCAATATGTGAACTGACTGCTTAGCTGTTCACACATCTGTATGGATTCTCAATATGTGAACTGACTGCTATGCTGTTCACACATCTGTATGGATTCTCAATATGTGAACTGACTGTTATGCTGTTCACACATCTGTATGGATTCTCAATATGTGAACTGACTTCTATGCTGTTCACACATCTGTATCGATTCCCAATATGTGAACTGACTGCTTAGCTGTTCACACATCTGTATCGATTCCCAATATGTGAACTGACTGCTATGCTGTTCACACATCTGTATGGATTCTCAATATGTGAACTGACTGTTATGCTGTTCACACATCTGTATGGATTCTCAATATGTGAACTGACTTCTATGCTGTTCACACATCTGTATCGATTCCCAATATGTGAACTGACTGCTTAGCTGTTCACACATCTGTATGGATTCTCAATATGTGAACTGACTGTTATGCTGTTCACACATCTGTATGGATTCTCAATATGTGAACTGACTGCTATGCTGTTCACACATCTGTATCGATTCCCAATATGTGAACTGACTGCTTAGCTGTTCACACATCTGTATGGATTCTCAATATGTGAACTGACTGTTATGCTGTTCACACATCTGTATGGATTCTCAATATGTGAACTGACTGTTATGCTGTTGACACATCTGTATCGATTCCCAATATGTGAACTGACTGCTTAGCTGTTCACACATCTGTATGGATTCTCAATATGTGAACTGACTGTTATGCTGTTCACACATCTGTATGGATTCTCAATATGTGAACTGACTGCTATGCTGTTCACACATCAGCTTTGAGAGAAACTTGTAGTTACTTTATTATATGTGAATGCTTTGACGACAATTTTTACCCTTGAAAACACTTACTGCAACAATTCATTTGATTTGAGCAAGAACGAGCCAACGGAAGACATCGCATCTGTGGGAGAGAGAATGAAAAGACAATGTTATAATCTCGCAAACAGTCTAAAGCGTGTATCAGCCCCTGTATAGACTAGGGTATCTGGGAGTCCTGGAAAAGTGTTGAGAACAGATTGGAAACACTGATAAGAATTGGTATGTGTGAGATTTGTTTAGTTTTTACCTGGAACCTTGGTGAGAATGGGTAGCTGGAAATTTTCCGACCTTTGGCTACGACGGGCGCACTACTGAACCAATGGCACAGTTTAAACATAAACATACAACAGACTTCATGTGTGAAATGAGAGATGTATATGAAAAATAAAGAATCAATTTGAGTTTTGAACAAATCCTTTTATAATTCCAGAATCAATAGACTGAAGAAAGAGGGTGGGGGGAGGGGGTAGAGGAGAGGGGATGGGGAACCTATGATATTACTCTTTGCCTCAACAAAAAGAACAAGAAGCTGATACTTTTGATAAACTGCATGATCAGTTTACAGTTGAGTACAGCTTACATGTATACAGCAGAACTGAGTATTGTAACAAATTATATGGTTTTTATGAGATATTTGGCTCACTTCCAAAGACTGACAAAACAAAAGCCTCAAGCGAATTGTAAGAGAAGAGTAAATAAATGCTGTCTGCGGATTCTGACACCGTGCCAAGTGTTATAAGAATAGACCTGCCTCACCTTGTATAGCCTCCGGTGATAGTCCCAGAATGCCAAACTTATCATACCATCTGGCCATGCCGTACAATTCACTGAGTTCAAATAGCAATGTTTTGCCAACTCTGCCAGAGAAAACAACAAAAGAAGCATCCAAATTGTATCAAAAAAACCAACTAGGACAGGATAATTGCATACATTAGACACAACCTCCAATAGCCTTGTATTAAACCTATCCTCAATTCCCCAATCATTATAGAAGAATTTCTGTTTTGTTAAGGCTAGGCGAAGAATTCTACAATGTGTAACCGTCGATAAAGCAAAAAAATGTAGCCATGGAAAGAAAACACTTGGCCTCCTTAGTTGCCTTAAGTATAAACCATAATCCACACCACACCAGATTCACTCAAGCTGCTTGAGCAATGTTACTGCAAAGGTCTACCTAGATTTTACCCCCACCTGCCCCCCTTCTCCCCCACCCACCAACAAAGGCACATTTAGCTGTCAGTGAGCATGAAAAGTTCATGTCAATAACAAGGTTCAGTCTTCATTACTACAAGTAATCTAAACAGGTTGGTACATCTTCTAAGTGTAGTATATCTAGGTATTAATTGCTGATTTATTTTGACTTTCTCAAAGATATTAAAACAAAAACTAAGAAGGTAAGTCCTTGTTTAATTGATAAGAGAAATTAAGCTGCAAACAGGACCAGCTGCTACTTTTAATTGTGACATTGCTTCAGTGTCATACACACACAGTAATCGCAAAAGTGTTGAAACAATTCACATTGTTTGCTCCTAAGAGTTATCCGTGTAAATGTACATGTGTAGTCTGAATGCAAAACAAGTACGCACGCAGTCACACACTCGCACGCCATCACCATCGCATAGATTCCTTTTAATCAGCAAAAGAATGAAAAATAAAGAAAGGAAAATAAAGCAATAACAATTTAATGAGAAAGTAAGGTCATAATTATGCAAAAACAATTGTAAGAAAAACATCAAGGTTAACAGAGTGCAAAGATTTTAACAGAGGCTCTAATGCTCAAAATTGGATGAAGAGGGCCGACTGGGTATATAAATGAGTTTTTTAAAAGATGTAAATTGAAAGTAGGATTTCTTTACATTGTACTTTGTGTTATTTACACAGAGCGGTTAGCCTGGTTTCTACAGTAATTAATAGTCTTTGCAATTCTCATGATATGATTGCGTGCAGCTTCATAGACTATATTTTGAAAGACTACGGTTGTCAAGTCAACGAGTAAATTCTGCGATTCTTTACCTGTGCACTTGTTTCAGGATGAGCTTCTGTATGCTCGAGTAGGAACTCTCCACGCTGTGGCCGAGCTTCTTCAAACCCTTAGCGGTCAGTTCTTGTAAGAGGAACGTCTGCAGCTCTAAGCTAGCTTTGCCCCAGACTAAGAGATCTAGAAACTCATCCCCGACTGTACCTTCCGTGCCTTTTTGCTGAAATCAAGCAAATTTAAACACCGCTTCCTGTAAATACTGAAAAAGGACATCTTGTTTTGTGACACAGATACTGACTCGACAAATACAGTCTCTTCAACCGTACTGGGAAAACAATGACCAACTCTAGCACAACTGAATTTATATACATTTTTGGAAACATAGAGACTTAACAAAATAAAGCAAATTTGTATTAATGTGACGGGATGTCTTCTATTTTCAGGCATTCACCGGATTTCATTTGCCTTTCCCTGGATCACATGAGTGTCCCTGGATTTTATGGTAATAGCCCCGCACTTGTAGAAAGGCCGTGAATAAGTGTCAATTTTAACTTGTTCCTCCTCTCGTTTCGTAGGAAGAGCATGAAGTGAAGCTGTGATTGTGCACAATTTACAAATGTAAAAAAAAAGGCAACCCAGAACAGATTTATTCAAGACTTTCATAGAACCACCAAAAACTCTTGAGCAGCCCTCAAAATTTCCACCATTTCCTTTAACCATACAGCCTGCAGGTAAACTAAACTCTCGATGTCAACAAGATCGACTCAACGTCAGTATCACGTCCTCGGATTTACGGGAGATAATATGGTCACCGTTTCTCTGTTTTGTGATACACTGCAACAGATACTGATTCTATCAACTGGGTTTTTATACAAACTCAGTTTTCTCTTGCGATTCTATTCCCTGCTTCCTCTGAGCTATAGACAGATTAAAGATGAAACTCAATGGCTTGCTTATAATGGCAGCATATACATTTAACAATTCCAGGTGTGATAAGGTCTTAGCTTGTAGACCTTCAAAGGAGAGTATATTTAGCATCTGTAATTTCTTCTTCTCTTGTATACAGAGGGTGAGATGAAAAGGAGGTTAAAGAGATGGGAAGGATTGGACCAATACTGAAATGGGAAAAAAATCATTCAAATGAACAGAGTTTGTGTTGGGGATTAGAAATTAGAAACATTACATATTCTGGGTTGAGATATTGCAATTGTTTATACCTATTCACTTATAAGCTTGAATAAACTTCCCAATTGCAATGCAATCACCATATTAGTTGTTATGAGACTCATGAGGTTCCCATTTCCTGTTATCAACTTTTATTCACCACAGGCATTTTAAATATTTACCAATTGCAGAACAATGCTACAAAATTGTAAAGACTTTTGAGGGTGTACCGAAGAAGTTTAAATCTTTGGAAAATAGGTTTAAAAGAAATCATATAATACATGTCTAAGATCCTCCTTCGATATTATTATTTTTAGCAAGCCATATCAATACCTTGCTATTAACAATGTCATTGTGTACGTGTGTACTCAATTACTAAGCAGTAATATTTCTTTAGGGGGAAACTGATACAAAGCACTGCGGTTGATTTCATTGAAACTGTGGTATTAAAATTCTTGTCACTAAAACAAAATGAACCAAAGCTAGTTTCATATAATTCCGTTGAAACAGCCTTGAACTGTTCGTGACCATACGTTTTAAGTTCTTATTTCTGTTTATAGTTTCTGTATTTTTGTTACCAATAGTAATACTGGTTGTCTGATTGGTTGAATTGATCGGCAAACAAACGGGGAACAAAGAACGAGGAAACTACCTCAGGAACAGGATGTTTGGAGTAAGTCGACTTGATCCAAAATCTTTACAATTTTCTTTCTCTCTTGCTCAGAGTAGTCACCGAACAGACGGCAATGAGTCAATGACTACTGTAACAGATGTGGGATACATACCACAACTACAACAGCAATCTGTCTACCACCTTTTCACCGAGTTTTTTTTATTTTTTATATTCCAAATGATAAAACTCACAAATATTCGTATCTGCTTACTATTCCAATGAAACTCCAACATAGATTGCCTATTTGCATAACATGCTACGTCACGCCGCAGCACATAGTATTCAGTACTACCTCGTAACACTTAACTTATGAGAGTAACTTAGTACTTGCACAAGGATCACCACACATGTAAGGCAGTCAGTTCAAAACTAAAGCTACTCTACATTCATGAATAGCGCCAGCAAGTTGTTAAACTTGAAACCTTCTGACCACTCACAGACTTAAACTGTCTGTTTTGCAAGTTCCCAAATAAGTGGCAAACTAGCTTACAGATTTTTCCTTGCTTGACAAAATCTTGCATCCGCAGATATGGTCTTATGTTTCTGCAAATGTTGTGTCATAAAATGAAAGAAAAAAACATCAAAAAAAAACAACAAGCATTGTGAGAGAAAATATTCTCACTGGCCTTGCGATGTATGTTTCTTTAATATAGATGTGAATACGAGTATGCTGTGCTCAAACGGGTAAGCTCATATTGGGAAATCAAGAACATCAAGATTATTGCCTGACCACTTTGATATCACACCCAAAAGCCAGACAGATTTCTTCTGTTAAAAAAGTTGACATTTCTTGAGACACTGCAGCTGGATATGAAATGCATGCCCACTATACAATCACAAACCGCCACGTAGAATCTCTTCCGCCATCAAGATGGCATCAAAACAAGGAACTGTGGCAACAATCTATAGCTTGGTAACCATGAAATCTTGCACAAATGATCTCAAAACACAGCTCTCAGTGGGACCAGAGCCAAAAATTCAGCAAACCTTTGTAGTGGATTGATTTCACACTTATTTATTTATAGCATTGCGTGACCACAGAATCTCTGCCAAGAGCCCAACCGTCGGTTCCACAATCAAATCTTCAATCCATACCTCAATGGATTCGCTTATTTTTCTGGAGCGGCGCCAGCTCGATCTTTTTGTCGAAAGCTAACAGATTATTTTAGTCTCGGAAACCAAAGCGCTGCAATGAATTAATAGAGCATTCGGTGGCAACAACGAGAGCCCCTAAGTTTGCTGCATAAAGACACTGATGTGAGGGAAGGGAAGTGACATGACCATAACCATATACCATCATAACTGCAGCTTTCCCATACATTTTATTTTAAGTAAAATTTTCAAAGGCTGACTAGGAATTGTCTACAAACTTTTTAAAGAGTTTCGGCTACATTGCAAAAAAATTCAAACCAGGGAGCTTAAAAGAACTCTTTAAGGTGTACTGTCAAAACCCCTTAATATATATAATTCTGTACCTCGGCATATTTGGTTAACTTGGCTTCGATTTCCAGTAAAATGTCTTCTTTGGCTTCTGTTATGGCCTTCAGTGTCCCTTCTAGATACTGTCAGAAAACAGATCAAAAATGGTCACATTTTATAAACTGCAACCCCTGTAAATGCAACAACCTAGGGGTTACACAAATTGAATTCTATCCCTGATTCAGTGAGACTTATTAGCCAGAATCACAGGACTAAACCCAAACCGACAAATTCAACAGAGCTCAATGCTACGTATTTTCACAAAATGAATTCTATCTTTGATACGGTGAGACTCATGAGGCAGATAAAAGACTTTTAAACCAAACCAATTAAATTTAACGTTTCAATGCCACTTATTTTACAACGGTGGTATTAATCTTTGGATTCTCTTTTGAACGATGCAAAATGGACTATACAAGTTACTGGTCCATTCATGGGCAATAGGCTGTGGTGACGCTGGGAGTAATGACATCATAGAGGTCATCAAAAGTCATCACAGCCAATAACCGCAGCCCTAAAAATTCTGGGCTATTTACTGGCTAAATGCCAGTGGATTTGGCCGTTTGCCAGTAAACAAAACCGACAAGTTTCTTCCAACAGACATTGAGAATTTTAACCACATGATCAGTCCGTTACGGATAGACAGTCGAGGCACTGGCATGATTTACGTATCCAAGCATAAGCATATTATCAAAAGATATTTATTATTGGACTGCTCTCAGAGCCCTGCACAACAAGCTGATGTGTGTCTTGCATACAGGTATTCAAGAAAATGCCAGTGAGAATGAACTTTATTTTAGCAAGGCGCTTTTTCAAGGAAATTAAAACCAAAAAGAAAATGGCTAAATTATGTGGGAATGACAAAATTGCTGGTAGTGTTACACTCACATCTAGGACAAATTGACATTCAGTGATTAGATAGAATTAAAGGTCAAAGGCAATCTGGTCACTAGAGGTCATAAGTTCAAAATGTGTGCAGCATCTTGCTTGTAATTCTGTGGGACTCAGCGACCAATATTAGGTAATATTTACCCAATAGGAAGCCAATCATTTTGACTATTGTAGTCATAATCACTTTTTTACAGTGACTAATATAATGAGTTATTAAATAGTTTCAACCAATAAATGAAACGTTGTTTTGCACTGACTTTCATCGCTTCCTTGAACATCCAAAGCATGACGTCGACATATTGTAGACAACTATATAAAATAAGATGCAGCATAGACGTACATTATTAATAAAGACGTACCTCCATTAACGCTGATATTTTGGCATATTTCTTGGCATATTTGGCTATTTCTCGACTTCTAGAAGCAAGCAGGACTGAACTGAGCTAAAAAAGAAACATAAAGAAGGAGAAAATACGAACAATTAAAACTGAAAACCAATTTCCAGTCCGACATATAAGAGAAACATGTCTAACATATTCCGTTCACGCAGGTCACTCAACTCCAAAACAAAATCACGTCTCTTATTTAAACGCTTTTGTATTCCCCTCTCCATTTTTTCAAAATGCCACTCCCTGCAGACGGCTTTCGTTTTGTTTGTTTTCATTTCAATTTGACCCAACAGCTATATTATTCTAAGAACTTTTAATGGCCCCCCGGGTAAACAACAGGAGATGCTTTTGTCGTTGAAGTGTAAAAGTTGGTACAGAAACAGGTTTTTTAATCTTTGTGGGATATTTGCTTTGCTATAGTTCTTTCTTCTCATTGTTGAGATTCAATGAACTATAACAAAACTAATTCAGGACTGAATAAAGCAACCAGGCAAAATTGATAGACTATATCTGCCTGCGCAGCCCCCCCCCCCCCCCCCCCCGTAAAAAATTCTTGTATAATGGAAAGCCTAGTGTGAGCACTTCTTAACTGCAGCTTGTTAGGACAACAAAGATAAATTTCTGAATTCAAATAAAAAAAACTATACATCATGAAGGGCAAATATTTTGAAAATATACCTGTCTTAGAAACGTGGAACCTTGAATTTAGGAAGACGATAAAACAAATGCTTGAAGACCATTTAAACAGGTACGAGACAGTAACAGCACGGTGTTATATGACATTCAATGCTATAAGGTGAATTTGGAGTTCATACAGACTGCGAGAGAACTCGAGTAAACAATGCTGAACACGTTACTATCAGATAGGGGCTACTCTAAAACCTCAACATGATCATCAGTAATAATGGAAGAACTTGGTACGGTGGGCGTTGGTTTTGAAAAGGAAATGTCTTTTGCAAATTGACAGGGTATCTCTGAATTTGGTTAAATATAAAGGAACGGAAGTAGTACTATGGTTTCTGTGGTAAAACACTCACTGTACACCTTTGTATAGTGAGTGTACAGTGGGCATTGGTTTTGAAAAGGAAATGTCTTCTGCATGTCGACAAGGTATCTCTGAATTTGGTTAAATATAAAGGAACTTAACAAAGTAGAACTATGGTTTCTGTGGTAAAACACTCACTATACATCTTTGACATTGCATGACAACTAATGACTGGATTTCCTGATCTGATGTCAGACAAATTGTTTTGTTTCCCGGACTATTTAGCCTCAAGGAAGCCAAAACTGATACAAATACGCAAAACTTGGTCTTGAACTGAATGGTGTATGTTTGCTCTCGTGTTGACCACTAAATGCTGTGTTTCTTTAGAGGGAACCACAGACGCGATAAAACAGGTTCCGTGTTTGGTACAATGACAAAAGCAGTTCCCCTTCAGTAACTTTGAGATATCAGGTGTTTGGAACACTCGTTTTCATGCGAATTCACGTGTTCCTCAAACAAGTGAACATGTCTGCAGACATGTACACAAGTTGGTAACACCCTGCTAGTTCACACATTTTCACACATTACATTTCTTGCCTCAACCTGTGTTCTGACATTGTCACACTTTCTTCCCAGCAAAATAATCTGAGTTTGCTAATGTGTGACAAATTTAGGGTGAATACTGGCAAATCTCTCTCAAAATCACACATTTTCAGTCACAGTTCCATGGGGGGGGGGGGGTGGGGGTTTACTAGTGTTGACACGGGTCCAAAAATCGGGAACCGGGTACCTGAGAGCCGTTACCCGTCGGATATCCAGGTACCCGGGGAAAAAATTGTTTACCCTTGTGTATCACGATTTTCAAGAAATTACATATTAGATGCTATAATAAATGAATTATATTCTCTACTGACAATGTTTTCATGTTAAAATGTATAAAACATTCCTCAATAATTTCTATTTGCTTTTTTTTCTGTCATAAACTTGATAATTACTTAATATAATTAACATTACTACTAATTAGTAGTAATGTTGTTAACATCGCACTGCCGCCGCTGCTTATGCTTGTTCTCCACGTCTATTGGATCAGACCATAAAATATCCCTTTACTCTAGCTCAGTTGTTACTACTACTATCTATTATCCAGGCCCGGAGTTCGCATTAGCCGCGAGATTACGCGATTCGCGCAATTTGATCAATGGGAATACACGATTAGTAAAAATTCACTTGCGATTATTATTTTTTAATTATCCCGTCTATAATCCATAAACATGTCGTAAAATTCCTTGTCAGCCTTTTCTTCTATGAAATAAACGAATGAATAAATAATAATTTCTTCCACATGGTAGCCTTACACCACACTAAGTCAATGCATGTGAAATCTAGCAAAGCCTAACCATCTGTTTATTTGCTGAAATTGTGACGCAGTTATAAGATATCCATGGAACACATTCATTATTGCTGTTATGTTCAACCACATGGTTGCCTAACACCACACTAAGTCAATGGGGTAGTGTTGCATAGCCATTTTTTTATTAGCTGAAATTGTGACGCAGTTATAAGATATCCATGGAATACTTTCGTTATTGCTGTTATCTTCAACCACATGGTAGCCTTACACCACACTAACTTGGTCAATGGGAAATCTGCCTAACCATCGGTTTGCATTTTTTTTAAATCACACTTTGCGTAGGATTCGAGTAATAAATAAGGAACCGGGTAGTATAGCATCGGGCGGGTACCTTCGTTATTGCTGTTATCTTCGACCACATATTTTAGCCTAATACTACACTAAGTCAATGGGAAATCTGCCTAATTGTAGATTTGCAATTTTTTTTTTTTTTAAATCACACTTTGCGTAGGATTCAGGTAATAAATTAGGAACCAGGTAGTATTGCGTCGGGCGGGTACCCTGGTAACCGGATAACCCGTGCAAACACTAAGGTTTACCATGGATATTCAGAGGTTTACATATTACATGAAATAAGTCTGTTTGTAAGGGTTGGGCTGCCACAGACGTACTTAGTGCTGTTAGCCAATAGTTTAGTTTCACTTTAATTCTCAAAGACTCAGCTATATGCTGAATAATGGTATTTATTATCATTACAATCATAACTAGGAGAGTTTTAACACTACAATTAAATTAGTCCTAGTCCAGTGAGTAATTTTTATTAAATAGGGGACTTACTCTTTTTTTTTTTTAACTGTGTTGTTGATTGGATCAAAGTTTATTTCTTTTACTATAATTACTGATGCATTATTAAGAATTAACATTCTTTCATACCCTATGAATAGTTAGATATAACATTTTATACTATGATATGCAAATGCTACATGTTAACTACACATTTGATTGGACTATCCTTTTTCACACACAAGAGCACGTACAAATGTTATCACTGCAGTAAATTGGAAATCAAAACATCCTCCTCCTCCTCCTCCTCCTCCTCCTCCTCCTCCTCCTCCTCCTCCTCCTCCTCCCTACTGTCCTTTTCTGAGACCCTCCTTCAAACCCCACCAAACATTAACCCCTCCCCCTTGTAGACTGAAAGGTAACACTACGGTTTAAATGGAAAATTGATTCCTTTCATCACACTTTTATTAAGCCTCATTAGTTAACTTGTTTCCTCAATAAGTTTATTTAACACACAGACACCGAGATATGTAAACATTACATTATCTGCACCAGAAACTTATCTTGCATGCATCAAAAGTTTTTAACCAGTCTGTCAGAAAATTTCATAACTGTTTTGTTAATCGGGTATCATTTGGAAACTGTAATATTTGGACGGCTGGAAGGAAAGTTAGCTAAGGATTTGACTGCAACATTCAGATGGCAGATATTTGACCACCTATTTAGGATTTCATCTTGAAGAAAGTCAAAACGTTTGTTTAACATAAGCATATATATATACTAACCTTCACTAAAACTACCTCCTTCCTCTCCGGTTTGTCTTTAGACGCTTCCATGACGACAAGCAATGAATACAGACGGGGAGTAACAACAGCTCCTAGAACGGCACCACACTAAAGAATAAACACAAACATGGCTTTTGTCAATATCTCATATACATTTGCTCGCAAGACATTCTGCCGTGCAGTAAAAGTACACCCAATTACCAGACATTTCCATGACCATAAGTAATGAATGTAGATGGGGAGTAACGACAGCTCCTAGAACGGCACCACACTAAAGAATAAACACAAAGTTGGCTTTTGTCAATAACTCATATACATCTGCTCCCAAGACATTCTGCCGTGTGGTAAAAGTACACCCAAATACCAGACATTTCCATGACAACAAAGTTATGAATACAGCTGGGGAGTAACAGTAAAAGTACACCCAAATCTAAGTTTTACCACAGGGTACTTTTGAAGTTCTCGTGGTTTTATGCCAAGGTAAATACACATACAGACACACCCTTACTTGACGTACATACATACATATGCCGACAGAGCGATGGCACCAATGGCCTTTGACATTAGTGTATTTCTCTCTTTCAGAAAAATGCCCCTCAAAAAACTGAGTGTTTCTAAGGCACTGAGTGCTGCAATGCCTCTGTGTGTGTGTTACCAATGCCCTTTCTGTTCAAGCAATAAGTGTGTGAAAATGTACATTTGTCATGCCCCTCAAGACTCCCTACCGATGGCAGAAAATTGCTGCAATGCCGTTTTGCTTTTGATGCCCATTCTGTTGAATACCTGAATCAAAATTGTTGAATAGTACATTTTGTTCCAATAAAAAAGCATTACTAATTGCTCTTGTTAACCAGCTTGTATAAACGATACCAGAAGGACGACCCTCTTTTTTTATCATGGGGACAGCTGGTACACACCTGACATGTTAGTTTTGGCACCCAAGATTTAATTGTTTTAATTTCCCTAATGACCACTTGTATGTCTTCATTGATCTTTGCACACATTGTGAGATAATACATCAGGTAGTGCACTGATTTGTGCCATCATGACATTACTCTAATTTTTTGGCTAACGTGTGTTGCCTGTTTTCTTTAAATTGCTAGTAACCCCAACGATGGACCTTACTTCTAATTATTGTGTACATTTTCACACTCTCCCAGTTGACACCCCATATGGTCCATGTCTATTGAGTAAACCTTTCAAGTGGGTTGCCAATGCAGTGATTCATTGCCAAACTCAATCAGATCTATACTGCCATGTGCCTATTAAAAGGAGCACCACACGTATTAGAAAAGTTTGTTGGGAGGGGAGGGGAGGGGGGTCGAATAATGGGCTTTCTGGGACAGAGTGGCAATCCCAGTACAATAAGGAACTTAAAATGATAAATTTTATCCCAGACTTCTTTCAAAAGAAAACTTACATCAGCTGTCTTCTCTTGGCTCTTTAAGTTAACTTCTGCGATTGGAGCAATACCAAATGCCAGGATGTACAGCAAGCCATTGTCGAAGCAAACTACAAGGAGGTTCAGCCTGTTGGGTAACAAGAAAGAAGACGCTTAATGAGTCCTTTGCTTAGGAGAGAACCTTGATGAGAGAGGAGAAGGTCGGTGGGGAAGGGAGAGAGAGTAAGATCCCTCAGCAATTGTGACATTGAATTTTATGTTTATACAATGTTTTTTTTTAAATTTATTTTGGTCTCTATTGATCTGTAGTGACATTGATCTCAAAATAATAAATTAAGCATTCCGGTATTTTACTGAAACTGGGATTATTTTTTCCCGCAATTACTGTGTTTTTTACGCACTGTTCTGATGACTGTTGAACCCAAAGTTTAAATAGAGAGAAATGTTGGACTCTCGAAAAGACTCAGTTTCGTTGTAACCATAAGAAACATATGTCTGGGATGAGGATAATTTAACAATTATCATCAACCGATATGGTCGTAACTCGTTAGGGTAGTGTGAAATGATGTATATTTCATTGGGATGAGAAACCATGAGGAACAAGAGAAATTCTGGTTGATTTGAAAATAATGATTGTGCTTGGTTAAAAAATCTATTGCTACTGTAGGTGTACTATAGCTTGAACCCAAAGTGACTCCCCCCCCCCCATTAAAAAAATACAATATTTATATACATATACATGTATATAACTTGAAGTTTAAAGACACTTGACTCCTGTTTCACTCAATTGATCTTAAACCTCATCCTACCCCCCCCCAACCATAAAAAATATTATTTATCTTGTACTCCCCAGTTACACCCACATGAGTCTTGTCACATACAAAGTATGAACTTCAGCCAATCTATCATGTTTATCATGTTTGCAACAAATTCATCACACCCTTAAATAAACACAGGTTTATATACTCTTTTGTTTACGATAATTTGGTCACTCTCAACTTGGTGAAGTTAGCCACATTGAACTTGAAAAACCCAGGTTCAACCTTGGTTTTCATTCATTCAGGAAATGAAAAGAAAGTACAGTCAATTATTTCTCAAAAGTCTTGCAATTTCAGCATGATTTAAAACCAAAGGAACGCAAAGCCTGAACAGTTGAATGGATTAGCTTTCTTATATCGTTGGGTTCAACTAAAGTTTATGACCATCGGGATGAAATGAAACTTACATCAATCATTGAAAATAAGATATAAATTGCTGTGAATAGGATAAAAACAAAACACACTAAAACAAACAATGGTGTTGTTTTCATTGCCTAACAATGAGCTTATCTGTTTGTTTGTGTAGTGTCTCTGTCCTTGATTTACAACCTTGAAAATGAACGTCGGTAATCTTGATAACCCAGAACACAGATAAATGACTTTCTGATATTAGCAATATTATATTGCTATGTACTGATACTGGCAGTATAAAAGATTGTAGCAAATACCCTGGTACAAGGATCAATCTTTTGGTCTACAGTCACAGTTTCAAGTCCTTCCTGTTTTAAAGTATTTGCCTCCAATAAGTCACACAATAACGATTCAAAAAAATTTTGAAAAGGTTCAAACGTTTGCAGTATGTATCGCTTGGTTGGTTTTAACTGTTACTTTTTTTTATTTTTTTTTATTTAAAATTGCTATGAATGCAGTAGTTCATGAAGAGTTCGCTGTATGGTCTTAAAAAAACTTGGGAGTTCAAGCCAATTCCATTCCAAAAAAAGGGAGTATTAAACATTTTGCAGCTTTGTCTGTTAAAATATATATGCCTCACACATTCAAAATTAAATATAGTATTCGAGGGGCGGTATTCACACGGAATAATAATTTATCCAGTATCTTATTGCAAAAAGGCTTTGAAAAATGAGCAAAATTGCTGCTGTACAAGTCCAAAGATGTATAGCAGTTTTTTGTACGCAGGCAACCAACGATATATATGAAAGAGACAGAGTTCCAAGTCTTCAAACCAGTAAAGGCAAACTCGAAACGCAAAAAATTATACCCCTGTCAAATTCCCAAATCTGTGTCGAGTTTATTTGGCAATCTTACCCTATTTGGTCTTTCAGTTGCATCAGATCTTCCAGGCCTTCATCGTCTTGATCTTTTAAGGAAGAACTATCGACAGAAAACAAAATAGGAGAGAAAGAGAGAGAAATCCCTGTTAGCAAACTTCCAAATTTAATTGTGATGTGAAAATAAGAGATTAATATTTATGCAAGGGACTCTACCATGAAGACTGTTTGTCGATGGAGAGAGAGAAAAAAAAAAAAACAGAAAGTTTATACAGAACGATTATGGAATCAAGGATGAAACATTGAGAAAAACTGGACATCACTGTAATGATCGGGGAATCATTTATCCAGTATCGCATTGCAAAATGTTATGCAGAATGGTTAAATTTGCTATACAAGTCCAAAGGATGGCATAGCAATTCTTTACACAGGAACGGTGTATACCGTATTTCATAACTTGAGATTAAATCCAAGTGCTACACAAAATTTGAGCAAATTCAATTCAATTTAGATTATTCCCTATTTAAAAGCCAAGTTTAATAGTTTGCATGTGATATTATCCAAACAGATGGTGGTTTATACTGGTATTGGAACCTTTAATTTCACCTCTACGACAGATTCATACAGGTTAACTTAGAAACATAGAGATACATACAGGGTTAACTTAGAAACCCTTATGGAAAGAATTCTGTAGGCTGCAGGATTGTCATAAAAAAACCGAAGAAAACAAAACGGAAAGAAAAGGACTAACTGTTTAGAAAGAGGAGGGAGCTTAGGTAAGTAGAGATCTGATGCATCCGGAAAGATTCCACCGTGTTTATCTTCCTGAGGAGCAGTCTCCTCATCCTCCTCCTCCTCCTTCTCACAGAGTGACGTCGAGGACCACTTCATGCTTCTGACACCGTGGCGAAAGTTAGAGGAATGTATGACACCAGCTCCTTCAACACTGCATAATACAACCTTCCCACTGCTGTAACCAACAGCTAGGACTAGAGAAGAATGAGACCATACAGGAGAGAATGTCAATCGTCAAATATCTTCAGGTTTCAAAGGCAGACGGTTTAAAATTAGACTACATCATTAAGACGGAGTTGAATAACCAAATACAAGAATACAAAAGCCAAAACCTTTCATATAAACCTCATCTATTCTCACCTGGGTTTCTGTCCATATTTGAATTTCCAACTTGTCTTTGGGAGCTGTCATTATGTTAATCTGTAGTGTCATTTATGTCACCTTTAACATGGTGAATGGAATGGCTTGAAAGTAAGATACTCTCACTCTCATAAAGAACGAAGATTTAAAGCGTACACAAACCCAACCATCATATCTGGCTTAAATCACTACAAGATTTTTGCGAAGAATAAGCCCCTTCCAAACAGTGAAGAAAAAAATCCTGTTCTGTAATGGGAGATGTCTTTAGTGTTTTAAGCTCGTGTCTGGGAGCTATCAGTATGTTAATCTGTGATGTCATATCAACACCAGTATCTGGAACTTTTGACTTTCCCTGTTTGTTTGTTTGATGACACATTTAAACTTGATCAAGTCTTCGGCCTTGTTTGTGACGGAAAATAATGTCCGTGATATGTCTCACATGGAAGAAGATGTTGCCTTAGCTCTTTGGTTTATGGCAGTTCTCTCTATCCAAACAGATCAGTGATGATGGTTTGTGTCTCATTTCGAGTCATTAACTTGTTAGAATATTGTTCTTTCCGTCAGAATATTGTTCTAAGCAGCTTTGAGATTTTTATTTCTGATAAAAGAAGGAGAAAAATACACACAAAAAGGCCACATATGGTTCTTTTTATAAGTATAACTGTTTCACATTTGTGTTGCAGTATGCTAATGTACCCATACAGCATTGCACTTAACAGTGTAAATCCAATCTTTTGATATTTTACTATGTACAGTAAATATATGGAACAAGGCTATTTTTTTATTATTTTTTTTTTTAACTCACTACTTCTTTCACGTGTTGTTTTTCAGAGTATGTGGCAAAAGCTAACTTTTCTCACAAAAGGAACCTTCCACTATGGCAGTGATTGGAAAAAAAGGAACAAAAAGAAAATAATTAATCCAATTGAATAATATATATGAACCAATCAGGGGCTTGCCTACAACATTGAAGGATATTCACTACACCCCTCTCAATCCTTCCCCAACCTGATACTGACACAAACTATCCATTTGGATCTACTGAACTGTACCAACGGGCACTGTCCTATAAATCTGTGCTTAAAGGATTGGGTTCAGTTGTCATACATGTTTATGTTATATGAAAGAAGACAATAAAAGACACACAATGGTGAGAAAAAAACTGTTCAAATTTCTTTTTCGGTTAAAGAGATATTCAAGTGTAAAGTTTTATCAGATTGTGTAGAAACTACTGAAATCTGACTAGCTGTGATGTCACATCCTCACATTCCTAAAAAGTCTTTGTTTTTTTTCTCTAAATATTTTGTGAGATTTCATGACTTTCAACCAAAAGATATGTCAGGAGATCTCATATTTGTCAAACGAAGTATTTGAGATTAAACATCTGAAGAAGTTGTGATTATATTATTTTCAAATGTGTTAAAAAATGTAAATAATTTTGAAAGAAATATATTCACAAATGTTAAGGAAGTGAGGATGTGACGTCACACCCTCACGGTAAGTCTTTCTACACCAGTCGTTTTCAAATAAATTTTGATATCTTCAAAGTGTCATATCTCCTCAACAGAGCATGCTATCATGGTAGTTTCTTCACTGTTCTTTTTGTCTTGTTGTGCTCTTTCTTACAAAATAGACATGTCAAACACCTGAACCAATCCTTTAAATTAATTAAATATGTACTTGCTCTTTGTAAACACGTTGACGACAAAAAAAAAAACACAGACCAAACATTCTACAAAAAGGTGGTCTAATTCGTTAATATATCTCCATGACAATGGCATAGAATCAGACAAAGAAGGTCTCTGTGACTGCTAGTAAACACGCTGTATCATTGACATTACCTTTGAGTGTGAAGCAGTAAAGTTCATTTTTACAGTAGGTCTATAAACACACAATTAGTCTACTGCATATCTAGAACTAGATTTTCATCAGTGTATCAAACCATAACAAACCATAAGTACAATACAAGGCTTAAAGAAACGATATTCGATTTTCAGAGACTTTAACATTCCTTTCATATAACATGTGGCAAATTTAACCTCAAGCTTGCCTAAAGCTACCATGACCACCCCTCCCCCAATCCCCCGCCCATGAACACACACCCCACAAGAAAAAAAAAATTTTGCAACCATAATTGGTCATAGATGCTAGAGCCTCAAATCATTTGAATACATTTTGTGCAGTGGGAGATTATAAACACAGGCAGCTGCTTTAAACTATTAAGCAATAAGCTTCCAAAGAGGGCATATGGGAAGGCAGGGGATGTTGGATGATGAGTGTAATTGTCAAGCTGTTTTGCACAGCAGGACTTTGATCTTGTTATCTGACTGTCAAGGAAGGGTGTTTCACAGGTCAATGGTACCAAGTTTAACCCTTTCAAACACTTGTTTTGTGTAATTAACCTTCCTCTCTTACTTGACTTTTCTCTGAACTAGCTTTACCCGGCTAAATATAGAGAGGTCTGTGTTGGTAGAGCATACAAACTGATACACGGTAGTGGTCATAAAACCCTAGATAGACACCTGTATGGGTTTGTCATTCAGGTAAGAGTGGCAACTGACGAATATGTTACACAGACATACTAATACAGCATCAAGATTCTTAAACCATGTATATTAACCAAGTTAAGGCGTTCTACTTGTGGCATGCACAAAGGGGAAGGGGTGGGATAGGGCCCCCACTTCCATCATCAGTTGGGGGGGCAGGAAACTTTCAGCTGGGGGATCTTTTTCCATGTGCATTGACCAAGTTAAAGGGTTCTAGTTTGATGAGGATTTTGGTAGTGGCATGCACAAGGGGGGGGGGGGAGAGGGGATAAGGCACCCACCCACCTCCATCGTCAGTTGGGGGGGAACATTCTGTTGGGGATCTTTTTTCATGTACATTGTCCAAGTTAATGGGTTCTGCTTGATGAGGGCTTTGGCAGTTGCACAAAGGAGGAGAGGGGATAAGGCACCCACTTCCATAGGAGACGGGGGGGGTGGAACGTTCAGTTGGGGGATCTTTTTCCATGTACATTAACCAAGTTGAGGGTTCTACTTGAGGAGGGCTTTTGCAGTGGCATGCACAAGGGGGGAGAGGGGATTAGGCACCCACTTCCATCGTCAGTTGGGGGGGGGAACATTCAGTTGGGGATCTTTTCTCATATACATTAACCAAGTTAACAGGTTCTACTTGATGAGGGCTTTTGCAGTTGCAAAAGGGAGGAGAGGGGGTAAGGCACCCACTTCCATCGTCAGTTGGGAGGGGGGGGGAACGTTCAGTTGGGGGATGTTTTCCATGTGCATTAACCAAGTTGAGGGGTTCTACTTGATGAGGGCTTTTGCAGTGGCATGCGCAAAGGGTGAGGGAGGGGGGATAAGGCCCCAACTTCCATTGTCATTTGGGGGGGGGAATACATTCAGTTGGTGCATTTTTTTCCTCCAAAATTCATTTTGTATTAGCATAACCTTAACCCAATTATTGGTCTAAATGCTGTATGCCTACGAATGCATAAAATTTGAGGTCTATAAAAAAAAAACACCTTCTTCTGGGGGAGCGCTGAAACAGACCTACCTACATGGGAGTTTTCAATGAACTCACAGGTGTAAAATTAAATTCTCAGAGACATTTTCTTGAATTAGAGCACACATCAGTTTAAATTCTGCACATGATACTTATGGGAGCAGTCCCATAATATTTTGCCTTATATAAACAGTAATATGGGCCCCAAGTGAGGTTTTTCATATCATGTGAATTTTGGACTATGAACCATCATTTCCTGATTTACTTGTTTGTGTTCTCAATCTACTGGCAGAAGAATGCCAGTGTCTTTTCTTTCCTTCTTTCTTTCTTTTTTTTTTTATTTGCAAACAGTAAAATCAACTGGCATTTGGCCATGTAAACAACAGTCTAATTTCCGGGTTTGGGAATTACTATTCCCAACACAGGAGACAAATATGATCATAATTTAAGAAATAAAACATCAGCAGATGGGAATTACCACTGCCAACAAAACAGAGGTATGGCATCATACAACCAACAATGGCTAGGAATACTAGTACTAAAACCAGAGGCAATACAACCAATAACGGTTAGGAATACCAGTACTAACACCAGAGGCAATAAATCCAATACGTTAGGAATACCAGTACTGACACCAGAGGCATGAGATCTTACAACCAACAATGATTAGGAATACCAGTACTAACACCAGGGGCATGAGATCTTACAACCAACAATGGTTAGGAATATCAGTACTAACACCAGAGGCATGAGATCATACAACCAACAATAGTTAGGAATAGCAGTACTAACACCAGAGGCTTATGATCATACAACCAACAATGGTTAGGAATACCAGTACTGACACCAGAGGCATGAGATCATACAACCAACAATGGTTAGGATTACCAGTTCTGACACCAGAGGCATGAGATCATACAACCAACAATGGTTAGGAATATCAGTACTGACACCAGAGGCTTATGATCATACAACCAACAATGGTTAGGATTACCAGTTCTGACACCAGAGGCATGAGATCATACAACCAACAATGGTTAGGAATACCAGTTCTGACACCAGAGGCATGAGATCATACAACCAACAATGGTTAGGATTACCAGTTCTGACACCAGAGGCATGAGATCATACAACCAACAATGGTTAGGAATATCAGTACTGACACCAGAGGCATGAGATCATACAACCAACAATGGTTAGGATTACCAGTTCTGACACCAGAGGCATGAGATCATACAACCAACAATGGTTAGGAATATCAGTACTGACACCAGAGGCATGAGATCATACAACCAACAATGGTTAAGATTACCAGTACTGACACCAGAGGCTTATGATCATACAACCAACAATGGTTAGGAATACCAGTACTGACACCAGAGGCATGAGATCATACAACCAACAATGGTTAGGATTACCAGTTCTGACACCAGAGGCATGAGATCATACAACCAAAAATGGTTAGGAATATCAGTACTGACACCAGAGGCATGAGATCATACAACCAACAATGGTTAGGATTACCAGTTCTGACACCAGAGGCATGAGATCATACAACCAACAATGGTTAGGAATATCAGTACTGACACCAGAGGCATGAGATCATACAACCAACAATGGTTAGGATTACCAGTACTGACACCAGAGGCTTATGATCATACAACCAACAATGGTTAGGATTACCAGTACTGACACCAGAGGCATGAGATCATACAACCAACAATGGTTAGGATTACCAGTTCTGACACCAGAGGCATGAGATCATACAACCAACAATGGTTAGGAATATCAGTACTGACACCAGAGGCATGAGATCATACAACCAACAATGGTTAGGATTACCATTACTGACACAAGAGGCTTATGATCATACAACCAACAATGGTTAGGATTACCAGTTCTGACACTAGAGGCATGAGATCATACTACCAACAATGGTTAGGAATATCAGTACTGACACCAGAGGAAATACAACCAACAATGGTTAGGATTACCAGTACTAACACCAGAGGCATGAGATCTTACAACCAACAATGGTTAGGATTACCAGAACTGACACCAGAGTGGATATGAAAATATAGAAGAAACCATGGTTGGGAAAAACATGTGATCCTATGACCGAAATTAAAACACAAATTAATCCTACAGAAGACCTGACTGAGGCAAAGGCTTTAAGTTAATGACGTACTGTTTACTTGTAGCACATAACATGTATGGTAAAGAATCTATTTACCTATTAAGACATCACAAATCCAAGCAAGAATGCTAGGCTAATGGCTCATAAATACTTGCATAAAAGTACTGTATAGAAGGCTTGAGCTTTTAGTTGTTTAATTTCTGACATGAAGAGGAATGTATGCTTCCAGTGTTAAAAAAATTTGTTACACAAGTCGCTTGACCTTTAAATGTCTTGTAGTTTCATAAGGTGTGCAATGTTGGGAATAAAAGAAGGGGGGGGGGAGGGAAAATACATAGAAGTCAGTGCCGTTTACCAATGTGTGTTCCTTGGCATATGTTCACCCTACCTTTGCCATCAGGCCTCCAAGCCAGGGCTGTCACAGATTTTGCATCATCGTCCACGCAAGGTGAAAGGACCCAAATTGGCTGTTTCTGCCAAGTCAACCTTTGGAGAAGAACCTTTACAGAGAAATTGATGACAATGAATTATATTTACAGTAGATGCTGCCTTCACCTAGCATTCTGAAAGTAAAACCAAGTATAGAGAAGTACTGGAGTCCATGAAAATATAAATATGATCATTGACACAGAAGTTTTTTACTCTGTTTGCTTGTAGTTTTAATTGGTTGAGTCGTATTTAATACTACATTGTGCCTGGGTAGATCATTACATTTGCATATATCATAATATGATAATAGACACTTGGAGGTATATTTTCAAAGAAAATCCCAGTTGAATAGACTAAGATCTTTGGGAGCAAACAATTATTTCACTGACTTTTATGTTTATTGATCATTGGACACAGCAACGTAATGGGATATGTGGTTTAATATACATAATCTGTGTGTTCTTATATAATACTGTACTACAAGTTTTATCATACTATTTAAAGTTCCAGCCATAGATTATGTAAAGTTTATAACATATTATGCAGTTATAGCTCCAGTCGTATATTATGACAAGTTATAACATATTATGCAGTTATAGCTCCAGCCATCTCTCATACACCATCTCTTTGGCAGTTGTTGAGCCTATGCCAGCAAGAATAGCACTAGCTCCAAAGGAAATATATATTTAATGTATCATGTTTGAATGAATATAGATGAGATGTCAAGTACACCAATACAGGTGAAACTGACTAAGTGACTAACTATAAATTGTCTGAAATCTCTCTTACAGTATAATTCTGATACATTTGAATCTGTCAATGGTTCAAATAGTTCAGTTGAAAATCTGCTGATTCTTCTTCGTTTACATGACATTTGTGCCCTTCTGTACTTACTTCTCCATTTTTATTGGCTAGAGCAATAAGGTCCATCTTTGGAGACCATTCCATGAGGACAATCTCTGAAGAGACAGATCGCTCTTCGAGCTGCCGGAAAGCTTGTTGCATCTTGGACACAGTTAACGAACACTTCAGTATCTTGAGATATATCTACAGGGTTTCATCTGCAAGACCACAGCGAAACATATATAAAATAAAACAGTCCACGGTCTACACGTACAGTATAGAACCCATGCAAGTTTAGAGAGAAGCAAACTAAACAGTTTTAAAATCAGTTCTGTTTTTGAAGTTGAAAGACCCCTTATGAATATTTATATAGTCAACTAAAGAGAGAAGTCACTGAATGCCAGACAATAAGATTGATGTTTCCACAAAATAAATGCCCAAGTAATAGAAAACATCATTGAGAAACTGAAGATTACTTTCTTGAGAATCTGAGTAGAGACAGGTGTAAGGTTTCTGTTGTAGAGAGTTATTGTGGAGGTCAAATTGTAAGTGATCTATTGGGACTTAGAAGTTGGAAATGTATGTTATTATGATTATGTTATATAATGTTATATATGGCTTGTAAATACAAACTGTTAGTAATCTTTATGGGAAGTGTGACATAGGTGGACTTCCTGCCTGTGCTACTACTCTACCTACTGAGCTTGTAAAGGTGAACCAAGGGTAATGGGAAGCTTAGGGGAAGATATTGGTAAAATGCTCTCTGATATATAGCACACTCAGCTCTGCCAAAGCAAAGCAGAGATAATCTTCATAACTGTGGAGAGGAAAGTGTGGGTATCTTTCCTGCTTTGCTTAAAGAAATAAATCAAATGTTACTTTTTGCATGGATAACCAAAGGTGAATATTAAATGGGCATATTATTTCTTCAACTAGAGACTTGTATGCCACATATTTGACTTTTGCATGATTTGGATGGATGCTCTCTGTGCATACATTGCTTGAATAGTTTGGGGTTGGAAAGCCTACCCCCATTCTTGATGCAAGTGGTTCATAAAGACCAACTTAAGCCTGGCACATATCCCTCACTCCCTCAGTTTTACTTTTAGCTTAGGATTTGGGTTTAACCTAAAAACTAAACTGTTACCGTTAGGCCTAGTAAGTGTTCCACACACTCAATCACATTAATGCAACTTTATCTACTGTATGGAAGAACATCATCGTTGACTAGGCCTACTCACTTAATATGAGAGACTAATGATGATTAATTCTTTGGTTAGTTATGACAGTTGTCATATGACGTAGCCTTAGTTACTAAGCAAAAGGCTACAATAGCAAGATAGATATAGCAAACCAAAATTAACAACACTGAAACATTGCCACAAGTCAATACCGTTCAGTGTTCTTGCTGTGTATGGTTAAAAATGAGCACAATGAAACATTCTTTCATGCAAAATTAATGTTGTTAACTTTGTTTTCTTTCATTTTGGGGGAAATAAGTGACCTGAGGTTGAAATGTCATACATCATTTTAATCACAAGTAAGAAATGAACAATTTCTTGGTTTATACTTGACATTGAATTGCTTGTGAATTGTTTTAGGCATTTGACTACCATTCTTTCAGCAGTATTTGCAGTTCATACTCAGTCATACTCATGTCTAGGAGGCCTATTTAAAAACAAAGTGGCTATTGTTACGACTAGTCGTAAGAATAATTTCCGACTACGCATGCGCAGTTGCTGTTTTCATGACCAGGAGTACTATTTTTACGACGAGGAGTAACAATAATTTCCGGTTAGGGTTAGGATCGAGGTTTAGGGTTATGTTTAGGGTTACCCCTACTACATGCGCAGTTGCTTTATTTACTTTACTGCTCTTGAATTTGCCTTTGTCGTAAGAATAGTTTATAAATAATTGTTACGACTCGTCGTAAGAATAGCCACGGCCATTTAAAAAATATCAGACTATAATCTGTGATTTTGCTTCTCTTGGATTGAGTTTGATTAAAATTTCAGGAAATTTTAATCTTATTATTTATTTTGTTTGTTCTAAAGGATAAGTTTATTAATTCCTGATTGACTGAGAATTTGATCAAACAACGACAGTTCACAGTATCTGCAGTTCGCTTGCGTTACCTACTGTATCCTGCAACTGTACGGTAGGCCCAGCTATTGACTAGCCCTGTCTAATGTAGGCTGAATTCAGTAGGTCTAGCCTAGCTACACTTAAGCCGTATGATGATGTTACATTTACTACTATGAGTAACAGAAGGGAGGTGTAATTGGTTTTGATCAAAATTTGTAACGCAGTCTAGTTTCACGTATTATTTTACTCAACCATCGGTGCAGTAAACCACATTCCAGCACAAGTTTTTCGAAGTCCCGCGTACCATGGAGGCCGCCATGTCAATTGGATAGACTTCAGTCTTCAGTCGTTTCAATGTTTCAACAAATAGACATGGGGTAAGCGTAACTATAACCTAAGTTTACACCACACATGTTTTGATGGCTAACGTATACGATGTTGCTCCGATCAAGGGCGTAAATGTGGAGGGGCGGAAGTATCATTCCGCCCCCCCCCCCGCTTCGCAAGTCAGAAACCCCTTTTTCATTTCCAAATGTAGAAAAGAGAAGAGAAAAAAAATCTCATTTGGAGCACCAAATTGCATCTAAGGCCAGGTGAAAATGCAAAATTATATACAAAATGGAGTGGGTGGGTTGAAGTGTGCTATATTGCACCAAATTGCATCTGAGGCCACCTGGAAATGCAAAAAGTTCCACAGCCCCTCCCCTTAAACCCTCCCCCAGGCCCGGCCATCAGTCTTCAGCCCCCCCCCCCCACTCAAAAGTACCGAATTCCTACCCCACTGGCTCCGATAAAGTGGTTTGTTAAACTATATCATTCAGAAAAAATGGCTTTTGTTAAGACAAGGTTAGGTAAGGGGCAGGAAGGAGACAAATAATAACATACATCACCCACGTTATAAAAGTTATACAATGTGCATGGGAAATTCCATTCGGCAGTGTTAAAGGTTCAGCCTCCCCCAACCCCAACCCACCCCTTGAGATGTAAATATTTTACAAGTAGTTTTTCAACCAGATTGAAGTGAAAATTTTGTGGTAAAATAGTCAAAAACTGCAAAACCTGAGTAAATATGAAATAATTAATACCTAGCTTTGCAGAATCAGAATAATTCATGTTTTAATGATAAACATCTGCACATGTACTAGGGGAGGGGAACGGGCGGGGGGATGTGGAATACCGTGAACATCTCCTCTGAGGTTAAACTGTTGACCTGGGGTGGCAAGTCCCCTTACCAGTTAGTATGTTACCAAAAAAGGCCATGACGTCATTATAGTGACTGGTATAGTCTCATGTCAAAGGTCACACGCAGTCGAGGGGGAGTGGGGGGGTGGGGGATGGAGAGTCACAAACAATATAGATTAAATACTGGCTTTATGTGCATGCATGCCTTTACATAACGAATATTCAATACAACCTAAAATAAAAGAACAATTAATAAAATGTAATTCAGAGTTCTCTCCTTCCGAAACACGACGATTTAATACAGCTGGTGTCGACATTTCATGATTTCTATTAAAGGTGGGACATTCGGTTATAAAATACAATGATTTCTATTGAAAGTGAGACATTCGGTTATATAAATGTACGGACGTCTTTCTTTCAATTGTTTAAAGCGATATAAAGGTATATAGGATGTATCCATACTCGTATATAATGCACTACCTTTTTGCTTTGGCTTTTTGTTAACCCAGTAACACCAAACCTTATCTGTTTGCATTATGTAAATTGATTGGAACTCAGACACGCATGCGCAATTAGAATCAGTATAACTTCTGAAGTTTACCGTCCGCTTATTTGTTCACCCCGAACGTAATCTTGACCACGATGTTTGCTGCTGGGTAACAATTCTTTTATCAATCCATAATGTTTTAAATATGCAGATATTTTAAGTCCGATGGCCCAAGTGTCAAGTAGGCCTAATGCAAAACCGATATATACAAATGGTATAGCCCAGTACACGCTGCTTTAAAATGATTTGTATATTTTGAGGGTGGCAAACATCCCTTTCTCTTCGGTAAAATAACCGCACAGGAGAAAGTTTCTTAATATATGTTCAACGTTTTATCGGATTGTTATTTGCCGAGAATGTATGACATGTTTGACAAGTGATGGTTTTAAGGATCCCTAATGCATCGAATTTCAAGCTTTCAACAGGGGTATGAAAGGGCGATGCCAATGACTGAAAAGTTTCGGTGCATTTTCAGAGACAGTATACGAATTAAGATAAACATTGCATGATGTAATACAGTAAACAATAACAGAAGAGCTATTTTAGCTGGAATTTGAAAGGAAATGGTAAACTGAACCATGTTTATAAATGTGGCTAAAAGTATAAATTCATGACTAAGAATGATAAGGATGTGAGCAATTTTTCTTAAAACGAAAGCTGATAATTCATGACGCTAAAACGAACAAGGAATTAAAATATAAGGCGGAGAATGGGACACGAAGTTATGACGTCATATCAATTATACTTTCTCAATAAAATGTACACATTAAAATGCATCAATTAATATATAGAACATTTCAGAGCAGCTTTTATGACTCATAGAACTTAATTTTTGTCGCTGTGTCACTTACCCCGGAAGTAATGCATAAATGGGTGCAGATACATTTCAATCTCGTCCCAAATTTGGTAGGCCCTATAGGTAAGGTGACCAGACGTCCCCAAGTTTCGGGGCGACAGTAACCGATTCCAATGTTTCGTCAACGATTAACAAGTGTCCCGAGAATGTCCCATGCAGATTTTACAAGAGGTCCCTGAAATTGTTAAAATACGACATTTTATTCGCAACAGACAGAGCACTGTTGCAAAAAAAAAGAGTCAACCTTCCTGCCCATTATATTTAACAACACATTAAAAACACCACAAATTTACACAAATACCCCGCACAGACGATCGCAGAGATTGAATAATGAATTACTATAATGTAGGTTAGGCCTATTGTACTATAATGTGGGTTAAGCCGATCCTACTATGATGTAATTGGCCTATCCTACTATAATGTAGGTTGGCCTATCCTACTATATACGAGGAATGATGTACAAGCCGGAGTGTTTCATACGACATAGGAATTAGTCGTGTTTCATACGACATAGAATTAGTCCTGTTACTCCTGCAATACTGACCTATATAGGCCTACTACTTATTATGTCATGTTAGTGCTCGACCAGACTAACACGTTTCTCCCAAAGGGGAGAGGAATCCCTTTCCCCTTAGACCCCTTCCCAGGCCCCGTCAACATTTTGTCCAAGATTCCTATTTAAGAACTATGGTCACCTTACCTTTAAGTTGGTGAATTCAGAAAGTATTCATTTTATAATAGACCTACCGAAGAGTTCTGTTAAAAAAAAATCCACCGTCAACATTTTATTATAGGCCCACAGATGACCTCTGTTAAAAAAATCCACCGTCAACATTTTATTATAGGCCCATCGATGACCTCTGTTCAAAAAACAAATCCACCGTCAACATTTGGTCCCAGATTCCTATTTAGAAGATATAGTCACCTTACCTATAAGTATATATTTCGTGAATTCATCTTATTATAGGACTAGCGATGACCTCTGAATTTTCTTTTTAAACAAAATCCAGAAAACAATTTTCATGTTTGAGTTCATGGTGCACCGACAGAAACCAGGGTAAATTATTCATCTCGGATTGATGTCTGTTTGTTTGAATTTCTCTTGACATCCATCAAAAACACACAAACAACAGAATGTTATAACCAGTGTATAAGTAAAAACTTTCCCCAAACAAATCAAATATTTATAAATAGAGTGATATCATTCAACTATGTA
Organism: Apostichopus japonicus; assembly: GCF_037975245.1. NCBI lineage: Eukaryota > Metazoa > Echinodermata > Holothuroidea > Aspidochirotida > Stichopodidae > Apostichopus > Apostichopus japonicus. The sequence goes on from NC_092565.1 coordinate 12,134,854, forward strand.
TACACTCCCACGAATTCACACACCACCGCGTTCATATCCGAGGACCTGTAATTGGAGAAACACATGCATGACAGGTGGTGTTTCTCCCTGCATGTATGTTATCGGGAAGGTCATGATTATGTTATATTCATGTTTTTTGCCCGTTGGGTGAACCCAATCAGCCTGTGTGTGATATGAATGACATATAGGCCTAGGCCTAACAGACGTGCCCATTGTTCTGCTGAACGATATCGATGAAAAATTCACAAAACTTATCTCGATTCTTTCGTTGCATTATACCACATTAATTGTAACAGTGGCGTAGGAAGGTACTTTTGAGTGGGGGGGGGGGGCTGAAGACTGATGACCGGCCTGGGGGAGGGGTCTAAGGGGAGCGGGTGTCCCCCTCCCCTTTGGATTTTTTTTGCATTTCCAGGTGGCCTCAGATGCAATTTGGTGCAATATAGCACACTTCAACACCCACTCCAATTTGTAAACTTAATTTTGTATTTTCACCTGGCCTTAGATGCAATTTGGTGCTCCAAATGAGATTTTTTTTCTCATTTGAAAATGAAAAAGGGGTTTTCTGACTTGCGAACCGGGGGGGGGGGGCGGAATGATACTTCCGCCCCTCCACATTTTTCACTGGGGGGCTGGCGCCCCCCCCCCCCCAGCCCCCCCCCCCCCCGGTTCCTACGCCCTTGAATTGTAATATTTATATAGTTGTTTATCTGTGTGTATGTCATACGGTAAGCTATTTACATATATGCAGTTTGCAACCTGGTACGAAAATGTTTACTTTTATTATCAATATTCGAATGGATTTCCTTCTCTATAGTTCGACAAACTTTTAACACATAACAGTATGCAGACGACACCGTGATTATATCCAGTCAGGAAGTTGTCAAAGTATTGAAAAGGTTCTTTCAGGTGTCAGGGCTGAAGGTGAAGTTTGAAATCGTTTTTATCCCCGATATGACCCCTTTATTGTATTCATCTATCCAGATTAATTTCCTAACTTTAACTTTTAGTATTTGACGCGTATTTTGGTGACATCATAAAACATGATTTTTTTTTCTGTTTTAATGATGCTCCAAAACTCTCGAGACCAAAGGGGTATCCTTCAAAGTTCATCTTGACGTGATCTAACTCCTCTTATATAGGCAAAATTTTAACAATCAAAGACAAGTTTGCAATCTCTCAACTTGTATAGCCTCTATATACTCTATTACCCCCCCCCCCCCCCCCCCCGACAATTTTCTAAAACATTTCATTATGTTATTTTTCAATTTTATCTGGAGTGAGTGGCGTAGGAAGGTACTTTTGAGTGGGGGCTGAAGACTAATGGCCGGCCTGGGGAGGGGTCTAAGGGGAGGGGGTTTCCCCCTCCCCTTTGGAATTTTTTGCATATCCAGGTGGCCTCAGATGCAATTTGGTGCAATAAAGCACACTTCAACACCCACTGTATTTTGTAAACTTAATTTTGTATTTTCACCTGGCCTTAGATGCAATTTGGTGCTCCAAATGAGATTTTTTTTTCTCATTTGGAAATGAAAAAGGGGTTTTCTGACTTGCGAACCGGGGGGCGGAATGATACTTCCGCCCCTCCACATTTTTCACTGGGGGCTGGCGCCCCCCTCCCCCCAGCCCCCCCCCCCCCCCCCCCGGTTCCTACGCCCTTGTCTGGAGTAATAAGCGTGACAATGTTAAACGGACTGTGTTATGTGACTGTAAGAGTGTAATGGAGGTTTGAGTATATAATATACGTAGTAACGTTCGCTGTAAGTCTCAAAACGACATGCAGGGTTTAAATGTTTCATGGAGATCATAAAGACCATGGAAAGCTCTCGTTGGGTATTTTCTAAAACAGTTAGGTGATAACTTTCTGTTTAAATGTCATTTTGCAAAAGGTGACATCAAAACTTCAATACGTTTATTAGACAGGTATGTGACGCCTGGTCATGTTTTAATTTGGTTAACCCCGAAAATAGATGATGGTAACCATTATGTTTTAAACAACTCCTCATTAAAATTGGACACAAAGTCACTAACAGTATAATATCTTGAGACAAGAAATAAAAGCCTTCTTAGTCTAACGATAGTGCGGTAATGAGTTATGATAGCATCATCAATAAATTTGATTTTCCGTTCAAGTATTATTTCGGGTATTATCTCTGCAATCCCAAGGCATTAGCAAACCAATATCATTTAGCAATAAAACCACAAGTGTTTATAACACTCAAAACATAATGCAGTTTCCTACAGTCCATAGGTCAACGACTTATGTTTATATATAGAGCATTAATGAAATGTAAACTTTATAAGCCTTGCACCATTTAAAAATGGCAGTAACATTTCTTAGTAATCTCGCATTTATGCTGGACAAGCATTTTTTCGCTTCCGTACAAATCTTCACAAGAAGCAAAGCTCCAATACGTTCCATTTCGCTCCTGCATAGGATACTAAGAGTGAATAATTATCTGTGTAAACTGAATATCAAAGATTCTTCATTTTGTACCTTTTGTAATGATAATGAGGAAACATTAGATGACCTATTTTGGCTTGGTACTCAATATGTTAATCTATTTTGGAAGGAAGTAACTAATCTGGTTGAAAGTTAAGTACAACATTTATTTTGGTTTAATTGAGGATATTAAACACCCTATTCATTTCTTCATACTCCACGCTAAATATCTTTTTACCAAGATGAAAGAGCTATCAGCAGAAAACTCAACATTTTACAGCAAATTTAAATTTATTTTAGAGCTTGAAGAGTCCATTTGAAGGAAGCACAAACAGGGGTGAGGGGTGGAGTTAGGTATATGGGAGGGGTGAGGAGGACGCAATAGAAGATGTGGAGTGCGGATAAGACCATCTGTCCTCTGAACTTGGGTACCCCTTGCCTTCATCCGTATAAAGGGGATTATCAGGAGTCTTCTTACTACAGCATTTATTGCCACACACTGTTGTTTTATTGATCCGATCGGAAACCACATCATATCCAAAAATAGAGATGGATCCAGAATTCAGGATATAAAGAATGGGTGTGGCCCTGGGGAACATTGAATTGAACTGCCGTGGAGGGGAGGGGTGTCTGGATCATCCTCCCCCGGGAAAAACATTTTTAGACCGAAAAATTATGTTTTCTGAGGCAAATTTAGACTGGTATGAATGCAACTCTTGCATTTTGTGCGAGGTTGAAAGTCAAGAGGGCGGGTAACCCCCACACTCTCACTCTGTATCCCGTGCCTGCACATATCGTTTTCCCCCCTTTGCGGTACTACATCATACCCGCTTGGAGGCCATGTATATATATATATATATATATATATATATATATATATATATATAACTGCATCTATGTTATCTGGAAGGTCATGATTATGTTATATCCATGTTGTTTGCCCGTTGGGTGAACCCAATCAGCCTGTGTGTGATATGAATGACATATAGGCCTAGGCCTAACAGACGTGCCCATTGTTCTGCTGAACGATATCGATGAAAAATTCACAAAACTTATCTCGATTCTTCCGTTGCATTATACTTCATGAATTGTAATATTTATATAGGTTGTTTATCTGTGTGTATGTCATACGGTAAGCTATTTACATATATGCAGTTTGCAACCTGGTACGAAAATGTTTACTTTTATTATCAATATTCGAATGGATTTCCTTCTCTATAGTTCGACAAACTTTTAACACATAACAGTATGCAGACGACACCGTGATTGTATAACGGATGGTCCTTGAAAGTTCCAGTCAGGAAGTTGTCAAAGTATTGAAAAGGTTCTTTCAGGTGTCAGGGCTGAAGGTGAAGTTTGAAAATCGTTTTTATCCCCGATATGACCCCTTTATTGTATTCATCTATCCAGATTAATTTCCTAACTTTAACTTTTAGTATTTGACGCGTATTTTGGTATTTCATTCAGGCATCATAAAATATGATTTTTTTTTTCTGTTTTAATGATGCTCCAAAACTCTCGAGAGCAAAGGGGTATCCTTCAAAGTTCATCTTGACGTGATCTAACTCCTCTTATATAGGCAAAATTTTAACAATCAAGACCTTTGCAATCTCTCAACTTGTATAGCCTCCATATACTGTATTACCCCCCCCCCCCCCTCCCCCTGACAATTTTCTAAAACATTTCATTATGTTATTTTTCAATTTTATCTGGAGTAATAAGCGTGACAATGTTAAACGGACTGTGTTATGTGACTCTAAGAGTGTAATGGAGGTTTGAGTATGTGATATACGTAGTAACGTTCGCTGTAAGTCTCAAAACGACATGCAGGGTTTAAATGTTTCATGGAGATCAAATAGACCATGGAAAGATCTCGTTGGGTATTTTCTAAAACAGTACGGTGATAACTTTCTGTTTAAATGTCATTTTGCAAAAGGTGACTGCAAAACTTCAAATACGTTTATTAGACAGGTATGTGACGCCTGGTCATGTTTTAATTTGGTTAACCTCGAAAATAAAAGATGGTAACCAATATGTTTTACACAACATTAAAATTGGTAACAAAGTCACTGACAGTATAATATCTCGAGACAAAAGAAAGCCTTCTTAGTCTAACGATAATGAGGTAATGAGTTATGATAGCAGCATCAATAAATTTGATTTTTCCGTTCAAGAATTATTTCTGCAATCCCACGGCATTGGCAAACCAATATCATTAGCAATAAAACCATGTTTAACACTCAAAGCATAATGCAGTTTCCTACAGTACTTAGGTCAACGACTTATGTTTATAGAGCATTAATGAAATGTAAACTTTCTAAGCCTTTGCACCATTTAAAAATGTATATATATACGACGAGTCATATATACGATAAGACAATTCGAATACCTGCAATATGTTGCAATTGGTTTAACAGCTTAAATCCACACTCCATATTTAACAATGCGTTATCTGGAGAGTTACCATAGTTTGAATTATAACAATTGTATATGTAACACTTATCACAGATTTTACTTAGCATGCATTTAATTACAGAACAGTCCTTAAATGCTTATATCTGCAATATATAATGTCACATACAGAAATTAAGAAAAAAGTCCAAAGGGGAAAAATTGGGAAAATTTCTTGCATCAATAAAACAGATTTTCTCTCACCACCTCCACCTCTCTCTGTAATAAATAAACTGTCTTGAATGGAGAGAACAACGTTTATAAAGTGTATTTATTGTGTATTCCCCCCAGCCCCCCCCCCCAGGCGAACCCCATGCATATATGATTTCAAAAAGTGTATTTAGAAATATTCGGAGTTATTTAACATAAAAAGTCTCTCAATCTGGATCGCATCGGTTTGGCATTGAAACACGTGCTGGCGTTCCACATGGCCGAGGGAACTAACGGGCTCTCATAGCAAAGATCCCAATCTATTAGATTAAGCTATATAGTATATGATATAACCATGAGGGACTTGTTATGGAATAACAACTCCCCTGATATAACCTGTAACTAGCATTAGCTGTTTCTGAACAAAGATTTAAACAGACCAACTGTACGAAGCGAAATTTGAAGAAGTAAATTTCTAGCTCTATGAAAAAAATAATTTGAGCAAGGTGTAAAGTTGTTTTTCATTTTCAAGTAAACGACCAAGTCTAGTGTAACAATAAGATTGAGTTGACATTAGTTGTGTGAACCCTTACTGCTAATAAAATGAACCTATATGACATCATAGAGAGTCTAATGTGGGTTTACGCAGAGATAGGCTGCTTGATGAGTTGCATTAAACTTGATCATTTTAGCTAAAGTCAAACACAATGATACTGTTGTGATTTGGGAACAATGCTCGGAAACACTTGGGGGGTATCTGAACCCATTAGATTAAGAAATCACCGGTCCAGGTTGGACCGATGCCGCAATGCATGATGGATGGTTCATCAAATGATTCGAGTAGCTCCCTCCCTCCATACATGCAGCAATGTTCTAATTTGCCCCCTATTCATTCTTGTTTTGTGTGATAATCTCATTCAAAATCTGTTGACAGTTTTCGAAAAGCTCTTTTCATTTCCAAGATTTGAAATTTTCATAAATCTGGGAAACTCCTTAAACATGTGCAAATTATGACGTAGAGTATTTCGCTCATCAAACTTTCTTATTTTAGCACGTTATATGTTAACCTCTAATTACAAGCCCACATATACCATTTGAATAATGTTGATGTTCCTCTTTTCAAAGAAACAAATTAAATCACTCAGGCCACAAACCTGTGTTTAGTGTCCTTGACACGAAGGTTGTAAAACAAAGAAATAACATAACAGAAAATAAGACAGCCACTCCTTTTACATTATCAATGTGCATAATTAGCTGATGTTTATTCATAAATGAGAATAGGATTAAGAAAAATCTTGTAAAATGGTCAATCTCTTATCGATTTCTATGAGAGTTGCAGCTATATGCATTGTTTCTATAGTGCCAGTATAGACCGCTATAGCTATAATTATTGTAGTGCGCATGCGCCCTACAAAGTTGGGATTCGTAGCCCGCTCCCTCATCTACATGACTGGCTGGTGAATGTCAGCTGAACATACACTCTTCATAGCAATCTCAAATTCACAGGTTCGCTACGCAGGAAAAAATCTAGACTCAGGTTAGCAAAGAAATGTGGCGGCGAACAGTTTATTCTGCACACGTAAATAAAATAGATCTCCTTGAGCAACATTCTTCTTCAAAACAATACGTTAAATTCTCTACTTTGGTTCGTTATTTTCAAATTGAAAAAGACTGGTAACATTTGAACGCGTTTGAGTTCACAACATCCTGCAAAAATGTTGCAAGCAACAAATGTTAATCGTATTAAGCCGCAACGACTCGGCGTTATCTGTTCTACTTCGGTTATTGCAACTACTATGGCCGTGTATGGCATATACTACGTGTTTGGATGATGACAAAACCAGGGCCAGGAAATCGACGAGGCAGTTTTAACAGACCGGAGGTTGTTACATTTTCAATGATAGACAATATGCCTACATGTATTCGTTAGATTAATCGACTTTTAGGCCTTCGGTGCAAATCACCGTATGTTCGTAAACTTTTTATGTTCGTAAACTTCGGCGGAGTGTATAGCCTAGTGGTTAACGCCGGCGTCTCCCAGTCATGAGATCCCCGGTTCGATTCCCCGCCCCGCCGACAGCAAGGTGTGTCGTCTGGCAAGGGTGTTGTTCAATAACAACTTCCCGACATGGACGTTAAATGGATGTGTGCCGAGAGATTGGCTTCGGTCAGCTTGCGCAGTCTATAAGCCTCCATGGCTTCTTTCGCGAGTTCCTGCTTGCGGGAAGATCACATATACATACATACATACATACATACATACATTCGCTAACTAGGAGAGGATACAGTAACGTAAACATGTAGTTCAATTTGGCCAATCACTGTCCAGGACTCTGCGTATTCTCTATCACGTCCGAAATAGGCGTGTTTCGTGATTGGCAGCTATAGTTCTGATGGTTTTAGACATCATTTATTCGTTTATATTGCATACACACATGCTAGCTAGACTTTATTATAAACATAACACGATATATACTAGCCTCGGTCTACGTTGAGGGACCAAACGCCGAACTGGCTTCTTCGTGACCGAAAAACACTTCAAAAGGGTTGAAATAAAAAAAGACCCTAATTCCATTAATTATGAACAACTAACTAACGTTGACCTACACCACGCACTACAATGACATGTGTTTGTATACAAATACAGTTGCTCTAGTTTATTTTGTCTTTGCTATATAGTCCATTGACCGTTGATATAATAATAGACCTGTTATCTACAAACGTTACCGTATCTTTTAAATTTAATCCATCAAGGAACGGGAGAAAATAAGAAAAAAATGTATTGTTTAAGTACTCGATAATTAGAAACAACCAAAGGATTGCAACCTTGCACATGTAGAGATGACTTAGTTATAGAATGAGGATTACAAATATACATTCATATTTTATGATTTGAGCAGAAAGACATATATTTACAAGCCCCAAAATATGCCCAAATATCCATCATATTGAGAGGATCTACATGTATTTAAGCAATAAGTCAAAATAATAATAATAACAACAAAAACAATAATAATAGTACTATTAATAATTATAATAATCAAAATAATAAATAAATTAAATAAAAATCATAAATAAATAAAAGTAATAAATAATCATAATAATAAGAAATAATAAAATAAGAAATAATTTATTTGTGAATAGTGGTCATAAAACACTTATTGCAGCTTATTTTGCAGCATAGTTTTGACGTGTTTTCTTTATCCGAGACACCAGGGACATCTGATGTGATATTTAAGAGGTAAACAAGAACTTCAAGGCCAAAAATAAAAACTGAACTAATACACATGTGATAAATCAATTCAATGTATGCACATTGTCTGTTCGTTTCCATTCATGTAACAATTCATAAAAATAAAAATGCTTGGTTGACTTTGACCCTGCCTGCATGGCAAGACAAACAAAATGTAACCACTGTTAATATATAATTGTTTACGTTACATAGATAGCTGACGCAGTCTAACTATCCGTTTAGTACGTCAAAGTTGAAAATACACAGAGAACGCATAGTAATGTTATGAAACTTCTTCGTCTTTACACATTAAGCAAAGAAAAAGGCAGCCTAAAAGGATATCTTCACGATTCGCAATGATGGGGCGGGCGGGGGGGGGGGGTGGTTTTCGGATTCAGTACCCTCTCGGCCTATACGCAGCATATAACTCAATATAAGGAATAGTGAGATTTTGAGTTTCTGGCCTCTTTACTCTAATCAGGGAGTTATTTTGGGTGGGGGGGGGTGCAAAACATATAGGTTAGGACGTTCTTGCAAGGTAATCACATACTGAGGGATACTTCTACACTGTCGCAGCGGTTTATTTTGCGTTTGCAACAGTTCACGATATAGAAGTTCCTTATGTATGAAAACTGTCTATTCTAGACTGATCCACGATATATATAGTAGTTCCTTAATTATGTATGAAAACTGTCTCCTCTAAAACTAGTCCACGATATATACAGTAGTTCCTTAATTATGTATGGAAACTTTCTCCTCTAAAGCTCTATGACGGTGCTTGGGCGGTTGTATAACCATGGTTGCTTTGTGTAACTTTTGCTCTGGAACAGGGCAGGGGGCTTGGGGAATTACAAGAACCAGTTCTATAAGTCGTTGGTTGTGATTATGATTCTTATCATAACAACGTATGAAGAGTTGTCAGAGAGATCTCTTGTTTTTCTTTCATCGATAACTACCAACCTGTTCATGCACGTGAACTTTTTACCTTCTACGTTGTTTATCTTCTGCTATGTGAAGGATTGAGGAAATAAAAGTTGTTTGTTCCACCCTTCGGGACCAGTTCAACAATCTCAGGATTAAATTACATCGAATTATAATGGCGGAAAGCAACTATGGGATTGTAAATAATTGTCGATTTGTAACTTCGTTCTATAAAGTTTAACCTTCACAGTTGTATTGAGGGGTTAAATCGAGTGTCATATCGAGGTTACAGAATTACAGTACATCTTTTGCTGCTTGTTTCATCGTAAAATTTGCCCCACCCCTATCCAACTTAAGTTCCGGTTTACTCAAAGCTACATCATGTAACAATATATCCAATATTTTCTGTAATTATCAGTCATACGAAACTAGCTTTGCTTTTTAGATCATGCATATAGAAACTTTAAAAACGATGTATAGAGCCATATATACCGCGGTACGTATACCTCTGAACATTAAAGTGTAACATTTGATAAACTGACCCCCAACAAATTCTGTAAAGTGACAGTTCTTCTGGAAAATTAAAAATGACCGATATCATGTGTGATCCTAATGCAGGCTGGTTACATAAAAAAAAAGTTTTTTTTCCGCCTTTTAACCCGACAAAAACCGGTTCCGTTAGGTTATGTATTGTTAGGGTCTATATATTGCGCCCTCAGACAGTGGCCTTTTTAGCGAAGTTGGTATTTTTCCCCCATAAGATTTGGAAATTTACCAAAAAAGTAAACAATAGCTATTATAAAGCTATAGAAATAGTGCATTCTCTTTGCCTTTTCATGGCATAGCAAATGACCCAAATAAGAAAAACAAATTATGCCAATCTTCATTATCAATAGATATTGTTTTTAAGTTATCCTTCACTGTAATATATTTGAGTATTAGTCTTGTGCTATTTTCACTCCTTAAAGAGACACGAATCGTCTAGTGTTATCAGCCAATAACGAACGGCTATATGGAATATCATAGTACTTACCAGTCAACTTTACGCTTTCCGTCCAATCCGTGGTCTTCAATGATAAAGTTCAAAGATAGGGAACTAGGTCATATTAATTGCAAAAGGGTTACCGAAACGTTCTACTGAAATTAATGATTGATGATACGCAAGTCGCAACCAATCACCGCACGCTATTCAAGTCGTCTGCATACATGTGTGATAGATTTAAGTCAACATTTACTTAGCTTGATGAGTAGTACTTGACGAAGCGCGTTCAGCGTCTCTAAGTAAACATATAGCAACAGTCTGCAGGTTCCACAAATGACATTATCTATCTTCTCAACACTCATCTAAATAGAATAAACATGCAGAGATTGACATTTTTTCAATGCGAGCTATGTAAAAATTTGAAGTTTGTCGGGCGGGAGAACTCACCTCGCCCTAGATCACGAATGGAATACTGCTGTGAAATTCTCGGGGAGCGATGTAGTCACGCGTGCGCTCTAAATTCCTAAATGTACTAGTTTTGTTGACAACCAAATTACTAGGTTAGTAATGTACACCATGTGAATGGATTTCCAAGGAGGGCTACTTTGGACTGCTCAAGACATCAGACAAGTGAAATATCGACAAAAGACAACATACAATATTGCGGAATATTGGTATAACTCGATCGTCTGTTATCAGGCTTAATTTAAATATGTAGGTCACGTGCCGATGAGCGATGATGTGAAAAGCAGACTCCCTGCGGCAATAGCTCAACTGTAGACATCCCAGTTTTGTTTTTGAACGAATTTGTTTTTGAACGATATGATACACACACTATACTAACATCACAGATTTCTGCAAAGATGTTGAAATAATCTTCCAATATCATAGTTGGATGGACGGATGGACGGACGGAGGGGGGGGGGGATGGACGGACGGACGGGCGGATAGACGGATACGACACAACTATATATATGAAGATCCGCACTGTTCATCTAAGGAAGTTGTGGCTCTCAGTTTGATCACGACCTCTACTACGACAAGACGGTAAACTGCATACTGTATCGCAGGGAAATATGACAACTTTTACAACAACGTTGTTCTTCAAAGGTCATGATAAGGTGACTAGGTTTCGTAACTTGAGGGGTTATCTTTTGCCTTTGGTTGAAACCTTTCAGATAACTGTATATGATAACTTTAACATTTTTCTGTATACAACTAAGTTAACCCAACAGTTTATTTATTAAACCCTCGTTTTTGCAAACAAAACAACCCAAATAGTTTCCTTCTTCGTGTCTACAAAATTTTACGCCCACACTACGGAAAGGTCATCTGTATAATAATTATATTGGTTGGCGTTTACTACGATTTATGGGCTGCTTTAAATGGTGATCAAGAGAATTCGTAAATTGTTCGGTTCATTCTAGGTAACTTTTGTCTTTTCCTTTGCTAAAATATGTGAAAACGGAGATTGTTGTGTTCAATTAAGTGTATATTACTTTAAAAACTTAGAAACACGCATTGACAAAGACCTCCGGTATAGAAGTAGCAAATATTGTACTTTATGAAAGTAGCGGTCGTTGACTGTTCAACTTGGTTAATAGTGGAATGCGGGGGGAGGGGTAGGGGCTTGGTGGATTGATCAAGTGAGAGGTGCGGTGGGGAATGGGAGAGACTCTCGTACAATCCTGTACAAGAGACAATGATATACAGGTTAATTTGGTTGGTTATGCAACAGCAATAATGACAACTCTGCGATACTTTTTATACTTATTCATAATGCCATTACACCTGCTATGAAAAAGATCGGCCCATTGTGACGACTCTAATTTCAATTCATAATTGTTACTTTTTATGTCGCTTAATTTTAATAAATCTGGCAACACTTTGATGCAGATAGCATAATTACGTTTTCAAATAAACAATTAATACTGGGAAATAACATATAAATATTGCACCATCTTACATCCAGGGCCTTTATAAAATATTAAAGTTTACCCCGACCAGTGCCCCACCCGCCCACTTTCAAACATCAAATCCCTCCCCGCCCGCCGGACAATGTGAACACCACCGTTAGTGCATGGTTCTGATTTCAGAGGTGTCTCTTGAGGTTGTATGGTTTTACTGTAGTCATAAAACGCACCGAGCAGCTGATTCAATCTTTCAAATCTCTCTCTCTCTCTCTCTATTTATTTTGTCAAGCAGCACTGTGAAATAATCCAACGAGTGTCAGTAGAATGTCCCGTAGGCTACACTGCTACGTATAAAAGTTGCACTTCTTTATGAGGAACAAACACAATAACATGCAGGAATGTCCTAACTCCAGCTGCTTTTTCTTTTTGAAGGGCTCCTTATAATAATGGGAAATATTCCCTTTTAAAGGTCACAACCTTTGCACGCTATGACGCAAGTCTTTAAGCCACCCCATCCGCCACATGCTGTCCGCTAATCGACCCGATCTATGTTTTGCACAGCAACCATTCTGATAAATGTTTAGAAGTTATTCGAAAACACCATTCATGTTCTTTATTACAGCTTTTCTAGTAAATAATCATTTCAAATAATGAAGCAAATAACAACATGAAAATGAAATTTCGATATTATTCTTAAATGTGTTTTATATTCTTGTGGAAAGTGTCCGGGGAGCAAATGTTGTAACTCGGGAATGGATTGATTTCATACTTCAGATTAGCATTACTCTCATGAGACAAGATCAAAAAGGTTTTATGCTATTTCATTTAAAATCCAGTACAATTCAAAATACAAACAACTGCTTTCAAATCATTTTATAAGAAGTATGTCTCAGGTCTCAGATAAGATTTCGATAACAGGTTGTCAATTTTTCATGGAAAAAAACGGTGTTGAAATTCATATTTACCGTGGGCATTCGTGCTTTATGATTATAAGGTAGTGATGGGGGGGGTATAGGGTAGTGATGGGGTGGAGTCATGGCTATAACCCCGTAGAAAAATGTTGAAGTAGTACTCGTCGGTGCTTCTGAACACAAAATCCCGTGGGTATTTTCTTTTCTTTCATTATTTTCTTTGACCATTGTGTTACTTCCGTCTTCAAAGTAACCACTTTGACATTTTATTGCTATGTTTGTTATTTTTATTCCAGTTACATTTACCTTTCAGAGTCATCTTTCCTGGTGACATAATTGTCAAGTACAGCTGAATCAGCATGATGATACTTATGCATACCTTACATAATAATAGCCATTGTGCGGAAGACATTCCTTTGCGTGCTAACACTTTACCTAACTTAATCTTTACCCCTCTTTTATCTTCTTCTAGTCTCATGAACTTTTCAACCTTTACAAGAACAGTCAAGCCCATGGATATGTTCTTCGCATTTTTTTTAAAAAACTTTTGTTTCGTTCTACGTCAGTATTCACCGACTTTCTTTCTCTTCGGCCTCCCAGCAGACGTAAGAGAAATAGTTCTACCAGCATCCTATTTCAATAAATTCTTGCCCTGTCTCTGAACCTTTTCCTGCACTGCTTCCAATGAATAACATACTTACATGTATGCATGGGATTAACATATATAGTGCCAATGTCCCATTCAACCAAGCGGCGTCCTTGTTATCGTAGAATGGCTAAAACATATTTCCCTCGATATGATTATCTATTATAGGTCACAGATATATCCGGCCTGTTCTTTTTTTTTTTTTTTTTTTTTTTGCTAATGTATTTTCTTGGAGGGAGGTTCGCACCCCTCCATATTAATCAACGCAGAATGTTCAGGGGAATCCATAAAATGTTTGTTATTCCATCGGTGATATCAGTGGCGTAGGAAGGTACTTTTCAGTGGGGGGCTGAAGACTGATGGCCGGCCTGGGGGAGGGGTCTAAGGGGAGGGGTGTCCCCCTCCCCTTTGGAATTTTTTGCATTTCCAGGTGGCCTCAGATGCAATTTGGTGCAATATAGCACACTTCAACACCCACTCCATTTTGTAAACTTAATTTTGTATTTTCACCTGGCCTTAGATGCAATTTGGGGCTCCAAATGAGATTTTTTTCTCATTTGGAAATGAAAAAGGGGTTTTCTGACTTGCGGAGCGGGGGGGGGGCGGAATGATACTTCCGCCCCTCCACATTTTTCACTGGGGGGGCTGGCGCCCCCCAGCCCCCCGGTTCCTACGCCCTTGGGTGATATTAAGGAGGCAATAGGATGATGCAGTAATAGCCCCTCTTTGCTGTCTCAGTTGCCATAGCAACGGTTGTCATTTCCTTAAGTAGTGAGTTTCGGTGGCAGGCTCACAATAGAGATGTATGACCCAAACAGAACTGCAGAAAATAATACGTTACAGAGAGCAGTACTGACATGATGGCACCAGCACTACAGTAAATATATAAGCGCTGGCAATTGTCACGGAAATCAATTACGAGATTTCCAATATCTAAGCACAAAGCTGAATTAAATTGGAAATAACGACTTAAGTTCTAAAATATGATTTCAAGTTAAGATTTCTTTCTTTCTTTAAGGCTGGGCATTCTAAAATAAAAAGAAATGCATCACCCAATTTGTAACTAATCCATAAATTACATATCCGATCATGAATTACAATATATATCCTGATATTTTCCTGAAACGATCGGAATATTAGTATTTCTGCAACGATATCTGCTTAAATAGTTACGGCCACGGTTCCGGAAATCGAGGCTTTTCAGAAACTTTTCGAAATTCAAGGCTGTTCTTAAATATTCTGTAAACTTTACAATGCGAATTACTATTTACGTCCGGCGAGTCAATTCTGTTTATATATGTTACTTAGTCTTAACTTAATTGCATTACTTAACCATGTTTTGGATAGTATAAGGTCAGCAGTGCCATGAACTTGGTGTGCTTTGTTAGGCAGATTCAAAACATACGACATATCGGCTTCTTCAAGAATACTTTTAACGTTACTTAAACCAAGGAGAGGAATAGATATACTTTCTTCGTATAGAGAACCTAAAGGAACTTGTAAATCAAATTGCGATGATAAAGTGGTCTCACTACTATTTGCGGTTCTACACCAAAAATTAACCATTCTTGCTTCAATTGTTTTAGTCAGCTTATGGCGTCCCTTATTCACTACATGCAATACAATTCGGTGTATACTTGATAAGTTTCAGAATTTGTTTACAGAGTTTTATATGAAACAGCTTCAACTTGACTAAAATGACCACAACTCCAAATCTCGCCGTATTCATTGAGTAGATCAGGGAGAACTTCCAGTTTATCAAATATCTGAACTTGTAAATCCAATGGTAGCTGTAGGTTCCAAGATTTACTCAATAGACTGTAATCTAAGCTTGGTTTACTTGTTTATTAATAGACTTTGAAAATCTATAATTATAGTTAAAAGTATACATCCCAGATAAGAATAAACCTCAACAACGCCTACGTGTAAGAACGTGGTTTAAACCTAATTTTGTCACTTGAAAATGCAACTAGTTTAGTTTTAACTGTGTTTACAGTCATTGCCAGGTATCGCAATACGTCTTGACCCCATGAAGTGCATTTTAAAGTTTGGTCTCACTTTCAGCTTATACAATGGTATCGTTTGCATATATAGTAGTAGTGTAAACAGTTTTAATAAAATATCAACATCGTCAGTACTAAATGCATATTTCATGGACGAGGAAAGGATGTTTTAAACCATTGTAACAGTGAGTAGTGACTCAAATGTCTGTCCAAATCATTGAGAAATATTACTGAAAGCTTGCGCAGATGCTATCTCACGACTAGCTTTTTGTTCATGAAGGGTGTTTGCGATGATATATACGCAACTCCGTGGGCTGCCTCTGGACTAGAATGAACATCATGCTATTGTTACAAGGAGATTGGTGAAAGACATATGTTGTGGAGAACGAATACAGGAGAACAGTAATCTGGGTTGTTGGGACTCAGGAGAGGGTGGTTAAAATACGGGCTATTTGGACGCTCGTGGTTTTAAAGGCATTGAAGACTCACCCCAAACCGCGTGCCGCCATCTGAAAAAGTTAACTTTCCATTGCTTGCAAGTGAAGTTTTCTTCTTGTCGCTACAATTTGCAGACAGTAATGAAACGTGTTACCTTGTTATCTTTCATCTGGACGTGAGATGTATATCGCTGCTATGTACACTGTGTTGTGGGTATTGACCGTAGCTGCATATATTGACTGTACACTAGTGTCTAATTACCGACAGTAGCAAGTTGTGTGTGTATTTTCTGGGATCGATGGTGGTGTCTAACAATTCTGTTACACCTCATTCGAAACTAGGCAGATTACCGGCATGAGACGTTACTCTGTGCGCGAGTCTTCAATCCTTTAACGGCATACCGTGACGAAGAAGGCTGGTAGGCCAAGGAGGGGGGGGGGGTGCCAATCTGGAAGTTAAAGATCGGCGGACGTTTTTACAGTTTGTATTCCCTTATTAATTGATATAGGCTACATGTAAATATTAGACCATATATTTATGCGATATACGCATATCACTACTATAGTATACCGGCAACTATAGGCTCACAATATTACCACGATGTACCATGGTGTCCTGGGTGAATGAGTACAATTTAATTTCCATATAATTCTCCAACACCAGTCTAGCACCCACCACCTCCTAGTTTACTGGCTTGATCCGCTCCCCTGGTTGGCATCTTTTTGGTACTGGCATATTTGTGCGCATTTACTGATGACAGCGTTAACTCTAGTACGTATGCTACGTACATTTCGTATTTATACGTATAGAAAAAGAAATAAATAAAACCTCCGTCTCTGATAAGTGGTATTTCCCCCTTTGCTCACTTTTCTCCCTCTTTTACCCATACCCCCCCCCCCTTTCCACTGAACCACAATGAGTCTGTACATTTTCTACATTGGAAAGATTTAGTAAATGCATGCGTCATGGAAATGAGAATACAATATTCTTTATCCCATATTTTCTTAGACCCCTGCGTATATATCCGACCCCCTCGCCACTCGAGGGCTATACCCCCCCCACCTCTCCTGACTATCTCTTATCAGGCGTGTCTGGAGATTCATTAATGCACGAGGACTTTCCTTTCTTACTGTAACCTCCCCCACCCCTCCCTATCCCCCACATCCCCTTTGGGAATATGTAATTAGATAAGAAATCAAAGCTAGGATTTAAATTTCTCCATCTTTGAATTGTTGGTTTACTGTATCTTGTAGTGAAGGCTACTGACTGTATTGATGCGTATTTATCACGCCACAACCGCTTGTTTGGATAAACTTTGATTGTAATGGATGACCTTAGAAATAAACTTAGTTTCGACAGTTACATGATGACCATTCAAGTGAACTAATATCAGCATAGATTCTCTGTAGAATGGTCCCCAATTTAAATACAGTTCATTTAGTGATGCCATAAAATGAATCGTTCAATTTTACACACACACACACACACAAATCATAGTCGTATTCCGCGATAACAAATTCTGAGCGATTTCTCATGCCGAAAGCAATTAACTAAATCACATGTTGACCCACATTTCTGCCCGAACCTTCTTCATTCAATATGGTTACGTGCCTGAACAAAAGCAAATGCGCAGATTCTTTGACCCTAAAGTTCACTAGCAGACTTAAAACGTTCCGCCACAGACACTTTTGGAACAACTCCTGAGGAGAAACATGTGGATTGATAACAACTCTGGATGCATAGAACCTTACACCCCCATCTTGGATTTATGGATAGCCTCCTTTCAGTCTTCTTTGAACAACCTCCTTTTCCTTTCGACCTCTGTGAGCCTTGAATCCGATGTTGTTCTATAGGGTATTCCACCCTCCCTCCCTTCCTCCCTATAACAAACAGCTAATATGGCGAAAAATGTTTGTAGTGTGCATGTTACTGTGACACATGTGACTATAAAATATGATGAACAAGCGTGCAAACGAGACTATACATAGGCCTACACAAAAGTCCAACCAGGGATTAGTTCCCTATATGGTCCAACAGAACTGAGCTGAAGTTAGTCGTGTTTCACAGACAGTAGATTTCAACTTAGTCTTAACTTTCACAAGCGGTTCCATAACACTGCATTCACGTTTTGATATGTGTAAAAAAAAAATTAACCAAACCAGCCTATTAAAGAATTACTTAAATTTACGGCTGTTTCTGTTTCTTTACAGACTTCCGTTTACAGTCATCCATGAACAACAACAATTTATGAAGCCAATGTTCTCTGGAGGTTTATTATTTACCTCTAGGAGAAGAAAGAAAGTAGCATTTAGTGATAGAGGTCTTGCATGGTTGCTCCTGTTAATCCAAGAGTTAGACATGAATCAAGTACAAGGCTAGGCTTACAATAATTACTAGACTGTACATTTCCTGGTAATTGCCGCATTAAACGAAACACTGACAAGAATTTATGGAGCAGCAAATATTCTTATCAATATTTATTGTTTGTCCTGATAAATGTGAAATCACCGGCGCTTTCTAAACGATTTCCATGGAGTGTTTGAGGCAGACGAGGAGGGGTTGAGAGGGGGTGGGGGTTCGGGATGGTCCAAGGTGGTTACCTTGGAAACGATGTAGGTGCAATAATCAAATCACCTCTAATTTATAAATATTATCATCATCATCATCATCATCATCATCATCATCATCATCATCATCATCATCATCATCATCATCATCATCATCATCATCATCATCATCATCATCATCATCATCATCATCATCATCATCATCATCATCATCATCATCATCATCATCATCATCATCATTATAGTTTTCTTATCCAATGTGATATTTCTAACCTGTATTATCCTAAGAGAAAAGGAGGAAGGAGGGGTTGCGGGGCGTGGGGGGGGGGGGATTGGCGGTCTGTCTACTGACTTGGTAGTGGGTCTATTTTCCACTTTTGGTGCTAAATTCACAGCGGTCTCTCAACATGTAGTAGTCGTGACCGGTATCCCAAACTCATCTGACTATTTGGTACGCCCATTACGATGGGAAACCAATACCTCCCCTCCTCCCCCTCATCCCCATCCCTTCCTAACATCCCACTCCCGGCCAGTGATATGACCTTTTCAACTCCCCAACCGATATTATTTTAAAGCATGCATGCCGAAGACCTGTCAATGAAGGAATAAACTATCGTTCGCTTCTTGGTGATGGTTAACACCTCCTATACCAGTGTAAATTACCAACGATTCGAGTGACATGCATGGCTGCTGTGTTGCTAAGAGCTCTCCCCACTCCTCCCTCTCTCTCTCTCTCTGTCTCTTTCTCTCTTCCTCACTGTCTCGCTTCAAATACACATATACCACATGCCTATATATTTTATATTTTGCATAATATTCTCAAGTACAATTGAGTGAAATATACACAATTGTAAAATTTATGGTTTGTTTACGATTCTGTTTTTTTTTTCTCACAAGGACATAACCTTTGTAGGACAATAGCAATTCCGTAAACACTCATCTATATGTGCGATGCCAACTAAATCGAAAACAACACAAATAATGCGACAGAAGATATGAATGACTGTCTACGTGTCAGAATCCATGGTATATCGTTAACGTCAATAGTACCTTGTATCAACAAGAAATAGAACAACGAAGTATTCAAGTAGGGGGTATACATTTGGACTGAGTGGATATATCAATGCTCATCCCCATCCTCACCCCTCCCATTCCCTTCCCCTCCCTGCCACCCAATGTCTCACTCCTTTCATTGCCGGCGTATTTTAGTGTTTCAAGCCCTGGTCGTTCCTCTCTGAAGCATAATGGCAAAGAAATGAAGATGTTTGTAAACTTTCACATATAGGCCAATTGATGTACGTTATAGGCCTAGATGTAAATCTTCATGTCCTCATATATTGGTCCAGTTAGAACAGGAAAAAGCGCTTAATCTGTATCTGAATTATTTTATAAAAGTATTTGAAATTTGTTTATATTCGATGGCATGATTTGTTATTGTTGTTGATGATGATGTTTTTAATGCATGTGTTTAATGTTTTTCTTTGGTCTGAAACCACAGCTGTTGTCATTAATAGCTATATCAACTAAAGGAAGGACACATATTGTTAAAAGTAAACTCACATTACTCGATGAATCCAATGCTTTTACAAGTTTGTTGGTTGGTTTACTACTCTCCCCCCCCCCCCCACCTCTCCCCCTCTCTCTCCACCTCTCTCCCTCTCCGCCCCTTGAGTCGCAACTATACCGCGCTTCCGATATAAGTGATCAACTAACCGCAACTTGAACACGTGTCTTTCATCCCTACAGATGAACAGTTGACGTCATGAATCTGTAGGGAAACATCAACAGATTATATTGAAATACCACGTTCATTACCCCATGCACGTTCATCTACGTAAGACTGTTTGGTGACGGACAGCAGACATAAACCTTAAAGGAACAGTTTGTGATATAGTACTGGCTTGACCGTCCGATTAATGTTTGTTTGTCTGTTGTTTGTGCGTGCGTGCGTGCGTGTGTGCGTGAGTGTCTCCTTTGTAATGTATGTTAACTTGAAATTACAGCTATAATTATCGATCCAAAATTAATTGATAAATGCAGACAAAATGTTAACGTTATATTTTCAAATCATCAAGTCAGCATTATTAATCCACGATCAAGAGATATAAGTTTGGATTATAGATATAAAAAAAACGCTATCATGCTGTTCTTTTGTTATGGTTACTTAACAGTTCTAGTCATTTTATAAACCTATAGCATATAAAGCTAAAATGTACACTATGTACTCTCAAATTGGAATGACTCATATTTGATTAATGTGTCAAAATAATTCTCCATTTTGTCTCAACCTTAGCTTCTCAATGGCCCATTTTTTCTTGCACTCTTGGAAAACTTAATTCAAGTCTATAATTCTTTAATTACAACATTCAACATCAACGACAAAGCTTTCCTCCTTTAACATTGTTCATTTCTCAAAGACAAATCAACTGAATCTGTCCTTTATATGACCCGGCCTTAGATTAACTCGCCTCTGCATTGATCCTCATCGTGGGGTGCAAATATGCAAACATAGGTTCTCCCGGTTTGTCAGTGATGCATCGACAAATGCGCGTCAAGGGAGTTTCCTACGTTATTCACATGACAGCTATCAGCATTTGTTATTCGACTGACATTTACCGACTCACTGTGATATTTGGTTTGGACTTTCCTTCGATCTAATACTCCATTTGAATAAGATAATTTCATTGCGTCTCTGTTCTTACCTCTTGTTTCTCAATTAACATATTCAGGGTAGTTCGGCTGGAAAAAGAAACCAACTAGGAAGAAAAAATAAAATAATAAAATAGGCTCATTCAGTTCGCATGTATGGTGATTAACGAAAACACTATATGAAAAAACCTTTCTATGTTTATATATTAAGCGAGCAACTTTAAAGGTGTTTGTATATTCTATCCTACAGTGCTGTAGCTGCATAAATGAAACATTCATTGGTTTCCAGATATAAAGGCAGCCAGTTGGGACAAATTATTTCCTAATGCTAAGACCTCTTTAAATTGTCCTCCAATATCATGCTCTCAAAGCACTGGTATCGACAGCACAATCAGTTCCTTACCTTGGTCTGATAGAAACATGATATTCATACTGCTGGTACTGACAAAACGAGTGCTCTGAAGCGGGACATGACACTACAGTATAGAAAAGAATTGTCCCAACTGGGTGTGTAAAGGATACGCCACATGATACGTATCAGTGGTCACGGAGCTAATACAAACATGTGAACAATAACTTTTGTATCAATACATGTACTAAGAGTGACAACAACAAAAAAATATAAAAAGAAACAACAACAAGGGTGCCCTCTCATAAAAGACATAATCAACTGCGAATGAAAAATAAAGATTAAATTCATTAATTAAAACCAATATTAAGACATTTTTATTTTAAAAAAAATTGCAAGCATCCGACCGGGTTTATTTCTAGGGACAGAACAATATTGGAACTGTATGTATTTCAAGTTGATTCGATTATATCAGAAGTGAACTTGAGGCACGTCCTACTACCACGCTCTCCACACCTTGAACCCCCCCCCCCCCTACACCTCCTGATGACATTTAGCCTTCAGTTTTTCAGTTTAGAGTAGAGTATTAAGTTGGGACTAGAGTGGGGTGAAATGACTTACTTTCCCCTTATTTTTTCTCTTTATATATTTCCATTTTGAAAGTAAACAATAATGTTACTAAAAGTCAATGCATGCAGTCACTTCAGACTTACTCAAGTCGTTGAACTGAATATATTGAAGGAACCCACTCAATTTTGTATTTGCTGTTTGCGGTAGTTGTCGCTTACAGTGTGGATGGTTGAGCTTGCCTGCAATTTAATCAGCTGTATTCAACAAAATATGCATGGATGTCTCTCTTGATGCTTACTACAGTTAGAAGCAATGTTCTTCTATAGTAATTAAAACAGAGTCCATCTTTTCATCTGAGAGGAGGGACCTTTGCAGAGCCATAAATACGCACTCCCCCCCCCCCCCTTAATCTCAGTGTTAACTAAAGACAACATTACAAAGTACTCCACACAAGTAGGTCTATACATATTGTTTCATTTTCAAATAAAGACTTTGAAACGGGCAAAGAATTTTCCCCAGTGAACGTTGTTTATACTTATACAATAAAACTTGACAGATTTACCAAATGTCAATACATCCTATTATCATGCAAACATTTTGTCAAACCTTCCATACCTATATCGCCGTGTAATTTGACACCCGAGGTCGATAAAAAAGTTATTTGATAACATGGTGTTTCTATTTAGTGTTTTGATTCCGTTGCTTAGCACACCGTTTGATCAAGGCGGTACCTTATGCATACTTTTACACTGCATGAGAATAGTTCACAGAGAGGGCAGAAGAGGATCAAGCGGTTCACTGTGTAACGTCGAACAGGTTCCGATGTCAAAGCTTATTCATGTCACACGCTGACTGTCTGTCATACTACCCTTCATCTGCGCATGTCCGACACCTACTACTATTAAGAATGATCGGCACCCAAGTATTGACCTCCACTATTGTACTCCTTGTAACCGCGTAACAGCGCTATGACAAGACAATTTCACAGGGACTCTCATAACAAGAATAATTGAAACGTTGCAATATTGGAGTTTTGAACTAGTTTTCAAGTATACCAGAAGTGAAAAAAGTAAAAACTGAAATGTACTTTTGATACAAAATGTACAACTGCAATAGGCCTATGCATGTACGGGAACACAAAAAAGCAAAGAGCAACACACGGGTCATCCAAAAAGGGGCACAAAAACACCCGTTTGTTAAACACCTATGCTGTCCGAAATCAATGTTATTATAAAGAGAGGCGGGTGCCTGGGCGGTGAGGTATCAATCTGTTCTTGAGAAGTTGAGGAGTTGATATACTTGAACTCTGACGTAAACTTGGGACCAATGAAATCTTACAAACAGATCAGGACATCTATAGTATGAGAGCAATATAACCTTTTTATATCAGTTATACTAAGCCTTGTTCACTATACAGTATAGTCTACATAGTAGCTTATATTGTCAAATTAATTGTGGACACTCGAGGATGCCAAATAAATAGTTTATCACCGTCCTCATAGCACGTACATGATAACTTAATGGTTTTGAATATGATGCGTTTAGGGGCTTCACTGACAATATGCACTGTAGGGCCTCACAGTTCATTTGCAAGGATTTCAATAATCAATAAGTCTCTTGTAAATTTGTGCTAATGGTCATACCGTATGTGGGCCCTTATAAGGCATGTGGCGTCAGCACTCTACATTCCCAATCCTGTTGTAAGTGTAAAATAATAAGAATAATTCGGTCTATAAACCTTTGTTCAAACTGATATTTTACCGCTCTGAACTTACACAGTAGACTATTAATTGAGAGCCCCTGCAGTGTTATAGGGTGCTCTCACCTTCTGTAATCGTGTTACGATCCCTCTCACTCGACTGAGATCATTTGCAATAATCGAACTTTCCCAAAAGTTTGTACGTGAAGCGGCATACTGCACCAATTACATATAGACCCCCCCCCCCCCCTTCTTTTCTTACAACTTTTCTAGACATTATATCTTGACAAAATGTTAGCATTGTGTCGATAATACAACCACCCAATATCCCATCTGACTGTTAGTTTATGTCGATTCAGTTTACAAAAAGACTATATTTGAACATAAAGCAATCATCAGTTCTGATGTGCGTTTAAAAGCCATTGCTCTTAATGTTTACAACCATTCACCACTACTCACATATATATTATAGCAATGATATTGTCGGGAGAGGAACATAGGGGGTCATAAATATTGAATGATTAGTCAAGTTGTTTGTAGTGCACTTTATGTTCCCATCGGCTTGTCTTCTAGTTTCATATCACATATCAGTGACCTAAATCGCTGAACCTTCGGGATGTCAATGACTGCATTGTATCTTCATGCACGTTTTACTTTTTCTGTTTTCTCGTGTTACGTTAACAAGACGCTCTTGTTACAGATTCAAATCGTGATCTTGATTATTTTTATACACAATCTGGAAGTTGCATATTTTTTTTGTTGATGTTCTATACACAGCGTTGTCTATACGCATCTGGTATCGTTTTTACAATTATTTTTCAATGGTTGAATTCTTCTTTGGAGTTTCATGGTTCTCCATAATTATTCAGCATTTTTCTGTTTCGTGTTTTGTAACTCCGCCCACAATCAAATTGACAATCTGTAAGCAAACAATGCAAGTGATCGAGTTGTAAGTACTCTATCAGTAGCGGTCATAAGGACACAAGTTCACGTACATCCCCCGTAAATAGTACACACCACGTACCACAACTTGCAGATTGTGAATATTTTTGTTCGTTCGTTCACTCTGTATAGTTTTATTGAATAATATAAGATAGAGTTTATTATTTTCTATTCACATTTCTACTCGACTGCAGTTGCCGGTAAACATGTGGACAAGTTGAGTTATATAAGCCTGCCCCCGTTTAGGTATAAATTGGAGGTTCACAATATCCACACTAACAGTGCGGTCTCGGCTCTCACGGTGGCGTGTCAAACTTTGTCTGCATGCAATACAGGAAAGAAATGCAATAGCTATCGGGGACATTCACAAGATCGCTGAAACTGCTGTTCACACTTCATTACCATTTGATGAAAAGTCGATATTGCCATCTTCATCCTTGCTGCTTTCGGAAGTGTTCTTGTTTTATCGACGGAAGAGTCACGTTCTAACAAAGTAAGTACACTTGTGCGTATTGTAAACCTGTATCCATATAAATTGTGGTACTATAGGCCCTACATATATAGGCCTACCTATTCCAGAGGCAGCGGATTTTCATTAATCTACTTGTTTTATTGTTTGATGAAAATATCTTCATTAATTTGGAAGCACAGACTATCATAGTTAGATGTGCTTTGCACTTGTTCAAGGTAACGTTCCTTATATATGCATCATGTAGCCTACATAAGTTTCTTCCCCGTTGTGCCAGTCTTGTTTTTTGCTGTTGTTTATTTTATAATTAGGAGTGCTTTAATGCGAAGTGATACGGTCTTTTGAGACTTTTTCTAATTTCACTTTCTTTCCAGAAATGTCAAAACGTCAGTAGATCTACAAACATTTGCTTCATTTTGTTGAGAATTTTCAAGATGTTAGAGATGAAAATTTCGCAGTAATGGTATAATCGATATCATACTGGAGGTAGGGGAGGGGAGGGAAGGGGTACACTCTATTGTCAAATAATATTGCCAGTTGCAATAGTCACGTGGTAGTTTTAGGGTACGTATGTTGAGGCAGAAGGTATAAATTCATTAAAAAATCAAGTATAGGCTGCGTTTTGTGACTTTTACAGCTGACTTTGCAATTGTAAACTCCCGGACTTATATATATGTATAAATATATATATATACCACTTGCCCATATTTGTAACCTATCATTTAATACAGGTGTCTTTCCAGACAAGTTAAAAATTGCTAAAGTCTTACCAATATACAAAAATGGCCAGAACAATGCATATGAAAATTACCGGCCAATATCGTTACTCTCTTGTTTTGCGAAACTTATAGAAAGACTATTGTTTAATCGTATTTGTAGATTCTTGGACAAACACAACATTCTTAATAAACAACAGTACGGATTTCGATACAATCACTCCACTGAGCTCGCCCTGGCAGATGCAATTGATAATCTCTACAGTAAACTTGATCAACGTAAGACTTGCATTGGTGTATTCCTAGACTTAAGTAAAGCGTTTGATACCATTAATCATTCTATTTTACTGAATAAGATGCACTTTAATGGTATAAGAGGTACTACTCTGAATTGGTTCGACAGCTACCTATCTCACCGTTACCAATTTACTGCGTATAAGTCACATAACTCTGATCTTGCCCAAGTCCCTTGTGGTGTACCACAGGGATCTATCCTGGGACCTCTGTTATTCATTATTTATGTAAACGACATATGTCAAGTGTCCAACATTGCAAAAGTTACTTTGTTTGCTGATGACACCACTATTTTTTTTGACTCTGACAACATTAGCATCCTACCTATTACTGTATCTAATGAACTAGAAAAGTTTAGTAACTGGTTTCGGTCAAACAAGCTTTCTATCAATGTCAACAAGACACACTACATTGTTTTTAATTCATCCAACAACCCTCCTCAAGTTCACAACATTAATATGAATGGTAAACCAATTAACAATGTTGACTACATAAAATTTTTAGGTGTATATATTGATTCAAAACTAAGTTGGCAACAACATATTTCAGCAATCTGTTCTAAGGTCGCAAGGAACATTGGTATACTCGCTATAATAAAACATTTCCTACCGACACACATTCTAAGAATGATTTATAATACGCTCATTCTACCTCATCTGTCCTACTGTTCTATTATTTGGTCTGGTGCTAACATAACTTGTCTTGACCGTCTCAATAAACTACAAAAAGGCGCAATACGTAACATAACACATGCTGCATTTCGTCAGCATACTAGTCCATTGTTTAAAAGTCAAAACCTGCTGAAATTAAATGATATTATAAGGCTACAACTTGCTGTATTTACGTATAAAGCATGGCATGGGCTACTTCCGGGTTCCTTTCATAATTTCTATACAATTAATGTAGAATTATACAATTATAATACCCGAAATAGACAAAATGCTCATTGCAACTTCTATCATACGAAATTAGGTACACGCAGCTTTCGCAACCGGGCAACTAAGTTATGGAACTCATTAAGCAATACCGTTAAATCTAAGGCTACAAAGAATTCATTTAAGAAATGTTTAAAAAAAGAATTGATATCATCATATTAAATTATGTAAATGAGTTATTTACTTCAGCAGTTTCTGTACATAATGTAACAAACATTCAATTTGTATTTATTAATTTATTTTTTTTTTTCTTTAGGGAGTCTTCCACTTTGTTAAGCTTTTAAGCTTTATGGAAGACTTCCCTCCGCTTTGTACTTCTGTGGAAAAACAAATAAATAAATAAATAAAATAAATAAATATATATATATATATATATAGGCTATATATATTTATGTATATAAATATAAATATATATATATATATATATAATTGAAAATTTAATGAGTTGGAAAATCCAGAACAGTGAAAAAATGTTCTAGCCTCCACCGTGATTCGAACCCGGGCCTCCCGCTTTATATGCGAACACCCTAACCACTAGGATATGGACGCTGATTGTATGTCCAGAGTTTCGGAACCGGTATGTAAGGTCCTTTTTCCATTGTAGGCTGTATACACACACGCGCATTGATTACTGTTTCGGAAAGCATATATGTAAAAACCTAGATATCACAATATGTCGCAATGGCAATAGCTAGTGACTTATATGAATAAATCATTCATTTATCAATTTACTTCCCTTCCTTCCTTACTCTCTTTTGGGGAAATTCTCCAAAATTGGTAAACCAATGATGATTTGACAAGAAGCGCCCTTCGCATCAATA
This sequence comes from Apostichopus japonicus, assembly GCF_037975245.1. Classification (NCBI taxonomy): domain Eukaryota; kingdom Metazoa; phylum Echinodermata; class Holothuroidea; order Aspidochirotida; family Stichopodidae; genus Apostichopus; species Apostichopus japonicus. The sequence goes on from NC_092565.1 coordinate 12,162,955, forward strand.
TTCTATGGGCTTTCGTGTAAACTTGAATTCAGACACGTGTTTGTCGATCACGTGGCATGTTACAAATAATATTACCAAGGCTGCAAGTGAATTAATGAATAATGCTTTCTATACATAGCTGTATTATCAGGGTTTGTGTGCAATGGTTAGACGGAAGGATATCACAGTGATACACACGTAAACACAGACACACGCGTAAATGCTGCGCAAATCATGTCCAAAGAGATACATGTGATAATAATAATAATAATAATTATAACACTTATATGGTGCCCATTATTGCACGTAAACATACATTCAATGGCACCTTACAAAATTACAACCCTGGTCATTGGTAATTTGACACACCTACACACCAAAGTGTGCACAATTCAATCAATCTCTCCTGGGGCACCACAGTGCACCACAACCACGTGTCCCCCGGGGGACTTCCCATAGGGTGCAGCCACAAACCGGCGCACGCAACTATATTTACAAGTTACCTCGTAGGTCCCCATTTATACACCTGGGTGAAGGGAGCGATGGAGATAAAGCGCCTTGCCCAAGGACACAACGCAATGATCTGGCAAGGGCTCGAACCTGTAATCCTTAGATCACAAGTCACTGCCTTAACCACTTGACCACAACCCCCCCCCCCCCTACGCGTGTTTATATAATGATACATCATTATATAAACACGCGTAGGCATACTTATATAAACGTATACACACACACATATATATATATATATATACAAGGGCGTAGGAACCGGGGGGGCTGGAGGGGCGCCAGCCCCCCCAGTGAAAAATGTGGAGGGGCGGAAGTATCATTCCGCCCCCCGCTCCGCAAGTCAGAAAACCCCTTTTTCATTTCCAAATGAAAAAAAAAATCTCATTTGGAGCACCAAATTGCATCTAAGGCCAGGTGAAAATACAAAATTAAGTTTACAAAATGGAGTGGGTGTTGAAGTGTGCTATATTGCACCAAATTGCATCTGAGGCCACCTGGAAATACAAAAAATTCCAAAGGGGAGGGGGACACCCCCTCCCCTTAGACCCCTCCCCCAGGCCGGCCGTCAGTCTTCAGCCCCCCCACTCAAAAGTACCTTCCTACGCCACTGTATATATATATATATATATGAACATGTCACATAATAACACACGTACATAAGCATGCCGGCACAAGAGGGTGAGGTTCGGATGAACCAGCACCCCCCCCCCCCTTCATAAAAAAGTCGCCAACACCAAACCACTTTAATGTGTATAGATTGATCGTTCAAATCACTTTAAAGTAATTTTCAGATAAAGTCTGCCATTCTTCATTCGGCGGCCGACTATACATGAGTACGTCACAAATTTCATTGGTTACACAGAAGTTTGTTTACATTGAAGCTTAAAACTTTTGAACTTATATACCTATATATATATATATATATATATATATATATATATATATATATATATATATATATATATATATTTATAGCCCATTATCACTTAGCCATATGTGGATTTACTATGTATTATCTCATTCAATAAGGTCAAAGTCCTTTAAAATCTATATTACTAGGATAACGACCTGGGCTAAGCTACCATGCTCGTTGTGCCAACACGTGTCTATATAAGCAGAGACTAGTGAGTCCCACCCAGTGTTATAGAGATTTCGATCAGCGAATGCATGGTTTATGTATGGGGTTGAAACATAAATTATCAAAGAATGTTCACGCGTACTTCGGCGTGTGAATGTGGATAATATACACTATATCATTACAGTGGTATGACATAGCACTTTTTCGACAATGGATTAGTATATAGGTGAATTACATTCTATGAAGGCCTATAATAGTTCGTTTATTATAGTTTGTAGAGTAATATTTTTTATAATATAACTATAGCTATAACCAGGGAGTTGTTATGGACTCCCTGCTATAACTTGCATTTTTTTTATTCTCTATACCGCACATATTGAGTTGAACGGCGATCTGAATTTCACAACTGGCGGGGAAACGCAAGAACCTTTAATTGTATATAATTAGTTAAGACTAGGCCTATATACTAAAACCGTAAGCACGGAACTCCGTGATCATTTCTGTTCCTACTAATGACTCTTCATTTGGTATGATGGATATTTCTTGTACAATAATTGCTGAATAATCGTAAGATAGAGTATGACTCGACGGATCAGAAATCAGCACGCAGCTGCATGGCCGTGACGACATCAAAATACTACATTATCATCATACAAAATGACCAGCCTAGCTGACGAGGGAAGACTTGTGTTGGTGGGTGCATTTGGGTGGGGGAGGGGTGGGGTTGGTTGTGAGAGGGTAGGGACCGACAGGGAGTTCAGAAATGTCACTTGAAAGGGAGGACGAGATTATGTTCTTGTAACTGACGAAGTTTGTGACAACTTTAACCAACGTTTTCGACTATATAGTCCATATTTCTTGATGGAAGCAAATTGTCGCCATTCTCCGCTTTATTCTTTCCCTATTGAGTAATCATGAATACAATGTATAGTATAGTGAGTATAGGCTAAACTCGTTTATGCGTCTACCTTACAGTTAATGATGACGATGATGAGCATACTGTCAGCCTTACTGGACACTTGCAAGCCATTGGTTTTGACATCATTGCTACTGTGGCTAGTCACCCGTCTGTGGCATGAATATATCATTGCGACCAAGGATCCCTCCTGCAGTGCTCCCCTTCCACCCGGTAGCATGGGGTTGCCATTCTTTGGGGAGACACTGTCATTCCTAGCAAAGGTAAGAGGAACATTCATGTTTGTAAAAAAAATGGGTGTATATGTGGATTGCGACTATAGGAGGTTGTGTGACATAATACTCAGCTTTTTAAATCCAATGTTAGCTGACAGGTCCACGCAGGGAAGGAGCCAATCAAAGGGAAACTTTCCCCCTATATATACTTAAGCCCCCCCCCCACGCCCATCCCACCGCGTCCTCTAATCCACGAGAAACGACCCCCTTTTATATTTGTATCAACTTGAGTGACCAAAGTTTGTGATTTAGTTTGTGTGAGTCGATCCACAATTTCTGATAGGAGCAAACCTTCGTTTGCGCAAAGACACATTTAGAAGCTTTGCAGTAGCTCTTTGCCTTTTAAAAACATATTTCATTACTCATGAAAAAATTACTTAAGTAAAATGGTTAATGGACTTGTGTGTGCCATTTCTGCTCGTCAAATTATAAAGTCTCAGTTAAAAGGCCGGTGGTTAGGCTCAACAGTTAATAATAATCATATATAAATAATCAGCAGTTACTTTTACGACGCATAAGCAACCACAGATGTGGGAGAAACCAGAAAGGGTTTATGGATTACAACTTACTTCGTTCGGGTGGTTTCCAGTTCAACATTTTAACTCAAATTTGGAATCTTTTCAATTTAGGAAGTCATTTCAGATAGGAAAACCCGTAAATTGCTCTTGGATGATAAACCCATCTTACTATTACCCGGCCGGGTATTGAACCCGGAACCCCCCCCCCCCCCCCCGTTTGCTAAGCTTATACTTGCTTCAAGTGCCAGCGCCTTTATCCACTCGGCTAGTGACAGCACCGGTACAAAATCAAACTCAAAATCAGTTCCACATGTTTAATGTCAAATAGGCTAGGTCTAGGATAAAAGTTGATGTTTTGTTCTGAATAGAAGCAGTCGATCTTCAAATATTAATTATCTCTCATAATAATGCCCCGAAAAATTCTTAACAAACCCCTATCCCTACCCCTCCCTCCCGTTGATTGTTGAACCGTTGAGGCGCATTTTGCCATAGCAACCAACTATACTCTGAAAACACATTGAACAATTCTGCTGCTTTGAACGTAACAATTCATGAATAAATATTACAGAAATAATTGGGGCAAAACGAACCCAGTTAAACATAACCCCTGCAGTATAGCTCCATCGAATTCCCTCCTGCTTCGCCATCACATGCTAACTTGGACGCCACGCAACGGATCTTCAAGCCAATAAGATTAAAAATAAAGTCTTTACACAACCAGACAAAACAAGAAAAGGTATACACAGCTGTTCAGAAATGATTGCAAAAGAACATGCTTGCCAAAAAAAAAAACACAAATCTCAAAGGACTAACAGAAGGATCAATTTATAATTCCCCGGCTTCGCATCTAGAAAAACACAGTGTTTTTTTAAATATTTATTTTATACAATTTATACAATTTTTAAATACAAAAAAAGAAGAAATATTTGTCTGAGAAAGCACAAACAGACGAACAACAAATAGACAAGTTGGGATTTGTAATAACTACCACATGCTTCTTCTTTTTCTTGTTTATTTGCTCTTATTTGTTATTGCACTTGACTTTTCGATCGTTAGATTGACTGTAAATGAAGAACAGACTAAATAGTTAAAAAACAAAGTGTATCGTAAAACGATAGTGAATGTCTAATGACTTTAACCTCATTCTTATTCATGAGCTCATGACCATGAGCTCCCTTCCCATCCACCTCCCCCCTCCCACCCCGCATGTTCTCTCCTATCTGTATTATACTGAATCAGTATTATTTTTTCTCACAATCTCCATCGTGATCCCCATCGTTATATAAACATTTCCCTTAGCCTTTATACACGTCTAACCTAATGTTACTGCAAGGATATTCCAAAAGATATATATTGCCATTTCTAAATATATCTTCAAAAATGGCACCACTAGAAAATCTTGACCTTTCGTTTTACACCAGTCAGCTAAAATACGTGCTTCCACGTAAGTTCAAATGGCGGTCAAGATGGCGGCAGAGCGTGACCGATTAAACTATAGTACGTCAGAGGATATCTTCTCAGAGCGGTCAATCGGAAGTTGTTAGACACATTCTAAAACTAGTATTGAAACGGTGACGGAATGAGACGGGAAAGGGAATTCTGAAAATTACATATCACTGTCTAGCCTTTAGATTAGTTTCCTGTAAAAAAAAAAGCTTCCTGTAAAAAAAGGGACATAGAGAACGTTGAAAACAAAATAGAATTAACTTGTAGTAGCTAGCTGAAAGGCGTACACAATATTTTGACCACGGTGGGGGATAGAGGTGAGGGTGTAACGGCCAAAACAAAAATCAAAATATGCCTACTGCCCCTAGATATATATGACTCCTGGCAGAAGATCTCCTTTTTATGTGACCAGGAGCGCAACTACATATATTTCTGAAGGAGCCCCACAATAACACAGGGGATCCGTATACCATGCATTTACGCTGTGCAACTTAAATTGACAAAAATTCTTCAATGTTTGTAACACATTTATCACAGGGGATGGTTTAGCCCTTCTCTTAGAACCCTCCCCTCGACGGCACGGATATCTAAGCACCCCCCCCCCCACCACCAAGTATAAACATCGTGGTTGCGCTCCTGTTTGTTAACAAGTTCTAATAGAAGCTTGCTTTCCTGCCCATGGAGCAAAATAAGATTAATAGAGTATTAAAAGCAAAGTCAGTAACAAGAACCATCGAGAACAAATTGTGCCCCATCAAAATATATATCACCGGGACTGTACCCTGTCTTTCTGCACCCGTCCTTTTCCCTTCAGTTTATATTCAAGTGGGGAAAAACATTACTCTTTAATCTATCTATATTTTTTCCGGATTCTTCAGTTTTCCGAGCCCCTCATTAACGCCGGACCCGGGGCTATGTAGCATTTCATATGTATTTTTTAACATAGCCTATACATATAGACAAAGCCTATAGACGAAAATGACCTATATTGTAAATATTTATATATAATCTCTGTCTTGCGTGTTGTCTAGAGCAATGTCTGAACTTATTCTACACGTTTCCGCCCTTCATTGCTTCACGTTCCTCAAGTGCATCCTCTCATTTAAAAACCGTTCTTAGATTTAGGCGACTTAAATTATTACTTCCGTACGTCACCGCATGCTGTTTGAGTACACGTAGTTGCATCTATTATGACATTTCCAGAATCATACTTATATCACATTAAATGGTTATTTCATTTCTTGTTTCTTGTTGATATATATTTATACATATGTATATACGTACATATATATATATATATATCAATATATATCAATATATATGGTATGTTTTCTTTGCCCAGGGTTCACAGTATTACGAGGATAAGTTCAAGATTTACGGTCGTCTATTTATGACCCATCTCTTGGGTGCGCCTACCATTCGAGTACGGGGATCGGACCACCTGCATAAAATACTTCATGGCGAAGATGACATTGTGTCTTTTGAGGTAATGTTACATCATTCGGTTACCTAATCGTAACACGATTCATTTATTTCTATTCAGAAGCTGTTCAGGTCATTTGAACTAATCCTTTGATGAGAACAACAAAGTTTGCCCTGATTCTTATATGCAAATTAGGTTCCACCATGATTATGTCTACATCCGCCGTGAGGTTGCAAGCGTTTGGTTTAGCCTTAGGTTATATACCGTGCATCAATTTATCAGTTATATTATGCCACAATTCTTTTACGTGTTGAGAGAAACCATATTGGGAACGTCGAGAGGGTTCAGCACATGCAGCTTGCGAAACTATTCTATCCGTCCATCATGCCAGTGAATTGACACGTGACAAATATAAGTTTATCAAAAAAAGTTTGTTCCTACAAAATTGTACGTTGCATAACAAGGTTGCATTTGTTAATTGATATTCAGAATGCAGCGTCGTATAGGCGTGTTTGGAGCCCAAATTTGTTGGTTTTTGTAAAGAGGAGGTGGAATAAAAAAATTGTAAACAAAAATATGCCCTTAAATGGAAAATGTGGATTCTCTCAATCTCCGGAAGCCTTACAAAATAGTTTGATTTTATAATCAGTTTCCTTGAAATTATGGCCGTAGGAGAGGTAAAGGAGGATGAGAGGAAGGGTTGAGAGAAGAACCCTTCCTTGGTTTTCACCTCAATAGTCTCATTTTTGTAGCCCACAATTAACATTTAAATAATTTGATATCTAAGATTGCAAATGAAAAAATAAACAGGGGGAGAAAGGAGAACGGAAAGTTTCCGTGATTTCTCCGTTCTATGTTCTTACCTGGAATATATTTCTCTTTCTTCTAGTATCCGAAGGCTATCACGGGTATCCTTGGTAAAAACACCCTAGTTCAGGCCAGAGGACAACACCACGTCATTCTACGTAAGAGGGTAGCAACTGCTTTTACCCACTCTGCCTTGGAAGGATACCTACCTCTTATTACAGTAAGTACAAAATAATGTTACAGTCAAGGCTAGTATCTAATGAAGAAACATCTCCACCCCCTCCCAATCCCTCCCCTCCCTTCCCTTTTTACAGCACATTTACATATACTAAATCGCTCATGCGTTTTCTGTTGTAGATACTCCCGGTAAGCGAACTTTAACAGGGATTTATAATTCGTGATTTTTTATTGTTTTTTTTTGGCATAGCTTCACACACTCTGTCCTACTGGGAGATGCTGGGGGTCAGGTAGTATAAGTTGCCGCAATACCATGCAGCCAAGTCTTTGACACGCGAGTAAATATACTACGATGGTGATCATTGGGCTGTTCATTATCACACAGTTAGCCAGGGGCGTCAATCTCATATTTGGAAATGACTAAACAAGGATAAAACTGAAGGAGTGTGCGCCTAGCGCACACTGTTAGTGCGTTGGCTCAAAGCCTTTTTGGGGGTGGAGTTCAGGGGCCAGCTTTATGGCCCTTGATGGGGTCCAGGGACCAAAGCTCCTGCGGGGGCCCAGGGGCAGACTCACATCTAGAAATGTTCAAGTTTGCTTGTGTTTGGTCCGTGCATTCACAATTATGTCAGTCATAAATATAGTTTAACCAGGGAGTTTTTCCATAACAACTCCCTGGTTTAACAAAAGGCCCCATCTGACAAGTAATTAGACTTAAAATTAAAAAAGACTTATCTATTAAACATCCGGGTGTCATGATTTATAAAATTGAAAATTTTTAAGCAGTAGTCGAACTCTTCACCGGAAGCATGTAAAAAAATCCCCCACCCTCATCCCCACGCACGCCACACCTGATATGTATTTCAAAGTGTGTTGCGATGGCAGAGGGAGAGAGAGAGAGCGAGAGGTGTAGGGAGAATAGTTTTTCGTTAAATATGTTCTCGAAGTCACAATCAGTTCTAGCCTTGATACAGATGTAACCACATCTCATAAACAAGCACATTTATGAAGGTTTAAGTTTCCATACGCCAATTTAGGGTTTTCTCACTTATTGGTGAATTTGACTTCATTTTTCTACAGGAGCCGATAAAGGACGCTATTGAGCACTGGTGCAACCAGCCACGCACCATCACTTACCGTTCGATGCAGGAGCTTGTATGCAAGTTGAACGGCTCCATACTATGTGGCTTTCATTATAGCGATACCGACGTCGCCGAGATAACGGAGCTATTATTTCAAATCGATAACGGTATATTAGCTCTACCAATCGACCTACCGAATACAGCATACAGAAAGGTACGTAATGTCCCGCACCTCTCAATATCGAGTCCTTTTCAAACCGCGATGTGTGACGGTATCTATCTCGTCTGTGTCCATATTCCAATCCTAATTAAAGTCATTTGGAAATTGTTTTTCTTCTATCTATTGAATTACTTAGGCCATGCAAGCAGGGAAAAAACTTCGAGAAAAGATCGCCGACAGGATACGAATGAAAGAAAACTTATCAACCCAAGAGGACGACCAAGATGTTCTACGGGTGCTCATGGATGCCGACTTGTCTCACTTTGGTAGTAAAGGAGAGAGTCACGAAATCGTGTCCGACAATGCATTCGATTTGCTGATTCTCGGCTTCGGTACCTTATCAAGTGCATGTACTTCGGCTGTATTACAGTTAGCTAGACATCCTCATGTAGTTGAGAAGATCAAGGAAGAGCTGGAAGCAGCCAGGATCTTAGACCCACATGTACCCATTATCCACAAAAGCCTCACAGACTGCAAGTATGTGAATAATGTAGTCAAGGAAATACTGAGAAACAACCCACCAGTACCGTCCAGTTTCAGAAAGGTCGTAAAAACCTTTATTTTAGATGTGAGTTTAATCCCGCTTTATAAACAACCATATAAATATATATATATATATATATATATATATATATATATATATATATATATATATATATACACACACACACATATATATATATATATATAATATATAGGCCTATATATCCTATTTATATATATATATATATATCCTATATATATATATATATATATATATATATATACACCCATATATATATATATATACACACACATATATATATATATATAATATATAGGCCTATATATCCTATTTATATATATATATATATCCTATATATATATATATATATATATATATATATATTTATATACATACATACATATATATTTATATATATATATATATATATATGTATATATATATATATATATATATGTATATATATATATGTACATATATATATATATATTATAAATAGTTATATAAAAATATTATATCAAATTGTCTAAGCTATGATTTAATCATAATCTGTTGAATATTTGGTGCTGTGCAATGACGATGCCTGAGTACTGGTCAGGTGATGACCAGTGGTTCCTCATCGTGCTTCATATTCTTGGTCTCCACAGGGACTCCAAATACCAAAAGGTTGGACGGTTCTCTACAGCATTCGAGACACTTTGAAGTTTTCAGAACACTACAAAAACAAAGACATTTTCGATCCAGATAGGTATTCACCAGAAAGGAGGGAGGACAAAAAAGGAGGGCGTTACAACTATCCTGTATTTGGAGGTGGGCAACGCGCATGTCCAGGAAAATTCTTGGCGACCATGATTTTGAAAGTTCTTATCATTGAACTGGTGCGTTCTACAAAATTTGAATTACTCGAACCTGAAAAGGTTAAGATGAGAAGCATCCCGGTTCCTCATCCAGTCGATGGACTGCCAGTTAAATTTACAAGCACCCGTGATCTGGTTATTTAGTATAGACGTATATCAAAATATATAGAAAGTTCCAACCAGCTGAATGTAAAAATATGCACAAGTGTCGAAGTTCAAAAGACCGCTTTCTGAAATAGGGCGAGGCGAACCAATGTTCAGACTTGGGTTCAATTTTTGTCCAGCAGCTATAATGTAACCGGCTATACGAAGCTGCTTATTCAATTTCGTCGTCTTACAATGATGGCAGTTATGCCTGGCTTGCGGTGCTGCGGAGTCAACATGCAGAATATGTCATCGGGTTGTGGCGAATACAGACGGAAGAATATGAGGGGCAAAATGTTAGAGCAGGACCAATGTTCATAGAACTATAAACGTATGTTCGCTCTCTCCCGTCCCTCTTCCCGAGAAGGGGAACTTCACCTCCCCCCCCCCTTCTTGCTGGTTGCAACAATGCTTATATAAGTTTGTATATAAGGGAGTGGCTTTTTCTTTTGGCTATAGGTCCAAATGTTTTGGTATTTTATTAACATACCATTATTGTTGCAAATGAAAAAAAATCCTTCAATATTATAAATCATGGAATATTATACAAATAATGAATGGTTATGAGTGCAATAATGCAAATATTTCATGAGTTGAAAGATGGAATGTTCCATTCAACGAGGCGAAGCCGAGTTGAATGGAACAAATTACATCTTTCAACTCATGAAATATTTGCACTATTGCACGAATGGAAACCATGCATTATTTGTTTTATACAACATATTATATTATGATGGGTAAAATGCACTCATACAACAGATTGTTTTGAACAGACAGGTTTCTCTGCTCTCTTACCATTGAAAAACGTGCTACTAAAAAAGTATAACCCATGGTTCTATTTCATAGAGTGGAGTAGAGCGGATTTTGCATGCAATCAATGAGCAATTGACCAATGAAATGACCAGAATACAATTAGGTGTTGTATAAAGGCCTATTACTAATGCATTCCAGGTATTTCTCGACAAAAATTTCATTGGGAGCAACCGTGGATTTACGATCATCGGTTAACGGAGACGAAACCAACCTTATAGGCCTAACATGTGGGCAACATATACAGGATAATTCGCCATTAAACCGAAAAGAAACATGATATATAGCCACAACATGTGCGGAGCAAACTGATCCTCGAATAATCGAACTGAAAGAATTACTTTCGTAAGGGCTCAGTACATGTGTTCGTAAGTTAACTTCGTAACCTACGGGTCGTCTAGGTGTCGGAAGAAACCTGATATTCAGCCCAAAATATGTGGTATGTAATGCTTTTTAGGCTGGTCCAATCATTTAGGGAAATAAATTTGGCAATTGGACAAGAAAAAAAAATTCTAAAGAGATACTGTGCCAAATTATGTAATTTTGTGTTTAGTAGGACCTATGCATAATTTTAAAGGAACGGGATAGCGGGAGGGACATTTCGCCATGCAGAGAAGTCGGTTTGTTGGCGGTATATTGTTTTACCCAAGATAATAAATGATATATGTCGACATATCCGGGAAACTGTTGCTTTAACGCAATTAAAAGATTTGAATTAGTCCGCGTAGATTAAGCCATAGTAATTTGGCCTAGTAATATATGTACACATGCAATGCTTTACCAAATCACCAGCCAAACAAATGTTGGTGGTCGACCAACAAACCACCCCCCCCCTCCCCTGCCTTCCCATTCCTCGGGCTTAGAGACTTATACTCGCACTGCTATACTCATAACAACATTAATCTGACTTGTATTTGTCGTTCTCATGATGTTTAACCCATCCTACAAGTCTGCGAGTTACACTTTTTGGTTCCTTTCCGATGTACTTGCGATCTTTCATAAAATATGTATGTTACTAAACATGAGTTTCAAAATCATCAGCTTAATCCTCCAGTTACTCCAGTTTTAAGTATGTATACATAACAATTATATTTAAAACATTGTATTCGAGCTTTTTTGGTAGCATGGCATTTTTGTTTTTAGGATTTCAAAATTTGAGCTTAAAGAAGGTTCATTTATAGACTCTAATATGTTGCTGTTTTGTATTCAGAAATCATGACGATTATTATGTCGGTGAATAAAACTATTATCAATTAATAGTATGAAAATATCTTTGAGGACATTCACACATTTGGTCGACTTTGGGGCATACAAAAAATAACAATAGATGGGTATAAATAATTTTACAATCATTTTAGGGGCGATATTTTCGTTCTGAAATGACGAACGATCTTCGAGGACTGCTCCCTAAAAAATGAACTATTGATGGCTTCATTTTAGACTAAAATAAAAGCTGTGCTCACAAACGGACAGTAATAATTATTCGATATTTTGAATATATTTTACCTTAAGCTATGTACTTGATTTGTATAACTTTTGGGCCAGATAAAGATAAATAATATTAACATATATTTTTCATTTTTGCTTTTATTTTGTAAATAAGCCATATATATATATATATATATATATATATATATATATATATATATATATATATATATATTTATTACAGGGTTATAGCCACGCCGGCCGGCGGCGGCCGGTGGTAACCGCCACTCACGCCTGCCGGCCGGCATTGGAAGTGAATAAACAGTCCACTGGCCGGCACACAAAAATAGTAAAATGCTTGTGAAATACAACAAAAGTAACAAATTTATCTTTCCCTTGCCGTAAACCATGATAATAACGTCACCTTTTTCTGTTATTTACCAATTGTAAATCTGAAAAGTAGCAAAAATCCCACCAGGACCCCCGGCCGTGAGATGCGAGAGCTTCGCTCGCTACGCTCGCTACGCTTCGCAAATTTATTTAACCAGCACTCACAATCTCCTAGCTATAACCCTGTATATATATATATATATATATATATATATATATATATATATATATATATATATATATATATATATATGTGTGTGTGTGTGTATGTATGTATGTATGTATGTATACACTGCTCAGAAGATGTAAGTTTAATTGTCCATTATTCATTATTGTATTAAATATGTGAAGGGAATCGATTATATATTGCTTGTATACCTTTGTCAACTTATATATTGACGAAAGAAAAAATATATTATACTATATATTTTCGTTACATTTTTGTCGCGACATGAGCTTTCTATTTTTCTTTCCTGTTTTTATTTTTGTCATTTCGCTACTCACTGTCCATGACGTCACTTAAAGACATCGTTCATATGCAATTGGTAGGGAGGGGTAGAATCTCAAAGAAGTCAAAGAAACTGTTCTCTCGTTAAAAGTGGAGGGTCAACCTCTTCAATTTTAAACTGGTTGATATGTTAATTCTTTGGACTGTTAACCGTTAATCGAAAACCCGGAAATTGCTTGCCCATCCCGATCCCCTCTGGATATTACACCCCCCCCCCCCCCCTCCCGTGCGAACGTTCATAGATTCCACGACCTGTTGTGTCATTTCACTGGATTTTCCTGCACGAGTCTCCAATTTCATTTAGAAGCGCAGAAATAAACAGTTTTGTTTTATCGGCGCTATGTTGTTATCAACATTTTTGATGACGTATTACTACGGTAGCTGCTAGCAAGCATGTCTTGCAGGAAGGTCAAATGAGCGATGATTTAGGCAACATATGGGATAAAAGACCAGGTTTTAAACTGTGGCTGGGTCTTTGAATTTGCAGTCTATTAACTCGGCCCTAATGTGTTACACACCCGTCTTCTATAGATTCCACAGCCTGTTGTGTCATTAATGAGTTCCGTACACTGGATTTTCCTGCACGAATGTTCAATGGCGTATGCGGTGTCGATAATGCTAATGCATGAATACAGAGCCATGCTTGCTTGTACATTATTATTATTGAACAGTTAATTGCGTTAACTTCGCATAGTTTTACTTTATAGTATGCAAATTGATCGTTTTGGGTATGTTTTATCGTTTCCATTATAATGAAGTAAAACCCGAGGGGGGTAATGATCATATTCCATCGTCTCCATTTTGATTAAAATGTCGGATATCTAGCAGAAAACAGAGCCGTATATTTCTGGCAGGAAACAGAGCTGTATATAGAGATAGAGACCCTATAGTAGGAAGAAACAAGTGAGAGCGCCATCATTTCAGTAACTTTCCCTGAATCCCAAAACTTGATTATGACGTAATATTTTTGGGCAAATGTCTGCTAAAGTGGGAGTGGAATGGACTTGATCCATTGTGCAGGGGAAACAATGTATGAAAAGGAACACAGGTATTACGTTTAGTCTATAGTATAATGAACGTAACTTGAACAAAGGAGTCAACCCAGTCAAGGCTGGAGGTGTGATAACGGCTTTCACTGCCGTCTGACTCATGTGTAGAAAGAAAAGAGCTTAACAGACCTGTCCACGGACGTCGATCTTAGTGAATAGAGGGATCAGGGGCCCTGCCTACGGGTAGCACCGGGGCACTTCAAAAATTGCTAATTGAGGTATATAACCAATACAGTTGACACGATAGTTTGAATAGGTTATTTTTCCTTCAAATTATCGAAAGCATTACATGTCGAAAGAATAAGAAAACATCAGTAAGAATTTTCGAACATCATTGTTGAAAAGTTATACACATCGACCGTACTCATAAAATTATTGGAATAGGTACAAATAATTCGCTTCCTGAAACGTAACAATGATAGGAACAGGCGAAGAAGGGGGTACGTCTTACAGCAAATTTGTGTATGCTTCTAGTCAAGCACACTGCATTTGTATTCATGGTGAGCTTAATTGGTATTGGTAAATAGCCCCTCCAATCCGGAGGACACGGATCGACGTCCCTGCACAACAGGGAATTTTTATACTTCAGTTCTAATTTTCGACTATTTTATCCCAAAATTTCCACGATATTTGTAAATCTGTACATTATAGGTCTAATACAGTGCAAGTTGACCCCCCTACACACACACACACACACACACATTTGTGAATTCTTAGAAAAGGCCCTGCCCAGGATTGTAACACCACTGAAAGTGTGCAACGTTTGTTCATGAATTATAAATCTCTTACAGAAATTCAAATTTTCTGACAAAAGCCGTCCATATTATTATTACTTATGAGAAAGCACGACACATTGTTCACAGTGTGTCGCAACTATGGAATTTTTCGGCCACCGTATCTAATATCTGCGGGGGATTTTTTGGTACTATATTTAACTTTCACTTAACTATGCGATAATAGACTAGAGTTCACTAGACATTTATCACTCCTTGCAGAAGAGGAGCCCATTGAAACAACGGTGCCACAAGCAAGTGATTATCGCATGCAGTAACCTATTTGACCTATTCGGACAGGACGCATCGGGTAACACTTTGTAAGTTTAAGGTGGAATAAACTAAGGGATTTAGTCTATTTGGTCAGGATAAAGCACACGATCGTGACTGTTAAATATATAGTCAAATGTCGACCCAAAGTTTTAGTCTAACATTAACAGTACAACAGCAACATTTAACATAACATAACATAACAATTAATATTTATATAGCGCTATTCCATCTAGATCATAGCGCTTGGCGCATTTATGTAGGCCAAACGGTAGGCACATTACAGTGGCATGCTAGGCTACAGAAGGCCTCCCGAATTTGAATAGTACAGCTATAGGAATAGGTTCATGATATTAACAGGGGGTTAAGCATAGACAGTACTAGCCATGCAGTTTGTTGCAACTTACATTTATCTAGCGTTATACTTCATTGTGTTACATATTATACTTTTCATTCGACTGCTAAGTATTGCTGACAAAGGTCCCAGGGGGACCGGAAATTTCAAAATATTTTCTAAAGCTTTACACCTTATTTGTCAAATTATGAGTCATATCTTATGGTATATATATATATATATATATATATATATATATATATATATATATATATATATATATATATATATATATATATATAAATATATATATATAAATATATATATATATATATAAATGAAAATCGTAATGAGTTGGAAAATCAAGAACAGTGAAAAAACTTCCAGCCTCCACCGGGATTCGAACCCGGGCCTCCCGCTTTGTACGCGGACACCCTAACCACTAGGCTATGGACGCTGACTGTATGTCCAGAGGTTCTAAACCGGCAAGGAAGGTCGTAATTCCACTGTAGGCGTTTGTCACCTGTATCGAACAATACTAGTTCTGTTTTCGGTGACATATTTTGCCTTACTCTATAGAGATCAAACATGATGCTAACCAACTCGAAAATCATTTGTGATTCCTAAAGCCGGATCTCGAAAGGATATATATATATATATATATATATATATATATATATATATATATATATATATATATATATATATATATATATATATATATATATATATATATATATATATATATATATATATATATTCATTGTAGAATCTACTTCTAGTATCATTACCATGGAACTGAAAAGTATTAAAATAAAGAAGTAAGAGCATTTTTAGAAAGAAAACTGCACATCATGATATCATTTCTAAACAAGTTGTTGTTGCTTTAAGGACGACGTATCTTCATCTCGGTTACTTGAGGGAGTAATGATTCCTCGCCACGCATACCAGTTAATGCCGTTGCCGTAGGAATCATGTTCCCCTCCAAGGTATAGTCCATTCAGATTTGAGGAGTGGCAAGCATTATACCACCAGGCACCGCTATACGCCTCTGCACAGTTATTGCCCGCCGAAGGATCGTTGTCCGAGTCTTTGGTGGAAAAGGCTCGGCCGTTTTGCTGAGAGAATGAATCACCTGGATGTTGGAAAGGAAAAATCGGAGAGAATGTGAGAGAGATATTTGTCATTCATATCAAAACAGTACATAAGAAAGAATAGAAACAAATATTTCTCGTTTATTAAATATGGTGTTCAGTCTTGGCAGCTAACCGATTAACCTGTTAATATATTTTTTTAATTGTAAACGGAGGTTTCCTTTCCTCCTTTTCATTTTGTCTTTTTGCAGACGTCCATGCTAAGGATGTTAACAGTACAGCTTAGTAACTTGTCTTGGTCTTACCTGCGGTTACACTGAATCCGCCAAGAAGTAGTTTATAGAGATTTGTCTCGTCTCCAATACGAAAAAAGTTTGGCGAAACGAGTTTCTCCATCAAAATCAGCCACATCAACCCGCATCTCGTATGATCCTTGTGCGGTCAAATAAAATAGTTTCTCGTTTCCAATCTAAAATTCAGAGTTGACGTTCCCGAAACCTTCTCGGTATTCACTCCATCCTCGAAAAAGATCCAACCGAACCGTCAAGACGTCTTTGAAAAACCTATCAGAAGAAATCTACAAATATTATACCCTTTGCATATAAAATGTTATTACCATGAAGTTTCATACATATGTAGCCAATATGGCGTTCGTAACGATTGTTGAGGCCAAGAGATTATTGCGAAATCAGTAGGTATGACGTTTCTGAACCATTCAAGAAATCCATAATTGCCAGCCTAACACTGTTTGTTTGACCAGCGGTTCCCAGCATGAGGATATGGAGCCCCGGATTGGGGGTTAATGAGCCGATTTTGGGAGGCTATTGGACTGTTGCTGATAGAACTAATTGGTAGAAAGGAAGTAAGATTCACTAAAGCTATATGATGGTCTTATCGTCCAGCCACCCCCGTCAGTGTCCATGTCACAGTATATATAGAAGGGTTCGGGATAGGTCGATGGCTGGATGGCGTAAACGCCACTCTTACACACGCCTTTATCTTTGATATCCATACAGTCTTTGGGGTAACGTTGATGGTCGCCTTGCAAAAAAAGCAGTAAATGTATTCAGCCAAAGAAGCAAAATGTTAATGCGACATAATTAATGTAAACCTTTGCGAAATTCTTTACTTATTAAAGGAAAGAATTTTTACACCACATCTCTGACTAATGGACAAGGTTGGCTGTATGAAAGATTTGTAACGAACAGTTACTACAACTGTACAGGTAAAGGTAAATAGGCTGCAGCCCGGATGATTTTTCTTTCTTCTTTTTTATAAATCTATAAGTAAGAGGGTTTGTTGATGAGGGCGTAAAGACAATGAAGTATTTCCAAATGTCACAGCCTTCTATGGCAATTTACAGTAGGATTATTTGAATGAAAACGCTGGTCTTTTACAGAAAATTGTTGTTTAAGTTTTGCAGGTTGGTTGCGGCTTATAATGACAAGATTAACGTTAACCATTGTCGGAATTCCACCGGTGTCGAAGGGTTGGCGATACAGTTTATGAAAAGTTGTGAAAATATGTCTCAATTGCTCAAAACAATAACAGTGGGAGTTAAATCCAAAACCTGACCTCAGATGACCTTTCACATGTACAAACAGATAAAAAAATAGATTGTTGTGTTTACAGTGTCAACCTTCTCTGTTTGAGGCATATGTATGCGTGTACAGTATACTCGTTGCTTACATTGTAACAGAAATTTCAAAAGAGGTGTACAAAAATGTTGAGTAAATCTGTCCCCACGTTTTCAAAGTTAAGAGAAGTCAAAGAGAAGGTATTCGTTTCGATATGAAATAAGATTTGGAAGATGAAATGTTTGAAGCTGTTTTTCCTCCCTTACTAAATACAAGAAGACGTTAACGTTAATACCAAAGTGTCGCCTTTATTGTTGTCACCGTTCTTTACCGACGGGCTTACCCGTTACATCCCTCTCCCGTTTGGCCGCGTCCCAAAGGGGTTGCAGCTTTGAACTTCTCCACCTCATTGTAGTTAATGAAATGTAACTCAGTTGTGCCCACCAAAATAAGCTCCACCAAGCGGATAAAAGCGATACGGAAGCTTCGTATGGACTTTGATATAATGAAAATCTTAATTGGTGTTTCTTTCTACAAAGGGGTAAAAACTCTATAAAAAGGATTATGTGTTTATTCCAGAGTCTGTTAAAAATACTTTGTATTTATTTCAGCCATGTTTATGGACAATTAGGATGATTTTCGAGGTTAAAACTTGGCTTCCACACCACGGAGTAGCAGCTCAGTAAGTGATTGAGTGTGGAACTTTTATAGTTTCGTTTTTTGATGGAAGTTTAGAATTACATATCGATAACTTATGACTCTAATAGACCTGTTTATTTATTTAAGATTATGTTAAGTACCCTATGTATGAATTTCAGCTACATTTATAGACAAATAGGGTGTTTCCCGGGGTGGAGACATTAGTTTTATTCAATATCAGACATTTATCATATTAGAATAAGTTAGGATATAGCAGAAGTTTGAAGCCTTTTGCAGGGTGGTACTGAAGCCCAGCATCCTTGCATAAACCATATGAGCCAATACAACATTGGGACATTTAATTCAAGTAAATATCAGACAATATCAAATTAGAGTAAGTTAGGATATAGGATAGGTTTGATGCCCTTTGCAGGGTGGTGGTGTAGCCCAGCCTCCTTGATCATCGGTCAGGTGTGTAATACAGCTGACCTACAAGGGGAAAATAATGGTACATATGATCTTAGGTAGAAGCCTGAGAAGCGTTGCTGTATAGAAAAATGTGCGAGGGGTGACGATGAGTGTGGGAGGGGTGACGACAAGGGCGAGGGTGTCGACGAGTGTGGGAGGGGTGACGGCGAGGGCGAGGGGTGACGACGAGGGCAGGGGGTGATCACGAGACAAGGGCGAGGGGTGACCACGAGGGCGAGGGGTGACGACGAGGGCGAGGGGTGATCACGAGACAAGGGCGAGGGTGACCACGAGTGTGCACGGGTGACCAAGAGTGCGAGGGGTGACAACCAGTTCGAGGGATGATGACGAGTGCGAGGGGTGATGACGAGTGCGAGGGGTGATGACGAGTGCGAGGGGTGATGACGAGGGCGAGGGGTGACGTTCCAAAGAACCATGTCTTAAGTATCAATTGTCACATACTCTCAAGGCTAATAACTTAATTCCTCTGTTTGGAAATGTATGCGAGGCACCCCTAATTTGATTTTTTATTGCATTGTCGTAAAACTGAAAGAGGAAACTTCAACCAATTACACTTCATAAAAGTTTCAGCGGGGGTTGGTGGGGGGGGGGGCATGCCTACCCATTTACTGGATCAGAACTGGTGTGTTCATATTGGGTCAAGGGCATCCATTTGAGAAACCTGAGGTGTCAATTCAAATGGTGCTAGTTTTAGGGTCCAAAAAGCTTGCTTTTTCCAAACCCCAGCCCTGCCAGTTGGTTACTAAGCCAGTAGATAGTGTTGCCTCAGTCCGTCACTGGCTCCAATCAGATTAACTCAAGTTGCTTGATTAATGGTCTATACAAGAGGTCCGCAATCTTTTAATCTTGGACTGCTGACTTGATGTTGAAAAAAAATGATAATAATTATAGCTGCCAAGCACCGGAAAATGTAGATAAATTTAGGCAACTTCCTGAAAAAAATCTTGTTGTTGCTGCAAGCTACCAAACTTTGTTTGCAGAACATTTTCCATCCACGGATTGCAAGCAACAATGTAGAAATGTTAACATCCATAGGGAGTATCACCACAGAGTCCCATAATGGTTGAGATCTCTGAGATCAGCAAAATGTCAGGTCACTTTGTCAGAGATGGCACTCCTCAGGTTCCTCACAACTCTCTTTACAGCTTGTGTATTTCGGTAAAATTTTGATGGTTGTGGTTAACTTTTTCGGACCCTTATTGTCTTAATGCAGATCCCCTTAACAGACAGCAACCATATTGCACGGCTAATCTAGGGGTCTACTGTCCCTGGGTTGAGAAACATGGGTCTTTACAAACACGGCATGCAACTAATTTCATGTGGCCAATAGTAGGGATACATTGATGACACTTTTTTTATGAAATTTAAATTTTGATAACTTGTGAAAGGTGATTGATTTTATGCACATTAAAGATAGCTCTACAATAGTATTACATTCTCTGCCGTTAATAGTTTACGTTATGCACAAATATTAAAGTAATACAGATTTGATGTGGATTCTGCCTTTATCAATGTTTTTCGCCGTGTGAATGGGTGCGTAAAATTATACTGTGATATAGAGCTAATTTAGTTGCCCCCAATGAGATTCAATGCATTCTCACTGGTAACTTGAACAAATTTGCAAGTATAAAAGCTTCCAATATTTTGTGGGAGATGATATTCAAATGGTATAGAAGGCAGAACTAGGAATGAACTGGCTGAACACAATTTTAAGTACTATTCACACATTTGATGGGGCACGATGTATACTGTACGCCTTTGTTTAAATAACAACCGAAGGCAAGGCATCATTTAGAAATATTTTATTGATTTGTGTTTTGGTTTTATTGAGCAGACGCTCAATATAACAGAAAGTTCAATTTATCTTTAAAATTTCATATTAATTTTTAACTACAGTTGAACTAATGTAACGAATTTTCACATTGTGTACCCATTGACGCTTCACCATGTTGTCACAAGGTTCTTTAAGGAACTATGCAACTGTTAATACCTTAACTATAGGAAGCAAAATATGGAGTATCAAATGTTATCCCATCAGTTACTCATGTAATCTGGTTTGGAGAAATGTTATGTTTCTCTGTCACTTTTTTGAGACAAATATACAGTATGTAAATAGTACCTAAAATTTAACACATAGGTCATTGTAGAATCTACTTCTAGTATCATTGCCATGGAACTGAAAAGTATTAAAATAAAGATGTAAGAACATTTTTAGAAAGAAAACTGTGCAACATTATATCATTTCTAAACAAGAAAAAGGAGAGAAAAGATGGTGTTTATTCTGGCTGTTGTTGTTGTTGTTTTAAAGACGACGGATCTTCATCTCGGATGTCTTGAGGGAGTAATGATGTCCTCGCCACTCGTACCAGTTCATACCGTTGGCGTAGGAAGCGTGTTCCCCTCCAAGGTATAGCCCATTCAGATTTGAGGAGTGGCATGCTGTATACCACCAGGCACCGCTATACGCCACTGCACAGTTACTGTCTGCAGTATCGTTGTCCGAGTCTTTGGTGGAAAAGGCTTGGCCGTTATGCCCAGATAATGAATCACCTGAATGTTGGAAAGGAAAAATCGGAGAGAATGGGAGAGAGAGAAAGATTTGTCATTCATACATTAGACATCGCAAAGAGGAAAGTGGCAGGGAAATCAATCATAACAGTAAATAAACAAGAACCAAAACATATATTTCTCGTTTATTAAATATGGTGTTCAGTCTTGGCAGCTAACCGGTTAACCTGTTAATTTTTTTTTTCATTGTAAACCAAGGTTAAATTTCCATTCCTTCTTTGCATTTTGTCTTTTTGCGGAAGTCCATGCTAAGGATGTTAACAGTATAGCTTAGTAACTTGTCTTGGTCTTACCTGCGGTTCCACTGTATCCACCAAGAAGTAGTTTATAGAGATTCGCCTCGTCTCCAATGCGAAAGTAGTCGTATCTGGCGAAACGAGTTTCTCCATCAAAATCGGCCACATCAACCCGCATCTCGTATGATCCTTGTGCGGTCAAATAAAATAGTTTCTCGTTTCCAATCCAAAACTCAGAGTTGACGTTCCCGAAACCTTCTCGGTATTCACTCCATCCTCGAAAAAATCCAACCGAACCGTCAAGACGTTTTTGAAAAACCTTTCAGAAGAAATCAACAAATATTATACCATTTGCATATAAAATGTTATTACCATGAAGTTTCATACATATGTAGCCAATATGGCGTATGTAACGATTGTTGAGGCCAATAACAAACTGATGAACATGGCTCGTTCCGGAAATGATATACTTGGTCGTGATGATTACTTGCATCACTGCAGGGTCTGTTCCAGTAGGAGGGGGCAGGGGGAGGGGGCAGGGGAGGGGGTGAGGTTACTTAGTGCTTCCTCGCTCGGAAAATGAATAAACTATTTCTAAATGGTTAAAAAAGACTTCTTGATTAACAATTGTATCGGAACCATCAAAATGTAACAAATGAGAATTAAGTCATGGTAACAAATTTCATATCACGGATTTACCTTTTATAGTCCTTTTGACCTTGTTCGTTTCCAAACCTGGTTCTTCTGGATCTCTACTTATTGGGGGGTTTTACATCTATATTGGCGTGTATTGCATCAGCCTTTAAGATATTATTAACCTCTGAAAATAGCAGGTGACATTTCCATCCATGCCCATTTCCTCCCTTGCCCCTCCTCTCCTCCAAACGAAATTTAGAATGGAAAAGATTATTGCGAATAGCGAAATCAGTAGGATTGACGCTTCTGAACCATTCAAGAAATCCATAATTGCCAGCCTAGCACGTTTTGTTTGACCAGCGGTTCCCAACATGAGGATATGGAGCCCCGGATTGGTGGTTAATGAGCCGATTTTGGGAGGCTATTGGACTGTTGCTGATAGATATAATTGGTAGAAAGGGAAGTAAGATTCACAAAAGCTATATGATGGTCTTACCGTCCAGCCACCCCCGTCAGTGTCCATGTCACAGTATACATAGAATGGTTCGGGATAGGTCGATGGTTGGATGGCGTAAACGCCACTCTTACACACACCTTTATCTTTGATATCCGTACAGTCTTTGGGGTAACGTTGATGGTCGCCTTGCAAAAAAGTAGTAAAAGTATTCAGCCAAAGAAGCAAAATGTTAATGCGACGTCATTAATATAAACCTTTGCGAACTTCTTTACTTATTAAAGGAAAGAATTTGTACATCACATCTCTGACTAATAGACAAGGTTGGCTGTATGAAAGATTTGTAACAAAAAGTTACTACAACTGTACAGGTAAAGGTAAATAGGCCGCAGGGATATTTTTTTAGTATTATTTTATAAATATATAAGTATGAGGGTTTGTTGATGAGGGCGTAAAGACAATGAAGTATTTGCAGGAGAGAAGCAAAGATTTCAAATGTCACAGCCTGCTATGGCAATTTTACAGTAGGATTATTGAAGAGAAAACACTGGTCTTTTACAGAAAATTGTTTTTTAAGTTTTGCAGGTTCGTTGCGGCTTATAATGACAAGATTCACATTATCCATATTCGGAATTCCACCGGTGTCGAAGAATTGGCGATACAATTTATGAAAAGTTGTGAAAATATGAATAAGAAATAATCATCTGAACATATATATAAACATCACAAGTACTTTACAGGGCAAATTTTGAAACCTATCATATAAGATACATGATAACATTAACATAAGAATCAGTATATTGCAGTTGCTGTTATTTTTCATTATTATCTTCGTCATCATAGGCCTATTATAATTATTGGAAACATGTAATAGACTTACCATGATCACTCCCGTGCCATGACCCACAATGATCCGCAGTACTCTGCCAGAGAAACATTAATTAAGATAAATATGGGTAATATGTCTGTCTGGGAGATGGAAGAGGACCAATGTTTGTCTCAGTGTTTGTGTGTGTGGGGGGGGGGGAGGGGGCTAATCCGTCAATGGGCATTGGGGCACGTGGCTTTGATAAGAGAGAGGGGGCCACAAATGAACCCTCTGTGGATACCGTGGACACGCATTTCCAGATATTTAAATATATATATTTCAAAATTCAAATACACGGACACAAATGACTCAAACTTGGACTTAAAAAGGAAAAAAGCCATGACTTGGAACCAGACGTGAGTACCGAGGATTAGGACTTTCGACTGCAACACTGGCTCCTAGTGTAGTGAGTACTCGTAATCACTTTTAAGAATCTCCCAAACCTAGACTTCATGGTAATTTCTTGTGATATATAGATTCATCCACATCATAAGTTTACAAACTATAACCAGAATAATGAAAGTTTACTAAAGATAAAGGAATATGTTTTTTTTTACAAGATTACTACAGATAGCTCTTTATAGACTACATATTTCCATATTATATTATAAAGTAAAAATAAGGTTTTCATCAAAGATAATGAAAGATAATGATATATACCATTAGAATTGGCGAAATATAGCACCGGACCTGATTGAAATGATATATACCATTAGATAATGATATATACCATTAGAATTGGCGAAATATAGCACCGGACCTGATTGAAATGATATATACCATTAGATAATGATATATACCATTAGAATTGGCGAAATATAGCACCGGACCTGATTGAAATGGCTCCAGCATAGGAAGCCCAACAATTAACGTTTATTTAGTTATAACACTAATTTGCAACTAAACGACCAACTGATCAGAATTAAATGTGTAGCCCTTCTCTGCATTAAAGATTCGACAGAGACCGTAAAAGTATGACATTCATCTTGTACCCCTTAAGCGTATGACGTGCATTGCAGAGTAACAATGATGATGACCTAAGGAGTTGGGGTGTTTACCCCAATCCCATCCCATGTTGCACCCCAGCATGAATAGCTCTAGACAGTAGACTGAGTTCACTTAAATGAAAACGAAAGGTCTTACCTGCTTAAGAACAAACAGGATACCGATAAAGACCAGTCCAAATATCTCCATAATGACTTTAGAGTTCTTTCTTTTTCACGGTCTTGTGAAACAGGCTCTCATGTAGTTTACAATGATATTAACGGTGACTATTCCTCAATCTTATACCGATCAAGAAATGAGAAAAAAATATAAATAACCTTAGTCAATCTAATTTGTTCTCAAGTTCCTTTCGCTAGGTGTCACTAACCCGTGAATCAGTGACACAATATCCATACAAAGGAAGTAGATATATGTCATTTGATGCTCTTAGCACTGTAAACGTATCCCACAATGCTTGTAGATCCATAAATGACATCTGATACACTATAACACTAAAAGAAATATGATGAATTCAATAACTTAGTATCAATATTTTTAGACCTTGTCCTTGACCTGTTTTCATTGGTTTCTTCAAAGTTCTGTTATCGAGTTTCTTTGTTTCAAACCCGCAGAAAAAATAAGACCTTGCTTCAAAGGTTTATGTTTTGGGTTTTTTTTTTCTGTGGAAGACCCCATCGCTCCACATGGGTTTCGCCTATAGTGACCAGAGTGCAACACCGCCTCCTTTATCAAATCCTAGATTCCTTCCTGGTTTTGTCCTATTGGGACTCATCAGGCGAAGGAAGGAATCAAACCCCGGATCTTGTGTCACAGACCGAAGACCGTACCTCTCGACCACAGGGATTCTACTGGTGTGTGAATGCGTATAAATTGGCTTTGTATAACTGTCATTATTGAGAGCGTATTACCCAAGTGTTATGATTTTACAGAGTGCTTCTCTGGAGTGTTATTCGTTATTTATTTACTATATAGCTGTCATATCACTTGCTACACATTCATTTCTTATTTACGACTTGCCTTGTCTATAAAGAGTGGTTATTCTGTGTAGATTGTCAGATTCAAGCACCAATCATTTTAGATTGAAATAATAGCTGTGCTTACAAACGGACAGTGATAATTATTCGATATTTTGAATATATTTTACCTTAAGCTAAGAACTTGATTTGTATAACTTTTGGGCCAGATAAAGATAAATAATATTAACATATATTTTTCATTATTGCATTCTATTTTGTAAATAAGCCATATATATATATATAGCTATATATAATATATATATATATATATATATATATATATATATATATATATATATATATATATATATATATATATATATATATATATATATATATAGTTTAGGAAGAGTTTTACATTTGTAGAACCATATAAACGAGCAAAATAAAACGAAACAGTTGATGAAAGTCATGGTAGTGTATATTCAAACGTTTTCGAAGATTTCCCATCTTCCTCGTCAGGAAATAGATAACAATATAGTCACTTATGTATAGACTTTAGTGCATACGAAAGTTGTAGTATTAATGTTGACTATCCATGTTCAAAGATATAGGAGGTTCTAAAATAAGTTGAGTATATATGACGATCCATGTTGAAATAGTTGATTGTTTAAAACGGGTTTGAGTTTCTTGATGTACAGTGCCTCCTTAATTTTAATTTCAAAGTCTGTATAGCCGCTGTAAGACTAAAAGACATCTGGCTACAAGGGTCAAGGAGCACTTATCTGACAAATCTGCAATTTATGCGCATATCACTCACTGTATAGACTGCCGAACAGCTAACATCACCAACTTTAGTGTCATAGAGAATCATGGTTGCTTAGAATGGAACTATGGTTTGAATTTTAGACTGTTTAGTTGTGACACATATACATATTTAAGCTCTGTAGACTTTTTTGGAATATTATGTCTGCCAGTGGCGGGAGGGTGGGGGTTCAGTCCCAGATATATACGCCTGTTCTAAAGGATTGGAAAGGTCTGTATATGTCTGTCTGTGGGTTGGTCTCTCGTAAAGTATCAGTATGGACTTGCATTACACAATATTTCATGCATTGCAAATTAGGATTTGATGTTTCTGAGCTGCTGTCCTTTTTGCTGTGGCTGTTGTAAATATTTTCCAACATAAGTAACCTTATTTCATTCACTTGTGTGGTCTCACCAAATTGCTTGTATAAGTTTTCTTACACAGAACATATTGTTCCTATATGACAAACTGTTTACTATCACCTGTGTAATACTTCTATACATGATACAAACAGGACAACATTATACCCAATGCTTTAAGTTAACTCACCCCCCCCCCCCCCCCTCATGCCAACCCGTCTTTCTTTCGGTGAATTAGTTATCCACATTTATATATGAAAGATCCACGTTTCTTGGTGGACAATGGTAATGCTGACTGTGTCTCATGACAATATCTCATTGTGCCAGAAATATAATATCAAAATAAGCTCTAAAACACGCTGGTATTTTTACACAAGAAAATTGTATTGCATATAACAATTATTGCACAGTTACAATGATCGCCAATGGGCATATGCCGTTTAGTTGGCTTGAGAATTACAGTAAAATGTGACGACAATATTTTAAGCTTAAAATCACCTGAACTGGAGGCATTGATAACATCATTATGTGTCTATATTATATAGATAAAACATTGGTTTCTAAATTCTAAAGTAAGTCATTTAAGCATGATGGCATCACTCACTGCTGTTGCCAGGTGCAAATTTCATCAGACTTCATCATTTTACAATATCAAGCCTTATCTTATCATCTAGGTCCACCAGAAATATACAGCATAATTAATTCTGCAACAGAAAAACTTTCGATTACATACATTTTTATACTAAATATGAAAACACAGGTTATCTATGGGTGATTTCCTAGATATGACAAACATATAAAGAAATATGTAACTATTCTTTCTGCATTGGTTAAGATTTCAAAATTTATACAAAAGCAGCTATATTTATTTACTTGTTCACTACTTTATAACCATATATCAAAACGACACACCATGATAACTTAATCTTTGCGTGATTTTGTAGATATCATAATACATAAGAGAAAAAATCATATTTCTCATCTTTGATTAATGTTACAAACTTCATAAAAATATGTACTACCCCTTATATTTCTTTACTGTTTTTAATTTAAAAAGAATATAAAAAATTGAACATTGGAATACTTATTCCCAATCTTCCATCACAACAGTTCTTTATAATCTTCACAAAAGAAGAACATATCACTGCTTCGATCCCATTTAGGCTTAATCTTAATCCCATCTAATCTCATCTTAATCCTAGCCAATAGTTTTCTGTGCTCAAGCCATGTATTATTTCTCACACAGTTATTAATTATTATTGTTGTTAGTGTTCATGATTTATGTTTAATTAGATCAGCCCAATTAAGCTAACTTTAACAAAATGAAAAACTTCTGTTTAGTACAACATGATTATTTATTATGCAATATACAAAACATGAATGATGAATAAAAACAGAGTGTAGCTCTGGCTTTGTCTGTGAATGTGGCTGCCTTATAACGATAGGTGTCTTGGGAGCATAGTTTCTAATTTATGTCTTTGGAGATTTGTAGTTGACATATTCCTTGTTTAATTTATCACCTAGTCGCTTGCGTACGCCTTTGCCCTTCGGTGATAGCAGAGTCGGTCTTTCATGTTCTGAACCAGGTCTCGAAGCAGGGCCAGGACTGGAAGTAAGGCCAGGACTGGAAGCAAGGTAAGGACTGGAAGCAGGGCCAGGACTGGAAGCAGGGTAAGGACTGGAAGCAGGACCAGGAGTGGAAGCAGGGCCAGGACTGGTAGCAGAGCCAGGACTGGAAGCAAGGTAAGGACTGGAAGCAGGGCCAGGACTGGAAGTAAGGCCAGGACTGGAAGCAGGGCCAGGACTGGAAGCAGGGCCAGGACTGGAAGCAGGGCCAGGACTGGAAGCAAGGTAAGGACTGGAAGCAGGGCCAGGACTGGAAGCAGGGCCAGGACTGGTAGCAGAGCCAGGACTGGAAGCAAGGTAAGGACTGGAAGTAGGGCCAGGACTTGAAGCAGGGCCAGGACTTCCCGCACTTTCCGCTGCCAGAGCTTTCCTGAGAAACACTGTTAGACCAGTGTTTCTCTTGTAGTCGGTCTTGACAGCTTTTCTCAGATCTTCTCTCGAACCGATCACCACCACTTCTTCTCGACCTCGGGTCACGGCAGTGTACACATGCTTCCACGATTCTGTTGTACATCCTGACATCAGATAGATTACAGTTTTAACCTCTGACCCCTTTAAGAAAAGATACACAATTGGGAGTTGTTAGGTCAAAGGCTGCTGATTGACTCATGTTTGATTTAAACATTTTAATCTATAATTATTTAATCCTACAATGTTGTATATGTACAGTTAATATCCTGGTTGCTAAATCATTAATGTAGACCCATGAGTAGTGTAACTATCTTGACATCCCAGGTCAAGCTCACCGTACACTCCCGGAGGTAACTAATTCAGGTATAAAAAAATGAATAAGCAGCAAATTTACAGATGATTTCACAGGCTATTGAAAGTTTGTGAGAAAGGGGGAGTTTGTGGGAAAGGGGAAGTTTGGGGGAAAGGGGAGGTAGGGAGGGAAGCCGATGAGGCCATCAGTTGAACCCAAGCAATATTTAAATTGGCATCAATTAGTGAAAATCAACAAAGACAACCAAATTTTCTAATGACGGCTAGTATTGCAAGTATTTACAATCTTGCTTCTATTATGTACTTCTTTTTACTCTCTTAAAAGTCAACCATGCAATAAGAAGAAACAAGTCCTCCTCCTCACAAAGTCATTGCAAAAGCTGAATAAGCAGAATAGGTGAATTGTAATGGTATAAATGAATTGCATATTTTGACTGACTGTTCTAGATAATATAATCTCCTTGGTTGATACAGGGTGGAAATGAAGAACAACAGACTATTGCCCCCCTTCCCCCCACTCAAACTATATATATACATATATATATATGTTTTATATATATATATATATATATTTTATATATATATATATGTTTTATATATATATATATATATATATATATATGTTTTATATATATATATATATATATATATATATATATATATATATATAAATATAAAACATATATATATATATATATATATATATATATATTTATATATTCCTTACCGGTTTCGAACCTCTGGACATACAATCAGCGTCCATAGCCTAGTGGTTAGGGTGTCCGCGTACAGAGCGGGAGGCCCGTGGTTCGAATCCCGGTGGAGGCTGAAAGTTTTTTCACTGTTCTTGATTTTCCAACTCATTACGATTTTCATTTATATATATATATATATATATATATATATATATAGATTGATATATATATATATATATATATATATATATATATAGATTGATATATATATAGATATATATAGATATATATATATATAGATATATACAAGTAGAAATTTAATTACCTGGTATGTATGGATAGTCCTACACCAGGCATGCTGTGCTTTTCCCAGTTTACAGAAACTAGTAAAATCGACTGTCATCAGCCTATCATCTAGATCATCCAGCTCAGCTATCTCCTTTTTAGATTCCTTATTTCCTTGAATGCCATGCATCTACAAAGATTTAAAATCATTGATGAAAAGTTGCAGCTTTAGGGAGGTGATTCTTCACTTCTTAAAACGATTCATAAAGTACTGAACAAAAGAAAAGGAGAATGGTACATTTGAATGGAAAATGAAGTGGGCATTGACCCTGTAGTAGGGTCAGATGGGACGCAGTGCTAAAGTGTAGATAGGAGACAGGTAAAAGAGGAGTCAAGTATAAGATCATTCATTTTCTCTAAATTATCAAACTTTTCAGGTGGTGGTACTATTCACTTACCTTCTTTATTTTGAATATCTCTCCATTACGTAACTTTATGCTGTCATCATCTTTGTCTCCCAACCCCTGATTCGTCTTGAACACAACATTTGAATCTGCGTCGCCATTAGCTCCTTCCACCTTCCACCTTCCAGTTTCAACTTTCTGATCGTCATTAGGATTTGCTCCATCCTCATCCTTGATCGTTCTCTTGAGTGCTTGGGTCATTTCACTGTCCAAATCATCTGTGATTGGTTCCTGGTTCCTTCTACTCTGAATGTCTCCCTCTATGATCTGAGGATAATCCCTTATATCTGTCCAATTGTTGTTATCTTGTTCTTGACTCCAGTCTCCAGGATCATCCATTCCAGTCGTATCTGGATCATCTTCAAGATCACAAAACATCCGAGCTGCTTCTGCTCCATCAAATCTCTCCTTCTTTTTCTCGGTTGTAGAAATTTCAGTAGTGGCAGTCTTATTAGCTTCACATTTTTTCCCTTCCGGAAGATGAGACTTGGGGACCAAGCAGTTCTTACGACAGCAGATTTTATCGTTCGGTTGAAATATCAGCTTCCCGTTCTGATGAGGGTAGTGACCGTTGTAGTGATTACAACATATGTCATTAACAGTTGTCACCAATTTTCTGGTAAATGAATATACATGTGTGTTTGTAATCCACATAATGTTTGTACTGCACATAAACTGGAGATAGTATAGGTTTATTCTTAAACAGTTGCTTTCATAAAGCTTTTATCAGAGAACTATTTATCCAGTATCGCATTGCTGAATGGTGACGTGTTATACAAGTGTGAAGATGTATAGCCATTTTCTACACAGGAACTATGGTATTCAATGAGAGAAAATAACTCAGAGACTTCAAAAACGCTACACAGATCTTAAACGCTAACTTATGCCCAATGAAGATGACAAGCTTACCTGTCTCCTCACAACCTCAGCAGTATAGTTCTATCATGCCTAGAATGAATTGGTAACCTTTGGACACTGTGCGTCCTCTTTGTCCATACCTCTCTGGTCAATGCCCATGACCCTTCTCCCTCTACCACCCAAAGTGCTTAAACGTGCTTACAGCGAAGTCAATATTGCAACACCAAATTATTCAGATTGAAGATGACCAATATAGTACGCTACGTAAAATATGGTACATAATAGTTGCACCTACCCCCACCCACCTACCCCATAACACCCATGAACACGATCATTTGATTAAACAATTCTGTTTTGTAGAAACAGCATTCTTAAGTTTCTCATTTTAAGTGGTTCCCCACTCATTAACATGCATGCTATCTTTACCAAATTGATAGATATCACCACTGGAACTGAGACTTGGATATCATTGTGGCAAGAATCAACTCAAACCAATGTTACAGTTCTTGAGACTTTTGTGCTTACCAACTAGTTAAACTATAGCAAAAATCTCATTTGGCCATGGCACTGATGAATCTTTATTCAGCCGAACTGAACAGCTGGACTGACA
Organism: Apostichopus japonicus; assembly: GCF_037975245.1. Taxonomy (NCBI): domain Eukaryota; kingdom Metazoa; phylum Echinodermata; class Holothuroidea; order Aspidochirotida; family Stichopodidae; genus Apostichopus; species Apostichopus japonicus. The sequence goes on from NC_092565.1 coordinate 12,195,401, forward strand.
CAAACTACCAATATACCTATCCCAAATATGTAGTCAATACAAACTGGTATAACAGTGTTTTCGTTTTTCACTTTTTAATTCCCACCCGCTCATATGTTGTATTTCTTCTCTGCCTTTTGGCCAAGATGTTGTGATCATGTTTAAAGGGTACACTGTAGGACACTCAAAACACTTTAACCTGATCATGTGTAACATCTATTCCCTTTCCAATGGACTGGTGATGCTCACTTGTTGATCATATATACGGTCAAACAGTCACGATGTGTGGGGGACTGTGGGTGGAGAGTGGATCAAGTTCTTTGGTTTTCATAACCATAACTGCGGTCATAGGGGTATCGTTCATTTAAGCAAATACCACCTTTAAAGGCTTGCAAGTTACAGTTCTTTAGATTACATGCTTACAAGCATCACACATACACACACACAAACACACATGATAAAAACTGTCCCTGATGCCTTCAGCATGTAGGAACTAAACATTGACATACCTCGTGAAGGTTATTATCTGCGAGGTAGCATCGTCTTTAATGCCCTCCCATTTACTGTCTAGAAGATCCTGGAGACGAGACAAAGCTATGGAAGAGATAAATGGGAAAAGAAAAGAATAACAATTAAATAACATTATTAACATCTCACTTACTGTCTAAATGGTGCTGGAGATGTTAAGAAGTTATGGGAGAGATGAGTGGTTGGGTGGGCAGGAAAATGGGAAAATATGAAAACTGAATGAACTTTCTGTACACTGTACAGGATAGTTTATTCAGCTATCAATGTTAAACGAGAAAGCCTTTGGAACTAGTAGTCACATCCTGTGTATACTGTTTTTGTATATTTTTTAATATATTCAATTTAGGGTATATTTTATCCACACTGTTCTGATTCCTTGAATGATGACTTGAAAGAATTAATTCCGTTGCAAAAGTTTTCAGACTTATTAATTTTGATTTCAAATGGCCTTTCACTATCAAAATCAAAATGGCAATTTAGCTGGTAATTAGCTTCAACAGTTTCTTACATACAAAATTGCTATGTCTACATACATACATACACACACGCTTAAATAAACACATACACGCATACATGTACACGCTTATACACCCACACATACATACACGCATACATACATCTGTCATAAACACCTAGGTCTATGGGTCAGGCTGGTCTATGTTTACTTTCAAAAGTAGCTGACTTTCTCAACATTGTACACATTTGCTCTGACATTATAATTAAATTGACTACACCAAACAAACTTACCCTCCTCCTTGACATCACGCACATCTGAATCAATTCTCAAAAGATGAAAACGACAGCCACTTTCTTTCGGCAGTGTGTATGTCTCTTCGTCAAACTTTGGCATTTTCATCCTACTGATTCTCTTGGCATTCTTCACGATACTTTTCCCCCCTTCGTCGACGCGGTGATTCGTTTTCAAGTCTACGCCCAAGCCTTGTTCTTCGGCTATTTTAAACGTGTCTTCGAAGAAATTTCCGGGCTCTATGGACGGCAGCTGCCGAATGTCTCCGACCAGTACTACCTTACAGAGACGGGAATCTTTGAGCAGGATTTCGAGCAACCTCGCAATGATTGTCACGGCAACCATGCTGCACTCATCAACTACTAGCATTTCAGTGGAGGCAAATTTCCATTTTGCCTCACTGTACTCATATTTGACTGTTTTCTTCCAGACCATGTGACTGTATATGACACTATGAATGGTATGAGATGATAGGTCACACTTCTTACCCAGAAGAGAAGCAGCCTTACCAGTTGGTGCTGTGAGCAGAATTTCTGGCTCTTCAGAGATATCGTCAGGCGACAATTTCCTATCTAGCTCTTCAGAGCTGACATTAGGTAACAATTTCCGTTCTAGCTCTTCAGAGCTACCATCAGGCAACAATTTCCTTTCCTGCTCAAGTTTACGGTGCTGGAAGTATGTTGTTACCAGTTTTGCAATCACAGTCGTCTTCCCACAGCCACCCATACCCGACAGTATTGTCAACGGTTTGGAGCGGATATATTCTACAGCTGTTTTCTGGCTATCATCTAACCCCTCCCAGTCTTCGGCATCTAACTTTGGAAGATACATCCCGTCATGTGACCTATCTTCACCGGTTATAATCTGTTTCATATATTTGGCAACTTTCTTTTCAGCATCCCAGTAGCGCCAGAGATAGAGCGACGGCAAATCTTTTGATGTCGATGTGTTGTGTCGTGGTTCGCACCTTGCTGCCCTGACGGTGTCACGGCAGAGAAACATCTGCGTCTTGCCTCTGTCTTTACATTTATGCTGAACGAGACGAGTCAAGTTTTTCTTGCCGGGACAATGAATAAATGTGTGTCCATTTCTTCTGCAGTAGGTCTTCAACTTGTCATACACAGTAAGGTTGTCCTGCATAACTTTGTCCAATTTTAAGAAGACACCGGACCGTTTAAGATCGTTTAGCCTGGCTTCACAACCACTAACATTGTACTTGCGGTGGAGAACCTGTCAAGATATACCAATAACATAATAAGATGCATTAATATCTCCTTTAACACCTTGTGACTGTTGACTGTTTTTAGTCATTAAACACATCATGTTGACATGTTTTACTTTAAAAAAACATCATATAATCATATAATTAAAGTGTCTTCTATGAAAAGATCACAAAAGAACCAAGAGAAGGCATCTTTCCAACAGAAGAACCTTTTGCCTTATTTTCTCTCTCTCTTATGATGTGACAATTACTATATAAAAATTTTAAAAATAAACATTTCCACATAACGTGGATCTCTTAGTCCATGTTATGTAAGTAAGGTAGCAAAAATCACACATACAAAAGAGAAAAAAAGAAAAAAGCAGAAAAACAAAAATGCCTGGAACAGTTTCATAAATCTTTTCAAAATATCTCTCCCAGCTATTCTAATGTTTTGTTCTTTCCTCTCAGGCAAGTTTGAGCTAGCAATTAAAGAATCGTAAGTCACAGAAATTTACATGTGACACTAAAAAAACCATTAAATATTGTTGTTTTCTATAAAAACGTGGCACACTGGCAATGTCAGTTTAAGTAAATTTATTCACATGAAATGGATAACATTCGTGTACAATCTGGACATTATACGGACCATAAATGATGAAAGATTTCAATAGCAAGATAATCCAAATAACACCTCCCTCCTCCTCCTCCTGTAAAACTTTTCTTCCAAAATACTAAGAAACAGGATTTTTATTATCCTTTATGGCTAGTACTCACATAGCTAAATGCAAATTCCCAAGGGGTTTTCTCCACAGCTTCACTCAACGCTTCAAAGTTTGGTCCATTATTAGACATTTCCCTTTTCTCCTTCTGAGGCTTTAAATTAAAATTATGAGTTAAGATGCTGAAAGCCTTCTTGGGTAGGATAGATGGCAGAGTCCAGAATAACCGAGGATAATCTGTTGCCCGTTTGATCAACTTTGTGTGGTCTGCCAGCAAAGAAAGACCACATAGTTTAGATATACAGTAGTAATATCCTAAAAGCCATCAGCTTAGAAGGCAAGAAACCCTTAAAGGGTGTGAAGACTCGCGCACAAAGAAATGTCTCATGCAGGTAATCTGACCTAGTTTCGAATTAGGTGTAACAGAAGTGTTAGACACCACCATCGATCCCAGAAAATAAACACACAGCTTGCTACCGTTGGTAATTAGACACTAGTGTACAGTCAGTACATACAGTTACGGTCAATACCCACAACACAGTGTACATAGCAGCGATGGACATCTCAGTCCTAGATAAAAGATAACACATTTCATTACTGTCTGCATTTAGTAGCGACAAGAAGAAAAACTTCACTTGCCAGCAACGAAAAGTTAACTTTTTCAGAGCGCTGCATGCAGTTTGGGGCGAGTCTTCAATGCCTTTAAAGCAGCATTTTGCGTTTGGTCGCCGTTTTCTACTTTTTTGACATGTCCATCCATTTTTTTACATGTATCAATCACAAAACAGCAAACTAAGATATTAGCCAAGTTTTTTTCTTGCCAACAATGTTACTTGGCGAGTAATTAAGGATATTTGCAGATAATGAGAAGAGTGTCCTCGACAGATTCTACAGTTAAAATTAATCGCATACAGTTCCGCCAAACCCACTAGTTTGAATTCAACCAATCAGAGATGCAGGTTTAGTTGTGAGCCGTTGCTAAAAATAGATTCAAGACTTTGCGTTGGTACAACCAGGGAGATGTAATGGAACTCCCTGGTACAACTGCAATATAAACTGTACACGAATCAAGCATGGTGTTGTATTGGTCGATGACGTTTCGTAGTGTTTAAATATTCATATTATGGGCGAGGTTTATTGGGTTCTAACAGTAAATATCTTGGAGAAAAACAAAGTTGAAAGTTGCAAATTTTTCGACTTTTATGCCACCATGTGAAGTAAGATTTAAATAGATAAGCTAGTTATGTATGTAGTTAGGGCATAGTGGAGTCAGTGAGGTTGAGAAAAATCATAGAAAAGGACGCAAAATGCTGCTTTAAATGGATTGAGCAATGAATAAACATTCAGATAAATTGCTAGACAAACAAGATATGGTCACCATCTGCTGTTTCTTCATTAACACAACTGCATGCCATTTATATTTCATGATATCAGACAACAATAAAATACAAAGAAATTGAAAAATAACAAACATTTTTCAGAGCTGTTTTTTTTAAATTGTGTTGAATATACTGGCACAAACTTGTGGTGTAATTCTCCATCCCTACAGTTTCTGGCAAATTCAAAAAAGCAATGATGACGGCATCAGTGTTGCAGTATTATTAACATTTTAGGAAATAAGGAATCTTCAATTCAAAGCCTCGCTACGCATTCCATTATAAATACGGGCAAACCGATATGAACGTTTGCTTAGCTACCAAACTAATTTAACTGCAAGGCATTGGCAAGGGTTGCATTGGTTATCAATTTATGTGGGTGAGGGGTAGGGGGGTGTTAAGATTCATAAACTCTGGATTAAGATTAAACACAATAAGAAAGACATTTTCAGCATCATAATGACATGTGTGAAATTCAAAGCAAACTTCTGCCACCAAAATTACCCTCATTAATATTTGAATTCACCCCCCATTTCAAACTTTTATCTCTATAGCCTGTTTGTTGCACACAAATCATTTAAAAGATGATGATTTTTATTTGACCACACACATTTGCAGTCTATCCTACTAACAACTGTACATACCTGATCTGGAGGAGTACTGCGAGAATAATTCAACCGCAGAGAACTCTTGGTCTGTTTTACACACCATCTGTTTCAAAGACTGTGGTAACTCCAAAACTTGTTCAACAGTCAAAAATATCTTGCGGCTTTCATCGTCTTTCTTGGACACCCTTACAATGACATCTATGATGCTCTGGAAAGGTTGTTGGTTTTCACTAGTCATTAGCTTTTGTACATACTGAGATATCATCGGTATGTCCCATGTCTTCTTTATTCTGTACTTTGGAACGTCCTTCACTTTCTTTGTCTTTGAGTTGATATTTGCTTCAATCTCCCACCAGGAATCCGTAAATAGGAATGGCCCGATGATGGTTATCCTCTTCTTGGCAATTTGGTCATAAAAGTCAACTGTTTGAAAACAGAAGAAATGTCTCAGTCTACTTTATAATGCGGTGACTCAGGATGAAAGTTTTAATTCCATATATTACAAAACCTTTAAAACAGAGAACTACAAACTGTGCAGGTTTAATATGCAAGACATAGAGTAATATTTATAAAGTTTGGTCCATCAATCGAAACGATTTCGACTGAGTAGTTAACACAAGAGACCGTTGACTGTCAGATCCTCAATTTATTCAAGAAAAAAACTTCAAAGGTGATAGGAAAACAAAGACCACTGCTGTGTCAGATAACAGTACACTTACGAAATGGTATCTGATAGTAGATCCTACTATGATAAAGGGTAATTTATACATCTAGGAAGGTAAAGAACAGTTTTTTTCTTTCTTTATTTGATCAGAGATAACACTCTGGTTACATTTTAGTCTTCAACTGAAGTGTTTTTTTTTTTGGCGTGACCATTTACTAGTTGCTACATGTAACCATTTAAGATCCAGAAAATGTTTCATCTGCTATTTGAAGGTAAAAAACAAACAACTAAGAGGTATCTCATGTTTTGGCTAAAAAAAAAAATTTTATATTTACTTTGAGCACTAGCCATATTTCAGTTTACAGTACCTTCCCTTCCAGAGACAAGTTGTGACTTTGACTGGAAGGCACCATTTTCAACAGCTCTGATATCATCCATTTCCATGAAATCATCTTCAAGTTCTTCCTCGTCATCAGCATCATCACCCGACTGATGACATTCAGCTTCCGAAACTTTGGATTCTTTCTGGACAATGCAGATGATAGACCCACAAATTGTTTGCAATGACTCATTCATCCTGATTAAATGACTTTACTAGACCAACACCAGAGTAGAAGATATTCACCTATAAAAAGAACAAAGGAACATCTGTTAGAAATATATTTTACATTTATATATATATATATATTAATAAGAGCTCCAATTAAAAAATATATACAATATATATATATATCTATATATATATATCTATAGATATATATATATATATATATATATATATATATATATATATATATATATATATATATAATATTGAAATTGTATTGAGGAAAATCTAGAGCAGTGAAAAAACTTCCAGCCTTCACTGGGATTCGAACTTGGTATATAATTGAAATCCTAGTGTTGGAATATCAAGAACAGAGAAAATACTTATTAATTAATTAAAGTATAAAACCCTGACAGCTCTCACATGGTTACTTTGGTAAAAAATTGGCATCAAACCCCTACCTCATGCGGAATCGCAGCATGTTATAGCAAATTTTAGAGTTGCACAATTTGCAAATTTATTATAGGAAAGCATTGTAATTATTATTATGTATTGTTTGTACTAGACATAATAACCTCTGAAAGAATCAAGTACCCTGAAGCAATGGTTTAGGAGCAATTCATCACTAAAAATAGCACATTTTTTTAGTGAAAAGGACAAAAATTGAATATTTTGACACTTTTAAGTTGACCTAACTCCACAAGACAATATTTTTGTAGCCTAATTTTTTATTTTCCTGTTCTATGGGATAGACTCTATAAGCATCTGTAATAAAAAGGTAGTAGAATGTTAAATTGCTGAGAAATGAGACTTCAAAAGTCAAGAAAATGCCAAAATGCCACAGTGACGACAAATTGTGGAATTTCAAGGTGTGATATATCGGCCAATTGTAAAGCAATGCAACTGAAATTTTCAGAATATGCTTATTTCATGGTGGTCCAATCATACAAAAAATATTTTGGAGAGGGTGCAGCAACAGCCATCCGTGATTTGACACGGAATGACCCATATATATATATATAAATATATATATATATATATATATATATATATATATATATATATATATATATATATATATATATATATATAAATATATATATACATATGACATTCCAACTCACATGCATTTTGCGTGTGACACATTTCCAGCCCTTCACACCCTACTGTATGTGCACTTGATCACATGCAATCCACAAACAATCTCCGAAAAAACCGTCCTGAAAGATGCTTATAAGGCTACATAGGCCTACCTCTACAACACAAAGCAACTTTGAGTACTTACACTTACAAGAGTAGTGCGCTTGCCATGGTGGAGGAAAACGCTGGGTGGGAGAGGTGTTAGTACTAGAGTTTGAGAAGTGCGCTTCAATTTTTTAAATGTTCAATTATGTTGGCAAGTGATTACTTTCATCGATTCAAGAAAAGTCTTTGTTGAGACATGTCATGCTTGTTGAGTTCAATAATATATGTATGATGAAATTCTCAATATAAAATTACTCAGAGAAACTGAAAAAGAATGCACCATTTTGCATCTTGGCAGTGAAATATACGACAGGGGGACACCCCCTCCCCTTAGACCCCTCCCCCACTGCCGCTCTTCGTCTTCGTTACGGTGACACATCCGCAAAACGGGACAATATCTCACCACACACACGTCAAGAGAGTAATTAGTTAAATCTGACACGAGCTGATGACACTCATAAATTTTCCTCAATGTTGGAAAGTCTGTATATATATATATATATTTATATATTATTAGAAAAAAAACCAAAGAAATAAGATATGACTCATAATTTGTAAACTAAGGAGTAAAGTTTTAGAAAATATATTGGAATTTTCGGTCTCCCTGGGACCTTCGTCAACATTACTGAGCAGTTGAATGAAAAGTACAATATGTAACACAATGAAGTATGACGCTAGATACATGTAAGTTGCAACAAACTGCATGGCTAGTACTGTCTATGATTATCCCCTTATTATCATGAACCTATTCACCTATTCCTTTAGATACGCAATGTACTGTTCAAATTGGGTAGGCCTTACTTTCTGTAGCCTAGCATTCCAGTGTAATTTGGCGTAGGCCAAAGTGTAATTAATTTAAGCCTATCGTTTCATTCGTTTGGCCTACATATATGTTACTTTTGTACTCTGTTAGACTAGAACTTGGTGTCGACATTTGACTCCATATTTAGCAGTCACGATCGTGTACTTTATCTTGACCAAATAGACTGAATCCCTTAGTTTATTCCACCTTAAACTTACCAAATTTTACCCGATGCGTCCTGTCCGAATAGGTCAAAATAGGGCACTGCGATAATCACTTGCTTGTGGCATCGTTATGATCGTTGCGGTTTCAATAGGCTCCTCTTCTGCAAGGAGTGATAAATGTCTAGTGAACTCTAGCCTCTTATCGCATAGTTAAGTCAGGGAGCTGCTGTTAGAGTAGCAGCTCCCTGGTTAAGTGAAAGTTAAATATAGTACATAAAAAATCCCCGCAGATATTAGATACGGTGGCCGAAAAAATCCATAGTTGCGACACACTGTGAACAATGTGTCGTGCTTTCTCAATCGCAATAATAATATGGAAGGCTTTTGTCAGAAAATTTGAATTTCTGTAAGAGATTTATAATTCATGAACAAACGTTGCACACTTTCAGTGGTGTTACAATGCCGGGCAGGGCCTTTTCTAAGAATTCACAAATGTGTGTGTGTGTACGGGGGGGGGGGGGGGGCGGGCAGTTAACTTGCACTGTATTATACCTATAATAATGTTTATATGATTTACAAATATCGTGGAAATTTTGGGATAAAATACTCGAAAGTTCGAATTGAAGTATAAAAATTCCCTGTCGTGTTGTACAGGGACGTCGATCCGTGTCCTCCGGATTGGAAGGGCCACTTACCAATACCAATTAAGCTCATCATGAATACAAATGCAGTGTGCTTGATTAGAAGCATACACAAATTAGCTGTAAGACGTACCCCCTTCTTCGCCTGTACCTATCATTGTTACGTTTTCATGAAGCGAATTATTTGTACCTCTTCAAATAATTTTATGAGTACGGTCGATGTGTATAACTTTTCAACAATGATGTTCGAAAATTCTTACTGATGTTTTCTTATTCTTTCGACATGTAATGCTTTCCATAATTTGAAGGAAAAATAATCTATTCAAACTATCGTGTTAACTGTATTGGTTATATACCTCAATTAGCAATTTTTGAAGTGGCCCGCTGCTACCCGTAAGCAGGGCCCCTGATCCCTCTATTCACTAAGATCGACGCCCGTGGTCAGGTCTGTTAAGCTCTTTTCTTTCTACACATGAGTCAGACGGCAGTGAAAGCCGTTATCACACCTCCAGCCTTGACTGGGTTGACTCCTTTGTTCAAGTTACGTTCATTATACTATAGGCTAAACGTAATACCTGTGTTCCTTTTCATACATTGTTTCCCCTGCACAATGGATCAAGTCCATTCCACTCCCACTTTAGCAGACATTTGCCAAAAAATATTACGTCATAATCAAGTTTTGGGATTCAGGGAAAGTTACTGAAATGATGGCGCTCTCACTTGTTTCTTCCTACTATAGGGTCTCTATCTCTATATACAGCTCTGTTTCCTGCCAGAAATATACGGCTCGGTTTTCTGCTAGATATCCGACATTTTAATCAAAATGGAGACGATGGAATATGATCATTACCCCCTCGGGTTTTACTTCATTATGATGGAAACGATAAAACATATACATGTACCCAAAACGATCAATTTGCATACTATAAAGTAAAACTATGCGAAATTAACGCAATTAACTGTATAATAATAATAATGTACAAGCAAGCACGGCTCCAGTGTACGGAAATCATTAATGACACAACAGGCTGTGAAATCTATAGAAGACGGGTGTGTAACACATTATAGGGCCGAGTTAATAGACGGCAAATTCAAAGAGCCAGCCACAGTTTAAAACCTGGTTTTTTTTATCCCATATGTTGCATCATCAAAAGTGTTGATAACAACATTGTTATATAGCGCCGACAAACCGGAACTGTTTACTTCTGCGCTTCAAAATGAAATTGTATTTTATAATACCAACCACGCCGATAGCTGGTCTCAGTAATTGGCTACATTGGAATATAGGGAAAGGGTCATTTTAATAGCATCATTCTGCCAGTTCATTTTTTTTATATAGGTTTCATTTAGGTATATATTCTCATGTCAGGTTTATGTTATGGGCTATATAGTGTTATACAACACCTAATTGTATTCTGGTCATTTGATTGGTCAATTGCTCGTTGATTGCATGCAAAATCCGCTAGCGGTTTCAATTCGTGCAATAGTGCAAATATTTCATGAGTTGAAAGATGGAATGTTCCATTCAACTCGGCTGCGCCTCGTTGAATGGAACATCCCATCTTTCAACTCATGAAATATTGCACTATTGCACTCATAACCATTCATTATTTGTATATTATTTATCGTACTATAACTAGCAGTTATCATGTATCCTGTCTGCATGACTATATCACTACGCTCTTTACCAGTAATAATTTGGATTTGAATCTGTACAGACTATACATTGACTAAACCGTCAATTCTTACAATTCATAGGTGCATGTTATCCGCTCCCAATGACTATAGATTGAGTGTCTGGTTGCATGAACTGAAGGCAGACTAACAGAGAGAGAGAGTGACCCGGGTCGAGCAACAGCTGCAAACCTGTCGCCATTTACTTTTGAGTGTTCCGATTCATTTACATTTATACTGGTATTACCATGACGTGCTCGTATATACATGCAGTGTTGGTAGATTTATATTGATACTGTTGGTATTTTGGCACAGACCATCGGCATGATACTATGGAATCAACACATCAACATGAACACATGATGGAACTGACTAATGCTTTTTCATGTAAGTATATATCAATATATGAATCATTTTTCAATCGATGCTAAGATCCCATAATAATGTATTTCGTTAGCTTGATTGTATATACCGATGTAGTCAAGTTTAAATGTGGAAAATCTTGAACTCAACCATACACCTAAGCCCCGTCTGGACGTCTGCTTATATAAATTCCATGACCACCCAATCAGATCGGTCGACGTGTGAAAGGTCCAACACCTGTGCTTGGAGGACTATATATGGTTAGTGCACCTTTACAATCAGTACAGTATATTCAATAAAATGTCTTCAAAACTGACTCTTGACAAGTTCGACCAGGGAATTATACGGTCCGATTGACCAACCTATACTTGTTCAAAGTCGGTTAAAACGTTCGCCTCATGGTACCCGTTCCCGTTAACCACACAGATGGAACCGACACACATCAGGGGGGGGGGGGCTCCTTCTCTTTAAGGACGCTGATAAAGAATCTTCTGACCCTATTTAAGGCTTAATCTTATATTCCCTCACATGGCTATATTTTCAATTGGTCAAACATAAATAGATTCAATTAGCCTTTTCGAATGAGTTTAGTTTAACACTTCTGTATGATCTAATGTTCTGCAACTTTATTACGCTAATCATTTATAATTTTAAATCCTGATATGCAACAAAGACATTAACAAACAAGAAGTTTGAACATCTGTCTCTAATTTACAATGGATTCAAGGTCATCATCAACGCCGTGGTTGTATGTCCTTCGTTGGATGGTAGTATCTCCATGTTTGATATGACGTCACCGTGAAGAGGAATAGGCACGTGGATCTCGGCCTTCTGGCTAAGATCATGTGTAGTATATATTTTCCCTTTCGAGGGGAATGGTGATGCACACTCGACGATGATGACACAGTCACAGTCCCAATGCAAGGGGACTGGGGTTGAGACTGAGAGCGGATCAGTCGTTCGGTAGTTTGGTTTTTGTGCCCAGGTTCTTTCCTGGCCGACCTTTTTCTTAAAAAGTTTAGACACATAGTTCTGAAGAGGCAGGGAATCGAGGAGGGGGAGGGGTGAAAGCCCAGTCGTCTCCCCACTATATTGGTTTGATACATGCAAATTTAGAAGGTTGTTCAACGATGAAATTCATGAACTCGTCGCGCAAAATTTTTTTTTTTGCTTTTTTTTTTCTTTTGTACTAAATAGTAATTTACTAGGATTTTATCGTCCATTCCTTCAATTGACAATATACATAATTTATCAACCAGAGTGGGCCATTATACCTTACTGTCACGCATCCATCATTATCTGAGGCCACCTGGAAATGCAAAAAAATCCAATGGGGAGGGGGACACCCCCTCCCCTTATTACCCTCCCACAGACCGGCCATCAGTCTTCAGTCTCCCCCACTCAAAGGTACCTTTCTACGCCAGCGTAATTTCCTACTTCTACTTCGAAAGCTAAACATTTTTATCTTGACACTGTGTCATATCGTTGCTACCGTAGCCAATAAACGCCCTAATCAAGTAGGCAATTTTAGCATTCTGATTACGTTTTGGTAAGGACATTGGAAGTGTATTATCCAATAGTTTGTGGGTTCTTAAAGATACGTCCAGATCATTGAAACAAGGCATTTCCTCCTTTATTTTTTCTAAAATTGCTAGACTATATATGTTTAAAGAATTCCTACCGAATATAATCATGGGAGCCATCACTTTCGTTGTGTGCATCCCTAATATTATAACGGGGCATAAACAGCACTTTCTCCACCTTTATTAGTGATGGACTCCTCTCGCTCACCCAGGCCGAACCCCTACGATATTTTCCCGATTTTAACCGTTTATTAAATGCAACTATGTCTTTTCTACGCTTCTGTATAAGTTGAGTGTGGATAGTCTCATACCGATTGCGTCATGACAGCATGCTGCGTAGACTTAAAAGAATTTACACAACACAAAACATAGGTTGGCACATGTTATCTCAGCCTCAAGAATCACAGCAGCTTTGAAGATGTGCAGTAACGTTATTACCATGCTTTGCGAAGACCAACTGCAGTAGCAAAATATGCCAAAGAAGAATTTGGCTTTGTGTATTTTGTACAAGCTTCTTCACGTAAGACGTGTTGCAAACTATCTTTCTTTCAGGTTCATGAAGAGTGCTCCTGGGTTATTCTATGTTATGTTATGGCTTAGCCTAACAGTACCTTACGCCTAGCCCACTTTAGGCGTACTGAAAGTGCGGAACCAACGTTGGCCTAGGTGGAAACCGTAGGGTAGTGCTTTTACTTAGTATTAGTAGCCTACTGCACCATCTAACATTGCGATCGTAGTTCTCTTTATCGGAGAAACGGTACTACACGAAGTGTTTTCATATCATTTGTAGCACAGTAACCAAGCTCGTATTTGTAAGCAGTAAGGCATGTACATTACTTAAGTTAGGCCTAGCCTATAGATGTCAAGCATGGTGAGCATGCTTGTATTATGGGCATACAAAATATAGCCAATTAATAGTATCATGGTGTGTCAAACAGCCTGCTGCTGGTGGAATGTCAGTTAACCAGGCTTCAACTGTGGTTTTCTCCTATGGTTCACCAAAATTTAGTGTTCAGTTTCATATTTAAAGCAAATGTTCATGTTCAACATGTAAAGTGTGCCGTGCTATAAATTACCTTCGGCAATGTATTGCCTTTGTCAGTATGTGACCATTCATACTTTGTTAAGCTCAATATCATTTCTGTTGAAATATCATTGCAAAAAATTGCACTATTTTGGTTCATATCACAGTGTTAGTCTAATTTTACTGAGTGGAATATATCTGAAATTCAAGAGGTCAGGAGTTACAAATAGTCTCATTTGTTATTGTGCTAATTGAATTTATGACAAATGGAACTGTTTACATAGAATAATTTGTAAACGTTCCTTTTAATGTTCTTTCTGTTAGACACTCTTTTTTCTCTTGGCATAGATTTTTGTAAAAACACATTCAGTTGTCCAGTATTAACATATACAAATCATAACTATCTATGCCTAAACTATTCTCTTCAGTTTTAACAGGTTCCTTATAATCATATTATATTGGGGTGCATTCTTCCACTAAATTGATCCCTTTGGCAATGATTGAACAAAAGAAAGTTATGTTTTTCAACATTTACAGTGATACAGGCTTGCCTTTGTAATACAGTGCTGCTCTGTAAGATTTAGGAAGTACTGTATGTCTCTAAATGCATGCACTAGTATGCATACAGTTACTTTTATTCCTCTCTTACCTGTCTCCAGAACCACAAGTGTTACAAGTATTTTTGTTAAAAAAACTATCCTATGCACAATATTAACACATATCCTGTAGCACTTGTGCTATCTACTACTGAATATGTGTCCATCTACAGCATCGTTTCCATATTTTGATAATTTCTGCCCAATGCAGATAGTCATAATCAGGCAATTTGTCCGTCTCTCACTGTACATATCACAGACTTTTCGATAATGATGGAAGTACCAGGGTTCAGCAGTGCTGACATCAATGTGTTGAACATCGATGTTCGGAACTTTCCCTCTAACTTCAACTTGGAATTGGAGGAATCTGTTGATCTCATGCAGCGAGTTGATGGAAGCCCGGAGGAAGAAACTGTTGACGTGGAGACCATCGGTGATGAGCTAGGAGCAGACCCACAGCAAGATCGGTAAGGAGGGCACCACTATATGCCTAGCAACTAAAGCAACTGTTCTTTAATGCATTATGGTCAAGGGCGGCGGAAGCACTTTTAATCTGGGGGGGCACCAACATCGAAGGGCACTTTGCAGAAATTCGATTGGACTGATGCAGCCTGACATTTAGTACCCTTTATAACTCTTATTGTATTATCTTATTTGTGTATACACATCACTTCATCAACGCCACCCCCCCCCTCCTTTAGTGGCGGAGCTAGAGGTATTGGTCAAGGGGCGAGAATGGTCTGTAGGGGCGCTTTCGACACTATCTAAGCGGAGCGCCACCACAGGTTGGCGCGTAGCGTACAGACATTTTTTGAGTAAAGGTACTCCCTAGATCGCCGGAAATGACCCTTTCCGGGCCTTGCTAATTTGCAGATAATGTGACAAATGTCAATAGGTAGATGAGAGCGCAATAAAAAATTCAATATCGCCAATAAGTAAAAAGTGGTCAAAAGCTGAAAAGGGCGCCAGCAGTCCATTTGAGTCCGTCAGGGGGGGGGCATCCGCCCCTGACTGTATGGACGCTCCGCCACTGCCCCCCTCAAGGAAGCAATGCATACTAGCACTGCAATATGTAATGTGCAAATTGGGAAACAAGGAACCAGTTTTCTTTCGAGACAAAATGAGGTGAAATCATAAAGTCCAAGTCCCTGCACACGCGATCGATACATGCATGAAAGCAAATGAAATATGTCAAAATACGAAAGGATGGGGTAGGTTATGGGATATTAAAACTATACTCATTATTCATAGTAGGCTATAAACGGCTTCTGCTTACAGCTTAGTACAAAGTTACAATGTAATAAAGCAATGCATTTTTGGAAATGCATTAAGATTTTTGTGGCAAATTGAATTGTATAATGGCACTCACCAGAATGTTAGAAGCCTTGTGGTAGTAAACATAGGCGTAGGAGCCGGGGGGGGGGGGGCTGCAGCCCCCCAACCAATATTTTTTTTTGAAAATTCGGGCAATATGCTGATAATTTTTCGGGCACCTACTGTTTTTCAATGGTTAAACTGATATTATTATCATCATTATTATTGTAATGACTTTCCCAATAATTCTAACCAATATGGAATGGTAATAACACGGCAAATGATTGTATGTTATTGGCATGCGATGTAATAACCGACGCATGCCTATATGAGATGCATATTAACATGTTGAGCGCGCGTGAAGCGCGCGACAAATTTTTGGAATATTTTCGGACAAGTCGTTACAGCCCCCCAAATCAAATTGGGCTTCTACGCCTATGGTAGTAAAAATTTAAAACTTCCCGAAATATTTCATTCGACGTGGGTTTCGCTTTGTAAACTCTTTTTTTATTTAGAAATTTGTATGTAGAAAAGGGCACATTTTTAACCTGAGGAAAAGTGGGGGGGCACGTGCCCCCTGTGCCCCCCCGGTTCCGCCGCCCTTGATTATGGTCACAGAGCAGCTGGTTGTGTTTATAGTGTATTCTGTTTTTTCATAAAGTATGCTTGAACAGAAACTCTTGAATTCTGCTGGTTGGTTGAATGAATGTTATCACTACAAAATGTTTAAGTTATTGTCCATCCATTTCCAAACAAGCGTCAACCTTTATCTTGAACTGTCAAACTTTCATGCGCCGATTTACCAAACTTAGTCTTCAGTACTTTGCTGGGAAATTGGTTTTCAATTATAACTGCAATTAAAGCACTCTTGTGTTAAGACTACCTTCCAATTATTTGTAACGATTGGACAGTTACTGTAGAAAAAAACGTCATGGACTTTGAACAGAATATTCCTCTTGAGTGAACATGGTGAGGAAATACTACATATGATTACTGTGTGCATGGCAACCTGCTCTACTGTAAGAAATAACAAAGAATACCAGTCAGTAGCAAACAGTAAACAAATTAAATTTTGTGTCCAACCCAATCCTTTTTTTTGAAGGGGGGGGGTGGGGGTAGGGCATTTTGTCCTCTTAAGCTCATGGCTAATGCCTATGCTTGTCCTGGCCTGAAAAAAACTACTGTAAAGTGTAAACCATCAGGTTGAAAACTCAAGAAGTTGTTAAGAAGTAGAAAACAGATACAGTAGAAGCTTGTGGTATAACATTATAGCATACTTTACCATGACTATGTTATAAATACGTAAACATTCACTGACTAGTACTACGGATGCTCTGTGTCAAATGTTGTTACATCGGCTGTCCCATCAGTCTCTCTGTGTAAACCAATAAGAGTGTAAGTTATTAGAACTGTCCAAACTATCCATGGACCAGCATCTACTGTATCTTGCATTCTCCCACTTCTGCTCATAGCCCTTTTGCAACAGAGATTGCAAAACAGCTTATAATCACTCCAGCTTTGTTTCTTTGCAACCATTAATTAAAAGATGATTAATCAGATAGTGAGCTGTATTAAAATATGTTAAATTCAGTGCAGTGGTTGCAGCATAACCAGTACATTGCATGTGTTGTAGCGGAAGCATCTGTAAATGAAAAACTGTAATTACAATAAATGAATAACCCCCCCAAAAAAATAGGAACCAAATATAAATTTGCACTCTGCTGTAAGGCTAATTAATGTTGGCTCATATGTGTATTAAACATATTAGTACAGTATAGTGTATACTGCCTATATAGTATTCCATTACCCTAATCTTGCTACATATAATCATATTATCTACAGTGAAATCTTCCACTGTCAAGTTAAATGATCATAATCAAGCAGTTCAGATAGATAAGTGCTATACTGTAGAAATCAGTGTAGTGATTGCAGGGCAACCAGCAAACTGCATTTTTGTAGTGATAGCATCAATTTATGAAATTAAAATAGTAATGATAATTAAAGAAAAAAATAGGAATCAAGTATAAATTTGCTATACTGTAAGGCTAAATAATGTATTGTTTACAGTAGTGGGCTCATACAGTACAATTCGTATGTACAATATATGAAACCAATGCTCAACTCTACGCCTGTGAATGTGTATGTAAACAAGATTGCTGTGAATTCTAGCAAATTTAGCAGGTCTGGCTTGTACATTATCAACCACAAATAAAATGATAAAAAACAGTGACAGTCAATTTAACTTGTTTTATAATGTAAACCTTTGATACCTTCAGTTGTCTTGAGCAATGGTAGCTGGTGGCATTGTGTATATTTCAATACTATGGTAGGGTGTAAAAGGGGAAAAACAGGTAAGTTATTTAGTTTTGATGAAAGAAAAACTTGCCAGTTATGATAGGAACACAGGCCTATAATTTCACAAATTTTGTCTCTTGAAAAAAAAAATCAAGGTCTCACTGGCATTTTCCTGAATTACTGTACAGCATACATAGTGACTCCCTGTACACATTGCGCAGCAGCCCAATGATATTTGCCGATAATATACAGTAATACAGGGAGTATGTTACAGTACAGTAGGTATTCATTTCATTCCGATTCTTTTACCAAAGATTGTTATTTAACTGACTTACTGTACCTTGACGTGTGTTAATATACTTAATGTATACTGGCAGAGAAAGCCTGTGCCTGTTTGGCGAATGGCGATATACATTGGCATTTAGCCATTAAATACTGTATACTGTAGCTTGCGTTTTGAGGCCTGAAACAATGGATTGACTATGATATAATATTAGTGAGATATACAGTAGTACTGTTGCTACCATTACATGCTGCTTCAAAAGTTAAATATGTGGGTAATATGATCCCACCATTACACAAGGACTTCAAATATGAAACCATAGTAACAAGGAGTACTTTGCTCACTACAACTGTTCCTGTTTGCCTTTAGTCAACTGTGCTGGATAACTACTTTAAAGTAACAGTACAGTACTTCAACTTTTGAGTAATTTGTTGTGTAATCCTAAACAATTGTTATATTATAATAATGTAGAAAAATGCCCAGGTTGTGTGGTGCAGTGGACAGTTTATCCCTACAGGCATGCTGTATTGATGCCCTAGCTTCCAATAGCATGCCTCTTGCAGGATGAAAAGCAAAATGGCTGTAGCGCTTGTACTGTAGATTGAAGGCAATGCGCCAGGAAGTGGATTGTATAGTGTGAAGATGTGGAATATTGCAAACAGAGCTAGAGTGAAACCTCCTGTAATAAACAAAATGGACACAGTGAATACCAGGGATATTATGTAATATTGTCTGTCACTTGGCTTTTTGCAACATCATTAACTTTTAAACTCACTCTAACTTAAACTTACAACAAAGTAATTGATTTCCTGTCTGAATGTTTGATGGATGTTGGATGGTTGATTTTAACAAGGCAGCATTTAATACTCAGTGTACAAGCAGAGAGATGCCGCTCTTTTTCCATGGAAACAAGTTTAATTGTGTTTAACCATTTGATTAGTTGTATAGATTGTATTAATATGGTCAGCTCAATGACTTCTCCAAAACAAATTATGAAATTTAATTTGGAATTAGTCTGCAATAGCCTCTATCAGTTTTACTGTAAAACTGACTTTCATTTTCCTTTTTTTTCTTTTTTACTACAGAAGTGTGGAGACTAGACTAGATGTAGGTAATTACACCATTGAGCATGTCCCTCCCAGTCAATCAAACACCCCACCCATACAACTGCTGGAGACAGCACAAACAGTCAATGAAGATTCCAATGAGGCTGACAAACTGGTAATTGGTGAGTTCTCTGATCCCTTTCACTACAGTACTTTTACGTAAGGTAGATTGATCACTACATTGTCTTGAATATGGGAGAAGTTGGGGGAAAGAAGAGTAAGATGTAAAATATACGTTAAGGGTGGAAGCAATGATCTTAGACACTATCTTGAAAGGTGCACATGTTCAATCTTGTGCTCCATTCTATACAAATGCACTCAAATGGAGCTTTCCAATTACTATGCACACCCCCCCCCCCCAGTCTTAAGTCAACTATTCTGTTGCCTTAAGTCAACTGTTGCCTCAAGTCAACTGTTGCCTCAAGTCAACATTTAAATTTCGCAAAAATGACTGATGTAAGGCACTGTACGGTATTTGCCACTCCGTCAGACAGAATGTTTAGGAATATAGAGAATGATATTTGTCATTTTCTTGCAACTTCACAGAAGGGTTCCCAAGAATATTTTAGTCTTCAAATTTTGTCGTAGCAGTTCTGGAGGCTATGAATTTTGTCTCATATAAAATATGTAAAAGGTTAATGTGTAAAAAAACAGCTATGTACAGTATGTACTGCATAGTTTGACTTGCATAGCAATTAGTGATGCTGTTCTGGATTACTTATTTCCTGGAGCTGCACTAACTGCAGAGTGTTTGCCCTTGTCATGATGTTAGTTACTACATGGTGGTGTATGAACACTTGCAAATTACATGGTAATGCTTTAATTTCTATCATAATAGTCAATCATGATGTTCTAGTAGACAAAATGTATCTAAACTGTTCAACACTGTAAGACTTTGGTACACACTAAGCTCTCTCAAGTGAAAAATGATCTGAAACTTACCCTTGTCCTCCCCTTTATTTATTATTTCTTCTTTCTTTTGTAGTCTTTTCCTCTTTTCACACATATTTTTTTAATTTTTTTATGTATTTCAAAGGTATTGAAGCCAGCGATGTTACAAGTTTGCTGGAACAGTTTGAAGAATCAGAGGCTAGTCTGCTGGACAGTCAACCAGAAAATCCTACAAATAAATTCCCAAAACAGAAGTGAGAATAAATTCCTCTTAATATATTGTGATATCTTCTGGGATTTGTTTTTTTTCCCCCTTAGTATTTCATCCAAGCAAATTTTCTTATCTCCCTTGTGATTGTTGACAGATTGTGTGCGAAGAAAGAAAAACTGATTCATAGTAATTTATTTATTTATTTTAGATGAGAAAAGATCCTATTTGTTTTTAGTATCTTCCTTCAACTTTTAAGTGATTTTCTGTAAACTTAGTCAGATACCTACAATGCTTAACTGATACAAGGATGATGGTATTAGTATAGTACCCATCTTCTGGAATTATGGTTGAATTGTTAATGCATATCTTTTGATTAGAAAATTTTGATTATGTCTCCACAATATGATCAACAAGTACAGTAATATAAAATTCAACATCTTTATTCCTTTGACAATCATCTAAATAGTTGGGCTCGAGGCCTGGCTTTGATTCCCTACATGGTTGGGCTCAAGGCCAAGGCTTGAGGCCTGGAATATGATTCCCAACATGGTTGGGCTTGAGGCCAGGGTTTGAGGCCTGGACATGATTCTGGTAAGTTTAATAGCCCTGTGAGTTTGCCTGTTGATATCCACCTATTAATGTGCATACAACCACCACAAGTCTTTGAATGGTAATTATAAAGTATTGCTTCTCTGTTTTACAGAGCACAACCCAAACCAAGGAAAAGTCTGGCCGACCTCGATCCTGTCGAGATTGCCAAGAAAATAAACCCTGCGAAAAGAAAATCAGCCATTCTGATCGATGTAGATGTACTACCTTTCAAGAGAAGCCGTTTGAAACACAGCAGTGTTCATCGAGTTCAGGAGAAAGCTACTAATCCTGTGCGGAGTCTTCCTGGGAGTCGCTGTGCGAGCCCAGCTACCACGGCCGGAGATGCCCACAGCCAAGTCGAATACCTGAGCCTGGAGCACGATTACTGCGTGAACTGGGATAATAGCAACCTACTGAAGTCATCTCTCTCGCAACAACTCGCTCAAAATGTTAAACTGACAACCGAACAGAGGAGAGAAGTTTATCGCAAGAAGTACAAGGTACGAAAGAAAACCGGTTCCAAAACTGGTTCTAACTGCTCTACGCCTCAGAGCCTTTCGCCACTCAGTAGTGCACCCGCTAGTCCATCTTGTGCCAAGGAGCCAATCGACGAAGCCAAGAAGGAAGCAGCACAAACTCAAAGTAGTAAAGAACCTCTCTTTGATAAGATCCCCGATTACTTTGCCGGCAAACTCCTCATGGGGATGTACAAAGAGAGAGACACGATTCAGGAAAAGGAACCCGAAAATGACCAAAGTAGGACAGAGGAAAAGACAGAGGAGAAAATAAGTACTAAAACGTCTCTCTGGAAGACTTCCAAAGCAAAATCGGACAAAAAATCTAGAACTAGATACAGGAGAAGGTCATCTCGAAGTCCTTCGTATCATTCCTCTGACCACTCGTCCAGGTCATGCAGCAGGTCACGGTCCAGGTCACGGTCCAGGTCATATTCGTCTTCCAGGTCACGGTCTAGGTCCGTCGATTCCCGCGGAGACGACGACAGGACCAGCCGTTCCAGATCATCTTCGGCCTGCAGCCGGGGGTGTTCACACAGCCCTTCCTCCCGCAGGAGATTACGCTCTAGGTCCAGATCTCGATCTAGAGGACATTCTCAGGATCGGTCACATTCTAGATCACGGTCTAGGTCACCGCCGGTGTCCAGATCCCGAAGCCAGAGGAGAGGCAGCTCCAGAAGAAGCAGACATCGAAGCGGCAGCAGTCGGTCTGCTTCCAGATCACGGTCCAGGTCTCGCAGTAGAATACGTTCCAGTTCAAGAAGTGCTCGGAGGAGATCCCTGGACAGAAGGTTTGTCTTTTGTTACTTTTCACCAAATGGTATTTGAGTCTCTTTAAATCTGGCATTAGAAGCATAAAATGTGATAAATTCAGAGATCGGACAAGCGGCTTAAAGTAAAGCCCTCGTTCCTGACAAACCAGGACAGTTGAACATTTGAAAAAGGTCCTCCAACACTTTGAACAATAAATATGTATCAAGAAAGAGTTTTGCAACGTCACAAAAACTTTGGTGTTGATAAATGTTTTTTTGCTACCTCATCACAATGTTTTGGATGTACTGTATCTATACAGAGATGCACACTTTATAATCCAGTACAGTTTCCAAAATATTATTTGGCAGTTTGACACAAAGGTTGGTCATATACTTAACATAGAAAGAATTACAAAAAAATCGTTTGATGGGGATACGTTTAATGTGAGCTTAACCAACTCTGTTAAATGACAATGGCTATATTTGCTACCAGTTGTATCAAGTCTCCATGATCTTGCATTAACTGCTTCCCTTTAAATGCATGTTGTTTCAATTTCGTCAAATTGCAGTTTCAAATCATGTACAGAATCATTATAGCAGTGTTCGGGCTGCTGCTGTTTGCTTATTTGTGACAAGTGTCGAAAGACCTTTTGCAGTTCATTAAAACTAAAGTGCATCCAGTAAATTTCATATACACTTTAATTATGTTGGTTGTGTACCACATATGTCAAACCAGCACCTTTCTTACCTAATATATATTTATACATATTTGTGGCATTTGTATCAGTGCTGAGCTGCTCTATGTAAAATGTACAGTATTCTGTATTTGTACAGTTGGCAAGTTATTTAGCAACAGCAGAGAGAGAGATTCATAAAAAATTTATGAAAAATAATATATCTTACATCTTTTATGCATGCAAATCAGTCTTTTAATATCTGCTCATGAAGTGAGGCACAGTTTAAAATTACCAGTAGGAGAGGTGCAGGTTTATATGGAAATATTTAAGCACTGTCAAAAATGTTAAGTTTGGTTTTTCTGCAATTTGCTGCAATTTGCTGCAATTTGCTGCAAAATGTTGGAATGATTACATTTCAATGCCAGTGTACTAAATGTTTTTGGTTCTTTGCTTTTTGGTTCTTTGCTTTTTTCATCAATTTATCATTTTGCTAAAAATTGTTGATTACTCTGTGATGTGATGATAAGGATTTTTGTTTTGCAAACTGTTGATGGTTTATGGTTTTATTAAGTGGTTTATTTATCAGTTTACTGCCAAAAATGTTGAAATGATGATTCTCTGATTTGAGCATAATTAGTAAATTTGTTGGCAAAATGTTGAATGGGTGGAATATATTAAGTGATCAATTTATCATATTGCTGTAATATGTAAAAATGATGACATTGAATATTTAATGTGTGTGTTTCAGCAAAATGTTGAATTCCTCACTTATTACTGTAGGTTGAAGGAACGTGTCATTTTGGTTGCAAATTGTTAATATGTTAATAGAAATTAATCATTGTGTTGAATATTGCTATTGTACAGTACTATATTTTATATCAAAGATTTCAATGACTTTCACTTATTGTTTACAGGAAACGAGACCAAAGTCTGGAGAGAAGACAAAGACAGAAAGAGGAAGAGAAGAATCAAGACTGGGTAAGTTAAAATCATTGTCTGGTGGCAAACAATGTGAAACTATATATTGAAGAGAAAAATACTACACACTGCTAGGGTGAAAACTCCATCTCAATATCTGAATCCTAACTAGAGATATGGTTGATTGAATGTAACCTATAGATTGACTGGCTAAACCTTAAACTAATCCAGGAAGTTAAAATCATTGTCTGTTGCCAAACAATTATTTTGAAGAAAAAAATATTCTACACTTCTAGTTGAAAACCCTTTCTCAGTATCTTAACCCTAACTTGAGATATGATTGATTGAATATAACCTATAGATTGACTGGCTAAACCTTCAACTAATCCAGGAAGTTAAAATCATTGTCTGGTGGCAAACAATGTGAAACTTTATATTAAAGAAAAAAATACTCCACACTGCTAGGGTGAAAACTCCATCTCAATATCTGAATCCTAACTAGAGATATGATTGATTGAATGTAACCTATATATTGACCGGCTAAACCTCAACTACTCCAGGAAGTTAAAAGGATTTTATGTTGCCACAATGTGAAACTTTATAGTGAAGAGAAAAATAGTCTACACTGCTAGGGTGAAAACCCCATCTCAATATCATGCCCCTAACTTGAGATATGATTGATTGAATGTAACCTATATATTGACCGGCTAAACCTCAACTACTCCAGGAAGTTCAAAGGATTTTATGTTGCCACACAATGTGTAACTTTATTTTGAAAAATAGAAAATACTCCACACTGCTAGTTGAAAACCCCATCTCAATATCTTAACCCTTACTTGAGGTATGATTGATTGAATGTAACCTATAGATTGACTGGCTAAACCTTAAACTAATCCAGGAAGTTAAAAGGATTTTATGTTGCCACACAATGTGAAACTTTATATTGAAGAAAAAAATATTCTACACTTCTAGTTGAAAACCCTTTCTCAGTATCTTAACCCTAACTTGAGATATGATTGATTGAATGTAACCTATATATTGACTGGCTAAACCTTCAACTACTCCAGGAAGTTCAAAGGATTTTATGTTGCCACACAATGTCAAACTTTATATTGAAGAGAAAATACTCCACACTGCTAGGGTGAAAACCCCATCTCAATATCATGCCCCTAACTTGAGATATGATTGATTGAATGTAACCTATATATTGACTGGCTAAACCTCAACTACTCCAGGAAGTTCAAAGGATTTTATGTTGCCACAATGTGAAACTTTATAGTGAAGAGAAAAATAGTCTACACTGCTAGGGTGAAAACCCCATCTCAATATCATGCCCCTAACTTGAGATATGATTGATTGAATGTAACCTATATATTGACCGGCTAAACCTCAACTACTCCAGGAAGTTCAAAGGATTTTATGTTGCCACACAATGTCAAACTTTATATTGAAGAGAAAATACTCCACACTGCTAGGGTGAAAACCCCATCTCAATATCATGCCCCTAACTTGAGATATGATTGATTGAATGTTACCTATATATTGACTGGCTAAACCTTCAACTACTCCAGGAAGTTAAAATCATTGTCTGTTGGCAAACAATGTGAAACTTTATATTGAAGAAAAAAATAGTCTACACTGCTAGTTGAAAACCCCATCTCAATATCTTAACCCTAACTAGAGATATGATTGATTGAATGTAACCTATAGATTGACTGGCTAAACCTTAAACTAATCCAGGAAGTTAAAAGGATTTTCTGTTGCCAAACAATGTGAAACTTTATTTTGAAGAATAAAAAATATTCCACACTGCTAGTTGAAAACCCCATCTCAATATCTTAACCCTAACTTGAGATATGGTTGATTGAATGTAACCTATAGATTGACTGGCTAAACCTTCAACTACTCCAGGAAGTTGGATCACAGTTGGGGAGGGGGGGGGGAATGTGATGTCATCTGGGCAAATGATCTTCAAAAGCCTAGACTATTATATTTACTTCTTGATCATCTCCCTTTAACCGCTCACCAGTGGTATTTATATTTTGTTTTCATTCGGTATGTAACTTTACCCATCCCTTTGTTTAAAATTGTAGCAAATCAGAAATGTCTTTTTCTACGCTGCCTCCATTCCTTCAGGAGAATCGAAGAGTTGTCTACGTCGGTGACATCCCATTGGACACCACCAAAGAGGAACTCTACAAACGTTTTTCGCGTTTTGGAGAAATCAAGAAGATTACACTTCATTTCAGA
The DNA here is from genome assembly GCF_037975245.1 of Apostichopus japonicus. Classification (NCBI taxonomy): domain Eukaryota; kingdom Metazoa; phylum Echinodermata; class Holothuroidea; order Aspidochirotida; family Stichopodidae; genus Apostichopus; species Apostichopus japonicus. The sequence goes on from NC_092565.1 coordinate 12,221,669, forward strand.
GACGAGCAAACACAGGGGTACGTTATCTTTTTTGATCTGGTTTTGAAATGTTTCTTTGCCTCCTTTTACTTTCAAGATTTTGTTGAATATTACCTTACATATCATCAATGGATTAAAAGAATTGAAACTCACATTAGCTTAGTATGTTTGAAAGTTATATGAATGAAATTGATGGACTTCTGTTGAAATTGATCAGTTATAGCTACAAAGTGAAATGTATCCTATCTATAAAATTACAGTTTCTGGTTGTGCTCTGTGGGTATCAGGCCAAGAATTTTAGCCTTTTGCTTAAAATAAAATGCAAGTGCTTTAAAAAATCAACTTCACACATGGCATTTTTCCCAAATTACGATATGCATCAGTTACTGCACTAGCTTTTTAGAACGGATCAATAGTATTTGTTGATAACATGCATTAATAAACTGTAATTTGGGGTTTATGTTAGGTACTGAAGTCAGGCCGATTCTTTGACTGACTATTGTCTACCGAAGTAGCGTGTGTTTAAAGTTCTTAATGTCTACTGGCAAATTGCAAACTTTTCTGTCCTTAATAAATTCCAATAAATTGTGCCAAATTTGAAGCCTGCATATTTGGTTGTGAGTGGTGGTTGCCATAGTTACTATTTGATTATTGAGTGAATGTTGAAAAGAATGTAACTTAGTGTTTTATAATACATTACTGTAAGTATGATTTCAGATGTTCATTGTCAGTGAAACACTCTCAAAAATGTCATTTTCTGGTACCTTGATAAAACCTTGATTTCTCATGTAGTAATCTTTAATTCTTTAATCTTTAATTTAAAAAAAAAAACAGTTGTTATTCTGTCGCTGTGAATGAGGCAGTATCCCTGACTTAAGCAAAATAAAACACGTACAAACCCACTGTCTTCCTAAGCAATTTTTCAATTCGTTTCCAAACATAAATGAGTTTTGAGCCATGTCATGAGTTTTTTTTCCCCCCTTCTATATCAACAGCGATCACTATGCCTTTGTAACCTTTGAGTACACCTGTGATGCTTACGCCTGTATCAAAGGTAAGAACGACACAGATTTCCAGATTTGATTTGACAATCTACTGTGTTTTCATTGAGAGTCTCTTAACTTTGGACAAATATGCATTGCAAATAGACAGACAAGGATGGTGAAAATATGGCAACTTGTGGAATAACAATATTTTCTCCACTTCAGCAGGAAATGTTTTTTGACCAGATTTGTCATTTGAGTCAGATCGGACCAAATGTGAAGGATTAGCCCAATTTGGCTAAAAAGGAAATCTGTCAGGATTTGTCAGATTTTGGAAATTAACATAATCCAACAATTTTTCTAGGGTAAAGATGGGAGGTGGGGAAGGTGGGGGTGAATGAAAAAGTCTTCATACCATTTTCTGTACTATTTGTGTAATTCAGTGGGTGGTAATCAACAACGAGATCTTCCTTTGAATGACTTTGTAGAAACAGTAACTTTTCTTTGAAACCCTACTGTTTATGAACTCCTCAATATAGACACTGGCTTCCTAGATCAATTCTCCTGGACGTCGGGTTTTGAAAAATCATTTGCATCTCTATGTTATAAATCTTGAAGTTTTGCAGATTGACTTTGGTATGTTTTTTTTTGACACAGAAATCCTGTAACAGACGTAATACTTACAGCTTGCCCCGTGCAAAATGTGAAGGAAAAAGGGGATATAATTTTAGCGACTTTTTGCGTGTAAATGAAACAAAAAGTCTGGCAGCAAGGTCAATGGAATAAATCAAATATTAACTAAACAATAATCTAATCTGTTATTCTTAGTTTGATCAGTTGTTAAACCTTACTTTCTGGGTTACTACTTGGGTTGTAAAACTGCTGAAAGCTGGATTACCAAACTCAAAAAGCTGTTCTAAACCAAGTAGCAGACTTCATACCTTCCTCCCTTCTTTCCTTCCTTCCCTCGGTCGCTATTAGCTTGTTGCATCGTTCCGTCTGTTCTTGCATCAGAAAGTTGATCTAACATCAAACTACACTGTGTTATAGTTTGTTGCAGGAACGTCATAGCGGGCGTGTAAAGTCTCTTACGTTTTAAGAACGGTCAACACCTAACCTAGACCTGCCGCACACTCAAAGGAGAGGCGGTGCCTACTGTAATAGTAAGCGTTCCACGAGAGAATCAGGTCCTAGATCAGTGTCCACATGAAATGACGAGGCCAGCTAAAGTACCACCTCATTGTGACATTTTGAATGAAAAAACTCAACTGACTCAGGTTTATCTGGTGAGAAGGGGAACATGGATGATGAAGTGTCAAAAGTTGGATAAAAATGCAATCTTTATTTGCCCTCAGGCCTTTATTATTACAAACTTTCTTGGTCTGGTGAAATGCTTTAGATTTGGTTTTCAAAATTAGGCCAATGTGGCAGTTGTGCCTTTTAAGTTTATTTTCAGTGATCCATTTGTTTGGAGGGGCTGAGTTGGGGGTGGAGGGGGGCATTGATGGAGGGAGTGGAGGGGGGCAGTGATGGAGGGAGTGGAGGAGGTTCCTTTTAAAGCTACCAATGCCACAGCTGACTGGTAACTGTTACTTTAGTGACTTAAGAACATCTCAAGTCTAATTTGTGTTCAGTATTTAATCTATCTTCTTTGAGAATTTGAAAATGCATTAACAGACTAGATAATCTTGAGATTCCTTCCTTCCATCCTTCTTTGGGCCTTAAATTTGACAAACTCTGTTTCATGAATTGTCATGGTTGGGGGAGGTTGGGGTAGAATTGAGAAAAAAAATTGGGGCTGTAGCAAGGCGATGCGTTTGTATTTGACAGCCGTTTGGTACATGGGCATGTCTGGAGATGCATCTTGATAACAATATGGCTGTTGGTCATGTCTAGCCCTGATCCTATCTTAGATTGATGCTTCCACTTGCAGTTCTATCGGTAAACGTCCCCAATCATTCTGGACATGTTCAGAAAGTGTTGACAGCTGTCGCATTCAAGAATACTGTATGCAATTAAGTTTCAAATCACCCTTTTACTTACTGCACGTTTTGAGTGTTATACTTTCCTTGGCGGCTGTTTTGCTCAATGAAGCTTCACAGAGTGTTTTGAAACAGGAAGTGACTAATAACAGAGAGAGATGAGAGTAGCAACACCACAAAACAGCATTGTTTTAACCTCTGTCATGATTGCTGCTTAGTTTATCTACCGCCTTCAGAGAAAATAAACTATATACATGTAAAGAAAAGAAAATGCTAAAAGAGAGCCCTTTTCACATGAGAGACATCATGGTTTGTTATTCTTGACTTACTGATTGATACAAGTGATGTAAGACTTGATCAAGAAGTCTAATATGTTATCTCATCCAATAGTGTATTAATATTTTATAATGTTATTCTTAATGTATCTTAAGTTTCTAACATTACCTACTGCTGGCTGAGCTTTGGCATCATGCCATGTATGTATGTAATGTTACGGTTAGGACTGGGTTCAGTGCTGATATTGTATGTATATGTGATCTTCCCGCAAGCAGGAACTCGCGAAAGAAGCCATGGAGGCTTGTAGACTCGCAAGCTGACTGAAGCCAATCTCTCGGCACACATCCATTTAACGTCCATGTCGGGAAGTTGTTGTTGAACAACACCCTTGCCAGACGACACACATTGCTGTCAGCGGGGAATCGAACCGGGGATCTCATGACTGGGAGACGCCGGCGTTAACCACTAGGCTTTACAATCCGCATATATATTATGCATGAATAGGCTGACACTTTACAAGAGTAATCCCCCTGTCAAATAAGTAACGGATGAAAGCCCAAGGGTTAAAAAGCAGTCAGAAATATATGAAGAAACTCTCTTTAGCCTAAGTTTCCTCCTTTTGGCTAACATCATGTGTAGTATCTGTTCCCTTTCGAGGGGAATGGTGTTGCACACCCGACGATGATCGCACAGTCACAGTCCCGATGCAAGGGAACTGGGGTTGAGAGCGGATCAGTCGTTCGGTAGTTTGGTTTCTGTGCCCAGGTTCTTTCCTGGTCGACTTTTTCTTACAAAGTAGTTTCCTCCTTTTTCATCCTGGTTCTGATGCCAAAAGAGATGTGTAATTTACTTCATATGTTAAGTGCTTGGCACAGTAAACTCTGTAGTTGCTGAAGAGCTTTCCCTCTTTGTGGTAAAAGGTCATTGTACAGAAGTTTGTCTTTTTTTTTCTACGCAGCTGGTAATCCCCCGGATGGCATACAGTATGACCTCTGTTTTGGAGGGAGAAGAAACTTTTGCAAAACTGTGTACGAAGATTTAGGTAAGATGCTACAATTCATACTTGATGTGTTTGTAGTGTGTTTGTAGTATTTAAGCAATTACAAGAATATGTGTGTGTGTGTGTCTAGCATCCAAGTAGTAAGAACAGTGTGAGTATGTACAGTGTTTGTGTGTATGTCTGGTATCCGAGTAATTGGTACATCATGTGTGTTTGTATGTCTGGTATCCGAGTAATCTGTACATCATGTGTGTTTGTATCTCTGGTATCCAAGTAATTGGTACATCATGTGTGTTTGTATGTCTGGTATCCAAGTAATCAGTACATCATGTGTGTTTGTATGTCGGGTATCCAAGTAATCAGTACATCATGTGTGTTTGTATGTCTGGTATCCGAGTAATCTGTACATCATGTGTGTTTGTATCTCTGGTATCCAAGTAATTGGTACATCATGTGTGTTTGTATCTCTGGTATCCAAGTAATCGGTACATTATGTGTTGTTTGTATGTCTGGTATCCAAGTACTTGGTACATCATGTGTTGTTTGTATGTCGGGTATCCAAGTAATCAGTACATCATGTGTGTTTGTATGTCTGGTATCCAAGTAATTGGTACATCATGTGTGTTTGTATGTCTGGTATCCAAGTACTCGGTACATCATGTGTTGTTTGTATGTCTGGTATCCAAGTAATCGGTACATCATGTGTTGTTTGTATGTCTGGTATCCAAGTAATCTGTACATCATGTGTTGTTTGTATGTCTGGTATCCAAGTACTCGGTACATCATGTGTTGTTTGTTTGTCGGGTATCCAAGTAATCAGTACATCATGTGTGTTTGTATGTCTGGTATCCAAGTAATTGGTACATAATGTGTGTTTGTATGTCTGGTATCCAAGTAATCTGTACATCATGTGTGTTTGTATGTCTGGTATCCAAGTAATCAGTACATCATGTGTTGTTTGTATGTCGGGTATCCAAGTAATCAGTACATCATGTGTGTTTGTATGTCTAGTGTCCAAGTAATCGGTACATCATGTGTTGTTTGTATGTCTGGTATCCAAGTACTCAGTACATCATGTGTTGTTTGTATGTCGGGTATCCAAGTAATCAGTACATCATGTGTGTTTGTATGTCTGGTATCCAAGTAATTGGTACATCATGTGTTTGTGTGTATGTCTGGTATCCAAGTAATCTGTACATCATGTGTGTTTGTATGTCTGGTATCCAAGTACTCGGTACATCATGTGTTGTTTGTATGTCGGGTATCCAAGTAATCAGTACATCATGTGTGTTTGTATGTCTGGTATCCAAGTAATCTGTACATCATGTGTGTTTGTATGTCTGGTATCCAAGTACTCGGTACATCATGTGTTGTTTGTATGTCGGGTATCCAAGTAATCAGTACATCATGTGTGTTTGTATGTCTGGTATCCAAGTAATCGGTACATCACGTGTGTTTGTATGTCTGGTATCCAAGTAATCGGTACATAATGTGTGTTTGTATGTCTAGTGTCCAAGTAATCGGTACATCATGTGTTGTTTGTATGTCTGGTATCCAAGTAATCAGTACATCATGTGTTGTTTGTATGTCGGGTATCCAAGTAATCAGTACATCATGTGTGTTTGTATGTCTAGTGTCCAAGTAATCGGTACATCATGTGTTGTTTGTATGTCTGGTATCCAAGTACTCGGTACATCATGTGTTGTTTGTATGTCGGGTATCCAAGTAATCAGTACATCATGTGTGTTTGTATGTCTGGTATCCAAGTAATTGGTACATCATGTGTTTGTGTGTATGTCTGGTATCCAAGTAATCTGTACATCATGTGTGTTTGTATGTCTGGTATCCAAGTACTCGGTACATCATGTGTTGTTTGTATGTCGGGTATCCAAGTAATCAGTACATCATGTGTGTTTGTATGTCTGGTATCCAAGTAATCTGTACATCATGTGTGTTTGTATGTCTGGTATCCAAGTACTCGGTACATCATGTGTTGTTTGTATGTCGGGTATCCAAGTAATCAGTACATCATGTGTGTTTGTATGTCTGGTATCCAAGTAATCGGTACATCACGTGTGTTTGTATGTCTGGTATCCAAGTAATCGGTACATAATGTGTGTTTGTATGTCTAGTGTCCAAGTAATCGGTACATCATGTGTTGTTTGTATGTCTGGTATCCAAGTAATCGGTACATCATGTGTTGTTTGTATCATGTATGTCTGGTATCCAAGTAATCCGTACAGCATGTGTTTATGTATTTAGTGCAATATATGTGTGTATTCTAGTGTCTAAGTTAGATTTGCAAGCAGTGTGCATCGCATGTCTTCACACTCAAAGGATTGAAAAGTGAAAATGAGATGATACAGAGTATTGCTAATGGATAACTGTTTGTCTGCTGTCTCGGCTAATTAGATTCTTTTGGGTCAGTTCAGTTCCTCTTTTGTTGGAGGCACAGCTTTGAAATCCACAGGGATGCTCGCCTACGACACGAAACATCCAAATTTGAAAGAATTATAATGTTTAAATGGCAATGTTGGACCAAGCAGGCCCCCTCATTGGGCTTTTATATTTCCATCCATCAGCATTGAGTAGCGCGATATATAAACGAAATGACAGAGCACTTAATGTGCAGTCTAGGCAGAAACTGGTAATGGCCATTTCACACGTATATCTGTGACAGTTAAAGTTTGACAGGCCGCACACAAATTCAGTTTGCTGAACCGATTTCTGAACTGTTTGATTCCGCAGATTCTATGAACAGAGAGGAAGTCAAACACGAGTTTGGTTACAAAGCGGCAGAGTGCCCCGAAGAAGAAGGAGGCATTAACGACGACAACAACGACTTTGACAATCTTCTAAAACAAGCAATGAAGAAATTGAAACGGTGACGAAACGCCCACGTGGTCAGTGGTGCACTGGACACCCATTTTAACCTGTTAGAGATGCCTACGGTAAATAACATCTCGCCGAGCACTAAGAACGGGACAAACACGCCGGGCAAAGAGGACCACCACGGAGATCGTCGGTCGTTGAACCCTTGGCAGTCGTGTTCACGGCTAGCTGAAGATGAGGCTCCACCAAGGAATACATAGGAATCTAGTATTTGAAGATTTCTCAAGAAGCGGCTTAACCCAATGAACAATATACATGTATTGAAATGTGGCGGGCAATATTTTCTGGTTTATAGCAATTATGATATTGTTCAGCCTTTATTATTATTATTTGGTCATTTTTTGTTTTTTATTTCTTACGCTATCAGTGCACAAGCCAAAATATGGTACTAACAATACATTTTGGAATATTTTTTTTGTAAGAAAATCACAGCATCAAAAGGAATTTATGCTAGTTTTATGTTCAAAATGCCCAATAATTGTCCATTCTTTGAATGTTTAAACAAACGGATGAAGCTTTAAAGCAAAACAAAAAATCATTGTAATGAAGATTGAAATCTGTAAAACCAGGTTTTCTGTTCTTTTCTATTTGTTTATGAAGGCACTTGACCTAAGCAGGTTGATTTTATTCTAAACTAACACCAAATAGTACAAGTCTAGCCAGCCCAGTTAGGTTACATCATATTTCTTGAAATATTTGTGTTTGTATTCCAGACACATAATACTACAAGAGAAGTCAGGCATGTATCTGCTTGTATCTTATTTCTTGGAACATCCGTATTGTTTGTATTTCAAACTAACATCAAATGCTACAAGTGTAGCCAGCCCAGTTAGGTTGTATCTTATTTCTTTAAATATTTGTGTTTGTATTCCAGACACATAATACTACAAGAGAAGTCAGGCATGTATCTGCTTGTATCTTATTTCTTGGAACATCCGTATTGTTTGTATTTCAAACTAACACCAAATGCTACAAGTGTAGCCAGCCCAGTTAGGTTGTATCTTATTTCTTTAAATATTTGTGTTTGTATTCCAGACACCTAATACTACAAGAGGAGTCAGGCATGTATCTGTTTGTATCTTATTTCTTGGAACATCCGTATTGTTTGTATTTCAAACTAACACCAAATGCTACAAGTGTAGCCAGCCCAGTTAGGTTGTATCTTATTTCTTTAAATATTTGTGTTTGTATTCCAGACACCTAATACTACAAGAGGAGTCAGGCATGTATCTGTTTGTATCTTCTTTCTTGGAGCATCTGTATTGTTAGTATTTCAAATTAACATCAAATGCTACAAGTGTAGCCAGCCCAGTTAGGTGGTTTGTATCTTATTTCTTGAAATAGCTGTGTTGTTTGTATTCCAAATTATGGCCAAATACTAAAAGTGTAGTTAGCCTATTGATGTATGTTATTGCTTGTATTGACAAGAATTATTTCATACTGGTGATTTTTTGGTTTCGATGAATATCGTAACCTATGCATTCATGATGGCATATGTGTGTGTATGTGACGCCCAGCTTGTAAACACAATATCTCAAGAAGGGAATGTTAGACCAACTTCATGTTTGGTGTGTAGATGTACCACATCGAGTACAAGAAGCTTATTGTTTTCTGTGGAGGTCAAAGGTCATTTGGGGTCACCAGGGGTCAAATTTTGAAAAACTTGTAAAGACGGTATCTCAAGAAGGAAATAATTTATATTATAATAGCTGTTTCTGGTGAATAAGAAGAAGTCTATTGCAATGAAGTAATCGAAACTTCAATGCATTTTTGCATTCTGGTTCGTTATAAATTATTGGAAAACTTTTAAGATAAATTTTGCATATATAGAATCATGAGATGATGCTGTTCTATGAAGTGAAAGTTTAAAATTAAAGTTGCTTTAGTGTAAGAAGGAAGAATATTAGGATGGATGGAAATCCACATGAAGGTCTTGTTTTGTAATTTTATTCAATAATTGTGCTTGTTAAATTCAAAGTTTCAGTTCTGGAAGGTTGGTAGGGAGCACACTACTATATATTGTTCCTTTTTGCCAGTTTCAAAGTCTGTTGTTTGATTATGCAAGAAGTTTGGATAAGTTGGTGTTTGTTGATTGACCAATGGAAAGAAGGAAACGGGGAGACTGTATCCTTGAAGAACACAATTTACAGAAACATAACATGCTAATACAGACAAATTATGGGAATAAAGAATGAAAAACTATCAGGCGGTATAAATTGTTACTTTTTTTTATTTGAAATATTACCACCTCATACTACAACGTCTGCTTTGCATTATATGCACTTTCTTTTTCAGAGGCTGTGCATATTAGCTCAGGAATTTATTGAGAAATGTAATGATGAGTGAGCCCATGTGTAATAATAATAATCAAATCTGGATTAAGCTTACCGCCTACCCTGAGCAATGTGAATGTGGGACCCTTTCAGGCTTCCAGCATAACAGCTGTAATTTAAGATGCTATGCTTAAATGCAGATGTGTGCAACATATATAAAGGTAGTGCTTGCTTGTTCATCCTGGACAGTATTGAGATCACGATTTGAAATGTCGAAATATGTGGTGATCCAAAATGTCTGTGGGGGGGGGGGGGATGGGGACAGGACGACCTTTCCTGAAGCCTGTAATAGTAAGATTACAAGAACACCCACTGACACCAGTAGTTTTGGATATATGTAGGATTCAAGTGTAGCTGAACATGGCATTGTGCCCATCCTACTTGATGCAGCAGATCTGAAAGGTTAAAGGCATACGTTTGTTATTTTTACCCAGTTAAAATCGGTCAAGCTTACAGATAACTGTTATGAGGTAAAACCTTTTAGTGTCATGTCAGCCTCAGAGGAATTGACAAGGTAAACAAAGCGATGTTCTGCTTTTAAAGCTGTTAACCTCTTCTAAGCCTCAAAATCATACGTCTTCATCCCCGCTTTACCGACAGCAAGAAAACAACAGAGGTAAGAAAGAAGAAATAATAATAGCAGCAGCCACTGATCTGTTCGTTATATGAACTTTCTACCAAAATGAAGTCTTTTACACGGATCAGTTCCGGACCCTAGGATATCTTCTTAATTAAATGGAATCGTTCAATTCAATCATAATGGTGTATCCTTATAAGGATGCGTTGATAAGTGAATTAATATTCTTTAAGGCTGGCATAGATTCATGTCAGAACCTTGTAAAGAATTATTGCTTATCTGGAGAAATTTAATCTTGTAGAACGATCAGCTAGGAGTGAGGCTGGAAGGGGAAACGGATGAAGTGTAAGATCATGATTGTATTTTGCAGGCTGTAAACTTTTGAAAAACATAAATGATTCAAACTTTTGAGAGAAAAAAACTTAAACGCATAATTCAAAGCACTTTTGCGTCACACTATAAGGAGTTCACCCATTGAGGTTATTTCAAAGTAAAATCAAGTCTCCAATCATTCAATATGTAGATAGAAATGCGTATAGAGAAGTTCCTTTACTAAAGTGTAGGCCTGTATGACATATATGGACTTAAATTGAGTTTAAATGTAATCTCGATCGGTGAATATATTGTAATCTTGTAAATTCCCTCGTAATCTTACATTTTAAATTATTTCAATGAAACACTGCCCAAATTACATTTAAACCCCGTAAGTGGTTGTTAGACACGCCTTAAACCAGCTCATTATATTTAAACTAAGGCTCAGTTTCGTTAAGTACTTATTAATGAATTATCTTGAAATTTTCTAAAGATTTCGACAAAAATTCAATATTAATAATAATGCGGTATAACAATAATGAGTATTACAATAAATCCACTTTCATTGCAACCAGTGCAAAAGGAAAAAACAAAAATAGAATTAAACCATTACAGTTTACTAATGGTTAACATAGACGGGCCTGTCTTAACAGCATAACGCCAGGTGATTGAAAGGTCCCGGAGCCTTATGGTCCAAGAGTTGTATTCTAACGAAACACTGGTTCAATCTCAGTGCTGTATCTTAAGAAAATGTACTTTATCTACAACAATTTTTTTACCAATGTAATTAAACCTATAGACCTGTTCCCATTTCGTATGTTTCCTTATTCTCGCGCGGCAATTTTCGGCTTTCCATTGTTTAGACATTGAAAATAAACAGTATTTGTCTATCGTAAAAGTACAGAGATAATTGTTGGACTTCTAGTACAATAGATCCTACTGATAAAGAGGTAACTAATAGATTAACAATATACTTAATTAAACTGTCAGCACTCAAAGGGGTCACTTGGTAATATACAAACACGCACACATAAAGACTTTTGGCCCCTGTGAATGGTTGCTCGCTTAGGGGCCCGTCTAATCCTTGGCCCTCAGATGATGCCCGGACCTGTCTCTAGTTCAATGGCGATGCAATTACAATCTTATTGTAGTTATTCAATGTTAGGTCAACTGTGGCCAATTCAAAAGAAGCGATATGCTTTCAGGGACCTTCCATCAGTACTCGAGTGGCTTCTTGTCATCCCCAAGGGAGGAAAAGGTACCCAATGGTTCCTAACTTGGATTGTTGATATTAATAACAGATCTTTCAACAACTTCAACAACATGAACTCGCCCTTAACAACTTGAGATGGAATCCTCACTTTGATCTAGTTTTCTACGAAAGAAACAACAGAACAGTCCTCCACAGCACCCGGCACCGTCGGTCGAATCGTCCAGGCATGCATCGCTTGCTGTACTCCGGCTACTGTTACTGTCACTGGTGGTATTAGTACTGATGCTAAGATACTTAGGACCTGGTAAAGAAGGATAAAAAAGTAGTTGCAACTGATTTAATTACATTATTATTTATAATATTAAATACGATATATGTGCTTCATTGGCTTCTACATATTTCACTTCTCGTTTAATTCAATTGCTTGTTTGTTCGAGGTTTCTAGAGGCACCTTGGGGTGGTGGAGGGGTGGAGACATCGGGACTACTGCTTTGTTATTGTGCGAGTGTGACAGTCACGGCAATGTACAGGTCTAACTTGTACAGCATTTCGGTGGTAAAAACGAAGCAGAAGAGAGCAGCACAACCAAGTTACCATGACGATAACAAAGGGCTCCAAATATGTGTAAACAAAATATTCCAATCCTCTATACATAAAATGAAAACCAAACTGAATATTTACGAACACGTTTTATCACTGCCCCCTCCCCTCCACCTTCCCTCCCCACCCCCACCTCCCCGCCTCTCCCCGCTGACCAACTTCAGAGTCATCAGACACTTCTTTCTTCCTATTTAAATCAATTCCAATTAGATCACATCCCAGTCGACCAACACTCCAATCAATGTTCTTGTATCTCATATCTTTAGCGTGTATATCTGTTCCGACACTGTTGCTGATGTGTCCTAAATAATGAGTGGTGTTCTTTTCTTAAATCAATCATTAGGGTAGGAGGGGCGGGGGGGGGGGAGGAGCTGTCAAATCCCAAATTCTACCCGACTGATTTTGGTAGGGGCATTAACCTTTACGCATGTGCTGTCAACAGATGCATAAATTTCCGAATGAGGGATGTGGACCTAGGGCCCGTTGAACACAGCTCCCTTGTACGGGGGTCGCGTGGTCCTCCCAACAGAAACATCTTTTGTAAACACTAAACATGCCAACCGGTAACCGTCAAAATGTGAACCTAATCGCGAACTCAGTCTGGTGTTCTATTTAGAAATGTAACACCTACACATGCCCTGCGCTGAAACGTGTCAACTCATAAATGAATAGGTTATGACGTATGATAATTAACTATATAGCCATTCAGTCACCACTAGCGGTATACATCCTTACACTCTTATTATTTATAACGTAGTATATAATTATGCTTGCAATAAATAACAGTTATTCGAGGCACTAGTCCTCATATAATGAAACGCATATAATTATTTGTGAATATTCAAGTTTTATGAGTCCACTGCTATGGCAAACAGAAGAGGAAATAATTTACGCGGAAGGTGAAAAAATCACACCTTCCGCCTTAGCAACGAAAAATCGTCCTTATGTTTCACACCAGCCGATCCACACAGAGATTACAGTAACTACAGACTGTAAATCTTAAAGTTTTGCACCACACAGTAAATACTTGGATTGTGCTGAAAAATCTGATAAACTTGGTAGCACGTGTTATTAGGTTTACAGTAAGAACTGAGGATAGGCCTACTGTGTAATTCCAATGAAAAGCATCAAACTGGTTTTGTTGGGATTACATAATCCTCAGTTCTTACTGTAATCCTAATAGCACATGCTACAGATTTATAGCCGCAGTTTTTGCTTTGGTACATAACTTTCAGATTTACAGTAGTAACCGTGCTTTCATGTGTAGGCCTATCGGGTGTTCACACGATAAAGCCTTCCCATTGTGGCATACTCTAGAGTCTATATCCATCCGCTCGATTGTTTTCCTGTGTCAGGAAAAGTGCCAAAAAGCAACATGAGAACATCTTTTTTGACCTGTTATCAATCATGATCTAGTTTTGTTCTTGCTTGCATGTTGAGGAGCATGAATGGAAGTACATGTGGTGAGAAAATTGGGTAAATTGAGGCAATTTTAGACCCCTTTAGGCCTCCCAGGAGCAGCGTAGGAAAATTGTTTACTACTGAGTGAATTGGTTTGTTTACAAGTGATGAAACTTCCGGCTCGGATAGCAAAAAATCTGCGCGGTCATGGTACGGAAAATTGATGGTGCCATTAAAGGCCAACTAGTCAGCTATCCGGTGATGGGTAGCGTTTATCTAGTGAAAACTTCTATCTAGACTTAGAGACCACATTACTTTTGTGATTTAGTGTGTTAGTCAATGGGGCTTTTAATGGGCGTATGCTACCCCATGTGCTAGTTAGTTTTATTGTTAATTTTGTTTCGTTGAAATGGTACCCGTACGCATTTGAACTGCTTGCTAATATCGGAGGTCTTCATAATCAAAATGCACAAAAATCATTTCTAAATTATTAAACAAAAAGATAATTTATACCGCCTAATTTTCACGATACCATTAATCTTCATCATAGAGTGTGTAATAATTCATGCGTGTCGTTGAGCTAAAAGTATGTGTTTTTTGCACTTGGCAACTTGGTGATAGGAGAAATTCGCATTACAATTAAAAAATGATCAACTACTGACAACAAACAGGAAATAGACTGATTTTGCTATGTCGCCGACGATAAAACTCCCCCATGAGTATAATAAGAGGATAGGCGAACGAGGCTGGGAATAGTGCAATACATTTTATACTTGTTTCTTTTTGCAGTTTTTTCTTTAATTATTCTCGAATGACATTGATGTATTGAGAGACTCAGTTCATTTCAATTCCCACTACTATAATATCGATCTTGTCGTCTCTCCAAATATATATGATTGCTATTCAAAAGCTGCCGTGAAAGTTGTCATAAAAGAATATATATCTTTATCTTTATATCAGTTCACTGTTAATCCAAAATGAGACCACGAAGTACAGAATCCACTCAAAATGAGTTATGATCTTATCAAAATATCTCATTAAGCAAGCAATCAATCTGCAATATGAGTTTTGATATTGTATAAATTGTTTCCTTCCAGGATTTAAGGCAACAGGATATACTAGGAAAGTTGATTACGAAAATAATAAGCATGCAGTGTTCGTAATGGATAATTGGTTTCTTCATCTTTAGCAGAGCTTTTGAGAAAAACTAGCTCTTCTTTTAGTGCATGATCACCGAAAGTGACAAGGAGAAGCAGGAATTTCAAAAAGTTTCAATTCCTAGTTGAAGGTAAGTATCAAACACGATGTACGCACTGCGCAATATCAATCGGCGTAAGCCAACATCGATTTACTCAAACACGCACATAGTACACTGCGTATGCAGTCGTTTTTTCAAAGCAAGGTATTCCAAACCATAATGTAGTTTTTTTTTCAAATTTCCTGAGTCGACTGTCATAATGGTATATCTGAATCATTTTTGAAAACATCAGCGCTGCTCGGAAGTGACGTTTATATTTACATACGCTGAACTAAGAGTGAAGAGACTATACTTAAGAACATTGTTCCATGCACACGTTAAAACAAAAGGAACAGATTCAACTAAAGTAATGTAGACCTGGCTAGAATGTTATGCAAATCGGAAATCAAGATAGACTTTAATTAATTGAAGACTTTAATTAATTGTGCTTGGTTTGTTTTGAAAAAGTAATACTTGGAACTTCCTTTGTTCCATTAATTGCAATATGCTTTTTTGAACATTTTCTGTGTTCTCATCTGTTCAGGAAACTTTGTATCGGTAAACACTGCGCCGGACGAATTTAATTGCAGAATGTTTCTACAAGACTGAGCACTGGCGTTATAAGAAGATCTGCACCTCGCTGGTAATTTCATTCTTAACTTTATGTAACCTATGCCTTGTCCTGCATTAATGCGTTGGGCAAGATTCATCCAGTTTTGACTTTTGAGCATGGGACGCAGGACCTTGTCATTTCACGGTGACACATATGGCGTGCCATATTAATTTCACCGTAAAATAGTATCGCAAATCGTTGCAAGAAGTTGCAATAAAAGTCAATAATTGAGTGTATAGTTTTGTAATGTCACCCTCATTTAATTGAATAGTGAAATCAGGATATAACGTTTCTTCTAACCAAACATATTAATTATCGCTACGCTTTTACTCACAGCTCTGTGATCAGTTACCGCAAGACACCTCACACAAAAAGCCCACCCCCTTCTCCCACACCCTCACTTACCCCTCCCTCTTCTTCCTAATTCTTCCTACTTCTACAAACAAAAGTTTAGGGATAATTACAGACAAATTCGGTTCTTCAGAAGGATAAGCATGGAATTCAGTTTGTTTCAATTTCTTTCTGCTTTAAGAGGGTAGATGTTACTAGGTTTTTTATTTTCCATGCAGTATTACCTTTTAGATCAGATGGTACCGTCAGTTTTCTTTTCCCAGATGACATTGCTGAGGGTGATTGCGTCTTGGCGGTGGGCGTGGTTAGGTCCTCTCTGGTGAAATTTCGTTTACGTCGTTGAGCGTAAGAAGATAACAACTGCGTGTCCGGTGTAGAGATATCTGTAGAACTGTTTTTTTTTTGAGACATATAAATCAAACGTATTTAATTTGTCAAGAGAAATTTACGATATTTATTTAAAGACAGACTCATTTACACCATCAATGGTGGACTCTGCTTAAATGATAACTACAACTCGTTTTTATCCTCGAGAAATAAAGACACGTTTCAGCAAGACTTTTTGAGTTATCTGGGTAAGTTTTTTTTTTAATTTCTAAAATGAAAACAATATGAAAAACAAACATTTTCAAAAATGAATAATGTGGACATTTTCACCTGGAATCATCTGAATCGCTGACATCTTTCTCGGGACTTTTCATAATAGTGTCGTGAAAGCGTGATACAAACAGCCCCTATTAATATGGAAAAATCAGTAGCATCAAAATTATAATATATATATATATATATATATATATATATATATATATATATATATATATATATATATATATATATATATATATATACAGACATATTGGAATCTGCTAAACTGAGGATATATTACAATGGAACACTGATGCAATGTTACAACAACAACAAAGACAAATATATATCTTAACCTTGTCTATATTAGTTTCATTAATCGTATTGATTTACATTTTCTGGCTTTTGCTTTGATATACTTTATTACTTTTTTAATCTTATATTTTTACTTTTTAAGATTTCTTCTGCTCTAGTCCCATGTAAAAGGCTTCGAGATATTCGTTTATGTCATATATGTCGCTATATATATATGTGTGTTATTATATGGAATTGAGAGAGGATCTAGTTTCATGGCAGCAGATATTTTCATTGTATATGTACTATGTATTGGACGACGTGACGGCCTTCGGATCTTTGGCCAACCACGAACTCAGCAAACCATTTCTAGGAAACAATATTTCCCGACAAACATATAAACTAGCCTGTTATGGCAGGTGTATCCATTACCGTGTATCTAGAACGAATGAAAGAAGGAGAAGAATAAGGAAAAAATTACCGCTACTCGCAGAAACCGACACCTAGTGTCAATTTATTATTGAGGTGTCACAGATCGGGAATTGTTTTGACATTCAGAAGTCACGTTGTAAACCATATGGGAATTAAATGTGACTGACCCTCAGAGCAAAACATCTCCCTTATCATAACGAACAGCTCTCTGAGAGTTTTTATCTGGGGGAGGGGGAGTGGTTCTAAGGTGTGGGCGTGCTAAATGTAAAATTGGGGAGGGGGTATAAAGACTTTTGCGATCTTCTCAACGGAGGAGCAAACGTAGTTTGCATTTTCTTTTCTCTGCAACTAAGTATGTTATTTCTCTAAGGAAAAAAAGTGTCGTTATTATAGATGACCCCCAAATCTAACTGGTTTGAGTAAGTCCATATTAACAAATGACACGATAGTTACCTGTCTTCGCCTAAATTATGCACTTTCTCATCTGCCTAACCTGTGAGGTGAGATGTAAATGCTATTGTTTCAGCATTGCGCCCCCTATTCTGACCTATGGTACCTTCTTCATCTACCATTCTCAAATAAAACACCTGCGTTAATGATTTTCTTTACAACTTTTCTAACTGCACGAATCTTCTTGAGTTTTCCATATTTTTGCACTCTTTCCTGTTTGATCACGTGTGAACTGGGACAAGTTGACCAGGAAATATTCAACACTGACTATATATATAAGTACCATGAGTAAATCGAAGTTGAACGGACATAGGTCATATAGTATATATCATTTTTCATTTTAATCATTCATTTACTTATGCATTCATATCTCAAAAGGACAGTGACATGTGTGTGTGTGTGTGTGTGCGTGAGTGGTTGCGACTCTATCAAAATAACGGCTGAATCTGTTCAAGTGGTACATATGCGCATGCATTACTTTTACAAAATGTTGTATTGTAACTGCATGAGGGAAACAATGTGCAACGTATTCTCATGGCCATCGACTCGGTTACCATTTTCGCAACCGCATAGTCTAATTTGGTTTCTCACTCATGCATTTCCAACTGATAAGCTAGGTGAATTTTGAAAACGTTTTGGGTGTTTCGATATTGGGTGCCCATATATGAATGCCGGAACAATGTCATTATTTTGAGCTGTTCGAATGAGAGGAAGAAAAATCTTCACAAAATGATGCTCTCCAAAAGATTAAATGGGTCAGCGGATTTACTCAGGTATATGGAGCATTCTTTAGAACGGTCTAGTCCCAACGCACATAAACTGAAGTGTACTTCGATGGCGCCGCCATCTTAAATAAAATGACGATGTTCGCCTGAGTTCCTTCTGTTGATTCAAATGCGAGCCTTTAAACTTTGCTAAAGTAATTTAGCAATTAGCTAGTGGGTCGTGCAGGATTGAAAGTTCAAATATTTCACCTCCCATAGAGTAGGTTCCTTTTAGTGGCTATTTTCAGGGAGTGACGGAAGGTGGATTAGATCTTTCGTTGAGTGGCGACTGGTGAGAGAAACGGGGGGGGGGGGGGGGGAGGAAGGGGAGACAATGAACATATCGATTGCTGAACCTTTATCATCACCATAATTTGTTATTTCTTTAACAACAGAGAACAGGTTTCCATGAAATCAAACTAAGCTCAGTTAGATGTTTGCCTTTCGTTTCTGGTTGCCTCTCAAAATAAACAAACTAATAAAACAGTTTATCCTTCTCGTGCAAGCCAGCTAGAAATATCAACTACAGGATATAATATGGACGAGTTGATGAAACATAACGAAATAAACGAGAAATAAAGGTCGCATCATGCAGGCATCATAGAACGGTAGTGCCTCTTATAACAGTTTGAATGAAAGGAGCTCTATGAAAGGTTGATGTCAAGTTTCCTGTAAAAATATCAGAAATATATTTACCTTCGATTCCTTCTCTTTGACTTGCTCGTAGGTCAGTTGTAGTTCTTGACGTAACGCGTTCACTTCATTACCAAGCTATATGAAGTATTCACCAAAGAGAGAATGTCAATGTACAATGTAATGAGAGGTATGAAAGAAGGAATTAGTAAAATGGTCCGAGACTGTCTTCAATCACTTTCCAAAATTTGAGTCTTTCGCATGAAAATTAACACTTAGCTAGATACCAAATACGTATAAACTTGTCTGCCATAACTTTAAATTAAAAGGAGAAATGGAACCAATCATCATTATTGGTCTTTGTGATACAGATAGCAGCCTTAAAAAAAAAAAGGAGATAAGAATTCCATTTGGGAGATATCAAAGAGTTAGTGTTGCTTCACACAAGCCGACGACTTGATCAAGTCTAAATATGACATGTAACGCACTCGCGCACGCGTGCGCGCGCGCTCTCTCTCTCCCTCTCTATATATATTTATATGTTATGCTCAACGTAGGGCTGGACTGCGTCAGTATTAAATGCAGCCATTGTATATACCTGAGCATTCTCCATCGCTAATACACTGGTCGCCAATGCTTTATCCATTATGACGTCATACATGGACCCTGCTTTCCATTGGTCATTGGTCGCCTTCTCGTATCTGATTTGCATCTTTCTGACGTGTTCCCGTAATGATTCAGTACCCAAGTCGTCTGTGTATAGAGAACTTAGATTGGCGAGTGAATCTCGAAGTTTCTGGTCTACCGTTATCTTCAGCTTCCGTACCCTACCCACAATATCATGCTCTTTGTGTGATGATGAAGAGGTCATTGGAAGAAAAGAGTCATCTTTTGCCTGACTTACGTCGTGACTTTGTCGATAGAGAGACGCTGATTGAAAAGGACTGTAAGAAGAGGAGGGAAAGACAGAGAAATTGAATATTAAATTCATCAAATAATGTCCTCTTGTAATGAAATACGTTAACCACGACTGCATTAATTTGAATTACAATGGTTCATATATAGTTTGAATCGCATCTGAAATTACAGAAAATTCTCCAGTAATTGAACGTGGAAGGTTCAATGGGGCGTTGTTAGAACTCAGAAGGTATTAAACCAGGGGCGTAGCTGGGCTCCTTTTTCTAGTAGAGACAAATGGTTTCGAGAGGGGAGGGGGGGGGGTGAAGGTAGGTAGAATCCATTCTCTAGAAAAATTCTGATAATTTGTTTAACACCCACGTGCCCCTCCCACTACGCCACTAGTTTAAACAGTCTTTATTAGCATTTGAGTGCAAATAAGTGCACTCCACACGTTCATCTTGGAACTGAATTTGTCTAACATTTATCACCCTGGCCAAAGGAGGGTATGCAATGAAAAGTCAACGACGCATGCATGCACACTGAAGGCGAGGGTCAACCATGCACGACTGGATCAGTCGCATATTAAGTAGTTGGTAATTTCTAACATAGGTTTACATTTTTTTTTTTTTTTTGTAACTTGCCGACATTGAGTTGTAACAGGTTGATATTGAGTTTTAATATGTTAATATTGAGTTGTAACATGTTAACGCTATTTCTGCTAATATGATAATGAACATTTTACTTTTAATATCGACATGCTGATGCTGTGAAATTGTAACAATCTCATATATTTTTTGTGATACAGATGGCGTTCCGTAGTTATAGTCTTGCTCTTACCTGGCTATTCCACTATCTAAAGTAAGTAGGGATCTTTGGTCCAGGTGGCTCAAGGAGCGAGAAGATTCATTCCCATCTAATTTATAATCCATGGTACTCGAATGCAAAATGGCCTTGCCGTGTTGATCGGAGTAACTGTCCCGTTTGCCTTTTTGGGGACTTTGTATTAGCTGCTCGCATGATCTGTAAACCATAACGAAAAATAATAATAATAACAGAATGAAAAAAAAACATGGTCACATGGCTTCGCTCTTCGTGCACGCACTGACACTTCTAGTACCAGATTGCATATATAACCCAATTATGTCCCCCCCCCCCCAATGTCGATCTCATTTCGTTGTGACCCCCCCCCCCTCATCCACCTCCGCCCACTTCCAAACGTCTAGCGACGTCAATGAGGGTAATATAGATTGGAGTGCACTTGTTGTATGGAGACAGGTGAAAAAGAAGTGAAATATATCTTCAAAATCCAAAACAATTCTTACACAATAGGAGGGGGATCAACAAGGATTATGTGCCTAGGCTTGATAGGCTAACAAGATCAAAGAGAAGAAAATACATGTAGTCAGAGATATCCTTGTGGAGTCCTGATATATACCCTTCATATACAAGCGGGAGTAACAATAACCTTGTGTGTCCGGGGCCAGGGATTACATGGGGGGAGGCTAGAGGGCGAACATTGCGGGACCGCAATACAGCGCAATGAAGTTGGTGAGTTTGAGCACAAGGTACTGGTATACACCGAGAAGTTTTAAGCTCTTTTTAACCTTCTAATCACCTCCGCTGTCATAAAAACATAATAATTTTGATTTAACACCGTAGTACTTTTCGATGGAAATAAAACTAACCTGTACATTTCAAGAGACCTCGATAGTTCGGATTCGCATGAGAGGTAATCCCCTGACTGACAACTGGTTAGGCTAGTACTGAGACCATCGGTCGACGTTGACTTCTCTATACCTTTCCCTTCAGTAATTTCGGTAGGGACACTCTTCACAAGAGTGTTCTCCAAATCTGAAGGGGGACCTGCAACTGATAAAACCAAATTATCGACTCCAGGTTAGGCTTTTTTTTTGGGGGGGGGGGCCTTTTTTTTCTTTAACTTTTTTTTACATTTCAGAATTGTAGATTCGAAAGAAAGGGGAAGTGGGTAATGATAATGGAAGTGAGTAAAAGAGGACGTGCAAAAACGCTACAAAATGTTTGGTAGGTTGATGATAAAGGTAGATATCAGAGTGCATGATGTAAGAGACAGGTAAGGGCGGAGTGAAGTAAATGGGTTATCTCAATGTTTTTTGGTTGTTTTCTCCTTAGCATTCTAAGGTCCCCCTCGTAGCTGAGTCTTAGTAGCTTAACAAGTGGCTTAGTCTTTTCGAACATCTCTGAAAATCTTTACTTTTGCCCTTCACCAAATTTAACTCTTATAACATTAACGATACCACTATAGCGTGTGTTTCCTAAGATACTTTCCCAAGTCAGTAAGCAACCTGATTGGTTGCAGTAAATCACTTATTTTATCCTACCCAGTGATGAAGAAAAACGACATTTAGAGGATGAATGTTGACAGTTGTTATAAGAACGTCGATATTTCATGATAAAAAGTCGAAAGTTGGAGATAAAAAAGTCGAAAATTGAAATTGTCATCTCAAAATTTCGACAATCGGTATGGACATTGCGACAATCGATAATCAATATAACAAGGAACAAGTCAAAAATTCGAGATCAATTTTTGAGATAAAAATTGCGAGATATAATTTTTGATGAAGTCACAGTCACAATATCTGTCAGTCACGAAGCATGCACGCCGGAACTTCGAGAAAAATACCCCGGAAAGTTAACGATAAAAATCCTGGAGATTTTCAGATAAAAATCAAAATTGTAACGTGAAAAGTCAACTCTTGACACAGCGGTTCGTTAATATGACATTTTCCTAGAAATTTCAACTTTTGTGGAAAAAAACTCGACTAAGAAAGCAACTATGATAGTCAAAATGTTGCGATGAAATAGTAGCAATTGGAGAAAAAAAATCCGTTAAAAAAGTAGGAATTTCGACCTGTTCTTCGACCCAAAAGTAGCTAAAAAAAATTATTTCGAGAACATATATAGTCGTAGTGTGTACCTTCAAAATTATGCCTTCCTTTGAAAAAAAACCCTGTTTTTTATTTACGAGTAAAGAAGTTTCAACGTAAATTATAATAAAAAACTTTTCATCCTCTACGAACAAAACCAAAGTTGATCGTTAGTTACATATGCCTAGCCTATTACAAATATCAAAATCAACATGCATCAAGTATAGCGAGTGTATACTACTTCTTGTTCAGTATGAAAGTAACTATTTATTACCAGTGGTCTCTTTTTCCAGTAGATCGTAAAGAACATCAATTGTTGATCCGGCAGCTTCCAGTAGCTGGAAGGTCTCTCTCTTGCTTCCTGTAGGGTACATATCCGATGGATGCTGTTTGTCTGCTGCAAGTAAAAATAAAGTAGTAGAAAGAACGAGCATTGAGATGGATTGAAGGTGAAATATTGCTACAGATAATGGTCCTAATGGATAGCAGACGATGGGCCATGGAGGACGGGAGGTGGAGGGGGGGGGAGAGAAAGTTTGTAATCCCGACCTCATTATGAAGTCTTCATTTTGCCTAAATAATGAACATTAGAATATATGATATTATACTTTATTCTTCATCCCATATTTCCTGACTCATGGTTGTATCCTCATGACCTCTCTCTCTCACCATGTGCCAGTCAAATGATTTAAGAGGATGTCTTAGTTCCATCGATTGCAAATATAATATATTTTGTAAATATCGTAAGTTCTATGAAATAACCACACAAAGGTATATCCAAACAAACCTTAGCGGCCTTAAGTCATCAATGATATTAATGTTTATCATCTTCTCTTTTTTCCATCTCTAATTGGCAAGGGAGATTTAACAAAGTTCAAAAGGATTCGATATGGGGTGAATTGATTGCTTTGAAAAATTGCCGAATATCTATATCTATAGTCGGAAACAACATCATCATATGCATTTGAACGGTGAAGACATGAATTTTTCAATTTTCTTGTGATATTTCGTAAATGCATCTGGCAACAGATGTCAATATATATATTGTTTTTCACTGTCCTTGATTTTCCAACTCATTACGATTTCAATTTCATATATATATATATATATATATATAAATATATATATATATATATTTATATATACTTAACTTATATATATACTTATTTATGTATATTTATATATACTTAACTTACTGCATAGAGCTAATAATACTCATAATAATATCTCATAAAGCTGTAAATCCCCTTCAATTGGAGTCACAGATCAACCATGCACTTACGGTATCCATTAGCCTGTGAAGGCTTTTGTGGTAGTACCGATTAATGAAACATCAGTATAAAAGTAGGAAAATTCATCCAGATAATGTATACTTTCAAATGTAGCCCATCAAAATACGTCGCCAAGGTTTTTTTCACAAACCGCGTTTTAAATTATGTTTTAGCGCAAGCGCCCTGACTGTCCGTATTCTACCGTAAAAAAAAAATTGTGTGTGTGTAGCAAGTTTCTTTTTACAGCCTCTTCGCCGAGTTCACTTTGTGAACCTGGCCTGAACTGAAGTAATGGCTTAAATGATTAACAAGATGAGAAAACTGGAGACTTCTGGTACTCTCGCAAAGTGCAATTCTAATCGAAGGGATCAAACGAATTTATCGTAGGTATACAGTAAAAAATGGGAATTTCGTTCATACTCTGCTGATCGTTGCTTAATCTCATGAAAGAATAAATACTGAGATATTTTACCCAAATAGGCAAGAAGATAAATAAAGCGAGCTGAACAGGAAAATCACAAAAACAACAAAACACAAACGAAACAGACAGAAAACTGGACAGGAGGTTCGAAGCTGAGACCTCCATCATAAAATAATTCTCTTGCTTCGAATGAAAAGTAAAAACAAAAGGTCACACACAACATATTGTACCTTCTTTGCTTTTTACCTCAAGTAAAAAACTGGAAGGTAATACTCCGACTTCGTCTGAGATATTTGATATCATTCGAGCAGGATACCATCAAATATTTCGGATTATTCAAACGAATGGAAATATATCAGCTCGCCAAGATTTGATCAGCTTCATTTATTCATTATTCTTGTAAATTATTGAGCAAAGCTTCATGCAAATCTCTTCCCATGCAATGCAAATTGTCTATGACGAAGTCTCGTGGATCAACCTTGTCACACTTCTGAGGCATCCCAACCCTTCTACAGCATTTATCTTTTATATCTTCATATAAATTGACTTCGGCGTCTTGTTACGTTTTGGTTTCCTCATACAATCACTCTCAAAAAGTAACATGCTTTGTCTTATTCATTTCGTTTTACCAAAAAAAATTGTGTCCATAAAAAAAAAGATTATCGTCAAAAATGAGATAATCCCATGCACTAACAATTATTGTTAGGGATATATAATAAGAAGTCTACCGACTGATCGAATAACATCTAATAGGGATTTTAGATTACAGAAGCGTGAAACATGACTCAACGTTTGATTATGATATCTTGAATTTATGAATGTCTTTAGAAAACAGTTATGTGTTAAGTTGTGTTGCAGTGGTGAGCCGTTTCTCTTTTTCCATTCTAAAGTTTGATTGATTCTCTTTCTTTTCACCTGAGAATGAAAGGATAGATATTTTCCAGAGTTCTCTTGGTGAAACAAAGGCTGATGTTAATCATCAAAGCCAAAACGGAAATTATAAAAGGGGCCCAAATGCAGTGAAAATGCAGTGAAAATTGTAAAAGACTGATAAATTTATTCTCCAATGATCGTTAAACGGCAATCGATCATTAGCGTGTTTGGAATCCCCAGTAGACATGTATTAGCGTTGAAACAGGGGGTGAGGTGGGGGATTGGTGAGGTGGGGGGGGGGGGGGGTTCGGAGTGTTACACAGACTGACTTCTTGGTTTGAAATTATCTATTCTGTGAACTATCGGAATAAACTTTATTTTCTGGAGAATAGGGAAAATTATTATTGGTATAATTTCTTTCACATAATGATGGTTCTGTCAATTAAGAAAAACATGAACAAACTTGATCCCGTTTAATTTTCTAATGCCCTGTTAATAAGTAACGCTAAGCATATATATATATATATATATATATATATATATATATATGTGTGTGTGCGTGTGTGTGTGTGTGTGTATAAAGCATAGCAATTAATTGACTCATTTTAGTCCGAGCTACTTTAGTCCCTGGACCTTTTTATGAAAACATTGGGAATGTAAACGTTGAATAAATTAGTCAGTCGTCTGTATTCTTAAATGAGTTAATTGTCATTCATGCATGGTACATTAGGTAAAATGAGGGAAGACTTCAAAGATCCCATTGCACGCATACATCGACATTAGTTAAAAGCAAAGGTACCAGCTTGCCGATATCTCAGGGTAGTTCTGAAAGAAAATCATTACCGTATAATGAGAATCGCGTCGTAAGCTGGATAGATTCCCAGAATCAAGGAAATTTGCTTTTGTTGTCATTACCAAATGAAACATAGTTAATTGTAACTGGTATTGGTTCGTATATGTTTGTTTCTGTTTTTACCTCCATGGTTTTGCTAACAGTTTTCTTGGTTATAATATGTCAATCATGCAGAAACTGGTACCATTTTGGGAGAACAGGGTTTAATAACGTGAAGTTCTCCCGTGAGTTGCGGGGTGTGGTATCAAGAAGGTCTTCTTGACGTACAAGAAGCATAGAAGAGACTATTCTATACCTCTACTACTATAATGATTGGTTTTTCTGCCAGTATACCCCTCTCCAACACCTTGGTTAGGCTACTCAAATAAATTATTGAAAGTAAATAAATTATTGAAGGTAACTTTACAATAATGACTAACGCTATACCTATAGTTGATTTGCGGACCCCGCCCCCCCCCCCACCCCCACATAAAAATAAGAAGTCCCGACCAAGTGGCCTCTCATCGTCACCTTCCATTTTCCGACCGTATATACACACCTCATTGCTCTTTTGCCAAATCTAGAAAGCTGATTTCACGTTCCCGATTCAACTACAGAGACGTTTTTACGTCGTATAGTGTTGTATATTCTCACTGACATTGTTGACAAAGGCAGACTCACATTTGTTTTACCACTAAGATAACCGTTGTGGTTGGTTTTGTTTTTATTTGCAATTGACTCACCTTTCTGTAAGAATTTTTCTGTTGATAAACTTAAGAGAATGAGGCTTGTAATATCGGACAGCAGCAATCCAAGACTGGAGTTTTCTGGTACCTTTGAGGTTACCTTGGTAGTAGCTCCGTTTACTTCTGTAGTTTCTGGCGATACACGTCGTGTAGGAGGTATATTACTGTCACCTTCTTGACCTATAAAAATGAAATTAGTTTACATCATTAATATCGTAACATTAAGGACGAATCTAAGTAATATAGACACGACATTGATTTAGGAAGGGATAGAGGGGAGACGGGGGGTGGGGAGGAGACGAAAGTATAAATGTAGACTGACTAGCCGTTGTATCCACTACTTGTATATCTCTCCTGTACCCAGCTGTCGGTTTAAAGTAGATAAAGTACTTTTGAGTGGGATACAAAGTATGTCATTTGGGAAACGAGACCGATCCCGAGTCATTAGATTCCGAGTCCGAGTCAAGGCCGAAGACATCACTGTCCTTGTCGAGTCGCGTCACAGAATTCGACAATGTAAATTACAATGTATTAAGTACCCGAGTACTATTTTTGAGGTTTTAATGCAAGCAGAACTTTGTACTTAGTTACATCGTTCAGTAACTTGAATCCATTAATGCTAAAATACTCATTCTCGATTTAAAGTACTTGATACACACTCGTTAAAACAATAGTGATTCGTAAATGTTTCTATCCTGTTGTCTTGTTATAGAATTCCTTGGCAGTCTATAAGTATTACTTTCCATCTCTCGTATATCTCTTGTATATCTATATATATATATATATATATTTATATATGTATATATATGTATATGTATATATATATATATATATATATATATTAGAGAAAACCAGAAAAATAAGATATGACTCATAATTGACAAATAAGGAGTAAACTTTTAGAACTTATATATAGGAATTTTCGGTACCCCTGGGACCTTCGTCAGCAATACTTGACAGTCAAATGAATTATGAGTCATATCTGATATATCAATATATATATATATTAATATTGTGTATTCTTGCCGTATGTTCAATCTCTAACTGTTCACTACCCTGAAAAAGTTAGTTTTGCGATACTTTTTCCTTTATATTGTCTTTTTGTTTGTTTTTTGTTTCACGGTCACTAGCTTTGGTAAACAGTATTGTGTCTTTCAAGTGTCCATTATATGTAATATAAATTCTTTGTGTATACTACTTTGTCAGTGAGTTATAAACATATGAGAAAAATGAAGCTGCAATACTTATATTAGATCATAACATGAAAGAACAAGTAATGATTTATTCTCATACAATATCAACAATGAACTCATCTATACGTTTCTGTGCTTTAAACAACCGATTCACACAGAAATCTTAAAACTTTGTACCCCAGTAAAAACTAGATGTGCTGACTAATCTGCTTATTCGGTAGCATGTGCTATTTAAGTTTACGGTACCAGCACGATCCAGCTTTTACTTTGGTACAAAACTTTAAGATTTTCAATAGTAACTGTGTTCTTTATCTGTATCGGGTGTTTTAAAGGTAGCTTGGTGTACCTCCTACAAGCTACGGAGAGCTATTTGATCGAATGAAAACATAGTTTGAAAGAAGAAGTCCAAGAATAATGAAACAATCATAATACTAAATATGTATGTCGTTTTGCAATGTTGACATTTGTTATTTGTATCGCAGACAAATGGGGTATTTTATTTGTTTGTTGATATATGTTCATGCTGTTGTGATTTTCGAAGTTCGTGAAATAGCTCTCAAGTGGTAACACGTAAACAATTGAGTAAATATTTTGTGGGTATAAAGATCAAACAGGAAATATTGCTAAGCAAGTAATAAAAAAATCATCAACCTTCTCCGTCTAACCCCCCCCCCCCCTCCCTCACAAACTATTCCCCATTCCCTAAAATGAGCTCCTTGAGTCTCATGCGCATGCGCCCTGGATACAGAACACATCGCACCCGTTACGGTCAATATAGCTTTCAATTATACCAGTTGTCGCAACTGCTCCAAGGAACTTATGGAACGCCAAAAGGAACAATAACAAATGTTGTAAAATGACGTAATTCCTAAGTAACCACCCAGTGACGGCCATTTGTGATTTGCCACTAATAATTATAACGCCTTGATTTTCCCGACGATGTCTCCCATCCGCCTCCGTATTTCATTCACGCTGCTCAAGAAAGTTCGACTTACTCGATTAATTAGCATATAGGTCTACAACCGAGCGGGTACATGATCAACTCAAGATAAATGGAATCTCCCTAAAGAGCTTTTCCCCGAAAGGAATAAATACATAGCTGAGCACGAGTTCGACTATATATACATAATACAAGGGTGAATGATCTGCATGTTTTTTGGAGGAGTTCTTTAAAAAAAATGTTCCCCTCTTCGCTGGATGTACCTCAAGTATTTCAACCTGTTTACAATAAATAATGGAATGGAGCCGAAGAGCTGGTTAGAATCAAATTTCAATAATCAAACCTGCAGGACCTGTGACTGTATGCTATATCATAAAGCATTAGTATAATGCGATGAATTTCACTCAAATTTCAGGGCAAGAAAATAACCCGCCGGCGAAACATTTTTAGTAAGTTTTAATAAATAGAAAGGAACCGGACTTATTCTGACCGTTTGACACTTATCTTCTACTGAAATGTAAAATCTTCGAAGTTATTTAAGTAATACGTTAATTAAGTAATACATCATAGCAAACAAAGCTTAAAGGAGACATGCACACACACTCAACCATCGTCATCATTGGTTTATATGATACAGATAACACTCATGAACAACACCCCCAAAGCAACTAAGAAAAAGAAAGAAAAAACTTACTCCATTTGGGAGATATCCCAAAACTATTTGTTTAGTTTGGGCAATGGAGTCACTATAGGAGCAAGGGGGAGGGTAGACATGGCGCTTTTGTTTATTTAATCAGGAAGAAATTCAGCTGTGTCCGAATGAACGATGACACCATTACGAAAATATTTTTTCATCGAATATTTGGTAAATTGTTGACCAATATACATATCATTTCTTTCGATTTCATATCATCAATTTTAACAGAGTCAATAGTTCTATCTCTCGTCGAATAACCGAACCATATCCTGACCTTGCTCGATAGAACAAGCTTTTTTCATCTGCAGTAAAACACCGTTTATATCCGAGCTGGTCAGTACCACCGATAGTTTGAAAGATATTTCATAGAATTGACCGTTTCTGTTTGGCCAATTTCGGCGTCAGATTTAGCTTATGTTCGTGAACACGTTTGTTGGTCGTGTCCACAGAAGAATTTGTATTTGTAACGATGCTATTCGAAATTTTAACTTTCCATCACGTACTCGTAAATGTTGTGTCCTGAAAAGTTAACGTCTTATCTTTCGAAGTTTTATCTCATATTATTGATGTTTATTTTAAAGCTTTAATACGTTAGCCCAATATTTTGACGTTTGGTCTCGAAACTTTCAAACGTTTTACCTCAATATTTTGACAATTCATCTCCCAATTTTGATAGCTTACCCCCCCCCCCCCATCCCCCCTCAAAATATATTATTTTATTGCGAATTTTCTTATGTGATATGCAAAATACTACGACAATCATATTGAAATTGTTTGACATCTTAGCGCAAAACGTTTGACGCTTTTATCTCGAAATTTGAGCAAGTTTGATATTGAAATTTTGTACTTCTTATCTTGTTTTACCTTGATATCCCAACGACATTTAATATTTCTTTATAAGGGCTGATAGAAAGTAGGTGTTCAATAAGAGTACGGGTTTCGCACTACCTCCTCCATCACAGAAGTAAAGGCAAGTTCTAGTCAAAGTTATGTAAAAGACCACAAGTCGGTTCTGTTATTTGGTACAAGCATTATAAACTTTACCTCTAGCAGCTTCCATTTCTTTCACAACAGATTTCCGATTCGCTTAGACCTTCCCTTTCTTATATTTTATCCATTTTCAAATCTCTGGGCGATACAGTTCCGCCATCATCTTGTCGGCCACAGCGTGTATGGATGGTTGTATAACCCACTCAGTACAGTCTCGGTCGAGCTTGACTTGACCCTTGACCTAATCTGCTATTGTACGTGTGTTTTATTCAATTACGTAACGCCAAATGCCGACCACATTCCTTAACCCCGTACACTTAGTTATATGTTGAGCCCTGATGCATTGGCTTTTACCAATACGGTGGTTTATTATGGGTATGGTGCAATCAAAAACTCAATCAAAGAAAATACAAAAGTCGAAATGCCGACGTTTAAATCTTGACTTGGAATCTCGAAATTTGTTGTTTTTGTTTTGTTCTTTTAATTTCGAAATTTTGGCCCTTTTATCTCTGTTTTCCTTTCCTTTATGTTTTATTTGCCTTCTGATTTTCTATGCCCCGGGTACTGGGTCCGTGTCCATTTTGACCTAATAGTTAATCCGGCCCATGCCCATCTCCCCGCCCATATCAGCGATTTAATCGGTAAATATCTTAAAAATTAAAGAACAACAAAAACAGTGGCGTAGCTAGGACTTCATGGGCTCCGGGTAAAGAGTGAGAGCCACGGCTCCTTACCTTACCCTTTACCCTTACTTGATTAAAGCTGCACTTTCCTAATGAATTCCAAAATCCGTGAATAACGTTTACTATAGCTTCTAAATAGTCTTAATAGAGTCTATAGAGATAAACAGATGAGAGAGAAGAATGCTTAGTGTGTATGTGGGTGTGTGTGTGTGTGTGTGCATTTAAAACAACTTCTCCTAAATGCCCCTATAAACTGTACACTTTTTTTTTTCATTCATAATACTAAAAATTACCAAATGACTTCTTTTTTTTACACTGCTGACGAAAAATCTCTACCTGTCGATGTCAATAACTTTTTCCTCATTCTGGCTTGTGGTTATAAAGCCAATTATCAACGAAATAAGACATACTAAGGTAATATGCAATCATTGAAATAATGAAGACTGGCACATGTGATTCATTTGCTCAGTGATGTCGGAACCAACGCTTGTGGGCCCCAGGGGCATCGAGGGGGCCAGGTTCAACGAACTACTTGAATCGCCTATCAAACAATATAAAAAACTCTATCAGAAAACGATGGATTTTGCATTAATCTCAACACTGAGTAACAAAATGTGTTTCAGTTTGGAAAGCCTATACGTCGGTATTTTGTCCAAACAGTGAAAATGAGGACACTCAGTAGGAAGTTTAACATAGTGATTATCTGGGCTCCTTCTGCATGCAGAAAATACCGTATCTAGCTGGCCAATCATATCCGCGTATAGAGCTAGTACTAGAAAAGCCACCCACCCCCCCCGCCCTCCTCCACTCCTCGACGGATATCTCGTTTAATGTTCTTCTATATCCGTGACTATGTGGATAATAAATATTTAAGTGACCCTGATTAGTAAAATTCCTACCTTATTTGCATTTGCCGTGAATTTCTCGTTGTCTTGTTTGCAATTTTTCTTATCTAATAATGTTTACTCCTGGTAACATTTACTGCTTATGAGTAGCGGAGTCTCTAGTGGTCACCCACGGTACCGAGTGGGATCAGAAATCCATATCTGGAAGTGGGGATAAAAAGCTATCCGCGTAACTGTTTGTGTCTGTTACATCGACAATTTTGTGGTAACCCCCCCCCCCCCCGGCTCCTAAACGGCTGGACCGTTCAAACTTGGTTGAAAGGTACCCCATGACATGAATTTGTGTCTCGCTGAGCCTCAGAACGAAAGGTCAAAGCCAGAGGTCAAAGGTAAAATGATGTAAAAATGCCTTTTTGCTATACATTTGAGTTGACATGAAATGTTCAGAGGTATAGCAGGAATGCCAATTACATTCAAAATATGTGGTAACCGTGGTAACAGGTCAAAATTTCAAATGCTTATTTTTTAGAGCAAAGTTGTGTCAAAAACTCCTCTGGTACGGCTGGGCCGATATTCTTCAAATTTGATAGGAAGGTGCCCCATAATACCACCTCTTGCCTCGTAAACCTTCAGAACAAAAGGTCTTTGTCAAATTAAGTGAAAAGTGATGTTTTGCTATCACTCCAAGGAGAACATTGTTTCGACCTGCAAGCGTCACATATATAATGGGAATGTCAAGAACTGTTAAACATGTGGTTACCATGGTATAAAAAAGGCACAGGTCAGAGGTCAAGGGTCAAATTAAGCAAAGACCGACTTATTTTCAAAGTATATAGAGTTACAATGGCGACTGGGGTGAATACTCATGTGGTAAAAGTACAAAATGCTGTATTGTTTAGTGTGGCGTTTATGAATGAGGGGGTGTGAATGTGTGAATGAACATGTATAGTCCACAAGCAATTATTCATCAAAGATGTGAAAGATGACGTATGAAACTCCGTAGATTGCCAGGCTCTTGATTTGTCTTGCATTTGTTTCTTTGCCTTAATTCTTCGCCTCTTTGACCCAGAAAATGAACAGCCTGCAATAAACAAAATAAAATAAGAAGTGAAGGTAAGCTAAGTAAGAATCAACTGCTCCCCCCCCCCGTGACGTCACACATTCAACAACATATCAGTTCCGCGATGTGATAATTAAGTTAAATTATTCCGTAGTGATTGAATCAAGACCTTTCAAAACGCACTGATTCGTATGTGTAATTTATCATTTCCATGGATCATGCCCTACAAATGTCTGAAAGAAAGTCTCAGCTTTTACCGGTTTTCTTCTTCTCAGCAATCGCTCGTTCCACCCACACAGAATTAGAGCTACGTTAATAACAGATAAGCAACGAAATGGATCTCAGGGGAACCTAAATAATAAGGGCGGCCATCAAATTGTTCAATAACTGAATTAAGCACAAACCCTACTTTTCAGCCTTTACATCGATGCCCAAAAAATAAACGAACAATTAAATTACGTTCGAAAATAGTTTGTATAAAGGAATAACAGAAACTAATATATTTGTAGAGAATAGTTTTAATTTGATCAAAATCTAGGACAAAAATTAGGCAAGGAAGAGCGTTTTCTCTAAAGTTCACTAAAAATTCATTTGGTTTGCTAAAGCAGTATTGAGACAACAGTAGTATGCAACAGTTCTGTGACCTGCACCTTGATTAATAGTTCATCACGTTATTGTTTTATTAAAATATCTAAGGCAGATCCTAAAATATAGAAAAGCCACCCCACGTAGCATACTTTATTTCTGGTATTTTTCCTTCCATTGCCCCTGACTGAGGAAACATTTTAAAAAGACTCAGTCTGCGTATGCAGCTAAGGACAACCTTAACACTAAACACGACAAACAAATGCGAAAGTTGTAACGCTCCATTGAAAACTCAGCATAATTTGTGGTTTTGAAAGTCGGCTAAAAGGAATTGAAATGATTTCAAACACGTGTTTGATCTTGACGTAATCTACAGACCAAGATGCAAAGGACAAGTTTTTATAACCTGAATCGATAGTAAAATATCATATTTCCTAAAATATGAATTTCATAAGTTCAAAACTATCCTATCTGTCTTGGAGTTCTGCTGTTCTTGATTACCAGCTGTTATCACTTAACCTACCTACTAAACCACGATCAGAAACAGCCAGAATTAAAGATGCACTGCACTATTAGCTATTACTATGGACGCCAAAGAGAGATATGGAACGCCAAAAGAGAAACAATTCTATCTATTCATAGATACCGAGGTTGTTTCGTAACTTTCAACAGGTGTTGTAGAGACTCATGACCCGGGTCACAACACATTGAAGTAAAGAGACTCGAAGAACAATGTAAATATTGTCCCCATAAATCAATACAGTGACTAGAGTCATTGACTCGAGTCTAGGGGAAAATATCACTGGTATAGTGACTCGACACGTGACCGTTTCAATTCTGCCTTCAACACAAATATACGCTTATAGTAGCATAACGTTCCGTAACAAATAACACTACTTATACTTTCAACAGGAACGTTTGAAGATAAAAAACAAAGTCACAAGCAACATCATTGTTACATCATTACGTCAGGGTACGTTACGCAAGGAAGACATGGTAGTCCATTTGATAATTTTAATTATCTTTATCTTGCGTAATGTTTTCATACGGAGTGTAGCAGGGAGCAGGGTAGAGGGGGGGGGGGTTGGTCATCGCGAAAAATATTATCACAATTATAATTGTAAGCATTTCATCTCCTTTAACGGAAGCGTTAAAATACTTTACATCTTGCCTCTTGCACGTGATATTATATTTCGGCTGTAAGCAAAATCCCCCCCCCCCCCCCAAAAAAAAAAAAAAAAAAAAGAAAAAAGAAAAAATAGGAATAGGAATAGGAAAGGAAAAGGTAGAGAGCGGGGTGAAAGAGTTAGAGAGAGAGATATAAAGATGGAAAAGGACGAATATATTCCTGTACTCCTCATGTATAACGAAACCCTGACCAGCTCACGAATCATTACACAGACTATACCATCTTTCTTATCATGCCTCTAAGTCTTTTTTTCTCAAAAAAAAACAAAACATTGCCAATTGAATATGATTTGCACCTGCTCCCGTCGTGCATATTGAATTATGCAGTACTATATCTAACATAAGGAAAACAAGCACACATAAAATATCATGTTCTCAATTTTGTTTTCTTCAAAAAATTCAGTAAAACAGACTCTGTGATTTTGTGTTGTATTAGTTCAGAATCTTACCCTACTGTGTTATGCTCTAGAAATTCTAACATGAAGCTAGTGACAATGTAGCATATAGCTTAAATATATTAAATCCATATCAGTGAGTGGATCCCCGCTTCGCTTTGCTGCTAATACTCTTCGCGTTAGATTTTTCCTTGAAATTATAAACATTTGGAATTGCGGATATTTCAGATAAGATTCATTATATAC
This sequence comes from Apostichopus japonicus, assembly GCF_037975245.1. Lineage (NCBI taxonomy): Eukaryota > Metazoa > Echinodermata > Holothuroidea > Aspidochirotida > Stichopodidae > Apostichopus > Apostichopus japonicus. Next base: position 12,257,347 of record NC_092565.1, read on the forward strand.
ACATATGATATAGTATCCGTACATACCTATATGCAATATCAACATCAATGATCACGCGATCACATGTCTATATCGACAGTATGTTGTTAATGTTGCGGTTCCGGTACACAAGACGGTAGGAACTCGCGAGGATTAAACCAATACATTGCACATGCATCTGTCGGAGTGCAGAGCTAAGGTTTAATGCACCGTATCAAGTGCGCGCAAAGTTACTTCAACGCGCTCCATATACGCCTCCTATACTTGCGCATTTTGCATTTGTTAACTTAATCCCGTTGTTCATTCACCGTTGACAATTAAGATCCAGGATGCCGTTAAAATTCCTGTTATTAATAAATTGTTGGATAAAAAGGCGCACTTTCGTTCTCGCGTTTAATTGTACAGGCATAGATATACATGCAGATAGGCCTATTTTTTTTTTTTTTTTTTTTGTTGTAAAAGACAAGGAGTCGAACCATGCAGTGCGTTCAGTTTCGTCTCCAGGGTCCGATCATTCGTCTCCTTTTACGTCTCCAGAAATTAGTAAATTTGGAGGTATAACAAATAACTTACTTCAAAGTGACAGCGAATATATCGGATATCGAGGAAACACCGCGAAGGCCCCAAACATTCTACGATTTTATCTCATTAATCTCGCTATAACTTGACCATGTCTTGCATCATCTATCTATATATGTTATAAGACTGCATGTCTTCTGTATTTGGTCTTCCTGTTTGTCGAGATGGATGTAATGGTCATCAGCCGCTGTAGTAATCACTATAGTAATGACCATAAATCAATCAGAGAGAGAGAGAGAGAGTGAGAGGTTAAGATTAAGGTGAAGATAAGTTATATATATATATATATATATGTATATAGATAAATATATATATATATATATATATATATATATATATTTATATATATATATATATATATATATATATATATATATATATATATATATATATATATATATATATAGATATACATATATAAATAATTATGTCAGGCACCTCAACGAGAGTGCTTCAAGCATTTTGCTGAGCATTACAAATAGAGTAAATTCGCTGCTCGGAGTGTCGTGGACAAGTCCACTTATCGGCGATACAGAAGTGCAATGCAATTTTACATACACGTAGATACAATACAGCAGGACACACATAGAACGAAGATACGATATGGACCAATAGCCCTGAAAGAAACCTATACTCCTTTAATATGGACAGAGAAAATTTGTTTGCATGCTTGCAGGTGGTTATAAACTCTGACCTGGTATTTAACGTAGCTAAGTTGGGTTTGTAAATAATAAAAACTTTTCCCAGAGACAAGAATTGCACCTTTTTGTTGCAACATTATGAATACTAGCTTTGATTAGGAAATTCGAAGTGATTGTATACTGACCATGCTGTATTTCAAGTGCCAAATGTATTTGCTGAGTGCTGTGTCGTGCGCGTATAGTTTTTGTTGTTGATTTTTTTTTTATGGTTGTTATATCTGAGTTTGAAAGATTCCGCAAGGCCAACCTAGGTTTCTGTCCCCACCAACGAGGATACAGTGGCCTGGTACACTACCGGGAGGGGGTATCACATTTACCAGGGATAGGGCAATCAAGTTTGTTTCTGCAGTTACAGGAGTCTTCCTTCTGTTAGCACTCTTAAATATAACATGATTATGTGCACTTATAGTATTCTGAATGTTATTCATACACCAGTGACTGATTTTTATGGTGTCTTTGCTACATATTTGATGCAAGATACTGTCAGGAGGAGAAATGTTTATTAACAAGAAAAAGAATGATTGTCCGAATGTTTGTGTCGACATTCTTCGAATACGGTGGGTTAACAAATGACCTTTCTATTGACCTGTTACGCTTCTTCTTTGGCTACGGCCCGGTGAAGGGGGTGTTTGTTTGAACCCGCTATTGTTTAGGACTTGTTGGTAAATAGGAGCGGCTTAGTTAAAAACTTCCACCCATTCGAAGAGATGTCACACAATATTCTCTTGATGGCAGCGTTTAACAATGGGGGGGGGGGGTATTTTATCTTCATCTTCAAAATATTACTTCTCCCAGAGTCTATTAAATTTCCTAATTTTGAAAACTTCATTTCGCGCTGAATTTTTGTTAATACCTTGTATTACATTACTTGACCGACAACATGAAATAGCGAAATCAGGCATTTCATGCAATGGTTTTGGAAATGTATAAAAAATCAGAACATTACATGAAATTTGCGGGACAAGAAATTGGCTGTATACACCAGCTGCGCTAAATCTGCAAGGATATAATCAACAACTAAAGTTTTCGTGTCACCGTTCTCCACGCTTTCGGGAACCCTTCTTCTTGGTGGAAATATATTGACAATGAAGTAGGTACAGTGTTAGAATTATTTCAAACCCAATCATTATTTAAACACGATCCAAACTCAATTCATTTGGTCTATATTTAAGGAAACACACCAGAACAGTGGGCAGGTTTAGGACCTATCCGGAAGCGCGGTTATCGAGAATGATCTAGATAAATATAGATTCAATTTTATGGTATCCCTAAAATTGGTAAAGACAAGATCGCAATGATAACTGACCTATAAACAACGTACATGAAGAAAATAAAATAAAAGAGTTCAAAAGTAAATAAAACCAGAATATAAAAGCAACAAAAAGAAGTTGTGGCAAAATGGAATAAAAATGATGACGGTTAAAACATGAAATTCATGAATGTCAGACCTAACGATTACACAAGATTGTAACAAATGTTAATACACTGCAGCATAAATGAAGTGCTATCTATTGCTTTATGTTAATAATAACGTTACTTGTCAAGGTCAAGCCATATATGACGTTATCGTTATATTCATGTGACAAATATAACAATTGTAAATAAACTCTTCTTCAAATATTTAAACAGGAGGACTGATGTAATAAATCATATTCGAACAAATATAAAATGTAGTTTTATCCTATAAATGTAAAGGAAAATGCGAGAAACATCTTACAATAAGACACATACTGTGTTTATACGTCTTTCAGATGAACAAAAATTATTACATTATAAATGCGCTTATAGAAAGGATCTTGTTTATATTAAACCTACTTATTCTTGCCCGATGGAAAACATTTCCTTTTCATTTCCAATAAAATAGTATTAATAGTATAAATAAAAACGTATTGTCATAAGAACCAGTCCTCTTTCATTGCAATATCCTAATAAAAACAAAAATGAAGGTATAATACACCTAAGGATGTCTGTAAATTTACATGCGATGCTCCCCATAACATACTATGATATACGGTAAACTGAAAGAAAATAGCTGTCACGTGACACATTATGATAAGCGTAAACTGAGAGAAAATAGCTGTCAAGTGACACATCATGATATAGTCAAATTAGAGAAAATAGCTCTCAAATGACACATCATACAGTCAAATTAGACAAAATAGCTGTCACATGACACATCATGATACAGTCAAATGAGGGAAATAGCTGTCACGTGACACGATATGATAAGCGTAAACTGAGAGATAATAACTGTCAAATGACACATCATGCATGATACAGTAAAATAAGAGAAATAGCTGTCACGTGACACGATATGATAAGCGTAAACTGAGAGAAAATAGCTCTCAAATGACACATCATACAGTCAAATTAGACAAAATAGCTGTCACATGACACATCATGATACAGTAAAATAAGAGAAATAGCTGTCACGTGACACAATTATGATATAGTAAACTGAGAGGAACTACATATTTTTCTATGTACTATTCATGATTTATTGTTAATTAGGCCACAGATTTGCCATTACAGCAGTCCGGACTAGACTGCAGAGAGAGAAAGGGGGAAAGGTGGAGGGGGTCGGGGCAACGTCACACATAAGGAACGCTGTGTGCCGAATGTTCGATTGTTTTAATATTGCGAGGAATTTCCTTTTTATATTTGCAGGAATCTTTCATATATGGCGCAAACTTCTCGTTCACAATTGATTGAAACATTAAATGTGTTGGATTTTGCAAGTGTGTCATGAACTTCCCTATTATTAACCATTTTAGCAGACGAAGTTGAAATGCTTTACCAAGATAAAAAAAAAAAGGTGTCATTCTGTCATGATCTTCGGGCATAAAAATCAAATGCCTAAAATAGACCAGTGACGTTCTTGTTCTTTGCTAAAAGTCTTGCAGGGTTAGAACAGTTTAACTAAAAGCAGGTTAGTACTAAAGTTACAGCTAACAACATCATAAATGTCTGCAAATCTCTGCCGGGGATGGGCCCAAGGGAGACATCTATGCATTCTCAAGTGGGATCATTTAAATAGTAAAGTGGATTTTATTGACTGATTTATTCACCCGGTGTATTGATGAATGACGCATCTTGTCAAAGTACAAAAGTTAAAAGGAATCCAAATTAAAGGCAAATCCAGACAACGGAGAAAGAGATGGAGAGAGGGGGGGGGGGTGGGGGATTAGAATAGGAAAATTAATATACGGATGGATACAACAAGACTTTGCATAACGACTGGTCATAAAAAACGAAAGGGCTGGTAACCTGCAGGAAGCTTGTACAACTATCGGCAGTCAAACAAAACTAATAGAAAAAGAACTGGAGAGCAAATTTACATTCCGGAGATGAAAGATAAAAGTGAACGATACGGCCTAAGAGAGATATGATTCTAAAATAGATAACTGTGGCTTCGTCAATAGACTGGGAAGGGAGGAATCAGTGGAAATTGAATGAGCGGGGACGTATGGCAAGCCGTTTTAACATTTACCTCGCAATTTCACTTAAGCAGAGTACTATTTCACTTAAGTGGAATACCATTCCACTTAAGTGAAATAGTATTTTACTTAAGCTGAATTCATCAACATGTCACTGCATTTTACTTAAGCTAAATTCTATTTCACTTAAGTGGAATTGCATTCCACTTAAGTGGAATTGTATTTCACTTAAGTGGAAATGCATTCCACCTAAGTGGAATTGTATTCTACTTAAGTGGAATACAATTCCACTTAAGTGGAATGTCCTGTCTATTTCACTTCAGTGGAATACAATTCCACTTAAGTGGAAATGCATTCCACTTAAGTGAAATGTGATTGGCTAGTCTATTCCACTTAAGTGGAATGTGCTTGGCTCGTGCATTCAACGCCAAACTTTGCCCATGCCTTTGCGCGCCATTATAAACAACTTGCCGCGATACGTGTACGTACGTACGTGGTGTCAATATGTGCACAATGAATATCGGCTGTCCATCGGGATCCAGCTAGCAATTAACATCCGTGCGTGTGTACGTACGTACCTGACCTGGTACCTGACGAATACCATTACCAAAATAAAGCCATGGCAAATACATTACAAGTGGTTGGAGCTACTGCCGAAAACGCATTGACAAGGGCAAGAGAACGTATTACTTTTTTTGGATTTTGGGTTTTGGATGGAATCTTTTATTTCGTCAAAAGTTTCACTATCTAAAAAGTTACGAATTCTGCCTATGTTACTTAAACAAGATGTAAGTCGCCTCTGTTGTGCATCATACTGAATGTTCCCCTGTGCAAGTGAGGAAACAACACTTGGAATTGTGTCTCTAACAACAACAATTATTTGATCGCATTCCAGCAATGTTAGATGTGAATGATTAGCCATAGCCATGATGTACACGTGCAACGAGGGTCGACTACATCATCATATGTGATGAGCAATTGAATGCGTTACGACGAACATTACCCGAAATTGTATTTATATATAAGCCACATATCAACATTTCCACAAGTGGAATTGTATTTTACTTAAGCAGAATAGAATTCCACTTAAGTGAAATTGACGCCCAAAAGATATTATTCCACTAAAGTGAAATTGTATTCCACTTAAGTGGAATACAATTCCACTTAAGTGGAAATGCATTCCACTTAAGTGGAATTGTATTTCACTTAAGTGGAAATGCATTTCACCTAAGTGGAATTGTATTCCACTTAAGTGAAATAGATAGGCTATTTAGCTTAAGTGAAATGTTATTCCACTTAAGTGGAAATGTATTCCACTTAAGTGAAATACAATTCCACTTAAGTGGAATGCATTTCCACTTAAGTGAAATAGAAATGTCCATTTCTACTTAAGTGAAATTGAATTCCACTTAAGTGAAATAGAAATGTCCATGTCCACTTAAGTGAAATGGAATTCTACTTAAGTGAAATTGAATTCCACTTAAGTGGAATACATTTTACTTAAGTGGAATAACATTTCACTTAAGTAGAATGTATTCCACTGAAGTGAAATGTATTCGACTTAAGTCGAATTGCGAGGTAAATGTTAAAACGGCTTGCCATAGGAACGCTCGGAAGATCGTGGAGAGTAAGAGGATGTTTGAAATCGAGAGGACAGAGGTAATAGAGCTAAGAGGAGGATGGGAGAGGATAAAGGACAAAGGAAGGAACCGCGGGAATGAGACGAGTGCGATTGTGATGGTGGTGACTCAACAAGAGATACTGGGGAACGAAACATGGTATAGACAAGGGTCAGGGTAGCGATTACGTCAGACGCAATAAAACATCAAAACAAAAAAAAGGGGAGGGGGGAGCAAATGAAATCCACTTCTTGACCGTCATTGGCCATAAGTACTGTACGTAGATCAGTGCATAGTATTAGTTTATTCTCTCATAATAGGTATATTAACCACTGGTGCTATATTCTGTATGTCCTTGGGAATAATATTCAGGTTTAATGATTAACATTCCCTAATGTTGGATGATAAGATGAGGTTTAGAGCTTCATCTGGGTTAAACTTTGAATAGTCGTTTAGCTATTAATTTGTAGATTACCAAACCTAATTGTTAATGTTAACATTTTGTTTTATAAATTCTAGTACCGGTATCTCTACCAATTCATTTTCTTTTAACTTCATCATAACTAAATATGGCATGCTCCGTTTGATGACATTGGCAACATGAATTTGTCCTTCAAATTTGTTATACATATCCATGGGCGTCAGCAGGTTTCAGAAAGTGAGGGGGACACTATACTATCTAAGCGGAGCGCCACCATTAGTTGGCGCGTAGCGTACCAGAAAATTTTGGGTACATAAGACCCCCTAGATCGCAGGAGACGGCCTTCCTGAGTCGTTTTTAGTTACATCAGAACCAGATCTGTGAGGAGAAATTTTGTCTCACAAAATTTAATTCCGACAGAAAGTACTGGTAGAAAGATGCCGTTCTGACACCAAGGGAGACGAATTACACAGCGTCCATCTCAAACGAAATATTGAAAAAGTGGCGCCGTCACCTCCGGGATGAGTGGAGTGGTATATATAATACATGCATGTAGGTGCGAGACGTCAGTTGTTATGTGCCCAGGTACTTTAATAATAATAATCAGAAAAAGGCACCGCGCGCAGAGCGTGTGTAGCGCCTAGCCGGCACTCAACAATAAAGATCTACCATATCCGGCGATACATGTAGCCTTAATTACTTAACCCCTACACCCCTATTCGTCCGTCCAGTCCAAGGGACTGGAGGTAGTGATATGAACATAGTAACTCATCACCATCTACCTGTATGGCTTACCTAATCCCTTGGAACCCATACAAACAACATGTGTGCAAGATTCAATACACTTTCGAATGGTCTCCCCCCCCCCCCCCCCCGAACGAATTAAATGGGCAGATTTAGGATATTGGGAGAATGGGAGATAAATGACGGTGCAAGTGATAGATAGCAGGGGCCCAGGGAGTCCAGATTTCTTGACCTTAAATAGAAAATCGCGCATATGCATGGGATTTTTTTTAATAACTACTCTGAAAAGTGGGTGGGACAAATGATATGATATCCCCTCCACTTTTGAAAGTGGGGGGGGGACATGTCCCCCCGTCCCCCACCTGTTGACGCCCATGTACATATCTGTTAACATGTCCGTTCCTATTTTCCGTCTATACCTCAGACTGTAGTTTTTCTGAGCAGAGTTGCCCACTCATCAAATTTGCAGATGACACTGTAATGATCGGCTTGATTGAAAATGATAATAGCTTGAAATAGTTTACTCATATTGGGTAATTTTGTTAAGTACTGTGTTGATAATTTTCTTGAGCTGAATGTAGATAAGACGAAGGAGATGTTGATAGCCTTTCGTCGTCATAGACCCTCGCCGGACCCTGTCATAATTAATAACCGAACCCTGTCATAATTAATAAATGTAGAGTCGATCGTGTTGATAATTCCAAGTATTTAGGTGTTTATATCGATCACAAACTGGATTGATATAACCATATCAATAGCGTCCTTAACAAAATAAACTCTAGATTGTATTACTTGGGGAAATTGAATGCTTTCAATGTAGATAGCAAATTATTACAATTTTATTTTGATAATTCTGTTTTGTGTGGGGTTTAGCGTTATTGCCTAATTTGCTGGGGAGCCTGGCAATGCTACAAGTACTGGAAGGAGCGTATTAATACATGTATTAGAAGGGCGGGCGGCTGATTGGTGAGCCTACAAGAGGAGGTGGACTGTGTTTCTGCCTTGTACGTAGCAAGCTGGAGTCCCTTTTGACTGGCAGTAATTACCCCCTCCATGTCCAGCTAATATGAGACAAGTAATCCCGCGCAGTGGTATAGGCTCAGGTAGCCTTCTTCTGTTACCAAAACCCTCTATAATTTATCTTTCATTCCTCAGTCTATTAAAACTTATAATATTAATTTAAAACGTAAGGTTGTCTTGTCCTGCCCTTTTCTGCACAACCTGCTGTTTTTCCTGTTTTCTTTCTTATTTAGTTTTACTTCTTACTTTTTCTTTATTGACGTGCGAACACTGGAGTTTCCTTTTAAGGATCAATAAAGTTATTCTTACTTTTACTATTCTTACTAACATTTGCGGCCATCTTTTCCTGTCGAATTTGTTATCGAAGACATGGGGGGGGGAGGGGGGGGTTAGGTCGGAGTTTCTAGAACATTTGGGATAAAGTAACGTTCTACGTAGTCTGGATTATCATCTTCTATAGATTTTATAAATTGACTTTTCGATTGCAGTTTAGACGCAAATGCACACGCAGTCGATATCGTTATCATCATCGGCTGTCTCCAGCGACATTACCATCGTCATTGTCACCGTCATCGTCATTAACATCGTCATCGACATCACCATCGTCATCATGATTATCGCCATTGCTATCGCCATGTCTATTGTCCCTATCATCATTCTCGTACTCATGTTTGTCACCACCTAATATGCCATCATCAATATCATCAATATCATCATAATCGCAAACATCCCTATCGTGATCGTGCTCACAATACCAATCACCACCACCACCATTCCTCGGTGTTAACAAGCCGACATAATGGTGAAGTCTCCACCAGGACACAGTCGGAAAATATGCCAAAACGAGTTAAAAACTGCGAATTTCCCAACATTTGAGTTTAATTGAAAACATATCTCATCCCATCTCAGTCGCCACCACCCCCCCCCAGCCGCCCTCCCCCGCGTTCCCACTCCCCGATCATATAATCCGGCTCAATGGCTCATTTCAATCTTTAATTATTCAAGTTTGTAATAAGGATGTTAACCACGATAGCGTCTTCACAGAGACGCTGTACACTCTTTTCACAGTATGCAAAATTTAAATGTTTTCGAATATAGCTTGTTTTAATTACTGGAATACAAATAGCTTATAAAACAAAGGATAGCCAATCGCATTTGACGACTTTTGACCTTGTTAAGATCCGTCGTAAATCAGTCAAATACTGTAAGCTACATAATTAGTCATTTCCTCTTGACTTGGAAGAGAATGACGTCATAAATTCGTTGCCAATGTTTACCCTCAGTGACTGAGACGTATACATTTGACTTCACTCTTTTTGTCTAAAAAGCTAATCAAAATGGGACAACGTTCACGCCAGTTTATTCAAACTGAAATAGAACTACAAGTTAATGAAGTCAAGAAACCTGTCTGGAAGGTTATGATTTAGCTGTCTGAATACAGATTAATCCAAATAGCCAACAGGGTATAGTATTTTGCTGTGTATATGTGACTTTCGAAAGGTGTTCAAACTGATGGATGTGAAACTCACCCTACTCGTGAAACCATTGGTTTACTTCAGCACCCTGCAGTTACGTGTGCAAAAAGGGGGAGGGAGGGGGTAGCCCCTACTTCCATAGGGCACTTTGGGGAAAACGCTCAACCAGCAGATTTGTCAAAGTTCAGAAGTATTTATTATCGGAACTAATTGCGTTAAAACCTACCTATCGACCTAACTTATGCATCCATCAGAAGGCACCAATTAACCTCTAGGCTATGGTTTGAAATATAGCCATAAACAATATATATATATATATATATATATATATATATATATATAAAGCACATTTTGGAATATATATATATAAAGCACATTTTGGAATATATATATATATTCCAAAATGTGCTTTATATATATATATATATATATATTCCAAAATGTGCTTTATATATATATATATTCCAAAATGTGCTTTATATATATATATATTTATATATATATATATATGTATATATATTTATATATATATATATATATATATATATAAAGCACATTTTGGAATATATATATATATATATAAGCCCATTTTTGAAGCGCCCTCGTTACATAATAACCGCCAACACAGTAGGTGTGAATTCCTGAAAATTCGGGGAAAGGTAGTTTTGACTAGTTATTTCACAGAAATTGTAAGAATATTAGTCTCTACTATGAGGTCACTGTATAACCTCATGGTTCATTCTCCTTTAAGCTTTATGGACTTCTGTTTCTAAAACCTATCAAATACCGGAACCTCTGCACGATGGCGTATTTGATTTCCAGATCCCCCTTTTCGATCTTAATATTCTGAGAATTTCAATTAGACCTTATCTTGGAATCCCTTCAGGATAAACCTGAATTAATAATATTCATTGGAAGTTGCAGCTGGCAAAATTTCCGTTTCAAAGTGATGACAACAAATAGTTTTTGGCTGTAACAAGAAAATTGCTTTTGTGTTTTTGAAAACGTTTCTCAGAATTGTCTTAAAGAACCTTTCCGGATTTCCATTTTCTTCTCTTCCGTTCTTTATCCGAAATTCTTTACTTTTAGCTCGTTCCTACGCGGCCTTGTCGAAAAATGTTAGCCTATATACTCATCACATTAGAGTACAGTGGAATAGTTACTTCGTTCAGTTTCACCGACTCAGTCATTTTGTGGTTAATGTTTATCCCAATAATGGTCGGATTTACTGCACAAATATTAAAATTTAGTATTTGAGTTACATTAGTGCATGGTTAACAATACCGTTTTTGGCTCGTGCATGGTAAGAATATATACATTGGTAGTTAGAATTTAGATTTAACATGAGTTACGGTACATATAAGCGGTTAGTATTACATCATTGCTTGATTATTACATCAGTGAGTGATACTTCCTTTTGCTTATAATCTAAAATTCCAACAGTGTCACGTGACATGGAAAGAATTATCCTAACATTCTTACTAATTTATAGCCTAAGCTTATAGTATACCGTACATTGAAATGCAGAAGGAAAAGACAAGCGTTTGTGCAACTATATACATATACAGTTAACCATTCCTGAGATCAATTCCTACTAATTATAAACTTGAGTGAAAACCTTCGGTCAAATCAGATAAGACGAAATTAACCGTCTAATGAGATGCCAAAACAATCATTCAGCATTCTATATAGAGCTTTCACCACGCATGTTTACATAAAATCACCACAAAATCACATGTTCTTCATGCAGTTTATTGAAATTTGCCCAAAGAACTTCAAATTGTTTGATTAATTTAAATTCGTGACTTTCCAAGAGCATTGAGAGAAGTTTCAATTGACATGTCCTACCCACCATATATGATAGCTAATGGCTTGGGCTATCGCAACACATTCAATTTATGACACCACGCATGCATTCCCGTCGAGATCTTGAGCTAGAATAGGTCAAAGTTTAGCATAGTGCCCTCCAACCCATCTGCAAGCCCTCGCTGCGGTATTTTCTGGTTTTCACCAAAGATTTTCTAAAATACCTTAAATCACCTTCAATTCTCCAGATTTTTAGACCATCAGTTAGTTAATTTCATCGTGGTTGGGCAATTGTTGAACAGCGCCGATGGCAACAACATAACTTAAGACAGCGACGTAAGTTTAGACAACAGAAGTTTAGACATCAACGTGAGTTTGAGCAACAGCATGGTAAAACGGCAGCAAAAACTTTAGTTTAGACAACAACAAACTTAGTTTAGACAACGAAATAAGTTTTCTCTTTTTCGCGTTCCATAGACATTAACGTTATCCGCGAATTTTGTTGGAATTGATAAATCTCGAGTCTATACACACGTACGAAAACCCTTTAGCAATCAAAAAACCCAAAAATGGTCATCTTTACATTATATGATCATATATAAGATTACTTCATTTTGTTGAGGAGTGACGTCCATACGGTTGCGGTTTTTGTTTTATGTAATTCAAGTTTATGTAATAAAATTTCTTTACGAAAGCCTCTGCATATTTAAGGTGAATATTCGTCCTACTTAAAAATAAAATATATGACCTTTTTGAATAATTAAGAGTAAGCGAGATTTGCACTTATCCTTAACAACCCACGATTGTTTAAGGCTGTCGATGATAACTTTATAGCTCACGACACGAGCCGCCCTCATTACAGCAGTATGTGGACTGTTGTTAAAATGTGAGGTTTTTATTAGGGTGGTGGGGCGGGGTGGGGGTGTGGGCGGAATGGAAAACTGTTATTACAAAACTCTTTATCATAATCTGAATATTTAATATTCATTTCAAATATTATCAAGAAAAGTTGTACTTAATTAAGTTCCGCTTTAAAGTTTCACGCATATTTTTTTTTTTTAATATATTTGTTATTTTAAACTGATGTATAACAATATGGATCGGCAGGCATATGCATAGTTGTACGCCTACTACACGCTTATTAGCGATCTTTGAGGAAACACTCACAAGCAGGTTGCCTTGATTTGAACTGTAATATATACAAGTGAACCACTAATATGCGCTACTTTTCGATAAATTGTTTGCAATCTATATATGCATGCGAAGACTAAACGCATACTGCTTTAAAGGCTGCAACTAAATTAGTGCCATGAGAAACAATTATAAACAACGCTGATAGGGTAGAATGGTGAAAACTTCATCCTCTTAACAATATTTGTTTTCTTTTATCGAAAAGATGTAGATTATTTTAAATTTGATGATATTTTGTGAATGCAACTGGCAACAGCACTGAGAAATTGAAACCAAAACTTGGCTTTGTTTCTCTTTACAACACTTTAGTCATTTAACTTACAGAGGGAAGAAAATGTGGCTACAAAACAGCTGTATTTTGGTGAGTTTTTTTTTAAATTACAAGGAAGAGTGAAAACTATAAGTAAATCTTCCAAACAAAACCATGAATAAGAGGAAATGAATCAACAGGAATATTAAACTAGCCTAAGCCCTTTGACGAAAGAATCTATACCCGAAGGACATCACTTCCTGGAGTGACATTCTATTAATCATATCTCGATTTATAGGGAAAAGATATTGAATTGAGGTTTTAAAAAAACAACGTGATTGTCTTATCGTTTTTGGTTTCTCAGTTTAAGGTTATTTACATTGTAATTTGTCGTCCAAACACATTGTAGATTAGTGTAGTGAGTCACATGAACCAAGCACATTGATCTTGGTTTGTTAAGTTTTTCAGTTGTTTTTCGTAAATTTGGAAAGAACTTTGACTACTCCAGGCATGTCATTGAACTTGAGTTATAGTTTGGGACTATTAATGTATCAAAGGAAAAAAAGTATCGAAAATCAGCACCAAAAAAAGCTGCTAACATCCCGAATATGAGCCATCTGAAATATTTATGTAAATGAAGAGGTTCGATATGAGTTTAATCTCTAATTTATTCATAATGAGAATTTTATTTCGAATCTTCTTTTAGCTTTTAAATAGATTACCGTTTGTTTGTGAAATCCGTTCCCTATTAATATACGTTTAAACACGTCACTGTAAACACGAAGCCTCTTTTCTGTTTTAGCTGGTACACCCGTCAAGTCATTTAAGATCACATCATTTCATATACAAGAATATGCACTTTCTGTGAATGAAGTTTTCATTTGCGTCAAGTTGATTTTATTATTATGAATCCGCTTGCAATTTCAAGACACATTGAGGCGTTACCCCCCAAAAAAATATCATGAATAAAGCATCAACCACATACAAACTTCATTTACATAAAAATGAATAATAAATAAGTAATTAAACAAGATAGATATGGGGGTATAGATGGATGCCAAGTTTAGAAAAAGAAAAAAATCGTATTTCTAACTATAACTAGTCATGACAAGGAAATGAGATATGCTAAGCTTAAAGACAAAGTTGCATTTCAAATTAAGAAGTCATGAATAGTTTATTCCAAGGTTTGGTGACTATGTTAACAGGGCTGGATATTTTTTTAGTGTGTACTATTGCCATACCACTAAGTGCAAAGGCAAAGAAATGCATGTGCCTAATAGCAGGGCTAACACATGCGTAGGTACAACATCATACTTAACACTATTGTAACCACACAGTAGACAGCAACGCATATGGCAGCAACTAGCGAAAAAAAAACCTTCACTACTTTACTCAAGATTATCAATTTCATCAAAAGAGCTATATACCAAGACTCACAGATATTACCCTCCAAACGCATTAACCATGACGAAATCCACCCCTTTAATTATCTCTGCCAGGGCCCCTCCATCTGTGTATTGTTCCCTGATTATAAGTTTTTTTTTTTCGTAAAACTGATTTGCTTGTTTTTTCGTTATCAAAAACTCATTTTTTATGAACAGTCGTTAATGCACACACCTAACTACAAATTGATGGAAATGACAAATAATACATATTCATCGTAGTACAACCAACACTATACCGTATATCTTTTATTGATATAGTATCGATATATTTTGTGTTTAACACAGTCTACCATATATACTACGCGACACGTGGTCACAATATTAATCGTTACCTCATAGCTAACCTTCTAATCAATATACGACGCGCTCGAGACCTGTATCCCAATTTTCAGATGATTACCTCGCTCATACGTATTTGCATTCGTATTCAACAAGTACCGTTGTTATAATTCACATTATAAATTCATTAAATTTGCTTCAAATTATATGCGCTCCATTACTTCATTTAGCCATGACTTTGGTTTTGGTGTGTGTGACTATCTTTTATTTTTCCTGTTCTTTTTTAGGAAGAGCCGATATTTGCATAGGGCAAAAAGGTGGCCGGAACAAAAATCTCGACCATTAATTTCTTCAATAGTTGCCAAATATAACACCATTTTGCCACTCACTCAGCACCCTCAATCACATACAAAATTCTCAAAGCCAGAACTTGATTCACAACCATGGACAGTCGCCTGGATGATGAAAGTAAAAGTTGGGGTCACAAAAAGCATAAACAAATTTTGTTGGAGTAATAGGGCCATTAAGCAAAATAAAGAGTCACGGTACGTGTGTTATTAACTATAGTAGCTTAGTGTAACGGCGACTACTATCATGAAGCTTCGAGCCTCGGGACAAGATACAACGAGTGAGAGATTATCCAATTTGTATAATATTTAACTATGCAGGAAAAGGCCGATCGATCCAGCTGTACAAATTGCAAACCCGTAACATCTTCTTAAACGGATGTAACGACCCTTGTGATCCAACAATTGTATAGCAAATGCCCGGATGTTCGCATCATCTACACTGCCGATGAAGTTGCAGCATATGTATAGGACGGGAACATTATGGAGTCCGGACTGCATATCCATTAATTAACAGAGATGCGCAAGTGTTCAATTTTCGCTTTCCGTTTTCCCTTGTTCCTTTTGTTTCTTCTCGAGACGTCTGTTGAAATCTAATTTATCAACATCAAAGCCCAATAGTTAGTGATCTATTACCTACTAACTTTTGAAGTCTTTTGAGTCTAAAAGTCTTTGGTTAATTTGCCGAAGAAAGTTGCGCATATGTAGCTGAAAAGATTGATCTTTTTAGCGACCATTTAAAATATCTGTCCTTATACTGTAACAGTCAAATCATTGTGCAAGTTACCTTCGTCGTCGCCTCACGAATGAACAACAAACAGTGACCGAAATAAAAGAAAGAAGAAGAAAAAGACGTGCATGAATATGCATGATTTGCATCAGGGATCGATTGATTGCCAGTTTTAGAAGCACGCCGTTTAGATTAACACGAAGTGGTTTGAGCGAGATGCTCTGACATTGCATTAGTGCATAATACAAGGTTTGGACTTTTTTGTTTGTTGCGCAGACTATTTTAATGATTGGATGCTGATGTTTTCATTCGCATGAGTTCCTGAAGTTTTGATGGGTCGCGACTCATACAAACAAGGACGCGAATGTATTTGATTTTATATTTGCTGCCACCAGTTTGTTGTTATTTTCATAGCAACTGAATTAAATGCCGATATCTTCATAAGAACATTTCAAAGTACGTCGTCAGTCGGTACGTACAATCTGTCACTCATATACGTTTCGTAAAGCCAGAAGGGGATTGGTATAAAACAAAAAATGTCCCGTCAGTTATCATGAATCGTGAATTTCTTATTCAGATAAGTCATTTGTTTCGTGGATTTGATGTTCTCATGTTTTCAGTATGAGCATATAACACAGTTTACGCAACTGGAACATAAAGGACGCGTTTTGGCATCTGAAATACCACATGCGAATTAAAATTGGATCATTAACGCGAGACTCATTTCCTCTTTGACTTTCTGTCGGTAGGTTTTTGTACCTCATTTTCGTGGCACAAATCAAACAAACTTTACGCAATCTCCTGGCGTGTTTCCATGTCTCGTGACGTTTTTTTTTTATAATTGCGTACATCTTATACATGATACAACAAAGACGGGAAAAACTGGTTTTCTCTCCTGCCATGCTTATGTTCGTACAGTCTGAATATTTCAGCTTCGTTTGCGTGTGTTATTTTTTTTCTTCAAATTTGACAAATAATGGAACGAGACATGTTTCTGTCATAAACCATGCTACATCAGATTTACGATGGGATTCGTTGCTTTCATGAATAAGAATGAAAAATAAAGATAAATATAAACAAAAAAACATGTGGATTTGGAAAGATTTCTGACTCTTCACGAAAAATATAAGGCAAGAACAATGATGAGCTACAATGGTTCTAGTTCTAGTTCGCTGTGGATGGAAAGTTGTAATCTAGATCCGATGCTTTCAACGACATTCTTACGGATTACCACCGCCATTTACGGAGTTTTGTTTATTCTCGGAACCATCGGAAACATATTAGTGATAGCAGTGATTTACAAGCATAAGGAAATGAGGAGTTCCACAAACTACTTCCTGATTAATCTTAGTTTAGCAGATTTACTTGTTCTGCTCATCTGTATGCCGGTCGGACTCAGTGAAATGTACCTCAGAGGTTACTTCCCCTATGGAAAAATAATGTGTAAGTCATTTCAAATCAAATTAATTTCATTTATTTATTTATTTATTTCATTTTGTCTTTTCGTTATACAAACTTAGGTATAGCCTAAGCCTTTTTATATCGCTTCTAATTGTATACATTTTCTTGATATCAAAATGGCTAAAACCATATGTTTCGTGAAACTATATCGAGGCAGCTGTTTTCCGTTGAATTGGGTTCATATCGTAAACTAACTTAAGAATGTTACCTCCTATTAACATGTTTCCATCTTTAGTTATATAATCATAACAAACAGTAGCTATTTTTTAACGACGCTTATGCGACCGCAAATGTAGGAGAAACTCCTCATGGGCTTATAGTCTACAACTTACACGTCGGGTGGCTTCCCAATTCAACATTTTTTAACTCAATTTGGAGTTAACTCTACTGTATGTAATAAAAAATAAAAAATAATAATTAATAATACGGTAATTTCACGCTCATTGCCTGCAGTTTTCAGTACTCAATGTATTGGTTTAGATGTATAATTGGCCGAATTTTAAATTTGGACAGCAAAAGCCGCAAAAATGTTAATCGAAACACCAAAACTATATTTATAGGCTTAGGCGAAGAGCAAAGATTTACTTGACCAGTCAATGTTTTATGTTGTAGAATAACAGGGACATAATTGTCAGTTCGACAGCGATATAGAAGTTTCTGATGCAATTATGTTAACACCAGTATAGACTGTGACTAACAAAGCCTATATAGCACGTCGAGAACACATACGTCCATATATCAGATATAGTTAATTGTAAATGTTTATTCATGTGCAGGGAGAAACCGAACGGCTTATTGCCGACACGTCACGTCTTTTTCAGGTATACCACATTTCAGAATATTATTTTACAATTTCGAAGACTCTTTTAGATGGGAAAATTATGGATTTCTCCTGCATGAAAAATCCACCTTACTTTGGCGGGCCAGGAATCGAACCCATGACCTATAGTATAAAGGCATAGCAGTTACAGCACATCATCTATTAGCGATGTTGCATCTCTGTCCCATAAAGAGGGAGGGGTAGCGGTATGGGTAGGGGTATGGGTATGGGTAGGGGTAGTGCAGGGGTAGGGCAGGGGTGAATTTTTGGTGAAGTGCTTTACAATGTGACCATTTCCGTGTGCTTTTCTTTGATCTAGATCTTTCTTCTTGTTTTATAATGAAATTATCAAACATCGGGGTTATGCGCATATTCATACTACATAACATAACGGTAGCAGGGTCATATATACTATAATAGTGCGACGATATACAGTTGTCACTATTAATATACACACAGTGGGAGTAATGGCCTGTTTTAATCCGAAGGGAGGGGGCAAGTAAGGAACTGAGAAGGGCGATAAGAAAGCGACTTATTAGAGGGAGGGGTGGGGGAATGGAGAGGGCTGTAAGCGATGGGGGAACAAAAGGTGGGGGAGGAGGAGGGGGGTTGTTATGGCAAGTGAGATGTGGGTCAGCTCTAAGTGTCTTGTGCGAAAACCATTAGGCGTACTCACATTAGGCCTATGCTTCACTTGATTTTTATAAGGTGACTCGCATTGTCCATTTTGCTTCAATGCATTGCCAGTGTTTCTTGTTCAAAACTTCAAAAAGAAATTATCCTTTCAGTAACTTATATACCATATGTACAGATACGTTAGGTAAAGACATACCTTGTAAATCTCATCATGTATACCCGGGCGGCACCAGTTTTTTCTTTTTCTTTTTGCTTATAAAATGATTGAAACGAAGATTTGAACACAATTAATGGGAGGTGAGAGGATTGCCAGGCTTTTTACCCCCTGGGGGGGGGGGGGAGCAAGGGTGCACAATTTTGGGATTTATAAAGGCCTTAGATGTAATATGAGGCAATACCTACAGGTTTTATACCAGTACTATTTGTGTATTTGAAAATTTAGTTATGCTTTCTGCATAAAAGTGTTGCCAGATTTATTAAGCGTCATAAAAAGTAACAAATGGATTAAAATATGAATCGTCACAATGGGTCGATCTTTTTTATACCCTGTGTAATGACATTATGAATAAGCTAACAAGTATCGCAGAGTTAAGAGCATTTGCTGGGGCATAAACAACCAAATTATCGACCGAGTTGGATGAAAAGCTAACTCAAGGTCTGGGGAATAGTTGGGGGAGTGCCCCCTTGCTCTCCCCCCCCCCATGTCATCCCGCCTATGGAGACAATTTTGCATAAAACAACTGAGGTGAAACATTATTGTCTCCAGATTAATATAAAAAAATGGCTAGACAGGCATAGAAATAATTATTCTCCTCGGAAATCTCACTCTTAGAGCATATATATGTCCTCAAAGTGACACTTAAGTAACCCCCCCCCCCCCCCTACTCGATGTCTAACAATTAGGGAGATGAAAAGCTTCCATTATAAAGATATTGGCAGTTTTATCAAGATTTAACTCAGATTTACTGCAGAAAACATTCAGACACTGCAGACTGAATTGTTTTGGTTGTATATATATATATATATATATATATATATATATATGTATGTACGTGTGTGTGTGTATGTGTGTATATATGTGTTCTCCCGTTTGTTCCTTTGGTCAGTAAATTAAGTTTTACTTACATAAGCTTTACGTAATCAGAGAAATTTGAATAAGTTTACACGATTTCATTCGTGAAACCAGTGTTTGTGTAGTTTTGTATACGATTAGTATAGGAATGTTGAGGGGGGAAACATTCGCAAGTTCAAGGTAGTTTCATACGAGTCCATCAGCGGTTCCAGAACTAGTAGGGTGACAAGAAGGAGTGAGCTTTCGGGACGACCTATTTTGAACCTATACTGAAGATACCACTGACAAAGAGGCAAATGTTGCCCAGTTTACGGCCATCTTGTCCCACTACAGTCTAACAAATGATTCAGAAACGACCCGTCTCCTTATCTGGAGAGACAATTAAAATCGTTAATTGCTTACGTCTGCTTAGATAATCTCGTTGACTGCATGTAAATCACCAGTGGGTTGTGTTGGTAAAAAAGAACACCCCCTGCCCCACCCGAAAATCCCTCAACCCACATAGCTTCTACAATTTGCTTACATATATATATTATAGCTAAAACCTGAGATTTTCCATTCGATGGAATCATTCTATTGGAAACCCAAAGAAGTTAGGTGTGATTAATTGCAACAATATTCTATAACAACCCTCGGTATATATCGTTAATAATTGGAAATATCGGTATATCGGATACCGCCGATACATATTGCACGAATTCCACTCGACAAGCTGCTTAATAGCAAAACACTAAAAGTTGGTGATTTCTTATATAAACCTATACGTAATAATGTTGGAAAGCAAGCGGTTCATACTTCCGGTCATTACTTCAAGTCAGTTTTTATATTGAATTTTTTGTTTCCATGTTCCATAGAGAGGTACGTAGATGTACCTATAGAATCGTTGCTAAATTACAAACCAACCCCCCCCCCTCCCACCTCCCTCTTTATTTGTGTATAGTTTAACAAGGCTCACATACTATGCCCGAGGAGGATTCGGTGAACGCAGCGACTGTCAGCTAGCATTGAACTTAACCATATAGGATATTGCGAGTTATATATACTTCAGGCTAAGTACACACAAGATTTAACACAATACATATATATATGTCTTCGGGGAGCTTGATTACATTACGTCCCAACCATTTGATTTACTTCCGAGTATCTACGATCCGTTTTGACGTGACAAATCGCTACCAAACCACATCGACTTAAATCAAAACATACATACCTGGGAAAACAACAAATTATACACCATACCATGTCAGAGTGGATTGCGCGCTGCTTATATATTCTATGGCGTTATCGATGTAATTCATATCCACGAGTAATATATATGTTATATATACATGCATATATATGTATATATATGTATATATATATATATGTATATATATATATATATACTACTCGTGGATATATATATATATATATATATATGTATATATATAGCTGCTATGTGTCGAGTATAGGCATTTATAGGAAATTGATTACTTTGGGAAGAACTCAAATGGAGCAGCCTCTCTATGACAACACTTATGTTTAGTAAAAGGACATGTACTTCAACGAGGGGTGGCTAATAGTATTGACACTTTTGGGGCTGGATATAAGCATTTGGTGTGAGGAAGGGGGAGGGGCCGACGGGTATCTATTATTACTGTATATAGCATGGGTCAATGGGGACCTTCCTACGTCATTGTCTGCATATTCATTTTCAAGATAACGTATACCGTACTTATAGCACCATAGTGAAAAGTATGCAATTCTGTGGCCAGTTGTCTCAATTCTGTGGCCTGTCTCAATTAGGCAACATTGACTGACGCATTAACTGACAGGACAATGTTTGCTTCGAACATATTTGAAAATGTTTCGAAAGCGGATACTCTCCGAATGAAAGCACGTAACCATGCTACGTCAAACTAGAATTTTTGAGGAAGGAACGGTTCGCGAGCTTCACTTGTGCCTTTCCTTTTGTAGTGGGCACCGACTAGCACAACAACAGTCGAGATAGAAATAGCTGCTAATATACTCATAGGTCCTAATCATCATTAGCAGAAAAAAAAACTGTTAAATGAATAATCTACATAATTAAAACGAAACTAAGTTTACCATGCTTGCATTGATAAATGTGCTGTCTGCAACTTTTTAAGGTAATATATAATTATGTACCATTCCTTAAGCTTCAACCGTTGCATTTTGTGCTTCGGGTAGAGAATCCTTTTAATGAGGAATAAAATTATAGCATCATTATTCATAAGTTAGATTCGCATCCAAATCGTTTAAAAGTAATGGATAAATTGAGAATACCAGTCGTAAAACGACTATACAAACGTTATTTATAAAACATTCAACTTGACAAACATTGTCACAGACGAAACATTTCAGAAACTGGTAATTTACCGAACACATTTAATATATTAACTGTAATAAGATATTGTATGTAAACATGATATATTGGTATCATTTTCAGGTCTTATTTTCCAATTTCTGAGATAAGATGCAGTCGATTTTACTCCTTCGTCAAAACAAATGTATAAACTATATACTTAACGATCCATCTAGGAGCGTCTCGCGTAATGGTACTCAATGCTAAAATTTATACCTAGATATGACAACTGGTAATCTGTAAACACCAAAGACGGGATTCGATAGAATAAATCAACATCGTCCAAAATACATTCCAACTGCAGGGGATAATTATGATGCACGCTGTCGCCATATAGCTATATCACAAAAATTAGTGAAATGTGAAATGTAGTATATATATATATATATATATATATATATATATATATATATATATATATATATATATATATATAAATATATATAGATATATATATATATATATATATATATATATATATATATATATATATATATATATATATATATATAAATATATATAGATATATATATATATATATATATATAAAGAATTAACTTAATACTAATCAAAGCGCTACGTACAAGAACTCGTACGAGAACAAAAACTGAACTATTATCGCAATAGGATCAGAAAGAGTGATTTCAGGATACTGATTTTGTAGATCACGTGGCTATATGCGCGTGGAGTGAGGAGTTGTTCTTGCGCTAATTCATCAATCTGTCAGATGGGTACAGGCTCGTACTTACACAAAGTGCTTCTTTTGGGGGTAAGGTACTCAATACTTGCTAAGTATAGCTACATTGTTTATATGAAAACAGGTAAAACAGAAAAACCTAAAGTAGGGAAAGTTATGACTCCTGACACGCACGTAACGATCGGAAGCTACACGGCGGTACGTGCCAGTCCTAAATCAGCCTGCACGGGCGAACACCCCCCCCCCTCTCCCCACCCTCGCCTTGAATCTCATTTGTTTTGTCTGGCGTATTGTACTGCAGTTTTCTTGATCTGTTTTTTTTTTCGTTTTGCTTGGGTATGTTAAAAGCTTTTATTGTTCAATTTGTTGAAGTTTCGGTAAATTTAATAACAAGCGAATTGAAAATCCAATCCTGTTTGGGGGTTTGCTATCGAATACTGGATTTTAAGAGGCTACATCTCTCATAAAAGACAACATCTGCTTTGAAATAGTTGACGCCATGAAAAAAAATAGTGTTCATTGTTGTTCTTAAAGGTTCTTCGTTACTCCTTAACATTCATGTAACTTACATTGACATTTTAGGTACCCTATACTTTTACCCTTCCTATACCCCTATACCTTTATCCTATACCTCCATTGTTCCTTTACCCTTAATTTACTCTTTCTATACCCATTCGTTGCTCCTTAACATTCATGTATAACTAACAGTGACATTTTAGGTACCCAATACCTTTACCATTCATATGCCGTTATACCTTTATCCTATACCTCCATTGTTCCTTTACCCTTAATTTACTCTTTCTATACCCATTCGTTGCTCCTTAACATTCATGTATAACTAACAGTGACATGTTAGGTACCATATACTTTTACCCTTCCTATAACCCCTATACCTTTATCCTATACCTCCATTGTTCCTTTACCCTTAATTTACTCTTTCTATACCGGGCCATTCGTTACTCCTTAACATTCAATGTTACTAACATTGACATTTTAGGTACCCTATACTTTTACCCTTCCTATACCATTCCTTATACCTGACCATTACCATTCATCTTCTTGACCCTTATAATTTACCCTTTCTATAGCCTTTCGTGATTCATGATCTCAAGAGTCTTAACTTTCATGTCATTTGCAGGTCTTTATCCCTTAAATGTGCGCGGCATTTACCTTTCATGTAAGGCAATACCCTACGCTTTTATCTTTAACATATACCCTGCCTTCACCATGTTTTTTTTTTAAGACCCAGTGCATCTGTCAACTAAGATGTATATGTGTAGATGGAGTCATTTTAGATCGTGTACAATATTCTATGCAATCTTGAATCGAAATTAAACCGTGGATGATGAATGTCCCATTAGGAATTTTGCAAATGATGAATCGAATCCACTAAAGATGCGTTTGAAATATCGATGGAATAATATTACCTGACTATGTTTATTTGAGACCGATTGCGGTTGCATATAGATGGAGGATCTTGAATTTCTCAATTATGAGAGAATGTTTATGGATGTTTCAAATTATTAGCTTTATGAAATCTAATCGCTTTCATGTAGAGATAGACACTGAGATTGTGTTATTGACCGTCTTCTACTGATGTATTTTCGGAGGAGTACGGCAATGAAAGCGTGGATTTTCAGTGGTGGGGTGTGACGGGGTGTGGGGAGGGTAGCGGAGAGGAGGGGGGAAATTCTACCTTCCCTCGACTGATTTAGGTATAGAAGCATGGACCTTTACGGGAAGGACTAGAGGCGGATTAAGGATTTAACAAAGTAGGGGTGAGGCCCTGGGGTTCGGTGAAGCCGATTTCCGTTGTAGGGGCTGTATAGGGGTCCTCTTCCAGAATATAATAAAGAATTTAAATGTCTAATGGTGCATTTGTGATGTATGTCTAGACTGTGAATTAGGATATGATAATGAGTATTAAAATGCACGAATGTGCTAAAAAGGAAATTACTCTTGAAGTTGTAAAAAGCTTTAGTTTTACCGTTTGCTTTTTCATGTGCTTTTTCGGTAGTAAGTTTTTTGTCTCTCGGTGCTTCCCTTCCGGACTCTTACTAATGCATCCCCCACGGCAATGGATGTAGACAACATTAGCTTACCGCCCTTTTACTGAAATATTTGTTGAATGACTTTCTTTAAGATGGATTACAGAACTTCAGTATGAGTGATCTTCTTTAATAGCTTTTTTCTCTTCTCTCCTTTTCTCTTCTCTTTTCTTTCTTTCTCCCCCCCCCCCCCCCGCCCCCCCCCAACACCCTCTGAGAATTACGCTGAAAACAAATGTTAAGAGTCACGAACTGAAGAAGTAAACATTTGGCAGAAACTGCCAAATTGCGTCTGAAATCAAAAGTGCTCCGAAATAACTGAGTCAATACGTTCCTTTTAAGAGAACATTTCTCTGTTTTAGGATCGTGTGTCTGAAGTTATTGAGAGAAAAAATTGCTAATGACAGAATGACTAAAAACAAAGAAGCATGCATACCGGTGAAATTTGCATTTAAATCCTTCGCACTGTTTTCGAGACAACAACATTATTGAAGTTGGCACGTTTTGTACCCAAAGTGAACTTGACGCCAACAGGTGTGATGTCATAACACCATCACACTGACCCATTTCTTTTTGTTTTGTTTATTTCTGTAAAATTTACATCCAATTTCCTACTTCAAAATTTAAACACACCTCTGCGCAGTCATTGACACTTTGTTAACTTCGCATTCCTTGCGGGCAAAAGTTGGAACTCCAGAAAAACTAAAAACAAATTAAAAAACTTGCTGTCAGCGCGCAACTAGTAAAACTATGACATCACGCCTTTGTGCTTCAAGTTCAATTCTGATACAATCTGAGAAAATTTCACTAACCAATATCTCGATAACGCTCTTTAGGGATTCACCAAGATGCTTAGAAGGTGTTCCTCTTTCATCAGCCAAAAATAACTTTTCCTCTGGTCTATCCTTTTAATGATACTATCAGCGTCTTCCCTGGCGATATCTTATTTACTCATTTCTCTGCATTTTCGTGTTGGGAGATTCCACTCGAAAATGGTTTCAATCCATCTCAACATCTCCTGCATGTCTCTAAGCCACCACACAATTATTCCGTGCTGTCCTTCAAACTCCCAATAGCCCCCCCCCCCCCCCCCCGTCTCTCTCTCTCTTTGTGTGATAACACAGAAACTATATCATAAACGAAATATTTACCTTTTTTTTCACTTTTCAATTAATTCGAAGGAGAAATAAAGAAGAGACACGCACACTGATGTTGCCATTCTTTCGGGTTTCATCAGCCGGTATAAATAATCTCCTTATTATTTAAGAAATGCGATGAATACTATACAGGTATTAGATTGAACAATAATCCCTAAGGACATACAGGAAATGACGATGTGAAATAACTTGATAATTCACTTCAAAATTATAATCACCACTGAATAAACAAAGGAGAAGAAGAAGAAGATGATGAAATAAAACTTGTGAAATTGTTCTAAAATATTATAATACTGCGAGCATGAAATATGATATCCTTACGATAAGTTAAGAAACAGAATGCCAGAGAAGCCTATATATTACGTTTTTATCGATTTGGCTGCAACATTCTAAATATGGTTTGGAATATTTTTTTTAGATACAATATGAATCATATACATTTCTATGAGCGAACTGTAGACAATTAAATTGGACGAACAAATGAAAATATCATAAATAGTGTACCGAAAAAGGAAGGCTTGCGTCGACAGAGTGCGTTGTAACAAGGGCATATTAAACTTAAAAAGAACTAAAGATCATTCTTTCAGTTATATAGGGTACTTTTCGTATAAAGAAAAGTGACCCAAGATAAGAGTCTGGGCACGAAACCCAAACAACTTGATTCAATATCAACCCAGTCGCCTTATACATCGAGACTGGGACCCTGTCATACCCTATGACTGGGACCCTATGATACCCTATGACTAGATCCCTAATGACGAGGTTACGTCAAGTGGCGTATCAGGAGTTCCTTGGGAAGAGAATAGATTCTACCACATGAACAGGTTAAAGGTCGATGAGCAATCTACCGTGTACTGTTTGCACTTGATCACATGCGTACAACTACTCGTCGCTTGCTTGATAAAAAAGAATCTAGCTTGTGATTAGTTGCTGTCCGGCAGTTCAGTTGTGCGTTTTTAAGAAAAGTCACCCAAGGAAGAACCTGGGCACGAAAACCAAACAACGCATCGAATGATCCGCTCTCAACCCCAGTCCCCTTGCATCGAGACTGTGACTGTGTGATCATCGTCAGGTGTGTATCACGATTCCCCTGAACGGTTCAGTTACATATAGCAGTCAGTTCGTCTACGAAACGATAGTCTGTGGTTAGAACTTCAGTGAACAACGAATGAATCTACAATGGGAAATGAACTCGTGTTTTCTTTAACAGCGCACTTCCCTTTAACCACGCGTCGGTTATTCTTAACGATAAATCTATTACACATTCATTTAATTAGGTCTGTGTGGCTGATCTTCAGGGGCATACTTAATTAATGGATTTGTTGACCTGATGCAGTTTAATCAGCGAACATTGAAAATGCAACTTTTTTAAGACGTTTACTAAGTGTAGGGTACATAGTTTCTTTCTTTCGCTGTTGGAGACGATATGTGTGATATTTATCACGGTACCACGTTACGTAGTCCATGCAGTGCTGTAGTATAGTGTTGACTGCATATATGTAATATTGAATGACATTTGTCAATAGTCAATACGTTGCTGTTGAGTAAAATATCAGATGTTTCCGGTTATCTTACCACTGTTTTAGAGTTTTTTTTTATTTTACACAGTTCCACATCTGTAAGTTTTATGTGTTTAAGGAGGACAAAGGTCAAGTGAGGTCAACGATGGTCATACTATGGAAACTCTGTAAACACGGACCGGTGAATCCTTTGTGAATGTAGATGCCCCTTAATGAGATAGCTGGTGGTTGCCTATGTGTTTGGTGGAGGGGAAAGGTCATTTGAGGTCAATAAATGGGCATAGTATCAAAATCTAGTAGACAGAAAAAAAGTCAATAAATTCAAATTTGGGTGCATCTCAAGTTTAATCAGCAGATACCGGTTAATGAGTTCTCTGTCACTATATTATTGTCAGTAAAGTCAAAAGGTCATTTGAGGTCGTAAGTGGTGAAAGTTTGAAACAAAGTTCGGCATTGATGAATTTTATAGTGTCTTATCCGTTGCTAGTGTCGAAATCCAAACTACCAAGTCCCCTTGCATGGAAGTATTGATTTGTTAGCCCAATTAGATGAGAAATAAATATGTCCATAGCTCAACAGTGCATCTATGTAACTGTCTCACACATGGCGAAGTTACGTGCTGGATGCTAACAAACTTTCGCATAATAGGTGTTTAGGCATATTCACCGTACAATCCTTACCAGTGAGGCTTAGTCGGTGTCTACAACTTATAGTGAGACTTATAAAATACCTCTTCAACGATCGAGGGAACTGAAAAATCTCTAGTTCTGATTTAAATCTTGGACGAATTTAACCCAGATCTGGATGCTCTATCAATCACGTAATAATCACGTAATAATCACGTAAGTTCATATTGTTTTAGAGAGAAGGATATTCCCAAATCACCTACATTTTCTAGCGTATCGCCCGATAATTCACACCTTCGCTTCGGAATAACCTTAGGAAATGTGTTTTTTTTCTTAGTAAAGCATATATACATAGGAAGTGTGATATTTTGTTCATTGAAATGCACTTTTCTGTAGGATATATCCCTTACAAGCAAGCCTAACTATGATTATAAAGTGTGGTATTATATAATTTTGGAAATATCTACGAACAGTGGCGGCGCCAAGGGGGGGGGGGCTTGGGGCTTTAGCCCCCCCACTGAAGTATTCAGCCCCCCATTAGCCCCCCAACTGAAATAGGCAACAAAAAAAAAACCTCATTGAAATAATATAGCCTACCCAAATTTTGTCAGCCATAACGCAGTGCTACAATGGTCAATGGAAATTTTGATGAATTTTTCACATGATAATAGTCAGTGACTCAGTTGTGGTGCAGGAAGCCTTGTTTTGGTGACTGATAAAAACAATTCAGAATCCAGCTTTATCCGCCAGGTGTTGATGAGTTGTTTCTCAATTATTTTAGTGATACTAAAACTGTGAATTGGTATCTTCCATTCTAATTTGACTTAAGTTACTCACAAAAAAATGCATATTTTTGGAGAAATTTTCAGGTGACAAAAGCCTCACTAAATGCCACCATTTTGCATGTAGGCCTTTCCAGGATTGGGAAAAATTTCAAAAGGGGAGGGAGGCACCCCCTCCCCTTATACCCCTCCCCCAGGACGGCGATCACTCAATCTTGTAAGCCACCCAAAAAATTGGCTCAGCCCCCCCCCCCCTTAGCCTCCCCAACTAAAAATTCCTGGCGGCGCCACTGTCCATGAAGCACACAACTGTCCAGCAAACAATATTTCTTCTCAAAGAATGCCGTTTTTATGGCTCTTAAAATAGCATCATCCTTGCCTCTGCCCATCATAATATATCGTACACTGAAGACATGACTCTGTAACTCTTATTCTTAATCTCTAACTTTCCGAGCAAATATCATGACGTTTATTTACGCATAATAACCTCCGGGTCTAAGTAACATATCGATTTGGTGGCAAATATCTTATTGCTCGTGAATTGAGAGTTACGTAACAGTTAAAGCTTTTACATATAATTTTATGTCCCAAATTGTTTTTCTTTCCTTTTTTCTTCTTCATTGGCAACTATGTTTTCAATTGTCTGCATAATTCCATTGTTCCTGATGCGACTCAAGAAACCGATTACATTTTTTTGTTTCTCGGTACAGTCTTATCTTTCCTTAAGTTTCATGTTGAATATACTGTCACAAGATTGTGACAATTTCAGCCGACCGTCCAAATGAAGGGTTTTATTTATCGCTGTGCCAGTGATGTGCTGTAGTTGGACTAGGGAGCTGCCATTTTTTACACTCCCAAATCAGACGTGCTTTTTCTTATACGTCACGGTCAAAACGGGACTGCTGAACTCAACGTATATGACGAAAAGAAGGCAAAACCTTAGCGACAAACATATATATAGTATAGACAATTAGTAGGTCTAGTATATAGTATGCTATGCAAATCAACGAGTCACGTGTTAGTTGACGTAGACAGACAACCCCTAGATTGGAACCATCTCGAATTAGTGTCTAGTGTCTATTAAAGACATCCGGGGATCATAACCATGTCACGAGTGTTGTTATACACCGCTGCAGGACTAGGAAATATAATTGTACCAAACAAGTCAAAATAGATATACAAATCGTGACCTGCACTTAAGATTGTCTTGCGTAGGACCCGTTAGTACACGTCACAAGTATACAAAACCTGCCTCAGGACATTCTTTAAGTAATTCTGTAAGACAATTCACTTGTATCACGCCCCTTGACCTTGTCACAAAGCCCGGTAGACATGACACGATGTGTAGTTATATGTATATATTTATATATATATATATATATATAATGTGTTCGGTAAATTACCAGTTTCTGAAATGTTTTCGTCTATATATATATATATATATATATAGACGAAAACATTTCAGAAACTGGTAATTTACCGAACACATTTAATATATATTAACTGTAATAAGATATTGTATGTAAACATGATATATTGGTATCATTTTCAGGTCTTATTTTCCAATTTCTGAGGTAAAATGCAGTCGATTTTACTCCTTCGTCAAAACAAATGTATAAACTATATACTTAACGATCCATCTAGGAGCGTCTCGCGTAATGGTACTCAATGCTATAATTTATACCTAGATATGACAACTGGTAATCTGTAAACACCAAAGACGGGATTCGATAGAATAAATCAACATCGTCCAAAATACATTCCAACTGCAGGGGATAATTATGATGCACGCTGTCGCCATATAGCTATATCACAAAAATTAGTGAAATGTGAAATGTAGTATATATATATATATATATATATAAATAAAAAATATATATATATATATATATATTTATTTATATACAGGAATATATAAGTATATATATAATTGTGACCTTCAAAAAAATTTTTGTTGTGAAAAATTTCAATTTACTTGATTTCCGTGAGGATTTAGAATCCAATTTCCCTCGGTTATTCGTTCTGCAGTAATGCTTATATGGTGTTCGCTATGAATTTTCTGGTACCAGTCAGTAAAGAAGTATATATTTTTTATATATACTGCATATTCTACGGTCTCAAATAACATTTAACCGTGTACTTCAAAACTGTGTAAAGAACGAAAGGCTATACAACATCACTCTACGTGTGTTCTGTGCAAGTCTGCTGTTTACATGACGTAATAAGAACATGCATTTGGAAGGATGAGTTATTAAACATTTTTTTTATAAAACATTCAGGGGATTAACTTTTCACATTTAAAGGTCATCACTATTCGCCCGCAAAATCTTAACATGCTAAAATATGCTTGAAAAGTATATACTTTCCTGATAGTTCTGAAATCGTCGAATTATTTCCAGAAATCGAGAAGTGTTGAATTTAGACGATTCGATGCATCAGTTAGGACAAAAAGATTAAAGATGGCGGTATGATGCTTTGTTGAAATTGGAGCATAGGTGACCATAGTTTGACTTTCTAGCATATTTTGGGGCAATACTGATGACCTTTAACCCTGCACCGAGGAGTGACGTCATCGTCACTTAAGGCTTAAAGCGACCATTCTGGAGGTTTTACCACATATATTTCTAAGCTGATTGTCATGAAAACTCGTACAGCTATTGAAAACGACTATATAACACTCATTTGATTTTTCTCTCTTTTCTTGGACAAGACTTATCCAGACTAAAATTCTGCTTCATGTCAACCCTGCGTTCATGGTATATTAACAGTGTTATTGTAAGTTTTGCATGGACAAGTTGGTATAGACATCACCATCCAAAATAGGATATTTGTAACAATTCAGACCCTGAAAATCATATCAAATTTAGAAAAACACAGCCTGCAGCCAACTGTTGACATTTGGTAGTACCTATCAGTTATCGACTTTTTATGCAGTTGTCTATAGTGAGTGGCAAATTACTTGGGTGACAGAAATACTCCACGCTGCAGTTTGAACACCCCCTTCTTTGTGTGTAATTTGCTCTAAGAGGATAGATACGTCGATATCAAAGCTAACTGAAGTTGGCTGGAGCTCGGCCAGTTATAGCTATATGTCGTATTTGCGAAAGTGGAACTTTTTAAGTACGATTGATTAGGCAAGTGTTCTGTGAACAATTCCTCTTTCTCTTTTGACGAGCGCAAGTTTAGCAACCGATTGCCTTATTCGTCCATTCGTGCATTAAACTGAAAACGGGCACATGTGATCACCAAGAGTTGTTTCTTTCGTCTGTCTGTATTTGATATATTTTACCATTTCATAATTGCTTGAGATTTAGATGATATCTTATGAAGTCACAAATTATGCAATTAAATGATTAATCGTTCGGAGTAATTTAAACAAAATTTGGAATGAATTTGGTAGGCTTAATATGAAATCGCTTTGGCCAGTTTGTGATAGTAAACACTGCGCCATATGTCTAGACTGGCGCATGACGAATGACGCATGATGCGTGAAATAAATAAATATATATATATATATATATATATATATATATATATATATATATATATATATATATATATATATATATATATATATATATATATATATATATATAAATATATATATATATATATGTATATATATATATATATATATGTATATATATATATATATATATATATATATATATATATATATATATATAAATCGGTGATTTACCTCCTTTGGGAGTGACTGTGACCCCTGAAGACGAAACCTATCGGAGGAGTGTAAAGTCTTCCTCATTGTGGTTCATTTTTGAGGTTAGAATTTTACGTGTATCTATATAAATTGATTAGATCATGGGAAATATTTTCTATATCTAGAGTATACTATTAAACAACAGCTCCTTTAAACACTCTCAAAATCATGAAACTTTAACAAACCGCGCAAACGGTCATGCCTTCTTTGAGATGCTTCTTTTTCTCTTTGCCAATAAATCAATTTATTTTGATGTAATGGAAGTACAACATTGTGTTAATGTGATAGCCTAACATAGATATGATAACTTACCTAACAGGTATTGTTTTACCTGTGTTTGTAATAAAAATGTCTGTAATCGTACTTTGACGTCAACAGATTCTCAAGATTTACTTTCTTCTCCTACGCAGCTGCATATACGGGGTATTAAGATAGGTCTATAAACGCCTATCTTAAATGTAGCATTACGCGTTTGGTTATAAAAGCGGACTATACTCAATGACCATCTACGTCGCCGTTAATTACCCGGTTTCATTAATGCTAGGCGAAACGTACTGTCAAATCATCACCATCAGAAGCTTAGTGTAATGGACCCAGTATTAGGATATTGTAAACAAAGAAGTTATCACCCACGTCAAGACCTATATACTCAGTGCAGACAGGTTGCATTTATATAACGATTCATTTTATAGTTATTTAAACATTCGTTTTACTTGCGGGGAATTTGAGATATATAATAAGATATATAATTTATATAATTCACACTCGTCATGTACATAATTCTGCATCTGCATTTCAGCAGCTACTTAGTCAGTACGACCCATGATTGTGGTCTCCGGACTATATCCTAGTTGCGATATGTACATCTCATCGACGCCATGAACGATCATCCTCATTATTTATAAGCAAATATATAAATATATATATATATATATATATATATATATATATATATATATATATATATATATATATATATATATATATATATATATATATAATATTTGTCATTTTAGTGACGTCCTGGCTGTATGTATAGATGTAGGGTATGCCTATGTGCCTTTAGTGTAAACTATATACATATTGTGATTTTGATATAATTAATATCTTATCAAAACAGTACGATTTTCCTCTTTTTATTTTATCATTAATCGTGGTTCTTTATCATTTGCTTAGTTGTATATCTATTCTGCAGGTGCGAGTTGTCCAGGACTGACTTGCTTAACTCTCCATGACCATCAGTCGAGTCTTTGTAACGCCACATTTCCCACTCATCAAATAACTCTACGCCCCATGTATCAAATAAAGAAACATGTAATATGAAATGTTTCCCCGCTTTCATAATTTATCTTTATGGACTGCAGGGTTGGTTGTTGTGGAGACACGTTGCGGGCCAGACGTGATGTATCGCTGCAGCTATACATGGTGAATTAGGTCCCCTGTAAACAGAAGGGTTCCCATCTAATGTTACTGCCACTTAGCCTTGTCACATGTATAGATGAAATTTGAATTATTGAGAGTCAATAAGACGTGTACTATATGCGGTTACATATCATGGACGTGTCATCTGCTGTTATCTGCAATAGCAATGTGTACAGTAGCAAACTGTACGGTAGTTACTATTAATGGTCACCGTGGTAACTCGATAGGGTAAATAAAGTTATATCTGGAATTCTACTTAGTGAGTTCAATAATAATATGACCTTTCTTTTTGGAGGTCACAGATCATTTGAGATCGGCAGAAGAAAGTATATACATTGTGTATGAAGTCGACTTGCAAATCACCCCTCCCCACCCCCCCCCCCACCTAGCTCCTCTATGAATGTAAAAGAACCCGGCTGATAACATGAATTCAACAATGAATCTTGTGTAAATGCTTGAATCGCCTACCTGCAATGATAAGGAATCATTAATCCTCTTGGCATTCTATCATTCAGTAGTGTGTCGTTTATATATACTTTTTAATATTGTCATCCTCCAGGCTGTAATATTTCATCACAGTCTTCACGCGTGAATGTTTTTTAGTTTATTTTTATTACAGATTAAAGCTGCAGTTACTTCTTGCAAAGCTATAAATTTATGAAATAAATTCGCGTTTTGAAAATTGTCGCATATAAGGTTAATAGCCCATTGGCAGATCAACTGCAGTTTTATCTAGACTTCTTTCTTTGATTCCGGTTGATATCAGAATTGATCCCTGGCCATTGATCTGTGTATAGACCAATACGTTTAATTTAACGATATATGTTACATTTTCAGCAACGACAACAAAATCGTTATTTATAAAATGTTATTACACATAAAAAAAAGATGAAGATGAAGAAGAGGAGTCATGTAAGGGAACGCGGTAAACATTTTATGCCACAGGGTATCTATAGATGTGTGCATTAGAATGCTTTCATGGCTACATAAAAGTAGGCTGTGATTTGTGGCTATACTGTACATTTGCACAACAATTTAAAAAAAATGTATTTTCCGGTGGACAATTTACGTCATAGATCCATGGTTCAATGACTTGAGAGAAGAGTTATAAAGAAAACACAGAGTAGTGTGGAGCATTAAAGTATTATATGATAAGACAGAAGACAGAATGTTAATAATCCTATAAAGTAATCAATGAGTCTGATATGGTTACACCGACACGAATGTTAACTTCCAAAGTATACGTCTGCTATCAGCCTAAGGCTAACACTATAAAACAACATAAACTATCCAGATAGGCCCATATATATATATAACACGTTTAAAGCCTGAAGTTGGACTGAAGTTGAGAGCGGATCACGCTGTTTGGATTTGGATTTTTGTTTTTCAAAAAATCTTGTTTGGTTGAGATTATGTCTTGAGCAATTTTAGTAGTGTACCTTGCATTTCTAGTGTCTGACACCAGTCTGTTATTATGCAATATCCGGCGGCCGAAAACAAGACAACGCCTATTTGAATGGACGTGGGTGGACCTATATACACAAACCTACACAGAGCTGCTCTGATCAACAAGACGACTTCAAACCCCGAGAACTTGAAATCCAAATAATATTTCGTCCATCGCCGCCTTCAAGTGTGATCAGAAGGCACCAATTAACTTCTAGGCTATGGTTTGAAATCAATAAATAAACATACCTATATCTATATATATCTATATAGATATCTATATCTGTATATATATATATATATATATATATATATATATATATATATATTTATATTTATATATATATATATATATATATATATATATATATATATATATATATATATATATATATAGATGGTTTGAACTCAGCTGGGCAACCTTGGGAGTTTATTGAATCTATGTTCTTGAAAGTAAGAATGCGACATTAATTCTATTCATGCATTCACTGTGGTTAGACTATTAAAATCTTCTCCGTAATGGTTGTCTCCTAAGCTGACTTTGATTGGTATCTCACGAATTGCTATAGACATCACGTGGTTCATGAGTGAGGCCTGCGATTGTTTTTTGTTTTTGTTTTTTTGTTTTTTTGTTGTTGTCTCGGTTTCAATTTCCTCCCAACAAATGTCAACTTTCGACAAGTGACTTTTTTTGTCATCATTGTCCTCTTTTTGGCCCTGGTCCTCGTCCGTTAGTCATCAACTATTCTTAACTTTGGATCATGTTATTTGGAATAAAATCAACCAGAAAGCACTACTTCATGAATAGTCAGTCACGCTGAAGGAAACACATGCATTCATAATAACAGTGAGCTTATCGACGGATGTCATGTTCAACATGTCAGTTGATTAACATGTTGCTCATCCATGAGTAGTTCTTCAGAATGCAATCCTCTCTAATAACATTACTTAGTACAAAAAAGATGAATTTTTAAACTTATCGACGTGGTAAGTCGTGAATATTTATATAGGGCCTCAGCTATATACTACTTAACTTGTGTATCAAAGATTGTTGGAAAGGCTTTTTCTAAAGTTATACGAATGGCTTCTCGTCTGTTGAGGGGGGGGGTGGGGGGCATGATCGGGTTCAAGAAATTTGCTTCCCTTTCTAAGCTCCTTATGTCAACTTGTCAACAGTGCTTGGCTTGAATTCTTGAAAGTGGTCTGGTTTTTTTATTACAGAGTGTGAAAGTTAATCAAATGGCGTTAAAGCAAGAACGCTTTACATAACAAGAAATAGTGTACTTTTTTTTAGCTATTTCCATCATAACTTAGGAAATACGTGAGGTGAAGTTTCTAGAAACATAGTTCCTTTTCCGTGAAATATATTGTTAGTGTAATATCGAATATGTTATATATGTTAATATAGAATATTCGTAACGTATCCCCGAAAAGGAGGAGGGAAAGAAGGAGAAGAAGAAGGAGAAGGAGAAGGAGAAGGACGGAGAAGGAGAAGGGGGAGTAGGAGAAGCGGGAGAAGGAGGAGAAGCAGGAGAGGGAGAAGCAGGAGCAGGAGGAAATTGGAGAAGGAGAGAAAGAGAAGGAGGGGGAAAGGAAGGAGAAGGAGGAGAAGAATGAGAAGCAGGAGAAGCAGGAGAAGCAGGAGCAGGAGGAGCAGGAGCAGGAGGAGGAGAAGGAAATCGGAGAAGGAGAAGAAGGAGAAGGAGGAGAAGGAAGTGAAAGAGGAGAAGGAGAAGAAGATGGAGAAGATACATTCTCTGTATTCTTAGTCTGTAGAAAGGGTAATTACATTGTTACTTCAAGTACCATGTTCTTTTGTCTTTTTTCTTGTTTCTTTTCATTTTGCCGTAAAAAGAAGTTTAGATTACAATTCAGACAAGAATATTTTGTTTTCTCTTAACGAGTCTCAAGTGCCAGTTTACTATTTCATCTATATGACAGCTGTGCCTGTTCTCAGCATCTTCTTATAAGAACATGAGCATCTCAAACTGAAGGAAAGTTAATAAGTTAATAAAGTTAATAAAATGTACGGTATAGTATGCCTTGTGAAGTTGATTGCCAGAGAAGCGAGTAAAACTTCACACAATGCACTATGACGATAATAAGGACAGGGAAACAAACAGAACATGTTGGAACCTATGTTGGAAACTATATATATATATATATATATATATATATATATATATATATATATATACATCTGTAACCAACCACTGAGCATAAAAATCTGCGGCAATGCTAGAAATATTTATTTAGAATTTACTTAGAATTACACTTTTAGTAGGAGATGATTTTTATCATTCACTTTCTTCATTTCATCACGAGTAACGAGTTTGTAGGGGTGTAATGTTGGGGCGATCGGACGGGGGTGGGGGGGCGGGGTGGTACTGGTCACGTTTAGTTACGGTGTGTTTGGCAGTGCCGGGTCTGTAATCGACTTGACCATTTTACGAGAATCATGTTAAGGAACATTATAACTAACACAGCAAGTGGAACGCAGTCCTTCTGTATTAACTATACTTTTTCTCTATTGTATTTTTTCTTCCCCTTCTTCAATTTCACAAGATGTAAATTCTGATTCATATAGTATTTATACTGCATGGGGTGGTAGCAATCATATGATAACTCAATGTTGAAGCTATAATGGTGTTTATTATTGCCATGTTATGAGTGCAAACATGAGTTGAAATATCTTGTTGGTAACAACAGTCAAACCTGCATGAAACTTTAGTCTTTGGCAGCCTACTTTACAATGTTCTCATATAAAGCGTGGCAAGGAATAATTATGCCCAGGGGTGTACATGTTCTTTTTTCTTTAGTATGTTTTTGTTCCACTAGGTCGTATTTTTCATTTTGAAGCAATCGTTCTTTCAAAAGATTTTATTTGTATAAATTTAATAAAGATTTTTAATCAATAACGAATTGTAATTTTTTGTTATGATAGCCAACTCATAAAATAATGATCCGTTAGATTGTGGAATCCAATATTTTGGCGTAGAATTATTATTTTCTTTTTATTTTGTTGATCGATGAGGGACAATAACAAACATGAAAATGACTCAATTTTAATAAAGAAATTTTATAAATCAATCAAGATCAATATTTCAATATTGAATAAAAAAATTCACAAAATACCAAGAAAACGTTAATAAGCATATACTCTGTATTAGTCAAACGTTTGAAGAACAGACACTTTAAAAATAGATGTCGGAACACACTGACGTTATTTAAAGTCAATATTTGAACCAAGAAGAAACTTCTCATTTCTTTTGTAATAGCTTCACATCAAAGTCAAAATTTATTGGGTATTTTTTTTCCTACTATGTATTTGTTAATTTTACTTTCTAAAGGATGGTTTAATAAAGTAATTAACATATATACGTACTGTTATTGATTCATTGATGAACACAAAGGAACAAAAGCCCCACAAAGGTGACGTATGATATATGTGACAGGTATTTTGTGTGACGTTCTAATAAGTTTTATAACAGTTTACCTCCAGGTTCGTTTATTTCACTTTTCCAGGATTCTGGCAAAACAAAAAAACCTCACAAAAATACCATCGGTGGTTCAAAATGCAAAATATGAACTATTGTCCTAGTTTTGAATATATCCACTTTTGAGTAATTGGTGGTGATTGGTTTTGTATAGGTCATTTTTTTTCTTTTATTTTAAGAGGGGGGGGGGGGTGCGGTTCACCAGTGCCCAAAATGTAAAAACTGGTTGGTGAATTAATGCTAGTTTTAAGGCGGTGCTAGTCTTCATTGTATTTGGGATGTCCTATATCGTCTGCTGGTTTAAGTCTTCCTTAAGTTTACGAAAAGATTAAACAAAATTATACTAAAAGTTCAGCATTGGTGAATTCTCATATTTGGTATATTAATGCCCATCTATATGGGCTGCTATTAGTTATGGTATAGAGGTAAATTTTTGTTCAGTGTAAGGATTATTTTATTGAAACTGCTTTTCTTAAACAAATTAAAGGAATTCAAAGTGAACACAAGAACATTTAAAATGGTCCATGTTGATCATATAATTTCAAGATTCCTGTTTTGTAACGTAAATTACCGATTCACTGAAGAGGTTAACTCGGTTGAATTAACTTCAAGATCGTTCACCTGCAGTTGTCAGGAGTAACGAACGTACATCATAGAGCGTACACTTTGGAACACAGACATTTGAAAACACCTTTCCCGCCCCATCCCTGATGGGGAGGATTGTGGTGAGCTGTGAGCTGGAGTAATAGTAATATCACTTTAATTACTTCGAATGTATAATGGTTTAATTTGAAAAGAATGTGTGTAATTAATATTTTATATCGTTATCAGGTAGTGTTTGGGGTCTTGGGGTTCGGGGGGGGGGCCTCCCCTCCCTACCCCCAATAAATTCATCATTAAACATAACAAGGAGAAAATCAACCCGCACGTTGATGTTTTAAAACTGATTCCAAAGTTACGACACATCATGATCTCACCAATATCAACGGGTCTCATGGTTATTCAGTGGATACATGACGTCAGGCCTTGTACGGTACATGACTCGTTACGGCAGATCGGTGCGTGGTCTCTTTCTTTTCCTATGTCAGGCAAAACACAATAGGTGATAGTCAAATTGTTTTGGACACGTTCACGTAAAATACATTCTAAAAACGTTGGGCAAATAATTTACCCCAACATTTGGCTAAAGTATATATTGCCTCAAAATAAACAATATATAAGACAAATTTTTGACCCATTCATCACTTTTTGTCAATAAAATTATTTGGTTAAACCGTCGTTATTTTACTTGCTTTGTGGCAGCAAAACCTTAGCCAAATTAAATTTGGTTGGCTTGCCATACGTATCCATGGTGTTGGGTAAAAATAATATTTGCTCAAAACTCTTAGAGTGTATATAGAGAAAACGCCAAAATCAGCTCACAAAAACTGATGACGTCTGCGTCACTGATGAGGAGCGTCTAATGAAAAACGCCAAAAAAAAAAACTCTCAGCAGATATCAATATTATGATTTTAAAATATGTGAAATGTATACTTTCTGTATAGAACAGAGTACGCACACATATATCCATAGACCTACACACGTCTATGTTTACATTATAAACAGCGGACATTTTGTTTATTTGTTTGTTTGCGTGTTTTTCTGAAAACGTCCTTTTATAGAAAACAGTTGTTTGGAGTCTTTAATTCCTGATACTGTATAACATTCATAACTTCATATCGATATACATACAGGACAAGATATAAAAAACTAATGTGGTATAATGTAAAAAGGGGTTCTTTTTCAATTCAATTTAATTCTGTAGAGACGTTCATAATAGCCACGAAAAAGCAATTCCTGAACTGGCACTACTTTGCGTCCATATATTTTACCTCCCGCTGTGATTTTTGTCTTTATGTTGTTGTTGTTGTTATTTGCTCGGAAGCAGAGATCTACTTAAGCGAGGAAGGAAACGTGAGAGAGAGCTTAGCGATCATAGCATCAATTTAGAATTGCCTGTAGGTTTAAATCCAATCCGTTAATCTGAGAGGGATTTATATTTTTTAGTTATGGAAGAGCCTATGATCCATATAATTTGTTTTAAGGCTTTGTATGAAGCAGTTAATTTTTTATTGCAAATTGATAAACATTAAAACCCGAAGTACATGAGATTGATCATAAATTTCAATTCGTTATTAAAAGTAGAACAACATCAGAACATTCGAAATGAAAAAGAAAGTAAATATTATTGATCTGAAACAGGCTTTTGCCTCTTGTTCAAGTCTATTTACAGATTATTTTGTTCAGTAGTCAGTTGTGACTCTGCATGGCATTGTATTGTATATAGTTGTTTTAATCGGGATATCACGCACATTGCTGTAATTACATGTATCGTAACGTAGCGTTATCAGTTTCAGAACATGAACTGAGATGTAATTAAAAGGAGAAAAGAATTACCTCATAATAAATATGAATCATTAAAGCCATATCGGAAAAAATTACCACAGGTATAGAGAGAAGATTATTTCTGACATAATCGAAGTAAAAATTTAAACTTTGTTCATTGAATAGTTAAGAAGTCACACTGGCTTGACTTTATACCCATAAGTTTACCACATGTTGGATATGGAGTTTGATTCCAATGTTGATTTGTTTACTAACTGTTTGATTCACTAATGTAATTAATCCTATACACTGCTTTGTTGTTCCATCCAAACCATCGGTCGATGAAACACACGTGCGGTTATACTGGCGATAAAATTCTAGAAACTGGAAAATCTTTTCAAGCGAAGGAGATGCACTTTATTATAGAGCGCCTCGCGCTCATTATATCAATTTCGGACTACCCCGTTATGAGAATAAATCAGTCATTTGTCACGTTTAGAAGATAATTTACCATCCATCCATGCCATCGAAGCAGAAACATTTGTTCATTTTATTATAAACATAGTAATAAGGAGTTCAGAAGAAAGAGTATTTGAGTCGCATTTGTTGAGATAAAGAAAATCCGTCATTTCCTAAAATTGTAGGACCTACATTTCTGAAGAAAAACATGTATGTATATATATATATATATATATATATATATATATATATATATATATATATATATATATACATATACATATATATATATATATATTTTTTTTTTTTATTTATTTATTTATTTATTTATTTTTTGTTTATTGATATATTTATATATACAGATTGTTATTTCTCGAATAACCTAACCAATATTGACGATGACGTCAGAGAAAGTTGATGGTTGCTTCCAGACTTGAAGGAATGAGTACAATGTCTGAGTGTCAGTACAACGTGTACAAGGTCCCGTGTAATAGTACAATCAAGTACAAGGTCACGTGTACGGGTGCATACAGGTATATAAGACTAAGGCCTCGAGTAGATTTACGAGTGTTTGGTTTTGATTTTGTTGTTTGCGAGTACCAATCTGAGTACACATAACATGAGTACGAGTACAGCTAAGTCACTAGTCGAGTATACGAGTAGAGATATATATTGATTTCAGTATACGTG
This sequence comes from Apostichopus japonicus, assembly GCF_037975245.1. Taxonomy (NCBI): domain Eukaryota; kingdom Metazoa; phylum Echinodermata; class Holothuroidea; order Aspidochirotida; family Stichopodidae; genus Apostichopus; species Apostichopus japonicus. The sequence continues at coordinate 12,300,154 of NC_092565.1, forward strand.
TATGGACTAGAGTACCACAAGTCTGATTGATTCCATGCTTTGAAGTTGCCATTCTCCCGTAAAGCTGCATCATACGTCACGCTCGATATGGGTTAACATATGATAACATTAACATAGATGTAAGGTATACCGACAGACGCACCCGTAATGATCTTTAACCTTTGATTCACGAAATTCGAAGCCTTGGGCAGAAAGAGACCTGCCAAATCGATTTTCAAATGTTTACAAATGAGGCAATAAGATATGACCTTACCTTTTTGGGGACACAGAACTTTCTTCGTTGTATTATATTAGTAACAGTCACATAGATCTGTCATTTGATTGACGGGGCGGGGAAGGGGGGGGGGCTTTTTACCAACGTATACAAATCGTTTGACAAGATTGGTACAAAGGTACGATTTACAACTTACAATTTTAAATGGCTGGCCACGTCTCGGTTGGTTTGGATTCGATATACAACATAAATGGTACCTTATCATTTTAATCTATAGAGTCATACAATTAAGGGAACTGTTATTTGCATTACAAAATACCTATCTCCAATGGAGTCGGATTATCTCGCTTTATTCTTGCCATTACGGCATCCCATAAGCTCTCGCCGACTTCAATTGTCGTAAATCTCAGTCGATATCATTCAGGAAATGCTCTTTAGGTGTTTACAGGCTATAAGCAAGAATAAACAGAGACTAAATCACTGTCAACCTTCGTAACGTAATTCTGTACTGGCTTAAAGTTCGTATGCAGCTACACTCGATAAATAAAACTATATTTTCTCTACATAGAAAACGCAGCCGAATGCCTGACTACAAACAGTAGCTTCATTAATTAAATTAAATTAGTTTGGATATATATGTATATATATATACATATATGTATAATATATTAATATATATTATATATATATATATTTATATATATATATATATATATATATATATATATATATATATCATCTATTACAACGCAGTACTTTGACTATTGCGTAAACAATAATCTCAAATACTTTTCTATATAGTTTAAGTACTGCACATATTTCATTTGTTGTTTCACTATTATAAGTTTATTAATTTATTTATAGTCTTTCAGTCATTCATTTTCATTTCAAAAACAAAAGGATAGAAAAAGGTAAGCTATTTTTGCTTCCATGTATATAGTAAGGTGGTTGATTTACGACATCTTCGTGTATAGGTCAGAGACCCCTTTTGGCCTTTGCGAGAGGACCGTCCTTAGAAGTTATCAATAAATCCCGAGTGTGCAGTGGGCATCGCCAGACATATCATGTGGTCCCTGGTCATTTTGAGTATTTCATATATATAGATATTGAGGACGGTATAAGTTATACGATAAAATAGTGAAAAGAGCTTTTGATGGTGACAGTAAAATGCGTGTTGCTTCAACGTATGGAACGCGGTTCAGTTTAGCCAAAGCAAAACCAATAAGTAGCTAATTTCTTTTTACAAATAGGCCCTACCGTCAATTTAATTAACAAAATACTAGAAATTAGAACAGAGTCACTATATTAATCTTTAATAATGATCACAGAAAGCTACACACACACAGCTCTACCGACGGAACTGCTCTTATGAGTTGGGATTTTGTAGCAACATACCGCGGTATGCAGTACCGTATATAAAAGTTGTAAATCGTACCCTTGTTTTAACTTAGCGACACACCGCGGTATATGCTGTACCGTATACACTTTGTAAACATATAACATTGTTATTTAACCTTTTAACTGTTTTAACTAATATTGTTTACTAACAATTTTTTGTTAGTGTTTTCTGGAGACGTTTTCCTTGCCTGATCGTTAAATGTTACATTGTAGTTGTTATCCAAAACAAAACTCCATTATCTTAATAACATTTTAACAAATTTAGGGCAGAATTAAGGTATCCAGTTATGGAGTATTTTGTTGGCATGATGACTAATTACAGGAATAAATCGCTAACACGGATACTTGTAAAAGATTGGTCGGTTGCCAGGTTGCATAATTACTTCACTGCAGCCTTAAGGATTCTGCTTGTTTTGCGTCTAAACATCAACATATCAACCGAGGATTTGCGAGCAAACCCTCTCTTCTCCAAATCTGTCCATTTTAGTTCCTAATTGAGAATTTATGATTTGCTAATAGTTTTTGTTAGCTTAAAGGCAAAAACTATCTCTGTATAGTATAAATATTTAAGAACTAGCCCTACGGCGAGAGTATAGTTTACAACGTCTAAACAGATTGAGCTATAGCATAGCGGTGAATTAGGACGTTGGTTGTCTTTCTGTAACAGATAAGAATAAAGTTTATATATATATAGACATATATACATATACACGCACATAGAGGTGTTATTCGCTAAACTTGGATACCAAATAAGTATTAAATCACTCAAAGGTAACTCGGAATGACGAGGAATTTGTTTATCCCAGAAATCCGAGAGACACTCCTCACAGAGTAAACATGCAAAGTTCAGGTCATATCTGCCATAAACTTTCTACTCTATCGGTTTTGTTTTGTTTGGATTTTTTCCTTTGTAGAGGAGGGATGTTTTTTTCATTTTACTTGTACCAAAGATGACAAACATTCTAGCCGACATTTCCTGCTTGGCCATATGTGACATATTAAATGTAAGTCATGGAGTCCAGACAAAACTGTCATATGTATTGACTTCTCTTTAAAATGATGGGTTTCCAATATACTTTTATTATACAAATACCCAGAAGAATACATAAACAACTCACGGAAAGGTAAGGGGGAGGGAGGGGGGGGGGTTGAGTTTCATATGTGGTATGCATGTAAACTATACCAGCTAGCTCAAAGTTACAAAAGACGGACAGCGTCAATCCTACCCTCCCTTCCAACCCCTTGCCATATAAACTCCCTATCATTAAATTAGTACATCAAATGATTACTTGAAGCGGAAATGCTCTTTCGAAAATGTTACAGACCTAGACCTATATAGGCTACCCAATATAAACATGAGGCTGCATGTTATATAATTACTTGGTATGTTTTTTTGTTTTTTTTTAAGATATTCACAAATGATAAGAAATGTGATAAAATATTGGGAATGTTCCTTGAAAGCAAATTTGAAGAGTCGGTCGATATTTTTCCCTTTTTTCTTCTTTTTTTGACCAGATATGATTTCGCTTTTAATTTCCTGCTTGCTCGGTTCTAATAACCCCAGCAAAAATAAAACTGTTTAAAAATAATCAACAACAGGACAGCGGCATATCGCCAGGGGCTGATCGAGGGCGAAACGGACTGTTTGCTAAACACGCCACTTTGAATGGAGACCCTTTGAGATTTAAAGAGTTATTGCTAAAAAGAAAGTACCCCGCGGTAGATGAAATGGGGGTACTATACTACTCGGTTTATCATATCAATTACCTTAAAGGGCACGGGCTATATCTTTAACTTAGCATGACGTGTCAAATGTGAATCTCACCGACAGACCGTACAGTATAGATTAAAAATTGGCTTACATTGAGTCAAACAATTAATTTATACTTATATAAGCGATAATAAGTAAAGAAGAGAACAGAGGAATATCTTTTAAAGGTGGTGGGTCGCTATAAAAAATAAAGATTATAAATTATATTTATAACCGCTGCGACGAGGCTTACTTTGATAAACTATTGGAAAGGCACGCATGTGTTATTTTGCCGTGGGAAACAATATTCGATAAACACTGTACATTTCTCTCTGTTATATATCTAACATGACGTTGAGAATATACACCGAAAACTTCAATTGCCTCCCTATACCACCTTCGAATAAGGATGACGAAACCTTCTCAAGTATTGAATTAAAGAATGCTTCTTGCACTTGACCCTTTGCAGGGTAAAACGATAGATAGACGTCTCGCGTATTAGTCAGGGTTATCCCCACCGTCCTGCGTTTTTCATTTCACGTATAGACTATTTCTCCATGTTTAGAAAGCTGAGCGTTCTCTGACCTGTTTTGCAATTCCGATATTGATGCATGGGGCCTCGGTGTCGTAAGCAGATTGGGGAGGATGCATGCTAACTTTCGTTTGAGCAACAAAATTTACGGAAGTAACGGACGTTAACGGTGTCAAATGATTCGGAATTTACAACCTAAAGCTATATCACGGTCAACCGATTCACATAGAGATTACAGTAGCTACTGTAAATCTTAAAGTTTTGTACCAGAGTAAAAACTGGACCGTGCTGATAAATCGGTAGCATGTGCTATAAGGATTACAGTAAGAACTGAGGATATGTGTAATCCCAACAAATGCATAAAGCTCAATACAACTTTACTGCTCTTTGAAAAAATAACTCAAATTGATTAAGTAAATTTATTCATACTGCATGCTGTTAATCTTATGTACTGATTACCGTGTGTTTCCTGAATTTTATTATAGAGCGATGAACTGTCACTTGAATGTTCCGCTCTGACGTGCAGGGAGGCACTATATGAAATAACAAATGTACGACGCATGCATGTGTATACTGGGAACGTTAGAATCAACCATGACTACTGGTTCATTTACATTGGCACTATACGGTCATCATGTGTGTTTCTCACTGCCCTGGTTAAAACGTGTTTAATTAATTATGGGTCAAGTAGAAGATCGATATTGAGAAGAACGTAAATATTTGGCATATCTTCATCAAAGTGGTAATACATTATCGGGTATAAGAGTAACAACATAAAAGTTAGGAAAACATACACAGATCACGCTATTCTCAAGTAATGACAGTTCCACGAAAGTATTTGAACAATCATCAATATAGTTCAAGGTGAACTGCAGCAAGCTGAAGCAAGTTTTGTTTTTGGAAGTTTGTGGACATAACAAAGTCGACGGCCACGGTTATCTTTATAAAAACTTCACAACAGCTGAGTAAACTGAGGCATGACGGGAAATTACTGGGAATGCTTTGATAGTGGCGGAAAGAAGTTGAAGGTATTCTTTAATCATATATTTGTTTTGCAATCATAAGATCCGCACTATCTTGCTCTGTCGCCGGCGACGACCATGTACGGGACAGTGTACCGTATGATATATTTCGCCTAGTCTACCGGCAAGGTAGTCAATACAGCCGTGAAAGCCCCTGGTGTATAGGTGGTAAGATTTGTAGCCCCCCCCAGTGGCGGAGCGTCCATACAGTCAGGGGGCGGATGCCGCCCCCCCCCCCCCCCGACGGACTCAAATGGACTGCTGGCGCCCTTTTCAGCTTTTTACCACTTTTTACTTATTCGCGAATATTTACTTTTTTATTGCGCTCTCATCTACCTGACATTGACATTTGTCACATTTTTGACACCTATTTATTCTTCGTTTATCTGCAAATTAGCCAGGAAAGGCCAGGAAAGGGTCATTTCCGGCGATCTAGGAAGTATCTTTACTCAAAAAAATTCTGTACGCTCCGCGCCAACCTGTGGTGGCGCTCCGCTTAGATAGCGTCGAAAGCGCTCCTACAGACCATTCTCGCCCCCCTTGACCAATACCCCTAGCTCCGCCACTGCCCCCCCTCCCTCACCTCAATTTTGGTACCTCCCTGGCAGTTTTACAAGCATACATCAAATCTATACACATAAATATCTACGATAATCTATACACACATACACCTACGATAATCCAACACCCCCCCCCCATTCGTCCCCTGTATAAGTAATGGCACCCAAACCACTAGTGTTGTCGGGATATATAAGATTCAAATGAACACCTTCAATTACCGTATTTTAAGACCGTAAATTTGCCAGAATCTCACCATCGATAACCAAGACAGTTACAGCGTATATACATGTATAGACTGATTCAGCAAAACCAAATTCCACCTTCATGTTCTCATACCCAGCGAACACAACATTCACGATGTCTGACCTTTTTGTGAAATGCTTAATATTTTATTTAAAAAAAAAGAAAGTCAAATATCTCATCGTTGGTGATATCATGAACAGCCCACGAGCTTGACAAGTCAAATGTACTAGCTGAGCTCATTGTTTACATTGCTTCTATGTAAATCTTCAAAATATCTCAGGCCCGTCAGGAATGGTACAAACACTGCCTGATGAGTGCGGTCTTCATGTAAAGAGGCTCAAGTTGGGAACTAAAATCCTAATATCTTCGTTATATAGGTATCACATCACAACTAGAGTAGTGCAAGTGTTCCTGAGAGGTTAACCATTGTCGGAAAATAGTCCTAAAGTGACCTACTGTATTGATTTTTTTTTGTTGGCATTTTCTGTGTCATCACCGCTCTTTTTGATGCTTGAATGTTGAAGAGGATGATGGATGTTGAAGAGGATGAAATAAACTACTGATGGTCTAGCAATATGGATGATTAGAGGTAATTTAAGGTATTTTAGGAAATCTTGGGTGAAACAAGAAGAATCCGCAGAGACAGCTGGCAAATGGGTTGGGGAGTACTATGCTAAACGCTGAGCTCTTCTACCTCAAACATTAAGCGATCAGTTTGGCAAAAGTTGAATGTGCTGTGATAGCCCACGCCATCAGCTATCATATGGTGGGTAGGTCATGTCAGTTGAAAACTTCTATCTATGCTCTATCGGCCTTGGAAAGTGACGAGTTTATAGTGTGTAAGTCAATGGGACGATTAATTGTGGTGCCACACCTGTGGTAGTTATAGCATCTTTGTCTACGGTATATACAGTGGCGGAGCGTCCATACAGTCAGGGGCGGATGCCCCCCCCCCCCCTGAAGGACTCAAATGGACTGCTGGCGCCCTTTTCAGCTTTTTACCACGTTTTACTTATTCGCTATTATTGACTTTTTTTATTGCGCTCTCATCTACCTATTGACATTTGTCACATTTTATTGGCGACGACACCTATTTATTCTTCTTTTATCTGCAAATTAGTAAGCAAGGAAAGGGTCATTTCCGGCGATCTAAGGAGTATCTTTACCCAAAAACTTCGGTACGCTCCGCGCCAACCCGTGGTGGCGCTCCACTTAGATAGTGCCGGAAGTGCCCCTACAGACTATTCTCGCCCCCCTTGACCAATACCCCTAGCTCCGCCACTGGGTATATAGCTGCAGGGCCTGGTAATGTATTTAATGCTGAAAAAAATCGCCAATATACTTAATAGTCTCTTTCCTATACTCTTCACCGTATTGGAGTGATCGTGTAATGTAAAATTGATAATTTTGTATGTAAATACGGAAATTGTTCAAGAAATGCAAAGTTAGAAACATAGAGGAATCTTGCAGTCTGGGAAAGGTGGTCTACACATTTGAGAAATTGTGATATGGTTATGTCTGCCTAGTTGTCCAAAAACAAATGGTGTTGCTTTTTACAAGTTATGACAGTCATAAGTTATGTTAAAAATTGTCCACTTCTTTGAGTTCTTCAAATATCAGCAATGTTTTGATCTTTCTCCCGGATATTAAGTGACCCTTTCCAAACATTTTGGCGACCCTATAGAGGGCCGCGACTAACAGTAGGAGGAAATTGGCTCTAACAGTACTGAAGATGAAATTTAAAAGAGGCATAAAACCAGCTACCATTGTTATCTTAAGATGGTCGCTGATATTATAATGACGATGACAAAGACGATGACACAAATGACATTAATGACGATGACGATTGCAATGACGATGATGATCTCAGTTAGATAACTGTGACAATAAATCACTGAATCCTCTTACTTTCTCTCTTCTTGATAATTAACTTGCTCTGTCTTATCCTCGCTGATCATTTTTGTAACCTGCAAAATAAATACAGACCATAACATGTTTTAAATTTTGCTGCGTAACATTAGAGTTTATAAATATAATATTCTTTTTATGAAATGTCTTTAGTTTATAGTAGCCATGGGCGTGGACCGAAGGGGGAGGGGCACTTGCTCCCCCCTCCCCACATTCAAAGTATTAAAACAGCAAGAAATATCTCTAAATGCTACATCTCCGGGGGCTTCGCACCCTGGACCCCAAATTGGGCTCACAAACACATTCCAGTGAAATTGAATTCCTCTCTGAAAGTGTTTTTGCACGTTTAATCACTATAAGAGAACAATGAAAATCTATAAAGTGAAAATGTCTCAGCTGAAGTCCTCAGGACTCCCACAAATTCTTAGAATATACATTCTGGAGAAATTTAATTCTTCTCTCTCATGACATGTATTTTAGCGCTTTAAACTTGCTACGAGAGAACAAGAAGTCCCAGAAACACTACGGTCCCCCCTCTCTCCCGTGCCCTACTGTAGGACTTTTATATATTCCATAATGTAAAAGAAGAGTAACTCCCTTTTCTAAAATGCATTTGTGTGCTCTAAAACACCAGCAGGGGCCACGAACTATCTGAAAATGCTGCAGATGCTGGGGGCTTCGCCGCAGCCCTTTATTACCAACCAATGTCTTCACAATCGGATATATTCTTACATGAATATAGCTGTAATTGTACAGCAAATTATCCCATTCTAAAAAGGAAATCGGCCTTTCGCTGCAGTCGGTCTCACAAAAACCGAATCGGTCTCAAATCGATCGACATGTACGCTCCCTTGAGAGGGACCATCTTGTCTTGTTGCAAGTGGCTGGCTTCAACTAAGAAAGGCCTAGAGAGGCATACATCAGGGCGTCTAGAGGTGCCAAACATAAAATACAAACTCTACCCGAGCCAACCATGGTTTGGACTACCCTGTAAACGAACAGTGTCACTTTTTACGGTTAACCGGTTAATATTGTCATTATAAACCGGTAACCCGGTTAACTAGTTGGTCAGTTATTGAAAACCAAAGTGTGCTTGTCCTCTATCTGTCGGGCTTTTTTTGTTCTGTGGACACCCATTTACATAAAATTAAGAGTTCATAAATATAAAGTTATAGCGATTTTATGAATGTCTTTAGTTTGCTAGTTACCATGCCTGCCAACAATCGAACAACATGATAGACTTACTGAAAGTTTTTAAAAGAAATTCAAACCTTGCATCAGATGAATAATGTTTTTACTCATTAAAATATAATATCAGATAATTACCTCAATGAGGTCTTTCTATATTATGTAGGTCAGTATAATAAACAACATGTTTTTCTGAATATAACTAATGGATGTAGTTTACGTTATAACAAAGAAATGAAAGGTTACCTTTATAATATTTGATATAATAAGAGGACATTTAAACATAATAAACAGGATATTGCTTTTCATGTACCGTTATTATGTATAATGCACTTTCTATGAATGCTACAAAAGTGGGTTGCTCGAAATTAAAGTGATAGGAACAATACACGACAAAATTACTTTTTTTTTAATATATATATATTTTTTTTACTCAGTATCGATTTCATGGTGGGGTACACCAGTAATTTGCCGCTTTCCCATTTGGCCTACTCAAATGTCAATCACGTCCAATTTCTTTCTCACGCAATACATATAAAATATATATATATACTTTTAATTACTTTATTTCTCTGCTCTTCATATATAGGCTAAGTTTTATTTGATTTTGGCGTTTTTCTTCTTTTTATTATATTTTTGTTAGGGTGTCGTGTGTAAGGGTCAAAATTCTTAGATATGTATTGATTCGTTAAAGCTAATATTGTCGTACGGAGTATATATTGACTTGTTCACATTGACGCGTCATGTCAACTACAGCTGCCTATATATACTAGTTTAGTGAAAAAACAAAATCATGCATGGCATTCGGTGTATGAAGGAGGCTTCAGAAGAAATTGATCTATAGGGAATGATGAGGGCATTCCGGCAATGTACATTCTTTACGGAAGGCGTATATGAATATATATATATATATATATATATATATATATATATATATATATATACATATATATATATATATATAAATATATATATATATATATATATATATTGTACTTACGATGAGGCGTGCATTGTAAGTACATACAGTTAGGCGTGTCATTATGTGACGTTATGTAGTAAACACGATATGATACATTATTATAATATAAGGATTGAATTTCATATGTAATAGGCTATATGTATGTTCAACTTACGGAAAGAACATGAGCCCTTTAGTTCTGTGGTGTAGGTTGCTGAAATCATCGGGTGACATGTGAAGACATGAAAGAAATGCAGAGGCTGTGGGATGCACCCCCTCCCACACACACACACACACACCACCCACACATACACACATATCATCCCCTCCCCCGCCCCTCCACACTCAAAAAGAAGGGAATGGGGGAGGTGGGTGACACCATATACATGGGATTCGACTTCAACGATCAACTCCCCCTCATTCCAGGGAGGGAGGGGGAGAGGTGTGTACGGGGGTCTCGAAATGGAAGTGTACGTAGCTTCAGTGTTTGACTAAATAACTTCCCCCTCGCTTCACTCTCACTTCCCCTACTAACTTACCCAGATACCACCCACACCTCGTCCGATTTCAAAATGAACTCAATTCACGTTTACGTCTTATCTTCTGTTCTTTTGCAGGTTATGTTGTACAGATCAGTGACTATGCCGCACCCCAGGCCTCTATTCTGACTCTACTATCTGTGGCTGCCGAGAGATATTTCGCAATTTGTACTCCATTTAAGGCCCAGTATATGTTCACAGCACGGAGAACATTGGCAGTTTGCATAGCAACGTGGGTTATTTCCATAGCAGCTTGCATACCGGCTATTTTCACTATTGAATATCGTGAATGCACTGCACCAGATGGCATCACGCCAACATGCATAGCATCAGTTTCATCGAATGCACAAGAAATGTACATTGTAATGGTGAATGTGGTGTTCTTTGCCGTACCTTGCATAGTTTTAGCTGGGATCTATTTCGTAATTGGTAAGGCTCTGCGTAGCCATGATATACTGATGGCGTCGGTCGCTCATCAGAACTCCTCGCGGTCGAGCTCAGACGCTGACAGCCGGGTGGACGGGCCAGCAGGAATATCGATAATCCAGCGGCTCATCTCGTGTAACGCTTGCGGCAAAACAAATTCGAAATGCGAGGGCAAAAACGTTTATTTTCAAATTCCTACGACAAAGAGAAAGTTGGAAAGGTTCTCCGTTAATGGTAATACCGCTGGTAGGCAACTCAACGGTTGTGATTACATCGAGGTAACAATGGCTAACTCTCAGCAAGCAAGATACGCCTCTCAAACAACTGACCGAGATCTCCCACCAATAGCAGAAGACGATAGGGAATATTATCCATTGCAGGCGACGGATTCGTTCCCATCGGATAGAACCTACGCGTCGTCGATAAGGTCCAGCCCGCTACCACAATCAGTCGGAAGAGCGACTACTAAAAGGAGGTCCCACGGTAAATTGATCGTCATGTTGGGTACGGTAGTGTTTGTATTCTTCATCTGTTGGTTGCCCTTAAGGGTCATGGCACTTTGGCAAATTTTCGTTTCAACGGAAGCCTTCAACAGTGTTAATTTTGATACACTGATGTTTATAATTCTATGTTCGCGCCTTCTTGTGTATATTAACTCATCCATTAACCCATTACTCTATAATCTTATTTCTAGTAAGTTTAGACGGGCATTCAAGTATACCGTATCGTGCCGCGAAATGCCTGCAAAACCAGGATTCAGCAAGCCACCCTCCAGTTCTTCGGTTGGGCATACGACAGGACGAGATAGGAAAATCAATATTTAATAACCTAAAAAAAATGCAATGACCGTTGTTACATTTCATCGCGTACAATCGTGTTTATTTCTCTGATTTTACATCAAGAGATGAAGTGTTAAAAGTTACTCTTTTTCAGCTAGCCGAGACATTGCACAAACCGGAGCTTTCTGTAAGATAACAATGATGTCATTATTAAAGAAAAATATAGAAGAGAGACGGAGCAGGGAAGCATTACAAACACCTCCCCGGGGCAGGGGGGCATTACAAACGTCTCCCTGGGCAATGAGGTATTACAGCAGCCTCCCTGGTCGGAGGTTGCCATGGAAATATACCAGCGGTAACCGCGAGTCATTCACAAGTGAAGCTTTGGATGGCGCTATGCTGTATTGGGGTGAACACATTATCAATTTATCCCGAATGATTATGTTTGGAACATGAACCTTTATGTACGGACTGTAGATGAAACCAATTGTTACAAATGAGGAGTGTTGCTTTGGGTTCGTTAAATGAGACTCTCGTGTAGAGGAAGGGTTGTCCCCCAGAAGAAAATTTAAATTAGGTCTATTTTAAGTAGATCTAAGTAAAAGGTTATGAAATAAATACTTTTGAAGTTAGACAAAAACCGACCATACGATTGTCCCCCCCCCCCACCCCCACTCCGAATGAACGTTTTTGTCCCGACTGATTATGAAGGTAGGGGGGGTGGACACCACTGCATGGAAACCAATGGTAAGGATTTAATTCATAAAATAGTCATAAGTCATAAATTATTCTCCCGAGGTTTTGCTTCGAAAAGAGAAAAAACAAGTTTGAAGTATAACCTACGCTTCTTTGTTCATTAGTTGTAATTAAAATACAATATTACATTTGGAAAGTTGTTGCACAACATGCGTGCATGTGTTCTCTCTATAGTATAGTTTCACACGAGCAACAAATTCTTTTCGGTTTCTTTTTTTGCGCTATCCTTTTCATAAGCTCAACGCAACAGTTTAAGCACGACAAACAATTCCATCATATTCAAGTTAAAAAGATGATGGCCATAAGGAAGTAAGTAACTTACAAACACATTAATGTATTTAAAAACTCGTACTTTCCCTAAGCGCCCTCAGTTTGATTCAAATTAGCCTTCTGCAGTATATTTATACAAATTTATATATATATATATATATATATATATATATATATATATATATATATATATATATATATATATATATATATATATATACAGTTTTTTCGCTGTTCTTGATTTTCCAACACATTACGATTTCAATTATTTATATATTCATTTGCCTTTGTCGTTTATCTCTTTCGAGATTCGGCTTTAGGAATAACAAATGATTTCGAGTTGGTTAGCATCATGTTTGAACTCTGGAGTAAGACAAAATATGTATGCGGGTGACAGGCGCCTATAGTGGAATTACGACCTTCCTCACCGGTTTCGAACGTCTGAACATACTGTCAACGTCCATAGGCTAGTGGTTAGGGTGTCTGCATATAAAGCGGGAGGCCCGGGTTCGAACCCCGGGGGAGGCTGTGGATACTAGTGGATGTGAACACATGATATCTTTCTCAGGTATATTTCTATATAGGCGTAAATAACTAACTTGCATGATAGGCTGTAAACCCTTTCCTCTTTTAACTTAAAGTATTTATGTTTATTTAATGGATATATACGTAGATCTATGTTTGAAAAGAGTTGTATAATATTTATTTACACAGATTAAACTTGCTTTTATATATAATTTTCACATTTTCCTGTGCTTATCTTATGTATTTTAAATTGTTAACGATCCCAACAAATTTTCTGACATTTTTGTTTGTTTTACAATGTGTGCCTTGGTATAATTATATGTTCGTACATCGCTCAACCTGCATATATATGATTTGTTTTCCCTTCAATTTGTTCTTTTCTGGTCTTTATCAAAATATATTAAATATTAGTAAAGTTGCCTCAAAGTATTCTCAGTTTTGTGTGTGTCTTTTATTACGCTGTTGGCATATTTTCAATCCAATTTGTTAACTTAAGATAAAAATCTCATGCCAAGATTTTTCCTCTCAAATCTCTTGTTCTTGAAGAGTAATTTGCCGGTTTGCATATTTTATGCAATGCAGCAGGCATTTAAATGGCTTAACATTACATAAACAGGCAATAGTTTACCAATTGCCAATATTGACACTTGACGTTGGATACCATGTAAGGATTATTTTATGTATATATAATTATATGATAATGTATATATATATATATATATATATATATATATCTATATATATATATATAAATTTATATATATATATATATATATATATATATATATATATATATATATATAGCGTTAGTTCTTTACTTAAGAGCAGATCTCGCCATCGGGTTGCTCTTTACCAGTAACGTTCTAGTTAATTCGTATATCTCAAGGTGAATAACTTGAAAACTTGAAGAGCTATAGGAACATAACCTGCGTTTTATTGTCTTGTTTAAACCGTGAAATATCAACTCTAGAAGTCTGCCTGAGGTCATCCTTTCACGTTCCAACCAAGCTAGTTAGAAAAGTGACACTTAAAACATAGGATTTTCCATCAAAAGTTAATACATGCCCATAGGCCAGGGTACTGGAATGACTGCATATCTAAGAAGGCTCTAGAAGTAGGCCCCCTCATCATTACATTTGAGTAATCACAAGCTCGGGAAACATTTGTTTAATGAAACGAACCCATAGTGATTATTCTACAACACTTTTACATATGTTACTTTCATTCTTTCGTCTGATTGACTGGTATGACATCATGTGACCATTCCTGACCTGCCCTCATTCTTCAGTAACGGATAATTCCCGCCATTATAGTATGCACAAATCCCTAGAAACCATCCATTTTGGAGGGAATACAGACTGTCTGTTGTTGCTGGGCAACATACTACAGTGTTTCAAGGACACTATACTGACAGGCTACATCATACAAAGACTATACTGGACGTCAATGCACTTTAACGGTGATCTTATGTTGATACATGGATATTCTATGCTTTGAACTTTTTTACTTTGAAGCAATTTTGGATAAAACAGCTAGAATCACTCCCCGGACTACTTTCTATTGATATAAAAAGAATACATTGTCCTTTGGCTGGCTTTTAATTGAGTATCAATCATGTCAGAGATGGATTACGAGTCCAGATGTTGAAATGCCTGTTAGCCTCATAAAACAAATAATGAAAGAAGACCTTTACAAAAGTAAATAAGGCCTATACTGTATACTCATTAGTATGCAGACCTGAAAGGAAAAAACATTTATCTGGTATCCTTCAGATAATGACATACCCACAATGTCTCACCACGAAATACATCTATCTAAATATGATATTATTATACAAAAACCACCGCAGCGTTAGATATCCCTACAAGACTAAAGAGAAATTTGTTCAATCTCTCATCTCAATGATGTTAAGAATGACAGAGCATATGTCATATATTGTTATATATCATATGAAGTGTTGTCAACATCATTGTCTCTAAGCCCATTGTTGTGTCTTGTGTTGCTCCTGAGACCGGCTTTTAGGCTACATTGTTACTCAGTCCGAATAATTTACCCATTTCTTTGTGTATTCTATATAAACGGATATCAACCCCAAAATACTATAGTTTAAAAGCTATCAATAAACAGAAAATCATTCCACTGAAATTACCGAAATGTTTTTCAAAATCGGTGAGTTTCTTTAAGTTTGTTCCTTTGGTTTACTTGTCTAAAGCTTTGTTCTGCTTTGTTCCTTAACATTTAAATTTCCCGACGTCCATTAATCGCTCACATTTTACAGCCCATTTAAAAATACATGCGGTGATCAATTGTGTATAATCATACAGCTGTTTTTAATGATAAGCTTACAAATCTATACGTAAAAAGTTCTATCGGCTTTCCTTTTCTTCTTGCATAAACTAGAAACGAGCTACCTACTGACAAGGAGGTCGTTCCTAAAACGAAGTTTGTCGAATACATTGACGTCAGCATTGCTTTATTAAACTTGCAACCGTTTGGTTTTCGTTTAAGGACAAATAGAATGACCGCCCTTATAGGCTAATATGGAAATTGCTCAAAATTGCAGTGTAAATTATTCATTCCGATGGAAAATATTATCCCATAGGGAGCAGGTTAGTCCAATAAACACAATAAACCTATCACTTGTTCTCTTTCCCCCTGTGTATCTCTCTCAAACAGTAACGTCTACAAACAGTTTCTTTTAGGTAAAAATGTAGGCTACATCTATATATTTAACTTGAGCATTCGACTTTCATTTCGAATAAACTAGCGGCGCTTCTGGCGATCATATATGCTATATGCTTTTAAAGGTCACTCTGTTCTTTGCCGTAAAGTATATGTAGTGTGTTTTCTCTGTATCACATACGTGTACAGCTTTAAACATATGTTTTCTTTTTAAAGAAAAGTCACAGAGGAAAGTACCTGGGCACGAGAAACCAAACAACGAACCGAGCCTGATCCACTCTCAACTCATGCATGTTCCCTTGCATCGAGACTGCGACAACATGATCGTCGTCATATGTGTATAACGATCCCCCCTATACAAGGGGAAAATATTGCTACACATGATCTTAACTTATGGAACAATCGGCATGATTTGTTGGTATAAGTATATGATGTCACTGCTGCTCCATTAAGTATAGGCCTATGTGATAATTCTATTTAAAGCATGCATATTATCACGTGATGAGGAGAGATGCGTTGTTTAAGCATGATCTAGTTTCATCTGGATATCACTTTAGATCCCATATTACGTCATCCTAATAATATTCTCTGGAACCCTATGTGAAGAGTAGTGGGCTGTAATTTATTGTACGGTGGTTCTGAGACACAAGTGCAGGAGTTGGAAGACTTCAGTGTTGCAAAACAACTCTTTTTACGGTCTCCCGTAACATGTTTGCAATGTGTTAGCAACTATTACAAGGCAAACTACGTAGTTGTTTCATCCATTGGAGCTTTGTTGTTAGTATAAATAATATAAACACAAACATAATTGTATACATAATTTTTGTATATATAATTTTTGCAAGGGCGTAGGAACCGGGGGGGGCTGGGGGGGGGGGGCGCTAGCCCCCCCAGTGAAAAATGTGGAGGGGCGGAAGTATCATTCCGCCCCCCCCCCCCGGTTCGCAAGTCAGAAAACTCCTTTTTCATTTCCAAATGAGAAAAAAATCTCATTTGGAGCACCAAATTGCATCTAAGGCCAGGTGAAAATACAAAATGGAGTGGGTGTTAAAGTGTGCTATATTGCACCAAATTGCATCTGAGGCCACCTGAAAATGCCAAAGATTCCAAAGGGGAGGGGGACACCCCCTCCCCTTAGACCCCTCCCCCAGGCTGGCCATCAGTCTTCAGCCCCCCCACTCAAAAGTACCTTCCTACGCCACTGAATTTTTGTATATAAAAATTTAAATATAAACTTTTAATATACAATTTTTATATCGGATTTAAAAATTAAGAAACTATAGGGTATTAACATTAGAATAACGCTCGGACTGAGCAGCCGACGCCACCAGCAATTAAACATCAGGTAAACATAAATTTGAGTTAGTCTAACGCATTTTAAAGGTGAATATTTCTCAACTCCGGAATAGCGCACTGGAATAAAATAATTGTCTTAGGCTGTGTTTGAGTGTGTATGTGTGTAATGACAGTGGCGTAGGAAGGTACTTTTGTGTGGGGGGGCTGAAGACTGACGGCCGGCCTGGGGGAGGGGTCTAAGGGGAGGGGTGTCCCCCTCCCCTTTGGAATTTTTTGCATTTCCAGGTGGCCTCAGATGCAATTTGGTGCAATATAGCACACTTCAACACCTACTCCATTTTGTAAACTTAATTTTGTATTTTCACCTGGCCTTAGATGCAAGACCTTTATTCGTCATGGTGTGAACCAATCACCATACACTAATAGTGACAATCATTTCACTTTGTTTCAACCTTAGGCCCTTATATATGACACATGACTCTCTTTTGACAAAAGAACAAAATACTAAAGCTCTTTGATTCCTCAAATGTTTTGAGAGACGCGAGTAAATGACCGAGGAATTCATTTTCTTGAATTTGCTGGAAAGGATCTCAATAAAAACCTGTCCTGTTTGGGGAGGGGGAGGGGGTCGCTTCCGGAAGAAATGAAAAACAAAATAAGAAGAGAGGCAGACGTGGTAGAAATATTGCCTGGAAATAAAAGTAAAGGAATTGTAACATTCGTATGAAAGGATTCATTAAAGGTGCCAGTTTGTGATCACTGTTACTTTAATTATTCTCAGGGAAGTTGGAAACAAAATGCAAAAGAATCTAGTGAGATACCATTAACTGTAATGTACAGTGCTTTCTGTTTCCTTTTAAATTTTGCAGTCAATTTTTAAACTGTTAGATTGGGATGCATCGCAGAATGGGTACACGTCATTCATGGGTACACCATTAAAGTTACACATCCATTTATGGTCAACATTGAAAGAGTAAAGGCTAAAGAAGACCCGGTGTTGCTAGTTTGCAACTATGACGTCACATCTGTATATGCTTTTTCGTTCAGCTAAAGTATCAATTTCAATCTCATTATCATATAGGTATATTAAAGGAGCATTGCAACCATAAATCTAATTTAGAGGTGATTATATTGGGAGCCAATGTGGATGTAGAGAGGTTATATGCACAAAACATTTTGACAGTTTTGTACCTCTTTAACATAGCAATTTCAAAGTTCTGCCTACCATCTCCCTGCAGATAGCGAGCCGTGGTTGAATTCGTAGCATAACTCATCGTCCTACTAAATGCCCAAAAGGAGCAGCTGTTTGCTATTTGTGATATTAATATCGCAACTTTATAATTGCTTCAAACCTTGATAAATCATGTTACCCTTCGGTTTCAAAAAACCAATCTTTTATGCGACAGGTGTTGGAAACCATTTAGGACTAGTCTACTCTGCGTAAAATAATTGTGACTGGATTTATAATCGTCGTTATTGTTGAACCTTTTCTGGTTTATATTTACTGGGATGTGACTCATGAATCAAACCAATTGCATTAAGCATTTCAAGTGAAGTTGCAACATGTCATACTGAAGTTGCATTATGTCATATTAAAGTTGCAACATGTCCTATGCAACATGTCAAGTTGAAGTTGCAACATGTCATATTGAAGTTGCAACATGGCATATTGAAGTTGCATCATGTCATATTGAAGTTGCAACATGTTATATGCAACATGTCATATTGAAGTTGCAACATGTTATATGCAACATGTCATATTGAAGTTGCAACGTGTCATATTGAAGTGACATATCATATTGAAGTTGTAACATATCATATATTGAAGTTGCAATCTATTGAAGAAGCAACATGTCATATGCAACATGTCATATTGAAGTTGCAACATGTCATATTGAAGTTGCAACATGTCATATTGAAGTGACATGTGATATTGAAGTTGCAACATGTGATATTGAAGTTGCAATATGTCATGTTGAAGTTGTTTGAAAAGAAAACTTTACTTGCAACAAAATCATTGTTTTAACATACCACACCGATGATAACTATTATCTTATCGCTAGAGGAAACAGAAACAACACATGGATGTGTGGTTATTAAGTATTTGTATGCTTGTACCTCAAATGAGTACAATGTCCGGAGTACGAGTGACATCAGTGAGTCCGTGCGCCAGAAGGTCACTATAGTACAAGCACAAAATCATTAGTACGTTCAGTGGTGATACGGGTAGTAGGTATTATGGGAAACAGTCATTAAACTACAACTCACCAAATTACAATTTAGACTGCCTCTTGACTATTCACAACAGTTCTTCCGAAGCGTCCGACACGAAATGTATTAATGACATAAACAATATCACTAATGAAACAAATAATCAATAATCCAGTAAAGAGTAGGTCAGAGGTTGTTCCATAACAACTCCCTGGTCTAGGTTCCAAGGAAAAGCGCGTATTTCCAGTAGGATACGTATAATAAGACGAAATGATGATAATTAACCTTTGTATTTCGCGAAGCCACGTGAAAAGTGGTCATGGATTCCCTTTCTCCGAAATCTTAAAACAAAGGCCCGGTCATTCATGACTCAGAGAGGGGGTACACCGGACGAACTACGAATAGTGAGGGCGTCAGTACAGTGTGCGCACAAGTCGAGTAAGGTGATATTTGTCTCTGCGAAGTTACGATATACCAGGGCGAGTACACAAGAACCCTCGAGTTCGGATACGATTACGAGTAAAGGCAGATGTACTCCAGTACGGATGCTACTAGACAATATATAGGCCTGTCTGTAACCTATAAAGTATGCCTCATGTATCGAAGGCAAATTTGTATTTGTCATAAAGCTCCTTTTCATAATCTTTGAATAGCCAAATAAATTTGTAAATATCCACTTGAAGTTTAGTTGGAAAGATATATAGATAATGCAGTTTAATGGTTATGTAAGAATGTTCACGTGGTTATTTAAGAATATAAACAGCTTAGATAGTTAAGAGTACAAGGTCAATATTTAAAGAAGTTTTAATGTAATTAATTCAGAAAAGAAAGAGTTCCTCGTCTTTTCAGAGCTCCCGTAAACTTCGAGTACGTTCATTCCCTTTATATATACAACAGCCACAAACTGTATGATAGCGAAAATGAGCATGTACCAAATTTTTAGATATTCATTTACACAGGGGATTTGAAATATAAACCTGTTCCTTGTCGCTTCAGTGAAAGCCAGAAAAATCATTTTGTGATGAGTCTCCTAGGCAAAACCAACATAGGACTTTATATTTAATCTTTTCAGAGAGAAATGGATAAAAGCATGTGAACACAATTTGATACTAAGTTACGAAAGGGCTGCGCGGGAGTGAGAAGGGACACTCCATGGGGGGGGGGGGGAGATGAAATAGCATGCATTACCACTCGCAAATATCGTTTGGAAGTTTTCTAGTTTATGAAGGATGTATGCAAGTGAAAGAAATCAGTATTTATTGTGAATGAAAATGCATTTAAAAATCATTTGCTTATACTATTTATGGCTATCTGAGATGTACAAAAAGATGAGAGTAACTGGACACTACGTATGTGGATGATAAAGTCTTAAAGGGGTTAGCCTATTTAATGTCCTAATGTAACTCGCACTAAGTTATATACGTACCTGTATTGACACATGCCATAGTAGAGGTGTTCATCCAATTGGGGCAGCACTTTTAGATAGTATGTTGTTGGCCTTTCAAGCCATTATTATTGTCAGAAATAGGGATCACACCTGCACGTTTCTCTGGAAATCTCAGAGCCTTGCAGGGGATCCAAGGTTGCGTAGTCCCAGAAAGATCAAGCGTTTTCAGATATTTTATGTTCTCTCGTAGCGAGTATAAAGAACAAAGTCAATGAGAAAGAGAGAGAAATTCAATTTCTATGGATTTTTTTTGGAAGGCCCTGCTGGTGGTCCGGAAGTGGTTGGATTTTGAAATACTTCTTGTTCTCTCGTAGCGACTTGAATGCACAAAAGACCATTCAGAAGGGGCAATCTAATTTCCGTGGAAGGTGTTCCAACCCCGGATGTTGCAGTGCTTTCAGACAGTGTGTTTCTTATTTAATTTAACAACAGGAATACATTCTAGAAATTCCAATTTCATTGAAATGTATATGGAGGTCCAGGGGCGGAGGTCCCGGAAGACATAGCATTTTGTAAGCCTAGTATGACCCAAACAAAGTTAATTTAGACGTAAGGTTAAATATTTCAGTTGGTTTTACACAGCCGACTTGGGGGGAGGGGGCGGGCGGGTAAGGGCATCAACCCCTTGGCGCCGCCACTCCCCACCCCAGGTAGAGTGCTCTCTGCCTCCCTCATATCCGTTAAACTATTATGACGGTCGGACATCCGGGGTTTTACCGTGAACTGAGGTCAAGTCGAAGCGACTGGATGGAGTGAAAATAAGTATAGTAAGCCTATACCTGTTGTGCAAACAAATGGACGTTAACTATATGCCTAAATATTGAGACTGAAAGAGATTTTCTAATTATAAAGGTAGACTACCTATATTCAGAAGGCATAACAAAAATGGTGCTTTATGCAAAGAAAAGTTGGGAACATTTCATGACGGGTGTGTGAACTAGTCATTGCAGCGTTAACTTTACGCTGAGTCAAGTTTTGTGTGGCTTTTCTTTTGCTCGTAGATCTAGGCCTATAATAAATATAAAAAAAACACACACCCAAATTCTGCATACAGAAAGAAGGAAAGTCACGATCTTCGCAAAATCTTGTTGAACTATTTCGTGCCGTAAAAACACGTGCGATTCACTCCACTCAACATGCGTTTACATGCCTACCACGTGGGAAGTGACGTGTTGTGCGACCGACAGACTATACAGCGTGTACACTTTACCTTCCCTCAATATTATCAATTCGGGGAACCGTCTCAGAGATATAATCGCCATGGCAACAGGAAAGCCTTCTTATTACATAAGGCTAATAATAAAAGGCTAACCTATACCGACCCATTCCAGTAGCGGCCTATATTCAGGTGAACCGTTATTTTCAAAACTCGCAAATTTGATCATGTAGATTACAGAAGGTCACTAAATGCCGTGGTATCATAATCTCTCAGATATGAAAAAGCTGAAAAGAAAATATGTAGCAACCAATCGATTGATAAGTTATGTACACTATTTTGATATAACAAACTTTGGGATGTAGTGGAGACAAATACACATTGGTTCAGTTCCAAACGTTTTCGGAGTTGTAAAATATTAAAATTTAATATAAATCTTACTCCAAAGATTGCACTGAGCAAGAATTTGTGACTATGCAACAAAAATACCGGTATTAATTATTCTTCTTATTTTTAGTTACTTATTATGTAACCTTGAAAGATAATTCAATTGTTATAGAAGGATATTTTATGTAGATAAGATAATAACCACGATTAACTTCATCAATAACTTCATTGATTTCAGTTGTGGAAGATTCGAAAAGTGCAGTAGTGAAAAGCGAGAGAGAGAGGGTGAGAACTTGAAGAAAGGATAAACTATGCTGCCCTCGGGACAATGATGCACACATGGATCAAGTATATAGCATCCTTCGAAAATTAATTCAATTGCTATAGGTCCCCAAGGTCAAAAGGTCTATGTGAACCATTTCAGGCAAGACATGTAACTTTCGAGTAGTACGTATTAGGTGGTAGCAATTATATATAGTTTCCTTACTCAATGCGGAGGGGGTTCCAGGAAGAGGAGGGGGGGGGGAGGAGTTTCCGTCTACCATGCCAACAATGGCAAATTGGATAATAGATATGTGGTCAAGAATGATTTTGGTATTGTTATGGGAGGTCAGACTAATAGTCTCTGAATGTCTTGAATCGCTTGGAAGTAGAGAGGTTATAGCCATTACCATACTACCAACTATGGTTTTTGTAATCATTTTCCCCCTATCACAACTGGGGTTAAGAACAAGTTTATGTTTGCCACTTGCGGTTCATTCATATATATTCTATATATTTGCTTGAATCATTCAAATTGTCTCAATGTAATAAGAATGGTCACATCCTCATGAATTTGAAGCTTTTGAAAAAAGTTTAAAAAAATAGTTACAGCGCGCAAAATCATGAATATATATGACAGTGTTTTTCTACGATAAATCGAGAGACAGGTACCATTTAGTCTACCAAAAGTGTGTGCGCGCGTGTTGGTGTGCGACCGCGCGCGCGTGTGTAGGTTTGATAGGCAGTGGGGCATCCCTTATGTATATATTAGAATAACACGGTACATAGTATAATAACTCTGCCATTTATAGACAACACTTTACAATCTGTCATATCGGCCAAGGTCTGTCTATATCGTTTACGGTACGTCATGTGTGACATTTTCTGCTAACGACCATCCTGGGATATAAACTCGGTTGTTATTTTAGCCAAAAGTGGCAAAATATCCGTCTGCTGGCTTTCCACCAAATTTCGTCCCGGATGATATTTCAGGAAAGCAAAGACTCCGCTTCAAACTGGGGCGAACGAAAGGTAAAACAGATATGTCTTACGGAAGTCATGGAGATGAAACAGAAATATAGGCCTACCCGACAGCCACTCAAAGTTTAGAGAACCGACTCCGACATTACAAAGTGGTGGCATTTGGATAATGACTCCTCAGTTACTCGACTGTAGGGGTTTGATTCAAGTTGTATACATTTTAAAAGACTCGACTCGGCTTAGAAGCCCCAAAATATAACCTTGAAACTCAACCTGACCAGTTTTCATAGCACCCGATCGGTTAGGTTCTAGTCAGTGTCTCTCAGTGTAAAATAGAGTTGATTTGACTCGTGTTTGGTAGATGCCTCCTACAAACTTGACCGGCATCGTGACTTCTAAGTACTCGACTTCTGTCGTTCCCACTCAACTTCAGTCGAAAAGTGTGTTTTACGTAGTCTGCTTGTCTCGAAAAAATGGCGTTTAATCTACTTAAAATCGACTCCAGTGTCTTTGTCGAAAATCGAATCATGCCGATATTGCTGCGCTCTTACCAGCAATACATGCTCGAATCGCTTTGAGTTGGGAATAATAAGAGATGGATAATCAATGACCGAACAAAAGTTTGATGATGTAATTTATCCATATGTATCTTAGAAAAAAATAATTGAGTGTTGGCTAAACTAATGAAAACAAAGATCAAAATTTACTTATTAGAACTACGAAAACATATAAGTGCCTTTAGAAAAAATAATTTTATAGTTCGTTGCAGCGAATAAACAATTTGTAAATGAACGAATTACTAATATTTTTCGATTAGCACTAATGGGGTTTTCGTAGATAACCTATTGGAAGGGTTAATATATACCAATATCATAATAAATCAGACACTGTAAAGAACGTTGTGATATATTTATAGGACGAAACAGATAACTAATACTCCTTTGAAAAATAGTTTAATGTATTTTCTCCATAACTATTAGTTTCAAACGTTTCATGCAAAGTAAACGTATGGTTGGACAACAGAAACTATAAGTTGACAAAGTTTAGCTTTTTTTCAACTTGCAACACCATCAACGTCATTACAAGTTTACGATGGTAAGCTGTTAGCTGATATCACAATATGTTACGAAACAAGATGTCCTTTGGAAGCTAAGCTTGAAACCTATGGAACGCCAAAAAAAAAACAGACAATTATGTAGTCCCTTCGTTTTTTCTTCTTTCTAATTACTAATAGGCCCACCTATGTGTGGTTGCTGAGATGGAATTCCGTACCAATGAAGGAGACTAGGTAAGTAAATTATAACATGGGCAGTCCGGAGGGTCTGTAAACAATGCTTTTGAAAATATTGCAGTAGAAAAGTAAGTGTCCCGAGCCTGCCCGAACTTTTTTAACAACTTTTCCGAATTTTGAAAGCTTGGGATAATAAAAAGGCTGGCAATCATTTTTATCTCACGACGATTTCATTATGTGTCGGCATATTCTTACATAATGTTAAGTACATATTGCATTGACTGTATATATGTAAAAATTGTAAGATTGATCGAATACACGAGAAGGTAAAAAAAATGGGCAAGAATCTGGAACGATTCCGGCTAGAAACGGGAACGATTCTGGCTAGAAACGGTAACGATTCGGGGAGAATCGGGAATGATTCGGGCAAGAATCGAAGGAAATTCGAGCGAGCAAACATGTGTTAAACCCTTCGCATTTTTGTTTTAAGTTTAAATTGAATTTCATATTTGTCCCGCGGCTGCCTGAACATTTCAACACCTTTTGCCCGAGTTTTGAGTCCCCCCTGGGAAGTCTGGGTGGGATTTGTTCTTCACGAAGATATATGTCAACTGAGCTCAATATGATTGCCAGGTTTGTATCTCATTGAAACTGCATTTTAATACACAAACCAATATTTAAATATATAGCATGCAGCCTATATAACCAGCGTATTTGCGCTTCTCTGTCCAGTGTATGCATTATCATTATTAAAATGCGTCGAACACTCAGAGAACTGTAAGTCATGTCATTGAACGGACGTGGGAAGAAGTGGACCAACTACATTAAGGCAATGTTAAAAACAGTATTACGCCACTAGTACACACGTACTTGAGTTGACGTCCTACATATGACGTACGCTATAGCTATCCTGAGAGTTGCAACAGTTTGAAGTGACGTCATTCTTTATTGCGTCTATACAACCAACGTTATAATAAACTTTAAAATGGGTTAATTCATGTATAATTACAATCATGGATGCTACTATCATCCCACCCAAGATTTTTCAGCAAACTTACTATGGCCATTATCAGGTCAAGCTATGAATATTTGTTTTCTTACAATAAAAAAATAAATCGCGGTAATAAATAATGAAATTCATTCATTTTCAGTTTATGTCCTCTATCTTTTATGAGGTGCAATAGACTGTATGATATAAATAGAACAGAGAAGAAACTAAAAACCGACAGAGACAAGCTATAACTATAACTGTAAATCATGTGTAGGAAATTAATTTATGTATCCAGCCATATCCAGTGACGTGGGAAGCATGGGGAAACGTCTACCTCAAATCCTGCTGATTTGAAGCTGATAGAAGTTCTGGAAATGATGGAAACGGCAGAGCTTTATGTGGCTTCGCTCCCAGGTTGGCCTTAAGCAGGGGCCCTATAGTGGCGGCGCATGGACCCACTCCTCTAGCGCCAGGCCGCCTAACTTCCTTGTGGCGAACGAGCTCTAAAAGTGCGGTGCAGATCAACCCGGATGGGGCTTGGGGATCTGCAAGTTCGAAAACAAGACCAAGTATTAACCGATTGTGAGAAATATGAAAAGAAAATTGCCTGGCACTGCTTAAATTGTCTGTTTGGGAATAACATGTCAATAAAACATTTAATCGAACAGTTCTAGTGACCCTCCAATTTAATTAAGTTAAGAGAGGAAAACTGTTAACTGTTTATCTACTTCAAAAAGTCTGAACAACTGATTATTTACTACAAATGGCTGTGTAGGTAAACATATAAAACCTAAAGGGCCTGACGTAGCTATCCTTTCAGAATCGAAACGATGGACCTCGATTATCCTATTTACTGTATGGTTAGTTAGCTTGCTATGCAGTGACATGGAATCGATCGGCCATAGAGGAGGTAAATGAAATGGGTGCGTTTCGTGGTTGCCATGGCTACGTTGCTGCAGTATGCAGGTCGTATACGCATGCAGGTCACGGAAAGGTTCGCATGACGGGATGTTCTGAAATTTGAAAATTTAGCTGACGCCGTAGAAGCCGGCAAAGATTCTTGTATGGTGTAGTTTATGAATTATACAATGATGCCAGTTGCTAAGCCTCTCTTGGAGAGGAATGTCCGTTTAATCTAAGAGCATTTTCCAGCTTACATTCAATATCAGTAAGGCATGCCTGATTTTGTGTGAAGTCCCGAAGCTGACATTAAGCCGAGACTAGGCCTTATACCCTTGGTACATGGCTAAGTAATTAGAAACCTGTTGGTAGGCCTAGGGCATACGACCAGTATTGGTACCGGTTTGGCTACAAATTTAGGTTTCGTAGAACTTTACAGGCGTTACCAACTTGAATTTGTATAGAACCTAGGCTAGGCTAGGAGTGTTAGCATTCTGATCCTATAATCTGTACTCATAACTCCCATAGCTGCCAACTTTTCCTGATGCAAATGCTGGTCATCATAAGCTATGTAATTTGAAAAATGGAGAAGGGAATAAGGGAGTGTTTTTGAAAAGAAAAAAAAACAGATTTTTTAGATCCCCTACATGCAGAAAGGTGACATTTGCACTTGTCATAAATTGCTGTTAAAATGTATATATTTTAATGATAGCTCTTCATAAAGTAACATGTATGTTGTGTGTGAACTTTGTAATATGCCTTTTAAGTTTGTGACCTACTGACCTGCAACTTGGCCAGATACATAATTTTGACTTAGTATGTGGGGTTTGGCAGGTTTGCGGCATCAACTGTGCAATTTGAATTGCAAGCCAAACTGTTAAGAAAATCTACAGAAATATTTTGATACACTCAACTGTGACAGCAGCTAGGGACCATATCTTCAATGGAATATTTATAAGCTTTTTCATGAAAATTTTGTACAGATTACAATGTCCTTGTTTTCTCTCATACTGTAGGTTATCTTTCACTGGCAAATTCTAATAAGAGAAAAGCATAACAAGGATCTACTTATTACAGTATAGAGAGAGTAAGAAACTTTGACAGTGTTCCTTCCCTGGTCAGAGCAAGACTCAGTGATGTCCTTAAAAGTTAGAGAGCCAAGGGTACCTGGTTCTAAAACTACTGATGGCGTATGGGTATGTTCTATTTCTTCTGTACTTCTGTCTCCTACTGGAGTGACAAGGCAGCCTGGACGTTACTCCCACCCTGTTATTTAAATAATTCTTGTCATTCTGTTGTTAACTTTGCAAACCTATTGATTGAATCTGTTTATGAGTCTGTAGTACACAAGGCCCATTCTATCTTTTCTTCAGATTCCATCTTTTGCCCTCTGCTTACTAGTGAATGGTGTTATTAGTTTGCACAGGATCAATTTTCCATACACACTGTACCTCCTATGCCAGCTTTAATTAAAAAAATATATATATATATGATGATGATGGCTTACCGCATTCCTTTATGAAGGAAATCATTTATTTTCCCCATTCTTAAATGTTTAGTTTCAATAACTTTGTGATAGAAAAGATCTATTCCATCACTTTAAGTGTCAATATGAAAAACAATTGTTCTACAGGTATCTACAGTGTGTACATTTGTTCCATTTCATCTGATTTCTTTCCATTTCTGGGATGGTAGCTTCACCCAATTTGCATGCAGTTATTGTTAATCAAGTTTCCCACAAACTCTATAAAATGTAGCTCATTAAACACAAGCAATATATATCTGATTATACAAAACCAATTAGAGAAAGTAGCTCATAAACATTTGTTTTTTCTAAATTGTATATTCCATTGCTTAAATCAGATTTATTTTAATAAGCCAAAGTTTATTTTCTCCTGGATCTGTAACGTCTTTTTACTTGTAAAACTTACAAGGTTCTTCAGGTACTGACTGATAGGTTAGCTACCTGTCTTATTTCAAATAGAGATATTTACTGGTGCTGGGGATAATTACTTCTTGGTTAAAAGCTACAAATTAATGTGTAAATTAATCACAAAATATTGGATTACAAAGGGCACCCCCCCCCCAAAAAAATTAATGACACTCAGGATTTTTTTCATGGACTGAGTATTAACTGTATACATTTTAGATTCTCAAATGAGTATTCATTCCCTCAACAGAGCGTTAACAATATTAAATTGGCTTTTATTATTTTCAGTTCCAAACGAGGGGATGGAAGGATGTACCTTTAGAGAGGGAGACTGCTACAACAACTGGAGCTATGTTGAGCAAAGATACAAAGACAGCAAATCAACCAACACCACCTCCACCTGAGTTCAACAAATTATCGCAGGTACAGTATGCAGGAAGAAATTATCCACTATGGCATCGCAAAATGCAACAAAAAATGGGCATATTGCTATACAATATGGGCATATTGCTATACAATATTGGCAAATTGCTATACAATATGGGCAAAGTGCTATACAATATGGGCAAATTGCTATACAATATGGACAAATTGGCTATACTATATGGGCAAAATGCTATGCAAAATGGGGCAAATTGCTTTACAATAAGAGCAAATTGCTTTACAATATTAGCAAATTGCTGTACAATATGGGCAAATTTCTATACAAGTGCAAACAATTGGGAACCATAGTACTTTTTAAAGAGAATGTTCAGAGCCTTAAAAACTGCTACACAAAATTTGAGTGCTAATTTATTCCATGGTGTAGATACTCCAGATAGTTTTATTGTGAGATAATAAATGTTAAGTGCAGACTGCAACTGCAGAATAATGAAGATGGCTTCTTTTTTTTTTTAATTTGGTTGTGCATTAAATTGTAAGGCTTGGAAATGTTTTGGTACTCATAATTTCATATTTTCGATGCTAAAACTTTTATCACTACAAGATTTTATTTTTATTCTGATGATAGTGTCCATCAGTTGTTGACATGTCACAAAAATGTTTTAATTGAATCTGTCATAAACAGAACACACAGGGCATTGATTAGATTCAAATAGGTCACAATAGACTTTACCAGATATTTCCATTTCTTACAGGACTCCTATTCTGATGCCAATACATTCTCCATGCACGACAACAGAAATTCCTTCCAGGATCATGGAGTTTATTTTGGACATGTAAGTCAAATAATGGAAACTATATTTTGTAGATAAGCTTTGAAAACAAAATGGTATTCACACAACTGCATACTATTCCTTTCCATTACACCAATACACGCAATACTCCCTCCTCCTAACTGGATACCTCTCAATCCAACTAGGAGATCTTTGTGGAATTTACAGAACTATTTCACAGCTCTTGGAAGGCTAGCTACAAATAGTTGAGTCCAATGTGTGGAAAAAACTCAAATGTAATGTGTTACTTTCCCCCAAATTTGCAGAACTTTGAAGTTTTATGCACATAATTTCATAATTCCTGATGTGATTCTGATTGTACTAAAGTAAAACGTTATGATTCCTTTTACCTTTATATTGCTCCTTTCATGATGTTCTAGATATTGTTCCTTTCATGATGTTCTAGATATCGTCCTTTCATGATGTTCTAGTATGGTCTCACCCGCTCATAAGCTTACATATGAAACATTAAATTCATAGTGTACAGTCAAAACCCTCCATTTAGCCTTGGGATTGTAATTTCATCACATTGTACGTACCATGGCATGGCATATTTTGTGTACAATCTGTGGACTATTATTGCTACTTATGAAAAGATCATTCTGACAAAGTGAACAAAATCTTGACAGGTACTAGTTTCATGAGAATTTCAAGGTAGGCTAGAAAGCTCACTGGTGTTGTGTAGGCCTATTGCAGTTTAAAATGGACTCATTATAATATTTTAATATTGCTATGGTGATGTTTATTTTGCTAATATTAATCAATCCTTGAACCACAAGAGCAAATCCACGGAAATATTCACTTCGTTTACATTTATTTCAGGGTCTAGGAAAGAAACTATACCAAGGACGTGAACGGCAGCACAGTTCCAATGATACCATCACATGGAACTCCCCGGAGAGGCATTACTCAACCAGTACGGCAAGCACATACACAGGGGAACCATGCAAAGAACCACCAAAGATGAGAAGGTACCCTCGAGAACACCAGGAAGGAGCAGAAGGACCAAGCAAGCCCTCCACGACCACAACAGAATGGTTCCAACCACCAGACGTGCCCTTCAGGACAGACACCCAGGTCCTGGTGTCCAGCCAAGAACCTCATTTAAAAGCAAATCCTTGGAAATACTCTCAAAAGCCTGCCTTCTGATAACCAAAAGATAATTCCGAAAGACAGTTTATTACCATGACCATGACGATTCACAATTTGCTACTGTACAGTGTACCATATATTAGGGCATTGCCTTAGGGTAGACAACACAAAAATTGTGTGTTGATGTGAAATAAAATTCATGTGACTTCAAAGTGATGCTTACGTATATAGTTCAGTATTTCTCATGCACTTCCATCATCCTTTCGAAAGTACAACGAACACACCTACAGTCTGGCTAACATCTCGCCGGCCAATTTTTTCTTCTTCAAAGTAGTGAATCATTGAACATCTTCCTCTAGGAACTGATACACTGAGTGACAGTACATGAAGAAAAAAACAGTAAACAAAATTATGACTTAAAATCTATTGTGAGTATAATGACCATTGCTAGAATTTCTAGTCTTTACTAATTCTGTTCCTTTAAATGTTATTTCACTTGAGAAAAGGAGTTTTTCCTTTTCTTTCTAAAAGCCAAAGTAAATGTGACCCATTCTCTTTCTGGATCATAGCCATTTTCTCATAAAATTTTGAGAAATAATTTTCATTTACAGTTGTGTGACTTGACAACGGAGAGATTAGCACTTGTACATTGCCTACAATGTTGTTTCTATAATATTGTGATTTTCTGTTAATTTCTGTTTAATTATAGTTTCAAAAAAAAAAGTGTTGTTCTGTCTCAAACTAATAAAGAGACTTCAGGCTTGACTTATACTGTCTTCCCTTCCATATCTTATCTCATTGAAATCTTCCATCAGCAATTTTTCCACTACTCTCTCTAAGTTGCTATTTCCCCCTATCTGCTTACAACTGCTGTCACATGGAGCCTCAATACCTAACGCTGCTTTTTGTATTAAAATATCATCAGTTTTAGTTATAAGGAAAATTTGATTTTCTGTTTTCTTTATGAGTTAACAAAGTGTCGATAGGGCAAGATATTAGGATTGCTTAGTCGATCCTAGAACCATTACAGTTGCTTTCATTACTTGTCAATGTATAAGTAATGGAAATTAATTCCCATCGAGTAAACACGTAACTTGCAAATCAAATTTCAGAGGAAAGGAATGCTGCATGCCGGGACAGTCGTATTATTAAGGTGTACACTAGTCTTGTATCGTCTACCGAGTTCTTTTAAGCTGTCGTTCATGTTTGTTCTCCGCAGAACCACAGCTCATAATCAAGGAAACACGAATAGTCATGTTGAAAGGAGTATTTTCCACCCACCCTTATTAAATGGTCTAGTTTGTGAAGCATATATGCGTAGGAAGTGTGTTCTTTGCAAATGAAGTTTCCGTATCATATACCGTAACAATATTAAAGCCTAACTTTAATAATAAGATGGCATTTGAACCAAGTTCGATGTCTGAAATCAGTTTATCCTAAAAGGTTTACTAAAGTAATAAGCATTGCTGCAAATCTGAGCATTTCACAAATTGCTCAAAACATTTCATATGGCCTTCCTGAATGTTATTCACAAGATGTTTGTAGCAATTTTCAGTGACCACAGATGCCCAGATGGTGGTGTTAAGATTGTGGAAGGGGGGGGGGGGGTGTATCGTCTATCTTAGCAACTGATTCCTTAATCTATCTGGATGTATCGGGCGTAGGAAATGTATATTACATTATTGCCTGAACATCAAACAAAGCCTTCCAGTTACATATGGGTCTTAATTGTTTGGAATCTGAATGTCCTCTTTCAGTTTAAGGAAGTAATTCCAATATTCCAATTGAAATTAAATTCCAATGCCAGGATTATAAGTAAGGATTAAAGTATGCACGAGTGTTCAACAACAAAGGGACAAAGAAAGACAATCCAACCACTTGTTGGAGAAATGTCATCATGCCCTGAATTGATAGGAAGATTTACATTATTAATGCAGTTAGGGTGTCCGACATAACAGGGACAAAAATAAATATTTCTCCCTTCAATCTTGAAAATTATTTTCACTTTCCTTGAGAGAAACAACTATTTTTCCTTTATTTTATTTCTACCATTCTCTTTGTTTCGGGGGGAGGGACAGACAAATTTAATTAGGGAATGAAATTATCATAACCATATTACCTTCAGCCAGTTTTTTCTGACTTCCATAAAAACAAACAAATTGTTGCAGTAACATAATCATAACATAAATACACCCCGGGGTAGTAATTAAGTCTTGCAATTTAATTCCATCGAAGAAGATTCTTTTCTTTAAGTGTGAGGTGTTCATAATATATTATTTTTGTATTTGAATAATAAACCAATATAATTTGGTCATCACCCTATTTCATTTAGTCACTTTTGTCTTGTGTTTTTTTAATAGCATGATGAAAATCAGAAAAAAATGAGAGATTTTGTGCTTAATAGGAAAAACAAGAAAATTTTGTTTTTCTGTTTTTCAAGTTATGTTGATTAGTCACTTTGTTTTGTTTCATTTTATTGTTTTTTCGATGAAAATCAGAAAAGTTGAGAATTTTTGTGCTTGAAAGGAAAACTCATAAGAGTAGTTAACGTGACTTAAACACTCTGTGGCACAAAAATTTCTAGATAATTTTTTTTTTTTGGTGCAACTTTTGGCAGTATTTAAATATCTTTCTGCAACTATTCTTCCTGAAAGGATATTCAGTGAATGAAGTTGCTTACCTAACAAAAACAGCTGAAACTTTTCGGAATGATGATATCATAACCATATCCCCATAGCCACAGGCGTAGGAGCCCAATTTGATTGGGGGGGGGGGGGGGGCTGTAACGACTTGCCCGAAAAATATAACCAACCTTTTTTTGTGCACTCCACGCGCGCTCAACATCTTAATATACGAATCATATAGGCATGAATCGGTTATTACATCGCATGTCAATTACATACAATCATTTGCTGTTTATTACCATTTTTGGGGAAGTTGTTACAATAAAAATGATAATAATAACTTTAACCATTGAAAAACACATTGCAATTTATTTTTCATTCAGTTGGTGCCCGAAAAATTCTCAGCAAATTGCCCGAATTTTCAAAAAAGCATTTGATTGGAGGCGGCCTGCAGCCCCCCCCCCCCAGCCATCCCGCCTCCTACGGCTATGCCCATAGCATTTTGTTTTGCAAAGATATGGATGGTTTAAATTTGATTACATGATGTTAATGCATCTGGCAAGAAGATCGTGAATGACGGCATCACGGCAATCCATGCTGAAATTGCATTTCTTTATAGGAACTATTTAACTCCCTACTTTAACAGTGAAAAATAATATCTATTTCTACAACAACAAAAATTGCATTTGGATGGAATTTTAGCTACAGAGAACTTTGGAAACTAAACCAAGCAAACATTCCAAACGTATTACATTTCGAGGACAAATCGACAAAAAGATGATAATAATAATGCAAAATCTACAATGACGACATCGCAGACCACCTACTGTGATCAACTCTGGAAGAATTGAGGGTTTAGCCAGTCAAAATCGGGGGGGGGGGGGGGAGGTGACCATTCTGGGGCAATTCCCCAAAAATTTCGGTTATACCCCTCCCTATTTTGGACCCTTTGGTGGAAATGCGGCCCCCTGAAACAAAAATTCTGCCTGGTCAAAATAGGTTACATCTAGTCAACGATCTTGAGTTAGGACAAGATTTCTTGGGATTTGAGTTTCAAATAAGAGGATAATATAAGTTGATGATATTTAAGTGGATAATGTTTCACTCTGAATGAGTGTTATATTGTCTGTAAGTGGAATATCCCTTTATGTTCCTCTTTATTCTTGATGAAAACGTGATAAGTCACACATTTTGCTGTCATGGATGCATGGCAAAGTATAATCACTAATGACATTTACAAGACTATGTCAACAGGGTGGGGGAGGGGGATGTAGGTAATTTGTTTGTGTTTGAGTTTGCAACAAGTGACCTTTCTGTAACGATGTTTATCTCAGGAACCTTAATATGCAACTCGAGGAAAAAATGCAGCTAGAGGAATTCTTTTTGATTATATCTTTCTGATTCAATTAAGACAATTCTCTGACCAACTCAAGTATATGTTGTTAAAATTACATGCCCTAGTTAGTGTAAACTGTGACAGAATTGGTTATGCAAGTACGCGGGGAAAAATACACAGTAAAAACACAGTAGTGAAGCTCAATGCTCACTAGCTTTGCTTATGTGAGAAAGCTAACAAGAAAAGGAGTTGACAGCTGCTTCTATTTTAATGGTGTTAATATAAAGTTAGTCATTTTTGTAACATCAGTCGGTCTGTTTGCATAATCTTCTGGTAAACTGTACAGCTGGAACAATGTTGCCACCACCCATTGAACTTGTTCTTGCAACTGGTAATTTCATCTGCACGAAAAACACGATATGGATCTCAGAGTTTTGTAGGGGGCCTGGCAGATATTTGGGAGACCTAGGTCACAGGGGCACTGGTTGGCACATGACTAAATGCCTGTTTGATGGTCTAAACATATGTATGTCAATGGTCAAACTGGCCTAAATTGTGCGAAAGGTTTATCGCGCATTCCTCTTACACTGTAAGTCCGATCATGTTCCAACTTGGTGTGTAGACACCTGACCATGACAATTTGTGCCTGCATGATTGGTGACATCATAGTTCAAAGGTCAATACCACAAAAACTGTTTTATTGCCATTTATACCTGCTCGTCTGTATGGAAAGTCTTTTATAATCCAACACAGTATCTAATTGCATGTAAAAAAGATAAGAACATTACAAATAAATCTGAAAGCAAATACATTTGTTAACCCCTCAGTTGAATTTATCGAGGGTAGCCCCCTTCAGATCCCACTATCAATTCTTGGAAGGAATCATCCAGTGTCACACTTAAACTAGTTAACACGTCCTTGAAGAAACCAGAACAGGAAGGAAGAGAATGACATCACTAAATGGCAATATGCATGCCACTTGAAGATGTCCGAAAACACACTAGCAAACAATATGTATGGTACATTAGGAGGGAAATCCTTAAAGGGCAAAGAAATTACTGTAAAAGTGCCAGAAATTTGTATTAGTATCAGAAGAGCTTTCACATACACATGTATTGAAGGGGGGGGGGGGGCTGGATTTAGCAATGAGGCCACATGGGAACCAGGCCATCACAATTGGAGGGCGCAAACTATAAAAATAAAGGAAACGTTGAACTATTGGAAATATTTCACATTCAAGTATCTTTAAGTGATGTCTCCAGTGTTGATGTCGATTACAGATATTGTACAGGTTCAGTAAACCTCTGGATTCAGGATAATTACTTGGCAGCATGGAGAGACTTTTATGAAATGCATCCAGTCCAAGTCTTCATATTATAAAAAATAAATGTCTGCATGATGAATCTGGATCAGTAACTAAATTATAGGGATATGTCTTGATTTGATCAATTGCATAATACTTATATTTGATAAGTAATTGGTCGATTTTTTGTGAAATTATCATAAACCAAAGATCATGAGAAAAAAATATCCAAGGTATTCTGCTGGCTGAAAATTATTGTTTAATTTCAAGAGTTTTCGCTAAAAATCTTCTGCATAAGTTCTAGGACAAAACTACATCCTTTGTTGCATTTTGTTTGGCAAATATATGAATTTGTCAAGAATGATGATATTTTGTGAATTCCATTCTGGCAACAACAGAGCCAAAGATGTTGTCATGACAACTGAGCTGTCGAATGCATTTGTTTTTTATGTACAATATTTAAACGATTCATCTACAGAGGAAAATATTTCTACAACAAAAAGAAATTGTGCACTAAGTGATGAAATTCTACAACTATGTAAACATTCCAAACATATTAAAAATATAAAATCATTAAGAGGACTACCACAGGAAAGTAAAGTTTTTGAAGAACACCAGCCCTCAGATGACATCATATTACCATCTACTGTCATCTACTTTCTTGTGTAAGGGAGGGTTTAGCCAATCAAAATAGCTTTACATTCAATCAACCATATCTCCAGGTTTTTGACTAAGAGTTTGGAATATTTTTCTCTTTAAGGTATCATCAAAATGTGTTTCATCGTCACCAAAAGATTCCTTGAATATATCAATGGTATGGTTAATCATTTCTTTAAGTAAAAGGTTACATATGATATTACCAGTACATCTGTATGTTAATAGTAGTGTTAAATTCATCTCTCCATAATGTGTGTCACATTTTTGGCTATCAATATGTAAAAGGTCATTTGGCAGTTCTGAGAGGAAAATATACTTTCAATTTTTCGTTGGAAATACTTGAGTTGTTGGCTTATAGACTTTGTATGTCATACATCGCCCGTCAGAATTTTAACTCATGTTTTATTCAAACGGAAATGTTTTTTGTCGAAAAATCTTTAACCTGGCACACCTGTGAAAGTATCAATCGGGCCTCTAGCTGAGGTATGAGCAGATCTCATTCCAAACAGGATGATGTACCAAGACCATGAGAGCGTAACATTCATGCGAGCCTCCATGGGTCAGAAAACACGGATGAGTTCAATGGTTTCAAGTTTCACTCAGATACGCATGAGATATTGATAAAAAAAATTGTCCTGCGTTACTCTGACATTGATCATCGGAGGAAATTAAAATGCCAAAATACAGAGAAAATTTCCTGGAAATGCAATATATAGTTTAATTTTCACTGCAGTATACAGCTATCAGTATATAGCTATATATATAGCTATAAATATAGCTATATATATAGCTATCAGTATATAGCTATCATACTTTCCTGCATTAAAGATGCACTTGCATTGCAGCATCACCTTAATTGGCATCAGAATTATAAGCTATTAATTATCCAATACATGTACTAACCTTGAGCTAAGTACTTGGGCGATAATTGCAAACAATGAAAAATATACTATGACAATGGAGAAAGTCCACAGAGGAACGACTGTAATTTGTTTCTCAAGGAATCCACCATCGGACAGCATTAAAAATGGAGAATGCTACTTTAAAAAAATTTATTACATCAAGTTGTAACTGTAAAATTCACACTTGACTAAATATGCAATACTGCTCCAATACCCCATCCCGCCCACCCCATCCCGCCCACCCCATCCCATCCCGCCCACCCCATCCCATCCCGCCCACCCCATCCCATCCCCTCAAGTGTTGAAATTCTGGTACAAAATTCAAAATTAGAAAACTAAATACCTTTTGAGGTGAAAAAAAAAACAGTTGAAATTTTGAGATGAAATGGTCCATGGTTTTGAGATATGAAGGGAAAGCTTTTGTAACAGGAGTTGAAATTGTAATATACAAATTCAAAACTATAAGATAAGTCTTTGATAAAGAACACAGTTGAAATTTCCAATGATACATTGTGCCACCATAAAAACTATAGAAAACTAAATTCCCCCAGGGAAGATACCCCACCAGTTTTCTGTACTCCCACCCCTAATTAACTTGTGATAGGTTCCTACATAATTGGTTATAATATTTCTCCGCATTCTCCACCTCCCTCCCCCCCCCCCCCCCCACCCAGCCTTAGCCATTCTGGGAAGCAAATCGACATCTCATGAAATGTTTATTTCAAGTTACACTTAAATCAGGCTTGGTCGACACATTAGACCTCAATGTGTACATGCCTATATACTTTGATCCACGGAGTCACATGAAGAACATACAGATTCGATGGACATCTTCTGAGATTTATCACCAAACACAAAGACATAAAACATGTCAGCTCATGGCTTTAAATAAAAGGCTTGCCTCTGCTTCTCGGGAGTATAATGAGCTTGGCTTAAATGTACTGTAACCCTGCTCAAATTCACACATAATAAAGACAAGTTGCTCAACAAACGTGTCCAAGTCTCTCCTATCTGAGTCATTCATCATGAGGACCGAAGGAGGAAGGTATATATCCATAAAAGGCAGAGAATATAGTGAAACTAAAAATCAGCAATTGTGGGGACTCTAG
Organism: Apostichopus japonicus; assembly: GCF_037975245.1. Taxonomy (NCBI): domain Eukaryota; kingdom Metazoa; phylum Echinodermata; class Holothuroidea; order Aspidochirotida; family Stichopodidae; genus Apostichopus; species Apostichopus japonicus. Next base: position 12,338,936 of record NC_092565.1, read on the forward strand.
TACAAAAAGTGGCAGCACCATGGCAGCCAAGGCAATCTAGGGTAACTAGGGATAACGCATATTTCTTTTTTTTTGGAGGGGGGGGGGGCAAAAAATGTAACACTGATATGGGGGAGGAGTCTAATGAGAGGGTTTCCTCTTCCCTTTGGGAATTTTTCTACAAGTAAAGTGACTAAGATGTGAAATGGTGCTATCATATGGTGCTATCAAATATTTAATGTTACATTAATGCATTGCATTGGAAGCTGTTTATAATACAAACCATTAATAGCACTTCTTCTATATATTATGGATAAGTAGTAGACCTGATTAGGTGGAAACTAGGGGACAAGGGGAAATCTGGGGGAAACTGCCCCCCCCCCCACACCCACAACCCCGAAGCGCTTCCACTGAGTACAAGATAATTTGTATTAACCTGTTATATTGTACACAGAGCTACAACCAGCTGCCAACATAATATACTATATACAGTTAAATTTGTTTTATGTACAAAATAAGTACGATTGCTCTTGGTCATCTAAAATTATTACCATGTTAATGAATTTTGATTACAAATATTTCAATATCTCATCAAATGAATATGTGATTGCAGTCTATTCTAAAATAAATTTATCGATGTACACTTGCACTTTTGTTATCACTTTTGGCCATCAGATACAGAGGCACAAATATCCTGCACAATTTGACATTTATCTTGACTGAGTCAAACTTGTATCAGATGAAACGTTTTAAGAGTTTAGACTTGAATAGAATTAAACATTCTTCACAATTGCAACTCAATGAGTGCTGTTTCATTACAATGCAATTTTACAGTATTCAAATTACCATTGTGATATTAATTGCATGTGTACAACTTTGATTATAAACACAGATATAGCTACACTGCCATCTACAGTACTATCACAAATAAGTCTTCAATATTAAGCCTGGTTCATTTTGTTTATCTCACCAAATTAAAGATACTGTAGAAGCGAGAATTTTTGTCCTTTCAGGGTAGAATTAAACAGGAAAGTCTATACATAAAGGATGAGCTTGGATTTTTAGACGTTAATACCCAAATGACTTTATCGCTGCGCAACAGTGACTTAAATTAACCCAAGATTATATCCGTAACGCCAGAAAGGAATCCCACCAAATATTAATAACTGATAAATAATCCGATTACAAAACCAACCTGAGATAGTAACCAAGGGATACAAAAAGGTATTAAATACGTCTTTATTGAGTTAGTATTTATTTTGTTTGACACTGCTGATGAATATGCATGATTGCAAGTGATGAGCTACCATTAGCAAACCTGACATTCATACCAATCACCGAGTAATTTTCTTTAGTGAATAAGTAATGATGTCGTTTGCCACATCCTGAGAAATTTAATGCCAACAGGGTTCTCAATATTACATATTCAAATACCCACAAGAACACCACTCATTTAGTGTAACAAAACGAGAAACAGTTCACTTCCATTTCGACCCACTCCCCCCCCCCCCACCCCAACCCCTTCGTCTATTCTTCTTTATTTTATAAAATGGAAATTAATGTATTGATGGACTTGAAGCAGCATGAACTATTCATGGCATAATTCAGCTTTAAAGAAATATATATCTCATGGGGAGGCATAGCTAACTATGTTAAGACAAATTAAATAGTCAAATATTAGCAATTAACTTTCTCAAATATGTAAAGGGAACTACTGGCTAAGCTTTCTCAAATTATCATAATACTTTGGCAGCTTTCAGGTGAGGTATAAGAGACACTCAACCAATTGTTGTTTATGATTTTAAATGACTTTTTAAATGACTATTTATTGTACTTCTAAAAAGAAAATCTTGAATGATATAAAACAGCACAAAATGACATTTAAGGAGCAGCTAAGAAAGTACTTTCAAAAACTTCTTGCAATTTTTATCCTGCAAAAAATTTGCCTAGGCCAATACAGATGGGTGTGAAGACTCGCGCACAAAGAAACGTCTCATGCAGGTAATCTGACCTAGTTTCGAATGAGGTGTAACAGAAGTGTTAGACACCACCATCGATCCCATACTGCGGACATCCAAACTGAAAGTACAAATTGTCAAAGTAAGATCCATGATTTGTTACAGCTACCCCTGCTGTGTTCATGCTTAACAAGCCCTGTTGCACTATCACAGCCAATGTCTATTTATATATAGCTGCTACTTTAAACACAACAGGATCTCCTTCAATCTTCCAACCCAACTAGTTGGTACCTAAGCCATGATTGCTTGAGAGATATGTTTTTCTTCAAAATTCAAAAGTATTTATGAGCACAACCTTGCATTTAGACTTATTATGGACAGCTAATTTTATAGTCTAAATATGCATCAGACTGCACTGCTTGATGTGTTTTAAGTTTGCATTTTGTTTTCTTTCTGAGAGATGACCGACAGACCCCCTTACATATCCGAATCCAATTCAACGACCCCATAGCCACACCCCTCTTCTGTAAAACTGTTGATCCCCCTACAGCCCATCCGTAAAGGTTCATGCCCCTGAAAAATTCCAATGGGTGATTTTGGAATCCCCCCACACCCCTCCCTCTTTTCTCCTTTGAAAACCTCCACACACATCATTGTTTAATTATTCAAAAAGGATAGTTGACATGAACTTTAAACAAATTTGTAATCTATAACTTCAAATTTGACCACAGGACCTCATGGGAATTTGTTTTAAGAAAACAGTAATTACTTGAAAGTTGATCCACCTGTAGCCTGTCTCTTCAGTGATGTGAATGATAGAGAAAGGATAACAGAGCAAAATTATACCACAAAAAAAACAAATCCATTTATTACTTGCCCTTGCTAGAAAATTGCCAAAAGGGATCACATATACTGACTATAACGTCCTTGGGCTGGAGTATTGTATAAAATATTTAGAGACTCTTCGAGTGAGGAAAGTAAAGCTCAAATGAAGCACATTAGTTGAGTGACTTTGCAAGGATGAGTACAGAAGATTTTCAAGTGTGAAAACGTATGACATAGTTCTTATCTGTAATATTCAGAGAAGGCTGAAACTCTAAAATACACAAAGTGCAATGGTAGCTGTGTCAAAAAATCATTAAAATGTTAACCTTTCATCAATTTAGTTCCTCTAGCTCTTCATCTCTTCGTCTTGTATCTCACATATCCCTTCATTTCCCTCACCTCCTCCCCCCCCCCCCCCCCCGTCCAAACCTTGCTCTCCATTTCTTCTTTCCTCTTACATCTCTTTTGTTTTACTCTCTCAGTGATCAATTTTATATCTGAGTTAAATGATAGGATTTCCTTATCATTCTTATTCTGCATAAATTTTCTTGTTGATTAACTATTTGTTTTCCATTTGATTACCCATTGTTCAAAAAGTACTTGGATATAAAAGCTTAGGGCAAGGGAGGGGGGGGGAGTGGTGGTGCCCTTCTTAAACTGATCTAATGCTCAACCAAAGTGCCCATCCATCAGGAAGAAGTCACTATACACAAGATCTTGGCCAAATGGACGACAGACCAGATCTACAAAAGATCTTAGATTGAATAATGGTTCAATAGCATAATGCTTCAGTACTTGGTTATACACTAGACCTGGCATTTCAAAAGGTCGTTCCCTCGGTTCAGAGAAACCCTCAGTTACTATGAGTAAATAATGTTAACTCCGACATCAAAACTTTGAAAGGTTAAAAAATACTAGCAATAGTATCACTTCTCCCACAATATGGACAATATATGTTTTGGACTGTATTTCAAGACATATCTTGTCCATGTAAACAAACTATGTCAACAAACTATGCAATCAAACTATGTTAACAAATGTGTGAACAAACTACATCCATCTGTATGGGTCTTGCTATTATGTGCACAATATAGACAAGATATGTTTTGAAGTTGTATTTAAGACATAAATATAATCAAACTACATCCATCTGTATGGGCCTTGCTATAATGTTCATATGACAGTCCGCTCGTGTCAGCGGCAGGCACAGGATTTTAAAAGGTGGGGTGGACAAATTTTAAATTACTCCCCAACTGATTAAGGAAGAGCCAGAGGCAAAACATGGGTTTTTATAAAGGAGAGGGTGTGGCTATGGGTACATTGAAGCGGACTCCCATGGGGTGGGAATGGGGGGGGGGTTAAACATCAAATGGTGCATCCTGAGGCATAGTTAGGTTGTGCTAACACTATTGGATGTATGTGTGTGGTTTAGAATTGGAGTGTACACCAAGTGGTCCAATTCTTCCCTGACTAAATGTAAAAAATTACCCGACTGAAGATGGAAGTTGGGGAAGCCATGTACCCTGCCTCCCCCTCCTCCTTCACACACCTTTACTACCTCTTGTTACCCAGTCAAATGATTCAAGGACACTATTTAAACTGCTGCTGCTGCAGATTACTAACATTGCACCTAATGGTCTGTCAACAGCAATCAGATTGACATATGAGTCTAAGTAAAATTTCCTACAAAGAATAAAAATATGAATGAAGAGGTACAGTATTTATTGATGAAGATCAATGACAAACTTAATTGGCGTCATCGTTTTGAAAACCCTTTTTAGGCTGCATAAGATGTGGTAGATATGTAGATCAGATACATTAATGGGGCTCAAAGTGGGTCTTACGTGAATGTTAATTGCACGCATCATCTTGAGCATGACTGGGAGTGTAAACGATACATCCAGACGGAGTACATGAAGTGATACAACCAATGTAGATGCAATCTTCATGTAAGATAACTAGAAAATATTTGTCCATTAAGAAAACTTGGGGAAAAAAGACATTTGTTGCTCATGTTGCAATTTTGTTTAAGTAGTTGCGTGGAGAGGGTTTGAATTGACATGTCACTTAATATTTGTAAAGTTTGATGTAATACCTAAAAATTACCTCCCCCCCTCCCCTAAATTATCATTGGCAGAAGATTTAATTATTTTCTCCAAAATTTGTCTCCAATTTACTGCTATCACATAGCTAAATGGATTAGAATCATTTTAGACTATGTGAGATTGAATCAAGATTTGAGCAGCATAGGCACTGCCATTGCATTTCTGCACTTCCGACAATTGTGGACGTTTTAGTAGATCATTTTCAAGATAATTACTACTTTTGGTAATACGGTTACATATCACCTCACCATCTCACCTTCCTCCCAAACGTGGAAATTTACACCCACTAGTCTTGCACTCCAGTCTGATGTTATTAGCTCAAAAGCGTCACAGAAAAGGAACCAAACTAACACATATATATGAAGACTTTCAACCTTTTTATTCATACAGGGGAAAAAAGAAGAGAAGTAATAAGATATATGGAGAGGAGAGGATAACAGTGAAATTAAAATAAAAAAAATTGATCAAGGTCCCACTTAGTACATTATGCATACCAAAATAAGGATAAAAGTGTAATGCACTTTATCATTACAAATCACTACTGAAACAAAGAAAGGGAACATGATCAAGATACCCAATCACCACTAACCCAATACTGGGATCAAATAGATTACCGATTAAACTACTACTATATACTGTCTTTGGATTCTACACAATCTGTCCATTCGAGAGGGAATAATTCTTGGAAATTTTGAAAGTAATAATATATATCCAATTATTTTGACGTTGCTTTTACGTCAGGAAAATGTACGATGCGATTTAAAATCCTACGTGAAACCATCCCGCTGAGGAGACTCTTCACGATTTAAGAAACTTAGGTGGCGCTATTCATAAATACATAGTGACTTTATCATAACGAACGCTAAATTGACTCTGGCCTGTGTTCATAGCGCGTTATACAATGAAATTAAATTAATAAGCAATAAACCCCCGAGTCATTTCAGCAGTAACAGCGGAAATGACCATAAGGATAAACAATGGATGTACTTAACCACACGGTGGCCTACATCTGGTTCAATATGAAAGTTTATACAATACAATAAATATGTATGAGTGTTCACTATAATAGGAACACGAACCCTGTCAGAAGCCTGGCATTTACCGTATGTTTAGCATAGTCCTGCTACACCTGTTTGGTGTAAGAGATTTGTGCATATTCTATTACATACTGTACACTGCATAGCAACAAGTCCACGTAGCAAGCAACTTTTTGGTTGTGCACATCTCACAGGCATACAATATATACCATAATACAGGTCACAGTAACTACATTCAATACATGGTGCATATCTAACTCGTTGAAGATTGTCAATTATTTTTTTTAGTCTATGTGTACTATTTCATGTCACCAATTGCCTGGACAACCATCCCTCAGGGAGGCAGCCCCCCTCCCCTCCATCCCCTCCCTCCCCTTCCTTCCCATTTTTAGCCTAAATTGTGAAGATTTCAACCAGCAATCACTACAAAAAAAAGTCACAAATTACTAAATTTACTGGCCATTTGATCCTATTTAGTCAAAATTAAAGTCATTAATGCTTTCATACATGAACCACATGGAACCTGCATACAAAGGCATTTATGTATATTCCAGCTCTCCCCCTCCGATGGAATGAGTCATTCTCAACAACGTCCTTAACACTTTACTTTATTAAAAAGGCCTGCATCCAAATATTTGATAAAATAAGTAAACAGTTGAGGCGGCGGATGTTATTATCATTTGTTGACAATTCTTTCTGCGACTGGCTTTACTACTCCCTGGAACAATTCAGCATTTACCATTTGTCCTCACTGTATGGGAGGTAGTGAGTATCACTGTGGGGGGAACCTTTCCAAGAAATCTTCCTTTTGGGGAAACTTTCAGAATCAAATGTTGATGCCATTTACAGATAAACCTTTTAAGCTGCAGATTAAGTTACATACAGAGTAAAAAGGTAATAATAAAGTCAAGGTTTTAAAAATAGCATAAATTGTTTGTTCGTTTTGTTGAGACAATTTGTGGAGAGACCTTGTGGGTGGGAAGATAGCAACCGTTTCCACCCACAAAGTCTTCCCACAAATTGTCTCAACAAAACGAACAAACAGTGGCAATCCGAATGTTGACATTGTTGTCTCTAATATCCGCACGCTCCGCATTGCAGAGGTAGAAGTTTCCTTCTCCTTTCTGTGATCAACCAAAGCTACAGCTTTCACAGTTGACACAAAAGCACTCACGCAGAGACACACAATATACATTTGAGCATTCCGGTTATTCCTAAATTATACGGTATCTGTGAACTAATTCTGGAGATAACTGACTAAAGTTATACCTTAAAGTCAGCAACCGTTTCACTGATCCTTTTCACCGAATCTGAAGACGAACCGTATCAAGTGTGTAGCTCTCGATTCCCTTGCCCAAATTCTTCATAATCCTGCTTCTTCCAATTAACTTCTGGTTTAATACGCATCACATACAGCCTCTGGATATTCTTTTTATAAACTGGCGACATTTTGCAGAGATACATTTGAGTTCTTCTTTCAACGTATTCTTTCTGCATGCTTTTCCGGGCTGGTTTACATTATGAACACCTTTTCCATTTGCTCCATGGTGAACTCATCTTTAGTCTTTGGACAAACAATCTTGCCATTGTTCATAGCTGCAAGGGCTTGAAGAGACTGCAAGAGAGGGATAAAAAGGAGAACAGTTTACTACGTTAGCCAAATAATGACACATTTAGGAAGCATGACCTAATAGTATACTGTGCATAACTAAGTTCACACTAAACATACATTTCAAAGTAGGGTTGGGGGGAGGGGGGTTGGGTTCATGCTTAAGGCAAATGAGCAATACAGTTAAATATTTTCTCCAAAAAATTGCCCAACATTTCCCTGATCAGGAGCAAATTTTACAGAAAATGGCAACCGACCAGAAACTTGACCTAATTTTTTCTTCCCAGCTATTTCTGTTTCTTAAATTATTTCCCTGAGGATGGCTGAGAAGAAGGGTGGTGGATTAAAGATGAGAGCAGTATGATTTACTGATCAAATAACAGAGATTAAAGCAGTATGATACACAACTACATTCTGCCTGATTTAGACTCTAAAACATTAAAGCAGTATAACTGAAGACTTGACGACATCAGGAATCGTGATGGGAATTAGGGTAAACCAGAAACAAATTATATTAAATATTGTATAAATCATGAACATTGAAGTTCAAATGACAGGGTATACTTTATCTGGTATTGCTTTTGCAAAATGCTATAGAAAATAGTCAAGCTGCTACAGTAGGTGTAAAGATGTTTATATAGCAGCTTTTAGTACTTTATAAGAGACTTCAAAAATGCTACACAAAATTTGAAGACTAAACGACGCATCTTTTTCTTCCTTTCAAATACAACATCATCCATGTATATGTATGTGTGTACATGTGTGTATTTGTCAGTTTGTGCATGTTTGCTTACTTTTCCACAAAAATTACATTATAGAAGCTCTACATACAGGCAGTAGAGCAAATTACTCCTTGATGTCACATGCACTGTACAGCTGTTAACATTTCCACCGCCACCTTTGGGAAATACCAAAGTAGTCATATGAAGCAAACCATAATCTTTGTAGATACTTTCACCTGGAGAATTGGATTTCAGTAAAAACAGCAAAATAGACTTCCGCATTTTCTGAATCCATCAAGTAAATGAGTATTATGACACTGCCTTTATGACACAATGACAAGGAAGAGTGCAACCTGTCGCTGTATGTGGATAATCTAATCGTTGGTCCCGGGGAATCTGTGTCAAGTAGTATCACTGAGAGTGGCTCGGGCAAAATGCAAGACTAAACCAAGACTGTCACAACAGAATGCATTATCTCCTCATGGCTCAAATAATCTTCAACTTGATTCATGAAACAATTCCGATTGAACAGGGACTAATTTATCCGGTATTGCATCACAAAATGGGCAAAATTTGTATATATAGCAATTATTGTACTGAGGGAACCGTAGTTTATTATATGGGACAAACTTGAGGGCCTTCAAAACTACTATGCAAAATTTGAAGATTAAATTATTTGCTGCTGAATTAGCCACAATGGCATAGGTCCTGCCAATTCCCAAAAGCATGAGGACTGTTTGTAAACTTACTCACGGACCTTAACCCAACTTTACCAAAAGTAAAAAGTGTCTGCCATCTCATGATTATCTGAAGCTTTTGACATTATATCAGAATAATGATTCAATGAAACATCACCGATACTGAAATTTTTCAAGGCAAAGGACCTCCATAGGTACTGTAACAGTATAGATCTGTTACACACATAAGTGAATCTTACACATTTAAATATAAAGTTAATTAATTATCATGTTTATTAGGTTTTCAGAATTTGACCTCTGGTGATACCAAGTGATATTTGACCTCCACAAAGCGAGTTGTGCGTACCCAGTACAGTGGATCCACATGTAATACATCATAAGGTTTCATAATTTGATCTCAATTACCACAAATGGCCTTTGACTTCTGAAATATTAAGTTTCTTGTATTTGCTAAGGTAAATCAACATGCTAAGGTGTGTAGGGCACTTAATCTTTGCATTTGGATTTATCATGTTAACCATGTTTTTATACCTTGGCCTCTTTGACATAGAAAAAAATGCTAGGGTTCTTGTACTCAGTTGGGCCTACAAGCTTACTATCAAGTTCATCTGAGATTTGGTACTGAAGTTATCAAGTGTACAAGATTTTCAGACTGTAAACCTATGTTGACCTCAAATGACCGTTGACCATGTCGAATCCACATGCCATGTATGAATGTCATGAATGCTTTGCTTTTGTAGTTATCAAGATTACACATTTTCCAGACAAATCCCATAATCTCATCAATGGAAATGAAATGCCTTACATTCTTTGTAATTGAAGATTTTATACGATACCTGATAGCCTTTGAAGGGGGGGGGGGGGAGGAGAATGGATGAAAATGTCTACATACTCTTTCCTTTCTATTCATGATATTCAGTGAGTGATGTTTAACATATGGATGCTCCCTTGGAATCAGTAAACTTTGCAAAAGAAATAACTCTTATTAGAACGTGCTTATAGGCTACAGTGCAGAACTCCATTTTACATAGTCTGGCACACAATGTATTTTGAAAGATCTACAGGACGATGCAAAAACAATTTTCTTCAAGTTAAGGTTTCATAAACTGATGAAATATGAGAGCAGTATGACACAATTCACAACCTACAGAGGGCGCTGTCATTTTGTTAACAATGTGCCCAAACTAGACTGTTTACAGATCTCCAAAGATTATGTACAGCGCTATAACATATCTCAAACTATGTGCTAGTGTGTTACAAAAGATCTGACATCGTTCTGTACCTCTACTAATTTCAATCACACTTTTGTACTTGTTGAGCGTGATCTAAATTACAAGTAAGAACTACAACCAAGCTGTACTTTTGAGTCATGGTGTTTTACAAGTAGGCAATTCACACAGACAGACACACACACACACACATACTCACACACCATCACATAGATTCCTTTCCCCATTGGCAAGGAAGGAAATATCATTTCCTAATCAACAAATATTGACCCAGCATTTTGACAATGTATACAAGAGAGAAATAGTTCTGATATAATATGAAATAAGCAAATACACCCAGATTCTGTAAAAGCATTATATGAAAGATTGGATACATCATGTTTTAATTAAAATTAAACTCACAAAGAAATGGTAGAACCTAATTATTATAGGCAATACCGTTCTACCTTTTGATGAAAAAACAAGAAAATTTGTAAAAGGTCATCTTTCTTTTGTACATCACTTTGTCTGAGGTATAATGAAAACTGACTGACATACAGAAGAATGACAAAAAAATTAGTGCACTGAATTTGCTGCAAACCTACAGATATACAGAAAATCATTGGCAGTGATTTCTATAAACAAAAAAATATAAGGTCAGCCTCAGAAAAACTAACTTAATGTTCATTTCTCAAGAGTTAAATGGACTGTAACATAATTTGTGTAATTGCAAGGGTATAAGTTTAAAGGGGACAAAAACCCAACCATCATCCTTGGCTTAAATGACAGAGATCTTTGTGAGGAACAACTTGACTCGAACAGCTAGGAAATCTTTTTACTGTCTCTTAATTTTGCTTTTCATAATTTTTATGGTAAAATGTTAACAGTATTGATGACACTGAAACCAATGTCATCATCATGTTAAGAGGTTAGCGCTTTATGTTAGATTCAGCATCTGCAAAATCCCCAAAACGAGCATAACAATACAGGCAATGCTATTATATCACAATAGCTATTTCATTTGATTCAGAATAGTCCAAATCAATAGTGAGCTGAGGATCACAAAGGACCTCTGTATAAACATATAACTAGCCTGCCAATATGTGCAATGCTACTGTTAAACAACGACTATTTCATTTGATACAGAATAGGTCCAAATCAATGGTGATCCTGCATCACAAAGAACCTCTGTATAAACATGTTACTAGTATACCAATATATGCAATGCTACTGTTAACAACATCTGTATCATTTAATTCAAATGATATCTGGATCAAGTTTCAACACACAACATTAATTACTCATGAGACATACAGTATATGACTTACATGATCAGGCAGTAGGATAATATCAAGTTATTAATTTAAATTTTCATGGAACATGACTGATAGAAGAGTGCATTTAAAGTTGTAGAAATTAACAAGACCACAAGACATAATTCAACCCATTCTGCCCCTCTCAACAATGCTGTTACCCAGTTTTGGCCTATCTTTCAAATTATATCTGTCTACCCCTAATAGACACTTCAATTATCAGAAAATACTTGAAAATTGCATGTATACTTCTGTCCCCCTTAAATTTCACTCTCTTGACCCCAACTGATATTTTGTATAATTTCTTTCATTGCAATTACATAACCTTAGTTTACAACAATACAACATGTAAAAGCTGTTTGCTTTACTGAAAGAACAAAATAAGGAATTTTTACTATCCAAACATCCCCCGTTCCACCCCACCGCCACCCCTTAAAACCTCACAATTTGTCCTTCTTAACTATACAATGAAGCCATCATACCTCTTCAGCATAAACACGTCCATTTGGTAGCATCATGGGTGGATTGTGTTCATTCATTAGCTTGCCTGGATGGTAAGAAAAGGGGGTACAACTTAATGTATTTGATGAGAAGAAAAGTTGGGGAGACAACATTCATGCATTTGATAAGAAATGGGGGCAGGGGGGTAAGGAGATAACAGGTGCGTATCCAGGGGGGGCGTTGGGGGCGCGCGCCCCCCGGGTAAGAAAAAGAGGAGAGAAAAAAAAGAGAAGAAAAAAGGAAAAAAGAGGGGAAAAAAGACGAGGAGGAGAGGAAGGAAGGGAAAAGAAAAAGAAGAAAGAGAGAAAAGGGAGAAAAGGAGGGAGTAAAAGAAAAACGCGAAGACACCGGGAAGAGAAAGAGAAACAGTGACATCATTACAGCGCTGAAGGGTAGCCAGTGACGGATCAATGATTTCGTAAAAGTGTGACTCACCCTACCCCTTACACCGACAACTCCATTTTTTGACGTTTCCATTTTCCTCTCTCACTAATGATCTATATATATACTATATATGGTCTATCATAACGCGAGTGTAGAATTGTGCTATGAAACCAACTGTGGCTGGTCTCGAACTCGACTGTGTCGTCGGGGAACATGACGCATTTTGGGATGGGGGGGACCGCCCGCCCCCCCATTCAGCATTTTTTTAAATGATATCGCTGAGTAATTTCAGCAGATATCACATCATATCAGTGAGCATGAAAATGGCGTTCCAGGATGAAAAGCCTCAAAACTGTCCGACTTGCCTGAAAAAATAACCAAAAACTTTGCGCGCGTTCAACGTCTTAATGTCAATATCATATAAGCAAGCATCAGTTATTACATCGCATGCCATCATGTACCGTTCGGTCCGTTAAAATTGCGCAGTATACCGCGGGATGCTAATGTAAACAACGACATGTCTCATGTAGATGTATAAAAAACATGGAGGTCCAATTATGCCAAAACTCTCTTTTACATTAGTAATGGCGAATTAGGGGCTGCACCCCCACCGCGCAGTGGCGGAGCGTCCATACGGTCAGGGGGGCAGATGCCCCCCCCTGACGGACTCAAATGGACTGCTGGCGCCTTTTTCAGCTCTTTACCACTTTTTACTTATTCTAGATTATTGACTTTTTTATTGCGCTCTCATCTACTTATTGACATTTCTCACATTTTGTTGGTGTAATTTGGTGATGACACCTTATTCTTCGTTTATCTGCAAATTAGCCAGGCCCGGAAAGGGTCATTTCCGGCGATCTAGGGAGCATCTTTACTCAAAAAATTTCTGTACGCTACGCACCAACCAGTGGTGGCGCTCCGCTTAGATAGTGTCGAAAGCGCCCCTACAGACCATTCTCGCCCCTCCTGACCAATACCCCTAGCTCCGCCACTGCCGCCGCGCCTCCTACGCCTATGTGTGTAGTGTTCGGTTTTCGGAAATATCTGCTATTTTTTCATTTCCGAAAACCAAGTTTTATAATAGCCGTTATAAGAGGTTTTAATATTTCTACACCAATAAATTAACTGTGTCTGAATTTTCGAAAATTTCTGACCAACATTCTGCATCACACTTCCCTCTACTCGTGCAATTTTGACCGGTCTGTTAGGGGTTGAAGGAAGTTTTTCTATATTGGTTGTCCATAGATGACATTTTGTACAACATTATGGGTATGTTTTCAAGTGAGTTTATTCACGAGAAATGTGAATTTTCAAATTCTAAACAAATACGGGGCTTAAAACCTTGAAAAGTGGGGCTGACGGGTATTGTGGGCCGCGACGTAGAATCACCTACAAAAGCAAAGACCCACAGGAGATGCGATCAGGTCGAACATGATGTGTGCCGGGTTGACAATCTTCAAAAAGGTTATGGATGGGAAAAAACTATTAGGAAATACTTGGTTCTCAGGCAAAAAATGTACATCTGGTTGGTCATTTCAAGCCTGAGAAGTGCCGTTTCCGGTGATCTGGGGGGTATCAAAACAAGAAATTTTCTTGTACGCTGCGCGCCAACCAATGGTGGCGCTCCGCTTAGATAGTAATTCGCGCCCCCCGGGTTTGAAAATCCTGGATACGCGCCTGGATAACATCCATGTATTTGATGATAACAAATGGGGATTACAACATTCATGTATTTGAAAGTTTTTGAACTGCCTTGTGAAATAATATCATGACACAATAGAACATACCTGTCAATGAAAGAAGTCTAAAACTGAATTTCCAATATTCCACACACAACAAAAGGAAAAATTTGTTTAATAAATTGTACAGAAAACATTGAATTGACACGGTTATGGACCTTTGAAGCCCTTTATGAACTCCTTGACATCCAAATATGTACAAACAAGTTACAGATTACTGTCTTTTTCTCATTAATTGAAAAAAAACACACAAAATGACAAATTCAAATTTATTCGCTAGCAATTGATTGATTCTAACAGTTCAAACCAAGAAACTTCAATTTGGCTTGAACAAATATAAATATACATTACAAAAGTAACCCTCTTCTTATCATCATTTTTCAGTTTCATCTTTTACTGTCTACAGAGAAAACCCTTCATTTGAGTTCCTAGATATTCTCAAACTATTGAAACAACCCAAGCCAGACAGTTATTCTGTGAGATCCCTCAGCAAACAGGGGACGAGACTGTCATTTTGAGATGATTGATTCAAATCAATGGTATTCTGGATGGAGCCAACGGCTAGTTTGCAGCAGATATTAATCCAATACATCAACATTCCATGAAATTTCCTCACTAGAAGACAAAATTTTGCTCTACATTTCAAAGTACACAGAAACCACTATCCATCCAGAAACTGCTCAAGTTAGTCAACAGATGACTGGAAAATAATAACACGGCATGTCTCAAAACTTGAAATAGCTTTGACTAAGTAAAAGATAACAGTTTACAGTTTATGGACTAAAAGAGTTCATGACAATCTCAAGTATCTTACCAACAATAACCAGACAAAAGTGCAAGAAACAGAATTCATAATTAAAAAGTTGATTGAAAAACGTTCATTTCTGATGGATTACAATTATATGAAGATACCATAATTTGATCAAGAAAACAGCCTCCAGTCAAATATAAAAAAGTACAAGTGACGATTAGATTTGATGAAGTAGCTGGTTGCGTTAACCACACCAGCTATGCTCATACCCACCAGCTATGCCCATACCCACCAGCTATGCTTATACATTCCATTAGCTATGCTAACACCCACTTTATTGGTAGTTTGTTTGTAGCTTATTGCTATGTACAGTAATTGGCAAAATGAGAAGAAAGTAACTGCTTTGAGGTGCTGTCGTTTAGTTGTTAGAGTATTTAAAGACAACAGAGAAGATGTGATGCATTGATATGAGATATTTTTCAGTTTGGATTCTTGTATGTTTTACCATATATAATACACTCACTAGCATATTTGGATATTTCTACAAAAGAACATTGACTGTACTTGGGTCTATTTTAGTCCTCTCTCTTTTAACCATTTCATCCTTGACTTGGGAGGATTAAATAAAGCTGTTTTTTCATTTATTAAATAAGTTGTATAATATTATTTATATGCCAACAAGAAATGATTTCCTGTCACAGACATAGGTGCCTCATTACTTATTGACTATAACAACTTCCAAGTGATTCTTGTGTGCCAAGGTACATGTGCAATGAAAGTAGCTAAGGAATAGGTTTACCGTATTGCTATATGGATGCAGGGTTACATCCAGACGTATCTGTTATGACAGGTTGTAGCTAGCAGTAGTGCTAAAAAACATGTGAAGGATAAGTACATCTACTATGAAAGGATAGTAAGTCTAGGTATATCTGTTCTATAAGTATGTACAGCTAAACCAAAGGAAGATTAGTAGAGATAATTAACACCTATTGCTACACTAATGGAGGTAACTTCTTCGAAATACTGTACGCCCAGGAGCTTGCGTAGCGCGAATACGACTGCAAACATGACTTCTGAAACATTGATATATAGAGTAACAAATAATTATTACAAGTAACAAGTACTTATTACGAGTAACACATACTTAGTATGAGTAGCACATACTTATTATGAGTAACACATACTTATTACAAGTAACACATACTAAGTACACATAACACATACTTAGAACGAGTAACACATACTTATTACGACCAACACATACTTACCAGATATAGAGCAGACGAGTCGTGACTGCGCACAGTGGGCATATGGTAACGTCTTGGCAAGTTCATTCAGATGCTTGGAACACACAGGGCACTTGGGATTCCTACAATCATCACTGTAACATTGAC
This sequence comes from Apostichopus japonicus, assembly GCF_037975245.1. NCBI lineage: Eukaryota > Metazoa > Echinodermata > Holothuroidea > Aspidochirotida > Stichopodidae > Apostichopus > Apostichopus japonicus. Next base: position 12,355,159 of record NC_092565.1, read on the forward strand.
TGTGAAATAATGGATGTTAAGGAAGTAATGTATGTAGATTTATTATTAAATATGTATCATAAAAGTAACCTTCATTCTGGAGAATGGCTTTAGCCAATGACCCGTCCAGACATCAATTAGAAGGTCTGACCAGAGGACAGAAAAAATGTAAGAAATATGAACCGACACAAGTCTTAACAATTCTTGCATGTATAATGCAACTTGGTACTACAACAGCAAGGCAGATGTTTTTGAGAATAGAATGTAGACATTACAAGATTCTGCTGGGAAATTCATCTGCTTGAAAGGTATAAAAAGATGCTGTCAATTGGCATATCAGTAAATTCTAAAAGAAAATTTTGTGAAAAGGGAGAGGCCAAAAACTTGACAACCACACCACAAAGTTTACTCCTACTTTTCATTTTATGGCTAAATCCCTGGTCTAGAATATTTCTGCATAATACCTACTTAACATTTCTCAATGAAAAAGGCTTTCTTCTTTATGTAAGGGGAGGGGGAGAGGAGTGCAAGTTTTTGGTCAAATAGGAAAGACTGCCTTTTCAGTAAAAAAATCTGGTTCATATTTTCTTTTTCTTTTTTAAAGAGTGATTTAAAGACTGAAATATTTCTCGTGTAATAACTGAAACAACAAACAGGATTTAAACATTAAACGTTCATAGAAACGATACTGCCTACCACTATATCATCTGTACGCCTAACCTTCTCTTTTCATCAATAGGAAAGGCCCACAAGCTTGTCCATCTCTGTCCAGCATTAATATTTATGACTTGACAAACTCTTTTGTCTTTTGTGTTTGGTCAGTTCCTCATTACCTTAAAATGCTAAATACAAGCTGTAAAAAGTTCAGCAGTAAAATGGTCATAAATCCAAGTTGGGTATATTTAAACACCAGGTAGATTAAAGTAAACTTAAGACAAATTCTAGCATGGACATTGTTAAAGAGATCAAAAAGGCTTAATATGACAGAATATGAAGTGGCCTTCCTTGATTAAACAGACTTTTAACTTGTGTATATTATGGTCATTACTGTCACTTTACAACTGCACACGGAAGTTTTCAGGAGATTTCAAAAAAGAAAGAAAAGTAAATTGAAATTTGAATTTGAATTTATAGGGTTGAAGTAGTGGAGGTCTGACTTAGTATAGATAACAGAACCAGAAGATAAACTAAATAAAAGTGTTTACTCATCATGCTGCTGCAGGAAGTGAGAGATTATAACACTTTTTACACAGCAAGCAGTTATCCAACTAAACTGCAATACAGGGCTAAAAAATTAACAATTGTCAGCAAACTCTGTTTCATCCTTGTTTGCAGAATTAGTCATTTTCTGTGTATTAGCTTTGACATAAAACGTCGGAAAAGTTTTAGTTTTGGTACGGAACTTGTAATCTTATGTTGAATAGAACTATGTTTATGGGGGAAACAACACAAAGGGGAAAAAGCCTCCTTTAAGTGTATGAAGTTTCAGGCATTTAGTACCCCTTAATCACTATTGCTTCTGATAACTAAGTAAAATATATCATAACTGCAATACACACCACTTTAGTATGCGCACTTAAATGCGGTGAAAGACATTCCAACATTAGATAAGATACAATGTTATGGGATTTTAAATCCTAAGTGAGAATAATTTTCACTTCCAGTTGAAAACAGAGACGACTTTAAGCAAGATAGTACTATGCATGATTCCAGGATTGCTTGGTGTATCTGTCCATGCATGTTTACGCAATTCTGACTACGTAGTACACTGTGATAGCATAAACAGCACAAAGGTCAAACGATGAATTTACACAACCATCTCATTCATGTTTTTCAAGTTAACAGTTGTACTGTCTGTACACTGTGCCAGGACATGGTGTGTTCACTATATACCAAATTTCTGCATGCTCAATCTTTGTGAAGAGACAAAAATTTGAGGAAAACACAAGCTCATCGTGATTTCACGATTGTTTCCAACAGACAGTCAAGAATGTATTGGAAGATTCCATGTTTAAAAAAAAAACTGAAAATGAGTTGTGAGTTACTAAATAGAAAATAAACAAACAAAACATTGCTTAACTGGTATATTATTAATTTATTAATACAAATCTTCTACAGGCGATATAGAATAACATCCAAACTTAACAGGAGTAATTCTCCCAAAAGGATACGGAGTCTTCATAGCTGATAATCCTGCCTCTAGCGTCACTGTCAGTACTGGAGTAGTATTTAGTTGGAATAGTTTGTAATTCTCCTCTCGGAATTGATCCACTAGCTCCTGCCATTTACTACCATCCAATAGTTTCTATAACAGCAACAACAAAAAAGGAGAAAAAAGTAACTAATGCTATTGCAACACATTTACATCACATTACAAAATCTTATCTCAGTTATTCTATAACTTTTGTAACATTAAGGAATGTAAAGTATGTGACACATTATTAATAATACATTTGATGGAAACATGTATGTGTAATACATATGAATTATTTATTATGGTAAGAAATGTATCGAAAGTTAAATACTTAAAGCAGTCTGTAGCAGTATTCACTTGAAAATTAGTGAAAAGAAAAAAGAAAAGTAGGATCGACAGTGTGACTGTTGGATCAATTGACAACATGTATAGATAACTACTGCAAGCATTTTGTCAAATTTAAACTGAAGCTAAACTGAAACTGCTGCAAATTGGCAACAAAATGCTACTTTCATCATCATGTAGAAAGTAAAACTAAACATAAATGCATTTGAGGAAATTATGTATACATGTGTAACACATTAATTATTGATACCAGTAATCTATATATCTAAAAATATCCAAAGCTGCCTGTGGTACTGAATTTTACTTTTCCTTCCATGATTACTTTACTAAGCAGCTCATCAGCTTAACTGTTCAACTTTCATTTCTCTTTACTTGGAATAAATACTTAGTTGAAAATATCCTATCTTTGAGTGAGATAAAAACAATTAGGACTGGCAGTGTGTTTATAGGGCCAATTGACACAACATAATTAAATACACACCACCACCCCTGTGGAGAGGTTTGTAAACTTCTGCAAATTAGCAAACAAAGGCCATCATGCTTTCATCAGCATGTACATAGAAAACCTTAACATATAAAATGTGTGCTACAGAAAGTAAAAAAATGCATATGGAGGAAACTACACATATGTAACATGTTAATTATTCATACCCTTAATGAATGTATTTCAAATAAACATTTGAAGAAGCCTGTTATTTAATGCAAAGAAATCGGCTTAATTCTTCAACTTGCATTTCAGGTGCCGTGGAAAATTTATTTTTTGCTTGGAAATTGCAAACCTACAGTACTTGAAAATATGCCAATGGAAACAAATGAAACAGGATTGTGTGATTATCTGAGCAATTGATAACATGATTATGTGTACCAATACTCTAGGGATTTCTTTCATAAAATTTACTGCAAATTGGCAGCATTATAGAATAAATAAAACACAAAATGTCTGTAATAATTGCTACAATTATTCATTGATAAGAACAAAGAAATGATCAGTACTTACCCTATACTGTGGTATAGTTGTTCCTGGACTAAAAGCTAGGAGGCCCATAATCCTTCTTACAATAGCTAACTGGTCTCCCTCTACAGTGGTAAAATATCTACGGGCATGGGCTATTGCCTCTTCTCTTCTATTGAGTTTAACGAATTCAATAAATTCTTGGACCCTAAGATTAAACTCTAGTGTACTCTGAAATAAACATAAGAAAGGACACAATGTCTGGGTAAAGAATTCTAATAATAAAAACAATGCTACCATTTCAGAACTTTTCTGGTTTGTACAAAGGTAGCTACATTAATGGAATTATTTAAAGTTAGCAATTAATTTGTACAGTCACCTATTAGTTTCTACACTAGTATATATGCTGTTCATTACAGAAATTTGATGGCAACTATTAAGTAAAAAACATCTGAAAACAATCAATGTCAATATAGTACGGGAAATGATTTGTCCAGTACCGCATTGCAAAACTGCTATACAAAAAATGGTCAATTTGCTATACAATTGCAAAGATGTATAGCAGACTTTCTTGTACACAGGAAACAGCAGTTTACAGGAGACATAGTCTTCAAAACTGCAACACACACAAATTGAAGACTAAATTATTCCCTGGAGTATACCCTATATATGACCTAACACAAAGAACACAAAGATGTGTAGCAGACTTTCTTGTACACAGGAAACAGCAGTTTACAGGAGACATAGTCTTCAAAACTGCAACACACACAAATTGAAGACTAAATTATTCCCTGGAGTATACCCTATATATGACCTAACACAAAGAACACAAAGATGTGTAGCAGACTTTCTTGTACACAGGAAACAGCAGTTTACAGGAGACATAGTCTTCAAAACTGCAACACACACAAATTGAAGACTAAATTATTCCCTGGAGTATATCCTATGACCTAACACAAAGAACACAAAGATGTGTAGCAGACTTTCTCGTACACAGGAAACATAGCAGTTTACAAGAGACATAGTCTTTAAAACTGCAACACACAAAAATTGAAGACTAAATTATTCCCTGGAGTATAAGACCCTTTGACCTAACACAAATATATAGGAAACTAATATTGCAGTTCTGCACATGCTATCATCAAGTGATCAAACACTATCATACCATCTTGATTGGAGTTTTGTGACTGTATCCAATACTAGCAGAACATAATAAATGCCTGGTAGGCTTTCAACAGTCAAATATCCTTGTTGAAGTTATGATTCCTTATTCTAAATGCCTCCATAAGATTCACCCTCGGCAAGCTTTGCTTAAAAGCTGAGTGTTTAAAGGGTGTGAAGACTCACGCAAAAGAAACGTCTAATGCCGGTAATTTGACCTAGTTTCGAATGAGGTGTAACAGAAGTGTTAAACACCACCATCAATTCCAGAAAATAAACACACAGCTTGCTACCGTCGGTAATTAAACACTAGTGTACAGTCAGTACATACAGCTGCGGTCAATACCCACAGCACAGTATGCAAACGATACAGGATATTGGACATCTCAGGTCCAGCTAAAGATAACAAGGTATCATGTTTCATTACTGTCTGCATTTTGTAGCGACACGAACAAAACGTCACTTGCAAGCAACGGAAAGTTAACTTTTTCAGATGGCCGCACGCGGTTTGGGGCGAGACTTCAATGCCCTTAATACCCATGCATACAATCTTTTATCATTCATGTTTATTAGTCAATCTGCTTACCTTAATTTTCTTCAACTTTGATTTATTGCTATTACACCAGCAGAGACATGCAACTGTCTCTCCCCTCTGTAGAGATTCTTCAACTTCTTTAGAAACTAGAAATAGACTAATGTTGGTCAAATCCTGAAAGAAATGAAAAAGAAAAAAAAAATCAAACTGATTCTGATTCATGAAAAATGAAAACGATGCGGAAATTTGTACTATATACCATCGTCCATGGATTTTGCAGGAGTGATATTTAAGTTCAGCATTGTGTACTCTTCTGAAAGCCAAAACCTATTAAACAGTCAAACTTTGACAGCAAATCAATGTACCATTTGAGTTAAGCATCTATGAAGAGACATATCCTACCACACTGATGAAAGGTCATCTTCAGAGACTAACATTATCTCACTTGCAATGAACACTAAAAATGTTTATGAGTTCCAAAAACAAAATTGCTAAACAATCTTTCTGTTTATGAAAGTACAAACTATGAAGCATGTTGAGTTTCTTGACATTTTGAAATGGTTTGATATGATCTGACAGATTTAAAGCGTCGTAATGCATTCAGAGGAAAGTTGAAACAAGGTCCTTTCATGAGAGCCATGCTGAAATGGACAAACAGTCTGAAGAAAATCACACTAAAGATGTATTGTAATAGTATCTAACTCCAAAGTCCCAATATCATTTTAAAATAGCACACAGACTGACCTCAATATCTGAATGTCTGGCGAGTTTCAGCGCAGTTTCATAGTATCCAGCCCTCAAGAAGTACTCTACCAGCATTCGGTCCACTCTCTTCTTCTTCCAAACATTCAAGGCACTCCCATTACAGTTCTCCCTCTCTTTGAGATGGGCTAGTCTCTTCTTACATACTTGAGCACTATCCTCCTCTATGCTAATAGCTTCATTCGCCTGTTAAGGAAAGGGAAGAAAAATAAATCTTGGTGGCATGACGGCACCATAACTTAATCCGGCAAAACTGTAGTAGGGTACCTTATGAACAGTAGAAGAAAGAGGAAGCGGGTATGGGTACATATTCAATTGCAGAGCTCTACGCATGAACACGAGTACACAGTTTGGCATTAGTTGCTATACTACCACTGACAATGCACAGGAGTACGAAGATGAGAACAAATCAATGAGGCCAGGTCTGAATACACCTAATTATGCTAGAATACGGGTACTACAGGACTCACTACGAAGTCTGCAATCAAAACTAGTGACTGGATACACCACTTGTAATTGTGCAAATAGAGGTCATTTTTCTGCTTGGAGGAATCCTTTATTTGCCTGAAGTGATAATTTCATTATCATCATTATTATTATTATTTCTAAGGCCTGACTAAATATAAGAGTTCATCAAAGTCCTGCAGGATTTTACATCTTTAGAAATATTGCAAACGGTTTCTGTCTACATTATGTATGTGGTGAGTATCTTACCTTTCTCTTTAAGATGGTTAACTTTTCAACCATATTATCTATAAGGCTGACAACGCTACCCACTGTGGCTTCTCGACTCTCCAAGCACCGATCAAGCTCATTAGTCGCCTTGAATGAAAAGAAAAGAGAGGAGAATAAATTTTGAATAGCAAATTTGTCCTGTATGATCCATTGATCTTCAGCTGTTTGAAGTTCCCTTGCTTCTTCAGTGGTGGGTAGTGGTGTTGGGGTACACTGAAACAGGACATCTGTGTGTCTCACCCAAGAATACATCCTGCAGCCTTTTCAAACAGTCAATATCTGAAACTTGTTCCTCTAGCAACAGCTCTCTCTCATTAAGTCATACTCTTCTATGGGCTAAAATGTTAAACTTACAAAAGAATAAAATATAGCTGCTGCTTGAAATGTTTCAATCTCACAATATTGTTTTTTAACTCCAGAATGATTGTTTGAATGTAAATAACTCTATAATTTATCCCATAACTGTGTTATTATATATGTTCTAGGAAATGGACCAAAGAAAGGTCTTTACTATCACCATAATTAATCAAATTTTCGTTAAAAGATTGCATTTTGTTACAAACATATTTCTTGGTGTTGGTTAGTGTTTGTTCAGTTGTCAATTTTTACTGAAGTTTAATAGGTAAGTTAAGCAATATTGCATAAGTCTGGCAATTGTTCATTTATAAAGAATAAACAAAGCAAACGAGAAACATTATTTTATCAAAACCATACCTGAACCACATGAACAACCTCTCTATCAATGACTTTCTGACAGTTCCGGAAGTTTTTGTTTAGATTTTCATACGGTACCTGAAAGAGAGAGAAGTCAAATCAAGTCACCATGTTTAATGTCATACACCGAAACACAAAATGATTTAGAATGGAGTCTCGGCTCCATCATGATAAGAAACGGAGTAATACCAACATTGGTTCTTGCACAGCACAATTCCATTAAATTCTAAATTATATTTTAGGCAACTGTCACAAGTTTGTAACAGATTTACAGAGTACTACAAGAGTAGAATTCCTGTCGATATGATCACAAGGCTCTATAGGGGTGCAAGTACAAGTACTTAAGTTTGCACTAGAGTTTATACGACGGTAGATTCCTAAATGTCTGTACAAGTACAGTACGAACCCATCATGGCAGGTACTGTAGGAGTACTAACAAACTATGCTGCCAGGATACAGAGTACCAGTACAGACTCAGTACAAGTCTGGTTTGTAATTCATTTCATACGTTTACTCTCCTTGCAGCTCATTGCTTATATATGATTATAATACTTCTCGACTACTTTCCTTTTGGTTCTTAAAAGTCACCAATATAACCCCATATTTCTTAGAAAGGGAAACACTCATCACTAAATTTTTACTTTCGTACGATCATCGTACAGTCACCCTTAATATTTGCTATCATTTTAATGAGTGACCTTGTAACAAGTTGGAATCTTCAAGTTCAATGTTTCAGTTCTTCACTTTCAAAGTCATTTGCCTTCTGGTTAGGATTTTCCATGACAAAACATATATTGAGCTGCTAAGGTGGTAGGTTTCATTATCACATACACAGTATGTGAATACTGTCTGTAAGTACATATCCCAAGATGGTTAAGATGGTGTTAATTGGGTGACAGGAAAATTTGGAGAGTATTTATTTGTTTCCAGTACCAAGAAGGCACTAAAGGCAGTCACATGTATAAATGAAATGGCTCACAAACATTTTAGGTTACCAAATGAGTGAAAATGAACATTGTTGAGATTTTGAATGTCTTGACATCAGTACAGTTATAGCTGGATTACTGTGGATTTTACCTTATTATTTTACATATCTGAGTCATTCTCCAAAAGCTTTTTACCGACAGTTATATCAGCGCTTACTCCATGAAGTTTTGAGAACACAGCACACACTCATATATGCTACATACTGTTGGATTGTTCAAGGAACATGTCTTCAGAGACCTGGCATCCAACCCCCCCCCCCACTTCTTCCTTCCCACAGCCACAACCAGTCTTCTGCTCAATCAAACCTCGAAAATGCAAATGATCACTGCCACACAATCTGGCATTCCATTAGCTGTATTGCTATGTACAATTCAATGCTTCTTGAGACTAGCACTCAATAGTGTTGGGGTACATGACTTCTTAATCTGGGGGACACTATTTTTGATAATCTTTATATACAGTGAAGGCACGGAGCAGCAGTGATGTCGGCATATATACCATTAGTTTCTCAGTTCAAAACCCACCATGATCCAGATTCTCTCTAAATTCCATCTGAGCAATGGACAAGAGAAAATTCTTCCAAGAAGTTAGGTGTTTCTGATTTTGAAAAGTAAGAATCCTCATCACAGAAGGAGCATGAACACTTGACAGGCTTCTCACAGATACCCTCCATGGAGAAATTTTGACATAGTAAACAATTCTCTAATTCTAAGACAGACCTGTGGGTTATATTTCATTCCCTGGAGATAACTTGTAAAACTCACTGTTTTCTACAGATCAATTCAGTGGGGAATGCGATCATAGGGAGAAAACGATAGCACGATAACCAGTTATCATGAGTGCTTTGGTATGAAAAATGTCACAAAATGGCCTATATGTACAAAACAATGTATGCATCTACACAGAAATGTAACCAGAAACCAACAGTTCAATAGTGTATTTTGATACCCTGAGTATGGGAAAATGCAAGAATGACAGCAGACAAATTGTCCCTCACTGACTCTCTGTTGTTATTCCATATAGCTGTGTAAAGTAACCACTGCCACACAGTCAATCTGTGTGCCATAATAAATACTGCAATTGTTTGTGGTTTTTCAATACTGAAAGTCAGATGATGAATGGGATATAAGGGAGGGTTATCTCCTCCCCATAGATAGATTTTGGAAACATAAAGGCTGCTTAGATACATAAAAAGTACAATATTTTGCAACTTTGGACACCATATTGAAGAATCTTCAACTGTTTAGGTTGTACCACACATGTATACATGTTATATAATATGTACTGTACCCTTCTCTGCCATTTGGCTAAGATCATGTGTAGTATATATCTGTTCTTTTTCGAGGGGAATGGTGATACACACCCGACGATGATCACACAGTCACAGTCCCGATGCAAGGGGACTGGGGTTGAGAAGGGATCAGTCGTTCGGTAGTTTGGTTTTCGTGCCCAGGTTCTTTCCTGGGTGACTTTTCTTAAAACGTATATGTACTGTACACTTAGATTTTGATAATTTTGTGTCTGCCAGAGGAAAAAGGTCCCATTCCCCTCCCCCCCACCAACCTTAAAGTATACATGGTAGCGACCCTGGCTACCATACTCTTGTGATGGGAAATAGAAGGACAGGGGCGTATCCAGGGGGGGCGCAACAGGCGCGCGCCCCCCCTATTGGCCGTCACCCAAAAAAAAAAAAAATTAGCAAAAAAAAAAAAAAAAAAATATGACGACCTTTCTGTGAGATGTCGGTGATCGCTTAACCCCCCCCCCCCCTCCCGTATGCTTTATTTTTTGTTTGCCAAAAAAAGGTTCTGGCGAAGTTCGGCGGCATAATAGTTTTAGAAACATAGATGGTAATTGTGTTTGTATTATCACTATAAACACTAAATGACATGCCAGCCATACTAAATTGTGCATTTTGTGTCCATATTTACTGGAAATGTTGCTTATTATTAAGGTCGAAAAATGGATCACATATGGCCATGGGCGGCGATCCTGGGTGGAGGGGGGATATATCCCCCCATGAAAATGGGTGGAGGGGATGTAATGCACCATATCCCCCCCCCCACCAAATGCCAGGGATAAGAATATTTTCATGCCTACATTTATGCATCTTCGTTAATGTACGGCTCTTTTTTAGCTTCATTTCTCGCCTACCATAAACGCAGTGCGATCTTTTCAAATAAAGCGTCTTTATAAAGCAAAAATAGTTGACTGTAGGCTTCATTGGCCCTATAACAACAAAATGTATTATTGCACCCACGGTATTGATATATGCACCCTCATAGTATTCATATAGGCCCTATAGTAGGTCTACACACGTACATGTTCCCTCGAACAGCTGAGAATCTCATGTAACCAGGGTAATGCTTAATACACGTTTCACCTGGATGCCTTAGCAATCGGTACCTAGGAATGTAACTATGTGTAATTGTGTATTGCATGTGTATAGGCCTATAATAGCCTGCATGAGGCCATTTTCTTCATCGAATAATATAACAGGGCTCTTGAACATTCTAACGTTGCGCCTGAAACAAGATTGACAGGGGCAATTTTCCCAAAATAACACCCGAAATTAAAAAAAAAAGTATTTTGGATCCTGATTATGAGATATTTCGGACATGACATCCCTATTTTAAAGTTGGGTATATGCCGCTTGGAAACCTCGGGAAGTGCCGTTTCCGGCCATCTAGAGGGTTTGTTAATCCCAAAATTTTCTTGTACGCTTCGCGCCAATCCATGGTGGCGCTACGCTTAGATAGTCAACAAGGTCATATCCCCCCCCCCCCACTCGGAAGTACGGATCGCCGCCCATGCATATGACACCATTTTGCATTTCAGCCCTTCTTTGAAAGCAAAAATTGTACACCCCTCGCCTCAGACCCATCCCCCAGGACGGCGATCATTCATGCCTGGCGCCCCCCCTATTGGAAAATCCTGGATACGCCCCTGGAAGGATCACTTTTCTTGAAACAAAATGGTGAGTTTTGGAGCATATAATCAAAATTGATCAACACAGCAAAGTAATTTGTAAATTATCCACAACAAAATTCAATCTTGGTATGTATTTGTCCCCATTCAGAGAATTTCTTGCAAATTATCAATTTCGGAATCAAATTTTGCATAGGCTAGGCCTAGTAATAATATGATGTTGCTTAAGTTAAGGAGATGCTCAACATAGCAGAGCTCTGCATGCCTACATGAAACCCCAAACATCAATCCTTGACCCTATATTGCTGGATATGAAACTTATGAAAGATTCTATTAAATTAAAAGTTAATGTTTGCCATGGGTGTGCAGATTTTGCTAGCACACATAGGCAAGAGCTATATTAGCTTTTAGTGTACAGGCTCAAAACACTTAATAATATTACAGTATTACTGCCCACAGGGCCAAGCCTACTGTAGGCCTATACGTCTAAACATTGATAGAAGAAAGTGATACGAAGATATTATATGGTCACTTAAAACAACGATATTTCAGTTATGTATGGATGGCCTGTACAAATCTATATTTTGTTCATTTAAATGAACTATTAACCTTCAAAGTGGCGTGTTCGAGGGCACTGATATCGTCCATCTTGAGAAGAAATACCTGAAATTATCGACCGTCTGACCCGAGTTCACGCTCTGTTTACAACATCGCCTACACATGCGTACATGTGATAATATGGGGATGGAAATCTGCCAATGATATGAATTTGCTAGACAATTTTCTCCTCCCACCCATCCGGAAAAGATGATGGCCCATGTCCGTTTGGACCCCAATTTAATTTTGATTTTTTAACAAACTTTTTATCGTTCCTCAATTTTCCTTCAGCAAATTATGAAAATGAAAACACCTAGGCCTAATGATTCTTTATCCCATACTTCCCTGGTGCCCTTATATTGTAGCCGGGCCCCAATTCCATAACAACTCCCTGGTTCTACACCCCATACGTCACAGCCTGCATATCATTATATGCAATGGGCATGATAGTCATTTACTTTTGCCCTGTATTGATTTCTAAGTGTAATGTTGTTTCAGGCTGAGCATGTGAGTGGTCCTGGTTAGCTTGTATATAACCCCATCGAGCCGCTTGTGATTGGCTGAGGCATTGCATGAGGCAAGAATCGTAATTAGGGGAGAAAGCCTCCCCCCCCCCTCCCACCCCTGTTGGCGCCGTCACCGATTAAGTGTAACATTAACGGTGTCATCAGTGGCGGCACCATAGTTTAATGGGCCCTGGGTGAGAGTGAAAGCTGGGCCCTTCACCTTTACCGTTTTTCTATGGGCTGTATTTGACACAAAGCCAACTTCACTACAATGACGAAATAACCATAGGCCTACTGATATATATCGAGAATGGGGATGTCGCGAGTTTGGGAGAAAGTGATCCTGCATGCACTTTCAGCCCCATTGCAGCGATTTTCCACAGATTCTTCGCCTTTAGTGAGTTCCTAAATCACAGAATTCGCTCCGAAATTGCCAAATATGCGTCCTAATCAAAGCCAGGGAATTCACATTTCGAAATATTAAATTACGGGCGCAATTTGAAATACACATAGTTGTCTGTTCTGCGCCGGCCGACAAAATTGCCTTTCTTTTCATATAACTGTCGTCGTCACCCCAGACTGAGAGCCATGCAGAGATAGATATTTACCGTCATATGTTATGATAGTATACCCCGACGTCCATTTGCTTCTAGGGGAAGGGCGAGGGTTTCTAACCTGAAAAACTTAACAATTTCTACACAACACGGTATAAAATGTTGGTTAGAACTGTATCATGATAAGAAATCCAACATTTGATATAAAAAAGTCACCAGGGATAAGTCGAAATGGCGATTTAAACAGAGAGATCCATATCCGGGTGTCTTGAAGTGCTAACTATATATTCAAACTTGTTCACCCGGCCCGTTTCATCATCTATTGCTTGCAGCGGGTCATGTTGCTACCTGCTATCTTACTGTAAATTAGTTCTATTATTAATTCTACACGCAAGGTTGAGCCAATGACATCTTTTAATTTTTTGTTTATTTGGGGATGAAAAAGGTTGTAAGTTGTAACCCCATACCCTGCCCCTTTTCCCTTGATCGGGGCTTGCCACCACAGTTCTGACATTGTGCTCAGTCTGTCGTCTGAATTGAGAAAGCGCCACCAACTTCAACAGCTGTAAGCCATTGCTCAATTGTGATAAATATTCATTAGCCAACGCGCCAATGGAAATAGAGATGAGTCTATCCATCAACCAATCACATCGATGTTACGTTAATAATAACTAGAAGTCAACCATTTGATTTGTAAATCTTGTTGTGTTATCAAACCGTAGTGTACGTGTAGGCTACGAATTTCCTTGTTCACATGTACACAAAATCAAGGAAGCCTAGCCCTTGCTTATGTTATGCCACAAACATTGAAAGTTGAAAATATTGGTAGGCTTATGTGTCACTGTCACATCTAACAAATAGATGTTTGCCGTTTGATTTGGAAAAAGGAAGACTTATGCAGTCGATGCTACATAACTTTTCCAATTTATGTTTTTATTTTTAGTGAAGTCTTAACCGTATTTACGATATGATCGATCAAAATGTGCAGACTGTAATCCAGCGTTTCGTGAATTTGGCAACGGTAACGAAATTAACACTGTGTTAGGCCTATGTGATTGACTTAGGCTAGGCCTAAGTTAGTCGATCAAATGTTTAAATATATTTCAACATGTTCTACCTCCAAGCAAGGCTGATCCATTCCTTGCAAAATAATAACTGGAGTGTTAGGCCTAGCCTAGGCCTTACTGTTACTATTAATTCAATAAGACAATATTAGCTTTTCACTCAATAGTTTGGCCAAATGTACTGAATACATTACATGACCCAGAAATATTTAGACAGACCTTTCTGATCTTCTTTTAAAAAAAAAAGATACACAGGGTCTTCATAATCTCAGATGCTGTACTACCTAAAACATTTGGTTAACAGGAATGATCAGTAAAAATTAAAGTTTTAACAAATGCATCAATTTAAGACGTTCATCTGTGACTTTTTGTGAGGCTCAGCTATAGAAGACAACTGACAAAGTGGGAAAATATTAATGCTAAATTTCTGTGATATTATAAACCAAACAACACCTTGTGAATCAACAGAATTTCATCTTTTTCTGTTAATTGTTGAAACAGTTTTTGTAATTCAAAATTAATTGCAAGTTGCAGAATGAAAAGTGATAAAAATATGTATCAAAATTTTCCATTCATGCTTTCTACTACTACGAATACTAGCTTGGCTTGGATATGAAATTGTATGCTAGCTAAAGGTGTTTCAATGTGTCTGACAAAGATCATGTACAGTACACAATATTTGGGTTGGTAGTGTACACCTTGCTTCGAATTTTTGCATCCAGGAGAAAATTTGGTCTTCAGTTTACCTGCTTTTGTCCTTCAGTCCCATGTATAGCCTTCCCTGGCAATTAAAAAGCATTTTTGCCATTTTACCTGCACAAATATCACATTTTTTTTATTTAACACAGGTGTAACTCTTATAACTCTTAATCAAAGAAGTTCAACATAGTCCCTTGTTAACCATAAACATGTCATCAGAGAACCTTTGCAATCCTCTGCTCTACATGGAGATAATGAAGAGGAAATATCCAGAGACCTTTGCTGAGTGGTGTTGCACAGAACTCTCTCATGTATTAGACTTTAGCGGTGCTGAAAACATAGGTCAAGTCCTCTTGGGTAACGTTGATGTTCGACATGGAAAGATGATAACCAGGAAGTTTTCGCGTAAAAAGAAACATACACCAGGTAAACCAGAAAGTTGTCATTACAAGAAAAGTAATTGAAATTTTATGTGGGCATTGGTTTTATAAACAGAAACTTTTAAACATCATATTAGTGTTGAGGTGTTTTTAGCTCCATTAATTTATGTGTGTTGGTTGTTTTTTTTTCATTTCTTTCTTCTTTCTTTCTTCTCATTCTGGTAAAGAGAAAAAGTTTACAAAATGATTTGTAGCAAAAGATACTGTTTGAACTTTGAAACACTACCTTTAAAAAACAAATTAAAAAATGCCATGATAGCCTAATGTTGATCTAATCTGAACAACTGTAAATAAAGCTGGGTGTGTTTTCATCTGTATATCATCTTACATGCAAATACAGTATTTACATGTACAAGAATAATAGCAATAATTTGTGTGTTGTATTAATATCACAAACAGATGTATCTATAAAGTGGAAACAATAAATCTCATATAAACAACATGAAAGAGAGTGGTCAGTAACGAGACACTAATAATTTTTTTAAACCGTTCTTCAAATTAACACTTTTCAGTACATTTTTCTTTATTTTTCATACACAGATAGCCCTACGGGTATATTTGGTTCTCCATTGAATGATGCAGGATTTTGTTATGCCAGGCAACTAATTGAACACTTGAAAAAAGGTGAGCATTATTAATTGTCACTGCATAATGCATATGCACTTTGTTAATTCCAGCAATTAATAGCTAGTTAATTACTACAGATTACGACCTTATTAATTTAATGATCCCATAGTCTGTGTTAGGTTTGTGAATAAATGATAGATTATTAGATGAATTGCCTTGATGATGTCACCACCCCTGCTGTTGGCAGGGGGCATTTATAAAATTTGACAGAGGTTGAGAAAGTTCATAATTGTCAACTTTTGTAAATATGATATGCTGTCATGGTTTGTTAACCAACTTATGGTGTGAGTAACCAGTAGAATCTACAAGTTTATGAAACATATTCTTGTGTGATCTCATTGCAAGAAAATACAGCTCTGAGCTCAATTTATCTACATATGTATTGTCAGTTTGTAACATTAGGCTTAATGTTGGGGAAAGATGTGTAGTATTGCTCAAAAATATTGATATTGCTCAAGATCACACCCAGCTTAGGCCTACAACAATTTCATAATCATATGTCTACTTTGCATTTAGGATTCGTGCTGAAGTTGTCATTACCAGTACTTAGCTGGTAAAATTGATTATGTAGTTGTGCACACAGTCACAGAAGGGGTAATTAGTAATAGTATAAATGTGATCTTCCAGAGATGGATTGTGCCAGCCCCCAGCTGAAGTCAAGCATTCCTGAATTTCCTCTTCCTCAGTCTCTTGGTTACTGTTTGAATTTAGACTTTTCCAGCTTCTACTGTCTATTTTATCATACCTCTTGTTTGAAGTATTCGCTTTTCTTGTCTTTGGGTTAAAAAATTACCCCTCCTGAAGGAGCAGCAATCTGATCATTTGTGTGCATAACAAGTCTATAGGTAACTTTTGTTTTAGTCAAGAACATACTGTAACCATCTGTTGTCATATTGAATGCACTATTTTTGTAATTTTTTTGTAGCTATAAATCATGAAGGACTCTTTAGGATCCCTGGCAATTCTGGACGTCAACAAAAACTGAAGAATAGGATAAATTCCAGGGAGGTGATTGACCTGGATAGTGATGAGTTTACTACAAACGACATCGCCTGTGTCCTGAAGACGTTCCTCGGGGACCTCCCTGAACCGTTACTCACTGACAGGCAATACCACGCACACGTCGAGGCTGCCGGTAATTCATATAAGCAACCATAACAAACTATACCACATCTATGTTGTTTTGTTAACATCTCGCACAATCATTGTGATATTAAAAGTGTCAATACAAGCAATTATCAGAGATGAATGTGATTACTGCATGTTACAGTCGTCTTGACTCATCATTGCCAGTGATTTGCCTGATTTGAGTGAAGTCATTAACTCGAGTGCATTTATCTCTACATGGGAATATTTGCAAGATAGCTCACTTTAGATCAAATTGTGTGATTAACAACTCCCTTTAATATTGACTACTTAACTGAACTCTGGTTTAAACGCTGGTTCTATGGAAAGTAACCATCGCTCATGTTAGTGAATCTTATACAACTCTTCAGTAATCAAATTATCAAATCTACATTTTCCGCCCGTAAGCGGTATTTGAATTTAGTTGAACGTACACCTGTTCTCTTGACTTATCAGTTGATGGAAAAATTAACCTACAGTGTTGAAGTTTTATGGAAAATGTAGCTGATATTGGATGTTATCATGTACTGATAATTGTGCGCTACTCCATTGTCAACTATTTCTTACATTCTTACCTTTTCAGGTCTCACTCTTGGATTGGACAATGTACCAAATATGTCTCCTCGTGAACGAACGAAACTCAAGGTCCTGCGGAAGTCGAATCACATAAAAGCGCTCAAATATCTCTCGTTTCTTCTCCCTCCTCTTAATTTCAAACTGTTTAAGGAGTTACTTGAATTGCTGAAGAGCATTGCTGATAACGATGAAATGAATAAGATGTCAGCTTTTAACCTGGGTGTCATATTTGCTCCGCATGTTCTCTGGCCAAGATATGTAAGTTTTTGTTATATAAAAATTAAATAAAAGTTACTTGTTTAAACTTTATTTTTGGGAAAGAGCCAAGAATACAGTATATTGCTAGATTATGATTCAAACCGGTGATCTCTGGCTTACAAACCCAGCACTCTACCAACTGAGCTATCCTTAGTTGGTGGCGATCCCTATATGGCAATTTGTTGTTGGGGGGGGGGGGGGTCAAAGGCCACATTTTCTTTCATACCATGTATCCTGGGATCATGCCCCAGTTTTTTATTCTATGTTATCCTCCAGAAAGCAGCCGGGAACAGATTCCAAGAAAATTTCTTTAAAAAAAAAAATTAAACCAAAAGGTTTTTTAGTCAGTTTCTTCATTGCACTTTCCATTGTTTATATTTTCCTATCAGTCTTTGTTTGTTTCATTTAATCTGAATAATTAATTTCTCTTTCTTACATATGGTAATATTTTGATACTACATCTTATGATGTCATTGCATGTTGCACTTGGGAAATATAGTGTGTATTGTTGAATTAATTTTCATGCATCTCTCCATTGATAATTGATTTAGTGGAAGTTATTTCTCTTTTCAATTATTTTACAGCTTACCACAGAGGATTTAAGAGACCAAAGCTTTGTCAAGAAGTTGAATTATGCTGTTGAGTTTATGATCAGTCATTACAATCAACTCTTTATTGTAAGTTCAATGTAACATTTTTTTAATAAGTTTTAACCACTATTTTCAATAGAACACACATAAAGGAAAAAATGTTCATGATATTTCATGATAGTTTATCAAAATGGAAATCTTAGCTCCGTTGACCGAATGCTGTATAATCGTACATACTAAAACTTGTTTGATAAACCTTCAGAAAAGCGTTCTGTATATATTGAGGGTACTCCATCAAAATCTCGACACAATGCAAGCCTAAAAATTCAGGCTATTTACTGACTAACTGCCATTAGATTTCGCAGTTTTTGCTTGTAGAGATTACAAACACTTGCATTTCTTTACCAATAGACATTAAGAACATAAATACATAGGCCTAATGTTTTGGGTAATAAGTGTCAGTCAGCAAATTGGCATGATTTCTGATATCTATCATATAGGCCCCTTATAAGTGCTTAATGTAGGTATTGTACAGTAACTGATGTATGATTTAACTCAAGAGAGTGCTAGTGAGAACAGATCTTAGCCAGTAGAGTTTGTAAGCACTGGCATGTTTAATAAGTGGTTAAAATTGTTAACATTTTGGACTTGCAACCTTCACGGCTAAAATTTGCTTTCATCAGTGTGTGTCATGAGATATTTATTTTTGTTTAGATTCACAAATTAGCTTAGTTAGGCTTTACTTAGTGGTATGAAAAGTTCTGATATGTAGGAAGTAGACAGTTATTGATGTTTAGGCAGTGGTTCATCCATGCTTTAGCAATCTATTATACTGCATTTGATTATTGATATGCTAGTGTTAATGGTCGAGTGATATAAAAGGGGGTATCATTAGGTGGCCTCATTAAAAGCAATGAAACTAACATTGTTGTTCAGACCCTTACTTGTAAAAATTACAGGTACTGCGTGTTCTTTTCATCCTGAAGCTTTCCACAGGTTTCTTCTCTGAAAAGGTCTTACAAATTTAAGTAAGCTAGAGAAATATGAAATTGTAAGTTACAAACCATTTTGTTTTCCTCATATGAATATATATTATTGATTAGTGATGTAAAAAATGGCTGCCTTCTAAGCCATTTTACAATGAGGTATATACTATATAAGTTATAGTCAAGAAGAGAATTTTCTCCCCAACAGAGTTTAAAGAAATAGGATTTTTGATTTCATGTTACAGGCTCCAAGTTCATTGCTCAATCGATGTGAAACATTTATCAAAATGGGTGGACTTGTTCCAGACGAGTCCCGTGATAACAGGTCTAATAAGGCACCTTTAAGACCTGCTGTAAGTTTATTTTCTCCTAACCACTTAATTCATCCATGCACTCAGTTTTATTTTTATTTTGGTTATTTTTGTTTGTTTGAGTTAACATTGAACTATCATAGCACATCAGGGACATTACCCATTCCTAACTTAAAATGTTTGTCTTAGCATTCATTCCTGGATAGTGCCTCTTTCAGTTTTTTTTGTGGTGCTTGTGTTTAGGTGTTTGTCCCTTTTCAATTCATTTCAAAGTTAACTTCAGTGTTTCGTATAACATTTACAAACTGTTTGACAACCTGACTTAGACTGATGTCAAATTTAGTATGATGTTGGAGCAGATCATGATGTATCATGTTTTGTTTTTTTCTGAAGTTTGGAGTGAGAATATGTTGACATAATTACTTTCGGAAAACCATTGTTTGTGTCGATCATGCAAGTTCTATTGATCAGCCAACTTTACATTAAAACTCATGCAATAACTTCAAACCATCAACATTTTACAACATTTCTGTAATCCTGCTTCAATTTCTGTGCCTGTCATTTCCTTCTTGGAAGAAATGCTTTGGGACTGTCGATGGTAAATTTGTCAACGAGGACCCGTTAGGAAAAAGTATCGAGTTTTGCCAATTTTAAAGCACTTTTTAACTATTGCTGCTTAAGTTTTGGAAAACCGACAGAGTATTGCTCAGAAATGCTATTGCAAATATACAAAACTAACACATCCTCCAAGAGAGATTTAACAAGTGAAAGTTAATTTAGGGTGTTAGACTTAGTAATGAATTCTTTTTAAAGGTTAGCCACCCAAACACTTTTTCAAGTTGGAAATAATTCACTTACAATTATGATCATCAGAAAATGTAAAAGAGTAATTCAATGATTCCTTCAGTTGAAAAAAAGTGGAATTTGTCAACATAATGAGCTGCAGTATTAATAAGAGGAATTTAGGATCTGTCAGTATTAGAACCGGAACAAACAAATGATGCTAATAAAACCTACTTTTAAACAAGGATATTTTCAATATTTTTTTTAATAATGCTTTGAACATCACATATATGTCAAATTGCATGTGCAGCATTGCAAGTCCATTTTTATTTTGCTTAGGATAAGTCTGACAGCTCTAGAGTCAGCTGTCCACAGCAATCAACAGTTCAGGTCAAAGGTCAGAAGGATCATACACAAGCAGCTCTGGCTCAACTTTATTCTAATGTACAAGCAATGCCGGAAGGTCCAAAGAAACGGAGACTAATGAAACAGGTGAACAAAAATGATAGGTGTATCGTAATATTCTGTCTTACCGTCGTGTAGATCAACTACGAGGGACATTTTATGTTCGGAGAAGGAAGGCAAAACGAATTCATTTAGGATGACAAAATTCAAGCTTCTCCTTTTCATCAAACACCCCCAGAAAGATTGGTACAGTATTGTTGACGCTGTGACGTGTAGTCATATAATGACAACGTAATGACAATACATACCAATACTTTCAGTGAGACAGTTAACCAGCTTTCCAAAACCAACATTTTCCTGTCCAATGGTTGCTTTCACATGTCTAACTTATGAGATGTGCTTTTGTTTAGGATTTTTCCCTTCATATTTGCTGCTATTCTGTGAAGTAAACACAGCAATGTCATGTAAACCCCAAAGAGGAGCTCGTTCATTATGCTATGATGCTTTCTGTGCTGCATAATGAATAAATCAAAAATATGTTTGATATTGCTGTTCTTTCCTGCTTCGTTAAGAGCTACCTACTGCATTCCTTTTCATCTAAACAAGAATAAAAGGAAATTGTCATTTAGTGATCATCCCTTTTTCCTCTTTGGCATTATTTCGATAAAGAAACATGATGATGCCTTTTCTAGCCGTATGTCTGTTTGGTTTTTACAGGTAATTAGGTCACTGTGATAATGTAATGTGATTGATTGCCGTTTTCTTTCTCTACCATTTGTAAGACTTTCATCACTTAGAAAACAGATAACTCTGTCATAACCCTGCACTTTAGTTTATATGTTATTAACATTTTAGCTTGTAAGTAAGCTTTTTCATTAACTGATGTGTGTATGTGCAAGGTGAAAGTCATTGATGAGAATAACAAGGGTTGAAAAAAAGGTAAGCATATGCATATATGAGTGTATACAAAGTTGATGAAGTCAGTAGAGGTGAGAGGTGATCATCTGATACTGTATGTACTAGCTTTATACAATGAGTTGGTTGTAAGATACCTTCCAATGGTTCCCACACAGTCTGGAAAATAGAAAAAAAGCGTGGAAAATTTAAGGAAACATAAAGGCTTAAAAGTCCTTGAATTCAGAATTTTAGTCTGGAAAAGTGAAGAAAAATCCTCATTTGAGCAAGAAAAGACGAATATGCCTGGTGTACTATGCAAAGTTGATGAAGTCAGCAAAATATCTTTGAATATCATTGACATGTACTTTATGCAATGAGATGGTGTTGATATTCCTCCCAGACACTGACATTGTATGATGTCATTAGCAGATATGATACAGTAGTTTGCAATGCTTGCTTTTACTGTAGCATTATTACAGCTGTTGTGGATTGTTATTCTCAAAATGACCTTTGACATCATATCTTTATAACATCATTATGTGAGTTCATGATAAGACTAGGATGTTTTTTTGTCCTCTAACTTGCTATTCCACATTTACATAGTTGATGTGTAGCTTCAGCACCCTGACCTATTCATGATTTATACTTCAATTTGTCCTTTCCTCAAACCCGATGCACACACTGTATAGGTTTTGCACAACGTAAAGTGGAACTGAAGTTTCAGGTTACAGACACGTCAAATTTAATGTAGAGACTTTGACAAGAGTTCACAAGTCTTATCTACTGTACCAGGCTACCAGCATTATATTAATTGTTTTATTGACGAGGTGTAAATTACTAAAATTGATCTGGAAGAAGTTTGGCAGTGTGCAATATATTCATCAGTGACGTGGCATATGGCCCACACAATACACAACTAGTTTGCTTTTGTATAACTTTTAAATTAAAATATATAACAAGGACCAACATATAAATGTCGTGAGGCATGTTAAATGTAACTATTGTGTTATGTGATGGTGATCAAAGCATCTATAAACCCTAATTAAAGTACACTTTACTTCCATGATTGTTAATGAGGCTTAGTTATAATTATCAGAAAAAAAGATGTGTCGTTTGTAACATATAACTAACTTCAGTTCCTCTTTTAATCATAGACTGTTTTACTCTTCAAATTCCATTGAATGTGTAACCTCCCATTTCTTTGATTATGATTGTGAACTTGTGTTGCTGTGTTTTCATCATATATGTCACTTGACATCAAGACATTAATGTAGAAGTTGCTTAGCAACCACTATCTCTTCACTATGTCACCCTTCCATTGTTCATTTTTTAGTTTGCTGAGAACAGTTTCTTGCCTGGTACACCTACCAATGTCCAAGATGACCTTGCTAGACAGAGCAACTTACGGCCTCGTAGACAGAGAAGCAAATCTGTCGGCGAGTCTATTCTGGTCGGTATTCCCGTCTGCCCTCACTAAAGTTATATCCTGTGCCTTGTATATATACCCCAGCACCAGTATATATCCTACCATATATATTACTCAAACAACACTTATTAAGATCTTCATTGAATATTTAAAAGTTATAGAGAGAGTTCATCACAGCTGAGCAAGATGACCAATCTATGTCATTTCAAGTTATACTAAACCACAATATAAGCAGATTGTTGGACTTGTATAGCAATTTGTACACTCTGCATGTAGCATTTTGCGATGCGATACGGGATAAATTATTATTCCCTGATATGTTAAAATAATTCCCTGATTTGCTTTGAGGTCCGTTTTATAGAATCAAGATCCAACATAAAAGTTTAAACATTCAATCATTGTAACTCATTACATCCTAACATGCATGTCTAATACTCAAACAACCATCAACATTGATAAATCTTCAGCATCATCCTATACCCTCTACTAACTTTGCCTTCTTCAAAACCTCTAATGTGTAATGCTTACATTCTCATCCTCGTTCGATGGATCAAAATCAGTTCATTTACTTGGATACTTAGATTTTTTTTTTTTTTCACGTCATTGACAACCTGGCATGACTTTTTCCTTCTACATTTTTCTGAAGGTAGTGTGGTGACTAGATCAAACTTATATCTGCATTAGTTCCAAATTAATATTGTTTTTCTTCAGGGAATTATTCAGTTTGGCTAAGCATATAGCAATTTTGAGATTTTTGAATTTGATTAGATTTTCGAATTAGAATAAAATGGGGCAAAGTCTGAAGGTTATGTGCATGGAAAATGCAATACATCTTTTCATTTGTGTTGCAATTTGGTCATCTTTGTGTACCATTTTGCTATATTAGTTGTTACAGTATGTAACTGATTGTAGTGTACTTGACTATTATGCTAAATTTGACCTTCAAATATTAATGAGGTCTTCTAGAGTTTTGTAATTGTTCTTTTCTCAGATCAAATTCTTTGAATAAAATTGTGTACAGAACAAAAAATAGAAATCACCCCGCTTTGAATACCAGGGATATAGATTATTTATCCTCTCCAACCGATCGATGGTAAACAAATCAATTTTACCTGTTCCTTTGGAAAGCAGTTGTAGAATGATATCAATTACAAATGTTTAAGCAACTGATCTCATAAGGGCTATCATCTGCAAAGCTAAGTCTTAAGTTATTAAAATCCCATAGTGGGACAAAATCTGAAGTTATTAAAACCTTATAGTGGGACAAATCAGGTCACATTTTAACCTAAGTTAGTCGTAGTCCTGAAAACCAATAACATGAACACAAATTTAAAGAATGAAACTAACCTAAGGACAGATTTTCATACTTGTATCCTGTATCTTATATATTTATTTATAATCTAATAGTTATCAGGGCTTACTCTGATTGTGGTCCTTCATCAGACCACATGAACTTCTTGTTTGAAAGGTGATAGCTTTTAATCTTTGCAACAAGTTGGTTATAATGTGTATTGAAAATAATGTACATGTTTCTGTAATTAAACTTGGTTAATTGATTCATATTTATCATTTCAATTTTCTTGTAGAAACAAGTTAGCACTCCATTTCATCATAAGAAGAGAAGATTAGCTCCACCTCCCCCTGAAGACAATGGAGTGGTAAGTAACTAATTACACAAACATTGATTCTGGACATATCTGACAGCAGTTAATGGCCTAATTAGGCCATTTACATTGTTTGTTTTTTTGTGTGGTAAGAGCTTGTCTTGTGTGGATATAGCTATTAAATGATGGTATGATTGTATTCTTTATTAGTAATAACCACATGACTGGGATTATTAAATGGTTTATCCTATAGGATTAGGACTGAAGTATCCACAGTGTTTTTCAAAACTTGTCATGTGCAAGATTAAACAAGACAGCAGGTTGACATTGAGGGTCCTTTTAGGGTCTTTGTGTAAAAGTAAGAGGGCCTTGCGTTTCGATCCTAGCAGGATCTTCTTCAGAGGCACATTACACTCTCTTACACAGGCTCTTTAGTGGATAAGCAGTTTACTAACAGTTTTGTTTTATTTCCATTTATAGTCTTGTATAAACCTAGATAGAACTATGTTTGGTTAGATGTTAGGGCTTTAGAAATGACATCCTGAAGTTGACAATCCAGTCTCTTTTAATTCCATAACTATTTATGCCTAGAATAACCATTGCTTTGAAAAAGAAGTATCAGAAACAGAATGTCTCTGAGTTTGTGATATTTACTATACACTGTGCTCCAGTCAGTCAAAGGTCATTTCATGATGGGAGATGTTAGGTCCCAAGCACCACCACCTACATTTGCGAGATGTATCAACTTTATATTCGACATAGTGAATGTCATAATTTTTACTTCTACCAGGCCAGACAGAAATTCCAAATGGAGAAGAAGTTATGTCGAGAGCTTGTGATTCAGTTAAGTAGGCCACCGAGACCAAAGAGTAGAAAACCATCAGATCAAGAGAATCGGGTAAGTCAGTGGACAGTATTTGGGAATTATTATTGTTCTCCCCTTTTCAGTGTCTAAATCCCAAATGTTTATAAACAAAATACAAAGGAGAATTAACTAGAGATGATTTTACACCAATTAGCTTAAAACTAAACATACTTTGATAAAGTTGTGAAGGAATCTATTCCCCAAAATAGTCTGCATATTAGTCTGGAGATCTACCTCAAAGAATGTTAAGCTGGGCATGCGCATCGATTTTGTGTCTAATCGACCGTGATAATGTACTCCAAGTGTGTGTGTAACAGATCAGCTAAACACATTACCTGTGGGTCAGAGGATAAACTTGATGATACCTATGTAGAAAGCAGGTTTGATAAAACCTTGCCGAAATGATGGTTTGGGCATTTCCTGCTATTGTCCAGATATGAGCATACTTTCCAATGGATGGAGTTATGGAATGACAAGAACTGTTAATTGTTCTCTGTTACTTTATTGTTTTTTACACTTGGATTATATCATACTTATATATAAAACTCTTTTTTGTGTGGTGAATTTCCCATGGACCTGGTTTGAATGGTTCGCAAGGGTCTACAAGGCTAGTGAACAAACTATCTATACTAATACCTTCCTTTTCGAAAGATTATTATCATGAAGTTACACTTACTGATTTCTCACAGAAAGTTGTTGATTGAAACTATAAAATAAAACCCCAATGAATGTTGTGTAACTTGAGGCAAATCAAATAGCGTCAACATGTAAAGTAGCTGTTGTGTTCAGTAGTTGGTTTATACTGTATGTTACATTTTTCTTCATTAGTGTAAATGGACAAACAATTGCATATTTATCTTTGCATTCATATTTTCAGCCTAGTCCCTACACAGATCAATCTGATATGAAGGGGTGCAGTGTTGTGCTTAACCAGGTAAACAACATGGAGTGTTCCAGCCCTGCTGTGAATATTATTGCAAGGTAAAGATCATATTTCTCTACTCCTACTGTCTAAGCAGTGTTTCTCTTAGTTCGTATGGTCCTAGTAGTGTTTGTAACTGTTTGTATGGTCTCTGCTGTGACTGATCTCTGTTTAGTGAATACTGCTGTTCTGTAAGGTAAAGATCATATTTCTGTACACCTAGGCTACATGTTAATAGTGACACACTGTCTTAGTAGTGTTTCTTACAGGTGATATGGTCTCTGATGTGTTGAGTTTAATAAGTATCTCTCATGGATGCTCCTTGAAGCCTCAATGATGATAACAGCCCCTCAGTGCAGGCTATAACATTAATGTTAATCCATTAATTCATCAATTCTAGTAACTCAATTAAAACAGTTTATTTAAAATTCATATGACCAAACAGTAACACATTACAAACAATTCATTTGAAGCCGTACAAGTCCCAATATCCCATTGACTTTTGTGTTGCCTCTGAGGAATGACCTTAAATCATAATTAATTTTGTGTCTAGGGCATCAGTTTAATACATATGTAATCTATGTAGATTCAAATCAATCCCTACATTTTAATATCATTTGGTTATGTTTTCTTATTTGTTCACTGTTATCACCCTCTTCCAGCACCTCACAAGATTCAAACAACAACAACAAGGGTAAGAATTACGGTAAAAGACCAGTGCCACTCCCCAGGAGTACCTCCAGTCCGCTCTCATCGTCCAGCATGAGTAATGTGGTTCACCCAGTGCCAATCCCTCGAAAGATGCCACTCATGGAGGGGACACCTCCATCCCCGATCCCTAGGACCAGAAGGGCCTGGAGTCAACATGTAAGTGTTTGAAAGCCAAGCAAACAGCTCACTGGTTAGAAGGAAACTATATAATTGAGTAGTGTTAATGTTCCCAGTAAATGAGTAGCTGCACCATATGTAGAGAGGTGTTGAGATAAAGTACATGGTTGAAGCATAAGAGAACACTCATAATGTAGCCACTAGAATCCATGGAATAAGTCATTGCAAAGTGTTGTACAAAATGGTCATATTGCTACACAAGGTTAAAGATGTATTGCAGTTTTTGATTTACACAGTTACAGAAGTATTTTGAAAGAAACAAGATTTACCGAGTTTTGTCGTGATAGAGTAAATTCCTTTTTAAGCTAACCATTTGGGAAAACTGAACACAGATAAAAAGGATTTGGGTTGTAGTTACTTGTGCCTTTGTAATTTTTCTCATCAGAACCATTTGACTATTGTTTAATGATCTTCTCCAGTCATAACAAAGATTTGCAGTAATTCATAAATAAAAAGTTATGTTTTTTCTTGTTTTCTTTTACCTTGTTTTTTTTGTTTCTTCATTGTAGGCAACATCACTTCAAGGACTTAACCAACAAACAGATGTCTAATAATTATCGAACCGTGCTTTTCTGTGCTCTGAACAACACTCTCTCCTTATTGCAACTTACAAATCATTCCGTTAGACGTGAATCCTCATGTGGTCATCAGATACAGCTCACCTATAAATAGTAGAACTCAGGACTCCTGTTTCGGTTTCAGAAAACAAAATTCCATCGGAAGCAGATGCAGTGCTAGTGTTATTGCTGTCGGAGAAAGCCCTCGTTAAATGTAATATAAGATTAGTTGAAATCGACAAAATCATTCCAATCTTTTGCTTCATTCCGAGTTTATATAGACACTTACATAACATTAACCAGTTATTTTCATAATTGTTATTAATTTAACTTGTTATTGAACCACTGATTTTAAGCATTTTGCAGGTTCTTAGACTATATCGATGAAGCACTGATTACAAATGTTCAACATTTTCACAAGGTCATTAAACCTTCCTTTATACAATTTATATGTCTTGAAAATATAAAGAAGATAGTTATGACAAAAAAACAGAGTAAGAATGATGCTGGTACCTAGGATGAAACATCTTCAAGATTATCATTTTTGTTTCTTAATTATAGTATGTTTGATGTGGATTTATTGCTGATTTGACAATTTAGTAAGGACTTCCCTTTGTTAAATAAATGTAGCTGGACTGGAGGTCACATTGATTGGATGAAAGGACTCTCTCTTGGTAGAAAGAATGTCATTGATGCACTGCATCATCCCAAAAATAAGGAGGGGGTGTAACTGAATGGGTTTTAACAGGTTAACTAAACATTAAACAGTTTTTTCTCATCCTGTCTAGAGAAGTTTATGATCTGAAATCAGTGGTTGAAAGCTACATATTTTTTTTTTAAACATTTGTTTAAATTGTGGAACTAAAAGACAGTGATATCAGGTTTCACAGCTGTAATGTCTCAATAAAAGTGCAATGAAAACATATTTCCATTTTCTACTGAAAATGTTTCTTTATCAGTCTATCTGAGGCAGTTTTGTCACTCAATCACTAAGCTACACGTTTCTTTTAAGGTATAACTAAAAACAACTAGTCCTGTATATTTTCTAGGTATTAAGATACTCTTTACCGACTTAGCTTGACGTGGATAACGTTCATACCAATTCTTTAAATGAGTTGCAAAAAAAAGAATTATTAATGCCTACATTGGAGCATGAATTTCTGTCCAGTAAGAACTATTAATCCTTGTTTATTATCTTGTAACTTGTTTTTCAATTCTCATTCTTTAAATTTTTTATTATTATTATTATTTAGGTTTTATTATATTTCTTACTATTTTAGCCAGCTAATCACTTAAAAACAAATTTCTATTGGCAAGGGCTGTTCATACAATATAACTGTATAATGATAAAGTGTTAAAAACATGATATTGCACTACACTGTTGCTATGTGTCACTGTACAATTTATTTTGTCGCCTAAGAATCTCTTGCATGATAAATATTACAACAGTTGTAGTTATATCTCCTAATTGGGCTACATAACCAAACAAAAAATAATATGTAGTAACTTCTTGCAGTATGTGTAACAACAGATATTTAATACCTGAAGAAAATGTTATTTTGTAAAAAACAAAATATCAATGCCAAGTCTACAATACCTATTTAGTCCTTACTTAATTTGCATACAGGGGTCGGGGCATATTTCATATGGTCAACCTGTCGACTAATTGCACCAATGTGGTGAAATGATTTCTTTGCGGAAGTCACTTGATCGGGATCTAGTGGAACGTAAAATTTGGTACATTTGTTTGTAGTACGACACAACCAGCTGGTGATTGCTTTAGCATTCATGTCACTTAACTGACATACCAAACTGGGACTGCCATGTACCTCATGGTACGATTGGACATCTATATCCAATATCAGTGTTCACGAGATGAGTGGGTTTTACATCGTCCTTTTGTGTACAGGATAAATTGATTAATGTCCTGCATCGTAGAGAGTAAAAACAACACAGTTCCTTCACATGCGTGCAAACTTTATTTGTCCATATTTTACACACAAAAAAACAATGCTGCATGAATTTTTACAAATTATTGTGCACTGTCATTATAGCTGACTTTTTAGTGAGATGAGCACTTTTTCTGATGTATATATACAAAAAGATGCTGGCTTGTATACCTGTCAATGACATTAAATTTCTTTCAAAAAGATGTTAGATCTTGTTTTGTTAATTCTTTTGTAGTTTCTTTTCACATTTTCTTGATGCTGACCTATAGCCCCCTCTCCCCCACTGTCATTTATTCTACTACTTATTGTATGGTAATTTTAGCAGGTATTGCCCACCACTTAAACTGTTGTTACTATGTCACGCTATTGCCTGTTAATGTCAGAGCCTTAAACTGGGGAAAGATTAATACAGACCCCAGAATATGCTAGAAAGTCACTTTCACTGCCACATCAAAAGCAATATTCCTTTAACTGTCAAATTAAGCTCTTCCATTGTCTGGGAAAATTTGGAGATGCAGAAATGACACGTGTGTATTTGAGAAAAATTTGGTGGGAAATGCCGATAACAAAATCATCTGCACAGTATTGTTAGTGCCGAGAAGTGTTGATTTTCCAGGGATGTAAGTCTTCCGTATTTTTACGGAAATCCGTTTTTTTTTTAAATTCCAATAAGTCTTCCGTATTTTTACGGAAATCCGTTTTTTTTTTTAATTCCAATAAAGTACCACAAAATTGTTCGAATATCAAAGACACAACGCGGCAAAAATGCCTGGCCCGTTGCAGCAAGCTAACTTCAATTTTCACTCATCGATCACTCAAAATACCATTTCCAGTTTCGCATCATCGCATTGCACTGTACAACATTGTGCCATGTGAATATCGTTGCGTACGTGCGAACTTCAAATCGCTATAGCTCATTTCTGTCGTTGAAAAACCTTGCTAATTCATGGATGTGTAGGATGTGTTAACGCTAAAGCTAGCCTAACATACAGTAACGATAGTGTGTAAGTAGTCAGAGCTAGGAGTAGGATGTGTTAGGATGGCATTCACCTGGGGCCTCCGAATATTTTTCCGGTTTTTTTTTTTGGCTGCACTTACATCCCTGATTTTCACGTCATCCATGAACTGTCGACATATCTCCCTTCTCATTTTGCTAAGAATACTGCAAGGTGGCTCCCAGAGTTTTCCTTCTGCACCGTTCAAAATGTTGTTAATTGTGTTAGTCCACTCTCTTCAAAGAACTGATGCTTCTTTTTCCGGGAGTCAAAGTTCTTTGGTGCGAAGAATGAGAGTAGTGATGCGCTGCCCTTAGCAACCTCCTCTTCATCATCATCCTCCCTGCAAAGACAAGATAAAGTCAATTTGAAACCGATCAACTATGCACTTTCATTTCATTTGACTTAATTTTTATCTAATTTCATCAACTACAGATTTTTTTTTCTTCAATTTTGCCCTAAACGTTCAGAACTATAGTAAGGAAGGTATAGAGTACATTATTATTGCCACAGAAAAAAGGACAAGTTTTGAAGCATTTTGTAAAGAGTATTTTTATCTGAGGAAGAGGGAAGGGGTAGGGTAGGTGATTGGACAAAATCATAAAACATTACTTAAAACTCATACGTAAATAATATACAACTGTAAGTAATCAACCATGGGAAACTGAACTCAAATCAATTTGTATTTAGAACTAGCAAATTTTTACAAGATAAAAAGTTGGTCGTACACACTATTAACTTTCAAAATCACCACTGGTTTGAGCTTGCAATATTTTACAATTGACTTTGCCCGCTTGAGATGATCAGAAACTCAAAGATGATATGATTAAAGGCTTGCTGCAATGTTAGCATGCTAATATTCAGGAACAATACTAATGACCTATTGTCGGAAAATGTTTCTTCTTCTAAGAGCTGTCTTTGGTCGACACGAATCAGAAAAGGCTAAAACTAGGATGTTTTCTCACCACTCTACTATCGCAGCTTTCTTCTCAAGGATGTTGCTAGCGGTGCTCCAGCTGAAGCGAATGAAACGAGGAAATCCAAAGATTGGATCCACATTTTCTGACAACCACCTCTTGGTTGCTGGATCTGAAATGAGAAAGAGAACCAAACGTTCAACAAAAGTTAAAATGAAACATCATTTTCAAAATCTTGGGATGTCCATGAGATGTCATGGTCTCTGCAAGTCAGGAAATTGATTGGATCATACATTCTATGTTACAATTAATCAACATCAGTCAGTCGATGGCTGCAAAGTGTATGTCTTTAAGATTTAATTGAAGTGAAGTTGTTTTTCCCTTCATTGATATTGAACTCATCAAATAGCAATAAACAGTTGCTCCTATTAACTATCACCCAGCCTAAATATTAAACTCATAATGTTTAGAACATTACATTACCTGATGGATAGCCACTTCCATAGTTATCTGTGGCAGATACAGTGCCTTCTTTGAATTTCCAGGACTGGATGACTCTGTCACGTACTACCTGCAGAAAAAATAAATGAAATGAAAGGAATGAAATGGTTTGTTCTTCTCTGTTTGGCAAGTCATTTGCTAAGCAGTTAATAACGAGTGAATGATAATGGTTTCTACCATCCACCAATCCTATTCTAGGCATATAACTTTGGCAGGGGCAGGTGGGGGGGGGAGAAAAAACAGCTCATCATTTTCCAGATAGAGTCTTCTTCCAAAAGAGGTCCAAATCCAAACTTGATAAATTTGCAGATAATTTCCGTAAACTAGGTTGATCAGAATCACCACCCAATTGTTGCAGAATACAGGGCCAGATTTGTCTAGTTTCCTCTCTCCAATTCACAAAGTTAAATTCAAGTTTAGGATATTTCAATTAAAACAACTTAGAAAATATCAACTCAGAGAGCCATGTCCAGGGAAGTTGTTTGAAGCTTCACAGAGAGCGCATGAAATGTAGTGACTCATCAAAACTCAAAAGAAACAAAAGAGAGCTCTTTGAATTGAGCCATGATTACACCTTCTACTATACAGCTTATTCTGGTTGCAATTATGACTGCCTTATTAATGGGGGGAGGGGGGGGGGGGGGAGTTGAGTGAAAGAAACCTGAAATTTGACCTTTGGTCTACAGGCCTACATGTATCGAAACTTGTACTAAGTTTATAGAACAATAAACATTTGGGCTGACATCAATAAACCTTGATTTTGTTTCTATCCACTATATAGTACAGTGACTTACCTTTGCGCAAATACTGGCAGCGCTAACAATTGGAAATTTAGAATCAGCTTTTGGAGTGACTGTTATGTCAAGGGTCGGGAAAAGTGCTTGAAGTTTGGCCTGGTACTTTGAAGCATCTCCAACAGTATCCACATAAACCTACAACAAACGGGGAAAAAATTCTAAACAAATAAATCAAAATTGTAGTAGTTAACACAACTTGCACAAGAAAAATAGCTATGAAATACAGGATACAGGGCATAAGAACAACAATAAAGACATCAGTGAAAATGTCTCTCATGCATTGGCGACTTTAAAGTCCCAATGAGAAGTTTTTCACCGAATACGATCAGCTCTCATGTAGTGTTTCACTGAAAGTAAGGTGTACGCAATCACTTTCTATCGATTGGAAAACCCAAAACAAACTAAAATTTGCTGTTATGAATACAATATTCATTCCTGGCTTTTTTAATTTGTACTTTTCTCGAATACTGTATTCCATTCAATATGAAAGGAGTGTGTTCTTGTTAAATTGAAACTGGGTTGAAGCTCTCAACAGCATTGTCATTTAGAATGAAATCAGCAAGTTGCAGTAAAATTTACAACAAATCATGCATTGAATGACATTGTTAAGAGAACCACTATAGCTTGAGGTTTGATAAGGTGTTCACTTAGGATGGTGAGAAGGGTTAGCTAAATCACATTGTGCAAAAGGCAGGTGACATTTGTAACATAACATGAACAGTTTTATTGCAATAGAATTAAATGCATAATAATGTGCAAAATCTAGTAATCATAACAAGAGAATATGTTAAGAGGTTTCTCATATTTATCGTATATAAGCAACAAAATACCAAACACCACTACAACAAGTAATTAAAGTGTATAATTATCTTAATGTAAAACAATTTGAAAGAAAATGACAATTTGAAAACTACCTGTAGCTTTCTGTCCGATCCTTTTAATTGAAAATTCTTTACTCTTGACCTGTCTTGGTAAATGTTATTGTACAAGTATAAAAAATTACCTCTTTAATTTTAGCCCCACTTTCAATAGCCAGCCTTAGGAGGCTAATTGCTGAGTCCATAGATACTTGGTTCAAGCTGTACTTGGTTCGCCCTAACATGCAGCTTGATATGTAACTTGGTGTTAAAATCTGAACGTTGTACCCTATAAAATCACTGGCGTCCTGTATACTCTTCAACAGTACTTCTCGTTGTTCTTCGGTGAGTGTTTTGGAATCTAAGAATAAAAGTGGAAGTGAAGAATGAAATTAGGTGGACCCTATTACTAAAATATCTGAACAGAAAGGATTTCACTACCATGAGCCGTTTCCCAACATGTCTCGCTGTATGGCTAGAGGTAATTAATCGTTAATGCAAAAATGCATGCAACAGTCACAGTAATGACTTGATAGATTATACCCAGACATCACTATTTGGTGCAAGAGAGATGCCATGCCTCTTTGGACCACAATTCATGTTTCCACAGCTCTTGGGTTCCGACGACAAAGTCCCACCTTCAGACACATAATAAAGACATTACGGCAATCTGGCAACACGACTTAAGTTTGGCAATATTTTCAGAGAATTGCTAGTCAATGGGTCAACCAGTTTCAAAGTTGGAGGGGACAAATGAAAAAATTGAGTGTTTGTGTTAGGTTGAAATGGTGAAGGGGGGGGGCGGGGGAGGGGTTGCCTGGCTGCATGTTAAAACAAATCTTCTGATGGGCATATTCGCATAGTATTGTATACTATAATACAGCCCTACTTACCAGCAAACCCCATTGCTTTCAATTCATCGTTTTTTGAGAGAGGGCAGTAGCTCACACCATACACCATAGGACCTATCAAAGGAAGGAATTTAAAACAATAAATGTGCAGAGGTATGAATTTCTTACTTCCTGCAAAGTAAGTGCAAACAGTTCCTAATGTTTGGTCGAGATATAGCCTTTCAGTTCAATACAAATTAAGTTTTTTCACATCATTCACATGTTTGTAAATATGAATACAGGGTGTTCGGTAAATGCTAAATTACAGTAAGCTTACACATTATTGAAACCATTTAAAACAGAAGTTGTTTGTCAAAGAAGGACAAAAAAATGAAGTGCAAAAAAAGAGATATATAGAGAAGATAGTAAAACAACATGGGAAAACTATGTCAACTACAGTGTCTAACTATATATTAAATTTATTTATATAAATGCCAGATATATCATACTACAGAAATATCAGCATGTTGTTTTCAAATAATTTATCATGTATTTTTCTATGATGTTTTTCCGAAAAGAGGTTGTTGTTACATTTTTTTATGCACACCAAGTTGTAGAAAGGTCTAAAATTTCACATTCTGGATAAGATTGTTTGTTGAGAAAATGACAGTATCTCAATTTTGAGTACAAAAGACTATTCAAAGAAATTAGTTTTTGATTGATAAAGAGGAGAAACATACAACATACAGTGGCAGGAGTGAACTAGTGTTCCCTTATTGCAATTAATGCCTACTACTGATGATTTCCAGAAATCAGAAACATAATCAGACATTATCATCATAATAGCCTAGCGTGAAGGGGTTAAAAAGATTGCAAATGGCTTTCATTTACCAATATGAATGTATAACATTGCTGGATCTTAATTATTGATAGTTACTGGTCAATAATAACCAGATAGGCTTTTGCCCCTAAGAGTAAGACTAGAGTAATGCTGTAACGTTTAAAACTAGTAATGAAGCCCTTTGTACCTAATACTGGTCCTCTACCGGCTTCATCAATACCTAAACAGCAATCCTCCTCTTCACATATTTTTGGTACTTGTGACTGAATAGTGAAATTCTTATTATTGTCCGTCTCAAACTTGCTCAAATCCACTTCTGCTGATCCAATGGATGACACTTTTTCTACATCATCTGTAACATCTTGCACTGAGATTTCTTCCTGCATTTCTTCTGGGTCGGCCATATTTAGGACAGGTGTTACAACTGCAAGTACTAGTATTAGTAATAGTAACGTCGCAGTTTACACCTTGGTCTACAGAGTACTGAGTTAGTGTAGATTTGGCAAAGTACTAGGACTGTATATTACTATTAGTAATAGTAGTTCCAGGCCTAACTTTAGGCTAAAACCAGGTAGGCCTAGGCTGGGGCTTGGGAGCCGAACGGCTGAGGTGCAATTGCAAACTTTGGTAATACTATTTGAACCGTGTAGTTGTAGCCATATACTTGATGTCAGAAAAATGTTACTTATCCCATAGAATTAGAACAGAAGCTGACAGTTGTATGGAAATTTGCAGTCCTAGCCTAGGCCTACAACAAACTCTAGCATTGCACTGCACTGTGTTGCTGTTTTTCTGTTTTCCCGCGATTCATCTTTCACAACTTCCGTTATTATTCTACCGTGGCCGCCACAGGTATGCAGTATAATGAACAATTAAATATTAAATTTTAGATTCTAGCATTTTATGTGTTATTGTTGTTCCTGATAATAATCGCAATTCAAAACATTACATTTTGTGATCTTTTCGACAAATTAGAGGGAATACTGTTGCTTCCATGTTAGATAATGTTTATGTTGTAACGACCATAATTGACTACCGTTGAAATTGTTGAAATAATAGTGTGTGTACGTGTGTACATATAGGGATTGATCGAGGGACGAACGTGTAAATATTATCCACTGCCAAACTACACCAGTAACTAACTGCAGTGTAACATTTAAAGAGAAGATTTCAAGTCAACAGAAGCAAAATGTCAGAAAATTCAGAGGCAAAGAAGGCCAAACTTGGATCATCGCGGTTTTCAGAGGTGGAACAAGCCCCACCAGTTGCCGTCTTTGCTCTGACTGCCGCCTACAAAGCTGACACTCATCCACAGAAGGCTAATCTTGGTGTTGGAGGTAGGCTTAGGCCTGCTTAAGCCCAGTAATATAGATAAGCAGTTCAAGTACATAAGTAGGAAATTGAGCTCTATGTATCAAATCTAAACAGTGAAATACGCCAAATTCCATATCAGGGCATAATTTAGTGTTCAAATTTCGTGCAGTAGTTTTGAAGGCTCTAAACTTTGTGTCGTATAATAACTAAATATAGGCTAGGCCTAGTATTTAGTAATACAAATAGTAAGTATATACTGTTACTTTGTGTATGAAACACTTGCTATACATTTTTGTATATTCTATGGCAATGTGACTATTTTGTGAAGCATTTTGAGATGCAATACCGGATCAATTATGCCCTGATTAAATCTTACAAGTGAAAGTGGCATGGTTGGGGCTGAGTACTTCTGTCCTACTTTGGGTTACAACCTGTCCCAAATTGCCGAAGAAATAGATATTCCAGAAGCATGATATTATCATTTTAACACATGAACATGATAGCCTGGTATAATCATATAATCGTAGCACAACAAATATCAAACATATTGTCTTAAATGCATAAACCGTTAAAATATCCACTTAAGCCATGTTTATTTCATTATTTGTGAAAAGGAAATTTGAATTGGAGATGATATTCAATTAGTGCTTATAAAAATGCAAAGTATGTTAACAGCTTGCATACTGTTTCTCGCGCCAAGTCCCCCAAGAATAGATAGCACACTCTGTCATGAGAGGACTGATTAACTGTTTAACATAATCTTTAAAATTGCCTTGTTTCTTCTGTGTGTGGGGATGGAATCCCATTCAAGCTGTCTTCAAGATGTTTTGTCTGACAATCTTAGTATGCATATTCACTTTATTACATTCTCTGCTGCAGAGAATCAAAACCTGTCTTCTTATCTGTCTCTTGAAATTTCAATTTTATCCCACTTTTGCTACATTTTTATAGTCAATGAAACCCTCAGTGTTAAGTTAATATAATACAGTGATGTATGTACTGCAGTTCTTCAGGGGAACTCCAAACTTAAGAACAATTTAACATTTAAACCATAATGGTAATTACAAAAGATTTTATATTCCCACACACTTTCAAGTCAGATAAAAGTCTAAGCCATGTTAACAGTGATTAAATTGTTAGTAATGAATACAGTCATTTTCCAAATGTCTTGTTTGTTATATCCCTCACAATATCTACACACAACCTCTGAGGAAAAAGTTGTAGTGTTTACAAATTGCAAATATTTAGATCTTGTAAGGTTGTTTATGTGAGTACAAATGTGGAAAGTTTTACTCTGTTCCTGACCGCAGCATACCGAACCGATGAAGGCCAGCCGTGGGTTCTGCCGGTGGTGCGTGAAGTGGAATCTCAAATGGCCGCAGACCACTCACTAAATCATGAATATTTACCAATCGCTGGGTTACCAGAGTTTACTTCTGCGGCTACCAAACTTGTTCTGGGAGATGACAGCCCTGCTCTTCTAGAGCATCGAGTGAGTCAAACCAAACTAGCCAGTCTGTCTATTTTATTTACAAAAGATTTTAAATCATTAATTGGTGCCCATACACATGAATGTTAAACATGTAGGCAATTTGCCAAGTTAGTTTATTGTGTGCATATGGTGGAGACCCTTTCGGGGAAAGAGAATTTAATGCCAAAAGTCAAGCAAACATGAAGTTAAAAATTCATTCGTTCTGCTTCTCCCTTTGTCACTACAAAAAAATAAAAATAGAAAATATAGAAAAGATTGATTTTCTATGCATTGTTGAGGTGTTAACATTTACAAGCTTTGTATAGCCTTTGTGGGTGCCCCCAAAGCTTGTTCACTTTGTTTTTTGTATTCGATTATATTTTTGTTACATCTAAATAAGTTTATATAAATGTTACGAAATAAAACAATCGCAGAAAACTCCACTGAACAACACTGCAAATTAGTATTTTGAAATAAGGTTGAGAGAATCTGGTTCCTGATAAGGTTTTGACCCAGATACCTATTGAATGAGATGAGGGTAGGACAATCTCATTGGCTACACTACTGAAGCCTTCAGCCTTGATTATATACGATATGACAACTGAATTATGAAAGTACCATTAACAGCAAACTAGGGCCCAGGGACTGATCCTAATACTGATATCTTTATATCACGCTGGTTAGAAACCAGCATCTTTAATACGCTGCCAATCAAGCTTTTTAATTTCCGTTATCACTCATTGTGTACAGTCATTGTCAGTAGCTGATGGAGTCTTAGGCGATAGTACAACGGGAGCTACTGTATATATGGTGCTTTGGGAACCTACCACAGGTAAAATAGAAAAAATGCAAGGATGACACAAGTTATCAACACAAAAAGTGGAGGAGATCTGAAGAAGACATGCTATAATGGGCAGCCCCCCTTTACAGAAATGGTAGCAAAAGATAAAGAACAAAGAGGAATAGAAAAGAAAAGAAAAAGGAATACATAAACAAAGGAAAACTTGTTAATGAAATATTGAAATTACCACAGTCCTCGCTTACCTGTCTATACTCTACAATTGCACTTTCCCATCTAGCTAACTGGTAACAGTTTAACACTGCACCCCCCATTGACCCTTCTCTGGGGTCAAAGTTCATCAACAATTCCAAATTTACTGTTCGTGAAGTAAAGAAGCCTATCATGACAAATGACATTGTTATATAGATAAAAGCTGTGCATCTTTCGGTAAGTTTGTGTGGCATTGGATTCTCCATAGAAGTCCCTTCTGCCTGGACTTGTAAATCTCTGTTATCATGGTCTTCCTGGAGAAGTTCAACAACAGGTGTCTTTGACATTCAGTGAAAGTACTTCTAAGGAAACTGTTGCCATTTACCCATTTCCCTTGGAAAGATCAATTGATAAAGGCAATTTCTTGGATAAATGAATGCAAGTCATGTGGTCTCACTGCTGCAGGGCAATGTGCAGACACACAAACTTGATCAAGTCTCTATGTCATATTTTCTACTGTGTTGGTTTTTTAATTGCATATCGAATTCAGTATAAGGAATAAGTGGATCTTGGATTAATAATAATTATACTTATTTTTATAGCGGTCTCAATGCGCTTGTAAGGGCAGTGTTGTAGTGATTTAATCGATTTAATTGAATTATTTTATTTATTTAAAGTGATTTTGTTTAAAATGAAATGGTTACATACCCATATATATGTATGTTTGCTTGACAAAAAAACGATCTGTCTGTTGCCGGAAATCTCCAGCTTTTTCCTTTAAAAAGATCATATAAGGTTGGAAATAATTCTAGTCTATTTAACTTGAGGCTCTACATGTCCAATCTTATATCAGTCATTTTCAAAAATAATGTATAGAGTCCTGAGTCCTCACAAACAGCTCAAATGTGTAAAGGCTAACTGTTAGTCTCTGAAGAAGATTCCACTAGGATAAAATTTCCAGGACCTCTAACTTTTACATAAAGCAGCATTGATAATTGATTTTCATTCATGTTTGTTTAATTTGTTTGATTACTTTATTCTGATAGGTCTGGCCAAAGTGTTGTGAATGGGCAACCAAGCACAAAATCTGCTTCTTTGAGAGACCTGAAGAGTTTCTGTTGCAGATTAATTTTACACCCAAGAAGACGGTTCTTTAACTTTACCATTTGCATTTCTCTTTCCAGGCAATTGGCTTCCAAACTTTAAGTGGCACCGGTGCATTACGTTTGGCTGCTGAGTTCCTTAAGCTGAGAGCCAATCATAGTGTTGTCTATCTACCCGATCCAACATGGGGTAAATATACTTCTGAAGTCCAATCAAACAAAGAATACCTGGCATGACTGACAGAAGTTTGAAGTTAAATTTATTCACCTAAGTTGATCAAAGAAGCTGCTTCGAACTCAACATAAAAAAATGTTAGTCATTTAAGCCCGGGAGGAAATGTACAGCTTTGTGGCTCATGCTTGAAGTCAAGTTGTATTTTGTAGCATATTAGCATAAAGTGAAGATAATGGACATTTTCAACAATTTAAAACCATTTCTGTTTAGAGAAAGTCTCTTAGAAACATTTTTGTTATCTAGGATCCCTTAACTGATCTCATAAGTAGTCATTTTGTAAAAATCAATTCGATAAAAGTTGTTTTGAAATTGTTTTCCCACACCAGGTAACCACACAAGCATTTTCCAATTGGTCGGGTTCGACATCAGGAAGTATCGCTACTGGAAACCAGAAACAAAAGGCTTGGACATTGATGGGTTAATAGAAGACCTAAAGGTACAAATTTCTCTTATTCTATAAAAAAAATTTGCAGTTAGAACTAAGAGCATTGGAAATAAATAATGCCATATAAACTTCCCCCCCCTCCCTCTACTGCATTGTCCATTCTACCTAGCCTGACCAACTACCCCCTACAGGCACCCTTCAACTCTCACCTCACCTCTTACCTGACCTTGACCTATTCTAACTCACTGCTATCTTTGGATTTATTGCCAATTTTCTGATCATGTGTGCATTGTGACAGTTGAATGTACTCATATAAATTTTGCAAGGAATTACAACACCAATTGACTTTTTGGTCTCTTCTTTTTTCTTTGTTTTATTACCTCTAGAATGCCCCAGAGAATGCTGTGGTTGTCCTCCATGCCTGTGCACACAACCCTACTGGTGTCGACCCTACACAAGAACAATGGAAGAAGATTGCAGAGGTTGTCAAGGTAACTTTTTATATTTTCTCTTTTTTCAAAGATGACAGTCATCATACAAGCCTTTGTTTCAGTTTACCAACATTTTCTTTTATGCTAATATATTGATATATGCACATCGTTGATCTATGGTGAGGCTGATAGGGGGGATTGAGACAAATTGTCTTGATTGTAATGCATTTTATTTACTCTGGTAGAGATGATTCTAATTAAAGTAATAATGAAGTCAGGGATCAAAGACAATATATATTATGCAGTAACCTCAAAACTCTCTAATATTCGATTTTTAAGTTAACCGCTTCCTGTTTGACTGAATACACTCGCTTTGGAAATTGGCTCCTAAGATCTCACCACAATACACCTTGATTATGTAATACACTTGAAAATTCCATATTGATGACGTCAGAGAGAAACGGCTCAAACGAGCGGCAGTGCTTTTCTCCGTACAAACGATGTTCTAAAGCACAACCAGTACCAGTCAGTTTCAGTACAGAATAGTACACATTGTCTTTGATCCCTGCCTTTGGTATTCCTTTAATTCTTATCTCTCTATATGCATAACTATTAAACAGTTACTGGTATATAGCATTTTATACTGTAAGTAAATAGGACTGTCAAATGAATAGATGATATTATACAACACCTAATTGTATTCTGGTCATTTGATTGGTCAATTGCTCGTTGATTGCATGCAAAATCCGCTCTATTCCACTCTATGAAATAGAACCATGAGTTATACTTTTTTGGTAGCACTTTTTTCAATGGTAAGAGAGCAGAGAAACCTGTCTGTTCAAAACAATCTGTTGCATGAGTGCATTTTACCCATCTTAATATAATATGTTGTATAAAACAAATAATGAATGGTTTCCATCCGTGCAATAGTGCAAATATTTCATTCGTTGAAAGATGTAATTTGTTCCATCCAACTTGGCTGCGCCTCGTTGAATGGAACATTCCATCTTTCAACTCATGAAATATTTGCACTATTGCACTTATAACCATTCATTATTTGTTCACCATCAGATAGTATACCATCACTCAATGACTAACTTAAAATCTAAACAGCTGCAAGCTATATAGCCATCTGCTGAACTCTGCCATCTGTGAAATCTATCAAATAATGGATACAACAAACCCTTCACAATGTTTGACTTACCAAGTACTACACGACTTTCACATGTTGAATATTTTAAAATAAATTAAAATCTGGACAAACACAGCATTACTTACCTTGGTATCTGAGGGAAATATGGTTATGTAAAATGGTGGAATTGCTACATAAATGCAAAGGGATATATAGCAAGGTTTCGTGCAAATTAACTTTAGTATTTTTTCAGTGTTTTGTGACAACAAATTTAGACAACCAAGAAATTGTCACTAAGCAATTTATTAGCCTCTAAAAAGCAACGAAATATGTAGCCAGGCCA
The DNA here is from genome assembly GCF_037975245.1 of Apostichopus japonicus. Classification (NCBI taxonomy): domain Eukaryota; kingdom Metazoa; phylum Echinodermata; class Holothuroidea; order Aspidochirotida; family Stichopodidae; genus Apostichopus; species Apostichopus japonicus. Next base: position 12,398,223 of record NC_092565.1, read on the forward strand.
TTATTAGTGAAGTAGGAAAATTTATATCTGCACATAGATTAGCTAGTAGGATTTTATAGGAGAAACACAACGACAAAAGTTCTGTTGGCAGGATGAAGAAATAAATTAAAGCTGTTCCTGTACATTTTTGTCAAACAAATTCTCAGCATGTAGTCTTACTGTAAAATTTCATGTTCATTTTGATGGGGTTAAGAAGTAGCTGAAAGAAATCAACTTTCTCAACTCCCAAGTATAGGGTGTTCCCATACATTGACTCCCTACTTTTGTCAAAAGTTGCAATATGGGGTCAAAGGTTGGTTTAGAGCAGGACATAGCATTCAAGCTTTTTGTTTATCTTCAAACATCCAGAAAATGAAGTTTTGAATGTCAGCATCCTTCAAAGTTGAAACACATTCCTCAAAATTCTGGGTATTTACTGGCTAAATGACAGTGGGTTCCTGTGTATGCCAGATGAAGAGAAAAAAGGACTTTCATTTTTCTGCCAGTAGATATTAATAAGGACACAACTCATGATGAGTAGGGTAACAATCATCATTCAAAAACTTGCATGAGATTTCCATAGCTAACATAAGCCCATTATTACTGCTTTATATTATCAGCTAATTTTATTGTAGCTGCTCTCACAAACCCGCACAGTACTGACTTGTGCTGTAAGCAAGGAAAATGCAAGCGAGAACACGATTTGACAATTCTAGGCCTGAAATAGTCGCTTGATTTGTTACACATATGATGTCCCAGAGTCACATTTGGTGGTAGGAGAATAACATAAAGTTTTCATGAGGAGAGAACCAAAGGCTCATGATATATCAACGCTCATCAACTGTGACTGACGCAAGTGTTTCCAAAATGATTTCGTCATGCATAAATTAATACAAGGGAGTATTAATACATATAATATATATATATCATATAATATGTAATATAATAATACAGATAATATAAATAAAGTTATACAATTAATACTAGGGAGTGTTAGCTCATTGGTGAACGCCGGTCCCTTTCAATCATAAGGTCCCGAGGTCGAGTCACTCCAAGATTAATGTATGTCGTCCAGTTACAGAGTTGTTGACAATTCATAATCATGGATGTTAAAATATGAATCTAAGAGACTAATTTAGGTCAGCTTGCAGCTTTGATAAGCCAATGATGGCGTCTTCGCCAGTTCCTGCTTGCAGGAGGATCTAATATACATACATAAAATACATACATAGAGAGTCCGAAACCTCTTCCCTTACCCAATCTATTGTATGCCTCTGTGTAAAAACAAAACAGGATGTTTCAGCATTCCATATTTTCTGATAATTTGGATTTCTCTTGGATATCTTTCAGGCTGGAAACCTGTTTACTTTCTTTGACTCTGCTTATATCGGTTTTGCTTCCGGTGATGTCGAGACAGACAGGTGGGCTGTCAGATATTTCGTCAGTCAGGGACTAGAGCTGTTCACTGCCCAGTCATTCTCAAAGAATTTTGGTCTTTACAGTAAGTACTCTGTTTTTTGGAAAAAGAAGAAACAGGAAAACAAGAGTAATTGTGATACATGAGACACAAAGTTGATATGAGTATTCAAGTTTTTATTTTGAATGTAATAGTTTTTACTTTGCATCAGTTTGTGCTAAAGCATTGGAAACAGAAATTACAGTTTTAGGCTAGCCCATAATTTGAGATATAGAGCAGTGTCATGCATTTTAGTTCTGATGCACTTAAGACTTTGAACAGGGAAAATTTTATCAAATTTTCCTTATCTCTATATATCTAGCTTTTAGAATGTGTAAACAACATTCACAGTTATATGTTAAGTATATTAACCAGAATTTGAAGAAACTGCTAAGCAATTCCCAAAGCAGTATCTTCGTTAATACGTATTGAGGTGAAGTGTATTTAGAAAAGAATAAAATCCATCTACAGTCAACTTGGATGACCTTTAATGAGTTACAAAATATTATCCGTTGTTTTATTGCAAATAAAACAAGCACGATAAAACAGTTCTGGAAAGAATAATTCATGGACATTTCTCCATTGGGTTAAATTTGACACAAACAAGTGAACAGTTGGCAGGGATGAATCAAAGCTAGCTTTATAAAGTTTCATCATCGTGTGCCTTCACATTAGTGAAAAAGACATTCAAAGGCTTTCTACCACACTTCCAGGTTGGGGTTACTTTCCGTTGTTATGGTAAAATCAGGAAATTTCGAAACGTGTATCAGTAATGGAACTGCGTCTTAATGTGTGACCTAGACTAGATGTCAAATACTCTTGTTGTATCATGTAGACAGTATTCCAAGAAGTATTTGTTAAAGTTGCTGGTTGTATTTATCTTCAGGGTAGTACTAGCTACCTATTACACTTGCTTCGTAAACAGTTCATTTCCACCTCAAGTGGAATACGTAAGGAAACCAGCTACCATTAAGTGGCCTCCTATACACGGCCATTAACCCACCAAGGAGTAAAATATGTTTTTTATCTTGATTAGGAATTTTTAGAATTAATTCTCATTACTCTATTGTTTGTCATTATTGGATTCTAGACTGTACACTGTTAATGAGTAACTTTGCTACTCAAATACAATGTGGTGCTTTTAGTTCATGATGCAATCATCAAGGCTTTCTGCTTAGCTTATCAGAAGATAAATCTTATTGTATATTCTTGTTAGGTTTAGGCAACATATATGCCCTCATAATATCTATGGATTGCTTCCAAAGCATAAATGCTTCCTCTTTCCTTCTTCTTCTTCTTCTTTGGAAATGACTCTATCCAATTTCTTTCTGTTTTCATATGTTTGTCATGCTATGTATCAGCACGCAACGTACAGCTTCCAACATCACTGGCTCCCTGTTAAACTGCGCATTGACTTCAAATTCATCTTGTTAACTATTTAAGTGTATTCCTGGCATCACTCCTTGTTATTTGAGTTGTCTTGTGCAAAAGTACACTCCAACGTGTCGTCTAAGGTCTGGTACAAAGTCCTTACTGGTATCACACCCGGTATCCACAAAATCATACGACCAACGATCCTTTCAATATGCTTCGGCATTTTCTTTGGAATAGTCTCCCAGAGCATGTCAAATGTGCTCAATATGTTAATAACTTTAAAACTGTACTCAAGACTCATATGTTTTCACGGTTGTAGTGCATTATATTTTGTGTACATGTTTGTTTTGTGAACAGCGCATCGAGACTTTTGTTGTGTGTTGTGCTTTATAAGAACTGTATTATTATTATGATATTGGTTCCAAACATACACACTGTTTTAATGGCTCTATGCTGCTGCGAGAAGTATTACACGTTTAGAAGTCAAAGGAAACAATTGCCTTTAAGCACAAGATATTGTAGTCTAGTCCATTTAGGATATATAGCCTACCAGCATATTGACCAAACCAGACATCAAGGCGCAAAGAGTCCACCAGACCTTTTCATACTTATCTAATATTAAGCAATGCTTTATGTACACTCAAGTGACTCTGCTGAGGAGGTTATTACGGTGGTTTTGAAGGGACAGGCGAGTTGTAGCCTTAGCGTTTAGTATAATCTCATCAAATTTCCATATTTTTGTCGAGCGGACGAGTAATGCTAACAAGATATTGTGGCTGAAATTGCCAAATTGGTGAGTTGCTACGCTGAATATAAATTGACAAAACATCAAGTATCGTAGTTTTGATATGTTGTCATGTTATGTCTACAACTCATTTATCCCTTAAGGACCACCGTAGTGATATTTCCTGAAACAAGGATATTCCCTGAAACAAGGATATTCCCTGAAACAGAAGAATGTTTCCTGAAACAGTTTACCATGTAATTATACTTCATATTTAAAGTATAAATGAATTTTTTCTTTTAATAGACGAGAGAGTTGGCAATTTAGCTATCGTAGTCAACGATCCTGGTGTCCATGGAAGAGTTAAATCACAGATGGAGAAGCTAGCCAGAGCCATGTGGTCAAATCCACCCAATCACGGAGCCCGTATTGTAGCAAGTGTACTTACCAATCCAACCCTTTCCGCCCAGTGGTAAGCACACCTACATTATGGGTCGTCTCTCTTCGTTGAACAAGTGAAGCAGGATAATAGAATGTGGTGCTGGACTGTGTGTGTGTGTTTGTGTGTGAGATGTCTTGGTTTGTAAATATTGCATCATTTCATGTGTACTGTTACCATGGTATATCCTAGAGATACCACATCATGGTCCTGATATGTTTAACATGGTCTCATTTCATATTTACTATGATACGACCTAACAAGTATCAGATAAAGGTCCTCATACAATTTCCATGTTTATAAGTACTGTTGTTTTCCACATTTTTTTACCTGATACATAACAAATAAACCACATAATTTCACATGGTGATCATAACAGTCATGTACAGTTTGGTATGTCAGTGTTTAGACCTTACTCTAGTAAACTGTTTGAAACATTAAAGTCACAAGCTATTATTTAGATGTCCCTATTTTTTCTTCTCATATATGTCATTCAACTAATGTTACTACAGGATTGCAATAAATGTGACTTGTTATTACATAAAATATTTCAATCGTCTCCACCAGGAAGGAGCATATAGCGACCATGGCCGATCGTATCCGTCAGATGAGGGAACTTCTTTACCAGAAACTGAAGCTGCAAGGCACCCCCGGAACCTGGAATCATATCGTAGATCAGATTGGAATGTTCAGCTATACCGGATTATCTGGTATGTTTTCATCAAGTTTTAATGTCATCGAACTGCCTGATTCTGATTCGATTACTAGATAATAATTGACCTGGAGGGCATTTATTTTATGACAATAGGCACCCACAAATGTATATGGTAGAGGTTGAATGGCTGTTAATTTCTATACACTTCACATTGGGTGGTTATTTTTAAATTTTTTTTTTAACAATTTGAAAAACCATTTCAGATGGGAAAACTGTGGCTTTCATCCGGATGCAAAACCCACCATACTTTGGCCAGTGTGGGATCGTACCCATGACATCTAATATGCTAGGATTCATTGCTTCTGATGCTACTGCCTTTATTAGCCACTCGACCAAAACACTTGTATTCATTCTTAACAAATTAATTCTATATAAAACCAGATCAAAGTTGATTTCATATCTCTCAACAAAAAATGCCACTTTTTAGAAGTACGATGTACAATGAATTTGTAAAGGTTAACAATATTTTTACAATTTCCTCCATTATATCTGTCTTCCCTGATTCATTCTTTCGCAGCTAAACAGGTGGAATTTATGAAGGAGAAGTATCACATCTACGCCATGAAATCTGGGAGAATCAACATGTGCGCCGTCACTACCTCCAACGTTGAACACATCGCTAAAGCCATTCACGAGGCAGTATCTAACATCCAACCCTCGTAATGGACAGAGGCAGTGTCTACCGTCCAACCCTCTTAATGGACAAATCTTCTACCGACCTCTTCTGGCATGTGGCATTTCAGCTTATTATCATCATATTTTATGAAATGAAATCGTAGCTTTTGCTGTGAGAAAGCTTAAACATGATAAAATCCAGGATAGTATTTGCAAGTGGCCGTTTAAAATATTTTATAAAGCAAAAACTGTTATCATAGTGACAAAATTCAGTCTGTATTAGTTGTGTTGCATTCTTGAAATAGCGATTGAAAGACATTTTTCACTTTCCAGCGACACTCTAAATGTTCAGCTTCTGCAATATGTATTTGCAACTCAATTTCCTTTAGCTCTTTCTTGTCTTTTCTTCATTTCAAATGTACCTTGGCCTTGGTTGGTCTGAGGACATTCCAAATGTACCTTGGACAGTCTGAGGACATTTCAAATGTACCTTGACGTTAGACGATCTGCGGACATTTTAAATGTACCTTAGCCTTGGAGGGTCTGCAGACATTTCAAACATACCTTTGCCTTGGAGGGTCTGCATACATTTTAAACGTACCCTTACTTTTCACAGACATTTCAGATGGAAGCATTGTTGCTTTGTCCTCATGCAAGGAATCGTTTAATGGAAAAGGTTTGCATAGCACTTTTGAAGGCTATGAGCTCTTGTCTCTTATGAATACTTTGGTTGTTCTGTCTACAGAAACTGCTACACATCTTTGCACTTTAATAGCAATTTGGCCATTTTGCAGAAACATTTCGTGTTGCGATACCGGATAAATTAATCTCTCTCCTCATTTGCTACTTAAAACATCACCCTGGCAGAAAGACAGCTTTATATTTCATGTAGTGCAAACATAAAATGGCAACAAACAAATCATAAAAAGGAAAAGCTAACATAATAAAGAAATCATAAAACAAATATCAAATTAATAAAATAGAATTTATTGCTTAGAGAAGGCGCCAATCCAGTACTAGATAAATACATCTTTTTCTCTTTTATAAAAATGGAGGTTGTTTGGAACTGAATAATACAATACCTAAAGCTTAAGAGGAAGGAAAAAGCAATTAGGAAGCTTTCAGAAATAATTAATGAATTCTGGATGGCATGAGAAATGAATCAACCAGTAAAAACATATTTATCGCTGGCCCATATCAAGGCGTCAGGTGGAGATGGGGATATGTTGTCATCAAAACTTCTCAGTCAAAAGTTAAGATAAAGCATCATTTATATTTGTTACCCTACTGAGGGGTCATATTAGAAGAAAATTTGACGGTTGATTTAACAATAAAGCACATGCAGGGTTCCCGTGGCTTGGAAAAGTAACAAAATTTGATTTTCATTTCCAGCTTACCTCCTATAAGGAAAGTTATCATTTTGCTGTGCTTGGTTATATAGGTGTATTGTATGTACTTCACTGCTTCTGACATCAGTCTCCCTACCCCCTCCCCAAACCCATCCCCCCCCCATCTTCTGTGAAGATGTTTCTGATATTTATGAATGTTTGTGAGGACTTAAAGCTGGTAGTATTTCACAGTCATCTTTGACTTCACTCTAGACTGTCTGAAATCAATAATAATTAAAGATATGGACAAAATTCTATGATGCTTTTAGTCTTTCATTTCTGAACTATACCAAAACACTTAAACTCTTTGTAGAAGTAAAGCTTTATCATATCCTATTCCTGAAGGTGAAGAAAGGGTAAATCTCTCTGCAGGGTTCCTTTGATTTTTGATAGATTTATGATAAATATCGCCTGATATCTGTAGAACAACTATTTAACATTCTGTAATTTTTCTCTCTCATCAAATGTTTACATTGCAATGTTGTGATCTTTTCCAGCTTTTTTTCCCTGTTGTGTGATTTCTTAGCATAAAATTTGCAGATTTCTTGGAAATTTTAAAAATACAGGAGACATGTATTCATATCAATGAATTAAAAGAAACACTTGTTAAATCAGTTTATCTCCCATGGCAACTTTCTTCCATGGTTTGTTAGCTCATTTAATACTCTATTCATTACCTTAAGATATAGTTTCATATATTGTCCTTGTACTTATTCTGCCTGAATGCATGACACACAGCTTGATATGTGATTTTTTATTATTTGATGATAAAAAAATGGCAATAAATTAAATGGACTTAAACTAAATTACCTCTTATTCCATTTGTTGTTGTTGTATGTTTTACAGTCAAACAATGCGGCTAAGGGATTATACTATTTACCTGTGAATGACCTTGCCTTCCCAGTGGTCATGCTAGCTAAGCAAGGCAACCTGTCCTATTTCGAGCCCCTTGTAGGCTCGTACCATGAGAGCATGGTTGTTCATGAAATGAGATCAAATGCCATTTAGGTATCCAATTCAAATATTATCAAATTTTAGGGGAAACTTCTGAAGACATACATGTTCACCAAAGCTGGCCATATTCATCTTCATATAGTGGTTTGGTTAGTAATTTCACAGCTTAGATCAGTTTGGTGAAATGACGTTTTTTTGCGGGGGAGGGGGCCGTGGGGTGGGGGGTTCGCGACTATGGTTTACCACGGGTAACTTGTCAGAAAAAAAGTTTCAGTATTGCCCTCAAACATGCTAGAAAATAATAGTCACTGTTTTTCGCTGTCCCATATATTCACTCTCAAACACAACAGTTTTATCCTAAAATCCCCAATTGTTAAGATACAATAACCCCCATGGTTTTGGGGTCTTACGTCTGATTGGATAGAGGGATATTCTATTATCGTCTGGTGTAAACACAATGATTCACAAACAGAATGATAGACAATGCCGTCTCACTCCCATGAATACCTCAAAACTTAAGCTGTGTCATAAAAATCGAAACAAGGATTTCATGTCCTAAGATGCTTTCAGTCTGCGCATAGAATCCGATCAATACAGCCACCCGGTCGGTGGGCTTTTGTTCTGGATCGATTTTAGAGGGGTTATTCGGGTCCTTCTGTATCCAAGGTAGCAATATAAGGGGGGTGAGACTAAACCCATATATTCCATGCAGTTATTGATAACCGTGTCATATACAGCCTCAGAACTTTGTGGTATGGAGAAGAAAAAGGGGGATAAACTTATCGCTACCATGGCTTGACTAAATAAGTTTTAATCAATGTTAGTATACTGTAGATTTTAGTCAGCTCTACGAGTTGAAGTTAACTCACTTTGAATATTACGAACAAAGAATTCAACAACGGAGTCGGAAGAAAAAAAGAGGACTAAATAGATATCGGAGTAAAACAAAAAGTCGTCAACATGCATTGGCGTGAAAACTTTGTGAAAGGTGAGTAACTCTCTTCGGCATTTGTAGATAACTCTCGGTGGGAAAAGTGAATTAATTAATGCTGTTTCCAATGTTTTTTTCTTCTGTAAAGTCCAATTCGTACTGCGATTTACGCTAGTGGTTTGGTCACGCACATGCAAGTGTGGTGTCCCACCCATAAATGAAGGTCCCATTTCATTCCAGACATGTATCATTATGTTGTTTTCTTTCCTGTTTTTTTAGTCTCCAAATGTCTTGAATCGTCTCACTTATAGTACGACCAAAAATCTTAAGTTTTGATTTGCTATAATTGCTTTGACGATAAATTAAGGAAACTTTACGTCAATCCTACTTTGTTTATATATCATGTAGTTTATCGAGTAATGGAGTTAAACGATTGTGTTAAACATTCAACAATCCATCTGTTCTATCGGGATATACCCTTATCAAGAAGACACCGATGTGATAGGTACGGTACCATACATATAGAAGTCCAATTCATTGCTTAGAATTTTGAGACAACTTTACTAATCCCAATGGTAAAATGATTGTCTGAATCCTTTATCATTGTCTTTACTATGGAGCTATACGCAGTATCCTAAAATTTGTCTTCTATTCACCTATATGAGCTGCTTATATATGTATAGAAAGCGAATTAAAACCTAAATTTTATCGTATATGCCACATAATGCACCATTTCAAAATCACAACTTTTTAATTGTTTCTTTTCTGAACAAAAATACCCAAACCAGGTCGCTACATGGGTGTGGGGGCTACATTGCATACCATTAACATATTGTATATGTCTCAGGGTCACACCCCTCCTTTTTCAAGTCCTTTGTGAGAGCCTGCAACCACCCCCCCCCCCCTCACCGGCCTCCTCACTTTTTGATAGCTTTCTATGCCAGCGGAGTGTTCGCACTGCAACCAGATGAATGGTTATAAAAAAACATCCTTCAATTGGTGGTTATCGCCTGATTACATTTACTATCATTCATTTTCCATCTTATAGAATTATGTATCGTTGGACTGAGTGGGTCAGCGGAGGCGGCACAAAACTCGCAGGATCCTCCCCAGAGGAAGTCTACCGGTCGATCAACGCTTCCACCTGCGACTTGGAGTAAAAGTCGCAGCACTACCGCTGTATTGGTTGGGTCCGCTCGCACCACTAGTCGCACAAGTTCCTATCGCAGTGTACCTCGGTTTTACAATGGACCTCAGCTGGCAAACACACCATGTAATATGTTGAACAAAAATTTACCCGAAATTCGCGATGCTCGCAAGTTTGGCCTGCATGGAACGACCAAGGAAATACATGGTCACTCGTCGGATGTGAGTGGTGGTGGGAGCAGTTCCTCGTATCCAACAAGAGCATATACGGCTAAAACACAGATAGATACCATCAAGGACTTCGATGGAAGGACGGAGCTATGTTCGATCCCTACTACAGATGCAGGGAACGGAGTGGTCACCAAAAGGACTCAGAGTAGGGCAAAATCGGAACCTACTTCTTTACTAAAACAAACGGAATTTCGACCGAATTTGGTCATAAAACCTTTAAAACCAAAATTGGATTTGAATGATGACGAAGACTCCCAGCAACATGACAAGAATGACGTCACTATGTTCATTAGAATGAACCAACATTATAAACTATCGGAGCATCAGAAAGAAGAGACGCCTCGTAAAATCACTACACCGCGGTTATTTGGATCACCGCGTGGATCTCGCCCTGAAGAGGGTTTTGAACAATTTTTAACGATGAAATCGATATACCGTTCTAACGATAAAGAGTCGGCACAATTCCCCGACGCGGCGGTGCAGCCGGTTGTGGCTGTAGAAGACGGTAACACGGTGTATGTTAACGAAGGCAATCGTAATTTCGTTCTTAATTTAAGACAGTTATCCAAGAGACATATGGAAAAGCACAGTGACTTGGATACGATAAAAGCGACCGAGCGGGCTAATGTCATACATGATACTACACGTGCTTCCGCAAAGGTCCCGCATCAAGAAATTTCAAAGGAAAAGCTAGTTAATAGCTGGTTGGAAACTTGCCCTAGCGACTCACCTGCAATACCCAAAGCTCTCGGTTACCATGGAGATCACCAACCGAAGGCAACACTCGCCCATAGGAAGCAAATCGTTTTGAATGTACCTTACATTGGAGAAGAAGCAGAACAAAGGGAATAACATACATCATTAAAGATTGTAAGGATAAATGCACATGTAACATTAAAACCGTAAGGCTGAGAATACATGGTGTACAAGTCCGAAAATGAACTGTGCTAACTTTGTGGCAAAGTTAATGGAATATATCAAATGTATTATTGGTTGATTTTCTGCAGTGATGTTGAATCATTCCATTAAAAGCCAGTAAAGTATCGTTAAAACATCCGTTTGAGTAGGGAGCTATCAAAAAGTGAAGGATAGGGTGGGCAGAAAGCCATAGGTGTCTGACGTCTTCATCATATAAAGTTTACTTATGTAGATGTAACGGGACATAGAAAATATGGGCTTTTTATGTCCAAATCTCTCTTTAACTCTATAGCTGTTCGAATTTCAGTGTGTCAGCAAAATTTGACTTTACATGTCAAAACAGATAGAAAGAGCAAAAAAACAAAGTGTGGGGGGGGGGGGCAAAAATAGGACATATAATGGACGGTTTATGGAACGAAAATATATATATATAATTAGATTGCCTGGCACTCCTTTTACCAAAACAAAGGATCGAACTGAATGATTAAATACTGCCGTGTGCGTCCCCAGTTGAAAAAGTGAGGGGCAAATACATATTCATATAAATACGGGGCCTTCTGCCTCCTCATCATATCCTATGCCTATATGGAAATTCAGTAATTGAGGGAGAGTGGGGGGGGGGGGGGGTTAGCCCGGATAAGGCCTTTGATTTGCAGTACTCTATGTTCTTGATGTACATTTTCATCCCATCTTTAATTTGTTTTATATTGTAAATATATCAAGAAAGAGAAAAGGATAAATCGAGGCTTTGTTTTGTTTTATTCTTTCCTTCTATCGAAACGATGTTCATCTTCAAGCAGAATCACACATGCTGTTTTAATTACACAATGCTTCTATTTGATAAGGAGTTGCTCATCACTAAGTTTCGTGTGTCTCGTCAGACTGAACCATGAGGCTAATATGTGTATTAATACATGTATGATATGTGTATTAATATTCAGACGGTTCTTTTCATACTTTTCTACAGCATTTCTATCGTCCTACAAATTGTACTCTTAAAACAAAGGAACCTCACAATGAGAAGACAATGGAATGTAAGACACTATAGCGTACCGGTAATGTGCGATGTGTTCGTTAAGTTTCGAATTAAAAATTACGCGAAATTTCAAGGAGAATGTGACCAAGCCTGTTAAATATATATTACTGCAAGTGTTCAAAACATTGAAATCTTTACCATTTATTATAACTTCATAATATAAATTACATTGAAAATATATGTTTCTATGAGCGTCTCTAATACTTCGTAATTTGAACAAGCATTAACAGTAACTACACAATCGAATCATATAGAGCTATTGCAGTAATCAACAGCCTCAGCTTTGGCATAAACCGATCGTATTATTTATTGACCTGCATAATTATGAACTTTGCCTGGTTTAGATCAATTCAACCAACTGAAGTGAGTAAATTACTTATTTCAACCCCCTCTCTCACACCCACACCCACCCCTCAACTCACACCATGCAAACACTCTTCACCCGACGCGGCATGTATCACACAGTTCAATATATAAGGAGTTCATTACATTCAGCAGTTCCCGTTATCAGACTTGATGTAAGTCGTTATTCTGATTCTTGCAGAGTTACATGGACTCGTACCACAGCTTTACATGCATTATATGTCTAAAATGTGCTGAAATTTATGATATTTTGTATAATTACTTTATTACTTACTTTCTTACTTTTCTGTTTGATATACACAACAATCAGACCTGTCGCCTATAATAATGGTATTATATGTACGAGGACGAAATCACGTACACTTCTGGGGCGGGGCTTTAGAATAAAATCAAGGGGATTATCTCCTCCCCCCCCTCCCACTTGCAGGCAGAATATTACAAAAACAAAAAATCATATAGTGCACTGTACATAAATATATAACATGTATGTGCTGTACAATCTAAACAGTTGAACATTCTGAAATATTTTTGTATAAAAAAATACAACATCGGGGGTTAACGTCGCTGTACTCATCATTACAGTGACGTAGTCATGGGAGGTGACACAATGAGCTGAGATCCCCAATCTCTCTTTCCCAATGAAACATATTCTATGCAATACGTTAGTGACATGCACTGTCCCTACTCGCCCCTCCCCCACCCTTCGTTAAGGTTATATACAACAATCTGTCACTCACTCTCCCATCCACACAAAATATGTGATTGGTATTGGCTGAGCCACTGATCAACCACAATGACGTCACAACATATAAGCTACCGGTACTGGTCGCCGACATTTTACTTAGCTAATAGCATACTTACACTAAAATTTAGCCTAGAAACTACACCTAACTATGGTTACTCGTCATAATGTTCCATGTGATGAAACTGATGAAGGATAGGGTGATCCAATAAAGTTATATTTGTCCCGAAACGATTCTTCATAATTCATAAATTGTCCTCGATCATCCAAATATTCAGAGTTTTTCCGATGATCCTGGTATTCTAATGATTGCAGCCAACGTTTACATCTCTCCGCGTTTTCTCTCAAATAGATCATATTATCGAATTCTGTTTCTCTTAAATTATACTCCAGTGGTTTTGCCTGAGATAGACGAACCACTGTCTGTTCTTTTGGCACTTCTTTACTGTCAATGAAACGAGATCTGGTTCGTTTGATGTTAATCTTTCGCTGTCTTCGTTGATCCGGTGAACCACTCTGCGCACTAATATCCGATACGGAATCTTCCTCACGTGTGGGCTCCGATGGTTGTCGCTCATTTTCACCACCACATTGAGTTGATTGAGATTGCTTCGAAAGGTGGTTTGAATTGAGCGGAGAATTAGACCGCCAATTTGTGCCGTCTGTTTGGCTCGGAATTGTCAGGGTTTGCCAACTGGGTGGTTTGGGTGGACGAGGGGTGACTGTGTCATCAGGCTTCAATTGAGTTAGCCCAATCGATTTCGGAATCGACTCCGTCTTGTTTAAATGTTTTTTCTTCTCAGATAAGGAATGCGTAGACGATGGACTTGGACTGAGTAGTGATTGCCAACTAGGAGCTTTAGGTGGTTTCCTTATGATGACGTCAGTTTGTTTCTTTGTGCTCTGTTTGCCCGTCATCCTCCCTCCAGTAGAGTAGCTTCTGATCCTCTCGAAAGACTCTTTTCGTTCGCCATTTGAGGAACTCGAGACCTCGCGCTTTGTACTAGGCTTCACCGAGGTCTTGAGCCTTGTCGAATATTCCATTCGAATCGAGCAATCACGTGACAGCAATCGCTGCCTTTGGAGCTCTTGATCCTTCTGTACTTCGTAGGACACTGCCGTCTGGACTTTGGTATCAGGGCACTGAATTGGCGCCTCGTTACTATTATTAGCTGCCACCAGTGGTGGATAACTCGACCGCTTGTTATCTCGATTTATATTTAGTTCTTTCAAAAATTCACCTCTTTGTCCCACTCCTTCTTCTGAGTGTGCGTTCCTTGGTCTCCTTTTAACACGTCCTTTTCTGTCTGTTGAAGACACTTTGGTCAGCTGATCCTTGCCAGCTGAATCACGAAGCCGGTTCTCAATTTGTTTTTCTACTTGTTGTTCTTTTGACAAGTATGTCCCTTTTGAGTCACACTGTCTCAAGGAGTTGTAAAACCTTTTGGAATGAGTCGTTTCAAGGCTGTCTCTTGCTTCTCTGCCTCTGAAAGAAGTCGTTGCATCGTCACTCGTGCAGTCGGTTTGGATGTGAGCTACACGGGTTTCTGATTGACCAAGTACAATGTCAGTTAGATTTCTTCTCAGTCCATCTACCTGCTCAGATAAGAAGCGTTTAGATTTCTGTCTTCCCTTCTTTGCTATCTTATCCCACGCAGTAGTCATTCTCGACTGACGCTATTTGTTCATTGCCAGTTGTTTATTTACATTACTCTGTTTTCTTTCTTTCTTCCAGTTACGAGCATTCCAATGGTATCCAATAATCACAAACGACCTAGGCTTGTGTAAGAACTACATATACGCGCAGTCCATTGAACAAATGAGTAATTTTGTTGTGCAAGAAAGTTACTAGCCGTGGGGCTTCATAATTAAACCCAAAGCAGACGAACGTCTCTCCTCGAAGATATTGTTGGGAAACCAGCCGTGTAAGAGTTGACTAAAGAACCAATGCTAAAGCTCCTCATCTGAATCAACATCAAATTCAGGCATAAATTCTGGTGTTAATCAGTTCAGTACGGCGGTACCAAATAGGCCGGAAAGAAAACGTGTTGCATAAACTTTCAGCATCAAAGTGACTGCAGAGGTCGTTCACAACTGCCTAAAATGTAAAATAAAAAATATATATATATTAAAATTACAAATGAAGCATAATAATATGGTCAGAAATAAATTCTTAAAATAACATGATTATATTACATTGTCGTGTCTTCGTGCCAAAGCCTTTGTGATATTCCATTACTTTCTTTCTTTTTGTTTATCAATCTTCATTAATTAATACAGACAGTCACGTACAAGTATTTCGCTTGAGAATAAAAATTGATAGGTCACTTAAATTTCCCAATTATCTGATCGTAATTTATTTATTTCAGGCCTACCATGTTTGGTGGTCACAAAACAAGCGAATTGGAAAAAGACAAGCAAAACAGACGACAGTCTGCAGGTGCGTATCCAGGGGGGGGCGTTGGGGGCGCGCGCCCCCCGGGTAAGGAAAAGAGGAGAGAAAAAAAGAGAAGAAAAAAAGGGAAACGGGGGGGGGGGGGGGGAAAGAAAAGGAGGAGAGAAAGGAAGGGAAAAGAAAAAGAAAAAAGAGAGAAAAAGGAGAAAAGGAGGGAGTAGAAGATAGCCAAGACCTCGGGAAGAGAAAGAGGAACAGTCATAGTTAAAGCGCTGATCCCTATTATATACACAGGGTAGCCAGTGACAGATCAAGGATTACGGAGGGGGTGTGCGCCTTACCCTACTCCTTACACCGACAACTCCATTTTTGACGTTTCCATATTTCCTCTCTCACTAATGTATCTATATAAATACTATATATGGTCTATCATGACGCGTGTGTCTGTATGGACGCCTTAAACAATTGTACAAATTGTAGTACAATTGTGCTATATGGAACCAACTGTGGCTGGTCTTGAACTCGACCGAGTCGTCGGGGAACATGACGCATTTCGGGAAGGGGGCGACCGCCCCCCCCCCCCCCGAGCAAATTTTCTTTACGACATCGCTAGTAATTTCAAAATAGACAATGCTTAGATGCAACTTACAAGGCCTGGGAAGTGTCATTTTCAGCGATCTGGGAGGCATTTTCGGCCAAAAATTTTCTTGTTCGCTTCGCGCCAACTTATGGTGGCGCTTCGCTTAGATAGTTTGCCTACAGGCTTCGCCCTTCCTTGCGGCAATTACTCGCTACACGCCTGTTCGAATTTGTAAAGCAAAGAGCAGATATAACATCATATCAGTGAGCATTGAAATGCATGTTCCACGATGAACAGCCTCAAAAAACTGTCAATGTGTGTAGTCAAAGGCGTAGGAGCCCAATTGGATTTGGGGCTGTAACGACTTGCCCGAAAAAGAGCCGAAATTTTTCGCGCGCGAAGCGCGCGTTCAACATATCGATGCCAATATCATCGGTCATTACATTGCATGGCATCTTGTACCTTACGGTCCGTGAAAGTTGCACAGTATACCGCCGGATGCTAATGTAAACAACCAAATGTCTTATGTAGATCAGGAGAAAAACCATACAGATCCATTTATGTCAAAACTCTCTTTTACAGTAGTAATGTCGGCCAAGCTTACAACTTTATTTTAATTGCCAAGGAGATCATTTTTAAGCTATTCATTGCTATTTATTTTTCTTTCAGTAGGTGCCCGAAAAAAATGGGAAAAAATTTGGTTGCGGGGGGGGGGGGGGCTGCAGCCCCCGCCTTCTACGGGACCTACGCCTATGTGTGTAGTGTTCGGTTTCGATATACCTGATATCGGAAATATCTGCTATTTTTCATTTCCTTCAACCAAGTTTTATAATAGCCATTATAAGAGGTTTTAATATTTCTACACCAATAAATTAACTGTGTCGGAATTTTCGAAAATTTCCTGACCAACAGTTTTTCTATATTGGTTGTCCATAGATTGAATTTTGTGCAACATTATGGGTATGTTTTCAAGTGATTTAAGCCCATGAAATATTGGGCTTAAAACCTTGAAAAGTGGGGCTGTCAGATATTGTGGGTCGTGACGTAGAATCACCTACAAAAGCAATGATCCATAGGACATGCAATGAGGTCGAACATGATGAGTGACTGGTGAAAATCTTCAAAAAGGTTATGGATGGAAAAAAACTTTGGGGAAATACTTGGTTCTCAGGCAAAAGTGTACATCTGGTTGCTCATTTTCAAGCCCGAGAAGTGCCATTTCCGGTGATCTGGGGGTATCAAAACCAGAAATTTTCTTGTACGCTCCGCGCCAACCGATGGTGGCGCTCCGCTTAGATGGTAATTCGCGCCTCCCGGGTTAGAAAATCCTGGATACGCACCTGGTCTGCCTATCACTGGCGTGTCGTGGAACATTATGTATATTCTTGTGACTTTGGGATTATAATGGCTTTGTCTTTGACTTTGACAGAATATAATTTAGTTACCTATATAAGTACGCAAGAAACAAAACGGATGAGAGAACGATGAAGTAAACTGAAAGAGAAGATAAACTGTGTATGACGTAACATTTGCTTATATAGCTTATTTGGGAGCTGAGTGCTTACTCCAATCATACCGTCTGACCATGAAGGTAAAACAGCGAGTGTGTTGGCCTTAAAGGGAGTGAAGAATCGCACACAAAGAAACGTCTGATGCAGGTAATCTGACCAAGTTTCGAATGAGGTGTAACAGAAGTGTTAGACACCACCATCGATCCCAGAAAATACACACAGCTTGCTACCGTCGGTAATTAGACACTAGTGTACAGTCAGTACATACAGCTACGGTCAATACACACAACGCAGTGTACAGACAATACAGCAATGGACATCTCAGGTCTAGATAAAATATAACAAGGTATCACGTTTCATTAACTGTCTGCATTTTGTAGCGACAAGAAAAAAAACTTCACTTGCAAGCATCGGAAAGTTAACTTTTTGCAGAGGGCGGCACACGGTTTGGGGCGAGTCTTCAATGCCTTTAAGTAATTGGTCTCAAATCACCCATGGTCATATAAAGCTCAACACACGCAGACTGTTTTATTTTCCCTTCCCTCAACCGCTGCTCTTTCATAAGCTTACTCTCTCAATCTCTGCAGTCGGTCTGAACAGAGCCTAGTCGCTATGGTGTTAAAATGCATGTAGTTTGATGAATATTCAAATCTTCGTTATGTATGCAAATCACCTCGTGTCAATTTTCTGCGGACACAAAGGGAAATCAAACCTTAAGTGGTGGACGTTGAAATGTACACTTCATTCAGACAGAGACAAAATAGAAAACGGTGATTCTCTGAAAATGCACAGACCTACCGAGTCAGTGCTCGCTGGGCCCTTTTACGCTCTTTTTTTCTCAGTAAAAGTAACCTTACAAAAGAATTGAACATTTCGTCAAATTATGCAAATGTCATATAAACAGAAACCATTTGTATGCATGGAGCTTGTCCACTATATAAATAGCGGTAACGATCAAAGCGAACGGTCCAGTGTCCAGGCATAATGTCAAGACATTGAACAAACTAACAACGATTTTTGGACAATGAAAGTAGAAATTGGTCAATTTCTGTGTGTCCTTCGGTTTCGAAGGGGGCACATTACTAAACTACCTGTTATTCTTGAAGATGTGCACACTAACTTCGACATTCAATGGGTGGTCCTTGCGTGTCTGGTGTTGCTCATTTTGGGGGTGTATAAACTATATACAGCAATCAACAAAAGAAATCATGTAACATAAATGTTCTTTTTCGTCATCAATGGTTGACACAACGTTTATATACAAGACCTAGGCGCCCTTTCGCCCCACTTCATTGCATACTAAACACAATGACACACACAAGAACGACGTCGTAAGTTTTGAAAACTCTTAAATCAAGTGAAATTAAAAGTGAAATCGTCAATCTAATGATCTGCATTGTGAAGAGGTTTTAGTTTCGATTATGAATATCAAACGTTTAACAAAGCAACTTAAATTCATGTTTTTCTCATATGTTATCACGAAGTCTTAACACTTTGCCTATAGGCTACATAATGGTGACGGTATATATGTATAACAGGATGACTTACGGTACAAAATTAATGTTGAAATGTTGTAGGACATTAATAACACTGCTACTTTCAGTCCTTTTTGTATGTTTTGGTTGTTTGAGAAATGAACCTGTAAAAACAGTTAAGCTTTATTAATTAAAGCGACTGGACCGTATAGTCTAATACATGACCATTAGGTCAGTTCCTCAGATACAACACACAACTCACCGGGAAAACAAAATACTTGCTTCAAATGACATGTTTACAATGTAGTACACGTTATAGTCAAGGACAATTGATATGGAATGTCCCCAAGGGCGATCTCTTGTTCATTTGAAGTTGAAAGAATATTGTTTGTTTGAGCTATCAGATTATATAAAACAACGGAGAAACATTAACCTTAAGTGCTGCATTGATTGAGGAGCTGACGTCATCATCAATTCATCCTTAAAGGAGCATTCCAGAGATTAAGTTGATTGAATACCTGGTGTCTTGGAAACCAGAATAGCTGTATTTAAAAGCATTACTAGCTCTCAAAGTTTTCTTTTTACTTGCACTATATTACATGAAGACTAAAATTCTGTCAAAAGCCCATAGTCATCGTCCATAGACATTTTCAAATATAGCCTAAACATTAGCGCCGATTCTGGTCATTGTATGACGATCACAGGCAGTTTATAACATGGGTGTAAAAACCAACAAAACCAGCAGGGTCTGTTTTTAATTCTTTCGTTCGTTCTTTTTTTAATCTCTTTAACAACAAAAAAACCGTCGGTGTTCTCTAGACCAACCGTAACTGTTTGTTCGTTTGATACAAAGTATAAAAGGCAAAGACAGGATAAAGATTCATCCATTGTTAGCTAAAAGAACAATAAGGACTTAGGACCCTATCCTATCGTTAAGCCATTCCAAGTCTCTAATAGTTGAAGCTGTTTTACCTAAAGAAGATCTCATTCAACCAAGGAGGCTTAGATTATGAATGGAACAGACGAAGAAGAGCACATTACAAAGAAGAAGAAGATGATAAATTTGGTTGTACTCAATCGTATAACTAAAGTGAATTACTTAGAAAAGGAGATAACCGTGGCCCTAAGGAACAATGGATCGCGGCTTTCCATATAACTGTTCTGCCGTCGGCAGTAGAGACTGTAAACATCTGTTAACATCTTTAGAGCGATCAAAGATTTGCTCATTATATATACATGATTCACCCAGACGCAATAATACATGTAACAGCATAAGAAACAACACTGAATGTTGTTTTGCTAAGTTTATGTGATACTAGTGTAACTATTATGACCATACGTCAAGTCTGTAGCCAGATCGGGACGCGTATTGTAAATAGCACGGGTAACAGTCAACAATATTGAAACAGTTTTCAATTTATTAAAATGTGTAAGCAAGTCTTAACTGACATGAGTGTCCGAACGGCGAAGTATTAATCATGAAATCAAATTCTGATAATTAGAAGCACGTTAGCCATTAAGTTAAAAAAGACCACCCCACCCCCCCCCAAAAACCCCTATACAGTTAGAGGTTGAAGGATGAACTGTTGCAATTTCTTTTTGGGGGGGGGGGGTGATTCTCGGATATTTAGAATAATCTGTCCTCACCCCTCCTCCGGGCCCATCAGAAAGGAAACATTAACGTCTGCCCAGCTTGAATACCCCCCCCCCCCCACCGCCTATCGTTTCGGCTTAGATGGGCGTATAGCCGTGACGGCGGCGCAGTAAAATCACAACATATGTAATAAAGCAAATGTTCGATTTTTTTCATCTCTTAATTCTCATAATCCGTCAATGTTTCCGACTCGTTTCCTCAATGTTTCATCAAAAGTCAAACTTTCAATGTTAATGGTCAATTTCAATAAAACTCCGATATTTTTTTTGAATGAAAAGCCGAAATAGAAACGTCAACATTTCATGAAAAAAAAGGCAAAAATATCTCAAAACTTCAACATTAAGTGCCGAAATTTTCCAACAAATTTGTCACCAAGAAAAGTTAATATTTTGAGTTAGAATGTCGAAAGTTTGATATAGAAGATCAAAAGTTCAAGGAACAAGTCGACATTTTAATATAAAAAGTTGTAGTGTCAAGAATGCCGTCCCAATTTTGATATACAATACTGGGAAATGTTAAAAAAACGAAAATAGACATTTTGAATATAACTAGACCAAAGTTTGGAGCAAATAGTGGAACTTTTGATATCAAAAGTTGAGATCTTGATTCAAATAATTGTGTTTGTGAAAAAAATCTACCTTTGGCAACAAAATAGTCAACACTATGAAATAATGAAGGCAACATTTTTTTAAATATACGGTTGAAAAATATCAACGTAAAAAGTTCAGATATCTACTTTTCCAATCGGAATGTAAGAATATCAACACCAAAATAAGTACAAAGACAAATGTGGAAATTTCCCCAGGAAATAGTCGACATTTTGAATAAAAACAAATAATCGCAATACTTAGATTAAAAAAGTGGAAAGTTTTGGTAAAAGAGCTCGATAGTTCGAGAATAAATGTAATCATGATAGAACAATGGAGAGTTCATTTCAGTGAAGACACTCATCAATGGTGAAGAAAGAATTGTCATTATTCTTTGTTTTCTGTCCATAATTTGGTAGAATGAATTTTCAGTCGTAGTATACTTATACATTTATTCTCATTCGCTAAAGTTGAGATGAAGTTATCCAAATTTAACGGAGACAAGCGATACACGGACATAGTGAAACGATCACAAAATGAGAAAAAGATCAATAATTCTGCCAGAGTTTACGGTTTGGTTCACATTTTAAGCTAGATATGTCGGTTATTTCTTTTTAGCTGTTGAATTCGTTTAGTCATTTCGAGTCATTTTAAAAAAAGACTATACATTCAGCTTATAGCTACAGCCACGTCTGATTTGACAGTTTCAGACTCTTTATTGCAATAACAAGCTTATCAACTGTTTGTAGGCACCTGTACATATTAGATACAAGGTACATAGAAATTGAATACTTACTGTGAACGACAGTAGACGGGAACACTCACATGTACAGGTAAGAATCTCATGACAGCAAAATGTGACAAAATTTCATCTTTAGATCACTTGCATTGCACTTGCATATACTTATGTCGAAAGATTCGGATATATCGTCGTCGTAGTTGTCATATGGGACACTATCCTCATGTCTGAACCAAGCAACAATGTTACGTTCAACCTAGTACTCCACTGCACAGGGGCTCTCTGATAGCGCCACAACTGTCGACTTGATGTGCATGGTGTGAACAAACATGGTTGATAATGTCTCGTTGTTTTTCAGGGGCGGGGCAAACACTACTCTGGTGGCGTGTCAATTCAACATGATACCTCCTCCTTCTCCGTAACTAATTCTTCTCTTCAACATAGAAAGCACCTCGTAAAAGTCAAACATTTCTGTATATAATGTGGATAAAATCGGCGGCCATTTGCCCACTATGTACACCTCCACGGTCGCTAAGAGTGTGTGAGAAAAAGAGGTGAATGGACAACTTCCTTTATGCCGTTGTTTACTCTCACTAAAACTCCGCTTTTTCACTATCGAGCACACTCTTCTTGTTTGCTACCAAGATGAATAACCCTTTCAAGTTTCAGCTGGTCATGCTCGTTTAAGCAGGACAAATAGACAACTGGACCGTGGAAATACCAAGCAAATATCAGTCCCAGTCACACATGGCCTTATATTTTATTAAGAGAAAACTGAGAATGACAGTTTAAAAGTTACCGTATAATTACGTTATTTTGCGAACTTCTTTATCATTTAACATGTGCTCCCGTGTTAGGTTGAAACTGAAACATTGTATATCTGCTATATACAAGTTAAGGGGGAACATCGTTTGTCTAGTGGATGAAATAGCCTATACTTATAATATATTGTCACATAAAAACTTGAGGTAATTTGTACCACAAAAATAGCTTAATATAAGTAAAATCTTCATCAATGGGTATTTCAGCTATTTGGGATTTTTTTTGTTTACTACATTTACGAAATGTTACGATTCTAAACTAGCGTACTTTCAGAAATAACAAATTATATATCCGACATAAGATATATTTAACTCATTAAAAAAACGATTGCTGTTTTGTGATCGGTTCTTTTCTAAGTTGATAATAAACCGCTAAGAGTACATTTGCTTAAAACAGTGGCTGCTCAAAGAACTATGTTGACAGGCTCGCATATTCATTATGATTAAATGGGGTGTACATCGACTATGCAGTGACTGGCAGAGGAAGGTTTCGAATAGTAAAACAAGAAAACTTGCAGTTTGTGCATTATAATTACGACTATATACTCAGAGGCGTATCGAAGGTTATTTCCGATTGTGTGCACTGTATAGTAATATTAGATGCATGGGTGTACGTGAAGGGGGTAACATCTTCAGACATTGCTTGTCTTTCATAGCCATTTTGAAGCTGGTTTTTTTTGTGGCTTGCATGTTGAAGAGCATGAATGGAAGTACATGTGGTGCAAAAATTGGGTCAACTGAGGCAATTTTATACCCCTTTAGGCCTCCCAGGAGCAGTATACAATAATTGTTTACTATTTGAGTGAAGAGGTTTGTTTACAAGTGACGAAAACTTCCGGCTCGGATAGCCAAAAATATAGGTCATGATACGTAAAATTGATGGTGCTATGAAAGGCCAACTTGTCAGCTATCCGGTGATGGGTAGCGATTAGCTAGTGAGAACTTCTATCTAGACTTTAAGACAACATTACTTTTGTGATTTAGTGTGTAAGTCAATGGGGGCTTTATTGGGCGTATGATACCTGCAAACGGCGTCCAATGGTAAGGATATGGTCATTTGATGTAATAGCATTTTTATTAGTTGGCGACCTGGTTACTCGCCTGAGAAGAGTTGAGAAGCGAAGCAAAGACGTCAATGGCGGTAGACGAACTTGCACAAGTTTTCTTCGTTTTTGAACCCTGATGTCGAAGATTCCTTTAAATATTACCAGTTTGGATTATTAGCATCAGTTGTTGATCCAACATGCAAGATCCCGAGGATGGTAAGGATGAGATGTGAAAGATGGCATTCGATGTAACTTATTGTTGTCACAATTTCAGTTTTACCAATTATATGTTAGTTAGTCCTACACCTTGGCACCTTCGCTACTTTTGTGCAGTGATTTTACCCCGATTAGTCAGTTAATTAGGCAGTAGTTTTTCCCCCTCAAATGTAAGTCAAGCTTTCACGCCACATTTCAAAAACAATGGATCACCCCACGTAAACACAAAATGAAAGGTGGATGCAATGGTCAAATAAAATAGCCTAGTTGTTTTGTAATATCGTTACTGTTACAAAGTGTTAGGCATTGGCTGTTATCCATTTAGCGATTCAGCAAAACTTACAACAGGTGAGGTAGCATAATATTGCCTGCATAACTTGGCAAAATAAACCTTAGGTTGTTTATTGTGAAGTAAGATATAAAGCAATACATTTTATAACTAACATGGGTGAATGTTACTGCTATCTGTCAGTGGTTACTGTTATTTGGATCTAGTGCCATTCTGCCATATGTACTTACCACAATTACCTTTCCCCTATAGGCTGCGATCCTTTCCGCCATGGCGGAAAGGCTCGAAACCTATGGCAGAGAGGTATTTTTTAGGAATCGATTTTACTGTGGTGTACAGGAATATATCGGTGAAACTTTCTTTGAATCACCTGGAAGGATAGGTAGACCGTCTTCAAATGTGACGGTTCGCTGGATAGACTGAATTGTAGTTTAGACAAGATTGGGGAATTAGATACAGTCTTTGATGTACATGTTGATTGAATAGTTTTAATTGTAAGTTTGAAAGAGTCGATACACTGTCTTCAAATAGCCTATATAATAGTTGGTTGAATAAATCAAATTTAATTAGGCTGATTGTTTATTAAAAATTCCAATTCTGATTTTCGATTTAAATGACCGATTTTGCAGGCCGAGGTAGAGTGAAGGGAAGCAATATACAGTGCATATACAATGCACCCACAATAATGTGCTCTTTCCGCCATACACAGAGTGCTTTACCGCCATGGCGGTAACATGGCGGAATGGCATTTTTTCTATGGCGGAAAGAGCACATTTTCTATAGCGGAAAGTGCAGATGGCGGAATGACACAGCCCCCCTGCTATTTTACACACCTTTAATTTCCAAATAGCGAGTAACGGTATCTGTCTTGCAAACTACAACATACAAGTAAATGAATTACAGAGTAGTAAGGTATTTGTTAATTGAGTGGTAATATCCATCTATATGCCTAGCTATGTAGAGGATGCTTTAACTTTTCACTATAGGTTACAATATTACTGTAAAACATTGCTCTCTGAGTCATAAAAATATTACATAATTTTCAGTTTTGATCTATTTCATCCTTATTTTCATGTATGTATAAATGTTGGACATGGCAGCTTCTCTAAACAGTTAGCATTGAGTGGAAGGTTAAGAGATCTTGATGAAAATATTTTGTTTCAGAAATCATGGAGGAAGAGGACGCAGACAGTGATGAAGCTAATGCAGATAGTGATGAAGTCACAGCAGATAGCTGGCAGGAGGCCTGTTGGGTGGTCATCAGTTCCTACTTTGATGAGAAAGGTTTGGTCCGACAACAGTTAGATTCCTTTGATGAGTTCATACAGATGTCTGTCCAGAGAATTGTTGAGGAAACACCAGCAATTGACTTGCAGGCCGAGGCGCTGCATATGTCGGCTGAAGAAGAAATACCTGTAAGTTATAAAAACAAAACATCTGAAGCCTTGTCTGCTTAACGTTAAAATCTGCTGTAACTCATGTTTATTTCTTTTTAATGATACTTGTCTTTAGCTAGATCATACAACCCATCTGTGTGGATCATGGAGAACGTGTGGTCCTGTGACTGCTATTGAAACATTTGATCATGAAATATATTCCTTGTTGTGTAGAGGCCAGATAGCAAGGAACTAAATAGCAAAAGATTAAGATCAATTTACATCTAGATGTGGATTGATTGACACTGATGTATTTCATTCATTAATTGTAGTTTGCCAAAAAATAGAAATTTTCCACCCCTTATTGTGAATTTATGATTGTATTGTGTTACTGTGGTCAGTTTCTTTGTGAGAACATCACTTAGTTTTACTTATAAACAAAAATACAATGTATCTTAAAACTGACTTGTTTGACTTCATTTAGAACTGGTTGAGGAAATGCAAAATTATTGTAATCCTGTCTAATCTATCAAATTTGTATTTGCTGTGAGTTCTATGAAAATGAAATATTGAATGTGGGCTGCTTGACCAATAATGGAGTAAGATACATGGTAGTTGGACATTTCTTGAGGTGTGGGCAGATTATTAAAAGATTATTATCATTACTGAGAGTTGAAATGGAAACAGAATTATCTTCATTAAGGTTAACCAATGTCCTCAATTTAATCAAGGTAGCCCTCGATCAGTATGCCTGTTATAGCATTGTTTACTTTAATTACATTTCAAAAGAAAAGCAAGAATGAATTTCAAAGAAACATTAAGCTGTAAAACCTGTGTTGAAATTCAAATTTGCATCTAGATTGTGGTTATGCAATTTCATCTGGTCTCTGGTCAGTAGGCTCCAGGTCCAAATTAAGTTTCCTCCAGAGATGTACTGTAGTATATATACTGTATGCTAAGGCTGTCCACTAAGGAACTTGGCCCAAGACTAAAGTATCGTTTTTCCTGATCACCCAACAGACAAGATTTCTATTAAATTTTGAGCAAATCTACCTGTCCAAACCAACTCACTGGGAGAAAGATGGTTCGCCATCCCCTATGATGCCAAACGAAGCCCGTCTAAGGAACCTGACGTAAGTATTTAAATCATGCTTGGTTGAACTTGTTCTATCCTTTCTCTGATGTTAAGAACCTGCACATTTTCAAGAGAGCAAATCCGTTGCTTTTCGATCATCTCGTAGAGGTTTGTTTTCACATATCAGAGAACCAGGTATCGCGTCGCAAAATGCGACACCAGATGGTCATGTCAGGCTACACAAGTGGAAAGATGTATAGCAGTTCATGTACACAGGAGCCACAGTATGTTATAAAAATGAAACACAAAAAGTAAGAAGAAAAATTATTCAGAACCTTCAATATTGCAACACTGCATTTGAACGCTAACTTTGTCTGCTCTATGTATTTCAGATATTCTGCTCCCTTATACGTCGACATCACAAAATCCATCATTAAAGATGGGACAGACGTGCAGGAGACGCAACATCAGAAGACATTTCTCGGGAAGATCCCTATCATGCTTCGGTCCACCTACTGCCTTCTAAACGGTCTTACGGATCGTGATTTAACAGGTCAGAGAGATTCTACGTTTAGCGAAGTAACTTTTAAGATTGCTAGTCTCCGGCCTTTGTTTCTTTCCCTTTCTGGCATTTTGCAAACATCTAGATGGTCGGGTCTTTCTCGGGTGTTCTATTTGGTGACAGTTGTTGTCTTTCTTTAGGGTTTGAGAGTCAGTATTACAGTGGAATTGAACTTGTGTGTACATGGATCAGTTAAGATTGTGGTTCATTGTCAATATTGATGTTTATTTCAATACCATCTTTGTTATATATATAATACAGTTTAAAGTGAGGTATGGCACATTCAACTAATGTACCTTTTTATTTTAAATACTGATTTACCTTTGTAACATGTGTATGAGGGACTCTGATAACCTTGCTCCAGGGTTTGGTGGTCAAATATCCTATCGGCCTTGTTTATTGTCTTATGCAGAATTGTCAGAATGTCCCTTAGATCCTGGCGGATACTTCATCATCAACGGATCAGAGAAGGTCATCATCGCTCAAGAGAAAATGGCCACCAACGGGGTGTACGTCTTTCAAAAGAAGAGCAACAAGTACGCCTTCACTTCAGAGTGTCGTTCCTGCCTGGAGAATTCCTCTCGTCCGACAAGTACCATGTGGGTTCATCTCATGACCAGGGGTGGATCGGTAAGTGGCAAATGTTTCAAAGTATCGTCAACTCAGTGAGAGATTTATCAGTGAGCATTAAAAAGTGAAATTTTTGACTAACAAATGAGTGGACCAGTGTCACTGCTTTGGCTTCTGAAATTCATGGCAATTCACTAGCAACTTTCAAAGCAGCACACCAAATTGTATTGGTACTTTTAAGTGTGGTATTTATTGTGCCTTAAAAATTTAGAACAACACACACACACAATAACTGAATTTGGAGGAATGTGATAGCAAGTTCAGTCTAATTTCATTCTAGAAAAGAACTTTTTAGCTCATACCAGCATGCTGGTGTGAGCTATTGTTACAGTGCGGCGTCTATCACTCTATCATTCTATCACTCTATCCGTCAACAATTGGTAAAACCGCTCCCACTCGCACAGTGTTTGATGGAATTTCATGAAACTTGGACACAAGGACCATTAGGTATAGGTCCATCAGAGATGATCCAAAATTTGGGGTCAAAGGTCACCTGTGGGCCTTAATGGGCCATTTTGTGGAAATACGCAAAATGCTTCTTCTCCTACAGATTCCATGGTACAATGTTGAGGGTTTGTCACGATAGTACTATGGTAGTTTTACCTTCAGGGTGTTCATGAATTTGAGATCAAAGATCAACTAGGGGTCTTTTGTGGCCCGGGCCGCGGCCCTATATTTTCAAATTGCTCCTGTTCGTACAGTGTATGGCCAATTATAATGAAACTTGGTCACAATGTTCCTCGGGATGAGAGTTACTAGGGGTGTTCGGAAAATTGAGGTCAAAGGTCATTTAGGGGGGTCATCGGGGGTCATTCTTTGTAATATTTTCAAATATCTCAATCTTCTCAAGATTTTGATGGATCATATTCAAAGTTGAACTGATGATTGTTGGATTGTGTATGAATAAGGTGATGCCTAATAATTTTTGGTCAAAAGTTAATTAATTACAATTAATCCCCATTGTTTAAAAAATCTGAGCCTTCACTTTTTGCCAAAGCTCCTTTAATTTGTCTCCCAGTGTCTGCAGTGTTTGTTTACATTTGTGGTTAAGCTCTGCAGAGGCTGTTAGTGGAATTAAAGCAGGACTGGGAGTTGTTATTAACTGTTGAACTGTAAGCATGAGAGCCCTATAGCCAATCAGCACTTGCCGATTCTTAGAAGTCTTTGAGCCTGAGGTATGTAGGCAGCTTGTGAAGTTATGCCTTGTAGGGAGTGCTTGTTATGTCTGCTAAGGTAGAGGGGAGAAAGTTTAATAGGGTAGGTCAGTGGTATTGTTTGAGAGAGTGGGTAAAATAGGATTTAAAGGGGAAAATAGGAATTATAGCCAGTGGTGTGGCCAGGATTCTGCTAATGGAGGGGGGGGAGGTATCCCTCACGAGCCCAAAATTGGTTTTGTGGGCCCTACATTTTTAAGCTCGAAAAGGTATGAGCTTCTGCACCATTGGTGCTCTAGTTATCCATTTACTTATATGAAATGTCTAACATCCATTAAACGATTTGATTGAGTTTAATGTCATATATGGAAGTATGTTAACAAATGGTGATCCTAATAGTAAGCACTTAACAAATCAAGACCAGGGATTAAATGAAGATCAGGTCGTCCTCGGCACCTTTCTTTAATTCGTACTCTTCCTGCTTAAATTTCAGGGTTCAAAGAAGAGTTCCATCGGCCAGAAGATCATTGCTATCCTGCCCTACATCCGTCAGGAGATTCCAATCATGATCGTCTTTAGAGCTCTCGGGTTTGTGGCAGACAGAGACATCTTGGAGCATATCATCTACGATTTTGATGATCCTGAGATGATGGAAATGGTAATTCCTGTTTTGTTTCGTTTTACAGTATTTTTCTTTTGTGGGGTGGAAGGAAGTAGGTTGTTCATTAATGTTTTAAATTATAAGATTTTTTTACATAATTTCAAATTTGCAAGTACTCTTGTGTATTGGTGATTTTGTTAAAGAAAATCAGTGGCAGAATAAACTATTTTGGATTTGTCAAACTGGATAAATCTTCCTTTTTTTTTCATTTTTGATGTATTTATTTTTTTATATTTCCTTTTTTTTCTCAGGTAAAACCATCTTTGGATGAGGCATTCGTCATTCAAGAACAGAACGTAGCTTTGAATTTCATTGGAGCGAGAGGTGCTAGACCAGGTGTTACAAAAGAGAAGAGGATAAAATATGCTCGTGAAATCCTACAAAAGGAGTTACTCCCTCATGTTGGAATTAGTGACTTCTGTGAAACCAAGAAAGCTTACTTCTTGGGGTGAGGAACATCAAAGTTTTTCTTTCAAAGATGAAATTTCAAAAATAGATTGAGGTCTTTAGTGAGTTAAAATATCTATTGTTGCTCTTTTCCTCGTCATACATGAATCAGATCCTCTTAAGGATTTAAATTGTTTTTTTTGTGTTTATTCCGTCAATCTTGCACGGTTAGAAGTGTGCTCACAACAATAGTGCAAAATTTGGATGTCAGTATGAGCTCTTTGGTGATAATCAACAGATAGAACTCAATTCTACTATGCAGATTATCACTCAGAAGCCATCTCTCTTATTCCTACAAAATTTTAAGTATTGCACCTAAAATCATACCAATAAAACTTGTCCCCTCTTCACCTCTCTCTTTTCTCCAAACCTAACATCAACATGTAACGAAACTTCAAACATATTGTAGACTAACGCAGATCACAGAATAGATCTAACAAGCGACAACATATTTTCAAGATGACTCGCTCACACTCTTTGCGGCCCGGACTACTCTCGGTATGAGTCTTGCTTCTCTCTGTATGTGCTTGTGTTCAAAATGAGTAGTCGTCACACATAATGTTCAATGACGTGGTTGAAAAAAAAAGGGGCAGAGTTTGAGTAACATTGTCACACCTTTATCTTTGACACAGGTACTGTGTCCACCGTCTGTTACTTGCAGCTTGCGGAAGGAGAGAATGCGATGACCGAGATCACTATGGCAACAAACGTTTGGACCTGGCTGGACCTCTGCTGGCCTTTCTGTTCAGAGCTCTGTTCAAGGGTCTTCAGAAGGAAGTACGATACTACGCACAGAAGTTTGTCGACAAAGGAAAGGTAAAGTGGAGAAATTCTTCCTAATGTTCGAAAGAATTAGAAGTAGTAAAAAGTGACTTAAATCTGCAACTGGGACACTGGACCGAGCTCTGTAATGTACCTCTTTGGGATAAAAGGGGCAAACCCTGTTACATTAAATCAGGTAGTTTTGCACAGGGCAGAGCTACAGATGCAAGTTGTTTTCTGTGGCACTGGTTTCATTTTGTTAACTGTCTAATCAAGAAAGAATATTTTTAAAGTTGACAGTTTTTTGTAATGATAAAAGCAGACAGATACAACGCTGGCCTTTTTGGTTTCGATGATAATCGTAACCTTTGCAATCATGCGTGTGTGTATGTGTGTGTGTGTGTGTGTGTGTGCGTTTGTGACGCCCAGCTTGTAAACACGATATCTCAAGAAGGGAAGCTTGGACAGTTCTCATATTTGGCACATAGGAGTATCTTATTGAGTACAAGAAGCCTATTGTTTTTGGTGTAGGTCAAAGGTCACTTGGGGTCACCAGGGGTCAAATAGTGAAAAGCTTGTAAACATGATATCTCAAGAAGCAAAGCTTGGATTGATTTCATTTCTGGTATGTAGGTTGACCACATTAAGTACAAAAAGCCTATCGTTTTTGGTGGATATCGAAGGTCATTTAGGGTCACCAGGGGTCAACTTGTAAAAACCTTTTCATAATATACGGTATCTCCCATCGTCCAGCCTATAAGTATATGACATGGGCGATTCGCCTCATAAGAATAGGAGAGCCTACTGACAATTGAAATTGATCTTACGGGCATCCGTAGATTTGAATCTGAACTCGCGACAATATCCCCATTGACTTAAGTGTGTCGCTAGAAGTCCTGAATTGCTATGTACATATCTACATACATGTACAGTGTCTTCCAAGGCTTGCTTGCAGACCATAGATATATAAAAGTGCTAGAGCTACTTCAACACTTGTGACTCATCCGTATGGATATTTTGCTAAAGAGTTGATGTGATTTCGATGGAATAGTGCACTTGAATGGCGAAGCATGCCTTCTCTAGAAAATATTTGTAGATCATTGGTAGTTTTGGTTGGATGTAAGTTGCACAGGTACCACGAATTTCAAAACATTTTCTTGGCCAGCTGCCAAGGAGAAACTAGGTCAAGCACCTGTGAACTTGAGATTTGCTTACACTCCATGGAGTTGGCTGTAATGTTGGCCTAGTTTTTCTCAATAACTTGCGAAACTACCATTGACAGGGTGTGACAAGGTTGATATTTTGGGACTAGTTGTGAATGGGGTAAGGGATTGTTTCAAAACATAACAGTCATGTGATCCAATGTCAACAAAGGTCAATCAGGGGTCAGAAACTAGTATTTTTGCAATAACTTGAGAACCAAATGTCCATTAAGGTTAGGTTAAGCTATTGTAATACAATAGTAGACCTGCATTTGGGTGACCTTTGACCTCAGGTTGACCTCCAGTGACCTGTATTAGCTTCTTTCAAGTTAGATTCTTTGAAGTTTTGTGGGCATATTCCAATCTAAATTGTCCATAAGTGGACTCCTCTGCAACCTTAATGTGCGAAGTTATTAGAGATTTGGTTTGGGGTTTGTAATACTTGGTGTGCGGATTCATAACATTGAGTAAAAGAACCCTACTGTTTTTGATGGAGGTGTGTATAACCACGTACAGACTGACCTGTGTTAGCATGCCATAGTGTTATTGTAACAGCTAGTTCTGGTTATACTAACAAGCAGAAGTCTAGTGCATTGAAGTCATCGAAACCTCAATGCATTTTGCATTCTGGTTGTAGCTCATTTAATTAAACCCCGTACCAGACCTGTATCGAAAGAAGGTAAAATACAATACAGTAAAGATATCATAGAACATATGCATCAGTGTTCAACATCTGAGTGACTTGTGAGTTAAGTAATCCCAATGAAATATTTTTTATATTATTTATATAATGTTTTTAATCGTTGTTGTTTACAGGATTTCAATGTTGAGTTGGCCATCAAGACAAGAACGATCACCGATGGGTTGAAGTACTCCTTAGCGACAGGTAACTGGGGTGACCAGAAAAAAGCTCATTTGGCTAGGGCTGGTGTGTCTCAGGTACGTTTACAAGAAAACTACATTGAAATGCCAAATTGTTAGCAATTGTTCATTTTATGTTGAATTGTTAAAGATGGAGTAAATGTAGATTTACGTCTGAAGGGCAAATCATATTCGATATGATAATATCGAAGTGGATCTAACTGTAGCTAGAACAGGGCACACTGCTTGCTATACATATTGGCAGCTTAGATATAAGAATGCTTTAAAGCAACACTCGGGGGTTCCTTCCATGAACTATCAGCAATTAAGTCTAAAACTCAGAAAATACCTTTCATATTCCTATTTATTGTCGTACACAAGATAGTTATTGAAGAAATGTCTCTCACACATACCTGCTCATGACAATATTTTGATTGAGCTTTTTGCAAATGATTGACCGGCTGTTTGTTATAGTTTATTTCCAATGGTTTGCTGGTGTTTGGTGTATAATGGGTTCCAGTGCGGGGCTTCATCATCACAGAGTATGAAGAAGTTACTTAGTCGCATCCCCAAAATGACTGAAAGTCTCACACTTTCCAATTAACAATAACTGTTTCCCTTGGGCTACAAAACCTTGGAGCTACAGTCGACCAGGGTAGTTCATATGTAGTATCACCGTACTGTCTGTGATATTTTATTCTGTTTAATACAAGTTACTAACCCAGACTGGATCTTTGTTCCTGATATTTTATCCAGGTACTCAATAGACTGATCCAGGTAGTTCATAGGTTGTATCGATGTACTGCCTGTGATATTTTATTCTGTTTAATACAAGTTACTAGATCTTTTTTCCTGATATATTTTATCCAGGTACTCAATAGACTGACATTTGTGTCCACCCTGTCTCATCTGAGACGGCTTAACTCTCCTTGCGGCCGTGATGGCAAGCTTGCCAGACCCAGACAGCTTCACAACACTCAGTGGGGAATGGTCTGTCCTGCTGAAACACCAGAGGTAACATCTATTCCTTATATACTCAGTCTAGTAGTTTGCATGTCAATGTGCTAGGTGTTTAGTAGTTCAGGTAAAAAGAACTAATAACGCTATAGAAGGTTTTGTACCAATGTGCCGACGTTACCACCTCCAGTTGTCTGCCTATCAAACTATCCAGCCTTGCGTTGTTGGTTACTCCATATGAAATATTACCATGCTGGTGGTGCATTACTTTTGGAAGTATACTTC
Source organism: Apostichopus japonicus (assembly GCF_037975245.1). Lineage (NCBI taxonomy): Eukaryota > Metazoa > Echinodermata > Holothuroidea > Aspidochirotida > Stichopodidae > Apostichopus > Apostichopus japonicus. The sequence goes on from NC_092565.1 coordinate 12,432,519, forward strand.
CTGCATACTCTGCATACTTTGAGATTCAAATCCCCTTTTTCTCTGTTACAACTCTGAAAGTAGGTGGGGAGGGATTTATGCAACTCTTTCATACATTTTAAAGACACACAAATCATACAGAGAAACCCTACTGCCAGGAAGCTACAAAAATGAAGTTAAGTCAATGTTGAAACTGCAAAAATTACTTTCAGAAATTTGGATTTCAGACCAAGTGAGATCATGAATGTTCTTGAATTGCTTGCCTGTTCATTGATGGTAATTTCTTGGGGTGAAGGTTAAGTTAAGGATTCTTACTTTTTAAAAATTTGTCAGGGACATGCTGTAGGCCTTGTGAAGAATCTGGCCCTGATGGCTTACATCTCTGTCGGCTCGCAACCTAGCCCCATCTTGGAATTTTTGGAGGAGTGGAGTATGGAGAACCTGGAAGAAATAGCACCGTCAGCTATTCACAAGTAAGTTAGACATCTTAGCACAATATGGAAGAACCTGGTGAGATTAAGATTAATAGGTGCTGTCATTTATGGAGCCAGAACCATTTAGCCAGCTTTTTTGCAATTTTAATAACATTTTCATTACTATGGAAATCTGGTAACCCTAGAATTTAATTCCCATGCTTAATCAAATTTCATTTGCAAATAAATGGCAAAAAAAAATAGTGGGAAAAAAATTGAAAGTTTGTGATTTTCCATTTAGATGTGTGAAAACATTGTACATGTGAAGAAATGAATGAAATGTTGATCTGATGAAGGAAAAAAATGTAGGAGTTTGTCTCAGCGTGAACAAGTTTAATTATTAAAGTTTCTTTGAGTAATACTTAGTAGGTTTGGTCAAAGTTGCCAGAAATTTGTGAGCTGTCTCTCTTCATTGTAGTGCCACCAAGATCTTTGTGAATGGTTGTTGGGTTGGAATTCATCGTGATCCCGACCAGCTCATGAACACCTTACGTAAACTACGTCGACAGATGGATATCATTGTATCAGAGGTATGCAAATTTTGTTGTATTGTTCAACATATTAGGTATGTATTATGATTGTTTCATAAGTATAATTTTTTTTTTTTTTGTCCAGTTGTTGTATAAATGGTTTACTTAGACAGGTGAGTGCTAGTGTGTCGATGATTGGTTTTGTTTGTTGTATAAGATAAACTACTTAGATATAATTTGAGTCATAGTTATCAATATTTTAAACTAAATGAAACTGATTTTAAAGCCACGGTTGCATCAGCACATTGCCAATATACTCAGTTGATCTCTGTGAGTTTAGCATTGTTGTTTATTCTAGTATTTTGTTTGTTTTTCATATTCAGTTAATGACTCGATTTATTTTTCATGACTTTTATTAATCCAGGTCTCCATGGTCAGAGATATCAAGGAGAAAGAGATCCAGATCTATACAGACGCAGGGAGGATATGTCGCCCTCTGTTGATTGTTGAAGAGCAAAAGCTTCTCCTGAAGAAGAGACATATTGACATGTTAAAAGAGAGAGAGTACAACAATTACAGGTAAGAAATATTTCAAATAGATTAGTCTCTTTAGGTCAAAGGTCAGTGCCTTGGTCTGACAGATTGCATTGTCTGAAAGCTACTCTGTATTCTAAGCTGTCATTTTGTCACAGGCATGAGAGTAAAACAGAACTTTATCATTTAAAAATTGATATGCAGTCAGTATATTTAACACACAAAAACAGCAAAAAACGAAATTGTATTATCAAGGAATTCCCTTTGTACATAATTGTTCTTATTTAGGTGTTCTCCGATCTTAGATCTTCTAACGTGTTGACTTAATACATGCCATTACTATTAAGGTGTACATTGCGGCTAAGATTTCTCCTGGTTGTTCTATTAGTTGGCAGGAGCTTGTAGCCAGTGGGGTGGTAGAATACATTGATACCATGGAGGAAGAAACAGTCATGTTGGCGATGTCACCAGATGACCTGAGGGACACAGGTGCTGTCTACTGCTCAACCTACACTCACTGCGAGATCCATCCGTCCATGATCCTGGGAGTTTGTGCTTCGATCATTCCATTTCCTGATCACAACCAGGTGAGAGGTTGCTCATTAAACTCATCATTTTTGTGTTGGAGTCTTGTTTTCATGTTTGAGTGACAAAATATTCATGACCAAATCGAACCACTAATTTCATAAACCTTCATTGGTAAAACAGTGCAGACAGCGTCCAATTGTTAACCATTGCAAAATACGGCCGAGTGATACTTGTTATAAATTTTCAGAATGCCGATCAAATTCAGATGCATTTTCTTGTCTTTGACATTACAATTGTTTGAAGGCACTTAATTATTTGAATGTCAAGTCTTTAAAGTCAGTTTGCTAACAATGTTAAATGCATTCTAGTTGGTTTTTGTCATCTATTATACTCTTGTTTTCTCTCTCTCATTTTTCAGTCCCCTCGTAACACATACCAGTCAGCTATGGGCAAACAAGCCATGGGAATGTACATAACAAACTTCCATGTCCGTATGGACTCCCTATCACACGTCCTCTACTACCCCCAGAAACCCTTAGTCACCACCAGGTCCATGGAGTTCCTGCGGTTTAGGGAGCTCCCAGCCGGGATCAACTCCATAGTAGCTATTTCATCGTACACCGGTTACAACCAGGAAGATTCTGTCATCATGAATGCAGGTTCCATTGACAGAGGCTTATACAGGTAAATTTATTAAAGGGAACCAGGCAAATTAAAATGAGAAAGAAGCAAATCTGTCGCATTAAATTGTCCTTATGCTATTTCAGTTGTGGTTATACCATTGCTGTTGTAATCGGTAGTGCATAGATTTTAGGGCACTGCATAAACAAGGAATGAAGTGGAAATGTACAAGGAATTATTTTAGTGTTCAAGCTCTGTGCAGCAGCTTTGAAGGTTCTGACTTATGTCTCTCATAAAATAATATGGTTCCTACAAACACAAACAGCCAAACATGTTTACATTTGTATAGAAATTTGAAAATTTTGCAGAGCATTTTGAGATGGAATACAGGATAAATTATTCTCTTATGTAATTGGTTATATCCTGAGATCATGCTGTGGCCAGATGAATTGAAGGTGTCCCTGTTACTTACTGTGGTTTTGCTCAGACGGTTTACTGGCGAGAGGGCTTTGTGATGTTTTTAAGTTTGATGGCTCTCAGACCGTTTAGATCAGTAGATTGGTAGTAGTAAACATGAAAGTTGAAATGTATCACATTTTTAATCTAGTGACCACTTAAGGATGAAAGATGGTTGAAAGATATAGTTGAAAACAGGTTGAAAGATATGTGAGAAACAAGTACAGAATACTTGTGGTCAAGAAATGGAGAACAGGCAGAGATGTAGTAAAGAAGAGGAGAAAGAAAGAGGTGATAGCTTGGAAAGAGAATAAGGTGAAATCACTTGAAGAATCCAACATTAACTACATAGCTCTATGGATTATCCCCTAACAGGTCTGTCTTTTACCGATCATACAAGGACTGTGAAACCAAAGACCACGACACAGACGAGATGTTTGAAAAACCGGACAGAGAAACGTGTCAAGGTAAGAAGTCAGTTACCAGGTTAGAAATTGACAAGGTGGTGTGAAGGATTAATGAAATGCTTTGTGCATTTTTGTAATATGGAACCTCCTCAGAGGAAATTGTCTTCGTAGGAATCATCGTCAAAAAGATGACGCCTGCAATCTCAATTGAAGTTAACAGTGGATACGAGGATAAGTTTACAGAATACAAAGCAAACTATTATTTACATTCTCTCATTCTCACTAGTCTCTACGACTGATCTTGTAATTCTACACATTTACTATAATGCCTCCCGAGCCAACTTACAAAGTAAAGTTGTGCAAGTAAAAGGCATATGCTAAGTCTCCCAAATTCAGACACCTCCGTCCACCTTTCTTCTTTGAAGGTGACTAAAAACCATCAAAATATTTTTTCTCCACTTTATCCCCACTACTTTATCCACATACCAATGATGTCTTTTTCTTTCCCATATCTAGGTCTACTGTACATGATGCACCAATGTTCTAGGGTTATTGATTGCTCCTCAACCTTTCGCTCAACTCCCCCCCCCCCACCACAACCACATTGTAATGTGTAAATGTAACTACAAACCTGCATTCTAAACCTATAAAGCTGACAGTCTGTTACCTTTAGCGATTGTGTAAAAGTAAGTTGGCCTGACGTTTTGATCCTAGCAGGATCGAAGATCGATCACAATCTCTAAAGGTAAAGATCTCTTTACCTTTAGAGATTGTGAGATATCTGTCCTTCTACAGGAGACATTACAACATACTTTTATTACCTGTTTTTCATTAGTCCCTTACTATCTTCCACTTCAGGGATGAGAAATGCTGTTTATGAAAAGTTAGAAGACGATGGTATAATTGCTCCGGCTACCAGAGTGTCTGGTGATGACGTCCTCATTGGCAAGACTGCGTTGGTCAAGGAAAATAATGACGAGGTAATCAATAATCCTGATCCGATGTTTCACATTACAGCCGACCTCTGCGTTTGTTTGTAACCCTACGTCATTCTTACCAAGCCATACGCTAATCTTTGTATGTTATTATTCGCCTCTCAATGCCCCTATAAAATTGTCTTACAAATTTGTGTGATTGTGACGATTTTAGCCATTTAACCAAAAACTGCAAATGCATAGAAACGTTTACTGGCTAAAATCACATTCTTACTGGCATTGCCCTGAATTTACAGCACACATTGGTTTGTGTACAGGCTTTTGAGAGCAGCCCAATAACATTTGCTGACATTAAGAAGTAAGTGGGGCCCATGTTAGGTGCGTGACAAATCTATGATTGACATTTGTTCATTGACTTAACCATGTGTTGATGCTTTAGATGTCTATTTTTCTGTTCTCTCCTTAGCTCGAAGGTACCAGTAATCGTTACACCAAGAGAGACTGTAGTACCTTCATGAGAAGGAGTGAAACAGGTATTATTGACCAAGTAATGGTCAGCATTAACCAAGAGGGGTACAAGTTCTGTAAACTCAAGGTCAGTTCACTTTTCTTAATAGCTACTTCAACTATTAACAACATCAGCACTGAATATGGTAAAATTTGTTTCCAAAATTTTGGCACATTGCTCTGAATATTAAATAACTGTGTCTCATAAGATATTGGAAACTTTTGGAGTAAAGTTTTCATTTGTAAATGAGCATTATTTCTTTCTCAGTTGCAGTTGTCATTTTTGTACGGGGTAGGGGTGTGGGGTTATGATGTTATGTTGTCCAAGGAGGGGGTGGTCCTTCCCATTTGTAAAATTCTGATAAAATGGAGGGTGCTAAGTTGCAAAATGGTGCTATAGTTTGCAATTTTTTGAACAAGTAAGAATTTTACGACTATCTGCCAAACGGAACCAATTTGTATCGATTTTGTTGTTATGTTTGTGTTGCATAATATATTGTAAATTACTTTGTCATCCCATAGGTACGGTCTGTCAGAACCCCTCAGATTGGAGATAAGTTTGCCAGTCGTCACGGACAGAAGGGTACATGTGGAATCAAGTACAGAATGGAGGTAAATCTGACAAATTATAATGAACTATCTGCTCGGACTCGTTGTTATCATTACTATTATACCGAGGCAGCGACTCGGTCTGACAAGATGGTATGCCCTAAACTGTGGCTATGACTGGATGGTATCTTCACCATACCTCAATCAGGGACCTAGCCTTGATGAGTATTTTGTCTTACCATCAATGAATGTTTTCATGGAAGTCCTGTTTTATAGTTATTAGTATCTTAGTTAAATGTTACTGATTGTCTTTCAACACGATGATTGTATTTTTCTTTCAACATAACATAATTTTAACATGATTCCTGGTGTAAACATGTTTTATAAAGGGAGCAACAATATTAATTTTGTTTCTTAATTTCATTTTGATTGCAATGTTCAGTATAGTCCTTGTTATCATGTTTCATGTGTTTTTCTTATTCCTGTATTTGCTATAGGACATGCCTTTTACCTGTGAAGGAATCACGCCAGACGTCATCATCAACCCTCACGCTATTCCCAGTCGTATGACGATTGGCCATTTAATCGAATGTCTGCAAGGGAAAGTGTCCGCTAATAAGGGTGAGATCGGCGACGCCACTCCATTCAACGATGCTGTAAACGTCCAGAAGATATCTAATCTCCTTCATGAATATGGCTACATGGAGAGAGGAAATGAGGTAATTTATCTAGGCATCCTTGGTCTTGCCACATTCATTGGTTCCCAGTCAACACTGAGCACATTCTACCTTGAAAATATATATAAAAAAACAATACAAAGAGAAAGCAGAAGGTTTCAAATCTAAGCAGCAGATTTACAGAATGACAGCTGCGAGACATGACTTTTAAAACTATGATTCCAAACGGAGCAAGATTTTTCTGAGCTGTTTGGAGGAGTTGTTCTTCACAAAGATCTCTCTCATATGAGCTAAAAGATGGAGGTTGGGTTTGTGTCCCCTTTAGACGAAGAATCTGTCTTTATAAAACATTACTGAAAAATTTGACAAAAGTTCCTGGCTATATCCACCAATTTGTTAGTTGTTAGCAAGGTCTGTTCAGGACATGATTAGTAATTTGATAAGTGAAGACAGCAATACCACATGTTTGCAGAGATTCAGTTTTATGTAAATAGCTTTTATTGGAATTCCTTACAGTGTATCATCCTCACAGAAGTGACAGCAAGACTGGTTGAGTGTTTGACCCACTTTTAGAGGCACACGTTTTTATTTGTATTTTTATTCCTTTCTTTTTCTTTTTCATTGACAGGTCATGTATTGTGGCTTTACAGGCAGAAAGATTGCAACCCAGGTTTTCTTAGGTCCGACCTACTACCAAAGATTGAAGCATATGGTGGATGACAAGATCCATTCCAGGGCCAGGGGACCGGTGCAGATATTAAATAGGCAGCCCATGGAAGGAAGATCCAGGTAAAATTATCAAATAATATTAATTAAATTTGGGTCACTGAAAATTATTTCAAGTTAGCAATTATATGATTACTTTTAGATATATATAGTTAGAAACTGCACCATTTTTATTATCAAAATAAAATTGTTAGCAAACTGCTTATCCACTAGAGAGCCTGTGTAAGAGAATGTGTAAAAGTAAGTTGGCCTGACGATTCGATCATAGCAGGATCTTCTTCAGAAAAAAATCCTGCTAGGATTGAAACGTCAGGCCAACTAACTATTAACCATTTTTATTATGGAAGTCTGATTCTACGAAATATCACTTTTGTCTGTATTCTTTGCATTTTGTGATCTAAAATACACAAATTCTGACCTATTACTTCCAGGGATGGCGGTCTTCGTTTTGGTGAGATGGAACGCGATTGTCAGATTGCCCATGGAGCAGCTCAGTTCCTTCGTGAGAGGTTGTTTGAGGTCTCTGATCCGTACAGGGTTCACGTCTGCGACATCTGTGGCCTTATTGCGATTGCTAACCTAAAGAACATGACCTACGAATGCCGAGGCTGTAAGAATAAGACACTGGTGAGTAATGTAACAACACCTCTTGTTGACTTACGAATGCTGAGGTTGTAAGAATAGACACTAGTCAGTAATGGCCGCTTGTAACGACACCTCTCTTTGACTTACAAATTCTGAGGCTGTAAGAATAAGACACTAGTCAGTAATGGTCGCTTGAAACAACACCTCTTGAATTATTAATCAATTATGGCTAGAGTTACTGTCAGTAACATGTAATAACATAACACACATCAATGAAGGGGTTTAATGATGCAACAGATGTCACTATTAAGCCATACAGTATATGTTCAGTCAGCACACAATGTTGTATGTACTTGTATAGGTTTCATTCAAAAGCATCTGATTACAGATGTTGGGCAACACTCTTTTATTTATTTATTTTCATTTTGTCCGCCAGGTGTCTCAGATCCGAATTCCTTATGCCTGTAAGCTCCTCTTCCAGGAACTGATGTCTATGAGTATTGCTCCAAGGATGATGGTTCGACCACTAGAACAGAAGGTAAGAGGAGGTTTGAAGCTAGTAAGAGGAAGTATCGGTATAGAAGCAAGTAATGACCATCACTACGTATGTTTACCCTGAGCTGCAGGGAGCTGCACAACAACAGGATTATGTCATATCTTGTATATCAACTTTAATAGTAATTGTGTAGATTGACGTTTCGTCTTTTCTTTTGATTTGAAGTGGTTTTTTTTGGAGTAATACTGGTTAATGTTTTAAATTTATGAAGACCTCTCTGCTGTTCTCTGCATACATTCCTTGTTGAACTAATTATCTCTTTCAATATTATAAATTGTGATTATTTATCTTTCTCTGTGACAGTCTTGATGTGCAAACCTCCGAAGCGACCGTACCAAGGTAGTCTCTGCTGGAGATGAGATTTACAACATGTTTGCCAATTCAGAGTGAAAAGAGACAGTTCCCAGGGTGACAGGCTTGCTGTAGTTGAGACAGTTATTAGTGACATAAACTTTTAACTGAGATGCATACTTGAGAATATTGTATACAATGTTTTTTTGCTTTAGTTCACATACAAAGTACATAGCTCTAGGCATGCCTGAAGGGCCAATCTTTAATGGTCTTCCGAAAAGACCACATTTCTATTCGGACAACCAAAATCAGCTCTGGAGGCGCTCCAGGGGATGACCATTTGTTTACATCAAATTCAGATTGCATTGTAACTAAATTCCCCCAAATAGGTTAAAGTTGTGCTGTTGCACAGGCAGTGTTATTACTTATGTATCAATGGATGGGTAAATCCTTTACTTATAAGATCTTGATTAAAAGTAAGTTTTAACACATTGTTGGAATAGTTATGGTGCATAACATATATGGATATATGCCTTCACGTTTGTATCCACATATCATTATCGTTATTTGCTCGACTGAATTGAATTGTTAAAACCCCCCAAAGAACAAAGATTTCAACCATTTCATGTGGTTCAGAGTTTGAAGCAAGGTTGCAAAAAGGCCTTTGCAGCAGTAAAACTATTAGCAACTTTTTGCCATGTTTTAGTCCCTAATGGTCCAACTAAGAGATACCAATTTGAATGGAATTGCAAACCCACACAATCCTTAGCTATATACAACACAATTCCTACCTATACACCACACAATTCCTACCTATACACAGGGTCAACTCTGTTTTAACCGCACATGATACCTTTACTGTAGCCTACAGTATGGCCTAATGACATAGGCACACATGCAACAAATTCTTCTGGCCAAAAATATCCGGTGGTACTTCCAGCTCATAATGTGTGTTAGTCTATGTAGAATTATTCTTATTTGGCCAACTGGTGTATAGTTGAATGCAATTGTAAATTAATAGTAGATTTTACACAATATAAATCTCATTCAAGTATTTGAGTAGATTCAAGGAGTATTTTATGAGATTTGAGGATTATGTTGCTTGTATTTGAAGGCAAAAAAGCAGATTGGCTTTGTTTCGGACTTATTGTGGTCCATAAATCAGCTAGGCCTGGAGTTGTAATAGCTTAAAGGTGGGGAAGGGGGTATATCACACAGCGTGAAAGAAAACCTAGATTAGTTGTAAGTGCCGGTATATGCCTTGGATGTTATGAGTGAGCAGGCCAATCATAATGAATGCTCTGTTTATTTTGTCAAATGTGGCAATAATAGACATCCAATAATGCCAACTCTGACAATAGAAGTCCTTAAAACTCCAGCATTGCAGGAAGAGCATGGACCTGTAGATTTAGGTGTACAGATGGAAGAGAACCCTGTGAGTCTTATCTCTTCACCTGACGATGATCTCGGTCTCTATACAAGGGACTGGGGTTGAGAGCGGATCAGTCTTTTCGTTGTTTGGTTTTTGTGCTCGGGTGCTTTCCTGGATGACTTTTCTTTAAAAAAGTATCTTATTTGTTCTTACTTGAAAACTACATTGAATCTATCTTGAAATTGACCTTCAATCAATCGTGAAGTCTATTTTTGAATTTATGCTTGAAATCTAGCTGTCATATGTGTTTCAAATAGCTGTAAACAGTCAAAAGATTACAAATTTAAGCTTTCTGATATTCAGCTTTCCCAGCTATGCCACTTGTAACTCTATTCTCTATTAACCACATAATTTTGTTTGTATGGTCCAAAAAGTTTGTAAAGGTTTCTCACTTGAAATTGTCTTGATCATAGTATTACAATCTTGATTTAAGGGGACTGGGTTTGAGAGTGGATCAAGTTTTCTACTTTTTGTGAACGTACCTATGAAAGTCCATACTGTAATGGTGCATGATTGGACTACCATCTTAAACATGTTAGTCACTGATGTAATAATGAGTGCCATACAGTTTGTAAATATTGTCATGTAAAATAAATTTTCGCTTTTGTGATAAGGTATTATAATTTGTTGCTTGTTATTAACCCTAAAAGTTCAAAGAATGTAAAAGAGGAAACAAAAGCCAGTATAATCAGTATACAATAATGTATTATCCCTCTAATAAGTCAATTCAATTTGCCATAAAGACATTCTATGGCAGAAACTTTCACATCAAAACATTATCAGGGCTTTCTGATGATGGGAATCTAGGACACAAACCTCATCAGAATAAACTTTCATTAATTTAAAACAATCTAGTGATTTCATTTAGATGTGTACAATAATTCTTGAAGTACCCCAAGGGGTCCACAATGAAGACTATGTACTACTACTGGCATGACTTTGTGGTAATTACTTCACTTTGTAATGGAGAGTTAATTAAAGACAGCGACTAATTGAAACCTGCCTTCCAGACTGATCAGATAACTTGATGATAACTGACCTTACAAAACTATTGAGAATATTTGATACTGTAGTAACATAAATCCAAATCTTGAAGAAAACACAATAACTTCAGTCGTTGTCAGAAATAAAGACCGTGGAATAGCTAAATCAACAAGTCAGAAATAAATACCGAATCCTCCTTGAATGCTCGTCCTAACTTGACAGTTCTTGCTGTATACCTTCTCTGTACAATATCTAACCACAATCAAGTTTTAACAATTATTTTGTAAATTTAAGTTCAAACAATCTCTCCCTGAATATTAACAGCATGTATTTGTTAGATTTTACAACTATTCCAGGGGTGGCTTTCTTCTACCAGGACATGTCACATCATACCTTGGCAGCCCTTTCCATTTCCTGTGGAAGAAGCAAAGATAAAAGGCAGAGTCAGATAATGATGGCACATTCAATGATGGATAAATACAACTCACAATTTCGTTTTTCATTGGACTACAGTACCCATTTCAAATAGAAATGAAACTGTCCTTCAATGATAAGTAATAACACAAATATTGCTTCCAACGAAAAACTACATATTGTCCTAACGTCTCATAAGCTGCATGCAAGTAGTACGATCTGGAACGAAACTGACCAATTCAAAATATATATTAATATATTATATAATGAAGTTCACTGGTCTTCCTGATTGGTCTATCATCATGACCACAGAGGAGTGGGCATGAAGGGGTGAGGGGGGAAGGTGTTTGTTCCTACTGATGTAGTCAATTCTGCTCAGATAATAAAAGTATCTTACTTTATATATAGTAGTGCCTATCTGTGCTGGTGATGATGTAACAGCTACTCCTGCCTCTTCCAAAGCCTTTATCTTCTCATCAGCCCCTCCTTTCCCTCCTGCGATGATCGCACCGGCATGTCCCATCCTCCTACCGGGAGGTGCGGTCTTGCCAGCAATGAATGCAGCGATGGGTTTTCTCCTTGTGCCCTGGTGATGGAAGATAGACTTGGAATCATTTTACTTTGTAGATCCAATACTGCAAGAATGTTGTATTACTATATACAGGTTAACTGAATCACAACAAATGAATCACTAGACTACTAACAACATACCATTAAATCAGAAGTATTAAGACTATGAAAGGAGAATTGCAAGAACTTGTTTGAAAATCAAATTACTCAGATGTCTTCTCGGAGAGGGAAAATTACTTTAAGGTGATGGAAAACAACCAAACACAGACTGCATGCATATAAATTGTGCATAAAATGTAAACAGCAATTGATATAAATTATATTTTTCAGACATGAATATGTCGAGTGCTTCTGTATCGATCAAAGCCACCATAAACACACATGACATCACAATAGCAAAGATTCCCATTGCATTTGGCCAAAAAAGAACATTCATGTCTACCCTTAATTATAACAATTACGTCTGCACCAATACTTGAAACATGGTAGAATTGCTAAACAATCACCAACACTAAACATTGCTCCAGCATACATTAATGGTGTTCAATTTAACCTCTCCCCTTACCACATTATTCTCTGCAATGTATTTTGCTGCAGCTTCTTCTGCCCCTCCTCCGATTTCTCCGATCAAGACGATTCCTTCCGTTTGTGGGTCGTTCATAAAGATGTCCAGGCAGTCAACAAAGTTAGTCCCATTGAAAGGGTCTCCTCCGATACCTGAGATAAGATCAAAATTAAAATATTATTCTTGTCATACTTGCTGACTTTGCAATGCTGATTGAATGAATTGACTCATTCAGAGCAGGGATTTTTTCTTGGCATTCTGTTGCTATTTTCAACCAATTTTACTCAAAACAAATTTTAAGTATTTGTAAACGTTAGATTGCCAATGATTATACACCCGTCTCAAGATTCTTTCATAAAATAAACTTGAACTAGCAAGCAAGGAGCCATAATTTTGTTCTAAAAATGTTGTCGCTCAGACACTTTGCCATATGATTATTAACCACACTAGATAAGCAACTCAAAAATTAAATTTTAGAAATCTTTATATTATATCGGTAGTTGATATGAAGTCCAACTCTCAAGCTTAACACACTGTGTTCATTAATATGGCACTGTTGTATCCCATTGTGTGGAAACTTACCTTAGTCAAACTAGAAGCTGCCATAAAATTTAACCTTTCCTTTAAATTATGGAATTCTCGTAAAACCAATGACTTAGACTCACATATATCTCTGTATTACAGTATGTTACTTAAGCATTGTGTTCGCTTGCTCAAGAACCAGCTGAATGGTCCCCAGTTTACATGATACCTAGTTACACACCAACAGATCAAAATGCTATAGAATAAGGTAGTTCAGTGCAGTATGTATTCCCAGCAGTTACATAGCTCTTATCTCAATTCATCTGCTTGCAGTAAACTTACCAACACATAGAGATTGTCCAAGACCAACTGCTGTGGTCTGAGCTACAGCTTCATATGTTAGTGTACCCGACCGAGAGACGATTCCGATCTTACCCGGCTGATGGATATGACCGGGCATGATGCCTATCTTGCATTGACCAGGCTAAAAGTAAGGGAAAGAATGATTACAAATGTGCATGTCATGATGGTCCAATTAAAAATGCAGACATCCCTGGTATTCAAAAGTGGGTGGGTCGCCACCCTCTTTACGGTCACCAATGAGTCACCAACAAATGCAAAAGATAAAAGAAATGGCAAATACAATTTGTGGCAAAAATGTGGTAAATTCTTGAACATAAATTTTGCCATGCACTACCAAAGTTTACCATGAAACTAACCTTAATTATTCCTGGGCAATTAGGTCCAACCAGTCTTGTTTTGTTCTGTCTGACTAGCCTGTGTTTGACTTTGACCATGTCTTGCTGTGGGATGCCCTCAGTGATACAAACCACCAGGCCTATCTCTGCATCCATAGCCTCCATTATGGCCGCAGCAGTAAACTTAGCAGGGACGTATATGACTGTTGCATCGGCTCCAGTCGCATCTTTGGCCTGATGATCAATAAGTATTGATTATTAAAGTATAAATGTGATCAATCTATCAATCGAGTATAGATTCGATATATATGCAAAATAGATTATCTAGATCTACTTGCATAAAAAAGAAGGTTCTTTTGAATTTAGACTTTAATTTTCATGAGTAAACTTCACAATTTGCTTATTTAGATTAGAATATGAACATATATGTATGTAAATCAGTTATTCAAACTCTTAGTGCTGGTCATCTGTTATGGTATGCTCAGTTACATTGGTATTATTCTAGCTAACCGGCACCCACTGCAAAGTACCGAAGGAAACTGGCACTGTGTAGATTTATCCAGCCTTAAGAGCTACTGAATATAATTAAGCTAGTGTAACACAATTCATTGACTGCAACCTATTGAAATGATTTAAAAGTAATGTGAAATTGGACTTGCTAATTGTAAAAGTTTCTGATTGTCTCTCCCAAATCCCTTTACTACTATCTTACTAACAGCATTGACCATATAATCACTGTCAGCAATAGCACCCAAAGATGAGGGAGAGAAAGGAGGATGGGGGAGGGGAGAGTGGAAAGGTTGAGACACACTGAGCACTGTAACTCTTTGACTAACTTATGGCACCTCATTACATGCAATCCTTTGGAAATTCAAAGTTTCTCATTTCTCTGATACTTTTAAATGTTACATCAGTTCATCTTCTGCGTACATGATAACAGTCGCATGAGAGATACTTACATCTTTGACTGAGTTGAAGACTGGGATTCCACAAGACTGTTGACCTCCTTTGCCTGGGGTCACACCCCCTACCATGTTGGTACCATACTCAATGGCTTGTGTTGTGTGAAATGCACCCTACAAGAAAGTACAATAGGGAAGAATGAGTAAAAGAAACATAACCAAAAGCAACAATTCAGTAAGGGGAATAAGTTAAGCTCATGACAGCATCATAACATATGCTACAGTTTTAATCAAAGCACAAATCTGGCTGATTTTGTCTTTACTGGTTTTGGTTGCACAACCAAACCAATTGGTTGTGACTGTCCAAACAATTGTTTTGTAGTGAAAGCACCTACTCTTACTTTTCATTAATCTGTATTCAAGACAACCAACTGGCATTGCTGTTTGAGTAAACTTAATAGCAGCCTCTTCATGCTAAACTGACAGTAGAATGTAGATTATTGTGCAGCTCAACAGGGGTAAAGGCTTCCTTAAGCATATGAAGTTAAAGTCAAATTAATTCAAATTTTCCAATTTTGCTCCTTTCATGTGATTGATAATAAATATATATATAAGTATCTGGGCATCTATATGAACAGCTGATATAAAGAAAACCACCACTTTGTCGAAGGAACTAAAAGCAACTTACTCAGCCAGTTCTAAAACTAGTGACTCTCATAAGATACCACCAATTTTGATACATTATACTAAACAAATAATCAACACAATTTACAACTATATTTGTTTTTCAAAATTTTAGTATAATTGTAAATGTTTGAGTCTGTTGAATAACTTGATAGCTATGACAAAACACCTAAAGTCATTTATGCATCTCTCTGGCACATCATGTTTGCAAGATGTTACTTATAAATGCCAGAACTGTTAACTTACACCAAATTTATGTCAATTCAATACCTTCACAATGACAAGAAATTTGCTTTCTTTACTTACTTGTTTGCCAGTGATACCTTGGCATATGACTTTAGTTTCACTGTTTATGAGCAGATTAGGCCTTGTTTCTGTGTAGCATGTTCGAACCCCAACCTTTGGAACTGTGAAAGATAATAAAACATTTCTCACTGAGTTGAGTCACTCTTTGAAACATGTAACTCAATAAGTACCATCAAATCAGTACCATCAGTTTCAAATAATTCATACATATTTGTAACACACAAATTATAAGTGCGTGTTTACAGTTCCTGGAAATTTGATGAAAATATAAGAAGAAGAAAATGAAACTACCACTCATTATGGATGTTGTAACTGAAAAAGCTGCTAGGATCACAATGTCTAAAATAATTCATAAACTTATCTTTTATGTAAAATGTACACCAAGAAATTACCTAACTCCCTGTGATCAATTTGATAGTAATAAGTAAAATAATAATCCCTTTTTTCTTAATAGTATTTGCTTCTAGTGAATTTAATTTTCTTGAAGTGTTCTTCCAACTTTTTCAAGTTCTTCTCTGTAGTGTTGGCTAGAATCATGACTAGCCTAGCCCTCAATTTCTTTTAACTAGATAATTAGTTTAGGCTAGGCAGCATTGGAACATTGTACTACAATTAATAACCTTGCAGGCAAATTTTCACACAATGGAATGTTCCTGATGTTGAGATCTCTTTTCTCGTTAAAGCCCTCGATCCTAGTTCTACCCATAGCCTTGGCGCTATGAATACGGAATGGGTAGGATGGCTTACGCTAAGTAAGTGTAGTAAATCACTAAATCTATGCTAGGCAAAGTACACGTTACGACCTCACGTAAGGTTAGGCCCTGGGAACAACCCACATTGTACTGCCAATAACGTCGCGGGTATGATAATTCAAAGGGATTCTAATAAGAAGGTATGAAAGCTATGTAATATGGTAAGAATCACCATGCACTCATCATCGATAGAACAAAAATTAAACGATAAGAACACAGTTCTTACCAATATTTCTTGCGACAATTCGCATGCAGGCTGCCATTTTGTCAGTGATGAGTAAAGTACGTGTGTGGCGCTATTGCTCAATTGTCTCATACTATGGTGGGTTTAACCGAGGATTTGGTCTCTGACTTTGGTCCACACTTATATGGTATAAATAATTGCTCCCATTGACTTACACACTGACCTCGTCACTTTCCAAGGCCGTTAGACTGGTTAGAGCATATATAGCAGTTTCGACTGTCTAGTTCTACCCACCATATGATAACTGATGGCTTGGGTTATCACAGCACATGCAACTTTTGCCACCATGTCCGGTAATATTTCGAGCTAGAAGAGCCTAAAGTTTAGCATAGTCACGGCTCCCAACCCATCTGCCAGCTATCGCTGAGGAATCTTCTTGTTTCACCCAAGTTTATCTAAAATCCTCCAGATTTTTAGACCATCAGCAATTTATTTCATCCTCTTCAACATCAAAACATCAAAAAGAATGATGATGATCATGAAATCAATACAGTAGGTCACTTTAAGAATATTTTCCCACAATGGTTAACCGTCTTACTAGTAGGTGGACGTGCACTACTCTAATTGTAGTGTTATACCATAAAAAGGACTACTGAGGCCTCATCATTCCCAAAACTTCCAATATACTTTTTTTCACATTTTTTCAAATCAAGTCAGCATGCATTTTTATCCACATCTTCAAATTTACATCGCAGTAATATCCAGAGTGATTCTCTGATTTCTGGTATCATACAATAATGCGCATTTCTGCTTCACTCAAAATGCACTATAAACTGAAGAATTGTATTACAATATCAATCTCACTTTACACGTATCACTAGTGTTCTTGCACGGGGAACCCATTCACTATACTATTTTAATTCTAAAGCTAGCTCCATATACTTGATTTAATCTACCCAAGCTGTCCCTGTAATAATCCCTTCCGTCCATGCAAATATAGGAATACTTTTACTGAGTCAGGGCATTCTTGTCAAGGATGAGGGTCTACTGGATCAGATACATCTAATGTGCGAACTCGGAGAACTAGATCCAGGATCACGGTGAATCAGTAACATGTTTAAACACACGAACAGTATACGTGGGAACTTAGTTATATACTACCGCATCCTGCGAACAACAAAGATTTTTCAGTGAGTTTGTTCCAGTTCCACATAAAATTCAGGCTGCTTAAATGACCGTTATCGAGTCCGACGTCACAATTACAATGTGTTAAAATAAATTTTTCTTCAAAATGGCTTTCTCCAATTATATGATGTAAGCTTTAAGGACATACTGAAATTATAGATCTAACCTGTAGTATTGTTATGTATGGGACTAGTTGTGCGAATTAGCCACAGCTTGGACTGTACAGTACCAAAGGCTCACAAGTATTGACGATATGGTTAAATTTTAAAATACTAAAGAGCAAACTCTGCTTTGAAGACTGGCTCGTAAACTAACTTCACAACATACACTCCTCAATTTATATATGCTACATCTTTGACTCTGGAAGAAAGTCAGTTAAAGTTTTTGTGGCAGATACACCATGCCTAGTCATAAGTCATCAAGAACAAGGCACAGAGAAAAGAACGACAGAGATGCTGATAGATATCGGAGAGAATCAAAGCATTACAAACATGAGAACAGGGAAAGAAGTTCTAGAGGTGATAACAATTACAAACGTTGGGATGACTATAGAACTACTGACAGGCATAACGAAGATAGCAAGAAGAAAGGTTGGCGGTATTATGGTTACACTGAAAAGGATTTAATTTCTGCTCCTAAGGAGGACAGTTCCAAACAACAGTCTCTGCATCGAGATGATGAAGCAAGTACCAGCAAGAGATTACCAACTGAGAGGAAGGTACTTGTTGAGATTGAGAGAAAGCCAGAGGAGAAGGCCATTGTAAAGAGGGAGGTTGGAGCTAAGAACAAAGAGAAACTCCTTCCTTTTATGTTTGATTGGAAACGACATAAACATGAGTTGGACAAGCTATTCTTTGAGAGCAAAGAGTGTCTAATAAAGAGGTAAGTTTACCTTAGAAGGCAAGTACGTACATAAGTCGAAACATTGATAAATTTTCATTTATTAACATTAAAATACACACTACTGTAATCAGGTTACATGAAATTAAAAGAGCTTTGGTGTGATGGATCTGCATCTTAAAATATGATTTAAGTGATATTCTGATGGTTGAAGTTGACTGTTTAATACAGTAAAGATGCTGGACATTTCATCAGGTCAAATCCACATCATCATAGCAATTTGTATGTTATTGTTGTGAGTGCACGGCAACAACAGATTGAATGATATATAATCACAGCAATTCAGCTGGAAACATTTTATTATCTTTAAAATATTTTTTGTTATTATTCCCATAAGAAAATAATATTTCCACAAAAAGTTGCATTTTGATGTAAATATTAATACTATAGAGAACCATGAAAGCTCAGCAAAACATTCTATATGTACCATGTTTCATGTATGAATCATCAAGAAATTTATATAAATCGTTTTAGAAACACCTGTATTGTGATTTACTCCAGGGAAGTACTAGGGTTAAGCCAGTCAAAGTAGGTACCATATAATCTACCATGGCATATACCATGATTTAGGGACAAGATGTTGAGATGGGATGTTTAACTAACAGGATGGATTTTTCTTTTCCTGGACATTATAAATGTCACAATGTCTGCTATCAGAATAGCCCTTCAAGATACACCTGTGGGAATTGCATTTTAGAAATCCACCCAGTCCAATATTAACAGACTTGTGACAGCTGATAAAGCAAATTTACCTTTAACTTCATGTTTATATTTTGCAGTTTTTGCCTTGCAAATATGGAACTTTAGACAATTGCAATATCATCAGGGTGTTCTGGCAATCGACAGTATATATAGTTTATATTTCTGGTCCTTTTTTCTATATCAAAATTGATGATTTGTTTAGTAAATAAAGGAGTCCAAAAAATTGTTCTATCCATAGGGGAGGCCAGGAATATCGTGACTTTTGGATATTTTTGGAGAAATATTTGAAATTTCAAGCCCGGGAACAGCAGAAAGACATTTCAGGTAAGAATACATACTTTTGTTTGCATTCTTCATATCTCTGAAGAAGATAAAAATTGATTAATAAATTTCTTACAGTATTTTTTTAACCTACAGTACATGATCCAAACTTTCTGAAGAATGTAAACCATCCTTCTTGAAATGGAAAATACTTGTACAACAAACTTGATATAAAGTATGCTGATGAATCTTTGTAGTTAATTTTGTATTTTGACTTTTAATGTTTACAGTAGGTCAGTCAGATGATAAAGAAGATGTTGATAAGACAGTGTTTAAGTTACCAAAGAAGTACGACAAGAGATATAAAATAAATATCTCACTGAGGTATCCGCCGAGGGAACTCCTAGATCGTTATGGAGACACCGATGATGAAGGTAGGTTTTCCCCCAATGACTGTACTATTACCATTATAAAGGTGCCGTTTCATTCTGATACATTTGTGGCTAAATTTATGCTAAAATCCAATAACAATGTAGTTAATAAGTGTTTCCAACCAAGTGTCATTTCAAGTAAAGTAAACGAAAAAATGGAAACTGAAATTTTCCAAGTTTTGTTTTACATGTGATTAGGCATTGAAGACTCGTGCACAAAGAAACGTCTCATGCCGGTAATCTGACCTACTGTAGTTTCTAATGAGGTGTAACAGAAGTTTTAGACACCACCACATTCCCAGAAAATACACACATAGCGTGCTACCATTGGTCATTAGACACTAGTGTACAGTCAATACATGCAGCTACGGTCAATACCCACAACACAATGTACATAGCAGGGATGGACATCTCAGGTCCAGATAAATCATAACAAGGTATCACGTTTCATTACTGTCTGCATTTTATAGCAACAAGAAGAAAACTTCACTTGCAAGCAACGGAAAGTTAACCTTATCAGAGGGCGGCGCGCAGTTTGGGGCGAGTCTTATATGCCTTTAAAGCTAATTTTGAAAAAGTGTCTAGCTTTTTTTAATAACTGAAAGGCAGAAATGAGTCATTGAATACTTGATCACATTACCTTCAAATGTTGCATGAATCTTGAAGGGTTTCTTAATTTGATCCATTGCGATCTTATCTGAACTAATTCTTAAGTAGGTTTGGTAGACCTTTGACCAAATGCAAAAAGGTTGCTTTAACGTAAACACTTAAAATTAGTTCATTGATTTATCACTTTTAGTCATTACATTTTAAGGAACAAAGGTATTATCATTAACAGCTTTTAACAGTCAAATGCTTTTCTTCCCTGAACTAAATGCTTTATCTGGTTATTTTAGTATACGTCAGATTCTACAGTTTTAGATTAAGTTAACACTACTAAACAGGCCCCTGAAGTTGATGTCATTTCATTAACCTAATCCTGTTTATCTTTGATATCATATTTGACTCATTTACATCGAATTTCAATTTTATTTGTGACAGTGTTATCCGAGTGATTCTTTGAGGAGTAAATCTATTTTCCAAGCCCAAGCAAATTTTGTTGATGTCAGGAATCTTTTCTTTCAAGTGAAGAAATTTTAAGTAAAAATTAAGCCATCAAAGAGAGAAAAATACCCCCCCCCCCCCGAGCTGTAACATTGTCCACATTTTTGGTATTTCCATCAGTCATTACACTCTAATCTCATTCAACAGATGAAGAAGCATTAACTACCTCCAAGCTTAGAGAATTCCGAACAATATTCCTCTATTATTTGGATTTTTGCCAGAAACAACAGGTAGGGTTTAGTCACGATTGCATTTCATCAGCTCAGTAATGGATTTATTATCGATGTTGCTTTCATTATTGGCATTAACGGTACTTAAAGTTTACCAACTGATGAAATTGTCTTTAAATATTACACTACTGTTGGACTTCAGGAATTATGAACCTTAGAATTTTGTAGACAATTAGTTACAATTTGTGAACTTGTAAATTTACTGACTAAGTATACAAATGAATCACTCCTAATGCATGGAGTATTCACTGCATTTCTCCTTCTCCTTCTCTTTCTCCTTCTCCTTCTCCTTCTCCTTCTCCTTCTCCTTCTCCTTCTCCTTCTCCTTCTCCTTCTCCTTCTCCTTCTCCTTCTCCTTCTCCTTCTCCTTCTCCTTCTCCTCCTTCTACTTCTCCTTCTCCTTTTCCTCCTTCTCCTCCTTCTCCTTCGCCTTCCTCTCTCCCTCCATCCATCTCAGCTCCCAAATGGTACTATTTCTCAATAGAGACCACAATGCTTTTTTCATGCAAATAGCAATCTTTAAGGTTATTGCAATACTGTATGTATTTACATAACAGTAGAGAAGTGCCAAGTTTCTTGTGTCTGTATGCTGTTTCATTTTTATTCTCCAAAAGTTTGAATTTTTTAGTCTTTTTAGAATTTAGTGGGCAGAGAAGTTCAAGAAAGTTTGAAAGTTCTATTTATACACCAGACTGCCAAAACATCATTAAATGATGGACACATTAATCTATCTGTTTAATTTCAATCCTTTTCATCTTTAGTTAAGTAAATTGGTGAAGTTGAAGACCGACCAAGCCAACTTACCGATCTTCAAATACAATGATATGATTGTCAACGCTGTGAAGAAGCATAATGTGGTGTTAATTGCAGGCGACACAGGATGTGGAAAGTCAACCCAGGTATGTACTTTACCAGAAGCGTAGCAACAGGTAGTTCAGGCGGTTCATTGAACCAGGTCCGTTCAAGGTCCAGTGGCACCCAAGGGTTGGTTCTGGAACTCTGAGCCAACAGATCACAACTGCCACTGATTTTTTTGAAAGAATAAGTGAATGAGTATACCAATATGCTCATGCCTTAGTCTGCTTTATTTCACTTAAAACTGGTTTTGCTAGTTGAACTTTCCCAGTTGGTACCATTCTCTAGTGTAACGTTTATGACTTTTATGACACTTTAGATGCAGTAACTAAGGGTGTATCTTTTCTATGAGAAGATATAGCTGTCTTTATATGCTCCATGTTTTTCAGAGGATAAAGCTTTCACACCCATCACATTCAGTTCCTGCAGGCAAGATACGATCATGTGTGATTCACTTTCTGATAAAATATCTATATAATTCAGTTTGCTTATTTCATGCAAACTATCAGTACTTAAATTAAAGTGTTTACCCCTCCATCACCAAGGTACCACAATATCTGATGGCGGCAGGTTTTGACAAAATTGCCTGCACCCAACCTCGTCGAATCGCCTGCATCTCCTTGGCCAAGAGGGTCGGCTTTGAGACACTGAATGAATATGGAGACCAAGTTGGTTATCAGATCAGGTTCGAGGCTATGAAGAGCTCAGCCACCAAAATCATTTTCTTGACAGAAGGTAAGATTAAATTTAAAATATTCGCACTTTTTCATCAGAATATCCTTCTCCTGTCCTACATGCTTGGTTTTGCATGATTTCAATATGCAGAGGGAATTGCTGTACAAATTGTTGTGTATACGTACTGTATAACGCCTGTGTTTTTGTGAAAGTTAACAATTATGGGATAAAGTTGTTTTTAATTGTGGCATCTCAGATAGCAACTGAACACCACATAAAAAAATAATAAGTGTCTTATCAGTATGATATTCGGAGAGTGGCAGGAAATGGATTACAAGAGATATTTCAGCTGTTCTTATATATAAAATTATATAAGTAATTAAATGAGTAATCAAAAATTTGACTGGGAAGCTTTAGACAATGGAAAAGAGTGAAGAAAGCTGGATACTGATCCCTGGTTACACGGTATCCAAGGTACTCTGGCTTCTGACTGGCGCCATTAACAAAGAAATTGCTATATAGGGATCTCCACCAACTGATGGCTGGATACTGTAGCTCAGTTGGTTGAGCCCCTTGTTCCAGAAGTCACTGGTTCCAAGCCCATTCTAGCCATAAATTTCTTTGCTTTTTAACATGATCATATTCATGTTCATGAAATCACACATTCATTTATCCCACATGATCATGAATAATGTTGCTATATGTATGCTTCAGTTTCTCTGTAGAAGTCAAGTGTAGTTCTTACATTTCTTCTTTTATTCGGCAGGTTTGTTACTCCGTCAGATCCAGTCAGACCCTCATCTGAGTCAGTATAACGTGATCGTCCTCGATGAAGTCCACGAGAGACATCTCCAGGGGGACTTCCTCCTCGGCATTCTACGCTGCCTTCTGGAGCAAAGAACCGACTTGAAGCTAGTCTTAATGTCAGCCACCATTAATTTAGAATTATTCTCAAATTATTTTGAGGATGCTCCTGTCATCAAGGTTTGTTTATTATTCTTGTTTGGTTAATTTTGTTGAATCAGAGAACAACCAATGCTCGATACACTTTACAATTTATTTTCAAGTTTTGATTTATTTATAAAGCCTTAACTGACTTTAAATACCTTTATTTTCCGTGATTTCTGAAACAATCTCGCGACCCGTTCCAAACTCCTTTTGCCACCGAAGCAATGAGTCATGACCTATAGGTTGTGCATAACTCTACTATAGTGTTCCAACGGAAGATGTGATGCTGATCTCAGTAAATCTGATAGTTTGTGAAATAAGCTCAACTGATGTTAGTAATGAGGCATAGCCTGCTGCTTTAATGGATAACAATTCTTTGAATGTCTACGTTTATCTATTACCTGTACATCAGCTCTCACATTATTCCTTCTTAATTTCTAATATACTTTGGTTTCAATCTTGTTTCCAGGTACCTGGTCGTTTGTATCCAATCCAATTGGAATATGTCAGCACAAAAAAAGGGGTAGGTCTATTGGTCTTATATTATGTTTAAGTTCAGTACCATTTATATGTGACGGTACTGAAGTTAAAAACTATCCTGGTTCCAAAAATTTAAATCTGAGGCACAACTCTTTTGTTTTTATATGTAATGATGATTTTTTTTTCTTTGTCTCATTTAATCCACCATTGTCCTGAGGTCTAACCCTCCATACAGCTTTTCTATCCAGTCCAGTCTCTAATATCAATTTCCTTTTGGTTATGAACCGGACCAACAAATAATGAGTTATCAAACACCATCTCATTTGTGTTGTATCACCACACACTAGCTGGTAACTTTCATGTTCACTTCATTAAGGTAGAGATAAATTGAAATTTTTGGAACTTCTTCTTTGGAAGTTCATGCATTTATATACTGTAAATTCATTACTCAGTGGAATGTATCTCCAGCAATATCTAACCACAAGAGAGTGATAAGTGGTATATGCCAAAAAACAGTTAAAGAAGCGTAATTTATCAAGGTTCATCAATTCATGTTGGCTGAAATTAACCAGCAGAAAAGGGATAGTATGCGGGCTACTGGACAGAGGTTTTTGCAATGAGATGGATGCAATGTGACAATTGTTGGCCTTTTATAGTTTGGTCAGTTTTCTTGTAAAATCTATGTTTTTATATAAGAATTAATGATACCTTTTGTACTATCTTGTATTAAAGTTTATTATTATTATTAGAGCGTGGTCGATTCATTTTGGTTTTGCCGGTATAGGAAATCCAGATAGAGAAGCTTGACCCCCGACCTTACCTGCGGATAATGCAACGGATTGATCACAAGTATCCAGCGGACCAGCGAGGGGACCTGTTGGTCTTCATGAGTGGTATGAAGGAGATATCTACCCTAGTAGAAGCTGCTAATGTCTACGCCAGTCAGACGGAAAGGTGGATCGTTCTCCCTCTTCATAGTTCACTGTCCATAGCCGAACAGGATAAGGTTAGTACATTAAGGAAACACTACAATGCATTTAATAAACAGGATAAGATTAGTACATTAAGGCAATGCGCTGATGCATTTAATAAACAGGATAAGGTTAGTACATTAAGGAAACACTACAATGCATTTAATGAACAATGTTACGAATAGGAAAGCAAATTTTATCAAAGAAGAGTGACTAGCTTCTGCAGGTATAATGTAGCCAAGGATGGAAAGTGGAGGCAATAGGCAATCCTGTACACCTGAATTAAATCTCCTCACAAGCTTCAAACTTCCAGGGTGGTGAGACTGTAGGCAGCATTGTCAATATATATATCCTCACTTTGAGGAATGTATTAATGTATTGGTTCACACAGATCTAATATCCTCTATTTATGGTTGTGATTTACAAACAGATAATACACATGTTGCATGTTGCATACATTGTTAATTACACTGTGACTGGAGCTCTTAGATCTTTTAGCATAATCTAATTTCTACCGTAAAGGACTTCACGTCGTTATCTTCAAAAGTATTACAGGATAAGTCATTGCAGTGGCTTTTCTCTGTCCATTGTTGCAGCTAACTATTAGGAAATTCGTTTAACTTGAGAGAGAAGAAAGACAAATGCTTTTAAGTACTTCAGTTAGTTCCTTTTTGTTCATAGAGCTAACTTAACTAAACTTAACTGATTTTATTCAAAGATGTGTGATGAAGATGTGTTGATATTATAATAATTTGTGTATCCCTAGAATTGTGTAATGGTCTGCATACTTTTAGAGCTGTATTGATAGTAATGATATGTTTATCCCTAGTAATGTGTAATGGTCTGCATACTTTTATCGCGCTATTGATATTATAATGATATGTGTATCCGTAGGATTGTGTAATGGTCTGCATACTTTTAGAGCGCTATTAATGTTATAATGATATGTGTATCCCTACGATTGTGTCATGGTCTGCACACTTTTAGAGCTCTATTGATATTATGATGATATGTGTATCCCTAGGATTGTGTAATGGTCTGCATACTTTTAGAGCTCTATTGATATTATGATGATATGTGTATCCCTAGAATTGTGTAATGGTCTGCCTACTTTTAGAGCTCTATTGATATTATGATGATATGTGTATCCCTAGGATTGTGTAATGGTCTGCACACTTTCTTAGCTCTATTGATGTTATAATTATATGTGTATCCCTACGATTGTGTAATGGTCTGCACACTTTCTTAGCTCTATTGATGTTATAATGATATGTGTATCCCTAGGATTGTGTAATGGTCTGCATACTTTTAGAGCGCTATTCATTCTTCAGCATACTTTAGACGGCTGCTCATTGTTCTCTTTATGTTTTGGTAACCTATGGTGATATGTCTATCTCGATTCCATCGTCAGGTGTTTGATATTGCTCCAGAAGGTGTCAGAAAATGTATCGTGTCCACAAACATTGCAGAAACGTCTGTGACTATCGACGGTGTCAGATTTATTATTGATTCGGGAAAAGTGAGTATGTTGTTTTCATAATGAGTATTATACCAGCCAGTGAGTATTAACACATGATTGTGTGTATTGTTTATATGATGGAGAGTATAGCCAGTGAAATTGAGTATTCATTATGAGTATTCTGCTATTCCATCGAGTATAACTTTGTATACTAAAGTAAATGAACAACGGAATCTTGACGGGGAAATTGCAAAAAATGGAAAAGAGCATAGACAAATTTGTGGCTAGAACAGGTTTCAAACCAGTGACCTTTGAATAACCCTGAGGTCACTGGTTCAAATCCTGTTTTGACAGTTGTTTGTTTTATTTATGTAATTTATACATGAAAAGTTGGATTTCTTCTGGGTTTTCTGGAATGAATCTCAGGAGTGATCCCTGGTTACATGGTATGTAAGGTAATTTGGCTTCTGACTGGCAACACCAGTAAATAAATTGCGATAAAGGGATCGCCACCAAAAAGCACTGGACGTGTTCACAGGTTCGAATCCTGGTCTAGACATAAATATCTTTAATTGCTCTAATTTTAGTTAGTATTTTCTGCAATATTATGATGCTTTAATTAATAGTGAGTATTATTTTGCATTATTCTGCTATACTGATTATGATTTTTTTTTTGGTTTTACTTGTGAGTATTATTAAGTATCACTCATAAAGATAAATAGACTGGAGTTTGCATTTCCTATTCCATCAACGTTTAGTAACTGGGTTGCATTTAGCACATTTGTATTAGCCATGGTTATTAATAGGAATCAACAATTTATGGGCAGGATAGCTCAGTGGGTAGAGTATATGAATGTCTGGTAATCTTGTGAAATGTTGATATACATTTGCCCTTTATGATATGCAACCTCTGTTATTTTTGGTTTTGATTAAAGGTTAAAGAGATGAGTTACAATGCCCAGGCTAAGATGCAACAGCTACAGGAATTCTGGATCAGTCAAGCTAGTGCAGAACAGAGGAAAGGAAGAGCAGGTACGAATCATTTATGAAATTGAAAATATGAAATTTCTTCAACATTTCAATAATTTATAAATGGATATATAAGCAAGGAAAATCCATGTTGGCAGTGTTATGTCACTCACTATGCAAATGCAATGATATATGTTGTTAGTCTGTTCCATTAATGAGAGTGTCAACATCCATATTGTGTCCCTGGATTTCGTAGAATAGATATGGTCACCCATCTTAAGATGTCCCCCATACTACAGGGAATAATATTTATCCAGTTTTGCCTCGCAAAGATGCTGTACAAAAAAGAGGTATAGCAGTTCTTGTACGCAGGAAAAATAGCAGTATTGTGCTTTTATATTACAGGACGTACTGGTCCAGGTGTATGTTTCTGTCTCTATGACAAATCAGACTTTCTTGTATATGTGGACGACACCGTTATAAGTATTGTGCTTTCATATTACAGGACGTACTGGTCCAGGTGTCTGTTTCCGTCTCTATGATGAATCGGACTTTGATGGATTTCAAGACTATTCTACTCCTGAGATTCAAAGGGTTCCACTGGATTCATTGGCATTACAAATGTTATCTCTAGGAATGAAAAATCCAAGAGTGTAAGTTTTACTGTTCTTTGTTTGAAAGGTCCTAACTTGGTTATATAATTGCGCCAGATTTGGTTTTATCAAGCAAATATTTCATTGTTTTTAGGTAAGTGAATTCAAATTGAAAATTGATATGTAAAATATTAAAGGTTGGAGTGAGCATGAGATGATGAGATGTAGAATCTAGAATGAGAACAACCATGATTTGATAGAATTAATAATGGCAGATGGAAGGCAGCAAAAGAAAGATGATGTGTATAATCCACTAAAAGATAGATATAGAAACAAGAAGTACCTTATATGTTTGAATAGGACAATTGAGGAGGAGGGGGAATGGGGAGGGACTCAAATAATAAAACATATTTACAGGTTTGTCAAGAAAAAGTTGTGTTAGATTTTGCCCTTCAGTGTCCTGTAGTTTATATTAAGATACAATCATTTGTTTTAATTTAAAATTGTATGCAACAAGTTGGAGACATATTAATGTTGATTTGGACTAAAACAGTAGCATTCCCATCAATTTTGTCAGGAAGATAATCAAATTTTAAATTTGTTTGACGTTCATATTCTGGAAACCAATGTAGAGAGAAAAAAGAGACTAAACTGTTGGTTGAAACTTGTTTCATTGCATATATTGAAGGTCGAACTTTGCAACAGTTTTGGTGTCCCTGTTGAGGCTGTTTTTCTTTTGTAACTGTGTATCAGTGAGACAATTCATGTATAACAATTATGAAAGGATGGTATAGTCTTACTTCGCAATGCTATTAAGGGAAAAAAACCTTCTTTTCAATGATTTCAGCATATCTTTGATCAGACTCTGTCAGAATGAGAGTTAAAACAGTTGAAACAAGGATAAAATTTCCTTAACTTTGCGCAAGCTTTAAATATTATGGTATAATTCCAGTAAATGGGTCACATAAAGTGTCAAAGTTTCTCAGAATACAAAACTGATGCTTCCTTCTCACACTGTGCAAATTGTATCAGTTTTAATTAAATTGTAGCAACTACAGTGTCTACGAGTGCAGCTACATACGTACACCACATTATGCAAAGTACAGGGCACAAGAAATTACCATGCACCCCCGTTATACCTTTGATTTCACAAGCCACAGGAAAACCAAAAGTACACAACAGATATTCTCTTATAGTGTAGCTAAACCTTTATCAGTCTGTTTTATGTTTCTGTTTACCAATATCAAACCTAGTTGGATTTCTGTGTAAGAGGAACACTGGAGAATACGATGATGCATGTCCAATGAAGTTATTTGAAGCCCACTCTGGTGATAAATAATCAATCTTTCATAGATGAGTGATATCATTTTATCGAAGTTGTTATGGGAAGCTGTTAGCCATGTGATGACGGAAGGAATGTTGGCGGTGAATAGTTTTGATAAACAGCTTTCACTTTTAATTTACAGCTTCCCGTTCATTGAGCCGCCACCTGTAGCTAGCATGGAGACGTCTTTGGTATTTTTAAGAGAGCAAGGAGCAGTGGACGCCAACGAGAAGCTGACTCCCGTGGGAACGATGTTAGCTAACCTACCAGTGGATGTTGTGATAGGGAAAATGCTTATCATGGGAACACTCTTTCAGGTACAATGTCATTCTTTCTTTAAGTATACTTTACTGAATATAAAATCTCACAGTACTATAATAAAAATACATAAATTTTATATAGTGCCAAACAAACTATGACATACTATGTATGTAACTTCATACTATGTACACTAACATACTATACAATAAATACTATACATGTATACTAACATACTATGTAAGTAACTTCAGAACTTTAGTGGTGCCGGCTGTGTTTGTAGCTTAATGTCTTCATACAAGGTGAAAAAGTTGCCAAAAGGAAAACAGTTATGAGTTGATTGGCTGATTGGCAAGTTATTAATAATTTGCAAGGCAAAGGTCATGGAGGTGATTGGAACAGCCTTCTATGATATCGGTTAAACTGCTACCTCTCCCAGAGATGTCAGTGAATGTACTTAAAACTTGGTAAAGTAGTCAATATATTGGTCTGCAGTAGTACTCAAATGCCGGGGGGGGGGGGTTGGTGGGCGACCCTACTTAATGGGGGGTGACCCTATTTAGGGTTGTCAAAATATTTTAGAGGGTGGCCAAAAAATTCTGGAGAAAGAAATGTTGATATGTGTGGAATATATGTGGGGGGGTGGGGGTTATGGGGAGGGGAAGATGACTGATTTTGGTTCTCTCTTTTTTTGTGATTTGAGCCAGTTCTTTGATGATTTGTTAATTGCTGTTCCTTACAGATGGTTGAGCCTGTGTTATGTATAGCAGCTGCCCTGAGTGTCCAGTCACCCTTCACTAACAAGGCCTATCATGACTCAGATGCCATCGTAAGTTCAGAACCTTTTTAATCTCTCATGCAAATATTATCTAGTTCTTGAAGCGCTATTTGAAACATATTAAATGTGATTGATCAAAGCAAGTTTGTCAGTACCTTGTTGTGTCGATATTGTGAAGGCTTCTTGATTTAACACTGCATTAATATAAAAAAAGGTTAATATTATTGGTAACTGCTTTTTGGTCATAACCAAAACGGAAATTCCTCTTTGATATTGTTGAAGGTTTCTTGCTTAACACTGCATTAATATGAAAAGGTTAATATTGTTGGTAGCTGCTTTTGTATGCAGGTCATAAGCAAAACAGAAATCCCTCTTTGATGTTGTTGAAGGTTTATTGCTTAACACTCATTTAATATGCAAAGGTTAATATTGCTAGTATGTGATATTGTTGAAGGTTTCTTGCTTAAAACTGCATTAATATGAAAAGGTTAATATTGTTAGTATGTGATATTGTTGAGGGTTTCTTGTTTAAAACTGCATTAATATGAAAAGGTTAATATTGTTGGTAGCTGCTTTTGTATGCAGGTCATAAGCAAAACAGAGATCCCTCTTTGATGTTGTTGAAGGTTTATTGCTTAACACTGATTTAATATGAAAAGGTTAATATTGTTGGTAGCTCCTTTTGTATGCAGGTCATAAGTAAAACAGAAATCCCTCTTAATTGTGTTCATTTGTCATTTACTGTTGAATTCCTTTTTCTGCAACATGTCAGTATGTATCCTTTTCTATAAATGTTGATTTATTACTTCTTGTTCAACAGACTGCGAGGAAACCTCTTGAATCAGACCAAGGAGGTCCATTTACTCTCCTCAGTGCCTTCAATGAGTGGATTCAGGTAAAGCCATTTCACTTTTTTCAAAGGATTTTCATTTAATTTAATCATTCATAGTTAGTTTTTATCTTGCATTGCAATTTTCTTTTCTTAGACATCTTTAGGATTGGTTTCTTGTCATTGCCTCTTGGCTTTATTTCTGCGAACTGACGGTAAAATACTTTGCCGTCAATCTTTATAGAGGACTACCATCTACTAACATCTTCTAACAACATTTGTGGTTTCAGTTTTGTAATTATACCCTATATCATCTTTTTCGTACATATAGCTTTGCTATGAGCTGTTAATGATAATATAGTTTAATATTAAACAATGCATTATGTGCGAGATGGTTGTTTGTAGCTAAAAATCGTTTTGGTAAATTATGTTATTTCTCCCCTCACATATCATTGAAGTTGGATTCATTAACACTAAAACAAAACGATGAAAGCTGAAGTAAAAATAATTGCTTCACGATATTCGAACGAGGCACATATAGTCATTCTTTGCATCAAGATTTTGAACATATTTTATATACCGTTGACCTGACATATAGATTTAATTTCATGTTTCAGTTTGCTGCTGTATAATTATGTTGCTACTAGCTCCATAAAAATATTGTTTTCATGTCATACATGTGTACTTAAAACAAGGTAATCTTTGGGGTATATTTGGGGTAATTAAAGCCTGACAAAATACTGTGTCTCTTCTGTTTTAATTATATTTATTAATTATCTTACCCTATAATGAACCTTTTGATAAACATTTTGAGTGAACTATACTTGGTTTTCATAGTTTAACTTAATACTCAGAGAACCTATTGGATGGGATTATTGGTAGGCTATACTAGGTGTATTTAAAGGAATAGACTGATAGACGATTTAGGCTCTAACTCTAACCGAATATAAAAACAAATGCTCTCGAGTTGCCATCGTTTATTTTTGAAGGTAAAAGCCGAAAGAGGAGCAGGTTCTAGAAAATGGTGCAAACGTAGATGCCTGGAAGAGCAGAGATTCTATGAAATGTCTAAACTTAAGCGACAATTCAGAGACTTGCTCAAGGTAAACTATTTTGTCTCAGATATTGAAGTATTTATTAAAGTTTCATAAAAGTTTGAAAGGGGAAAGAAAATTTATGACTAAAATAGGATACTTGCCATGCTCGGGATTGAGATCTGCAAACTCAGCTTCTCAGTTGGGTAGTTGGTGGCAATCCTTATTTAAATTCTATCTGCTGGCTGATGGGGGGTGCAGGGGGGCGGGTTGGAGTGGCACCAGAGCTAACATTACCTCACATACTGACTATTTACTAGTTCAACAGGTCATTGGTCAAATGTTTTTGTTGGTAATTGCTAACCCTGGGTTAGGTTTTACTCTGTGTGTTAACTGGGACTTGAAACTTAGTTAATTTACTGGCTTAATCAAGTGGATGTTTGTCATTTGCCAGCTGAAAGAAAGGCACTTATATTTTTGTGCCAGTAAGACATTGAGAACATGAACACATGATAAGACAGTTAAAAAATTATCAGTAAAAGTACATAACATAAGCAAGTCTAAATAACATCATCTAGCCAAATGTGCTTTAATTATTAAATGATTTTGCTTTATTTATTCCAGTGTTCATTTTCTGTGATGTTGATGGATTTGCAAATACTGAATGTAAAATGTTGAAGCTCTTCACATGACCTAATAATGATAGCGTTTGTTTCAATGTCAACACTGTTAGCATTCTACGTTGAAAATAAGAAAACAAAACAAAAAAGAAGATAAAGTACAACGCTTGATGTCCTAGTGGCACTATGACATCACAGATTTGCGAACATGACAACCCTCAGATATGACTTTAAAAACTACGACGTCTCCCAGACGGAATAAGAATTTTCTTCGTTGTTTGGAGGAGTCGTTATTCACAAAGATCTCTGTCATATAAACTAAAGATGATAAGTTAGGTCTGTGTCAGTCTCAGTAATTTAACTTCCGTGATTTTATTTGCTTTTAATTTTATATTTGCTCGTTTTTCCAGGATCACAACATGTTGGGATATGGGAGTCAACACAACAAGGGAATGTATTCTGTAAATGAGAGACTGGAACGAGGCAGAGACAGGAGAAAGCTCAGCTCACTGAAACGGAATAAACAAAAGAACCCACGGAAGAGGAAGGTCTTGAAACTAGACTTTAGTGTGAGTTGAATTTACCACAACCTGCCTGTTCATGATCCAAACATGGTTTCATGTTTGTCTATTTAAATGACCAAAAGATTCTATACATTTACAATAGTTAATGACATTAGCAAGCCTTAAGTCATATTGTATACTATGTTACTTACAGACTTTTCTGTTAACATTAATGTTTGTACGATAGTCGAACTAGTTTCATGGTGTAACGTCTTTCATGGGCCATAAAGTCTCAAGCCTCCAGTTTAATAATAATGGCTGCATCTAACATAATGGCTGCATCTAAAATAGTGACCACATCTAAAAATAATGGCCTCATCTAAAATAGTGGCCTCATCAAAAATACTGGCCGCAACAAAAGTATTGGCGGCATCTAAAATAGTGGCCGCATCAAAAATACTGGCCACATCTAAACTAGTGGCCGCATCTAAAATAGTGGCCACATCCAAAATAATGGCCGCATCTAACCTCAGTTAAGAATAGAGATGTGCAAGAAAGAATCAACTGCCTTCATTTTTCCCGTTGGATTGAAGACTTCAAAAGACTAAACTTTCATAGCTAGAAGGTTTTTCTCTGGGCAGAATAAATGTATTACTATACCATAGTGTGCCACATATGAATTATTTTCTTATAGTTTTATTACTAGTGAGTCTTGATGTGGCAGCTAGATAAAGTTGTGTTCAGCTTTAATTTTTTAAGTGGCTATGTGGGGATTACTGCCAACTATAAAGGGCAGATAGCTCCATTGATAAACCACAGGGCTTGTAACTCTGAGCTCTTTGAATCCTCTTCTAATCATAAAAAAAGGGTGTTTTCTTGCTGTCCTTAAACCTTAATAAAACTTTGAAAACTTTTACTAAGAAAAAGTATGTCAGTATAATGATATTCGCCTGGAAGGGAAGTCTTTTTGCGATGCTATGCAGCCACATATGCATGTGGTAGAAACCCAATGGCTTTTTAATTACACTTCACGTTTATTTTTTAGCTCATTTTGAAGTTTTCACAATGTGGAAGACCATTTCAGATTGGAAAACTGTGGATTTCTCAGGGATGAAAAACCCCAAATTACTTTTGGCCCTCCAGGGAGTGTAACCCCACGACATCCCAGATGCTACATTTCATTGCCTCATGCCACTGCCTTCATCCACTCACAATAGCACTGAATTAAGTCTTCATTGTAAAGCTGATTAAAATTCTTGATCACCCAAACCAGGTCTCCAATCAGGTTTTCACAATTTGTCTTTCGTCCCCAGAATACAGAGATGGACGGAGGAGAAGAGGAGGAGGAGGAAGAGGAAAGCGAATCCTTTGATATAAGCCATTTAGAGTTTAAATTATCTCATAACATGGATAAACTACAGGTAAAGTTAGATAGACTCTTGACAAACTGCAAAACCTCACACAAAGCACAGTGTGTAATCCATTGCAATAACACACTACAATTCAGTATAAGAAACTCAATTATCACCATTATTTTTGTGTCTGGAAAACCGATATCTGGCCTTGATATCTCTAGATATTCTTGGTTTATCTGTACTTCCCCACTCTGTAATTAATCTTTGTTAAATTTAGTATTGGTGACTACCATTTTGATTCATTATTTTTTTCGATATATTTTTCATGTATGAAGGGCTTTCAAATGTTTCCTCTCTTTTTTTAATCGATATTTAGATCAGGTTTAGCCAACCGTAACGAAGTTAAGATATTTAGCAGTATTCCTGGTATCCACACCAATGAATTTATATAAATGTAGCAGGAAAAACAAAGAAGTTACTATTGTTTAATTCATATGTTTATGCATGATTAATAATTTACATACTATATCAATATTCATATGATCTTCAAAAGTTCTTTCAGATCTTTATATATCCAAAA
The DNA here is from genome assembly GCF_037975245.1 of Apostichopus japonicus. Classification (NCBI taxonomy): domain Eukaryota; kingdom Metazoa; phylum Echinodermata; class Holothuroidea; order Aspidochirotida; family Stichopodidae; genus Apostichopus; species Apostichopus japonicus. Next base: position 12,467,870 of record NC_092565.1, read on the forward strand.
TAACATTTGCAAATTAAACGTCATCATACAATGTTATCTTTGAAGGCGGCAGCCCAACTCAACAAGAGATTTTCACTTCGAGAACTGAACGTATTGAAAGTCATCCTATGTAGTGGACTCTATCCCCAATTGGCCATAGCAGACGACTGTAATTCATATAGGAAAGATTCAGACCAGGTTTATCACACCAAGGTAAGGGAAATGGAACTGAAAGCTTCAAATAGGTCTGTTTAACATATTTGATGGTGTTTTTCTCTGTAATGACAGAATTAATCTGAATCTGTTGCACATATTTTATTTTCATGTTGATTGAAGTACATTTTCTGCATCATTTGATACTAAATTCTCCCAACTGTACAGTTCAACAGCTTTGTGAATTATTATTTATTATTATTTTAGGTTTACAGTCTTGTTCAAGGCCAAAGCCCTCTCACACGACTTTATAATTTAATCCTGGTCATTGGTAACTTGTCACAACTACACACCAAGTGTGCACAATTCAATCAATCTCTCCTGGGGCACAACAGTGCACCACATCCACGTGTCCCCCAGGGGACTTCCCATAGGGTGCAGCCACAAACCGGCGCACGCAACTATATTAACAAGTTACCTCCCAAGTCCCTATTTATACACCTGGGTGAAGAGAGGCAATGGAGATAAAGTGCCTTGCCCAAGGACGCAACGCAATGATCTGGCCAGGACTCGAACCTGTAATCCTTAGATCACAAGTCCACTGCCTTAACCACTTGACCACAACGCCCTTTAATATTGAAGCCGTAGATATAAATTGTGAAACTTGTTTATAGCTTGGGCTTTCAGAGGCCCCGCTTGAAGAATAGTAGCTGGGACCCTTTGTATTAACTTCATCTGAACTGCACTTGCCACAAAGCCATAAATGTAATTTTAGAGAAATAGGTATCTGATAGATCTGTTATTGAAATTGGCAGTTAAGTTCTCAACCAGAAAAACAAACCAGACAAAGGCATATGCATGTTGGTATATTCATTTAATTATTCATGTTAAAACATGACCAGATCTTGTGATCTGTTGGCTCCAAATTTCAGATCCAACCCTTGACAATGACAATGAGAACCCTGGTTTAATGAACTGCCCGAACCATCCATTTACTATGCCTCTGTGTGAAATGTGTTGTACACTTTAATAACAACGTTAGATTTTGGATATTCTGTTAAACGAATAAACAGAAATTGAACCAAAGAAGTGAGATGTAAACAGTACATGCTGGAAAACTTTAGCTATAGCTCCATGGGATCAAAATATTCTGTTCAGTCTTGTAAGAGATGCTAACTGAAAGATTTTTAACAGATAGAAACATATGTAATAATATTTTTGATAAATAACATTTCAAACTGTTTCCTTTCAGGCCAAGCCATTTGTGGTCTTACACCCTAACAGTATATTTGCTAATAATCCTGCTCTATTGGAGCCACCTCCACCAGAAGATGATAATGTCAGTCTTGGATCGAAAGGACCACTCAGCAACAAACATTCATTACTTTCTTATGTGTGAGTATTAACATAAAGGACTATAAATTCAGGAGAGTATGACACAATTAAGCCATAGCTCATACGCATGGTCCAACCCCTGGCCTGCCAAATTAAAGTGGAGCTATTCTTGTACGATCTGAATTGGTCTTTCAATTTGTTAAAAAAATCCGAAATCGACTAAAACTTTAAATTGTGAAGCCACCTGACGTGAAGTGTAAGTAATAAGCCCGGGTGGATATGTAGCTGATAAACGTTGTAAAATAATGCCCTTCCATCAGGCAACAGACAGGCAAAATAGATTATTTAGTTTATTTTAAAGGCTTTTACTACATCACTCTTCAGAGAGATGGAGAAACAGCATCATTTGGAACTAAAGTCATTTGGAATTATATAATCAGATAACCAGATCTCTCTTTAACATGCAATTAAAATGCTGTTAGTAAGACATGGTTTTCCTTTTGTTGGTACTGCCAATAACATCAACTTATCTTAGCTTTAGAACGTCCTTGATTTGGATAAGAAATTATTCATAAGGCACTGTTAGATCTTATTATTATTATGATTATATTATTATATTATTTATATAGCGCATAATCCAAAAGTTCTATGCGCTTTACAAGACAATAAAAAATAAAAAATTATGGGACAAATGATTCAAAGAAATCTTATCAAACACATTGACCTGTTTCATGGTATCGGGGAAGTAACGGGGAAGTAACGTCCTTGATTGGGATAAGCCACAAGTCATAAGACATTGTTAGATCACATCAAACACATTGACCTATTTCATGGTATCGGGGAAGTAACCATTTAAATTAAAAGTCCAGTCTTTATAGAGACAAAGTGACTGTCTGGTTGATTTAAAGAGAAAAGTGGTGTGTCACATTCCTCTTTCATTATGATGTGAGTGCTCAGGTTCTGTCAACAAGACTATTAATTTCTCTTTCATAACAATAAACAAAGAATGCCAATTTAGACCATAAAGAGAGAAGGGCAATGTCTCACAGTTTTGTTTATCCTTGTTAATTGTTTGGATGGGATTGTCTCTTTTTCTTAGTTCACTACTTGAGACAAATAAACCATACTTGGTCAACACAATGAAGGTTCCAGCCTTGCAGACAATCCTACTCTATGCAACCAGTATTGATACCAATATGGACTGCACCAGGTGAGTGACCATGCAGTTAATTATCAAACCTATTCTATGCAATAAATATTGATAGTTGATACCAATATGAACTGGATTTAAAATCCCTATCAAAACATAACATATTTAAATAAAGAATTTCCCATAAGACTCCACAATTTCAATTGGAAAGTTTATGAATGAAGTCAAAGGGAGCCAAATGAAATTTTAATTTATTCTCAAAACTTCCCATCCTTCCACTCTAAAAAAAGAATATTCTGTACTTATTTATCCTTACTTTCTTCCTTCCATATAAACTTTATGAACTAATCTAAATTTGGGGAAAATAATCAAATTTGAATGACAAGGGGAATCTAAACTCCAAGCTAAGCTTAAATAAGGGAAATTTACTTCACAGTGTGTTTTGCATAGGATTGATCAACACCTTTAAAGGTCACTGGATATATATTTGTATGTTGATTTACAAAGTTATTTGTTTTTTTTCATAGAATCATTGCTGATGACTGGCTGGAATTTACTTTCACTGACTGTGAGGGTTCGCAGTCTTTAGTTTCAGCTGTGCTGCAGCTCAGGAATGTTTGGACCAGGCTCCTAGAAATGAAACTAAAAGGTATTTAGCTATTTCTAATAAATATTCCTTCCAGTCAGTTCTGAATCAAGTTTATTCCAAATTCGATATTTCCAACATTTTAACAGTCTTGGCATCCCTGTTACATGGATAACCAGCTTATTTCGACTGTTGTATTTGAAAATTTAAGCAAATTCTTATAAGAATAGCAAGCTACTGTGCAGCTGAACATCTTCTTTGCTACTTAATGTATGTATTGTAATGTAATGTGTAGAATAATTACAAAGAAATTGTCTGGTTTATACACACTAGCAATAATCTCACAAATTGAACACCTTACAGGGAGGGGGGAATTTTGGAGACTGATAACAAAAGAAATATTAAGACTGAAATTGTAAACAACAATGAGTACGGCAAGAATATATAGATTACTTTTGAACAGATGGAAGCAGGAAATGCTAAGAATCAGACAGCCACAAGGAGACTGTTGGGGTGAGGGACGCTAGACCTCAGCCTGGGGGACCGCCCCAGACCTGGCAACACACATCCCTGAAAAATCCATCCTATACTAGTATCCCCTCGGTGACTGTGCTGTCACTCACTGACAGGTTTTAATGGCAAGGATTCTAGCCACCAAGGTTCCTAAATTAAATCTCCTCCCTGTATCCTTGCCAGGGCCGAGGTTCCTAAACCTAGGATCCCCTCCCTTCCCCGCACACCAGAGCTGAGGTTCATAATTAGTGGTCCCTCACTTGCCCCCTCATCAGAGCTAAATTCATAAACTAGGGGCCCTCTCCCATTCCCCCCTGCCAGAGCCTAGGTTCCTAAACCAGAGTCCTGCTCCTTCCCCCCTCCCCTTACCAGAGTCACTCTCACAGAGTTCCCCTCCTTCCCCCCTCACAGAGTTACCCTCCTTTTCCCCCCTCACCAGAGCCAAGGTCCTCTTCCCAGTTGATAGTGAAGTTAATGAGTCCCTTTATCTATGGAATGAAACATTAAGACTGTGAGACAATTCTGAACCAAGGACGTATATTTTGAAGTTGAATATTTGTAGGCCACACAATAACCTCTGTTCCTGATATGGTGCCTTAGTAAATGGATATGAAATTAAGTAGAATAAAAGATATTGTAAAAACTATAAAGAGCAAGGGCATTGATAATCGTTGGTTTAGTGTTACGATTAAAACAAAATTCTAAATTTCCCCTGACTGATTTAGGTATAGGAGCTGAACATTTATGTAAGCGCCAGAGACCAATGAAAGATCTTATAAAGAAGAGTTGTGGGCCTGGGATCATTGAAATCGACTCCCATGTAGGGGAGTCTGAGGTCTCCACCCACCCACCAGCCCCCCCCCCCCCACCCCAACCGCAGAAAAAATGAAAAAGTTTAACTATAAATTAGGTCTATAACTAGCTCTAACCGCAAGGTTGTGATAATAAGTACCTATGATATTTTGTGTGAGGCTGAGTAGTGGGGTTTAAACCCATACCAGTGGTCTAATGCTTCCTTGGCTGAACATAAAATATTTCTGGACTGGAAATATTTTCTCCGACAGATGATTTGAGGAGGAAGTGGTCAGTGAAACTGAAATTAACATGAAATATATTATTTTTGTATAATTTCTATGAACTGTCAGGGTTTAATACCATTGTTTGGTCTTATGTTTCTGCCTCCAGAGACGGAGCTGAGGAGCGGACTAGAATCTCCAAACCTTGAGATTAAACATCAAGAGAGACTACTGGCCAGTAAACTAGCTCAGTTCTTAGACAGTGATGTCAAATATACCATGAAGAGAACCTCACAAACAGAACTACAGACAATGTATGCAGGACCATTAGCTGGTAACTATCACAACAGAAATTAATTTATGCATGTTTTATGATGATAATAACGACCTCAGTCTAATAGTTATACATGTTATACTTCTCTAGTTGTATTGCTAACAAAAGTAATGAATTATCAAACAGCAAATAGCAAGGAAATCAGGGATCTCCTTTCTTTATGTGATGTGTTAGAGGGGGGTAGGGGGCGGGAGTGGGTGGGGTGGGGTGGGAAGGTTATTGCATGGTGGTAGGAACAGATGACGAACAGTTATGAATGATGTCAATTTGGCACTTTATCAATTGATAAACTGTGACTTGTCTTGAAATGGAACAAAAGGATGAAAGGATGAGTTTCAATTTATATCAGTAAGCTCACACTCTTGATGAAGAAAGAAAACAAGAACTGAAAATAATTACAGATAGAAGAACTCACTTTGAAATTAACTCCGCATGAAAGTAAGGAGTTTGCTTACTATACTGGAAGAGATTTTGATACAGTAAGATAGATGTAATGGTCCTTTTTTGTTCAGTTTCAGATTCAAAGAGTTCATACTTTACAAGTCAGAGCAAGAATGCTTCTCCTCATCCTGTGAAAGGAGGCTACCAGATAAAGGACTATTTTATATTTGGATGGTAAGAACTTTAAAAACCTCACAACTTCTCTGTTAATCATCGGCTAAAGATCATCAGCTGGAGGGTTGCCATGGTGATGAAGGTGGGAATTGTGGTCACCAAGCAACAAAAGGTTTGAATAAGAGGGATGTAGACTACTTTTCTCTTTTAGAGAACTTCATCATAATCACAGTCCAGACATAGCCATACTTACAAAGGTTCACAATGAGGTCTTTTTCAAAATGATGCCCTCACGTTCTGAGTAACGTATTTATGTTTTGTGTTACTTCTGTAGGTATTTATTTCTAGAAAGGAAATGAACTGTACTTCTAATGCTGATACGTACTGCGATGCACTTTTGTAATAGTGAATTCCATCAAATTTTCCCAACATCTCACTTGAAATAACTTATTTTAAGAAAATCATCAACAGAAATTGGTCTTAAGAAATTACAAACAAGTTTTTACACAACAAAGAAGTCATTGGCTAGATTATTGGATGAGAACCTATGACATCAGAATTACTTGATGACCAATCCAGCATATGAGAGGCAATTATTTAAAAGTAATTAACAATTTAAGATCAACAAACCAATATTTGGCGACCCTTCAGAGAAGATATCAATCTTTGTTTCACATCCTTCTTAGCTTGGCAGATGCTTCTGCCGATTACATATCAGTGTTAAGGAAGCACTGGACATGTCCTATCTGCAACCAGTCCATGGTCATTACTACACTTGAAAAATTGGAGCATGAAGCAAGCTGTTCAGAGCCAGAAAAGAGTAGGTCCTTTAGCTTATATTTTTATATTTGAAGGATTATTGACCATATTATCACTAGAAATTGAAAGGTTAGGTTGTGTGTGGTGAGGAGGGGAGAGGTGGGAGGTTAGTGAGATGAATGAAGTGAGTGCAATCTCAATAAGGTCCAACCTCTGGGCTCAGGTTGAGACATATGTCTCTGAATAATTTATATACATGTTTCAATGAAGCTCTTCAGCATTTTACTGAGGGCGCTGTTATATCTGTCTAAAAGGCCACTGTACTGTTTGAAGAACTCTGAATCAATGTAACACAATTGCTTGAAAGCTTTCACAATCAGCAAACACACCTGATGAACTGGCAAACTGACGCCATGGGAGATTGACTAATTCATGGTCCCACTTGTGCAGTTTGGCCTAAAGAAATGAAAATACTTTAGAACAGACCAGTTAAGGTGCTTAAAACAGTCAGCTTGACTTGAAACTTTGAGAATATGTTTCAAAAGATGATTTCTTCTGCAATAAGTACAAACGAAATTGCATGCACTAATATTGATCTACTCATGGTACCGTTGATGTGATGATGTCATAGGCTGCGGCTTGTCAAGCTTTGCGGAAACTAGATAGGACTGATATGACAGCGTCCTTTATCCTTTGGCTGAAGAGCACCATTGCAATAATTTTCTGATGATAGTTGTCCTTGCTTAAAATTCTTTCTCCAAGAATACTTTGATTCATTTTCTCTTTGTTTTGTCCATCTAGCTTCTTCATCACAAGATCAGTCTGATGAAGCTAAGTCTCAAGGCCCAAAATCTCTGCGTAGGGATTACCACTGTCCGATCTGCGACGAACAATTCTCGTTCACAACCTCTGAAATCCTGAAGCACAGGAGGGACCACCAAAGAACAGAGGAGAGTAAAGTGACAAGCTGACCTCTATTTGTGAGTGAGCCAATATGTATCAGTCACAATGTAAATGAAATATGAAATGGATAAAATTGATAATGATCAAGCCCTACGTTGAAGCTGCTCGCTATTAACTGTGATAGGGGTGGTATGTGGTGGTAACCATTTCTGTGATAGGGGTGGCTTGACATTGCAACTATTCCAGTGTTGCTTATGTGGGGCCATGGTATCTCGCCTACTCTATGATTAAGTTTAGTTTAGTTAAGTATTTCGCTAGTGTGAGGAAGCCAAGAGAAGCTCATTGGACAAACACTGCTTATATTATACTGAGCCTTTTCTTTTTGCTGAGTCATCAGAGAGTTACAAGGCAGGTGTGTAATTGTCGCACTCAGGACCGCCAGTTTTACATCTCTATCCAACTAACGAGAGTGTACCTCAGCATCTGACCACTTTCTCCAATACTGCGATAGGTAAACACACCCACCCTACTTATCATCACTACAGTGCAGCTAGTTGTTTCTGAACCATTGAAACACAAGGAGCAAACCCCAGTTCCTAATTCTCAACCAGAAACTATACCAAATCCACGGAAGACTCCACTCAACAACACTGCAAGAAAGCAATTTTGAATAGGTCTAGAAAATCTGGTTCCTGGTGAGGATTTGAACAGGAAACCTAATGATTTTGGGGTGGACACTCTAAATGCTAGTCCACTACACCATACCTTCATCTTTTAAGTAAGCTAAACCAGTTGTCACTGGACACATGTTTATCTACACTCTTGTTTGAATTAAGAAACATTCACAAAACACACAATAAAATCATTACAGGACAGAAAAGTTTTCAAAACAACTGGATTTTATTATTGTGCAGCCTGAACAAATGAAACAATGACATAGAACAACAAAATACAACTTTGAAATTTCGGAATTCTCATTTATAAATATAGAAATGCAATTAAATATAAAATAGTGATCTGAACCATCATTCTATAGGTCACAGCATTACATTAAAATGATATTTGGTTGTAAAATATTTTAACAATAAAGTGCTTTAAATGCAACCACTCAATGAACAGCAACATTCAAACTATTTGAAGAATTGAGTCCATAAAAATGAAATTCTCAGTAAGTGGCTGTGATACATCACCCCAAGGTCATATCATATCACATTAATACTGTACAGAGCTTTGTAAAATCTTTTAAAATTTAAGAATATTTGTCAAGTTTTCTTTGGCAAGAAATTTGACAAAACTTTAAATTTTCGTTTTAATAGACATTAAAATAGGAATATATGGTTTTTGATGAATTATTACTTTTTGAAAGTGAAGTGAAGTGTCAAAAGTTGACTCATGTCAAAGTCTTTACTATGTATTTTCTGCAAAAAGTTTTTAAATGAAACAATGAAATCTGACACCATTGGGAAAATTGGAAGTTTTAAACTTTGGTGAAATTAAATCATGAGTTTCTCAATACTAGTTGCTTCAGTGTCATTGTCATGGCAACAGAACTAAAAGATGTCTTTATCTTCCTTGATATAATGAAAATAAAGAGGAAAAGTAAAGTGTAACTATTTTAAAACCTTTGCCTATTGGTGAAAGCTTGAATTCAGAGTATATGACAAGCTAGAAGTATACATTCTATGCAATACAGAATGAGGCTATGAACAAGGAAAGTAAACGTTTTGAGCTTTGAGCAATACTGTTATGATGACGTCACAGAACACCCACTGTGTTGCATTTCTTGAATTATGGAAGGGATTATCTAGCAAAAAAAAAACACCAGATCAAGCTACCTTCAAAATCCAAGTGAAGAGTTAGGAACAAGATATAAATGGGAGATTGAGTTTTTGGCTAGAAATTTAGTGAATATTGTCTTCTCTGTATTATGGTCACACTGAGTGCCACAGGAATATCCCTTTCCAAAACGTGACGCTAATAAAGTCATATTGTAAAATTGTCATCAATAGAATGAAACCATGTAGTCAACAGATAAACACTCACATAGGTAAATTGTAATATTTAAGTCAATAAGTCACTTCTTTAACAACATTTTTAATTTTTTAATTTTTTTTTAGTTATCTCAAATATCTCTAATTCAACTTTGATGGTTCTTACACATTTCATCATGCGCTTTCCTTAATTGTACCAGCATTTTCCTATCGCCTAAGTTAGGACCGTGTTCCATTTGTCCACATCTTTGGACATCCCAACCCTGGGTGTTCACAAGAATCTCCTTGGAATCCATGTTAAGTAAGAACCTGTCGCAACCCTCCGGTAGCCTATCACAGTGTTGCACGACTGACACACCGGTGGTTGCATTTACGATGGATAGGTCTATCGGCTTTTGATGTTTTACGTTTGGGGGCGACTCATCGCTGCTCAGTGAGCTGCCTGAGGAAGTTTGAAATATGTTTCGTGGAAAATTATCTTTCTCGAGTATTTGAAAGCTCTTGCTCAAGTTTGTCGATACCTGTTCTCGATTACTCGCGACAGGAGATTCAAATTGTGAAGTGGGTGGACTAACGGTCTCCATGGCGACGAGCCTGTATTTATTACCCGTTCCTTCTGATATTTGTACCACGGGTTTGACAAACTGAAACATTGGACTGTTTTGGTCTTTGGTTACAAACTCAACCTGTTTCATGTCAGGCTTACTGAAAACTTGCTCCACACATTGTGAAAGTATGTCTGTTTTTTGTTGCCGTTTTTCCTGCGCTTCTGGTGCGGACTGTGAAATGTACACTGTACTTTGGTGGGGCTGAGGTGCACTATGTTGGGATGAGGGAGTTTTCTTGGCTACGGCGTACGGTTGCATGGGAGGCCGGATCAGCTTTGCGAGCTGTTCAGCTACGTCATTACTGCTTATCGGAGAACCTAATGTCTGCAAGAAAGATTTGTTTCGAGGCAGAGGTGCAGTCTCAGTTCTGCTCCCGGGTTTTACACCGTTAGCCCTCACAGCTTCTAGCTGTTGTCTGTCTTGTGAAGTTGTAGGCTGCTGTTGTGTTTTGATGTCATTTTTGATACTCGTTTGAACAGTCTGGTTCACATTGTTGTGGCATTTGGTTTCATTTTTAGCATAATCACTTACCATCTCTGAGGGAGCTCGTTTGTTATGCAGAATGCTGTTGTTGGTGTAACTTGTAGTGTTGCCAGTGATTGACTTACTGTTGCTTTCACTGACTAGGTTGTCTTTGGCTTTATTATTATTGTTATTATTATTGTGGTTGTTGTTATTGTAGATGTTGTTGTTGTTATCATTTGTTTTAATAGCTGTGTTGTTGCTGTTGTTCCCATTTCTCATTCTCTGTGTATTCTCTACAACATATCTCCTACCTTCGTCAACATGAACATTACGATCATTATTTTCTGCATTCCGTTTACAGGGGTAACTTTGCACGTTACCGGCCTGGGTCGGGAAACCCACAGCCTCTCGCTGGTTGAATCCCTCGACAGTACGGAAGGCAGGATGGATAGGTCTCGGTGATGCATACATCATCACGCCACGCTGTGCTGGAAGCATCAGTTGAGGAGGAGGTTGGCTGTAATCTGGTCTCATACGCAATGGACGAACCACTGGACCATAAACAGCTCCAGCACCCATTGGAGAAGCCATAACCTGATGGACATACGGATGCAACGAGCAGCCTGGATGGTTTGGGCCTATGTACTGATGAGGGCTGGGCAGCTGTACTAAAGAACACCCTTGCTGCTGTTGATGGTGCATCAGGGGTGTAGAAGTAACAGCATTCTGTGTCTGCGATGGATATCCAGATATTGGTAGTCTCGGGTATGGTCCAGTCACGTAACCCCAAGAGGTGTTTTCAAAGCCAGTCGACATGACTGGTTCAGCACTGGATATTTGATTTCCTTTGGCCGGTTTTGAAGCTGCCGGTTTCATTTTCCTGCTTCCAGTGGGATGTCTCTATTGCAAAGAAATATAACATACAGAAAAATTAAGCTGCTTGAGTGTCAAAATGACAATCTTTATTGGGTCAGGTGCAACATTAACTTGATGTAAAGGTAGTGTTACAGACTGTTTGGAAGCAACTTGCACCAGTGCAGTATAAGTTACAATACTCTTAACCGTTAGGCTCATCGATCAAACGGCTGGATACCTACTTGAGCTAACAGCCAAGTCAGTTGAGTCCTCACAAACTCATCACAAATACGGATAAGATATAAAGTCTCTCTCAACTATTAATATTTATAGATGATGCATTAAACTTTTGCTTATGACAAATGATATTGAAATTATTCACTTCTCAGAATGTGTTGCTCTTTATGGATAGCTAAAAGAACATTTTACGACAGTTGATTAACATTAACAATGATGCCTTGACTGAGGAGGATAGGTCATCATCAAGTTGCTTTTGACAAAGAACCAGTTGAGACATTTAACATATTTTAAAAGCAGCATTTTGAGTTTGGTCAAAATTCCTTCCAAGCAAAATGACTTTCTTAAAAAATAATATTTCTATTAACTAAAATAAGGCATCCTTGTATTTTTTTTTATTCACCAACTGAATATAAATGATTGATCAATTTAAGAATTTGATTCAATCCTAAATATTTCGTCGGCCGGACACATTTCATAGTTAGTATAAATCATGTGTATAAATCAAATTTCAAAATTTTCAACAATTCCGACTTTTAGCCTTAAACACTGGAAATGAAAATTGACTTTACTAACTCAGTTAAAACTCACTAGTTACTTTGTTATGGGATTTTACTACGAGCTAGCACTGAAATATTTATAAATTTCCACTCAATAAGCTGCTTTAAAGTATGAGTACCTTGAATAGGTATTAAGTAACATACATACATTGTCTTCTAATGTATTGAAGCAATGCTTTGCATCACAAAGCCTTAGCATTTTTAGTGTCCACTGAAATAAAGTTAGCTGTTGGATTTCAAACAGATATTATAACCTGTAACATATCAAAGGATCACACATGAACGCAGAGGATGTACAATGCTTAGAATATGACATTAAGACTGCAAACACTGCGTGACATTCAGTATTGTATTTTATATATATTGTATTTCATATAATATTGAGCTGATATTCTTACATCTACTGTAAGCTGTCCATCCTGGGCTGTCTTGCACTCTGGACTCAGCTGTCCTATAAGAGATGCGATGGGGTGCTGACTCAGTAGTGTTTGAAATCTGTCAGCTGATAGGGGTGACACTTCCACAAAACTTGTAGCAGGGCCCTTTGTTGGTGTATGTATGGGACCTGAGAATAGTTCAAATGAAAGACAAAAGTAAATACTTGAAAAAATGCAGTTTTTAAAATTGCAGTTTTTGTTCATAGTACGTATCGGAACCGTTATAAATCTTAACGCAAACCGTTTGTATTAATATAGAGAAACAAACAAGCCAACAACTAAATAAATCAATATTTCTGCTCGCATTGATCACCCATTTACTATATGTAGTAATATATAATAGTAAGGAAAAACAGGAAGAAACAATTGATTTAAGGACTACTCTAAGATGAAATCTAAGATGAAATTTAATTAGTTAATGATAAAACCATTAATCATTAACAGGTGGTGACGGTTTCATGACATCATCTATTAGCTTACAAATAACATGAACTCTCTTGTGTTGACTTTATGAGGCTTTTCTAAAGAAAACCCAAACTGATGCAACGATGTAAGAAGATTAGGGTAAATGTTTTCATTTACCAGTTGCTTGCAGAGTTGGCACTTGATGTGTCAGTGTATTGGCACCAATTGAAACAGAGTTAGCTGGTGTGGCTACAGTAAGTTGACGGGGTACGGCAGGGCCATTCTGTATCATTCCATTAGTTGATGGTGCAGTTTGATTTGTTCTCATGGGTGCAGAAGTGTTTTGGAATGCTTCATTTGATGATGACTGCATCCATTCTAGAATGAACATTTATTGTGGATGTTTAAACAAGGAAATAATTGTTACTAATAAGAAATTTCATTCTCAGGTCTACTTTATAGCTTTATTCAACATATTGGGGTGATGATACCACACGCACACATATCGACAGATAGTTGAAGTGTAACCTCACTAAACCAACAAAGTAAATAAGAATAATTTACTCAGTAGGCAGCTGTTACTTCTTTGGCCCACCCATTGGCTATTTTGTAGTTTACTGGTGGGCAATATTAGATCTTCTGATGTTCCACACAATTGTATAATAGTGATTTTAACATCGTTCAACAAACCACTGCTTATGCTAGCTATATGGAAAACAATCAAAATGTTGGGCATATTGAACCTAATTCTTTTCATTTAATTGAGGATAATATGACCATGTCCATAGTTAATGAACTTCGCTTGTCACAACAATTGTTAGGTGGGCAAATTAATTTACTGGGTGGGCAAAACAATTTACTGAGTGGGCAATGGGCTAATTACTTTACTGGGTGGACAAATCTATTTCACATATATCTTGTTTGATGCATGTCGTTCTCATTGGATGGTTACCTGTGTGTCGAGAGGCAGATATTTCTTCCTTTTGGTTCATTTGTTCCCTTGGTAACAGGTAAACAGTGGAGTCACCCTGCGGGGCGTGAACAAGTACTTGGCTTTGCGTTGTGCCTACTTCGCTTGATGATACTGTGGTGAAGAAAGTAGAAGAACGTTAATGTTACACATAAATACTGTTACAAGCTTGAGCAAAAAACTTTATTATTAACTATCTGGGTGTCTACCTTGTTGTCATAAGACATCTGTTCTTTGCCATCAATTTCCATCCATGTTTCGTACGATATCCTGATTTATTGTTATTGCTGTTTTTATCGTTTTCGTAAATCTGTTGAATTGTCAGTACTGAGAAATATTCTAGGCGGCAGGTTTGAAATATTGAACATGTTTTTACATCTATGTTTATTTATTTTATTTTTTAAAATTTTATTTGTCCAGTTTGTTTTGAGGAACATCACTTACACAAGATATAAAAGAAATGGCTATATAACAGATATTTTACCAGTGACTACAATCCATTTAAACGAGAACGTACCAATTATCGGTCTGGGTAGAATTTTAACATTCCTGTTGTCCGTTGGTGCTATTCCATGATTTGATGCGTTTATAATATACTGGTTTGGGTATTGAGGAGCCTGTAGCGATGTTGCAATTCGTCTCTTTTTGTTCGGTTGGTACACCCAGTCTGTTGAAATTGAAACAATATTACGAGAAATATTGATAAATAATTATATGAAGAGCAACTTAGAAGATTGTTCTAAGCATATTCTTCAATTTAATCAACCCCAAACAATGAGATTTTATTGTTTTGCCAAAATTAATTGTTTTGTAGAGAAAACAACGTTCAACACAATACACATCTCAATAACAGAGCAACAAAGTATATTTCTTGTTGGAACAATCTCTCAAAACAATATTTTCAAAGAACAGCTCGGCAAAAATATGTTTCTCAACAAAACAGTGGTCAGTTTTGCCAGGAAATGAAAGAATCAGAACTACAGTTAATGTTTCCCGACATGAAGTGATGGCGGTAGCGATGAACTGAGCATGCATAGACTCCGTATGTATGACCTGAATAATTCATTTTGACTTCGGCTTTGAGTACAGCTAGACCTGTATAAATATGCTTAAGAAATTACCACTGTATAGTGAATTGAATTCTTTTGTTGATACATTCCTCGTAATGTGTATTGAGTTCCTGAAATTGTTGCGTTCCCTTCATAAAGTTGGTCAATGGCTACAGGAATGTTTGTAAGGTTGCTAGTTATGTGTAGTATTGGGTTGAGAGCGGATCAGTTGTTTGGTAGTTTGGTTTTCGAGCCCGGGTTTTCTGGGCGACTTTTCCTTAAGAAAGAGTTATGTTGGGAATGTCGTAGAAAGACAGCAGGTTACAATAGCAGGCGTGGGTCCAGTATCATTTATTGTGTAGAAATGTAGTAGTCGCATATATGCTTGATGCTTATGTCAGCCATGTGTGAGGCTAAAGGCATGTATTTTACCGCTGCCCGGTGGTTATTATCTATGTTATATGGCTACCTAGTTCTGGATCAACGTATGCCCGTCCTGCAGTTCAGGGAAGTTACTTGCAAATTGTGATTTTTGTCTTCGTGACATACAGAAATGTTATTGTTAACACAGTTTAGTGGAGGATGTACGATAACGGGTCATGATTTTTCTCAAGGGATGGACCCGACTTCTACCGAGAGAATTCGCGGTAAGCTTTTGTTTCTTAGTTTGGTAATGATTTTGTAATTAGAGAAGCTTCCAGACGAACACTGTTATGTATTAATTTAAAGGTACGAGATGGTAGCATCTCGTTTAATATGATAGGAGTGACCGCCGTAAACAATCTAAGACTAAGGCAATGGATGTTCGAATAGTAGCTAGGGTCTATGCAGATCAAGCATTTTATGAGACGGAAAGTAAAACCCATCAACAACGTTATCATCCATACCTTAGCAATTATTCTCAAATTTGCCGTAAAATGCCCGTTATAGTGGCGTTCTGTGTCTACGGAACGCTTATCATGTCGAGCTGACAGAGGGTTAATAATATGTTAGTAGCACCTGGGAGCACGTCACATGACCCTAAATGGTTGGTACGTTTTCGTACTGCGGAGTGCTCCTTCCAGGACGTTTTAAATACAATGTAATTAGGGCATAGAAATTGATAAGGATGATTTAGGGTCATCTGTAACGATAATTTTCCATACTACGCTCACATGTTTATTTGATTTATTCTAACTTTTTCCACGCGTGTTGTTTATTCGAAGTTCTTGGTTGTTTTTAATGGCATATACGCGCGCACGCGGAGCAGTTCGCTGATGCACGCGCGGACTGTCTCCGTTTGTATGCGCGCGTGCGCGTGCCGTTGAAAGTTTTCTCAATGCGTGCAGCGAAAGAACAAACAACATATCGGCGCGTACAATACCTCACCACTTAACTTATCAGTAAATATCAAGGCATGTCTAATCTAGGCTTGTTATTCAGAAACGATTAGCAACAATTATGTCTAACTCGAACATTTTAATTAAATTACTGCTAGATTTCCTTTGCCCATGAGAGCTGGAGTCTCATTACTGCATTGAGCAATGTACTGTAAAGCATTCCTACGTGCATGCTTTGAGAACCATGTATAATTTGAACCAGTTTAATGCACAAACACTACTAATTGTAAAGATTTTGTAAGAACGTTTCCCTATACGTAACAGGCTGTATCCAGCTTCACACCTTAAGATAACATACTTACAAATTGTATAAGATAAGATGGAGGGAATGGGGAGGGGTAGATAAGGCGGGTACATTTTGTAAGCTCCATATGCCATTGAAGGTATGAATCATAGGGCAAGTTTCCGTATCGGCATATGTAGGCCTACTTACCTGGATAATCTTTTTCGTGTTGTCTTCTTAATTTATCGGCTCTGTCGTAGAATGGCTTCTTTTCCTCGTTCGTCAAATTGCTCCATATATCCCCAAGACGCACGCTTATCTGTGAATTACTCTCCTTGGGGAATCCTTTAGACAGTATCGTTCGATATTCACGAGCCCATACCATGAATGCGTTCATGGGACGTTTGATTTTGGTGTTTTTGTCATTCGATGTTGATGATGGAGACTTTGACCCACCTAAAAGGGATTCAGAGATGTAGAATAGTAAGTAAATGGTAACCTTGTACAGTCCCTCTATTATAAAATATGACTATATGAATCCAGTAACGACACCAACTCTCCCTTTCCTTACATCCCAGATAGGCCTACTTTTTCTTTTCTTTTTAAATATGCGGTAGGGTTGATGAGATTCCTCCAGAAAGACAGATATATGACTCTGAGTCTTAACGGTTCGTAACCAAGTTGACGTTTGCTCTTTAATGCAATTAAGTTGGTAACCAAAATGAAAGAAACAATCCATGGTAGCCTATGTGTACTTCGAAAATGAAAACCAGTACCATTGATGCATCCTAGTTACATGTTATTCAGTAGAGGTTGCAAAGGCGCCAACCCCCGCGCACCCCACCCTCAGCCTATGCTTAGGCTAGGCATTCTAATACTTTACACAATTATTATCTATGAAGCATTCAATCAATGGTTTCGTTTCACTGGAGCACATCTCAATGAGAACATATTTGTTCCTCATTCACAACTATTGCGCGCATGCATGCGCTGCGCATAAACATTGACACGTGACTAAGTATTGGTGTAATTGCACCGAGCCATCTAACCGAACAAGAAAGTTAAATTTTTACTTCACAAGATGTTTATCTCACCGTCTTTCCCGTTGTTCTTACTTCCGTTTGTACTTTCTCGTGGCCGTGGTCTCTCTGCAATCTTCTTGTTCTGGACACTTTGGGTACTCTCATTGGTACACGATGAGGTAGAATTTCGAATGTTTTTCAACATTTCCGAGATCGCATTTTGAATGTTTGACATAGCCACAGTAGCTTGATTGTTATTTGAGTCATTGCCATTATTGCTTACAGTTGCAGGATGGCCTTGAGCAATGGCGTCCCCACCTGTGTTGTCTTTAGATGCCGCCAGCTTGAATAGTCCTACTGGCAATGGATATATTTATTGGGTGTCGGAGGTCATAAATTTAGCAATGTCTTCAACAGGGGTGTTACCGAGCTTTCCCGTTTCCAGCAAGGCTAGTTTCAACTTAACTATGTACAACATGTAACAGGCTGCAGACGCGGGGCATAAACGATCTTCAACGAGCACCTCATAGTCAATTCTGTTCCTTTAGAAATAATTGTTGCTCAATAATAAACAAGTACACTTGATGCGCACATAGCTTCAATACAAAGCGTTCATGTGCGTGTTTATATGAAATTATGTGTAGACGCGCGCATGTTACAGTCAAATATCTTGCGGCGTCATCATTTAGTGTATACGAACGCGCTGCAAGAAATACGTAGGCCTAAATCTGCAGCCTCGCGCGTGTGCTGGCTTCACTTATAGTGTGTATAAGTTGTAGGCTGTATGCTTCTCACCAGAAATTTCTTATACCGCCTCTCAATAACCTCGCTTCTAACTAAAAAAGAAACCAATCTCTTATTTTGCTTCTTTTTGTTTAATTAAAAAAAATAGCTCTGCGCGTACGACAAATCTCTGGTAGAGTACGATTCAACAGCAGTTGGCTTCATTCAGTATGCGCTGCTTAGGTTATGAACGACGCGCGCGTCGGCGCGCGGACTGGTGTAGTCTTTTCATTGTTTGTGTAAGTGTGCGGGTAGTAAGTCAAATTCCACGCAAAGCAAACACATATATCTAGCGCTATTCATTATATTCGTGTCGTTTCTCAAGACGCAAGACGAAAATCATATTGCCAAACACCTACATGTGCAGACGCGCGCGTGTACTTTTATCATGTTTTTGTAATATGTACTATGTAGAGTAAACAATACAAGTCAATAAAAATGGACCATAGACTTCAATTGTGAGGGGGTGGGGGATTATAAATTCCCCTGACTGCAGTGATTAAGATATGGGTTTGAACTTTTGTGAAGGGCCAGAGATAAATGAAGGATTTTATCAAGTAGGGGGCTGCACTATGGTCATTGATGCCGACCCCTATGTAGAAGGATCCACTCCTAGAAAAGAAGTTAAGGTTTAACACGTCAAATGGTGCATTCTGATGCATAAATAGGTTTATACAAGTAGATCTTAACGCAAGATTGTGCCAATAAATAATAGTAATAAACTCCTAAGTGCCCCTGACTGAGTTTAGGTATAGTGACCTGAGTCTTCATGGGAGGACAAAATGTGAACCAAGTACTTGTAATGGGGGGGGGGGGGGGTTATGCAGTGGGGTAATTGAAGCTCCCAGATAAAATGGTACATTCTGAGGCATATTTAGACCATAATGTAGGTTTATTAGCAGCTCTAGCACCTCCGTAGTAGTAGTCCTATGCTTCCCCGGCAGAATGCAAACAATCCTCCAACTGAACCTTTTCCGATCAGATATCCAGTGCCGGATTTATAGGGGGTAGGGGAAATTACCCCAGGCCCCTCCCAGAATGGCCCCTCTATACACAAATATAATAATTAAAACATTAGTAACTTTTGTTAAATTGTTTGCTTTTTTAATTTAAAATCGAATTGTAGTTTTGCTGGCATGTATGTACTTTAGATCATTATTCGAACTGCAGGCCTGTATTGAGCTTTGGCGCAGTTTGATCCAGCATTGTGCAAATGATATGCTATAAAAGACGAGAATTATGACTATTGACATAGTTCGGCGTGACTTCTCCGCTGAAGTATTAACACATTCAATCATGTGAAACATAATCTAGACACGAGACTGGTAAATTGTGGTCAGCAAACCGGACTGAGTGCGAACAAAACAATCGTTTACAACTCACACTGTGTGTTGGCAATTTGAGCTATAGCTTCACGTCCTGCAGTGTTTCCACTTTCAGTTGAATTACCTGAAGTTTTGGTCAATTTCGGGAAATATTTTGAGAAGATAAAATTTTGGAAGGAAAGTATTTGGATGTTTCTAATTATGTGTCCCTGATGTAAGAATGTAAGATGTAAGAATAAACTGGGCCTTACCACCTGCTACACTATAGTACACTAGTTCTCATTTTATTATATTTATCCACAGTTGTTGAATATAGGACGGAAATCGCATTTGCGGCAGTCTATAATCAGGTGCGTATCCAGGGGGGGGGGCGTTGGGGGCGCGTGCCCCCCGGGTAAGGAAAAGAGGAGAGCAAAAAAGAGAAGAAAAAAGGGAAAAGGAGGGGGAAAAAGAAAAGGAGGAGAGGGAGGAAGGGAAAAGCAAAAGAAAAAAGAGAGAAAAAGGAAAAAAGGAGGAGTAGAAGATAGCCAAGACCTCGGGAAGAGAAAGAGGAACAGTCATAGTTAAAGCGCTGATCCCTATAATATACACAGGGTAGCCAGTGACAGATCAAGGATTACGGAGGTGGTGTGCGCCTCACCCTACCCCTTACACCGACAACTCCATTTTTGACGTTTCCATTTTTCCTCTCTCACTAATGTATCTATATAAATACTATATATGGTCTATCATAACGCGTGTGTGTGTATGGACGCCTTAAACAATTGTATAATTGTGCTATATGGAACCAACTGTGGCTGGTCTTGAACTCGACCGAGTCGTCGGGGTACATGACGCATTTCGGGAAGGGGGCGACCGCCCCCCCCCCCGAGCAAAGTTTCTTTATGACATCGCTAGTAATTTCAAAATAGACAATGCTTAGATGCAACTTACAGGGCCTGGGAAGTGTCATTTCCAGCGATCTGGAAGGCATTTTCGGCCAAAATTTTTCTTGTACGCTTCGCGCCAACTCATCATGGCGCTTCGCTTAGATAGTTTGCCTACAGGCTTCGCCCCTCTATTGGCAATTACTGGCTACACACCTGTTCGAATTTGTAAAGCAAAGAGCAGATAAAACATCATATCAGTGAGCATTGAAATGCATGTTCCACGATGAACAGCCTCAAAAACTGTCTATGTGTGTAGTTAAAGGCGTAGGAGCCCAATTGGATTTGGGGGCTGTAATGACTTGCCCGAAAAAAAAGCTAAAATTTTTCGCGCGCAAAGCGCGCGTTCAACATATCAGTGCCAATATCATTTAAGCAAGCATCGCTCATTACAGTGCATAGAATCGTGTACCGCACGGTCCGTCAAAGTTGCACAGTATACCGATGCTATGTAAACAACCAAATGTCTTATGTAGATGGAGAAAAATCATACAGATCCATTTATGTCAAAACTCTCTTTTACAGTAGTAATGTCGGCCAAGCTTACAACTTTATTTTAATTACCAAGGAGATCATTTTTAAGCTATTCATTGCTATTTATTTTTCTTTCAGTAGGTGCCCGAAAAAGATGGGGAAAAATTTGGTTGCGGGGGGGGGGGGGGGGGAGGGGGGCTGCAGCCACCGCCTCCTACGGGACCTACGCCTATGTGTGTAGTGTTCGGTTTCGATATACCTGATATCGGAAATATCTCCTATTTTTCATTTCCTTCAACCAAGTTTTATAATAGCCATTATAAGAGGTTGCAATATTTCTACACCAATAAAATTAACTGTGTCGGAATTTTCCAAAATTTCCTCACCAACATTCTTCATCATACTTTCCTCTACTCGTGCAACTTTGACCTGTCTGTTAGGGATTCAAGGAGGATTTTCTATATTGCTTGTCCATAGATTGAATTTTGTGCAACATTATGGGTATGTTTTCAAGTGATTTTATTCACGAGAAATGTGAATTTTCAAATTCTCACCAAATATTGGGCTTAAAACCTTCAAAAGTGGGGCTTTCGGATATTGTGGGCCGTGACGTAGAATCACCTACAAAAGCAATCATCCATAGGACATGCAATCAGGTCGAACATGATGTGTGACTGGTGACAATCTGCAAAAAGGTTATGAATGGAAAAAACTTTTGGGAAATACTTGGTTCTCAGGCAAAAGTGTACATCTAGTTGGTCATTTTCAAGCCCGAGAAGTGCTATTTCCGGTGATCTGGGGGGTATCAAAACCAGAAATTTTCTTGTACGCTCCGCGCCAACCGATGGTGGTGCTCCGCTTAGATAGTACTTCACGCCCCCCGGGTTAGAAAATCCTGGATACGCGCCTGATAATTGTTTTCTCATTAGCTTTATACATGTACTTGGATAATACAATGTAAGTATATAGATACATGACTTCATGAGATCATAAAATTTGACCTCATTAATATTCATGTATGTATCTGTTCTTATACTATGTCGCTGAATAGACTTTGTCAACATGATAACTGATTCCTGGTACATGTATATGAACATTGCCACATTAGTCGATAGATAATTCCTCTTCATTTCGATGTGCTCAAGTTCATGAATGTTAACATGTATGGCATATGAATACTATGAATATGTTTGGGGCATCGGAACCACTAAACTTTTTCATTTTCTGCTTTTTCTTTGGGGGGGGGGGGGACTCTTTTACAGAGAATGTTTTAAGTTGTAGTTTTAGTTTTTTATCGCCATGCAATGAGAAGAGTATTCCATCAGAGGGCAGTTGAAAATATTCACCAATTTCACCCCAGTATAAAAATGCTAGAATTCCAGATGTGGTCACAGGGTCCGCTGTAATTATAGTTTTGGTCCTTAGTTTGGTATTAATCAGAGTAATTTAACCATCTGGGAAAGAACTATGGTTAAATGTTAATTAACAGTTTTTAGAATGATCAAATTTGTTGTTAACGAGATAAACTCTTCAGTGAGGAAAATGTCAACTATACTTATAATCTTGCATTTTATTTGCCCTCTCCACAGCTTGATCTTCTATGCAATGAAGAAATCTTAGAGAAGGATAACACCCTCAAATCGGTCACCCTGACCAGTTGGAGAGACAGGGTAAGACATTAATCATTGAGAATGAAACTGCAGGAAATGTTATCGGAAAAGCAAGCAGGAAGTATGACTAGAAACATATTATTGGTAACTCAGTTAATCCCAGGCAGTCAGCCAAGTTGAAAGTGAATTTCTTCTGACTTCTCACATAGCTGACCGTCTGTTTTTGGCCCTATAAGTTTCCCAAATGATGAGAATTTGTGATTCCAAGTGTCTTGAATGACTCTCCTGTTTGTACCTCATAGTCAACAACTATTGGTTGGTAGGGGAGGGGAGGGGATGCAAAGGGGGGGGGGTTATCTGAGCTTAGATAATATTCACAACTAGACAACTACTCTTGCAGCTCCTTCTTTACCGCTCTTTACTGAAGAATGAGAAAATCGGGAATGCCATATGTATCTGTAAATTTTGAAATGCTTCATATTTCTAGTATATTATTAAACAGAGTACTATACACCGCACCGGTAGAGAAAGAAAGGTTGCTGTTCTGTATCTATTGTAAACAAAGTAGTAGATAGAATATGTAAGTCGTATCTTGGGTCGCATTCTTCTCTCATAAACTGAATTATGAAAATATACCGTATTAATCGGTGTTGCATGGTCTAAAGAAGTTGATAGCTGCACTCTGAAATAACATGTATCGATGGAACAAAGGATTGTTTTGAATCGATATATATAATTCATGCCAATCCTAAAAAGGTATTAAGCCAGGGATGGCACCAAACCCACAAGATTAGGTTTAACATCATGTTCTAAAGTGAGTAAAAATATGCTTGCAGTAGGCACACAAAGACAACATAAAAGAAAACAGGAAGTGAGTGATAAAATGGGGAACAAGATTATTCAGCCATGAGTTCACAGTTTATGTGCATGCTCTGTGGAAACAGCATTTTGAGAGATCTTACAACATTTCTGGTGTGAACTGTTGTTTGGTAGGACATTAGGGTGATTTTAGTTTAGTTTCTTATTCAGTCCCTTGATAGACTTGTAACCATGGATATTTTCTTTTGTTCTTCCTGTAAGGATTTTCCCATGATGCTTTGCTACAGACCAAGGACAGGATGTTCATGACAAAGGATGACATTCTAGTCACCTATTGTTGTTCATCATTAACTATACCAGTCGTCCATGAAGAGGACCAAAGACAGATGTTCTTCCTGTGGTTCACGTGAGAAAGAAGGAGATATTGAGAAAAGTCACTTTCATATTTGGGAGAGAGAGAGAGAGGCACCCGGTCTGACACAACAGTGAAGAGTGACAAGCTAGTCCGAGGCAGTGAAAAGAGAGATTAAGCTAGTGAAAAGCTAGCTTCAAATTCCTCTTCTGTGTGATCCATGGGGTCTTTAATTCACCATAGCTGCGAATTCCAGATCGACAACATGTTAATCTTAGACACGATTTTAGTATTTCAACTGAAGTATTAACATACTGAGAATCAAGCTGACCAGTTTGGTAGATAATAGCAGATTTTGTCTGGTATGTTTGTTGCACAAGGAAGTATCTGAATATGAAGATAGGATGACGAACAGTAGAAATGGAGGGTGTAGAAAAGTGTGCAATGCTTTGTAGAACTGTTATTTATGTTTGAGAATGTGTAGGCAAGATCTTTGAAATTGAAGTGTGTGAAGGGACGTTTAGGGAGGGAGGAAGTGTGAGGCATGAGAAATGTTAATTTTGGTGGAAACCAAACTTTAAATTAATTGGTAAAGATGTAAATTAAAGTGCTACAGGTTGGAAGAGACAAGGACACCTTCTTGTTTAAAAGCTCTCGCGTACTATCGTATGTGAAGGTACTGTTCTTGGTTAGCTATGTCAACGGGAGTGCATAACAGTGATTGGTCTTGGTCAACTTTTCTGAAAACAAATGAAGTTTAAAATCCGATGGATTTCGAGAAGGGTCGATAAGCCTTGAGCTAACTTTCCAAGTTATTTGTTAAAGCCTTGATTGGAAGAAAGGGTGAAATGAAGTAGGTGGGGAAAGGTGGATGGAGAGGGTTATATGAAGGGGTGATGGAGGAGGTGTTACTAGTTCAGGGAGGCACAATCAAATACAAAAACTTGAGGATGTTCATAATGGATGGCAACGAAAAAAACTTGCAAGACTGTAAAATCATTTCAAATAAATTTGGGGAGATGTCGCTGTTTGGTGCTCAAGAGTGGCGGGTACATTCAGCCTAGAAGCTGCACTACAGAATATAGATTCACCCTTGTATTGGTGTGTTTGTAAGAACAAACATGTTAAGATTTTCAATTGCTGTTGGTGGAAGTTGTTTATGGCAGTTATCTATAGCATGGACCAGCAATGATTGTTGGGTCTTTGTCTTCTTATCAAAAACCAAAAGCAATATGCACAGTTTTAAAGTAACCACCCATTTAATTTAGTTTTGAAGGAAACTCCCTCCTCCTCCTCCCCCCTCACCCCCCCCCCCCAACTTTGCATCTGATTGTGAAGATGATACAGAAATTCTAAATCACTATTTTTATTGTGTTTGAAATGTTTTCAATGCAAACAACGAGTTAAATTATTGCAAGGTTTTCTAACAGGTTGTTGATGCACGCTGGTCGTTGCAATAGTCAATCTATTTAATGAAAAAATAATTACGTCTTCAATTGAATTAATCCTGTCTGATATTTACGACAGAATTTTGTGTTACTATTTCTGTTCATTATCTCATAAGTGATCAAGTTTGCTAAGAGAAACAAAAATTAGCAAAGTCTTTGGCTATGTCTATTACAAATGGTCTTATGAGTTTGATTTGAGTTTTGAATGTGATTATGAACTTTTTCAAAACATAGATTTCAAAATTGTGACTGCGTAATGTTAACGTCACTTTTGAACTGTAGGAAATTTGATTGAGAAGAAGTAGCAAAAAATAGTTGATTTGTTAGTTTAGAGAAGTCATCTGGATGGGAGTTAAGGAATTTGTTTGAGTGTGAAGTAAGGAAAGGTGATTATTATTGGGACTGGAGAAGTCATGGAACTTGTCACGCAAATTTTAAAACAAATTCAAAAAACTAACGGACAAATTCACTGCCAAATTTTGAATTTTAACTTCATGAACTGTTTTTTTTTTTGATAATTAGACCTGATAACATTATCTGATAACATTTTATAAACATCTTAAAACATTATTCACATTCATCTTCTTCTCACTTGCTGTCTTTTTCCTGTCTGATGCAATCAAGGTTTCATTGAGCTTCAGGAAACACGTCGAGAGGTACTCGAAGAGCCTTTCGGGCATCGTAAAGATTTCTCTAAGCTTCATAGCTCACGATTAAAATTAGTACTCAACATTGTCAGCCAGAGTATACTTTAAGATCCTGTCATCCTGTCAGGCAGCATGATGCCTCAATAAACACACATGAAAGGAATAAACACCAACATTAACTGTAAAAAAGACAGGAAGATATACCATGATCCTTTCAGGCATTGTAAAATTTTCATTGAGTTGCAAGAAAACATGGAATGCACACTTTTGACAGTTTCAAGGTTTTGTTGAACTTCAAGCAGTAGTCTCAAAGCACATGCAAATGAACTGTGTTGAAGGTTCTTTCTTAACTCCCAATGGTGAGAAAATCCGGCAAAACTAGAAAGAAATATTCCAGGGGCACTATTACCGTTTCTTGTCATAAGTGAGATCTTAAATATGCAATGAATAATGTCAATGTTATATAAAAAGAGCTTATGAAGAGGCACAAAACCGGCCGCCATTTTGTTGCCAACGGAAATCGGGTCCTGGTAGCTGCTGGACGAAACCTTGCACAAAGTGATCATCGTCAACATTAAAATTGAGTGAAAAGAAAGGTAGCCACGAGCTTCTGATCTGCCAGTTTATGCTAGAAGGGAAAAATTGGGCAATTTATTGCAGCTCAGGAATAGTTAGCCATGTGACAAATGGATAAGAGTTATGACGAGAATGTTACACTGAATACTTCTAGTGGTCATGGTAACAGAACAGTGCATCATGCTTGATTGTCATTGGCTCATGCTTGTGTGCTCGTAGCAACATGCATGTGACTGGTGTAGAATAATTGTGTAATGGTGATTTACTGCAGAGATACGTAAATATGTTATGCGTATATACTTTCACTGCAAGTTTCTGGCAAGAGTTACATCACTTATGCATTGCGGCTGCAGGTATGAAGAAAGACACAGGTGTTGCTGTAGACACATAGCGTTGGTTGAAAATCTAACTGCCATTGAAAATTGTTATGTTATGAGAAATGTGTACTGCTTACCACTAAGACAGAGTGACCATATTTTATTCCAGGAAATCCAGGACATATTAATGTTGGCCCCCTCCCCCTCCCCTCTCCCATGTTGACATCATCATCATGCAGATGGTGTTACCTACACTCTTTGTTTATAGGGAGGGGTGAAATTTTGAATGTTTGGTGGTGGTGCGATTATAGCACTGCCAAACACGAGATGCCCTCAAAACTCCTGCTAAAGTATTATTGTTTGCCCACGGTTTCTGTGTTCCTTGCTTCAAAGAAAAAATCAAAGACCGAAAAACTTGGAAAATGGGTAACTTCCATCTGTAATATGCACAAAAAAACATTTTTAATATTGAATTACTGCAGAGTGAGAAACTTAGTTTTGTGCAAATAGACTTGGTTTATATGGCTTCAATTTTTGTAAACAATCAAATGGTACGTTTTAAACCATTACAAAACGAGAAAAGCCAAATATGCAAACTTTAAAACATTCAGGACTTTGAACAAATCTATACTACAAGATATCCAGGGACTATCCCCAGAAATTTGAGACATCTGGTCACCTTATATTTAATGAGAACATGAGTCTCCTTAGCACTTCTCACAAGTTCATAGTTTGCCGCAATCTTGACGTAATTGTCACTTGCAATGTTAACAGGCATCAAAACTTTTGAAAGATTGTTGTAAGCCAGCCAGCTTTAATGAGTAACTTGATAAGAAAAAAAAATTAATCAATCTTAATTTAACCATAGTTAGAGAACCACTGCTCATCCTTATGCATATCAAATTTTTGAAAATGGAAAAGGAGAGGCATGTACTGAAGGATTTGTATTTTGTTCATTTCCCAATAAAAATAACAATTTGTTGCCCTTTAGGGACACCAGTATCGATTGCTTTCCAATTGCCGTTTTGACATCTTGGAGCAAATCAAGATGTTTAGGTTGTTATCACTTCCATATGTTTTACTGTTGTTCAAGATAGACTTGCATTCCAGCCGTTTTTATAAACGATGAATGATTCACTTCTCTCCACAGGTAAAACTTTGTTATTACCATATTTCTCTTCCTCCAGTATTTATATTTATACATATTTCTCTTCCGCCAGTATTGATGAGGATCAACATGAAATTGTAGTGGTAGTATAAGCACACTACATGTTGTCATGACCACCCTGCTGTGGGGTCGGTCACATTCCTTACTCTCCCAACTTGGGGTCATCTGGTGAAGTTTAAGAATATTTCCATGTTCTTCAAGGATAAATCAAATTGCAAAAATTGACGACGAAAAATGTGTGGTGTTTTCAAATTTTCTTGCAGATACTTTCGTTATTGGAACAGCCAACTTTTGAAAAAAATTAGTGCAACCCTTTCAATACCCAAGATGTGAATGTTCAAAGTATAAAGCTATGTGTATTAATTTAATCACATGGTTGCTAGGGTACAAGTCTGGACTTGCTTCAAGTCTTTTGTCTCAGTGTTGAATCGACTAACTATTTATCAACTCATTCTTGGATGGAATTGTTTTGGATTTTGATGTAGTTTTTGCTTGTCGAAGGCAGGGGGGGGGGGGTATTTTCGAAATTGGAACAGACATTTTTTTTTGAATGTATGAAAATGATTTAATGTCAGTTTCCATCTGGAACTTTCTTGGGACGACAACTGGAGGAAATCAAGTTTACATTTTCCTGGCTGTTGCGTTTTCTTTCTACTGTTTTTGCTACTGTCATAAAATTGATGTTTTAATATTATTTTTTATCTATTGATTAAAATACGAAAAGTCAAAAGAAAATGAACATGCAGATACGTGTTTGCTTTTGTTTAACAGTTTTATTCCTTTAGGCTTTAAGATGAATGATGACAAAAATAAATTCTCTCCTTTTTATGTACTGTAGGTTTTATGCCTTAAGAAAAAATTAAGGAGATGTTTTGCCATCTTAAGTGTATTGGTATTCCGACTGGTATTCTTCACGTTCTTGTGTTAACGAACCCTATTCTACCCAACCGTTGCTGGCCTAGACAATATGAAATTACTCACAGACCTAGCCAGGTTTGTTCAAGTTGTCCCATAATCATAAGCGTGACGAAAGTCGAAAGTTACTTTTAAGACCTAGCTATGCTGAAACAGGTTTGTTCAAGTTTTCACATAATCATAAGCTGGTGGAAGAGACTACACATATTGAGATCAACAGCCGACCCATACAAAAGCTTGTGAACTCACTGCCAAGCTAAGACCGTTTAATACAATTATTTCACATTGAGATTCGTCATAGTACAAAATCTTACTAGACGAACTGTTAAGTTTCATAAACGCTGCCTGGTCACAACAAAACTACATCCAACCTGAAATAAATATGACGGAAAACGTCCAATAGAACCGCTGTCCTACAAAGTAGGCCTACACCTTTTTGCACGCAAAGTAAGGCTTTCATATTCGATATTATGCATCCGCATGCCAATTATAAATCATATCCATACTTCCTAACTTGGAGTAAAGTGTTTATAAGGTTTTCAGTATCAGAGAAATTAGATCTTTACCCCCTAAATTTGGTAAGGCAATATATATATATAGCCTTATGATTTTTTTCAATCTTTGATCTAAAATCGAAACTTTTTCTATTCTTGCCATAATCATGCAAATGGATCAGGGGTCCTTCTGATTCTACAGAAGTGATGAAATCGTTACTATTTATTCCGGCATGCTTTTGCCTCCGTATGCCAATGCTGATATCTATGAGGTGCCTTTAAAATTGTAACACTAAAATCCTTGTTTTTATTAAAAAATACGAGTAAGAGGTTCGCAAAATCGATAAATGTGTATCTTTTCTGGTAGTTCGCGACACGCTGATTACGAATCTGAAGTTTATTTTGGAATTAGGTACCGAAAAGAAGTACTTTTTTAACTTTTCAGACAAAAAACCTACTTTTGGCGCAAATAAAAATTGCCAAAAATTGACCCCAAATCGATTTAGCCCAAAAGACGTCATAGGGAGTAATCGATGCTCAGGAGCCCAAATCTGCAATTCCCAGGTCCATATCTGCTTCCGTTCGGGAGATACGTGGTCCCAAAGTACAAGATAGAAATACGTGTTCTTTGTAAGTGTACAAATTGGAAAACCATTTCTTTTCAGCCTCCTCTCTTGTCCTCTCTGAAACACCCATCGACATTAAAAATAGTCGTGGAGTAGAAGACACCCTTGTCTTTGTTATACACCAATTTCGTGTAATTATCTGACCGGGAAAGGCTTTTGTCTATATAATTTCTATTTTTGTTCATAAATCATAAATCAGGGTTTTTTTTGGCCACCCCCCCCCCATGCACGCCCACACTCGGTACCCAATTCCAAAATAAACTTCAGATTCGTAATCAGCGTGTCGCGAACTACCAGAAAAGATACACATTCATCGCCTTTGCGACAAAAAGTTTTTTTCACCTTTAAAATCCGTAAGCAGTTTTTTCCAAAATTTATGCCAAAATTTGACCCATTTATTCATAAATGTCAAGATAAAACTCAAGATGACAAACAAAGGTTTGATTTGACTGCTTTGAAATCACGTATCACTGGCAAGATGCGTCGAGCGCCCTTTTATTTCGCTCAGTTTGCAACTTTTCAGACGAACAATAGAAAACGGAAAAACTTTTAGGGGCAACAAAAGATTTTAATCCTTTGTTCGTCGTAAAAGTTTTTCGGTCTTACTTTTTCAAGTTTGAGGTGCAAAAACTTGTTGTCGCAAAATCGATAAATGTGTATCTTTTCTGGTAGTTCGCGACACGCTGATTACGAATCTGAAGTTTATTTTGGAATTGGGTACCAAAAAGAAGTACTTTTTTAACTTTTCAGACAAAAAACCTACTTTTGGCGCAAATAAAAATTGCCAAAAATTGACCCCAAATCGATTTAGCCCAAAAGACGTAATAGGGAGTAATCGATGCTCAGGAGCCCAAATCTGCAACTCCCAGGTCCATATCTGCTTCCGTACGGGAGATACGTGGTCCCAAAGTACAAGATAGAAATACGTGTTCTTTGTAAGTGTACAAATTGGAAAACCATTTCTTTTCAGCCTCCTCTTTTGTCCTCTCTGAAACACCCATCGACATTAAAATTAGACGTGGAGTAGAAGACACCCTTGTCTTTGTAATACACCAATTTCGTGTAATTATCTGACCGGGAAAGGCTTTTGTCTATATAATTCTACTTTTGTTCATAAATCATAAATCATGTTTTTTTGCCCCCCCCCCCCCATGCACGCCCACACTCGGTACCCAATTCCAAAATAAACTTCAGATTCGTAATCAGCGTGTCGCGAACTACCAGAAAAGATACACATTCATCGCCTTTGCGACAACAAGTTTTTTCACCTTAAAAAACCGTAGGGCAGTTTTTGCCAAAATTTTTACCAAAATTTGACCCATTTATTCATAAATGTCAAGATAAAACTCAAGATGACAAACTGAAGGTTTGATTTGACTGCTTTGAAATCACGTATCACTGGCAAGATGCGTCGAGCGCCCTTTTATTTCGCTCAGTTTGCAACTTTTCAGACGAACAATAGAAAACGGAAAAACTTTTAGGGGCAACAAAAGATTTTAATCCTTTGTTCGTCGTAAAAGTTTTTCGGTCTTACTTTTTCAAGTTTGAGGTGCAAAAACTTGTTGTCGCAAAATCGATAAATGTGTATCTTTTCTGGTAGTTCGCGACACGCTGATTACGAATCTGAGTTTATTTTGGAATTGGGTACCAAAAAGAAGTACTTTTTTAACTTTTCAGACAAAAAACCTACTTTTGGCGCAAATAAAAATTGCCAAAAATTGACCCCAAATCGATTTAGCCCAAAAGACGTAATAGGGAGTAATCGATGCTCAGGAGCCCAAATCTGCAACTCCCAGGTCCATATCTGCTTCCGTACGGGAGATACGTGGTCCCAAAGTACAAGATAGAAATACGTGTTCTTTGTAAGTGTACAAATTGGAAAACCATTTCTTTTCAGCCTCCTCTTTTGTCCTCTCTGAAACACCCATCGACATTAAAATTAGACGTGGAGTAGAAGACACCCTTGTCTTTGTTATACACCAATTTCGTGTAATTATCTGACCGGGAAAGGCTTTTGTCTATATAATTCTACTTTTGTTCATAAATCATAAATCATGTTTTTTTGCCCCCCCCCCCCATGCACGCCCACACTCGGTACCCATTTCCAAAATAAACTTCAGATTCGTAATCAGCATGTCGCGAACTACCAGAAAAGATACACATTCATCGCCTTTGCGACAAAAAGTTTTTTCACCTTAAAAAACCGTAGGGCAGTTTTTGCCAAAATTTTTACCAAAATTTGACCCATTTATTCATAAATGTCAAGATAAAACTCAAGATGACAAACTGAAGGTTTGATTTGACTGCTTTGAAATCACGTATCACTGGCAAGATGCGTCGAGCGCCCTTTTCTTTCGCTGAGTTTGCAACTTTTCAGAGGAACAATAGAAAACGGAAAAACTTTTAGGGGACAACAAAAGGTTTTTATCCTTTGTTCGTCGTAAAAGTTTTTCGGTCTTACTTTTTCAAGTTTGAGGTGCAAAAACTTGTTGTCGCAAAATCGATAAATGTGTATCTTTTCTGGTAGTTCGCGACACGCTAATTACGAATCTGAAGTTTATTTTGGAATTGGGTACCAAAAAGAAGTACTTTTTTAACTTTTCAGACAAAAAACCTACTTTTGGCGCAAATAAAAATTGCCAAAAATTGCCCCCAAATCGATTTAGCCCAAAAGACGTAATAGGGAGTAATCGATGCTCAGGAGCCCAAATCTGCAACTCCCAGGTCCATATCTGCTTCCGTTCGGGAGATACGTGGTCCCAAAGTACAAGATAGAAATACGTGTTCTTTGTAAGTGTACAAATTGGAAAACAATTTCTTTTCAGCCTCCTCTTTTGTCCTCTCTGAAACACCCATCGACATTAAAATTAGACGTGGAGTAGAAGACACCCTTGTCTTTGTTATACACCAATTTCGTGTAATTATCTGACCGGGAAAGGCTTTTGTCTAAATAATTCATATTTTTGTTCATAAATCATAAATCAGGTTTTTTTTTGCCCCCCCCCCCCATGCACGCCCACACTCGGTACCCAATTCCAAAATAAACTTCAGATTCGTAATCAGCGTGTCGCGAACTACCAGAAAAGATACACATTCATCGCCTTTGCGACAAAAAGTTTTTTTCACCTTTAAAATCCGTAAGCAGTTTTTTCCAAAATTTATGCCAAAATTTGACCCATTTATTCATAAATGTCAAGATAAAACTCAAGATGACAAACAAAGGTTTGATTTGACAGCTTTGAAATCACGTATCACTGGCAAGATGCGTCGAGCGCCCTTTTATTTCGCTCAGTTTGCAACTTTTCAGACGAACAATAGAAAACGGAAAAACTTTTAGGGGCAACAAAAGATTTTAATCCTTTGTTCGTCGTAAAAGTTTTTCGGTCTTACTTTTTCAAGTTTGAGGTGCAAAAACTTGTTGTCGCAAAATCGATAAATTTGTATCTTTTCTGGTAGTTCGCGACACGCTGATTACGAATCTGAAGTTTATTTTGGAATTGGGTACCAAAAAGAAGTACTTTTTTTAACTTTTCAGACAAAAAACCTACTTTTGGCGCAAATAAAAATTGCCAAAAATTGACCCCAAATCGATTTAGCCCAAAAGACGTAATAGGGAGTAATCGATGCTCAGGAGCCCAAATCTGCAACTCCCAGGTCCATATCTGCTTCCGTTCGGGAGATACGTGGTCCCAAAGTACAAGATAGAAATACGTGTTCTTTGTAAGTGTACAAATTGGAAAACCATTTCTTTTCAGCCTCCTCTCTTGTCCTCTCTGAAACACCCATCGACATTAAAATTAGTCGTGGAGTAGAAGACACCCTTGTCTTTGTTATACACCAATTTCGTGTAATTATCTGACCGGGAAAGGCTTTTGTCTATATAATTTCTATTTTTGTTCATAAATCATAAATCAGGTTTTTTTTTGCCCCCCCCCCCCCATGCACGCCCACACTCGGTACCCATTTCCAAAATAAACTTCAGATTCGTAATCAGCGTGTCGCGAACTACCAGAAAAGATACACATTCATCGCCTTTGCGACAAAAAGTTTTTTTCACCTTTAAAATCCGTAAGCAGTTTTTTCCAAAATTTATGCCAAAATTTGACCCATTTATTCATAAATGTCAAGATAAAACTCAAGATGACAAACAAAGGTTTGATTTGACAGCTTTGAAATCACGTATCACTGGCAAGATGCGTCGAGCGCCCTTTTATTTCGCTCAGTTTGCAACTTTTCAGACGAACAATAGAAAACGGAAAAACTTTTAGGGGCAACAAAAGATTTTAATCCTTTGTTCGTCGTAAAAGTTTTTCGGTCTTACTTTTTCAAGTTTGAGGTGCAAAAACTTGTTGTCGCAAAATCGATAAATGTGTATCTTTTCTGGTAGTTCGCGACACGCTGATTACGAATCTGAAGTTTATTTTGGAATTGGGTACCAAAAAGAAGTACTTTTTTAACTTTTCAGACAAAAAACCTACTTTTGGCGCAAATAAAAATTGCCAAAAATTGACCCCAAATCGATTTAGCCCAAAAGACGTAATAGGGAGTAATCGATGCTCAGGAGCCCAAATCTGCAACTCCCAGGTCCATATCTGCTTCCGTTCGGGAGATACGTGGTCCCAAAGTACAAGATAGAAATACGTGTTCTTTGTAAGTGTACAAATTGGAAAACAATTTCTTTTCAGCCTCCTCTTTTGTCCTCTCTGAAACACCCATCGACATTAAAATTAGACGTGGAGTAGAAGACACCCTTGTCTTTGTTATACACCAATTTCGTGTAATTATCTGACCGGGAAAGGCTTTTGTCTAAATAATTCATATTTTTGTTCATAAATCATAAATCAGGTTTTTTTTTGCCCCCCCCCCCCATGCACGCCCACACTCGGTACCCAATTCCAAAATAAACTTCAGATTCGTAATCAGCGTGTCGCGAACTACCAGAAAAGATACACATTCATCGCCTTTGCGACAAAAAGTTTTTTTCACCTTTAAAATCCGTAAGCAGTTTTTTCCAAAATTTATGCCAAAATTTGACCCATTTATTCATAAATGTCAAGATAAAACTCAAGATGACAAACAAAGGTTTGATTTGACAGCTTTGAAATCACGTATCACTGGCAAGATGCGTCGAGCGCCCTTTTATTTCGCTCAGTTTGCAACTTTTCAGACGAACAATAGAAAACGGAAAAACTTTTAGGGGCAACAAAAGATTTTAATCCTTTGTTCGTCGTAAAAGTTTTTCGGTCTTACTTTTTCAAGTTTGAGGTGCAAAAACTTGTTGTCGCAAAATCGATAAATTTGTATCTTTTCTGGTAGTTCGCGACACGCTGATTACGAATCTGAAGTTTATTTTGGAATTGGGTACCAAAAAGAAGTACTTTTTTTAACTTTTCAGACAAAAAACCTACTTTTGGCGCAAATAAAAATTGCCAAAAATTGACCCCAAATCGATTTAGCCCAAAAGACGTAATAGGGAGTAATCGATGCTCAGGAGCCCAAATCTGCAACTCCCAGGTCCATATCTGCTTCCGTTCGGGAGATACGTGGTCCCAAAGTACAAGATAGAAATACGTGTTCTTTGTAAGTGTACAAATTGGAAAACCATTTCTTTTCAGCCTCCTCTCTTGTCCTCTCTGAAACACCCATCGACATTAAAATTAGTCGTGGAGTAGAAGACACCCTTGTCTTTGTTATACACCAATTTCGTGTAATTATCTGACCGGGAAAGGCTTTTGTCTATATAATTTCTATTTTTGTTCATAAATCATAAATCAGGTTTTTTTTTGCCCCCCCCCCCCCCCCCATGCACGCCCACACTCGGTACCCATTTCCAAAATAAACTTCAGATTCGTAATCAGCGTGTCGCGAACTACCAGAAAAGATACACATTCATCGCCTTTGCGACAAAAAGTTTTTTTCACCTTTAAAATCCGTAAGCAGTTTTTTCCAAAATTTATGCCAAAATTTGACCCATTTATTCATAAATGTCAAGATAAAACTCAAGATGACAAACAAAGGTTTGATTTGACAGCTTTGAAATCACGTATCACTGGCAAGATGCGTCGAGCGCCCTTTTATTTCGCTCAGTTTGCAACTTTTCAGACGAACAATAGAAAACGGAAAAACTTTTAGGGGCAACAAAAGATTTTAATCCTTTGTTCGTCGTAAAAGTTTTTCGGTCTTACTTTTTCAAGTTTGAGGTGCAAAAACTTGTTGTCGCAAAATCGATAAATGTGTATCTTTTCTGGTAGTTCGCGACACGCTGATTACGAATCTGAAGTTTATTTTGGAATTG
This sequence comes from Apostichopus japonicus, assembly GCF_037975245.1. Lineage (NCBI taxonomy): Eukaryota > Metazoa > Echinodermata > Holothuroidea > Aspidochirotida > Stichopodidae > Apostichopus > Apostichopus japonicus. The sequence goes on from NC_092565.1 coordinate 12,504,129, forward strand.
GGTACCAAAAAGAAGTACTTTTTTAACTTTTCAGACAAAAAACCTACTTTTGGCGCAAATAAAAATTGCCAAAAATTGACCCCAAATCGATTTAGCCCAAAAGACGTAATAGGGAGTAATCGATGCTCAGGAGCCCAAATCTGCAACTCCCAGGTCCATATCTGCTTCCGTTCGGGAGATACGTGGTCCCAAAGTACAAGATAGAAATACGTGTTCTTTGTAAGTGTACAAATTGGAAAACAATTTCTTTTCAGCCTCCTCTTTTGTCCTCTCTGAAACACCCATCGACATTAAAATTAGACGTGGAGTAGAAGACACCCTTGTCTTTGTTATACACCAATTTCGTGTAATTATCTGACCGGGAAAGGCTTTTGTCTAAATAATTCATATTTTTGTTCATAAATCATAAATCAGGTTTTTTTTTGCCCCCCCCCCCCCATGCACGCCCACACTCGGTACCCAATTCCAAAATAAACTTCAGATTCGTAATCAGCGTGTCGCGAACTACCAGAAAAGATACACATTCATCGCCTTTGCGACAAAAAGTTTTTTTCACCTTTAAAATCCGTAAGCAGTTTTTTCCAAAATTTATGCCAAAATTTGACCCATTTATTCATAAATGTCAAGATAAAACTCAAGATGACAAACAAAGGTTTGATTTGACAGCTTTGAAATCACGTATCACTGGCAAGATGCGTCGAGCGCCCTTTTATTTCGCTCAGTTTGCAACTTTTCAGACGAACAATAGAAAACGGAAAAACTTTTAGGGGCAACAAAAGATTTTAATCCTTTGTTCGTCGTAAAAGTTTTTCGGTCTTACTTTTTCAAGTTTGAGGTGCAAAAACTTGTTGTCGCAAAATCGATAAATTTGTATCTTTTCTGGTAGTTCGCGACACGCTGATTACGAATCTGAAGTTTATTTTGGAATTGGGTACCAAAAAGAAGTACTTTTTTTAACTTTTCAGACAAAAAACCTACTTTTGGCGCAAATAAAAATTGCCAAAAATTGACCCCAAATCGATTTAGCCCAAAAGACGTAATAGGGAGTAATCGATGCTCAGGAGCCCAAATCTGCAACTCCCAGGTCCATATCTGCTTCCGTTCGGGAGATACGTGGTCCCAAAGTACAAGATAGAAATACGTGTTCTTTGTAAGTGTACAAATTGGAAAACCATTTCTTTTCAGCCTCCTCTCTTGTCCTCTCTGAAACACCCATCGACATTAAAATTAGTCGTGGAGTAGAAGACACCCTTGTCTTTGTTATACACCAATTTCGTGTAATTATCTGACCGGGAAAGGCTTTTGTCTATATAATTTCTATTTTTGTTCATAAATCATAAATCAGGTTTTTTTTTGCCCCCCCCCCCATGCACGCCCACACTCGGTACCCATTTCCAAAATAAACTTCAGATTCGTAATCAGCGTGTCGCGAACTACCAGAAAAGATACACATTCATCGCCTTTGCGACAAAAAGTTTTTTTCACCTTTAAAATCCGTAAGCAGTTTTTTCCAAAATTTATGCCAAAATTTGACCCATTTATTCATAAATGTCAAGATAAAACTCAAGATGACAAACAAAGGTTTGATTTGACAGCTTTGAAATCACGTATCACTGGCAAGATGCGTCGAGCGCCCTTTTATTTCGCTCAGTTTGCAACTTTTCAGACGAACAATAGAAAACGGAAAAACTTTTAGGGGCAACAAAAGATTTTAATCCTTTGTTCGTCGTAAAAGTTTTTCGGTCTTACTTTTTCAAGTTTGAGGTGCAAAAACTTGTTGTCGCAAAATCGATAAATGTGTATCTTTTCTGGTAGTTCGCGACACGCTGATTACGAATCTGAAGTTTATTTTGGAATTGGGTACCAAAAAGAAGTACTTTTTTAACTTTTCAGACAAAAAACCTACTTTTGGCGCAAATAAAAATTGCCAAAAATTGACCCCAAATCGATTTAGCCCAAAAGACGTCATAGGGAGTAATCGATGCTCAGGAGCCCAAATCTGCAACTCCCAGGTCCATATCTGCTTCCGTACGGGAGATACGTGGTCCCAAAGTACAAGATAGAAATACGTGTTCTTTGTAAGTGTACAAATTGGAAAACCATTTCTTTTCAGCCTCCTCTTTTGTCCTCTCTGAAACACCCATCGACATTAAAATTAGACGTGGAGTAGAAGACACCCTCGTCTTTGTTATACACCAATTTCGTGTAATTATCTGACCGGGAAAGGCTTTTGTCTATATAATTCTACTTTTGTTCATAAATCATAAATCATGTTTTTTTGCCCCCCCCCCCCCCCATGCACGCCCACACTCGGTACCCATTTCCAAAATAAACTTCAGATTCGTAATCAGCGTGTCGCGAACTACCAGAAAAGATACACATTCATCGCCTTTGCGACAAAAAGTTTTTTTCACCTTTAAAATCCGTAAGCAGTTTTTGCCAAAATTTATGCCAAAATTTGACCCATTTATTCATAAATGTCAAGATAAAACTCAAGATGACAAACAAAGGTTTGATTTGACTGCTTTGAAATCACGTATCACTGGCAAGATGCGTCGAGCGCCCTTTTATTTCGCTCAGTTTGCAACTTTTCAGACGAACAATAGAAAACGGAAAAACTTTTAGGGGCAACAAAAGATTTTAATCCTTTGTTCGTCGTAAAAGTTTTTCGGTCTTACTTTTTCAAGTTTGAGGTGCAAAAACTTGTTGTCGCAAAATCGATAAATGTGTATCTTTTCTGGTAGTTCGCGACACGCTGATTACGAATCTGAAGTTTATTTTGGAATTGGGTACCAAAAAGAAGTACTTTTTTAACTTTTCAGACAAAAAACCTACTTTTGGCGCAAATAAAAATTGCCAAAAATTGACCCCAAATCGATTTAGCCCAAAAGACGTCATAGGGAGTAATCGATGCTCAGGAGCCCAAATCTGCAACTCCCAGGTCCATATCTGCTTCCGTACGGGAGATACGTGGTCCCAAAGTACAAGATAGAAATACGTGTTCTTTGTAAGTGTACAAATTGGAAAACCATTTCTTTTCAGCCTCCTCTTTTGTCCTCTCTGAAACACCCATCGACATTAAAATTAGACGTGGAGTAGAAGACACCCTCGTCTTTGTTATACACCAATTTCGTGTAATTATCTGACCGGGAAAGGCTTTTGTCTATATAATTCTACTTTTGTTCATAAATCATAAATCATGTTTTTTTGCCCCCCCCCCCATGCACGCCCACACTCGGTACCCATTTCCAAAATAAACTTCAGATTCGTAATCAGCGTGTCGCGAACTACCAGAAAAGATACACATTCATCGCCTTTGCGACAAAAAGTTTTTTTCACCTTTAAAATCCGTAAGCAGTTTTTGCCAAAATTTATGCCAAAATTTGACCCATTTATTCATAAATGTCAAGATAAAACTCAAGATGACAAACAAAGGTTTGATTTGACTGCTTTGAAATCACGTATCACTGGCAAGATGCGTCGAGCGCCCTTTTATTTCGCTCAGTTTGCAACTTTTCAGACGAACAATAGAAAACGGAAAAACTTTTAGGGGCAACAAAAGATTTTAATCCTTTGTTCGTCGTAAAAGTTTTTCGGTCTTACTTTTTCAAGTTTGAGGTGCAAAAACTTGTTGTCGCAAAATCGATAAATGTGTATCTTTTCTGGTAGTTCGCGACACGCTGATTACGAATCTGAAGTTTATTTTGGAATTGGGTACCAAAAAGAAGTACTTTTTTAACTTTTCAGACAAAAAACCTACTTTTGGCGCAAATAAAAATTGCCAAAAATTGACCCCAAATCGATTTAGCCCAAAAGACGTAATAGGGAGTAATCGATGCTCAGGAACCCAAATCTGCAACTCCCAGGTCCATATCTGCTTCCGTACGGGAGATACGTGGTCCCAAAGTACAAGATAGAAATACGTGTTCTTTGTAAGTGTACAAATTGGAAAACCATTTCTTTTCAGCCTCCTCTTTTGTCCTCTCTGAAACACCCATCGACATTAAAATTAGACGTGGAGTAGAAGACACCCTCGTCTTTGTTATACACCAATTTCGTGTAATTATCTGACCGGGAAAGGCTTTTGTCTATATAATTCTACTTTTGTTCATAAATCATAAATCATGTTTTTTGCCCCCCCCCCCCCATGCACGCCCACACTCGGTACCCATTTCCAAAATAAACTCCAGATTCGTAATCAGCGTGTCGCGAACTACCAGAAAAGATACACATTCATCGCCTTTGCGACAAAAAGTTTTTTTCACCTTTAAAATCCGTAAGCAGTTTTTGCCAAAATTTTTGCCAAAATTTGACCCATTTATTCATAAATGTCAAGATAAAACTCAAGATGACAAACAAAGGTTTGATTTGACTGCTTTGAAATCACGTATCACTGGCAAGATGCGTCGAGCGCCCTTTTATTTCGCTCAGTTTGCAACTTTTCAGACGAACAATAGAAAACGGAAAAACTTTTAGGGGCAACAAAAGATTTTAATCCTTTGTTCGTCGTAAAAGTTTTTCGGTCTTACTTTTTCAAGTTTGAGGTGCAAAAACTTGTTGTCGCAAAATCGATAAATGTGTATCTTTTCTGGTAGTTCGCGACACGCTGATTACGAATCTGAAGTTTATTTTGGAATTGGGTACCAAAAAGAAGTACTTTTTTAACTTTTCAGACAAAAAACCTACTTTTGGCGCAAATAAAAATTGCCAAAAATTGACCCCAAATCGATTTAGCCCAAAAGACGTAATAGGGAGTAATCGATGCTCAGGAGCCCAAATCTGCAACTCCCAGGTCCATATCTGCTTCCGTACGGGAGATACGTGGTCCCAAAGTACAAGATAGAAATACGTGTTCTTTGTAAGTGTACAAATTGGAAAACCATTTCTTTTCAGCCTCCTCTTTTGTCCTCTCTGAAACACCCATCGACATTAAAATTAGACGTGGAGTAGAAGACACCCTTGTCTTTGTTATACACCAATTTCGTGTAATTATCTGACCGGGAAAGGCTTTTGTCTATATAATTCTACTTTTGTTCATAAATCATAAATCATGTTTTTTTGCCCCCCCCCCCCCATGCACGCCCACACTCGGTACCCAATTCCAAAATAAACTTCAGATTCGTAATCAGCGTGTCGCGAACTACCAGAAAAGATACACATTCATCGCCTTTGCGACAACAAGTTTTTTCACCTTAAAAAACCGTAGGGCAGTTTTTGCCAAAATTTTTACCAAAATTTGACCCATTTATTCATAAATGTCAAGATAAAACTCAAGATGACAAACTGAAGGTTTGATTTGACTGCTTTGAAATCACGTATCACTGGCAAGATGCGTCGAGCGCCCTTTTCTTTCGCTGAGTTTGCAACTTTTCAGAGGAACAATAGAAAACGGAAAAACTTTTAGGGACAACAAAAGGTTTTTTATCCTTTGTTCGTCGTAAAAGTTTTTCGGTCTTACTTTTTCTTGAGATGAATTTTCCGTATGTTTTCACGGTAGGCCCCTCTGTTCAAGGTCAATGCACGTCTATCACATTAGGTCCACTAAGTGCGGATATTGGTCTGTCTCCATTTGCCACTATTGTTGCAGTAAACCCAACCGAGCAACGTATCTACGGTGTCTCTTAAAAGTCATCATTATTAACAAACTCGTAAAGAATTTTTAATCTCTTTGGTGTCATTTAAAGTATTTATGATAACATTACGTATAGATTCGCACTCCCTCCTTTTTAAGAGAAAGTTACATATGGGAAACATGACAATGACCGTGATAAAATCAATTTCAAGATTACTAACGATCAAGTTCGCTCAATTTGTTTCAAAAAATGGTTGAAAAGTGACATGAATTCCTCCTCATTTATTCATTTTATTTGAGCATGTTGAACGCTTGTGATAACATGTCATTACGAATCATTGCAGACGCCCACCCAAACCTTTAAAAAATACCGCCCCTCCCCCCACTTCTCTTTCTACACTGCGCTCCCAACAGTGGCGGAGCGTCCATACAGTCAGGGGTGGATGCCCCCCTTGACAGACTCAAATGGACTGTTGGCGCCCTTTTCATCTATTCACCACTTGTTACTTATTCGCGATTATTGACTTTTTTATTGCGCTCTCATCTTCCTATTGACATTTGTCACATTGTTTTGGCGATGACACCTATTTATTCTTTGTTTATCTGCAAATTAGCAAGGCCCGGAAAGGGTCATTTCCGGCGATCTAGGGAGTATCTTTAATCAAAAAATTTCTGTACGCTCTTCGCCAACCTGTGGTGGTGCTCCGCTTAGATAAAGTCGAAAGCGCCCACACTGACCATTGACGCCCCCTCTGACCAATACCCCTAGCTCTGCCACTGAATAGAAAACCGAAAAACATTTATGAAGAACATAGGATTCAGACTGCTTTGTTCTTCATAAAGTTTTTTCGATTTTAATTGTTCCTCGGAAGTTGTATGCTAAGCGATAGAAGCGGTAAAAGAGGGCGCTCGGCGCATCTTGGCAGAAGATACGTGATTTCAAAACAGTCAAATCAAATCTTCGTTATTCATAAATGTTTTCCGGTTTTGCGTTGTTCCTTGGAAGTTGTATCTAAGCGACAGAAGCTTTCAATGTTTTAATCATAATTTTTTCTTCAAAAATGGAACGGAGGGTAATAACATACTGCCCGATACTGTTATTTTAACTGGTTGTTGTATAGTAATAGTTTTCAACCCCAACCGCGCCGCGAAATCAGCTAGGCAGATTCAGGAAACGTTGCCTTGACGATTACTTTAAGCAACTAGGCAATCAAAAGAATCTAGATTTTTTAAGGACTCAGCAATATAGACTTTATATTCCAAACTTTTTCAATACCCAGACAGAACACTCTTCCTATGTGAAATAAAGACATGCAGTCTGCAAGGCTTCTAACGAACATTCGATTGATCGGTGTCGAACATTCGATTGATCGGTGTCGCACATTCGATTGATCGGTGTCGAACATTCGATTGATGGGTGCCGCACATTCGATTGATCGGTGTCGCACATTCGATTGATGGGTGCCGCACATTCGACTGATCGGTGTCGAACATTCGATGAAATCATGCAATCACGAATATTCTTAGGTTCACTAAACAGTCAATTTTCTCTTTATCAATCATATACAGGGGTAAATAGTTAGTCGAAGTATCCCCAGACCCTGAGATCAATTAATATCTGAAACATAAGCCAATGGGCACACATGGAAATCCAACATTTTCAGCAGGCATAAGAGATTGCAGGTGTCATCTTGTTAGGTCAATGCTCCAGATTTCTTTTATATTTGTAATCAGTCGCTCCATTTTATGAGAGTAGACTGTTATCTGTCACAACTCTGACAATACTGGAAATGAAGTTAATAGTGATGGGCAACTAACAGAAAGGAAATTGCCCCATTACCATGACGACGAAGCCAAAAAAAAAAAAAAAAAAAAAAACCAAAGAGAGGTTTCGTACGGTTTGATAAAGGAATGTCAAATTCTTGTCTTCATCTGACTTTATTGATTAGAAATGGCCGTTCATATTGATTAGAAACAATTGCACAAGAAAAATGTGTTCACCCCGACGGCATACTATGGTGCGTCACAAGGCATAATAATAATCTGTGTAAACATGAATGATTTAACATTTAATATTATTAAATAATTGGTTTGAGAGTTACAACTTTTCAAGTGGTTATTTGGGAAAGGAGGAATGTTGGAAAATAGCTATTCAATAATATACAGCTACTACAATGACTACATGAATATAATGTTTCTTAGTTCAGTTGAGTAAGGTAGGAATTACATTGGCTGTTACTAACAATACTCTACCTATCCCAGTCTTTTTTTTATAATTGAAAGAGAAAACAATTAAGGCAATGGTTCATGGAACAAAGAAAAACAATCCATTAAAGCCAAGGGTCCTGGTCGTCTTGTCAAAATTTTCACGTTTGGGTCTACAACTCACCGATGCATCTGTTGAGAACGGGGTGGGGGTGGGTTCTACAAAGCCCTACTAAGACTCAATTCATTTAGTGGTAATTTAAAGTTAGACGGAATCCTAAATCAATAAATAAGGGTGCTGTCTCTTTGGTTTTTACATATATACAATAATTAAAAGACTGGGAGACGTATGGGACACTGTTCCTTCCATCCTCCCCAACCACAGCAAACGAAGCCAGAGCACCTAAGATCTTCATGGACATTACATTAGGATTACAAACATACAGAGCTTTGCGTATACCGCAATAATAATCACACCTGATGATTACAGTGGTGCATTTCACACCATTAACTTATACATAGTTCGGTTAACACTGCATCAAACACAGCAAACTAAGCCAGAGCACCTTAGGTCTTCATGGACATTACATTAGGATTACAAACATACAGTTTGCGTATATCGCAATAATATTCACACCTGATGATTAAAGTGGTGCATGTTTACACCATTAACTTATACATAGTTCGGCTGACACTGCATCAAACACAGCAAATTAAGCCAGAGCACCTTAGATCTTCATGGACATTACATTAGGATTACAAACATACACAGTTTTGCGTATATCGCAATAATAATCACACCTGTTGATTACAGTGGTATATGATTACACCATCAACTTATATATAGTTCAGTTTACACTGCAACAAATTTAAAATTTGGTCATGTCTACCACCATCAATAAATAGTGAGGTAAAGAAAATACTGGAAGTAATTTAACATAGAACCATTGCAAAGTTGATGATATATGATGAACATGAATGAAGTATTTTAAGGTGTTCAATAGAAATTATCGATAAATAAATTAACGTGTCTGCTAATAGCCATAGGAAGACATTCAAAGTAATCAAACTTTAGCTCAGGATAATACCATGGAGCTGTCAAGAAAAGAGCAGCTTTTATGGAAACATAAGAATGGTCAGTACCATTCCATCTGCTAGAAGAGGCTTGTGTAATGTAAATTATAAATGTGGCTTCTACTTCTTTTTTCTTTATCGCAGCAGGTCTGAATTCCAATTTAGAATTCTCTCTCTATGTTTATATTAGTCTGCCTTTGGAGATCCTGCTATGATCACAAAGCCAGCACCTTAATTACACCCAAATCGAAGCAGTCTTTAAAGGTCATCAGGGTTGTCCCCAAATATGCTAGAAAGTTAGATAATGGTCACCCATGCTCATATTTCAACAAGCATATTTTACTGCCACTCTAAGAGTAATTATCCACAGTGAGATATCAATGAGATATCAATGAATCATAAGTTGGTAGGGAATACATTACTAGTAACACTGAATGCTAGCAAAAATCAAAGTAAATGCAAAATTTAATAAATAAGACACTGACTTGAAAGCTTTTGAATAGAAAGAGGATAAATATAGAACAAGGAAGTAGTTAGAACAAGGAAAAATTGAAAAAAGTAAAAATCAGTGACTCTATCCTGTTCACATTCAAATGGTTTCCTTTCTATTTTTTTTTCTTTCCTCTTTGGCAGCCACTTACTTCTCAACATAGTCATCCTAGTCTAATTTGTAACATTCTCTTCCCTCAAGTAAAAGTTTTCAAACAGGAACATATTCATTACAAGTAAACACACCTTGCTTGATGAAATTTTGAATTTCTTCAAGCAAAGAACAAACAACAACAACAAGCAATATTAAATGATTCATAGATATATGCCATCGCAACTCCATAAGCAAGATGTCATCAAACTAAAAAAAAAAAAAATATGTAAACTTAGAGCTATGGACGGGTCAAGCGACACATCTTCCTCTGTTGGAAGGAAGCAACGTCTGCTATCTACATTAAATTACCTGACATGTAACAGAAGAAAACAAAAGAGAGCGAGAAATTGCCTTTTAGTTTGTAGAAGCAGAAAGAACTTTGGACTTTTTGTGAGCAAATACATATGAGCAAGTAACAATGGTCAGGGCGAGCTTTTCGAACTATCATACAATAGACAATAGTGTTGTAACAAGGGAGACGCCTCCTAGCCGGTCGCTAATAGCCCATACCTTATCAAACCATTATACAATTAGATAGTTGTAAGTAACACTGGTAAGGGAGTTCTTTGAACTATCATACAATAGAGTTGTCTTGTATGAAGGAAGATGCCTCCTCCTAGCCTGATACATGATGGAGAAAGTCAGCAAGAGAACAGCCTTAACTATGTGTCAACTTACATAATCATTTTGTATAACAATATTGAAGCCGTCAATAAAAAAAAAACAACGGTAAAGAGCATAAGTGTAACAATACGTCCAAATCGGTAACGAGCTCAGTAAATCACTCAAGTTTTACTCGAGAGATGTCTACATATTTTTTTTTCAAACCTACTGTGTTTTCACTCCCTAATAGGTTCTACGCGTGGTATACTCAAGAACCAGACTGGCAGCGCCAAGTAGTGCCGGTTCATGCAGTTCTGATACGATGATATCCACCTTGGTGGCTGACGGTAGACCGTGGTCCTTGATGTACGTCCTGATCATATTCGCATACAGCGGTCCCAGCACTCCACATAGTATCAGTTTCGATGGGTTCAAGGTGTGGAGAAGACTTATGATACCGGTGCTCATTGCTTTAGCACCTGGAAATGAGTAAAAGAGGATTTGAGGAAAAAACAAATGTCAAATTAACCCGGTTTGCTAAATGTAAGCTATATCACCTAAACAATTAACATAATTATCATCATCATTACCTACTATAGTGATCATATTATTACATATATTGATGACAATCAATGAATGTATCGTCGTGTTGACTGATGATCGATAAAGTAATAACGTTATGTGTAGCAATCATGAGGCTTAAACACATTATTCAACAGAATACAGTCATCATGGCGATGTGGCCAAACCTCGACGGAGTTTGCCTCCTTGCCTGATGAGCAGCCTTGTCCTCTTTGAGGAGTATTTTGTAATGCTAGACATTAGATGAACCGTTTCCATTCTCTACCTGCGGTACAGAATTGGGATCTAAGGATTGCAGGTTCGAGACTTTGACCAGATCGTTACTTTTCCTTTTGGCGAGGCACCTAACCCTTCACCCAGGTTTATAGATGGGGATCTGGGAGGTACATATAGTTGCATGCGCAGGTGTCTGGTTGCACCCAGAGAACAGGTAGCTGCTACAGTTGGTGGCTATGCACAGACGGCGAATGTTTGAGTTGCGTACACTTTGGTGTGTGGGTTGTGACAAGTCACCAAATGACCACGGGTTAAGTGTGGTAATAGTCGTGTGAGGGAGGCCTTGTTTAAGACTGAAAACCTTAAACTTAATAGAGATGGTCCACACCACAACAAGGTCACATTATCTTGACCCTGTATTAATCCAAGCATGTGAAACCTGCTCCAATCAAAATGGTCAGATTATAAATGGTGGCAGACAGTGTTTGTGTGCGATGCCAACATTATTTAACATCAATGACTTATAGGACACCAGATTTTGGGCCAGGAACTGACCCCCTTTTGGGTAGATCACACACCTACCACTAATTTTGTTTTACTGTGCAGTATCACTATATGTGTTGGATTGTGATACCAATTCATTACTTTTACCCAGTTGGGGTATTTAGTTTACAAATGCAATCTGAATTTGTTGTAAACAAATGGTCATGACCCAAAACGACATCCAAAGCAGATGTTGGCCAGCAGAAGGTTGGTTGTCCCGTACCACCACTAAAGCTTTGCCCTGCTTTGGGTAGTATGCTTACCTAATTCAATGACAGCTTTTGCTTTTTCGTTTCCTGTCTTGTAGGCCTGTATCAGATGTTTGGCACTCACATCTTCCTTGGGTTCAAGAGTCATTCCATCCACCAACAGTTGTCCGTCTGATTACAAATGTAGAAATGAGAGCATTGTTTGGATGACTAACATTATAAAAGAATCAGTCAGAATCTGTCATTTCATCAGAATGACATTACTACATCTCACTCACCTGTCTCTCACGACTCAATATCAGTCTCTGCTTGGCAAGGGGCTGATCCCCATATATGTCTGTTTTCGGACTCGGACTGACTCTTGTCACGAGACACTTTCAAGGGGGGCATAACACTGTCCCTAGCCAGTGTGATATCTACCATACACTACCGATTATATCAACCATACAACACAAAAATTCAATAAACAAGCTAGCCTTATAGCACAACTTTACAAGCATACCTAAGAAAACATTTTGGAAATAAGTGAGATAAACATATGATATGATACTAAAAAATTGGTACTTTTGCTAAGAACCCAGCATAATCAAGTTGTGTGTATAGATGTGTGTATAGATGTGTGTATAGATGTGTATAGATGTGTATAGATGTGTGTATAGACTTTCTAAATGCAGCAAGTGTAATGAAAAGGCAACAATTGGTAACAATCACTAGCAAACTTATGATAGTTGCTGTCACTTCTAGGAAACACACTTAATGTTTTTTTGAGGAATGATTCTGTCATTAACAAATATCGTTAATGAGGATTTCGACTGTCGTTGTTGAAGGAACAACTCACCAGCGTGAAGTGCTTTAGCTTCCCTTGTGAGAGCCGATCCAGAACAATAAGCCTCGAGACATCCTTGACTCCCGCAGAGGCAATCTGGTCCATCCATCGATACCTTGATGTGACCTAGCTCGGCAGCGCAAAAGTTACTGCCGTGGATCAACTTTCCATCCAGGACGATCCCTCCACCAATTCCTATTGTTAAGAAAAGAACCGTTGATCAAGGGTTAAAATGGGAGGCAGATATGAAACATCTACTAACGGATGGCTTAAGTCATAAGAGATGGAAAAATATGAGAGACATGTTCAGAATATTAAACAAACATGGATGTTGACATTTCCCTTCAAGAAAGTAAAAGTGAAATAACAAGACCAATTTCAACCCAGGAGAAAATTTTCTGCATATTGATGGTATGTAAATGCTTTGTGCACTTGTGATGGTAGGATTTGACCACTTTTAATGAGCAATTCTTGAAAATTTTAAAATGTATGTAATGTTTGTAATCATCCCACTTTATGGATGAAAATTTTCTCCTCTCTAAACCACTTTGATGACCACTAAAGAATTAACATCCCCAGATTTTGAAACTACTTCGCATGATACACCCAATGTTTTGAAACTTTTGAAGTAATTTATGTTCAACAGCTTTCCAATTTTTTTCTCATCTGAATCATTTGGCGATCATCTAAACTATTTTGGCGATCCAAGAGAGGTTCCTGACACCCCGTTTGAATACCAGGGGTTTACATGATCACTCAGGAAAAAGGCATGCTAGTGAAAATCACAAAATTAAACTTAAGAAAGGGGGGGGGGGGGGAAGGCAACTTTGTGCAAAAAGAAAATCAATTATGATACAAGTTTCAGCAACAAAACATGTCAGCAATGCATTTTAATGATAACAAAACAAAAAACAAACAAACTGCATAATGAGACAAACAAGATGAAGTATGGAACAGGTTCAGTATGTAAATCTTAGGTGAGGGTCTTTTTAATGATGCTTTTAATCTGCTTTCAAATCTGCCACATTTCCTAGAATCGGTGTTTATTTGGAGAGGTCTATGGAGATAGACCGGGCATAAGATTGGCTGGGTTCAAAGGGACTGCAAGTAATACCTTAGTTGTTTGCAATTCAAAAACCATTATAATTTTTCAGGTAGACTCCTCAAAGCTTTTCCTCCAGTATGGAACCCCGAACGCTTCAAACTTATTGGTATTGTAAAGAAGAGGAAACTTGTGGACAGAATACACAAGGAAATGAATACAATGGGCATTGTTTAGGGGACCTGGTAAAATAGAATACGTCGAATCTAAAATCAGCTGTGACATTTCTTTCGGTAGAAACCATTTTCTAACTAGTTATGAATGAGTTCATCGCAGGAAGCTGCGATTATCCCACATTCACGCTAAATTCAATTCACACAACGAACCGAAAGGGAGGAATTTCACAGCTGCGATAGAAATTGAAGAAATCTTCACAAAATGTACAATACGATTATGCAGAAAACCTTTTACTTGCTATGTGCTGCAATTTTTATTCAAACAAAAGCACTTGAATCTTTGTCATAGACTAATTTTATGTTTTGAACGATCGAACTTCCAAGCTCAAATAGTGATGCTTTTATATATTTCTGATTCCTATTTTATACCTGTTTTTTTTTTATAATTTTACAGCAATAAAAAAATGAAATGGATAGGAAGGAATAAAGCATTACATGTAAGCGCTGGTCATGGATGGAGTGATAAAATTTGTCTGTAAAATGTGTGTATATCTGCTTCTTTGGAATTTCAACTTTCACTTTGTGAAAACTCAAATGCCACCACCATTGTGAGGAATGTGAATTGATTGACATTTTTTATATGCGTGCGCATTTTATTTTTTCCCCTTTTCTCTCTTTCTTTCTTCATTTTTTTTTCATTCAGACATTTAAATATTGAAAAGTTTGTAGAAAAAAAAAAAAACAACAAGGCAAGGAAAGGAATGAAAGTTAACTTAAGCTATGAATTTAGAAGACAGGTACGGATCTATACAAACTGAGCCTGAGTCAATCCGTGCAGCAATGTACTCGATTACATAAATTAAGTGAGGTTGAAAGGGATGGATGAAGGGAACAGTGGAGATTGGGGGGGGGGGAGGGAAGTTGTGGAAATGGCAAGTCATTGCAAAAAGTACAGAGTATATTTAAGTATGAGACAGTGTAGGAGGTAGGGGGGGGGGTTGTGGAAATGGCAAGTCATGGCAACATGTAGAGTATATTTAAGCAATCAGTATGCTTTTCACACTTAAAAGTAACATAACAAGTGTCTTAAATCATGAAGATGCAGAAAAATGGAAAGTCACTACCAAACAGAAAACTATTGGCCATTCCTAATTTTTCGATTAAACTTCGAATTGTCTATCTGATGGACAAAACGATAATGATACTCACAGAGAACAGAAACCCTAAATATTGTACGTGCCCTAGAATGTTTGGAAATGGTGCATAACACAACCACAATATTTATGCATTCATCAATACTTGAAATATTCACAAACTCCATGATCATGCCCCCCCCCCCCTTCCTCCCAAGTAGTAGAACCCCTGTAAAGTACAATTTTATCTACAAATTAGATCTATACACTGCTGTTGTTGCATTTTATTGACTTTGGAATGACACAACTAACATTGAGCTTGCACATAAATAAAACAGCATATTTGAATCGATGTAAAGAGCAAAGGCATATGGCATCAAAACTAGTAAAATTACACCATTTCCAAATGAGATATTCCAAATAACAGGAGTTGATTTTTAGCAAAAGTTTCATTGCAAATATTAAAAATTAAGTGAAGTTATGTCAATGTCAAGTTAAGAGCAATGTGAGAATGATACAAGTGTAAAATTGGACAGTGCTCTCCTTAAGTTTTGGACCGTGGACAATCTACGAGATGACGTAGCAGGACACTCACTGTTTTGCATTTCTTGATTTGGCAGACCTACGACAGCCTAGACTATTAGTAACTGTAACACCCCTACACACAAATGTGCCAATTATAGCAGCCCGACCATGGAATATCCCACTTATGGAGGGGGGGAAGGACTGCCAGTTTTGTATTTGCTCGACTCTCCACGGGTTATATTTCTAGATCCGCACCTGTCTTAACATTCTTACCGGGGAGGCTTGAATTAAATGAATCACCGTTTCTCAGAGACCCTGTAAACCAAGTGACAGAAGCATTGTATAGTCCACCTACACTTATCACTCATGACTACGAATTAATTTAATACTTGATAACAAACCAAATTCTTGTCTTTCCCACAAAGTGATTATTTATGTCTGGTAGAGTGACAAACCCTTAATACTCCTTGAAGTGTCTACATCAATCCGCCCGAGTGTTCTCCCTTGGGGGGGGGAAGTGGGGGGTGGAAAGTATCAAAAAGCCACAGGAGAATATCTTTCCTGACATGTGGCTTGCATATCAGAGTACATGAATGGAAGCAAGTGCAACAATTGGAGCAATACTAGTCTACTTTAGGCCTCCCAGGACCAGAGTACTAATATTGTTTACTACTGAGTAAAGAGGTTTGTTTACAAGTGACAACAACTTCAGGCTCTCATTGTGAATAATTTTCATGGTCGTGATAAGCAAACTTGGGGCTGCCCTGAATGGCTGGTTGCATGGGGATGGTAGGGGGGTATGCATGTAGCAGTGTTATCATTCTTTGTAGCTGAATGTCTAAAATGTCTAAACTCACTATGGAAGGTGTGTAGGGGGAGGGTAGGTTGGAGGGTGGGGGCATATATATACCTGCCCCTATGGTACATGCCACTGATCCTAACCAGTTTATCCTTTCCAGCTAATCTGATGCCAACAGACTGCCCCTATTTAACTATCTAACTATCCGCAATGTCCTTTATGATGAATGGCAACTCAGATGGACTTAAAAACACAAAAGTCTTCTATTGTACGTGAAATACATACAACAAACAATACATATAACATACTACCAACTCAATTCCACCTCAGCCTGACTTACCAGTGCCTGTAGCAATGCAAATAAAATTGTCCAGACCCTTGCCAGCACCAAACTTTCTTTCTCCGAGGGCAGAACAATTTCCGTCATTATCGACCCAGACAGGGAGATGGAGGAAGCTAGAGATGGGTGTTCGGAGGTCAATTTCATCCCAACCTGAATGATATGAAATATGACAGATAAATCTATGGAAAATGATGTGACGTGCACTGCGTCCAATAATTGCATGTTAACACAGGTCTTACATTAGATACAACGTGAGGCAAAGTTTCATGATTCAGTAACGTACGAAGGTTTCATTTTGACATTTTCCACGTTTTCACTGACAAACTTGTTCAGAACTGTAGAGTATGCTAGACTAAAAAGATTATTGACATTGACAGACCTCACCTATCTACCTGGAAAATTTGAAAAAGTCGCTTTTTTCTCAGTCGGAATAAAAATAAATAAAATGATTTTGCTTCATGTCTGTTTGGTAAAAGTGTATCAGGCAAAACATAGCAAGGACACAAGAAACAATTCACCTTCCTTTAAACAGTGCTCAGGTAACCAGTTACCGGGTAAATCAGGTAAACCGGGTAAATCAAGTAAATCAGGTGACCAAGGGGTCCGGTCATAGAGGGCGCACAGTGTTATTATTTTACCAGGACTTTATAGGAACGCTAGAACGAGGTGCTAAGGTTGTGAGGAGACAGGTAAGTGAGGAGCCAAGTAAATACGAGTGATATGCCATGTTTATCTGATGTAAAGGTTAATATTATTAGGTCTATGGAGACAAAGAGGTCACAAAATACCTTTCAATGAGTCTGTGGAATGCATGACAACACCCTCTGTTGGATTCACTCTCCCTCCAGTACTCACACCTGTCAAAAACAAGACAAGACTTGTCAATTAATTAGATCAAGATCATACAAGATAAACAATAGTAAACAATCAGAAATGGTTGGCTTTCTACACATCTTGCGTACAACTCCTTCCCTGTACAGGTTTAAAGGGAACAATCGTACACCATGGTGCGGTAAAACTTACCAACACCGAGGACTCGGCAGTTCAGCTCCACAGCTTTCTTACTCTGTTCCACTAACAGCTTCAGGATGAGCTCAATTCTCTCTTCGTTACTCGTCGGTGAAGGATGCGAGACGATATGTAAAACGTTTCCCTATGACAAACCAAGAGAGAGACTTAGTAAAGCATGTGTGTACAAACAAACACTTACTGTACACCACCATTCAAGACAATGTATACGGAGCATGGACACTTAAAACTTTCCATTGGGTTTTGCTATTTCTAGATGTCAAATCTTAAACATTTCATATTAATTTATAAAATAAAAACACTAACAGAAGGCAGTTTATGAATTGCGGGCTATACCCACATTTCACCATATAGCTAATTTATGGTTTAGCGACACTGTAGTTATCGGGCAATGTATAATATTATGAATGGCTTAATTCTGAACGCTGTTTGAATGGAATATTATCATTGCCTACGTTGTTTAAATATTTGACATGTGCGAAAACATGTTGGGATATAAACACAGAGTAAGTACATCAATACAGGTTCTAACTCATCTTCCGTAATCGAGTTGTAAACCAATTTAGAGGGCGCTGTCATATCGGTCCTAATGTGCATAGTCTGTACTGTTTCACTATCGCTCACATATCTGATAAACTTGCAGACAGATGCGTTGAGGGATGGACTAGTTCCTCGTTCTGCATTAGAAAACATCAGTTTAGGTGCTTAAAAACAAAGGCAGCTCGTCTGGAGTGCAAACTTGTCTTGTTTTGCGGAACCAGATACGACCGATATGATACTGCCCTCTGTTAATTATTTGGGCCAGGCTACTCACTTCTGATGAAACGACTGCTACTCTTAAATGCGTTCCTCCAAGGTCGACAGCGAGGGCACTTTGAGTCTCTAAGATGTGGTCGATATCTCTGCTGGGACTCTCTGGCATCGGTGGGAAAACAAACTTCTTCTGGATCTCGCCTTGGAGATTGATAGACTTCAGGAATTTCAAAATACGAGGCAGGGCATGGCCGTCACCATAGATGAAAGAACTGAAAAAGTACGGATAACCAAAAGAAAATGGAGAATATTTCAAATGCAGAACTCAATTCATGCCTCAAACTTCCAGCAAGTTACTGGCTAAAATGCCACTGCATATAGCCATTTGTCAGTTGGCACAAAAAGCACCGGCAATTTGCTGGCCAGTGAAGACACATGTTGCTTTTGCATTAATTCAAGGGAATTGACTTGAGCCAGTAGAATTTTCTACGCACTGGCCTTTTTTTTAGCAAATGTGACATTCTAGTCCTGTCACTCATACTGTAAACATTAAGGGTATATGATATTTTCAGGAAATAATTTTATTTTAAAGAAAAAATTGAATAGCATTTTTGAAGATTCTGAAGTTTGCCTCTTTTATAAAATACTATGGTTTGTGTGTTCAAACCAGAGTTAGCGCAAGGATGTTAAAAACAAGTGAGGAATTCCCCCAGTCAAGATTAATTTGGGGGATATTCAAATTTTGGGCAGATTATCAATAATTTTTTTTGGGGGGGGGGGGGAAAGGGGTGTCATGATGTTAGTAGCTATATGTACGTACTTATGCCTGTATCGAGATTTAGCACACATATAGTACATACAGTGCACATGGTTGACCATTGTGACCAATACACACAATACAGTGCCGCACTAACAAAGCCTGTGTTTTCTTGTTGAAAAGATTTGACCAATCACATTAATCAACAAATCTTTATTATATCAGACTTGTCATTGCCAAGTTTTGTAACTACAAGAAAAGTGAAAGTTGCGGGAAGTGCCAGGAATTGTCGTGGGAAATTCCCCCAGAGGGAAAATATTTTAGCGGGGCCCTCTAGATAAATTGCGGGAATCCGACAATCGCGCGTCCCAATGCAAACACTGGCTCAAGACCTGCTATGCATCTTTTCACTTGTATTGCAGTTTGCCCATTTAGCATAGCAATTTGCTATAATGTGATACAGGCTTATTTATTCCCTGAATTAATTACCTCTTGGCTGCAGACATTGTACAGCTTCAGCTTTCAATGTGTTCAGTAGTATATATTAACATCAGGATCAGCACATCATAGCTAAAACAACTGTGCACAACAGAGAGGGCTATACCAATAGCACTCAAATCCTTACTGAATATAATTTCAAAGCTCTCTCATTACAGTATCAGCAATATGAGACAGCGAGAGAGAGCAGAATCTTGTGGACGAACAAAAACACATTGTGATGAGTGGATCCATACCATTCTGACTGTGTCATTATTACTAAACAGTAAATCAGACTAAGTCGTAACTTAACCTCTTCTGTCACGTTTCACTTATTTTACAACTTCCTATCACTATAAATCCATCTGCACTACTACTACGAGAGAAACCTTTTAAACTGTACCTCGGGAACTGCCGTTGATATTGAATTTTAAGAGAGTGGTAAATCTTCTGCATCGTGTCAGCCTCTCTACAGTGTAGTACGTTTTCACCTGCAGAAAAGGAAAGCAACAAGCGGACAGGATCAGAAATGTTTAGAGGCATTTTCAAGTTCCATTACTTTGTATACTAACAGCTCGCCCTAGTAGTAGTGTTGCTGCAGCTGTTTAACCTTACACATTATAATGAATCGAGATTATGAGATACTGGTAAGACATTCACAAGAATCAAATTGACATGACACAGCCAGTCTACCCTGTCAATTTAAATTTTCAGGAACTTCTAGCAACTTGTGGGAAACAACATTTTCTGGCTATCATTTCAATATTAGTTCATGGGAACTACTACCAAATGGCCATGTTGGTTGTAAAGCCAAGACAAAAAATAGTCCCGCTAATTCAGCTAATTCTGGGTCAGTTAGTACAATGGCATGTATATCGCAATATGTACACACATAAGTGTGAGACACTGGCACAAGTCGCAGAACCCAAAAATCCTTCGCATGGAACATGCAAAAACATAGAAAAAGATTAAAGCCACCGCAACTGTCATAAATTTTGCTCATCCCTACACACTATCAATTTTGAAGATAATTGTATTAAAATACCACAATGATAATGATAAAAAAAAATGAAGAAGAGTGAAATCTTACCAGTTTCACGACCAGTCTGTCTGGACCCCAAGTTGATTACGGGGGTGCCAAAGGCACCTGCTTCCCTGACCCCAGCACTGCTGTTACCTATCATAAGTCCAGCATTCGCAGTTAAGATGGTAAACTCTTCAAAGGGGATATGCTTGGCTGTGCGACATAATGGATGGTTCTCAATTCCCTTTAATCTTATCAGCCTTGTCATTTCTTTACTTCCTGTTGGTATAAATATTATTACATGTTGAAGATGACATAGTTACTGTGTACTCAATCTTACAAAATGTTTGCACTCAGTTAGAAAACAAACAGCTCCACCCTTACTACACGGATAACTGGCAAACTAGAACCATTGCTTCAAACAACTACATCAACCTAGTTCCATGTTTTCACCAACTAAACATCCGTTTGACTCCAAGTGTGAGACTTAGAACAAGGGGAAATCCCTTTTTAGAAAATTGCCAGTTTATGAATCCATCAATGCCATTTACAATCTTCTATCTGTACACCATAAATGAAATAAGAGACAAAGTTCAAACTATACACTGTAGTGTACAATGGCAAAAACCAATAGAAGTGTTGTCATTGTTACTCATTGTAGACTAGAAGATGCAATTCAGAGTATATTTAATCAATTATTTTTGTCTACCTATTCATTGTTCAGTCTGGCAAACCAGAGTTGGTATCAGACAATAAAATACATGGAACTATACACTGGGACAGGAACAAGTGTGTGACAGCCAGTCTTAGAGATGACAAAAACAATCGTTTTAAGCGCCATACAGTAAGTTATGTGGTTTGTTTGGTTAAGGCTAAGGAATTCACCAGTGCATGCCAGTAAAATAATAATGCTAAAGATTATACTGACGAGAATCAAATTCCCACTTGCTTTTGCCTTGAAGGTTTACCATTTGCAACATTTGATTTTACACTGGAAAATGCAGCTACTGTAAATCAACTGGCCTTGAGCCAGTAAATAGCCTCAATTTGGAGGCCTGTTTGTTGTTACTTTTTAACTTAAGATTGTTTCTTCTGAGGAGCTGAATGTAATGTTACATGTAAACTAAACTAGTACAACTGATTTGATTTTGCATGGTCGGTTGATGTCTCTCATAATTACAGTACACTGGGACTGACACTTAGTTGTCATAGATATGTGTTTTTCTAAAGAACTAGATCATGTATCAACATTTTGTATGTACATCTTTAACACCTACAGTCAGACTTTTGATCAGGAATTAACAAACGTTTAGCATGTAAATAAAGAAATGCATACTGTAGTTTACACCATCACAGAACAGACACTGAAGTCTTGAATGGCGACACACATGATCAGAGCATATAAGAAACCTATGACAGTTAATCAGCCTCGGGATTAATACTTCAATATCCGCTTACCCGCATCAATGTTTGGAAACAAAATGATGACCCTCTTCTTGAACTCTAGTAATGCATCTAACATAAGGCCAAACATCTTAATGGAATGTCGAATGTTTGTAGTGACTGGATGTTGTAGGGCCAATATGTAATCTCTTGGCTCGCTCTCTGGTCCGATCCACTTATCAAGAACTGCTCTACAGTCCTGCGTATTAGTTGTGAGCAGTTTATCGTACGAGGTACAGCCCGCGAGCAGGATCCTGTCATTGTCTTCGCACATGGCCAGGAGCCGACTGTGAGCCCTCTCCGTGCAGCATATATGGTAATGAGAAAGTTTTGTTATGGAGTGGCGTATCATGTCGTCGATGGTACCGCTCACCTCCCCGCCCTCCACGTGGACGATTCGTATATTCATCAGGGCAGCGGAGGTCGCCAGGGAGAGGGCGTCAAATCTGTCTCCGTGGACTATGAGTACATCTGGCCGTAATCTGAGTAGGACGTCTGGAAGTTTGACCATGGACAATCCAATCGACTCCACCATGGCAGCTTCGTCTTCACCACGTACAATGGTGTGTAGTCTACTGTCAATGGGGATACCGTCTTGTTCTATATATCTGTATGTTGACCTGTTAGAAAATATGAAGAATCAGAAGAAAAATGTTGTCAAAGCTGTAAAGGGATCATGTAACTATGCGAGGTCTTACAGCACCTTGTCCTTTGCTTCGTCGAGCAATAATTATGATGTACAATGATGATTACGATGGAGGAGAAGGAGGATATAACACTAACTACAGTCTATATACAACCCTTTTTTCATGAAAGGGTCTCTCAATATTATTGAGCAATTTAGGGATTCTGTTATTTAACTACAGCCTACAGGACTGTAGTTCACCTACCACTGAACTTACCTTGTGACTGACTTTTTTCTTCAGAAAGATACTAATTAATAGTAACCATTGAATACTCCAAAAGCTTATATACTAACATTGTTGTACTACTGTCAGTGGGTACTGGAAGTTGAAGGCATACCAAATTTGTGCTTTCAAAATAACGTGTGAGACATGCAGGAATTCCAATATTGATAAAGTATATTATGGTACAATGAGGATGTGGATCCTGCCTACCGATTGTCAGTTTCTTCATGTAAGAGAGTTACTAGTAGCAGCCATAACATACAGTATGGGGGGGGGGGGATGGGACAGTCACAAGTTTCACAACCCTCCTCTTTCAGAAACTGGTTTTACACCAAATGAAGCTACTACGAGGATGAGGAGGAATTAATCGATACTACTGTATGTCAGACTTCTGATTTGTTTGGACGACTGAAGATATTTATTAATACAACAACAAAACTCCAATTTAGTCAAGGACAACTTGGAAAAATTCACAAACAAATCAGTCTTGTGGAAAACTCAGGATTAGTCATCAATGCACATGTTCAGTATGAGACAGCATTATATACGGTACAGGCAGTCTGCATCACTGCATCTACTATTAGAACATACAGTATGATACTGTATATGTGGATACAGATCAGGGTTGATTTTTAAGGATTGTCTTTATTACAGTAGCAACCTTGTTCATATCTTAAACCACTTCTCAAACCACTTCTCAATTAAAGGAAATAAAATGGAAATTAAATTAACACAAATTGGGAATATATATAAATTTTCTCCACATTTTACTGAAGAAGTTTATGTATAATGCAATGTAGCCATCCCATTCCAAGCCTGTTAATTTGTAGATTTAATTATGACTTACTTTTAAAGCATTGTGAAAGAAGGAAATATTATGAAAGCCAACTGAGAGCTATTTCCTTCCTGCTAGTTTATTCAAGTGTCACTCATTTTCGGTCACTAGGCCGAAATGTAAGAGACATTTGAGGTTAAAGGATTGAGGGCCTAAGAGATCTAGCAGTACACGTGGACACCTTCATCTGCATTGCATATGGATGTTGAGTAGTTCTGTAGACATTAGTGTGAAACTGTCCCCTGTAGTGCATGTATACAGTATTGATACCAATTCAGTAAACCTGACAGTGTGGACAAACTTCTTAACTGTGTATACAGTCTAGGACCAACATTTGATTCAGTAGACATTAAGTGTTAAAGCACTACATACACCTAGTCCATTTGCCCCAAAGTCAGTACATTTGTTGTGTGTGATAATCTCATTCAAAATCTGTCCAAAATTTTTCGTTTCCAAGATACACACGTTTGAAGTTTTCATAAAATCTGGGTAACTCCTTAAATATGTGCAAACTATGACGTAGAGTGTTGCGCTCATCAACATTTCTTGTTTTGGGCCTTAATAAGTTAACCCCTAATTACAAGCCCACATATATCATTTGAATAAAGTGATGTTTCTCTTTTCAAAGAAGACAATAAAATATTTCCAAAAATCAGTTACTCCCTTTGCATCATCAGTGTACATAATTAGCTTATATTTATTCATAAAAAAAAAACTAGAATTAAGAAAAGACATGTACAATGGTCAATCTTTGATGGATTTTGATGGGAGTTGCAGCTATTTTCAAGTTTCTAATGCCCATTAGAGTGATTAGGTCAATGTATTTCATACAGGTATCTGTAGACCTTTAAAATGTTGTCTGTAGGACGCAGTACTGGTTGAAACAGGTTCAGTAGGCCTGACAGTGTCTTCTGCAACAAGTCCTGTACACACTAACAATTTGTTCTGCCCTGCAGGGCAAATTTTTAAGGACTTGTCTGGTTGTTCCTCAGACAACATGTCACATTACATTTTGGTTACAACTGTCCAAACAGGCAATTTGTGTTCCGACAAAGTGTTGGAAAATAAAGAATGATCAATATGAACACTGTAAGAAAGATGTGCAGTATTTAGAAGTTCACCAGCTTAGGGCTACTAAAACTCACCTTTGGGTGGATTATTGACCCACCACTATTTTTTTATTTTTCTCATTTTCAGTATATTTTCTAAGTGAAGAAGGATGACACCAATTTAACCATTGTTTGAACTACTTCTTATGTACTACTTAGTAACAATGCAATTTGCATTTGATGTAAACAACTGGTGTCCACCACACAACACAACCTGTCCACAACCTCCAAGCCAATTTTGTTTGTCCAAACAGGATATTTGGATGACCTTTACAATTTTTTCCTGTACAAGTGTACATTGTATGGACAGCTATGGACGAAGAGTTCAGTAGTCAGTACAATGTTAAAGTAACAATATATCAAGTCCAGTATATCATCTAACATCACATTACCCAAATCACATTTGGGCAGACCGAGGTAGAAAAGGCTTGCACCAGTGTTTTAATGTGTCAGAGATGAAAATTCTGAAACAATCATAACTTCTAAACACTAAGTTCCTGCAGTTTATTTTTTGGTGGGCACTTCATTTTGTTCTCTTGCCTTACAATTCTTCCATAGAGAAGCTCAGAGTACTGCAGTGACCAATGACTCCTGATAATACTGCAGTTTATGATGTAACCAATGCATTCATATAATGGGTCATTCCATGTCAATTCACCAAATTAGGGAGTATGTTGTAGTTCAACCTCTTTTAAATATTTATACCAAATTTATTTTATGTTTGGAACACCATGAAAATAAGCACATTCTGAAAATTTCTGTTGCATTACTTATTTTATGGTGCCTTAATCTTGCAATGAGGGTGGTAAATTTTGGAAAGGAGGGTCCAGCAACAGCCATCCGTAATTTGACGTGGATTGACCTACTTTATATGTAACTTTGTGTCTAAGGTTAGCATAGCTGAACAGGTATGTCACCATTTCTAAGAACTGGCATGAATCACAGTCATGATAATCTCTTGGCAAACAGACAGACATTTACATACAGTACATGTATGCTATAGCATATATTCTGTGTTTGTTTGACAATAATCTTGAATGATCAAAGTTTCTCTGCACTGTCTGCAGCCAGGCCAGGAATTGGATTCAGAAGGATGAAAATGCAACGTCCACTACTGTACACACGCAATGCAGGACTTTTGAATGGTAGATTCAGAAGGAAGTGAACAGTGACCTGGGGGAGGGAGGGAGGAGGAGGAGTGGGGTGGGGAAGGAGTGCAAAATTGTTTGCAGGCATGGTAGATTGGTGTGGGTTCAAAGTACAGTGTAAACATTGCAGGGGAGGCAATGCCAAGAAACACAGGTTTAAATCTTTACCCAAACTTAGGCGACACTTTTCCTAGTAAATGAACTTCATTTGCATAACAGCACAGCTGCCAAAAAAAAAAACCCTCTTTAAATAATCCACAAATTAATTGCTTTTCTTATCAGAATCCTGTCTATACCATTTATTTAATGGAAATGTAAAGTCGACCTAATATTGACAGGCCAAACAAGAGCAACGGAGACACACCTTCAGTATATTATATATGACAGCTGAGTAGAGCAGTCGATAATTTGATATACAAATATAACTGTGCATAAAACTGTCAACAGTGAGCAAAGAGACGGTTTTTGCAGATCAATTCAGTGTGCACAATGTATGGACAGTGGTAGATATAGTAGTACTGTACCACCTCTGATTGGCTGACAGTAATGTATGTCTGGAGTGTACACGTCACAGTTTGCCAATTAAACCTCTTTAATGTTTCAAATCATTTTTTAACGTGTCGGGCTTTGAGGGCACACATCTTGTAAAATTTTGAGGCTCACTGGGAGTAATGAATTGCATAGTAAAATGATATCCAAACTACATAATATAAAGATGTATATAGTAGCTTTTGCACAGACAACACTATACCTAGTACAGTACTCTGCTAGTTTCCATGGTACTATTTTAACAAACATGGAAAACTGCTACACTTTTATAATTTCCCCAAGTCTTACGTTAAGTCATCAACACTGCACTGACACTCCACTTGTAAATTGTACACAGCCAGGGACAACCTGAGAGGAGTGACCCTTGGTGCATCCACAAAGGTCGATAACGACATCACTGTTACGTGAAAAAAAGTGATAACAGAGCTGTTGTTCTCCATCGCTGAAAGGCAATAATTTATCTAATGTATGCACAGGTGTGCAGCACCATCCTCCTCTAGCTGTTTACACAGAGCTAACAGAGGTAGGGTTTCAACGTTTAAATAACAAAATCTAACCATTTCCAAATATTCATAAAATTGTCAACTAACTCAGGAGGACAGTTAATGTTGCTTGTAATAAGGAACAGCATTGACGAATTGAATTTTGCTAACATGAGATCTGCTTGGTTCTAGAAGACAAAATCGCTCAAAATCTTGATGCAGCCAAGAAGGGCAATGTGCCTTTCTGCTGTGCAGAGGCATGAAGTAAAAACAATTAAATGTTGAATTTCAGAGGATTTAAGTTTTAATGTATGCTAAATTACAGTACATATTGTTATGTGGCTTTACCGTGCTCATCGATCTAAATTTCTTTTTCTCTTTTCTTATTGAAATAGGAATTTTCAGAAACAATGACATCCACCCAAAAATTTCTGTCAGGTTGGTCAACTTTCATGATATTCATGATTCAGATTTTCATGGTATACTTTCATTATTACTGTTTTCTTCAACCACATGGGAGCCTAACACCAAACTAAGTCAATGGGGAAATCTAGCCTAACCATCGGTTTGCAAAAAGAAAAAAAATCACACTTCACATAGGATTTGGGTAATAAATTAGGAACCGGGTAGTATCGCGTCAGGTGGGTACTCGGATACCACGTGCAAACACTAGTGATTATTGTACGTAGCCAAAGTACAGTAGATGACAGAGCCCATTTAGCTGTAAACTATCTATCCCTTTTTCTGATTTTACACAAAAAAGGAACAATATGGTACAATAACTGTACACATTGACATAGCACAACATACCCATAATCATCTATCAAGTGACAGCCAAGAACTATGACGCTGAGCACTAGATCCTCGTCTTCAAAGACGGCCTTCATGATGGGGCCCAGCTTGGAGTAGTCAGCTCGGTTACATGTTGCAATACAGATGTGTTTCTTGGCCTTTGGGTCTCGAGACGATCCAATCGAAAACTGTCTCCTGTGGTGCGAGGTAGTCTTCTCCATATCGTTCAGGTATTTGATATATGCACTCTGTATCAAAGAGAACCAGTACGTTAAACAGTACAGTATGGTAAGTAAGTATATATATTTGAGTAAATACTTCAATATGTTAAACCTAAAATTCTATTGTCAAGTAGCGACGACCACTTAAATTCTTCATGTGAAATGTTGCGTTCTCTCATTTGCACGACAAATGCACCATGAATCAATTTTTGGGAAGTTCATAAGCATTGTAAAATACAGGGAAATAGGCACCTCAATATTCACACTAAAAGGAAATGCTTTTGAATCTGATAAAGACCAGCATTTGACATTCATAAAATATTATTTTTAGACTATTACAGTAGATATATGCCAAATTGAAAATATCTCTATGTGATATTGGAACATTTGGGAAAGTAGCAGTACTTAGAAAGCAAGTTCCTTATTTGTACACAGGGGTCTTAGACTACTGACTACTGTTATACAATCATTCTACAAATTGTTCTGTGCATTAGCAACATACATCAACTTCATGCACTGTACTTGGTAACATCCTCAGCTGCATGTATGATCATACTGCTGGAGCAGAAATTGTGTGAGCATAGTGTTATTATAGACTTATACAATGGAATTCCAAAGCAATTTAATTGATAATCATTGATAATTGATACTCATGTACTACAACACTGAAAATGATATTCCATAATTCACCCCATCACTCTAGTGAATTAGGCCTAGCCTTACACCTTTTTACAATTTTTTTTTTATAACATAACTTTGTAATTAGCACACCATTTTTTAGGTTTTGCTATTTGTGTTTCACTTGTGTTGGTAGCCTACTATTTGAGAAATACAGTACTGTAAGCCTCAAGTTTATTTAGAATCCATATCAAAGGATTGTCTTTCATTGGAACTGAACATAAAATTTACAAACATAAATACAAAATACAAACAATTACATGTACAAACAGAAGTATAAAATATATAAACAGTATAGAAAATTCAGAAATTAGTTAAGGCAATTGAGGCACATTCTGAAGAATGAAAATTTCACACTTAGTTTTGAAACATCTAAGACTTAAAGAGAATGGGAGTTTTGGATTTTGTGTGGAAGACTGTTCCATGCTCTGGCACCAATTAACTGGAAGGAATCCTTGTGGACCCATTATATATAGACATCTAATTTGGTGGAAGCGTGAGTGCAAATACCACTGTGGGAATATTTCTCTGGGTTGGTGAAAAATATGTTAAGCCAGATAATTTGGAGCAATACCATGAAATATGCTCCACACTTGATCACAGATTTTTTAAA
This sequence comes from Apostichopus japonicus, assembly GCF_037975245.1. Lineage (NCBI taxonomy): Eukaryota > Metazoa > Echinodermata > Holothuroidea > Aspidochirotida > Stichopodidae > Apostichopus > Apostichopus japonicus. The sequence goes on from NC_092565.1 coordinate 12,533,438, forward strand.
TTAAAACACTGGTTAATACTCAGAAATTTGAGCTCAGCAAGAAGGTCTTTGGCATGGCTCTGCCATTTGTTAGTGGCTGTTTAGTATAATATGTATATAATGATTTTGAACATGCTGAGTGAAGGTGCAGATTGCATATTAGAGCTAGCATTAGTTGTTATATTTTTCAACTTGGTCAAGGCCTAGTCTAAAACAGGCCTTCATCTGTATGGTTTCAGTCAGATCCATGCTAGGGCGAGGCATGTATTGGTCAGCAAAAGTTCACACCCCAAAAATTAATACTTGATTGTTTTAAGAAAATTAGGCCTTGTGCTTCTGTGTTACTTGATAATAATATTAATAAGATTAGTGCGACTAGCTTAGCCTAGTAACAATATGATTATACTCATTATTGCATGCCATAGGACTAGCCCTAGATTCAGAAGATGTAAACTTTAAAATTGCCATTGCTTTTATTAGTAGTAGTACTACTACTACTATGTAAGAATATACTATTAATACTACCACGTGAAAACTATTCATAGTGATGACACAACTGGTGGTAGGCTAACGGTTGCTAACCGTTACTAGTAGTACTACAGTGCTAGGCCTAACGTAATTCACCGGTTAACCTTGACATTGCCAAGGCCTAACAGTTACTGACATTTACTAGACTAGGCTACGTACGTTATGCGGATCGTTTGCATGCCTTGTGTTGCTTGACTGATCACCGCGAGGAGCAGGCATTCTGTCCTTTCAATGTATGCCTAAAACCAGTTCCTTTTAAGTCAATCTTGCGTTTGTTGCCAGTATTGAACCGTAACCCATTCTGACGGTGAGTTAGTAATGTACACCCATGTAAATAATCAAAGACCTACCTTTGAAACCTAACGGAACTTCAACATACCCTAAACGCATGCTACAGTTATCAGCTTAATTAAGTGCGTAGACCTATGACGTAAACAGCGTAGGATTTTCTAAAGTGAATGTAGGAGGGGCACAATTCATGCGCATGCGTACAAAATGATTGAGTTTTCTCCGCTCTGAAGAGATCTAACCCGATCAATAACTGGATATCCAGATAATCGGACTTTTTTTTATCTACATAATTTCTGATTTAAAAGATGACAGTAGACACAAATTGATATCGTTATGTAGTAGAACGTTATGAAACACTACTACAGCAGACAGGTTGTATTCTATAACGCTTATAAAAAAAAAATTAAGAAACCGACCATTTAAACATCACAGGCTCATCAATGAAACTAGGCTGGCTGGCCTACATAGTCTCACAAACAGACCACATTGTTATTTCTTCAGTCGTCAGGTGGTATACAAATTGGTCAAGGACAATTTGGCTTCGAATGTCACCGAAAGATGTTATATAAAGTTATAGGAACATGTTTTGGTTGAGTCACTTGAGTTATTGGCATTTTATTAATATTAATTTTAAAATTAAGTTAGGACTGCAAGGAGGCTTTGGGCAGATCCGATTATTTACTCTTTATTATTATTAGTGTTATTGCTGTTATTATTTTATTAATATGAGAAGAGAGCAAATGATCGAAAAGTCAACTGCTACTTTAAAAAAAAATCTTGGAGTGTCATCTTTCTTTGATCATCAATCCCAATGCAATATCTATATATCTGCACCCTGCAGTAGTCAGTGGCGTCGCCAAGGGGGGCCAGGGGGGCACGTGCCCCCCCTGGAAAACCTAGTGCCCCCCGAGTCCCCCCCATCTGAGATTTGGGTTGGTAAAAAAAAATATATATATATTTTGTTATATTCAACTCCCATCATCTGAGTTGGTTTTTCATAAGGACAAAGAAGCACAGTAATTCGTATTTTCTTCAAATGAGCTGCGAAAAAATGAAAAAGTTTATCCTTGAACGTCGGGTATCGAAGTCGTAACCCGCGCCATCACAACAGGTGTCGATATTTACATTGAATGTGTCAGTGCTCACGCCATACCAGCGGATATACACGTCCGCTTCGCGAGCTACATGACTGTGAGAAGGGAGGGTACTGCAATATGTTGCCTTGGTCTGAGGTTGACAGGTTAGGAGCTGATGAAATGTGAGAATGTGAGGGTCCGCAGGCACCATACTTGCCTATATTTGTGGACCCATATATTAACCCTGTTGTGTAGGGGGTGCAGAGGTCATTTGAGGTCAGATGCTTGTAGGAACAAATGGCGAATGTTCACACCTGCATACTGAGCCATACTCGATGTGTGATCAAACTTTGGATTGCATGGTGAGATCCCTGATAGGAGCCAATAACGATGCTGGAACCTGTTACATATTAATAGATAATGGGCGAAAACGAGAAGGACAAGAAAGGAGTCGGGGTCATGCACACATTAATTCAACAAATGTAGGTTCTATTGATATAGGGTTAGGCATAACATCGACAGCATGTGGTTCATATCCTCTGCAAAATTCTGCGCCTTGTTAAATCATTACCTCAAAAATAGCAATTTCTGGAGATATCTTCAGATCGAATTTAGCATCAAATGTGGCAGCATTTTGCATCTAGCCCTCCGTATGCGAAAATTTTCCAAAGGGGAGGGGGGCAGTGGCGGCGGAACCGGGGGCTTGGGGGGCTCAGCCCCCCAATGAAAAAGTTGAGGGGGCAAATGCATGATAAGTCCCCCCCCCCCCCCCGCAATATTTACCAAGGCTCCGAAACGTGCATCTGCCCATTTTTCAATGCATACTTGTCGATCTGTCCGATGCACACGTATACTATATAGGTGTAATAATTTTAGTAAATGCTGGGGGGACCCTCGGCCCGTCCCCTGGCTATAGACCACATTGTCACCCCAACCGCGTCTTCAAGCCCCGTGAAAAGTGGAAGCAGTGAGTGTGAGTACCGGTAAGCGCAACACAACTTCGTCTTAGGCCAATGACTTGCTTCATTTCAGCCAGTTCTCCAACATCCCCTTACTACACTCAAAAACGTCTTTGCGAGTACACTACGAGTAATAGCTACTCTCTTAAAACACCATCGAATATACAAATTACAATGTTTTTACAGACTTTTACGTGCAATCTGAGAAATTGCAGGCTTGAGACCCATATTTTAGGGCTAGGTATTCGCAGCATAAAACACTTGGGAAGTGCCGTTTCCGGCCATCTGGGGGTTTGAAAAACCCAAAATTTTCTTGTATGCTCCGCGCCAACCGATGGTGGCGCTCCGCTTAGATAGTCTCTACACATTAGCCCCCCCCCAATAATTTTCCCGTTCCGCCGCACCTGGAGGGGGCAACCCCTCCCCTTAGACCCCTCCCCCAGGACGGCAATCCGTATCCACCTAAGTGCCCCCATCAAATGTTGGTGCCCCCCCAGACTGAAAAGTCTGGTGACGCCACTGGCAGTAGTACCCGATACTTACCCTATAAAAAACGGGGGAAAAACACCAATAAAACGGGGTCACTGCAGTGTGAATAGGTTCTCGGTACACCCAAGCACCGATCGACAGACCTCTTGTAGTCTCGTGTTAAACGTATAAGTATACGCGACGCTGAAAGGAGACACCTTCAAGAATGGTATAGGCTATATGGTGTCCCGTGTTGGTGATAGGCTAGCAAATGGACATCAGAATACAGAGAAAAACAGTCATTGTTTGCGGAGCACCCATTCAACGATAAAAACTTAGGTCTCTCTTTATTCCGTATTCAGGGAAAGGAGAGGTAAGGAGCCGAGGGGTATATAGGGTGACTAAATAGTTTCGTATTTCTGTCTTTACAATAGTAAAGGTGCACTTGAATCGTGCAGCTATTTCAATCAGATTCCTCAGTATACATGCTCGTGCCATCAGTGGCGGAGCTAGGGGTATTGGTCAGGGGGGGGGGGCGAGAATGGTCTCAGGGGCGCTTTGGACACTATCTAAGCGGAGCGCTACCACAAGTTGGCGCGGAGCGTACACATTTTTTTTGAGTAAAGATACTCCCTAGATCGCCGGAAATGACCCTTTCCGGGCCATGCTTATTTGCAGATAAACGAAGAATAAATAGGTGTCATCGCCATTTTGTCAGAAAATTACACCAACAAAATGTGACAAATGTCAATAGGTATTTGAGAGCGCAATAAAAAAGTCAATAATCGCGAATAAGTAAAAAGTGGTTAAAGCTGAAAAGGGCGCCAGCAGTCCATTTGAGTCCGTCAGGGGAGGGCATCCGCCCCTGACTGTATGTACGCTCCGCCGAGTCGTGCATCGTTCATGACGGCACGATCTGTTGTATCGGCACAGAGGAAATGTGAAGTATTTCTAACAGAGCAACTTTATTTCGACAATTTGTTGTACTTTATAGGCTAAATAATGACAGAACATTCTCGAATAACATAGATTCATGTGCCAGAAATGAAACCGATGGCGGTTACCACTTTATACTGTAGCAAGAAAACACTCCATTCGATCCCTAAGGCTCTGCTGCTACCGTTTTCCTCGTAAAAATATATACTCACCGGAAAATGTTTCCGTGGGAAGTCGACAAAGTCACAAAATTACTCTGCCATCTGCCATATATGTTTAAAGGCAGAGCTCATGCTTGTACAAGGTCACATGACCTTCTTGTAAGCTTTTACCTGCATGTCCATAATTTAAAAACTGTATCAGTGGCATACTAGTAACTAGAGTTTGTCATCTTAGGCGAGAGGGCGGGGTGGGGGGAGGGGTGGGGCTGAGGAGAAATTTGCCATTTGCCGAATCAAAGTTAGACTATGGATAAACTTCGAAAACATAAAAAGCTATAGCCATGGGATTTTGACGATTGGGTACAGTTTATCGTCCTTTCATATGTCTGAATTAAGTTCTCATTTGGTCTGGACTTTTCTTTCAACAGTACAGTTTAAGCTATCTCGTTGTCTATATATGATTTACTATAATTATGATTTAAATAAATCTGTATATGAAGCTTCATCGACTTAAACTGCATTCATTCAGCCACAACAAAACTTTTTGTCCAGTGCCATAGTTCATCGGTGTTATAATAAGGGGTTAATCAACGGTCTAGCGTGCGTTACTCACAGGATTAATGCACGATCGGGGGATAATGCAAGCGATGCACGAGGGCGGAGCCCGAGTGCATCCAGCGATAGCATTAACACCCGGAGTGAGTAACATCATGTGAGTAACGCACGCTAGACCGTTGATTAACCCCGTTCATTCATACACTACCATTTGTGTGGGGGAAAAATCATAAAACAAAACATTTTTGGTTACATATAACCAAAGATTTATTAAAGTGATGCCCCGTAATTTTACCGTGCGTTACTCACAGGATTAACCACGGTCAGCTGACCTGAATGGACCAATAGGATTTAGGAATCTTTACTAAGTATGAATGAACATTAATTAATCAGCTTAAATCTGTAGTCTTCGGAAATGATATTTCGGTTAGGCTTTTCCTAACAACTGATCAGTCTGTGTGAGTTCACACGTGCGGTGTTGCAATAACGTAAAATATCATGATGCAGCTTCCAAGTAACAATACCGGATTCACTTCGGACGGTGGATATATATAATGATGGTACAAAATTATAAACACACGCATGGGCGGCGATCATGGGGGGGGGGGTGACGGGGTGGACAAGTCCTCTCCCCTAATATTTTGAGTGGGGGATATAGTATCTAATATCCCCCAATATTTGGTGGCATAGTTTTTTGTGTGGCTATAAACAGAAAATAATGCGTGAGATTATTTATCCAAATCATATTTGGCGGTGGCTAAAATTTCATACAGCACATGCTGCATGAGGTAGATGACTCTTCGTCGCTTCTGTGACCTGTGACCGTAGGCTATAGCATGTTGTCACCCATGATTATTATCATAATGTATGTACATCTCTTGTGTATGAGTGTAAGTACGAACAATCATATATATGATCCACGTCGATATGGGTTCACTGGTTTTCCATTTGGCCTGTTTCCTACAAGATTTCTAACCGCAGGCGCGTAGTAATAGGGGGGCGAAGGGGGAGACCGCCCCCCCCCCCCCCTCGAGCATATTTTTTGTATTTTTTATGATACCGAAGTTTTATAGTAGCCGTTATAAGAGGTTTTAATATTTGTAAGTTTTGGTAAGTATTTGAGAATTTCCGGCAATTACGGATAACGTCAACCACGAACTGGTTAAACAGAGCCTTAAAATGCATTTTGTAGTTTTCGTCCAATATTTGTTTTTTGCCCACCATATGTCATTTGGGCTTGGCAGGCGGGGGGTTGGGGTTGCAGACATCTCTACCGGGGGGGGGGGTGTTCAAGACATTTGACTGTGGCATCTCGCCCCTAACCGCTGGTTAGGCCACTGTGAGTAACTGTAACTATCCCTTTGTAGCAAGAACGGTTCGTTTAATATTCAAAAAAATTGTTAAGTCACTAAATTTGACATGAATAAATGGGATTTGAATCAAAATCAAAATATATGGTCGATAACGGTAATTTCGTGAACAATGAAACTTGCATAAACTGTTTCATGTGTTATACTATACAAAAGAAAGCAACTGTTATAACATACTGCAAAATCAAATCTCAAAAACTAGACAGAGCGATAGAGGTGTATCCAGTCTTTAATAGATACAATTTATATTTGATGCGCCTTTCATGTAACATTTTAAATATTATAAGAAATAAAATTGATTTACCAGCTTTGACTGCATGGTGTTGAAGTCGTAACAGAATAACGAATCAATAATATATAAAAGTTAACGACATCGATATTTGTTAACCGAATCTTTTTATTGGTTTGAAGCCAAAGTTCTGCTAATTGTAATGGTGCTCTAGACCTGTCCCGGATAATCGTTCTTTCAACACCTTGTCCATCGCTTCGCTCTGTGCCACAGTAAACCGTGCTTTCCAACCGCCTACAATACCTGTTAGATGGATCGAAAGAGCATAAAAATAAATAAATATATAAAAACTTAGTTAATGAGTCAGTGAACTAGCGAATCATGTGATCAAACAACGTATCTGAGTATAACATCGCATCATAGAGGGGTACATGGATGGGGGGGGGGGGTGTGACCGTATGAAGGGGTATAGACCTCTTAACGTGTAATACAAGTAAAGTGACTTAGACGCCAGATGCTGCTATCATTTGACAAGTTTTCATATTAATGCACTGCATTGGAAACTGTTTGTTATACTAACGATTAGTCTAGTTCTACATATTTTTGATAAGTAGCAGATCTAATCGGGGGGCAATAGGGGAGAGAAGGGGAAATCTGTGGGGATACCCTCCCCCTGCCTCTCCCCGACCCCCCCCCCCCCCCATGTAGCGCCGCCACTGCAACTTCTCCACCTTATTGCAAGTTGAGTATAGGTAGTATTTACCTTTCTTTAGAAATGGCAATTTTCCGTGTGCCTTTGTCAATAGCTCTCCGAGTTCGTGCTCCTTTTCTATTTTTGCATACGTCTTCTTCATCCCTTCCATGCTGGAATGTTCAATAATTCTTTCCATTCCCTCTGGTGTAATGGTGACTTCCAAAAACGTTGCCAAGCGACTGATGACTGACTGAATATCCTTCACGGAACAAGTTACATTTCGTTTTAAGTGATATATTTAAGACACAAACGATGCAAAATAGTCAAGAGAGGATATTAATTTTAATCAACCAACAAAAGAAAAAAATACCCCCAAAAAATAACCAGAGATGTGTAGATCAGCGTGGCAATTGGGAATGTAGAAAGAAGGGGAAAGGTATTGTATTAAACTCGGGGTAAAACTAGCATGATAATTTGCTCACAGCCTATATAGTGACATAACCAGGAATGTATTCGAGGAATTAGGTAATCGACCCCAATGTGTGAATCTATCAACAATAGTTTAATTAGTCTAAATCAGGTGGTGGATTGCGGACGTTGTCCGTATAGCAAACACTCCGTGTTTTCCGTCCTTCGGATACCATTGGACGAGCAGGCCGTGGAGATACAGTTCAGGCTCCCGGGATATATATTTCACCAGGCCCCCATTTTGCACTGTTCATATATTTTCCCGGACGCTCGATATTTTCACAGGGCAATAAAGCTGACCCTCGACCAGTGGCTGTAACCCCGCCCCTCCCCCTCCATCCCACTCTCGTCAGGACGTGACAACAAAAACAATATTCATGATTGAAACAACTAAATGCTTCGGTGTGAGTGTCTGAATGTTTTTTTCATGCCAGTTATCATGATTGAAAGAATTGATTTGTCCGAATTTGAGTCTCCTGTAGGGTGTTAACATAATTAAATACACATACTAGCAGTTTTAGGGCGAAACGGGATAAGTCGAGCGGAGGTTACCTTCTTCATCTCCTCAAACGTGATGAAAAACACATTCTCATCATCTCGATGACTCCAGTAGCTCAGTGTATGGTCAAACCAATTGCCAAATATGGCTGAAAGAGAAAGCATTGACACAAATATTATACATCAGATATAATGTTGAATATACTAAATCATTGTACTCAATGTTTTCAGTATCCATATTCTTTTATAAAGTAGATCGGTATATACCTTTTTCTGACATAAACACGGAGCAAAATTCATCCCAACCGATGCGATCATCTTGAGTTTTCGAATCAGCATTCATAAAATTGTAAAACGAATTGGCAGCATCCTTCGGATTCCTGGTGACGTAGACCACCTGTATAGAGAGTAAAGTTGATCCAACAAAGGTGGTGTTATTTTCATAGATATATCTGTGTTTTGGTTAAAAAAAACTTAGTATAGTGTAAGGTTTCATGTAGTCATGGTTGTAATGTCAAATTTCCTAACACACTGTCGAAGTTTTGACTCGTATGATAATGTCAAAATTTATGGCGAAATGGCTACTTATTCCACGAAATCCTACATTCACTCAGTTCAAGAAATGTAATCGTAAATTCGAAGGATAACGTAAATTACAATGAAAACTTAATCATTAGAATAAGTGGAACTCTCTTTGTCCCACATTGAATGCAAAGGATCAGCCGAATGATCCAACATTGATGAAGAGCACATCCCTACTTAGACAAGTAAGGAGTATATAAACATACTCTTGCCCCCCCCCCCTCCCACATCCCCCGGGTTTTCCAGCTATTTAGATGATCACTCCCATGTATTGGCCGATTTCAGACTACCACATTAGGTTTGAAAATGGTTATGATGTACATGGAAATCACCTTTGGTTTTTTAGTCCAAATTTGAGCAGGTAAAAGTGTTGCTGGTAGATGAGTGCCATACATCCTAGGAGAAGGTTTCTTGTCGACGACGTCAACAATAGCTTCCTTCATCTCGGGAAATATCGTAAACTCTATGCAACCTATAGCTCTCCTATCATTTTCCCTCTCTATCTGGTCGACGTGACCATCGGTCTTTATCAGCTGTATGACCTCCATCATCCAATGGGTACCTGAGTTGGATAAATTGATTCAAATACAAACGTTGAAGTCAATGTTATGACATTTGTACATAAATTTACAAACATAAAATTAAAAGAAACCAACTGCGATATGAGAGTGTGAAATGTGGGACACAACCACATGCAGTATTAATTGATGTGGGCACTACGTAGAAAACCTTATTATGCCAGGGGCGGATCCAGGGGGGGCCCGGGGGCCCGGGCCCCCCTTTTTGAAAATCCTGATTTTTTTTTTTTTACCGCGTTCGAGGGAAAGGACCCCATGCGTGATCAGTGGCGTAGCTACGGGGGGCCTGGGGGCCGAGGCCCCCATGAAATAGGTTGGCCCCCACTGGGAATGGGGTAAAAAAAAATGTTGTAAAAAAATAAAAATAAGTGCGATTCACTTATATTGTTTGTTCAATAATTTGGGAAATAGAGTTACACAATTATCTCGTCTGCATCTGGCAGAATAAGAAAATACAATATCTGTAGTAATCATGAGAATGGTCACACAGCATGGCATGGCAATGGTCGATGCTACGGAGAGCCAAACGTTCCATAAATGTCGAAAAAGAAAGTGAAGTGTCCAAGTTAATATATATATGTCCAAATCGATATCAACATGTTACAATTCGATATCAGCATGTTACAATTCCATATGAACATGTCGAAACAAAATACAATATGCCATTGCGTCTATCAACATGTCAAATTCAACATCAGCATGTCGAAAACTTGTAACAGCATGCCATTACTACATTGGTCATGTCAACATGCTATATTTACGTCGTGCTATAATTTTGGCACTTCGGCGCGCGCCAACGTTTCGTATATGTCGAGATTTATTTCAGTATGTCCAAAACTTGTGTCAGCATGGTGAGCGAAGAATAGTGAAGTATTGCCATGACAACGTTGCACATGGTTCGCGTCGTTCACACGGTACTATGGTTGAATATACTGTAGCGGAAAGCTACGACTTTTCCTTAGTGAGATACGTTTCGTTCCCTCAGGGGTTACATCTGTTGCGCTCCGCGGAGGTAACGAGAGATGTTTATCCGAAACAGGAACAGGAACTGATTACGTAATTTTGCTATATCGATGTATTCCCGTGACTGGCATAGGCAGGCACGGCGGTGGGTGTGTGAGTCGATCCCATTGGTCGCAACTCATCGTAGTTATATACAGGTAGTCCATGATTGGTCTAAGCCTTTTTTTACAGTTTATGTACGGACGTGTGTATACGGGGGGTTATTTCCGGGGTATTTTAATGAAGGGTTCTTTCGTAAATGAGTGAGTCAGAGAGTCGGTAGAGTGCAAGACGAGGAACTTTCCTTCCGGCGGCTCGTGGTAAAGCCTTTGATATTTGCCTAAGTCCAAACAAATGTGTTTAGGCATTTTAGAGTGCCCGACACCTGCGCTGCCCGAGTCCAGCGGATTGCCCGACACCTGCCCTGCCCAAGTCAAGCGGAATGCCCGAAGCCTGTGCTGCCCGACACCGGTGGATTGCCGACGTTTAGACTGCCCGACCCTTGCGCAGCCCGAGTGTTATGCCTGCGTATCCTTGGGTTGTGCCCGACCCCAGTACGTTATATTGGGCAAATGTTAATATTGTGTATTATACGCTGTAGATGTAGAACGAGATGAGAAATTATACTTTTATTAAACATACAACTCTGGTGTCTGCCTCCTGATTTAGAGTTAATCTGTACCCGTCCCCCATCTACCTCCCCTACCCTCCTCCAGTTGGTTTCGAGACAGGTTTTACACTACCAGACGTTGGCGGCGTTACAATACGTTTTAAACTGCTGCAGTAGGTGGAAAATATACCATTGAGAATATCTTCAAGCCCTTATTCGTATTAGTCGCGCCAAAGCTTTGTCCAAACAAAGCAGTTCATTTAATATAATCATTCATAATGAATGTTTTGCAAGAAACTTTTTCTTCCATACCGCGTTTGGTTGGAGAAATAAACCAATGCGTCAGAGAAAACCAGCTTTCGATAGCACCACGCCTCCGAACTCGTCTAGAGGCAACGTTAGAAATAAGAGTATGTATACCCTAACTTTAGCCTTAGTCTAGGCATTGCCTAACTTAGCATAGGCTAAATAGAAGTAGAACTTAGTTGAAGTAAATCCCAAAGACAGAGCACGGACTGGATCAAAGGGAGAAAGGGGCCTAGTGAAATTTCCCCAAGAATATTCTTACAAACTTTTAATTTATTACCATGTTACTGTTAGTGTCCGCGTCCAATGACTCACGAATGGATCAACAAGGCATGTGGCGGCGTGTTTATCGGCAAATTTGAATGTAGCCTATGCTGAAATTGTAATTTGAGAACAGGGGAACAGACTGACCAGAGAACGGATGTGTACGGTGTATTTAGCATCGATGGAACTGGAAATTAGCAGTTTTGTGGTATAGTTAACTAGCCTGTCAACTCCTCACCCTTGTCGGTATCGATGCCGAACGTCCAGGCCGACTTTGTTCATAATATTAACTCAACGCAAATTCTTACTCTGATGGTACGTGGGATGGTGTGCAAAGGTCCGGCAAATATTATCTCGCACAAAGTCATCAACGTGATCCCTTTGGCTTGAATATTTTATTTCCTTCTCTCAACATGCTGACACAAGTTTTGGACATACTGTCTAACTTTTTCACTTTATGTATGGAACAATTTTTCAGTACATTTCCATGTGAAGTAACAGAATTTTTTTTTCGTGGAACTGGTAAATTGTAATAATGAGTTAATGTTCTATAGATTTTTCAAAATCTTTTGCATAAATGTTTTCTTTGATTAATACAGTACCAGGGACATAGCCAGGTTTCTGGTATGGGGTGGGGGGCAAAGTCAAACTTCTGTCCCCATTTTCAGGCACTAAGCGGTGGAACAACGTCCTGGGGAGGGTATAAGGGGCATCCTCCTCCCCTGAAAAATGTTGCTCACCACCAAAAATAAAGATAACAAGTATAAAGTATATGGGCAAGATAATAAAGCCCCTTACACTTGACTAAAAGTACCTATTTCGCCATTACTTGTTCATATATTGCGATGAAATATATGCTGAGATAAACAATTAATTATTAAATACGAATCTTCGCATGATTCGGTGAGAAATGAAAGATATATTCCGATCGAAATTCTTACAGGTATGCGTAACGTAACATATATGAGTACTGTGTATACTATTTCAATTACATATACGTTAGGATCGGAGTGTCTGTTGTTATGTTGTGAGGGACGCTATATACGAAATGACCTTTGTACTAGGATTACGTAATAGCTGATGATGGCTTTACCCGTGTTTGTGCCCTGAGGCATGTTTACTTATGGCGATCAAATTTTGTCGGTTACAATGAAACTTCAAAGTGGGTTTTCTCCTTCTGTTTATAGCTCCATGATTCAACCATAGTACCGTGTGAACGACACGAACCATGTGCAACGTTGTCATGGCAACTCTTCGCTCACCAACTCTTCGCTCACTCTTCGCTCACCATGCTGACACAAGTTTTGGACATACTGAAATAAATCTCGACATATACGAAACGTTGGCGCGCGCCGAAGTGCCAAAATTATAGCACGACGTAAATATAGCATGTTGACATGACCAATGTAGTAATGGCATGCTGTTACAAGTTTTCGACATGCTGATGTTGAATTTGACATGTTGATAGACGCAATGGCATATTGTATTTTGTTTCGACATGTTCATATGGAATTGTAACATGCTGATATCGAATTGTAACATGTTGATATCGATTTGGACATATATATATTAACTTGGACACTTCACTTTCTTTTTCGACATTTATGGAACGTTTGGCTCTCCGTACGATGCGACGATTGCGCCATATACCACGAACCTTGTTGTGCTGCGCGATATCGATATCTGCTGAAAATATGTCCAGTGCTTCCACCTAGCGCAACAATCTATCAAAAGATTGGCTCCGTTTGTACTGAGCCGAGGTATCAGGTTTTCATATATTCCCTCGAGTCAAATGAATATATGCAGGCGCGGATCCAGGGGGGGGGGGATCCGGACCCCCTGCTCTTGGCCCAAAAAAAGAGTGAAAAAAAAAGAGAGAAAAAAAAAGAGAGAAAAAAAAAGAGAGAGAAAAAATAATTAAATTAAACGCCAATTTTAAACATGTAGGACGTCAGAAAAGCGGTTATCCTCACAAGTCATCCAGGTGTGTCTTTTCCGTCAAATGAACTATAGTGTGCACGCGTGCTACAGGTGCCAAAAATGCCCTAACGATCTCAATTTTCAGACCGAAAAGTTTCAAAATTGAGGTGGTGTTCGAATTTTTTTGGGCGGTGAGGTTACAGAGCGGTAGGCTGCTAGGATGCGCTAACGAATTTTTCATGAGCAAACCCCTCACCCTTCCAGAATCCTGGATCCGGCTCTGCATCAAACAGTGGTGACGGAACGGGAGGAGATTGGGGGCTAAAGGCATTATGATTTTTGTATCATCTCAATTCATCTGATATGTAATACCATATTTCATAGATTGTTTTTTTCTCATCAATTGAGAAATTGCAGACATGAGATCCATATTTCCAGGCTAGGTACATGCTGCTTAGAATACTCGGGAAGTGCCGTTTCCGGCCATCTGAGGGGGTTTGTAAAGCCAAAAATTTTCTTGTACGCTCCGCGCCAACCGATGATGGCGCTCCGCTTAGATAGTCTTACGTTCAGGCGCGGCTGGACCAGTCAGACCCCCCCCCCCCATTATGCCCGCGAAACTGTCGAAACATGATTTTCACTACTGGTAGAGATATAAAATATTGGGAATTCTGAAATTCCTGCAAACATGCGGCTGTGCCTGTTCAATACTCACTACTGTATCGCCTTAAAAATGATGAGTGGAAATAGTTTCTCCAGGACCGTATCGTATCGTGGGTATCGATTGCGTCTGATATACGAACGTACGTACTACGTACGTAAGTACGTCTATGATGATATGCACTGTACTGTACTGATAAAAACATAGGTGAATTTCACTCCATGGGAGTGATCACTGAGCACATTCCGGTATAAGAGTGAATTTCCACTCCATTGGAGTAAATCTTAACTCCTAATAGAGCTATATTCACTCATATTAGGAGTGAGGGTTAACTCCAATAGAGTTGAATTTCACTCTTAATTTGAAATGCGCCGAGTGATCACTCCAATGGAATGAAATCCACTCATTTGTTTTTAGAGTGTTGCTAGATATATGAAGAAGAAATTTACATGCCAATACATGTTATCGGTCATCGATTGGCACAAAAAGCCAGATTCTAATGACAGCTGCATCAAGAAACCCAATAAATGGCCTAATTAGCACCGAGCCACCAATGTGGACCATTACCGAAACATCGATGCGTGTTAGTCTTCCATCCCTTTCCTCTAATGCTATTTAAGTCCACATGTGGGCATATCCTGCAAATCTACCGGTAGCCCACAGGGGTTTGAGTTGGGAGAAGGGCCTTGACAGCTGGAAACGACAAATGATGCCAACTTCCCTCAAGTTAAAAGTCCGGCTGAGTTGGCAAGGCCAGTCAGCATGAAAGAGAAAAAACTTTTTTTGCATTTCTGTCACCAAAGTTGCACATCTTTTTGGTTGTTATTTTGCCTCACAGGTGCCATCTCCTGCGATCTGGGGGGTGCTGAAATCTCAAATTTTCTCTGTACGCTCCGCGCCAACCAAGGTGGCGCTCCGCTTAGATAGTAACCTCCGGCCCCCCCTACAAGAAAGAACAGCCCCCCATGGCCCCCCACTCAAAAAATCCTAGCTACGCCACTGTGCGTGTAATTTTTTGTAAAATTAATTTGCAAAAAGAGTACACCATCATTCTGATAAAGTGAAGGTGAGAGGGGCACTCTGACTGCATTAATAGTCTCCATCTGGAAGGGGGCATCCAAGATTAAATGGCCTGGAGTAGCCTGGTAAAAAGTAGTTTGCATCACCACCTACTCCCCAAAGACGTAAATCCTAGCTCATTGCTCGAAATTGCAAATATATGCCCGGCAAACCATGAATACATGATTTATTGGAAATAAATTTTACTCCAAACTTTCACGAAAAGTAGCACCAGATTGCACCGAGGACCTCCATATTTTGTGAAATTTTCCAAAGGGGAGGGGGGCACCCACTCCCCTTAGACCCCTCCCCCAGGACGACGATTAGGCACTTCCCATCTGGCCCCCCCCCCCTTCGGCGAAATCCTGGATCCGCCACTGTATGCGTACCAATTGAGTTTGAAGTAGCATCTGAGGAACCGAAGTTGGTCTGTGTGACCTTGGACCTCCGTGGTGTGATAGACTAACTAGTCCAGCCACTTTTATTGATGGACACCAGACTTTTAAAGGCATTGAAGACTCGCCCCAAACCGCGTGCCGCGTTCTGAAAAAGTTAACTTTCCGTTGCTTGCAAGTGAAGTTTTCTTCTTGTCGCTACAAAATGCAGACAGTAATGAAACGTGATACATTGTTATCTTTTATCTATAGACCTGAGATGTCCATCGCTGCATGCTATGTACACTATGTTGTGGGTATTGACCGTAGCTATATGTATTGACTGTACACTAGTGTCTAATTACCGACGGTAGCATGCAAGCTGTGTGTGTATTTTCTGGGATCGATGGTGGTGTCTAACACTTCTGTTACACCTCATTCGAAACTAGGTCAGATTAACGGCATGAGACGTTTCTTTATGCGCGAGTCTTCACACACTTTTAAGGTTCATTTCTCAAAAAGTTAAAAGTACTAGAGAAATAACAACTTTAACTGATAATCGTGTACTGTGTGTATCTGAAAAGAGCATACATATATCAAACTGAGAGAGCATTAGCGCCAAGGGCGTAGGAACCGGGGGACTGGGGGGGCCAGCCCCCCAGTGAAAAATGTGGGGCGGAAGTATCATTCCGCCCCCCCCCCCCCCGCTTCGCAAGTCAGAAAACTCCTTTTTCATTTCCAAATGAGAAAAAAAATCTCATTTGGAGCACCAAATTGAATCTAAGGCCTGGTGAAAATACAAAATTAAGTTTACAAAATGGAGTGGGTGTTGAAGTGTGCTATATTGCACCAAATTGCATCTGAGGCTACCTGGAAATGCAAAAAATTCCAAAGGGGAGGGGGACACCCCCTCCCCTTAGACCCCTCCCCCAGGCCGGCCATCAGTCTTCAGCCCCCCCCCACTCAAAAGTACCTTCCTACGCCACTGATTAGCGCCATCAAAATACGAATATCGTTACCCTAACAAGATGACATTCTTCATAGATTGTCAAATAACTTGTACGAAAAAGGAAAAACTGATGATGAACTGTTTAGTTGTATTATTAACATTAATTCATCACTTACCGCATTTTGGGTACGTTGCTAGTACAACGTCATCTTCTCTAACTTCAAAGTTCTTCACGTTTGCCAAGCAGTGTGGTTGAATAAAAGGAGGAAATGTAGTTCCCTCGAGTTCCCGCCTCATTTCAAACATCATCTTCGGCGTTGGGGGTCCTTTTTGTTTAGGCGGCTCCATGATTCTTTTAGAGATGATTTAAAAAGCATTTGTAGATACACTTCTATATACTGTACGTTTAGTAAATTATGATCTTGAGCTGACCGCTGCGTCGGATACAGTCTATAACGACTTAATACCATTTACTCATCGGTATATTTTAGCATGCTAAAAATAAATTGCTGGAAGCTTTCAGTTTAAATTAGTGGTCGTTGAGTTGTTTTTTCCCAAACATTTGGACCCGGGGTATTTTCTGTCATCTCACTATTACCAACGAGTCCCTGCTCATTCTGTTACAAGGCTGTTTCGCTCAATAAAATCATGTACAGAAGAATTAAGACATATTTTGCAAAGATCAATTCCCGCGACAAGATTAAAAATAATGTTTTACTTAAAAATATCATATAATTTTGAAAATGGAATGTTCTTAAGAAGCGGCTTGTTGGTTTAACACGTCGAACTGCAATGTAGATACAAAAGAAAGAAATTATGTATATGCCTACACCGTATAGTTTCTGTACAAATGATAACTACAGCCTACACGAGTTTGTTACAAACAAACAAAACAAAAATCTTGAAAGAAACAGAGAACAACATACCGTGAGAGAATTGAACTTAATAGAAACTGACCTGTGCAAAAGTTGGTGTTAAATTATATTACAATCGGAGAGAAGTATCCTTTCAAATAATATGTGGCTGGCAGTGAGCTATTTGCTTTCCCTGAATAGTACTGTTGAAAACTCAGTGCTGTTTCGCTCATTAAAAAACTCCACGTATACATAATATACGTTGCGATTTGTTATCTGTTTTTGATGTAAACTGATTAAACGACAGCCATTACGTAACATTTAAAAAAGACACAGAAAGCGGATTGCGAATAATAACGCCGAGTCATCCTCCTTGCTGTACGTGTCTGGTAAAACCATTGTATACAAAGTTGAAACACTCAGGGAATGCATACGTGTATTACTATGCGACCTCAACATTTTTTGCTGTACTTTTCATGATGCGTTAACCATCGTTGCAGAGGTGATATAATGCAATCCAATCGACTTTGTCAAATTACGTAATCGTTTGAGTTTCGGCTTCTGAGAGAGACACTTGGAGTGGCAGCTAGTCAGGTCAGGCGCGTAGCGAGGAATTTGCCAAGGGAGGGGCGAACCTGTAGGCAAATTATCAGAGCCGCAGATTCGGCATTCTGGCCGAAAATGTCTCCCAGATCGCTGGAAATGGCACTTCCCAGGCCTTGCAAGTTGCATCTAAGCATTTTCTATTTGAAATTACTAGCGATATCATAAAACGTACAAAAACAATATGCTCAAGGGGGGGGGGGCGGTCGCCTCCTTCGTCCCCCCCCCCTTGGCTACGCGACTACAGCTAGTACATTTCCATCATGGGTTTAGAAGCTGGGGTGCCTGGAGGGGAAATTTGCTGCCATTTTGTAATAACCTCAAAAATAATGGCATTTAAAGTGTAAAAAAAAAACCCATTCAAATACCTGGATTTTTGGTATGCAAAATGCGCAAAGGTTTAATTTTTTCGTATCGCTTTGATTCGAGGTGATTTTGTGGTCCACCCTCCTACAAATCACAGGCTTGTCGCAATGTGACCTCCTTCTCTCCAAGGTAGAATGTCAGTATGTCAGTATGAAATCAATGCCATCAATTAATATGTAAAGAGGTTGCATTATGTTACTCTAGTGTCAACCTTTGAAACAATGTTGAAGCATGCTTGACTGTTTAGGTTGTATCCCATATATAGTGTTATATAATTATGTAGGCTACTGTAATTTTTCATATTCCATCTGTTAGATGTTATTCTGGGAGATAACCCTGCCCCCCCCACTCAAACCTATCCCCCACAGAAGTATACATGAGTTGGGCACCTGACGGCTGCCCCCCCCCCCAAAAAAAACTCCTCCAATATAGGTTTCTTTCTACGGTTTACCTTTTCTCTCCACATAAGTGGTATAATTTCTTTCTAAACAAAAATTGATAGTTTCTGCTATTAAAATGACAAATTGTAGTACATTCACTGTTAAACAGTTGCAATAATATCAAATGATGGCCAAGGAGAGGGAGAATTGAATCTGCACCATAGCTAATTCATGGGCAATTTGAGTGCCAGGTAGCGTTGGTGAATGTGGGGTGAGAGGAATTCAAGAACAAAAGATATTCTTTCTCTACATTTCAAAATCAAATCGAAACAATCCATTATTTTACACATTTAGAATTTATTAAAACTTTCTTAAAAAGTGATAAATTTCATCAACTTAAATTCCTTTATTCCAGTATAAATTATATATAATTTCAAATCGGATTAAGTATATATACATATGAGAAACAATAAACAATTAAAGTGATTAGAACAGAGGAAATACAGGAATTTCTAGAAAGTGTGATTCAAAAACTTTGAGGCACTGCAGGATTTCGTAGATTATAGTTTGTCTTATTGCACAGAGAAGTCAATTAACAATATAGAGGATAATCTTATTAGGCAAGTATATTTTCGGTAAGTCCAACAAAGTCGTTTTTTGTGGCAACATTAACCTTTTTTTCAAGAATATCATCATCTAAGCAAAATATATTTGCACAATATTTTAGAAAAACTCTTAATTCTCTTCTGGTCTTTTACATGTATAAAGTGAGACCAAACTGGGACTGCATAGATAATGTGGAAACAATATCACATAATTTAGCTAAGAACTTTGAAATATGGTTAGTAAATGTTAATTTATCATCAATGCAGACTCATTAGTACATTATGTGGGAAGTATACGCTCAATGCATGAACTGTGAATCATCTTTTTCTCCTCTTTTGTTTCTGTTAAACATTTATGATTATCGTTGATATTTTAAAAATATGATTTCTTTGGATTAAGAAGCAAGTTCTTCTTGTGACACATATTATCAACTTTCTTATGAAATCTTGATAATCGTGTTGATTTAGTTGCTGATTAAGCTGTTTGATATAAAACTGTGTTAAAGCACTTAAAAAGCCAAAACATAAAACTTGAGATACTGTAGTGTCTTTAAACTGAGTACAGCACAGTACCGTCAGTACATGAAATGCCCTTTTTCCATGCAAATTGATTGTGATCACCATGTGTAAGGATGGATTGCATATTAGCAATAATTTCTGCACACAATTTAACCCCAGGCGCGTAGCCAAGGGGGGGGGAGGGGAAGGGGGCAGCCGCCCCCCCCTTGAGCATTTTTTAAAAACTTTTTTAAATGTTTTTATGATATCGCTAGTAATTTCAAAAGAGAAAATGCTAAGATACAACTTACAAGGCCTGGGAAGTGCCATTTGCAGTGATCTGGGAGGCATTTTCAGCCAAAATATTCTTGTACACTTCGCGCCAACTCATGGTGGCGCTACGCTTAGATAGTTTGCAGTGCCGAATCTTCGGCTCTGATAATTTGCCAACAGTTTTGCCCCTCCCTTGGCAAATTCCTGGCTACGCATCTGTTTAACCCAATACTCAAATATCAATAGGTGATTTGTTTTTGGCACAGGAGCAGTTTAAGCATCTTTCCAAACAGATGGGATGAGATTTTGTCTCCATACTTTTATCAAAACTTACAGTAAAGATACCAGCTATTTCATCAGAACATGGCAAATAGAATCAATAGTGATAACAATTTAATCATCATCTTTAAGAAATGCATACTAATTTAGAAATCTCGAAAATACTATCATATAGTAAGCGTGACATAAAAAATAAAAAAAAAACATTTGGAAAACTTTTAAAATATAAATCTCTCTTAGAATTTTATTTAGCTGTATGTGCAACAAAAGTTTCATAGATCGAAGAAAACCTCTGCCACCCTTTTTTTATTTCATTCATACTTGTAAGTAAACAGTACTCTTCTCTCATCAATGCAACTTTCACGATACATTTCTTTCTTTTTTTAAACTTAACTTTTTTTTTTACACCTATTTGTGAGATGCTGTAGTCCATTTTATTATATTGTCATTTTATGATGAATATCAATAAATTTTACTTTACTTAACTGTACTTTTACTTTACTTCTAGCCCTTGTCCATGCTCGTGGAACAAGCAACAAGGTCACCTTGTCTTTCTCATCATACAAATGTATGACTTGATGTAGACATGAGTGAATTCAGACAGCAATCCTTTATGGTTAGAGTAATGGTTGGTTTGAAGGTGTTCGATGCATCTTCTCATCATCCTTAAATTTACACTCTTTCAGCTCTTTCTCCGAGAACAGATCAAGTACGATACGGGAAGCCTCGTACTCCCCTCGCTCTCCGCACTCGTACAAGCAACCGATCTGTGTCTCCTTCTCCTCGCCTTCGTCGCCGAAGTTTGTCACGGTTACGAGATCGGAGTAAGCGGCTGGCCCCGAATGCAACGTGAGAGGCTCGGACCATTTACGACCTCTGTCTTTGCTGACTCGCACGGATAGGTTCTTCCTGCTCCTTTTGTTCGCAGGATTTGAGAAAATCAGAAGTTGGCAGTCGGAGTACCCTTCAGGGACGAGGTTCAGGACACTTCCCTGCAGGGTAAAAGTGAAAAGTTAACGTTATTGGTCTCATTTTAAGAACATGAAACAAATGTAAAGCATGGACTGTCAAAAATATTCAATGCAAAAACTACTGGGTACTGCAATTCTAAGAAGGAAAATTATTTCAACTTCCTTCTAAACAGATACTCTTAATTCATGGAGAGACAGTAAACTTAAGTACTTTCAATTCTGTTTTTGTTCTTAAAATTTTTGGGAAATTAATTAATTTTTTTTCTAAAATGAACTGGACAAATAGCTTGTATGTATGTTCTATCATAAATGTAATGAGATTATAGAGCATTTATTTTGGGACTACAATATTAGCAAATGTTTCATATTGGATGTGGAGCACCATATTTAGGTCGACAAGTATTTACTCTCATGGTACGCTCATCTGTATATCTATCTAATATTCATTTCATTAAAGTTCAATTTGAAACATTATATCTTAACAAAGAAGTTCGAGGAAAAATTTCCTACTCTGAAATGAAGTATAAATTAAAACTCAGATTTACGTTAGAAGTTGAAAAGTTTCTTCAGTCCGGGGAGCATGTGACGAAGAAGGGGGGAAAGGTACAGTACATACTGATACACTAAAGCACGGGTCACATCTGCGCGATTCAACACGCGATTCAACTCACAATACAATTGAAGGTTGAATCGCATAGTTAGACACGGGTATCAACTTGTTGCGCAATAAAAGTTGCGCCGTCGATTTGCAATAGAGCAATGTCCTAATCAGCGCAACTTCTTTGAAGCAACTTTTCTGATTCGCGTGATTTTAGTTGCGAGTTGAATCGCGTGTTGAATCGCGTGTTGAATCGCGCAGATGTGACCCAGGCTTAAGATCTCACCTCACATCCACCACACTGTAGAAAGTTAGGAATGAACATTGAAATAAGTCTAGGAATCTTGCTAGGCTCATAAAGATCAGTTAATTCAGCAGGTTTCAGGACATTTCCTGAACTGTTGATGACGACACTCTGTCTGTTCTTTGTTGGTTCTTTGGTGCGACTATTCAAATAAAATTCATTGTCAGAGATTTCAGCCACCTGTAAGGAGAAGATTATAAACATGGGAATGTATCGACACTGGGCCCAAGGAAACTATCCTAGCAATTAATACTATGCAATTTGGTCCATATGAGAGGATGATATGTCATGCCATATTACGTTATACTGTCATGCTATGGGTTGTGTCATGTCATGTTCTATGCTATGTCATACACAGCATAGCGATGTGATGGCACATTAAATGCTACCTTGTATTGTGACATGTTACATACTTTGTCCTGTCATGGCACCTTACATGATATGATATGTCATGCTTTGTATGCTACCTTGTATTGTGATATGTTACAGTCTTTGTCTTGTCATGGCATCTTACATGATATGTCACTCTATGTAATGTTTTATATGCTACCTTGTATTGTGACATGTTACATGCTTTGTCCTGTCATGGCATCTTACATGATATGTCAATTTATGTCATGTTTTATATGCTACCTTGTATTGTGACAAGTTACATGCTTTGTCCTGTCATGGCATCTTACATGATATGTCACATTATGTCATGTTTTATATGCTACCTTGTATTGTGACATGTTACATGCTTTGTCCTGTCATGGCATCTTACATGATATGTCACATTATGTCATGTTTTATATGCTACCTTGTATTGTGACATGTTACATGCTTTGTCCTGTCATGGCATCTTACACGATATGTCATGTTATGTCATGTTTTGTATGCTACCTTGTATTGTGACATGTTACATGCTTTGTCCTGTCATGGCATCTTACATGATATGTCACATTATGTCATGTTTTATATGCTACCTTGTATTGTGACATGTAACATGCTTTGTCCTGTCATGGCATCTTACATGATATGTCATGTTATGTCATGTTTTATATGCTACCTTGTATTGTGACATGTTACATGCTTTGTCCTGTCATGGCATCTTACATGATATGTCATGTTATGTTTTATATGCTACCTTGTATTGTGACATGTTACATGCTTTGTCCTGTCATGGCATCTTACATGATATGTCATGTTATGTCATGTTTTATATGCTACCTTGTATTGTGACATGTTACATGCTTTGTCCTGTCATGGCATCTTACATGATATGTCATGTTATGTCATGTTTTATATGCTACCTTGTATTGTGACATGTTACATGCTTTGTCCTGTCATGGCATCTTACATGATATGTCATGTTATGTTTTATATGCTACCTTGTATTGTGACATGTTACATGCTTTGTCCTGTCATGGCATCTTACATGATATGTCATGTTATGTCATGTTTTATATGCTACCTTGTATTGTGACATGTTACATGCTTTGTCCTGTCATGGCATCTTACATGATATGTCATGTTATGTTTTATATGCTACCTTGTATTGTGACATGTTACATGCTTTGTCCTGTCATGGCATCTTACATGATATGTCATGTTATGTCATGTTTTGTATGCTACCTTGTATTGTGACATGTTACATGCTTTGTCCTGTCATGGCATCTTACATGATATGTCATGTTATGTCATGTTTTATATGCTACCTTGTATTGTGACATGTAACATGCTTTGTCCTGTCATGGCATCTTACATGATATGTCATGTTATGTCATGTTTTGTATGCTACCTTGTATTGTGACATGTTACATGCTTTGTCCTGTCATGGCATCTTACATGATATGTCACATTATGTCATGTTTTATATGCTACCTTGTATTGTGACATGTAACATGCTTTGTCCTGTCATGGCATCTTACATGATATGTCATGTTATGTCATGTTTTGTATGCTACCTTGTATTGTGACATGTTACATGCTTTGTCCTGTCATGGCATCTTACATGATATGTCATGTTATGTATGCTACCTTGTATTGTGACATGTTACATGCTTTGTCCTGTCATGGCATCTTACATGATATGTCATGTTATGTCATATTTTATATTGTACCTTGTATTGTGACATGTTACATGCTTTGTCCTGTCATGGCATCTTACATGATATGTCACATTATGTCATGTTTTATATGCTACCTTGTATTGTGACATGTAACATGCTTTGTCCTGTCATGGCATCTTACACGATATGTCATGTTATGTCATGTTTTATATGCTACCTTGTATTGTGACATGTTACATGCTTTGTCCTGTCATGGCATCTTACACGATATGTCATGTTATGTCATATTTTATATGCTACCTTGTATTGTGACATGTTACATGCTTTGTCCTGTCATGGCATCTTACACGATATGTCATGTTATGTCATGTTTTATATGCTACCTTGTATTGTGACATGTTACATGCTTTGTCCTGTCATGGCATCTTACACGATATGTCACATTATGTCATGTTTTATATGCTACCTTGTATTGTGACATGTTACATGCTTTGCCGTGTCATGGCATCTTACATGATATGTCATGTTATGTCATATTTATATGCTACCTTGTATTGTGACATGTTACATGCTTTGTCCTGTCATGGCATCTTACACGATATGTCACATTATGTCATGTTTTATATGCTACCTTGTATTGTGACATGTTACATGCTTTGCCGTGTCATGGCATCTTACATGATATGTCATGTTATGTCATATTTATATGCTACCGTACATTATGGCATGTTTTATGCTATGTCATGTTACAACGTGCTATATGCTGTGCCTTGTCATTCATGCCACATGATATGTCATGTCAGTTCATGTCACGCTGTTCTGGATGTTAATACACTTTTTGTACATATTAGACAAAAGACAAAGACAAAGACAAAAGACAGAAAAAACTGCCTATGAAGACTATGAAGAGACTATAATGTAACTGAATATAAAAGGAGGATGGCACAAATGAAAGAGCACACATTATCTATAAGATGCTGTTTTGAAAGGACTGCCAAATGACTATGCTAACATATTTTTCAGGTTTTGCTAAAGAGAGACCTTTAAGAGTTGGAGAGGAAAATTAAGCTGTCAGTCATACACCTCTAGTGAGAAAAACACAGACTGGAAGTGTATCTATGAATGCTGTGGGACTTTTCCTTTGGGAGGGGGGGGGGGAGGAGAATAATAGCATTACGAGCTGGCATCCTCATATGTAAAACAAAAGAACTTTTATCTTTCATCCAATACTGAGAGATTTGTATACTTCCCATGTTTTAGTGCAGCTGTTAATTGGAATATGAAACACATCTTCCTTTCCTTTCATAGCTATTAAATTTCGATGCTATGTGATATTAGCCACTTCTTTGGTTTTAAATTTTGAAGCTGAACAAGACCTGAATGTTACTTATGTGACATGTCCAAATGAAATATTCTCCTTTTTCACTAACATGAGCTCCACAACGAAAACAGTAATATCACTGTAAAATATCAAATTGAAATAAACTGTAAAATAAACTGTAAAACATAATATTACTGTGAAAAGCTGGAGGTAGGCAGAGATTAAGTTTCATGAGTCATAGTCTGAGAGAGGTGACATTTCATGCCTGGTAATGTTCTACATTCCATGACAGGTTTCAACGTTTAATGCTTGGAGTGCTCCTTTAAGGCTAACATGATGCTGCGTTAGGTTTTAGGCTAAATCATTATCATATATTCCGATTATTCTGCCAAAAATACTGCTTGAAGCTTCACAAAAACAATGAAGCACACAAGGAAGAAATTCACTCACATTTTTAGGCTTAGAACAAATTCTTGGCCATAAAGATTACAGTTGCTAGACGAAAGGGTATTCCCTTGAAACAAAAAGTGGTATAGAAATTGAACATGTAGTTTAGTTTCTCAAAGATTAAATTTGTGCCTCAAGTCATCCTTTTAGACAGCTTATTCTGTAACTAGTCCTGTGTTTACTCTTACCTGACTTTCATTCCCATGAACATGCTTAATATAGCCTGGAATACGAAATGGCTTGTAAGTAGCCGACTCCACTTCTGTCCCAGCCTTCCATGTTTTACCACCATCGTCGCTGAAAATGATGCAAGTTTTACCGATCGATCCGTAGAAAGGCGCCAGATGCTTTGACAAGAATGCTGATGAGAAATATATAAATAAATATTTCAACAACAGGAGAAGAGTGAGGATGCTCCTAAAGCTTACTTGGAATTACAAGGAAATGAAAGGAAACCAAGAAAAAAAAGGAAAACAAGGAACTAAATAAATTACACAAAGTTTTGCTACACAGCTGGAAAAAAGCTGTTTTACTCCTCAATTCAAACCACTAAACAGCCAGGTTAAAGAGGTCGTTTTGAAAAACTATAAAAATCCATCCAACTTTGAAACAAATTAGATAATAACTTCAATAGTAGGCTGAAAAAATAACCTTCTGATGTTTTGTTCAGGATGCTTTATTTATTGAAAAGTTTATAATCAAACTGTTTATTGGCTTCCTCTCATGATTATAGAAACTTCTTCTTAATGGTTCATTTTGCAAGAAATTCTTGACTGCCTATGCTGGTAAAAAAGATACTTTCAGGAAACAGAAAAAAAGAAAATGTTTTTAATCAAACCCTGAAGTCAACTTGAAAATTAGATGCATTGAATCTATGATGCACAGTTGATCAAAATCGATCAGTTTTAATTGAAAATGGAGCAACTGATTGTTACAGCAAAAATTATCAATAATTCTCAAATGTTGGGAAAACCAAAGAAATTATGCAAAGATTTTTTCTCACCTGTCAAACGTCGCAACTTCTTTTTGTATTGTACATTTCCACTCAAAATAATGCGTCCACTCTTTGCCAGGATACAGTGGCCAGGGCCTACAATGAAAGTGAAGTGAACATTTATTTACAGTCTGAAAGCTATAGTTTTTATTTAAAGGAATTGTCTGGTGGAAGATTTTGATACATTGTCCTTGTAGTTATTATTTTTCTCTTTCTAACCATGTAAAAATTGTCCCCATTCGACATTTTTTTCTTGTAGAAATCTGGTTTTCAAATTCACCAGTTTCTCACCAAAAGTACCGTTTGTTCGAACGCTTCAATATGGTGTTTGACGTAGTGCTTGCAGATAGGCAAAACAGGTGACTTGAAGTTAGCACTCCCAATTCCGCAGCAAATTAACTCACGTGTAAGCACATTGAATTGCCTCATATATATAACGTACATACTCGCGAACGTATATACTACGATGCTCAGTTGGTGTACTTGTATAGCGTTACACATAACACTCACACTCAAACCACAGTTCATTAACTGTTCTTCGAACTCGCTGAAATAAAATTCACGGTTCAAATTAACAGTAAAAGGAAACTAATAAAGTATTCGTTAAACCGAAAGATGAAACTTGGCGGGATCGATGTCATCGCAGAACTGTCCGATTGTAAACGTTAGGGTAGCCTATACACGCGAACATTCTTCGCGCTGGTGCTGGATACCGCGATGTATAAACAACGAAGAGCCTGCTGTTAAAACTTATCTTGTGTTACACAAAGACCACGAAACCACCGATCTACTAAATATATTGCGGCTTACGGAGTTTTTTAAATCATATCTAATTTATAAGAAATTTCACCGGAAATTATTGAAGAAATTGATCGAATCGTTGTCAGAGCAGAATATAGCGCTGAAAAGCTTAGGCTTCGCAGAACTGTCCGATTGTCAACGTTTGAATACAGCCTACATGCGAACATTTTTCGCGTTGGAGCTGGATAGCGCGATGTATAGCCTGAACAACTCAGAGTCTGCTGTTAAAATTTACCTTGTGTTACACAAAGACCACGGAACCACCGCTCAAGTACATGGTGGCTTAAGGAGTTTTTGAAAACATATCTAATTTTTAAGAAATTTCACCGGAAATTAAGGAAGAAATTTATCTGTATACACACGCTGTTTTTGTTGTGATTACCGTATAGGTACTGTGCGGAGGGTGGGTTATGACGCAATCTGCTATGGCAGAGCTGACGTCACGTATTGTACTGTTCAAATCATATTTGAAATGTCTATCCATAACGATTAAAAAATCGTTTCTCTGTCAAACGCAACATTAGCGTTCTCATACTTTGACAACATGTTTGGAAAATTATTTACTATTTTTTAAGGTAACTTCTTTGGGCCACCAGACAATCCTTTTAATTATAGTAAGAAAGAATGAGAAGCAGAATGCTGCTTTGTTAAATTGACAAAAAAAAAGAACGAAAATTAAATCTCAACCAATGTTCGGTTTCTGAAATATGGAAAACTATAAGATTTACAATACACCACATTGGGCAGGGGAAATTGTTAATGGTAGTCCGAATCTCCGAGACCACTAAATTTCTGTTCGGAAAACCACAATCAGCTGTTGAGGTTGTCCGTTGGCCAACTAGTTTTTTTTTCATCAAATGCAAGTTGCTTTGTAACTAAATGATACATTGGTATCACCCCAACAGCTTGTGTGCTATTCACACCAACCTACACATATCTCAGGATTACAGTGTACATCCTACAGTGACATAGTGGCATTTTTATTTGCTATATTTTTTGGAACAACCAAAATGGAAGGCCTGGTTGTCTGAGGGACAACCACAAAAAATCCTTTAAATATTTGCCCTGTTGGGTAATAATTTATGACATCACATCCACCAATTGACATAGCAAACCATTTTGTTGGAGAGAAGCATCTACAGCAAAGACATTATAATACCCTTTTGTGCAATTTCAATGTAATGAAGAGGTCATATGCCAACTTGAAAGAATCTGATGAGAACATCTCAAACCCCCCACCCCACCATTCCCCTTCCACATATTTCATAATGTCACTGATCAGAATAAAGCAAATTTTTTTAACCATTAAGGCACTTGAATAGACACAGAGTGGACCAGACCAGTCATAATGTACTTGGGAATGGACGACTCTTCGCATGACTTTAGCAACTTTTGAACCTTGATTGGCCCTTACAAAATGACACCACCTTCAAACCATGCTCTCTCCCAAACGGAGCAAGATTTTTCTTAGTTGTTTGGGGGATGTGTTCTTCACAATGAACTCTTTCATATGAGCTTAATAAGATAAAGGTTGGGTTTGTGTTCCCTTTAGCAATGACCACATTCCAGCTGTTGACTGGAAACTAGGCTAGCTGCACATGTATTCAAGATCCCTAAGAAAGATCCCTCCAGAGACAATCTGTCCCCTGACAGACACATAATTTTCTTGACATTTTTGAGAGTGGGCTTAGCTTCCAAAAGAGGAATAATGCTGGCTAGAATGGTGGTGATTTTGTGATAATGATGTCATTCAAGCATATTAAACTTGATTATATAGTTTTATCACTTACCTGGTGCATAAATTAACGGCTCTGGAATAAACTCTTTGAAGATGTAAGTCATATCAATTGGATCCTGCCATGTTGCACCATTGTCTTCGCTTTTACGGCAGAACAATTGTTGGTCACATGTTTTACCAACAATCAGATCTTTTTCTAACTCATTCAAAGGAAAACTGGCATAAACAATAAGAATGTTGCCGTCCTTATCAATCACCGGACAAGGATTCATGAATCTGAAAGATACGAACATGGGAATAAAGGATTTAACGTTTCCAGTTTACAGTACGTTGACAATGCATGAAAGTCCCTCAAGAAAAGCCGCTGGCCGTGAAAATCAAAAAGCTACTCGGGGATCACACCCTACTTCCATTCCAAACAATCCCAGAAAATTACCAAAACAGAAGGGAGAGAATTTCACAGACAAATATGGCTTCTTATGTTTTCATGAGTATGTTGTTTTTATCATACAGTATGTACAGTAGGTATGCTACAAATGCATCATATATGTATGTTACATTCTACACATTTAATGATTATTGACTACAACTTCATAAAATTTATTAGCAAAATTCATGCAAAGTAATCAAAGTTGAGCACTTAGAAAAAGAATATGTACAGTAATTTCAGTAAAACAGGATTCAGAGCACCCCTTTTTAATTCTTGACTTGCATCTATGCCAGGTAATAATTTATCCAGTATTACATCACAAAATGCTATATGCAAAGTGCTATGCAAAGTACTATGCAAAATGCTATGCAAAATGCTATGCAAATACTATGCAAAATGCTATGCAAAATGCTATTCAGATGGTAAAAATTGCTGTAGGAGTTCAAAGATAACAGTTTTGCAGTTCACATAGGAAGCATATATAATATTTTATAAGAGAATCTTCAAAACGGTACCCTTCAGAACTGCTACACAAAATTTGAGCAATAAATTATTCCATGCATGTTTTCTTTTATTTTAATAATAATCCTACATGATGCATACAGTAACAGGTTTGTATTTATCATAACGTCACTACTGTGGTCCTTCCATCTAAACGTTTGTTGAACTTATCGCAAAGCAGTCAGTTATTGAAGGCAGTTACTCATTGAAAAAAGCACTGATTTACTGTACACACTGAATCTATTTTAAGATCCCCAAGCCATAATTGCAATTACAACACGGAGAGAAGTGCTCAACTTTCACTTTCAAACAGTTCATCGAGCAGAAATTTTGCAAATATTTGCAGCAGTGTTCATACTTTACCCTTAATACAAATATTAACGTAATACCAACTGTGTTTGTTATTTATTAACTTATGAACAAGCTTTGTGAGTGATCTAGGAGAATGATTAATTGCAAACACTCTCAGTTCCCTGCAGAATCTTGCTGATGTTTGGCATCCCAAACTGTTTAAATAACGAACACTGTGATATTGAACGTAACCAAATCTCATCAATCATTACACATTGTATTGTTAGTTGCATCCTTCAAACTGTGTGCGACGAGACATGCATGCTTTTATCTTTCACATCCAAAGTTCATTTCCTACTCAAATTTTTTGTTTTAAATCATAAAAAGACTATATGTCCCTTTCAAAACATAAATTTCTCTTTGAAATAGCAGTTTCGCTATCGACTATGAGGTGATCATGGGATTCAATGCCTGGTAACACATTAAAGAAATTCTGTCAGACAACAACAGCAAAGAAATGGTGAAATAAGCATAGTAGAACTTGTCTTCCTATGAAAGGCCACTACAGTAGTTCAAATCATGTGCTAGACAATAATGTGCTAGATACAAGAAAACGATATATATGCAACAGTTGATTCATACCCTCGAAAGGCCTTGAGAACATTCAAGGTGGAGGTGTGATACAATCATGCAGCAGTCAGAAGTTACATTGTAAAGTCACATTAATGAATGTAATGGAAACTACCGATCAAAATCATATACTATACGGTTAATGTCTGCACATTTATAAACCTAAACTTATTACTATTCATTACGTATTACTAAGGAATGTGCATAAATGATGAAGGTTAATGTAATTTCCCTCTGCCTCTACATTGTTGAAGCATATCTTCAGAAGTTGTCCTGAAGGAAGAAAAATTTCTCTCAAGTAGTATTTTTTTTTCTGTTTTACTGACTTCATGTTCTCTTAAAAAATCCCATCCTGTCAGTTGTTCTGGCTCGATCTGAAACTTTGGATCCGATACATACAGTATACAACCTGATCACATTCAACATTCTGATTTAAATAATGCACTAGGTTTTACCTGTAATTCTTAGTCGCCTCGGCAACGACAATCAAGTCTTTATCCCATTTGAGCGTCTTGTCTTTGCCTGATATCTGAGCTCTTCTCAGGATGATGTCAATACTACCGAAGTCTTTATGGGTGTCTCGCCTTCCTTCGCAGAATGCAAAGATCCACTTATGGAAAGATACCACTGCTGGTATTCTGAGAAGAGACATTACAGTACATCATAACAAAGAAATAGAAATGTCTGGAACAAACCTGTCATAGTTTTAAAAATCCAAATCTCACAATGGAGTATACTATACATGCTGGCTGAGCATAACAAAAATAATCAAATAAAATTGTAATTTGTTGCAGGTTGGTCACCAAGTAATCAAGAATTTTAAGAAATATTGCTCAAATTAAGACAATAGTTTATTGGGAAAAAAAATTGACTAAGATGCCCAAGATCCATGAGTATTGAGTTCTTTACCATATGTTTCACCTGATCCAAATAAAATTGTCCGATGATTCAATACAACAGGTTCTACATATATTTCAAATTTTAAAGCACTTTACTTTTGGAAATAAAACAGGTTGAGTCGTGAGGCAAAAATAAAGACAAAGAGATACAGTACTTGGGCATCAATACAAGACATATTTTTGGCATATAGTACTGGTATTACCAGGGAAAGCAAACAGTAACAGACTGTGTTTACTTTATATCCTAATAAATTCTGCATTCTCTCTTTCTATTAATTCTAACTTAGTGGAATTATCTGTCCAATTAACAGGTCAATAAACATAAACAATGGTTTTGAGCCATTTTCTGCTTTGTCAACATGTAGTAAATTAGATATGTAAAGAATGATGGGACCATTTCAAGATGGTACTGCTACACTGTAAGTCTGTTCAATTTCAAACTACTGTAACTGTGTGATCAAATGGCATACTGTTTAGCAAAATTAGGAAACCATGAGTGAAGTCATGAAGTAGATGAGATCTGCAACTCTGTGGATTGCCCTCTTGGTTTTTACTGTCATTTTCCATCTTATTATGATTTTTTCTTTTTGTAAATCTGCAATGTAACGAACACTGTGACCATTCAGAGACAGAAACTTTGAGATGAAATTTCCAGTTCAGATACTCCAGGTATATATATAGTAAATTCAGGGGGCGAAAACAGCTCTGTGTTAGTTACATGGAAAATTGCATTCTGTACGTAAAATGGTGACAAACTTATAGTGAATACCCTTCGATTAGCAAAAAGATATCAACTAAACACACTGCTGACCCATGAATTCAGTTTAAATAATATTGACATTGAGTTTAATGCTACACTCACCTGAAAGTGTTGTAGCCTTGCATTCCAGTCAATGTGGGGTCAAAGACAACGAACGCTGTAGGTGCATAAAAAACAAAGAAAGTGGACTCGTATTTGTAAAAAGCTCTATAATTCTGAGACAACACAATATTATGGTAAAATTTGTCCTAGAATTCTTGCAAGCAAGAATTATTCTGGTATTTACCAAGAAATATTCTTAGAACCAAATTTCTAATTTTAACATACAGTACACAGTCAGTACAAGTACAGTAAACTGTTATTACTGTACCTTGTCTGATTAAAGTCACTCATACAAAAGTTGGTCTCAAATTGATGCCAGGTCGGTCTCAAAATTGGAACCAACTTCAGCGTGGTCTAACACCCATGAATGCACGAGTAATTAAAAAAATATGAAGATATAGTAAAAAAAAGTGTAAAACTTTAACACCCAATTGCACATGCAGCAACTGAGCTTCCAAACCAGAACAGAGGTTCAGTGGACTTAACAATATTCTCTCCATCAATAGCCTAGGCTCTATCACCATTTCGACTGCGCCTCCACCCCAGAATGTAGGCTCAGCTTTTTAATGAAAACTTTCACATGATGTGAAGCGTATTCTAGTTTGTGTTAACATATTGTTTACTTGTTGTTATTATGAAGTCACACATGGCTCGCGTTTTGCAGGTTTGCTCTGTGGTGTGGCGGGTTATGTATCACGTGCTATTAGAAGCATCTACAGATGTTTTGTTTTGAATGATTTGGTTTGTGGGGCTGGAAGACAGCCAAATTGCCTCAAATTGGTTGAGTGCTCATTTGCATGTGCTCATCTGCATATCGGGTTGGCACTCAACCAATCAAGAGTTGGGTGAGGGGTTAGCTATCAGTTTGGACAAATCAGGTTCAAGGGCAGAGCGTGAGCCATGTGCATTATTTGTTATTTTAGAATCGGTTTTTTTCTAAGTGTCTCCTAAAGACGTATCTGGGAGTTTAAGTTTATCTCCGAAGCCTACAGACGTATAACAGACGCATTTATGCACGTCTATTTTAATCATCCCAAGTTATATTCATCATTGAGTTTGTATACCAAGAGTTAATAAAAAGGAACTTATGATCAAATATCCGCTTTGGAAGACTATTTATAAAGACTTTCATGTTTACGCTCGGTTTAACATTACTACTAGTGTAAGGCCCGGCTTACCGTTACCTGGAACTATCAAAAATAAGCCTTACAATGACGTTGTGCCATTCCCAAAACAAAACTTTAACACCCCAATGCACATGCAGCAACTGAGCTTCCAAACCAGAACAGAGGTTAAGTGGACTTAACTATTTCCGTGACGTTCTTTCATTTGCCATTTTTGTAAACTGGTTCACTCATGCTAGTGCTACCCGTGTTTCTCCCCAACATAAACACAATGTAATGTAGGCTACGCGTGATTGAAGCCTTTTTGAAGGGTGTTACTAAAACGAATGACAATTGCGTTACACATAACGAATGACAATATGTTGTACACACTAAAAAATTGCGTTGACTAAAACGAATGACAGCACAAACATTTGCTTCAACCGGATATCACAATTCAGACTTCGTGGGTATCTATAGATCTAGTAAAGTACGGACAAGATAAAAACGCACCTTATAGTAAGCGAAATTGTAAGTCTGATTTTAAAAAGTAAAATTTAACGTCATTTTCCGATATTAATTGTTAGAAACTAACAATACTATATTCTTGAAATGGCTTCAGTTATCTTTCTATATAAATCTACAGAGGTAAAAAGCACAGCACTCAAGTGCATTCTCACACAAAAAACTTTCCACCAAAACTCTGCAACTATGTAACATGCGATTTTCCTCAAATCATTTTTGCGCAGAAAACCAATAACCGCATTTACTCCACTCCGTTAATCATTCTATCTCCTCTCAACACTGTCCTTCGTTGTCATTCGCTGTCATTCGCAAATGATAATTAACCCTGTACAAAGTCAATTGTCATTCGGTCATTCGCTGTCATTCGTTTTAGTTTGTCCCTTTTGAAGGCCGAATGTAGACTACCTCACACCTGTGATTGCAAACGGTACAGCAACTAAGAACTGTGTATGTAGCTTGTAATTTTATGTTTAATATGGTTAGCGTACTGTACATCTTACTTAGGCTAGGCTAACTCTGTCACTAGTGTTATGCGTAACTACAACTGGTACAAGTACACAGTGTACAGTTTAACGTGAGACGACTTACTCTGCTTTTCCAATTTCTTGCCATCCGGCGAACGACCGTTAGGACGTTTGCCAAACATTCTGATCATAAGCTTGTCCGAAAGTTTTCCCAAGAATACAACGAAGGACCAGAGGTATTGTAGTAAACATAGACACATTTCGCCCTTAGCTAGTCAAACAATCACCTGCGGTAAATGTATACGCTGTAGCACTACCAAAGATATTCCACCATCGGAGCTGAATTATCTTTGCTACTACTGTGCATTGTGAAATGTTCCAGAATCGAGTTGCCGATTTGATAGATGTTTACATCCGAAGTTTAGTTTGACCAGGGAGCTGCTACTCAGCTCCCCCTGGTTTGACATATCTACATCCTGGTTTCACTAACAGTTCAGCTGATATTTATATAGGACGCCGAAATGACCACATAATCATGTAACAAGTGTATGATTATATCAAAGGTGCGGGACGGACAGTACACCATACCACCGGCCGGGGGTTCTACGAGAAAGCATTCACCCCCTGCGGTGGGCATACTGATGATTCTTAGTAACAGCGACCTTTCACATAGAGGCCAAGTTGTGGGGTTCTGAAAGAGGGGGTCGGGGGTGGTGGGGGCGGTCAGCGACCGCCGTAGATTGGCGCCCTGCTGTTGGGTCCGGGGCATACTCCCCCACGGAATTTTTTTGAAAAATTGAACATTAAATGGTGCATTCTGATTGCATTTGTAACAAAAAGCCGAGGAGATCCAGTGATATTAAGACATTGGTATATCAATGATCACATCTATTTAGCAGTAGCAGGTAGAAATTTACACCAAGCAAGATCTCAGAGGGGAGCAAAATAATCACATGTAACATATTTTTGACTGCTGGGCCAGAGTTTTATGAGCCTTTGCAGGAGACAAGACCAGATTGTGGGAGTCTCCCTCCCAACTTTGCGGTAGACTGCAGGGTCGTATCCAGGATTTTCCAATAGGGGGGGGGGGGGGCGTCAGGCATGAATGATCGCCGTCCTGCGGGATGGGTCTAAGGGGAGGGGTGGACAATTTTTGCTTTCGAAGAAGGGCTGAAATGCAAAATGGTGCCATATGCATGGGCGGCGATCCGTACTTCCGAGTGGGGGGGGGGGGGGATATGACCTTGTTGACTATCTAAGCGTAGCGCCACCATGAGTTGGTGCGAAGCGTACAAGAAAATTTTGGGATTAACAAACCCTCTAGATGGCCGGAAACGGCACTTACCGAGGTTTCCAAGCGGCATATACCCAACTTTAGGGATGTCATGTCCGAAATATCTCATAATCAGGATCCAAAATACTTTTTTTTTAATTTCGGGTGTTATTTTGGGGAAATTGCCCCTGTCAATCTTGTTTCAGGCGCAACGTTAGAATGTTCGAGAGCTCTTTTATATTATTCGATGAAGAAAATGGCCTCATGCAGGCTATTATAGGCCTATACACATGCAATACACAATTACACATAGTTACATTCCTAGGTACCGATTGCTAGGGCATCCAGGTGAAACGTGTATTAAGCATTACCCTGGTAACATGAGATTCTCAGCTGTTCGAGGGAACATGTACGTGTGTAGGCCTACTATAGGGCCTATATGAATACTATGAGGGTGCATATATGTACTATATCAATACCGTGGGCGCAATAATACATTTTGTTGTTATAGGGCCAATGAAGCCTACAGTCAACTATTCTTGCTTTATAAAGACGCTTTATTTGAAAAGATCGCACTGCGTTTATGGTAGGCGAGAAATGAAGCTAAAAAAGAGCCGTACATTAACGATGATGCATAAATGTAGGCATGAAAATATTCTTATCCCTGGCATTTGGTGGGGGTGATATGGTGTATCACATCCCCTCCACCCATTTTCATGGGGGATATATCCCCCTCCCCCCCCAGGATCGCCGCCCATGGCCATATGTGATCCATTTTGCGACCTTAATAATAAGCAACATTTCCAGTAAATATGGACACAAAATGCACAATTTAGTATGGCTGGCATGTCACTTAGTGTTTATAGTGATAATACAAACACAATTACCATCTATGTTTCTAAAACTATTATGCCGCCGAACTTCGCCAGAACCTTTTTTTGGCAAACAAAAAATAAAGCATACGGTAGGGGGGGGGGGGTTGAGCGATCACCGACATCTAGCTCACATAAAGGTCGTCATCAATTTTTTTTTTTTTTTTGCTAATCTTTTTTTTTTTGGTGACGGCCAATAGGGGGGCGCGCCTGTTGCGCCCCCCCCCTGGATACGCCCCTGGACTGTGAATGTATACTTTCATTTATTCTTGCATATCAGACAAAGCCCACTTTATTAGTAAATAATTGAACATAAACACAGTTTTAACTCATTCCTCTAAGCTATTTTCATCACTCAAAGATTCACATCTGTTCAGAATGCTTTGCCTTTGACATGGGGATACACTGGGCCTTTAATGACATTACCTTCTAAATTACTGTACAACCATTGAGGTTTTTGCTGGTAGGCATCCAACACTGTAACATAATAATGAATTATATTTGGTTCTGGTTTCATCTTGTTTATTCAATATATTTCATTGTTACATAATGTTGCAAATAATATTTGAGATTTCAAATAGAATTGATCGGAAAGAGACAAGCTTTTAATAGTACTATAAAATCACATTTCAGTGAAGAGGCACAAGAAATAACTGATAAAATCAAACAAAGGTGACTGCATAATTTTAATTTTAAAAAATGCTGGAAACAGATTGCTAATTACTTTTTCAACACATTTTCCTGTAACATATTGTACTGCAACCTGCAGTTAAGACCAACCACTGCCAGTCCTACCTGGAGGTTACATACTTACCCTGACCCCAGCCACCATCCTAGCCTATCTTTGCCCATATATGGTAAGGTGACCAGACGTACCCGATTTTCGGGGACAGTCCCCGATTACAGTGTGCTGTCCCCGATGAACAAGTGTCCCCGAAAATGTCCCCGATTCGTGACAATGTTCAGGAATTTCGAAAATATCTCACATTATTAGTAAAATAATAAAAACAAAATTTAGTCAAGTGTGCAGTCGCAGAACGGAACTAACCAGTATTTCAGGTGGGCCAATGAAAAGTGGAATATGCTAGATCGATCTAGCCTAGCACTCTTTCGTAAAGTAAGTAAATTGCATCTAAGAAAAAGCTACAATTTTTGAAAATAAAATTGATTTAAAAAGTGCTTCTAAGTTTCATTATTTTACATCTAAGCACCTTAGGCACTTGAAAATTTTCCAAAGGGGAGGGGGACACCCCCTCCCCATAGACCCCTCCCCTATATCAGTCAGGAAATAAATGTCCCTGATTCCAGCCAGGCAAATATGGTCACCTTAATATATGAATTTAAGAGTAAATGAGCTTATATAACAGATTGTTCTAATAGTACTATATACACATTATTACTATTGAATACAGAGCCTCAACAACTGGAATAACCTGTCTTGTGTTATTATTACATTATAGTTATTTATTAATTTTCTAACAAGTTTACATTTTCTACTTGTAAACATTTGAAAGACAGTGAAACTTAAGGGGTGAAGAGAAACCATGATCAGGTCAAACATTTCAATTTTATTGGCACAAAGAGGGTAAAACACGGCATGTAATGGTTAAAACAACAAACTTGGTCAAGACGATGGGTTGGCAGTAGGTAGGGTGGGACTGAGGAAAGCAAGATTAATTAATAAGAAATTTACATCTACATTTCATTTAAACTAATAATTAAATACATTCAATCCATTATTCATTGATTAAAAGTATACTCAAAATATACAGAAACAATTGTGATATACTTCAGCAAATGGATCAATCATAGAAATAAATTGAATCAAGAAGAATTAAAGAGATATATAACAGAGCAATTCAGAATACAACAATATATTTCAACATACTACAACATACTTAGTTTGGCCTAAAGAGCTATTGATGAGTTTATAATTCTAATCTGATGTGAAATTCATTCTTAGTTTTCAAACATATTTTCAGTTCTTTGATATTTCCAATTGAATAGTCCTTCACTTAAAAATGATTTGTTTTTACTATAGAAATGTGTATAGACATACATATTCCACAGAAAAAAAATACTGCACAAACAATTTTTACAAAATAATTGAAATCATTTTAAACAATTCACTGGGTTATATTAAAATATTAAATAAAAACAATTTGAACAATGTTAACCTCTCGATTGCTGAAGAACACAAAATTGCTCATGACAAAAATCACAGGTAAAATTTACCTCCAAATTCAGATATTTTAGGAAAACCAACATTACAACTTCAATTTTTTTGAGAGGATGATGACTTAATACATTTGCTAGCTCCTCTCACTATTAGTCTGCATTGCCTCTTCTCAATTTGTGGAGGAGGAGACGAGGAGGAGACGCGTAGCCAGGAATTTGCCAAGGGAGGGGCGAAACTGTAGATTCGGCACTGAAAACTATCTAAGCGCCACCATGGTTGGCGCGAAGGGTACAAGAAAAATTTTGGCTTAGAATGCCTCCCAGATCGCTGGAAATGGCACTTCCCAGGCCTTGTAAGCTGCATCTTAGCATTTTATCTTTTGAAAATACTAGTTAGCAATATCATAAAAACATTAAAAAAAAAAAAATTTGCTCAAGGGGGGGGGCGGCTGCCCCCTTCGCCCCCCCCCTTGGCTACGTGCCGAGGAGGAGGGAGGGAAGGAGGAGGAGGCAGAGGGAGGGAGGGAGGGAGGGAGGGAGGGAGGGAGGGAGGGAGGGAGGGAGGGAGGGAGGGAGGGAGGGAGGGAGGGAGGGAGGGAGGGAGGGAGGGAGGGAGGGAGGGAGGGAGGGAGGGAGGGAGGGAGGGAGGGAGGGAGGGAGGGAGGGAGGGAGGGAGGGAGGGAGGGAGGGAGGGAGGGAGGGAGGGAGGGAGGGAGGGAGGGAGGGAGGGAGGGAGGGAGGGAGGGAGGGAGGGAGGGAGGGAGGGAGGGAGGGAGGGAGGGAGGGAGGGAGGGAGGGAGGGAGGGAGGGAGGGAGGGAGGGAGGGAGGGAGGGAGGGAGGGAGGGAGGGAGGGAGGGAGGGAGGGAGGGAGGGAGGGAGGGAGGGAGGGAAATGGGAGGGAGGGAGGGAGGGAAATGGGAGGGAGGGAGGGAAATGGGAGGGAGGGAGGGAGGGAAATGGGAGGGAGGGAGGGAGGGAGGGAAATGGGAGGGAGGGAGGGAGGGAGGGAAATGGGAGGGAGGGAGGGAGGGAGGGAGGGAGGGAGGGAGGGAGGGAGGGAGGGAGGGAGGGAGGGAGGGAGGGAGGGAGGGAGGGAGGGAGGGAGGGAGGGAGGGAGGGAGGGAGGGAGGGAGGGAGGGAGGGAGGGAGGGAGGGAGGGAGGGAGGGAGGGAGGGAGGGAGGGAGGGAGGGAGGGAGGGAGGGAGGGAAATGGGAGGGAGGGAGAGAGGGAGGGAAATGGGAGGGAGGGAGGGAGGGAAATGGGAGGGAGGGAGGGAGGGAGGGAAATGGGAGGGAGGGAGGGAGGGAGGGAGGGAGGGAGGGAGGGAGGGAGGGAGGGAGGGAGGGAGGGAGGGAGGGAGGGAGGGAGGGAGGGAGGGAGGGAGGGAGGGAGGGAGGGAGGGAGGGAGGGAGGGAGGGAGGGAGGGAGGGAGGGAGGGAGGGAGGGAGGGAGGGAAATGGGAGGGAGGGAGGGAAATGGGAGGGAGGGAGGGAAATGGGAGGGAGGGAAATGGGAGGGAAATGGGAGGGAAATGGGAGGGAGGGAGGGAGGGAAATGGTCCAAAGGAGGCTGCTTGGGATATCATATAAGTTTGACCAGATCCACCACTTGCTCCTTTCCCCATTCCTTCAGGGTCTGCCGATTAAGCTAACCTTTCTGGTTCAAAATCCATAATGCAGTTCACAAATTTTTATTTTTTAACAATGCTCTTTACCTACTGTTTATTTCATTCAAAAAATTTGAAGATTTTATAAAGAAGGTGGAATCCTGCAGAACAAAGAATGTAATGGAAGGAACCCAATAAAAATTAACAATCCCTTCAGTATTTAACTGCCAACACCTTGAGCATATTTTGTAAGAAAAAAGGAAAAGATTTGTTTAATATCTTCTTCACTGTTTTTCTCATACACACAGCATATAATTACCACAGCTTGTTAGAGACTGTCATGGGATTTGCTTCTTAACTAACGGTGTCCTATCATTCATTGTGCTCTTCATACCTTTCTTGAAGGTTAACTTTTTTAACTGCGCTACATCGAATAGACTTAGAACTATACGGGAAGCCTCGTACTGCCCTCTGTCACCGCACTCGTACAAGCATCCAATCAGTGTCTCCACATTCCGGCCTTCATTATTGCTGATGGTGACGCTGACCAGATCTGAGTACGAGGCTGGCCCAGAATACAATGTAAGCGGCTCAGACCATTGCTTTCCTTCGTCTCTGCTGATTCGAATGGACATGTTCTCTCTCTTTCTCTTGTGTGCAGGGTTTGAGAAAATGAGTAATTTGTCTCCTTCATGGTTAATGCTTAAGACACTCCCCTGCAGAAATACAAGAAAGAGGACTCATTGAACGTAG
Source organism: Apostichopus japonicus (assembly GCF_037975245.1). NCBI lineage: Eukaryota > Metazoa > Echinodermata > Holothuroidea > Aspidochirotida > Stichopodidae > Apostichopus > Apostichopus japonicus. The sequence goes on from NC_092565.1 coordinate 12,575,427, forward strand.
AGACTCTGTCACAGTTATTATTTGATGCATGTCCACTGTTAGAATTGGAAATAAAATTAAACAGTTTATAGGCATTGCTTGTGGCAAAATTTGAACACTACTTTTATTCCAATATAAGAAAATTTGTGTTATTATAATTTCCACTCTTCCAAGTCTCATTCAAAAAAGAAAAATAGAGCTGTGAACAGAAGACCAAAAATTTAGATTTGTTTTTCAAATGTAAAAATTACTGTTTTATTGAGATCACTAGGATCCTGAGTAAGGAAATTCCCAAAACTTAAGTTAAGTATTTATTACTTAATTCATAATTATATAATTATATTATTACATATATCCTTAACAAATGCCTCTATATGAAAACAATATTTTGCAGGAAGTCTAGCTTTTGGTCTTACTTGGTAATGTGTTTTGAGACTTGACAGTTGTTTTTACATGTTTTAAAGTTAAAAAAGGTCAAACCATGACAACTTCTGCAAGCAATAATTTGTAAAAGAAAATTTTGACAGATTCAACTGGTCTGATGGGTAGTTTGAATCAAACATCTTTGTGATTAAAAACTTATCAATCATAGGTCAAGAAATGTCACTTTACTAGTGAGCATTTTTCTGTCTATGATTTTCCCTCTTGTTAAGTGACAAATTAGCATAGAGTGCAAAGGTTAAAAAACTGCTATGTGTGAACACATCGCCACACATACGTTTGACCTCTCTCTATTGGGGTGGGGGGTGGGGGGGGGGGAGGTTTTTAGCATTGAAATTTCAAAAGATGAAAGCATCAACTTCTTATGTTTGTTTCTAGTCAAACAATCAACAAATTTCGGGTGGGAAATTTGCCAGAAAAAATCAAAACGATGCAATAGAAACGTGCAGATAATTTCATCAAGGATGGGATGTATTTCATCAAGGATGGGATGTATTTCATCAAGGATAGGATTGCCAGGTGAAGACAAAGGGGAAAAGGGATCAAATATGAAGACAGACATTGCTTATTTATAAAATCTCACCTCACAACCACCACACCGTATAAAGTCAGGGATGCAGTGTGCAAGCCATCTATAAGTACCACTGGGCTCGGTGAGATCAGTTAATACTGTATCTATTGCAATTCCATCTTTGTCGGTGATAACGCTCTGTCTATTCTTAGTGAGTTCCTTGGTACGGCTGTTAATAAACAATTTGCCCCCAGGGAGTTCAGCAACCTGTAAAAATATGATGAACCAAGAAAATTCCTTGTTCTTTAATTGCCACGTCAACAACCGTATTCTAATGAGTGATTAATGGTAATAGTACTTACTGATGTGATGCTATAACAATATCATAATAAAATAAAATATGTATTAATTAAAGCAAAACAAATTGTGATCCTACAGTTAGTTATACATTTAACAGGCAGACATATTTCATCAATGCTAATTAAAGGTACGTTCCGACCTGTTACAATCTCTCCACCAAGAAAATAGTAACAAAAGAACTGTTTAAGCTCGGGGCATCAATACAGAGCTATTAGGGTGAGATGGAGATATTGAAATAAATGTTACAATATCTTTATATGGTTTGTATTTAGATTGAGACGTTGGAATATTTTAATTTAATGATATTGCTGTTAGGATGCAAAATTTAATATTAATATTTTAATATCTGGAATTTTAAGTTAATTATAATTTGGATATCTGAATAATGATATATTACAATATTCAAATGCAATTTCTTAATATTTATATAGATCTAACAATTAAGATTTTTGTAAACATGCCAGCTGATAATAAGGGGTTTCCCTCAACCATATGTCGAGTTCAATAGGAACAAGATGTTGGGATGTGTTTTTCTATTAAAAGAGTGGAACTTTACTCTTCAAGTGTTCTTCTAAGTGTTCATTAAAAGCCAGATGTCATGAAAATGCAATGGTGGTCTCAAAGGAAAGGAAAATGTTAATGCAATTTCTACATAGCATCACAAGATAGTTCAATAGGAACAAGATGTTGGGATGTGTTTTTCTACTAAAAGAGTGGAACTTTACTCTTCAAGATAATTCTTATCTTGTCTGTCGGCCAACTTCACATTACTTCACGATTTCACATTCCTTCACAATTTCACATTCCTTCACAAGTTCACATTCCTTCAATGGTTGCGTTGTACGTTTTTAAAAGATTGTGACAAATTCAACATAAATTGCAGATTTGAGATGCTTGTTCGGTAATGAAATGCGTACCTGACTTTCGTTTGCATGGACATGCCTTGTGTATTTACGTCTAAAGAGACGCATACATGCACGTTTACAGGGACTAGGGTTATAGGTTGCTGAATCTATTACTCTCCCATGCCACTCTTTACCACCGTCATCACTGTAAATGATGCAAGTTTTGCCTTCTGATCTGTAAAAAGGAAAGAGTTTTTTCAACCGTTCTGAAAGAGCAAAGAATGACAAAATAAATTTAAAAAAAAGTTATTAGTTGAATATTTTCAGCTTCAGACCTATCTGCAAATTTCACATAGACATATATATTGGTGTGTTAGCTCAGTGGTTAACACCGGTGCCTTTCAATCATAAGGTCCCCGGTTCGAGTCACTCCCAGATTAATGTATGTCGTCCAGTTACAGAGTTGTTGACAATTAACAATTCATAATCATGGACGTTGAATATGAATGTAAGAGACTGACTTCGGTCAGCTTGCGGCTTTGATAAGCCAATTAGCCTTCTTCGCAAGGCTTCTTCAGTAGGATCTAATATATATATATATATATATATATTTATATATATATATATATATATATATATATATATATATATATATATATATATATATATATATATATATATATATATCACAAATGATTTTCGAGTTGGTTAGCATCATGCATGTTTGATCTCTAGAGTAAGGCAAAATATGTCACCAAAAACAGAACTAGTATTGTTCGATACATGTGGCAAAACGCCTACAGTGGAATTACGACCTTCCTTACCGGTTTCGAACCTCTGGACATACAATCAGCGTCCATAGCCTAGTGGTTAGGGTGTCCGCGTACAGAGCAGAAGGCCCGTGGTTCGAATCCCGGTGGAGGCTGAAAGTTTTTTCACTGTTCTTGATTTTCCAACTCATTACGATTTTCATTTATATATATATACATACATACATACATACATACATACATACATACATACATACATTACAAAGGAAAATCATTCTAAATGTGTCACATTCCTCGAAGGATGAATCAACAATAGGAATGTAACGCTAGTTGGAAGAACATGTGCCATGACATCACAGACCACCCAATATGCTTCACTTCCTCAAGAGAGGGTTTCTCTGATAAATATAGTTTATTTCAAAACAATGATGTCTAGAGTTAGGAGAAAGTTATTCAGATGGGCTTTTCAAAATAACAGAAAACAATCATTTTCTTTTCCCATGTACGTGTACCGACAGTAGAATATCGCTTTGAAGAATTATATATGTTGGATCTGCCATCGTTGCATCGAAAGTGCGGCGATTTGAGTAGATTTAAAAGTGACACAGAAACGACTAAACTCACATTTCTCCGAGGGAATGTACTAACGAACTTGTGTATATTTAACGATAATAGAATGACAAAAACATGTGGTTTGGGAGCACACAACTAACAATATGTAACTGAAATTTCAAGAAAAGAAATTGTAACTCTGAAAATTTTAAAGAACAATAGGTAAAAATGCAACTATCTTGTGACTCACTTTGCCAACGACTGGTTAAAGCTCTGTTGTACTGTAGATTTCCACTGACTACAATGCGATCTTTCTCCGTTAGGATACCGTGGCCAGGCCCTATGATAAGATATTAAATCTGAAATGTTTGACATGCATCTCAATCTACTGCTTGTTTTCACAACTGTCTGAAAAATTGTGTGTTTGATGAAGAAATTAATAAGCAGTGTTATAGTATATACTCAAAATTTACTCTGTACTTGCATGAGGGCCTCTTGTCTAGGTACTCTGTACTCAAACGCAATCGCAATAGTTAGTAATTTTAATATTTTTTTAAACAATTTAATTATAGGCCTATCCAAATATGACAACATTTTCATCATCACCAAATGATTATGGAAACTACCAGTTGAAAGTTACACTCCTTCAGGAGATGTAAGATACTACAGTGCTCAGCACACACAGGAAAATGCACCCAATGATTTAAGTGGAATTGAAACGACCAGAAGGTAAAAATGTCCTTGGGTTTCTCTAATATCTTTTTTGCGGCCTCAAAAGCATATTTTACACCTTCTTGAACCTGACATGAAAGATTAACAATAAAGTTGCCTGCACTAGCCTTCGTTTGCTTATCAGTATGCTGTATTAGCCCCAAATAGGCTAGATATTCAAATATTTTGTCACCTTTGGTAAAAATTCTTCAACTGTTTTCATTACAACCTTCCAGTAAATTTTACTCACTGGGATATTCAGTCATCTTGTGTGTTCTTTAAAAATGTCTGAGAACAATTTGGAGAGTAAAGGCCTCAAGGAAAGTACTTTTTGAAGACTTCTAGCAATTATAGCGTGCTATAATTTGGGGCCTAAACAGTTTGTAAAGTCTTATTCACCCATACTATGGATAATAAAGTAAATCTGAAGTTATGAAAATTAGTTGTAATGAGATTCTTGGACTACTTGGACCTTAAAAGGAAGTACGTGGTATATGTAGCAAATCTGGCTTGAACTTAAAGAATGTTGCAGTTAAGTAGCACATGTTGGCATGGAGCAGTAAACTCATCTTTTTCCCCATAAGTTATATATGCTGTGGTTTTTATGACTCAAAATCTGTCTCATTGTCTATATCAAATCTCACTAGAAAATGAAGTAAACCATTTGAAATTTCCCAACCATATATTTAAACAAATCAAAAATCACTCCACTACTCACCTGGTGCATACAGTAACAGGTCTGTTTGAAGAATGTCAAGGACGTTTGTTATCTCATTCGGCTCATCCCAGCTCTCTCCGTTGTTTGAGCTTTTACAACAAAATACCTTTTGTTCATACTTATCACCAACAATGAGATCTCTCTCCAACTTATCTATAGGAAATCTAGCATACACTAACAGAATGTTACCGTCTTTATCAACCACGGGACAGGGATTCATGGATCTGAAAGACAACAAATCTTTGTTATGTAATAGTTTCTCTCTAAAAAAACTAACAAGAGATGGGTGAAAGAGTAGGAAAACTAAATGTAGCCAGGGAGGATGGTTAATTGAAGTTGACCAACCTTCTGACATTCCAATCAACTGTTTCCAACAGAATATTTCCTAGCTCGAATGCTATCTCTTTGGTGCAGCAGGGAAATATTGCCTGAATTCTCAGTGATACAATATAACTTACCAGTCATACACATATTCCATTTCATCTTTGACAAATTGTCTCTTCTAGCATCACTTCAAATCTCAAAGATTGGATAAAAAAAAGTATTCCACATGAAAGAAATTTGTATTGAAGTAGAGTACAGAAGATGACAACCAATGATGATTCCAATGTATATATATATATATATTTGTCTAATAAAATTATATGTCTAATATATTTTGTCTAATAATAATAATAATAATAATAATACATAATATATATATATATATATATATATATATATATCTATATATATATATATATATATATATATCTATATCTATCTATATATATATATATATATATATATATATATATATATATATATATATATATATATATATATATATATATAATTATTTTTTTTAGACAAAAGCAGCCAAATAATATGATTCATATTTGACAAGTAAGGAGTACTATTTAGGTAGGAAATTGCAATCTACTACTAGTCTTCTAAAAAATTTAATTTGGAGGAGAGCAGCATATTTTCATTAGAATGACTGTTGAATGGCAGAACATATGCCTACAGAGAGCTAAAACATGCTAATTGGTTGTTTCAAACATGAATAATTGCTAAAATAGGATATCTCACGATTTCTGTGCAGGTACCTTAAACGTTCTGATATTTAAGGAGCTTGCATAAACTGTCTGTGGAATATTAACTTATAAAGTACAGTCTGGTTGAATATAGTCTGATGATGACCCTTACCACTTTGTCTATCTCCAATATCACACAATTGATTCCAAAAAGAGATACACACATAGTATATAAAGTACTTACTTATGACTGAACTACACTTTTCATGTACTTTTGGACAATGTCAAAAGTAACTAATTCTGATGTACTGTACAACAAGTTTGACCAAATCAATGAGTTATAAAGTTCAAAGTGATATGCTATCAACAAAGTATGTACATGATACAGTTCTATTTTCAAAGTTACAGATTATGAAACTTTATGCAGGCATCGTAAATAATCTGATAGTTTAAATATTAGGAGACCTCAAGTGCATGAAGCCTAATCAATTTTAAAAGGCATTGATAAGGTAATAGTTATAAAAAAAACAAAAAAAAAAACATCATGCAGTGCAGAGGTATATTGAACAGAAATGACTTTATGAAGCTTAGGTCAAATCTGTGGTTCTGTTGGAGTATATGGAAATGACTCTTCTCCAATTCAAACTCATACATGATACACATGGTTCTTTAATTGTTCTTACATTTTGGTATACTTTATATACCAGCAGTGTTCGACTTTTCCGGTATCGCATCGCAAAATGCGATCCAAAACGACAAACTTGCGAGACGTTTCCAAATCAGCATCGCACATTGTGCCGATTTGTGCGATACAAATTCCTAGTCAGATTTGGGAGCAAACACTCAAACCTTAACTTACGAAATGTCGATCACAATGTAGAAGTTATAATTTATTGAGTTTATACTCAATGTACAACTTATTCACTGGACCGTATAGCGAAAAAAATCCCTGAAAAAATAATATCCTATCATAGTTAAGTGTAAAGCAAATAGCCTGACCACCTCGGCGGTTACGGATCTCACGTAACTAAAAGGTTCCCTGGCAACGTGCCAAAAAAATGTTAACAAACAGGTGTTACACAGGGGATGACCTCACAGTGTTGGGAAGGTACCTGGGCAAATTCGCAGCACATGTACCGTGGTACAGTAGTTGGGTATAGGGTTAAACACTGCAGTTGTAAAAATGTACGCATAGTGCACGCTATTCATTGTTAGGCAGTCTAGAAACGGGGCTTTGCTGAACGTTGTTTGTTTCATAATATGGGAAGTTTTGTAAGTTGCACTTTTTAAAGATTGAAAGACATTAAATCTCTTTTCATTTTATAACATAATATAGCTACTTTAACTTGTCATTTTAAAATTTTCATCAGTTTCGTGACAATTTAAATAAAAAAAGTTGTCAGTATTTTGCATCCTCAACTGCGAATTTTTTCATCGCCAGACATCGCAAAAAATGACAACAATTTTCGGGGGCTTTCGCCCCCAGGATCCCCACGAGGGGTTCTACCCCATGACCCCACCATAGCCCTAAGACGGGCCCCTGGACACCACGCCTTTATGCTCGCACGTTACGCGTGCTAGGCAGGCGAACACCGGCGGGAAATCGGCAGTGTGTTGGCGGGAAATTGAACAAGGTTTTCCAACACTGCTGAACTGTGCAGTTACTGTATGCATCATGTTCAAGGTTTTCACGGAGGCCTTTGAGGAAATGAATGGTTAGTACAGTGTATATATGCTGCACTAATGCTGTGTGTAGGCCAAGGTTCACGAAGGTCATTGGTTATATTCGCGCGCCATAGAAGTGTTTTTAGATGTTACGGAGAGTCAGGTTTCCATGGATATTAATCGAAAATGAATCTGAATTTAACTGACGCTAAAGAAATGGATCGTCTTGGGCAGATTAACAAATCATTGCAAGTATAAATAAGTACAGGTAGCTCTGCTGTTAAAAAGTAAAGTTCAATATCGGTTTGCTGTTATCGGCAATTATAGGCAAAATTTTACCGATACCGATATGCTGCCGATATTGCAAATATCGGCCGATACCGATATTGAAAACGATTATCGTAGCAACACTAGTATAAATAGTAATAATAAACAAACATTTTCTAGTTAATACATTGATCGCCAACATTTGGTCCGTTTTGTGGTAATTTCAAAACTGCTATTCAATATTGGGGAACTGCTATGCAACAAAAATATTGTATAGCAATTGTCGAAATTTGTTGCTATGCAATTTTTTGGCCATAAGTCGAACACTGTTAATACCAGTTGTTCATGCATTATTCTTGTACGATACAGTTCAAGAAAATATCTGCTTACTTCATTCTTGAATTTTGGCCAATAACACCAAAAATATCTTGTGTCTAATAGTGGTCTAATCGGCAAGTTTTCAAACATAGCTAGGCTACATGGAAAATGTGCACGGATGAGAAACTGACAAAGTGTTGGCTACCGACTTTCACTCATGTATCACTTGTTGAAAAAATGGCAATTTCTCAAGTACTTCAAACCAGTTTTCAGTTTTAAAAAGTCTCCTTGGATAGCCTGCTTTCAGCTATAAGTTGTCAACTAATGGCATGTGAATTTTTACCTTTGGCAAGATAGAATCTAGGGTATAGAGAGTATGTGGAAGACTGGAATGTGCAGTTATAAAATGCAATCTCAAATTACTGCTTTATCTAATTAGCTTTATTATATTCATTCTTCAAGAAGCCAGAATTATAAGTTCTGATGGGTGATACCAATGATTTCTGGGTATCTACATGTAACTTCCAGAAAAATGCCTCCTGTGAAATGTGAAAAGATCACCTTTTTTTGTTGTTTACCTGTAGCCCTGGCCTGATGGAACAACAACTATCACATTTTTGTCCCACTCTGGCTTTCCGTTTGTTACTTTAGCTCTTCTCAGAATAATATCAATTGCCCCATGGTCTGCACTGGTCTGTATCCTCCCTTCGCAGAATGCTAATATCCAATCTCCGTGAGAGACAATGGCTGGAATTCTGGATAAAGATATACAATATTGCAGCATAATAGCAAGCAAAAGAGGGTACATGGATATGTTGATTGAACAAAGTATTATCAAACAAATGAACATATTTCATGATGCTGTTGACTTATTTGTCTCCCAGACTGATGAATGACATCCTTCTTGTCCGTCTGTTCTATCAAGGTCTTGTAAAAATTGCTCAAAATGTATCCCAAACTTTAAAAAGGGTGACTTATATAGTAAAGCCACTTTTTTAGTCTTGATACATTAATTTCCAAGAAAAAATAGAAAATTTGAGTAAGAAACCTCTGTAATGTGGAAAATTCAGCTACCAATGCAGCTATTAAGTGAAATATTACTAGCTGACTTTATAGTAGCCTACAGTATAATGCTTCACAGACTACAGATCCAATGGAGTAACAGCAATTGCTATATGCACATTAAATACCATATCCAATGGAAACCAAACGTTGAACTCTTTTGATTTGGGGTATTTGCGTTTCAGACTCTGATCATGTGTATATAATATTCTCAGTCGGACAATTGCAAACCTTTAGTATCAAATACATGAATAGTCATGATATTGTTGAAATTGATGTAACATGCACTTACCTGAAAGTATGGTATTCTGCCGTTTCACTTTTTAGCCCTCTTTCAAAAACAGTGTCATCTGCAATTAAGTTTATCATACACAATATTAATAATTACATATAGAGTAAATTGTTCTGTGAGAGAAGATGGCAAATATGCAAAGAAAGTTTGGCATGACCTAGCTAACTTTGCCTAACTATAAGCTATGTATAGTAATACAAGTAGGCCCATAGTCAGACTTTTCATATATCTGCTGAAATAGGCCTATAGCCTAGGTTTAATAAAGAACCAGCTAGCAAAGATTCACCGATGTCAATTGACTAGATCTCCATTTATTTAGATGACATCATTCCAACATGGTGCATGCACTGAACATTCAGTCCGAAAAGGACTAGTAAAATTAGGATAGTAATATTCTTTTTAAGCTAAATTTTTAAGGCTAAATTATTCTGTATATAACTGATTACCTATATATACCTCATATGGCATGGTATCTATTATGAAACACTTTCATCAGATAAATTCACCATCTCAATAGCAATTAAGTAAGCTCAGCTAGTGTTCTAGCTTGTCTCTCGATGTGTTTTTTGCTTTCACAAGCATCAAATGATTATGTAAATTTACATCGTTAGGACTACAGTAAATGTCCAATTCATCTACCCGGTACGGCAAGACTAATGTACATGACCATTTTTATTACTGGTAATCCAAGGACATGATTGTTATGGTGATCAGTTCTGTTTCAAGGATATATGTTCAAGTTTAAAATACCTTCGAGGAATATCTATTTTGTTCAATTAAGATGAAAATCCAAAACTGAGATATTGTACTGGAAGTCTCATTATTCGCAATCATCACTTATTGTGCAAAATGATGCTTTTCATGTGAATTTCAGGCTATGCCGGAACTATTCAAGGATCTGGGTTAATTGCTGTTTTTTGGGAGTTAATTTTGGTTGCAAACAAAAAACAAATGTTAAAAATTAGGTTCAAGCTGTTTCTATAAACAGCTAGGGGACTAAAGATTGAGAAAGATTCAGCCCGTTTTTCATATTTGCTGATATTCATGCACCAGCACAAGAAACCTGGGGACATTTCTGGGGACCTTTTAATCTGTGGATGGTACATCAAATCCAGGGAATGTCCCTAGAAATCTGGTCACCTTTTCCTAGGCCTGGTATTTTTTTATGAATATATATTAATAGGCTTACTTATATCAGTTCAATAATGACTGTTTCTGTTCAAGATTAAAAATGAAAGAAATGGCCTCAATTGATTATGTCTAATTGTTAGGCCTCGACCTTTTTTAATGTGTACACCTAGGCTAGATCAAAGTGCCATCGAGTCCAACTGGCCCAATATATGGAGATCTGAATTGCCCCTTTATAGTTGCGGTGTTTCTACTGAAGTTATACAAACAGCCCAATCGAGGCCCTAGCGTACTGCAAATTTATAAAAAGAACTTTCTGACGAACGTCGGGGTACCCGTTGGCCTAACGTTAAGGTTAATGTTATAATAAAGCAATCATCATTGTACTACTATTTCAATTAAGGGACCTGTTTTGGATTGCTAGGAAGTTTTGCTACTTAAATCTTTCCTTAAACATTACCACTGAAAGCAGTGGCATTTTGGCGCGATTTCAACTGCCAAATGCGGCGCAAGTCATATTTATAACCATTTGGGTCGAAAGTGTAGGCCTGCATCACCCTGTTCCGATCGCACAGTACGGTACTTAGGCCTATAGATCGCCCGTCGGTACTTTTCTTTTGCCGCAGTTTCTTCTTCGTTACCCACCTACTGATCTGAGGTTAGTCTCCCTCTCTTACTATTTATCTTAGCTATATGCACAGTTATTGTATATTCTTGTCACCATGGAAAGTAGGAAACTACCTGGGCACGAAAATCCATACAACGAACCCACGTACTGTTTTGCACTCAACCCGAGTCCCCTGACTGACTGTGTGGTCATTGTCGGGTGTGTACATATCACGCTTCCCCTAGAACTAGAACGTAATATGTTGCAAAAGGCTGAGAAGCGAAAATTCTTGACTATTGCTCTAGACTTACACAAAGAAATGCCAACCTTATCTTTGCTTGCAGTGCACTGTTATAGATAAGGCCAAGATCCATGATATGACATAATCCTTTAGAGATCTATAGAATAGAGACTTACTTTTGTACAATGTCACCAGATCAGTTTGAGACGAATGGCAATTACTGTCCATTTTTGTGGGCTTTCCTTTGTGCCAGAGTTTCCTCGCAAAACGCAAAAACAACCAGAGATGATAGAGAAGACAAAAGCACATAACGTACGTATGTCACACTAGCTACATATGGGCAGTTGACGTTTGTACATACATTAGAGATTCACATGAAATGCCAGATTGATATTACTGTTTTGTCAAACAGAAAGTCATATTGACTAGTCCACAGTCACTTATCTAAAGGTGAACTTTATACCTAGCTACAGTCGATCAGTTAAAAATTAACCCTCAGCGGACAATTAATAAATACAGTGCAAACCGTTGTTAATGGATGTAGACGGAAAGTTACTCAATAGTTAGAAGCAATTAATGTACTGGTATAACCCAAAGTTACCCAAAGCTTAGTCTTTACTTTCCAAAATAATTCCATTTTGCCATGTCGACAATGATAATTAAGTGTTAATTGATCTTTTGTACCAACTCGAAAAATCCTGTTCTTACACGATGGCCCAGAAAGAACTTGAACTATGATGGGCCTTCAGTTTATCTGGAAATTTCGAGCTCTGATGTCAAGATGTTGGTATATCATGTAGTGTTGAATAGTTATCTCAATACTTCTACTCAATATCATCATTTATGTATAGTCGAAATTTCTTTAATTGCATTTCCCCCTGGACCACCAGTACAGTATTTGAAAGCCTCAAACTCCTTCGGCCCTGGACATTTCAGGAGACAAAAATGCCGCCAGCAACTTTTGTTGAAGAATTTAATATAATTTAAATTTAAAACTGCCCTGTTGTTGAAAGCATTCAAATACTGGAATTTGTGGTATGGAATGCACTGCCGATCTATTTTGTCTGAAAGTTTGGTTCCTCACAAACAATTTGTAAGTTTAGATTTTATGTCCGTATGAGGTTTGGAAGTGATTTACAATGATTGTTAAATTCTCCTGGTAACTTTTCTTCGCTTTTTGCAACCCCTGTCAATCCAGAGAGTACTATGGAATAATTAGCATATTACAAGCCATTCAGTGGCATATTACAAGCCATTCACTCCCCCACGGAATTTTTTTGAAAAATTGAACATTAAATGGTGCATTCTGATTGCATTTGTAACAAAAAGCAGAGGAGATCCAGTGATATTAAGACATTGGTATATCAATGATCACATCTATTTAGCAGTAGCAGGTAGAAATTTACACCAAGCAAGATCTCAGAGGGGAGCAAAATAATCACATATAACATATTTTTGACTGCTGGACCAGAGTTTTATGAGCCTTTGCAGAAGACAAGACCAGATTGTGGGAGTCTCCCTCCCAACTTTGCCCCAGACTGTGAATGTATACTTTCATTTATTCTTGCATATCAGACAAGGCCCACTTTATTAGTAAATAATTGAACATAAACACAGTTTTAACTCATTCCTCTAAGCTATTTTCATCACTCAATTAGGTTCACATCTGTTCAGAATGCTTTGCCTTTGACATGGGGATACACTGGGCCTTTAATGACATTACCTTCTAAATTACTGTACAACCATTGAGGTTATTGCTGGTAGGCATCCAACACTGTAACATAATAATGAATTATATTTGGTTCTGGTTTCATCTTGTTTATGTTGCAAATAATATTTGAGATTTCTAATAGAATTGATCGGAAAGAGACAATTAGTACTATAAAAACACATTTCAGTGAAGAGGCACAAGAAATAACTGATAAAATCAAACAAAGGTGACTGCATAATTTTAATTTTAAAAAATGCTGGAAACTGATTGATAATTACTTGTTATGCTTTTCAACACATTTTCCTGTAACATATTGTACTGCATCCTGCAGTTTAGACCAACCACTGCCAATCCTACCGGGAGGTTACATACTTACCCTGACCCCAGCCACCATCCTAGCCTAGCTATGCCCATATATGGATTTAAGAGTAAATGAACATATATATAACAGATTGTTCTAATAGTACTATATACACATTATTACTATTGAATACAGAGCCTCAACAACTGGAATAACCTGTCTTGTGTTATTATTACATTATAGTTATTTATTAATTATCTAACAAGTTTACATTTCCTGCTTGTAAACATTTGAAAGACAGTGAAACTTAAGGGGTGAAGAGAAACCATGATCAGGTCAAACATTTCAATTTTATTGGCACAAAGAGGGTAAAACATGGCATGTAATGGTTAAACAACAAACTTGGTCAAGACGATGGGTTGGCAGTAGGTAGGGTGGGAGGAGAGCAAGGTTAATTAATTAGATATTTACACCTACATTTCATATAAAATAATAATTAAATATATTCAATCCATTATTCATTGATTAAAAGTATACTCAAAATATACAGAAACAATTGTGATATACTTCAGCAAATGGATCAATCCATAGAAATAAATTGAATCAAGAAGAATTAAAGAGATATATAACAGAGCAATTCAGAATACAACAATATATTTCAACATACTACAACATACTTAGTTTGGCCTAAAGAGTATTGATGAGTTTATAATTCTAATCTGATGTGAAATTCATTCTTAGTTTTCAAACATATTTTCAGTTCTTTGATATTTCCAATTTAGGACCATTTACATATCGAATAGTCCTTCACTTTAAAAATGATTTGTTTTTACTATAGAAATGTGTATAGACATACATATTCCACAGAAAAAAATACTGCATTAAACAATTTTACAAAATAATTGAAATCATTTTAAATAATTCACTGGGTTATATTAAAATTTTAAATAAAAACAATCTGATCAATGTTAACCTCTCTATTGCTGAAGAACACAAAATTGCTCATGACAAAAATCAGAGGTAAAATTTACCTCCAAATTCAGATATTTTAGGAAAAGGAAACGTATCAACATAACAACTTCAATTTTTTTGAGAGGATGATGACAACTAACTTAATACATTTGCTAGCTCCTCTCACTATTAGTCTGCATGGCCTCTTCTCAATTTGTGGAGGAGGAGGACTAGGAGGAGGGAGGGAAATGGTCCAAAGGGAGGCTGCTTGCTCCTGTCCCCCTTCCTTGATGGTCTGTTGATTAAACTAACTTTTCTGGTTCAAAATCCACAATGCAGTTCAAAATTTTTTTTTTTTTTTTTGTGTTAACAATGCTTTCACCTACTGTTTATTTCATTCGAAAAATTTTATATAAATTTTATTTTAAATAAAGAATTTTATTTTAATTTTAATTTATTTTATTTTATTTTAAATAAAGAAGATGGACTCCTGCAGAACAAAGAATGTAACGAAAGGAACCCAATAAAACTTTAACAATCCCTTCAGTATTTAACTGCCAACACCTTGAGCATATTTTGTAAGAAAAAAGAAAAGGTTTGTTTAATATCTTCTTCACTGCTTTTCTCATACACACAGCATAATTACCGCAGCTTGTTAGAGACTTTCATGGGATTTGCTTCTTAACTAACGGTGTCTTATCATTCATTGTGCTTTTCATACCTTCCTTGAAGGTTAACTTTTTTAACTGTGCTACATCGAATAGACTTAGAACTATACGGGAAGCCTCGTACTGCCCTCTGTCACCGCACTCGTACAAGCATCCAATCAGCACAGTCTCCACATTCGGGCTTCCATTATTGCTGATGGTGACGCTGACCAGATCTGAGTACGAGGCTGGCCCAGAATACAATGTAAGCGGCTCAGACCATTGCTTTCCTTCGTCTCTGCTGATTCGAATGGACATGTTCTCTCTCTTTCTCTTGTGTGCAGGGTTTGAGAAAATGAGAAATTTGTCTCCTTTATGGTTAATACTTAAGACACTCCCCTGCAGAAAGACAAGAAAGAGGACACATTGAACATATAGACTCTGTCACAGTTGTTATTTGATGCATGTCCACTGTTAGAATTGGAAATAAAATCAAACAATTTTTAGGCATTGCTTGTGGCAACATTTGAACATTACTTCTATTCCAATACAAGAAAATTCATGTGATTAATTTCCACTTTTCCAAGTCTCATTCAATAAAGAAATAAAGAGCTGTGAACAGAAGACCAAAAATTTAGATTTGTTTTTCAAATGTGAAAATTACTATTTTATTGAGATCACTAGGATCCTGAGTCTAAGCAAGGAAATTCCCAAAACTGAAGAAAATTATTCATGATTGAGTTCATAATTATATAATTATATTAGTACATATTATCCTTAACAAATGTCTCTATATGAAAACAATATTTTGCAGGAAGTCTAGCTTTTGGTCTTACTTGGTAATGTGTTTTGAGACTTGACAGTTGTTTTTACATGTTTTAAAGTTAAAAAAGGTCAAACCATGACAACTTCTGCAAGCAATAATTTTCAAAAGAAAATTTTGACAGATTCAATTGGTATGATGGGTAGTTTGAATCAAACATCTTTGTGATTAAAAACTTATCAATTGTAGGTCAAGAAATGTCACTTTACTAGTGAGCATTTTCTGTCTGGGATTTTCCCTCTTGTTAGGTAACAAATTAGCATAGAGTGCAAAGGTTAAAAAACTGCTATGTGTGAACACATTGCCACACATACGTTTGACCTCTCATTATTGGGGGAGGGGGGGGATTCAACATTGAAATTTCAAAAGATGAAAGCATCAACCTCTTATGTTTGTTTCTAAATAAAATAAAACTGTTAGCAAACTGCTTATCCACTACAGAGCCTGTGTAGGAGAATGTGCAAAAGTAAGTTGGCCTGACATTACTGATGGAAATTTTCTGGCAATCCCATCAAGGATGGGACTGCCAGGGGTTTCCAGTCAAACAATCAACAAATTTCGGGGGGGGGGGGAAATTTGCCAGAAAAAAATCAAAACGATGTAATAGAAACGTACAGATAATTTCATCAAGGATCAGCTGGGATGTATTTCTGTATGGATGAGATGTATTTCATCAAGGATGGGATTGCCAGGTGAAGACAAAGGGGAAAAGGGACCAAATGTAAAGACAGACATTGCTTATTTATAAAATCTCACCTCACAACCACCGCACCGTATAAAGTCAGGGATGCAGTGTGCAAGCCATCTATAAGTACCACTGGGCTCGGCTAGATCAGTTAAAACCGCGTCTTTGGCAATTCCATCTTTGTCGATGATAACGCTCTGTCTATTCTTAGTGAGTTCCTTGGTACGGCTGTTAATATACAATTTGCCCCCAGGGAGTTCAGCAACCTGTAAATATATGATGAACCAAGAAAATTCCTTGTTCTTTAATTGCCACGTCAACAACCGTATTCAAATGAGTGATTAATGGTAATAGTACTTACTGTTGTGATTCTATAACAATATAATAATAAAATAAAATATGTATTAATTAAAGCAAAACAAATTGTGATCCTACAGTTAGTTATACATTATACAGGCAGACATATTTCAACGGTGCTAGTTAAAGGTACTTTCCGACCTGTTACAATCTCTCCACCAAAAGTGTAGCAATAAAGATCTGTCTAAGCTCGGGGCATCAATACAGAGCTATTAGGGTGAGATGGAGATATTGAAATAAATGTTACAATATCTTTATATGGTAATTGTATTTAGATTGAGACGTTGGAATATTTTAATTTAATGATATTGCTGTTAGGATGCAAAATTTAATATTAATATTTAAATATCTGGAATTTTAAGTTAATTATAATTTGAATGTCTGAATAATGATATATTGCAATATTCAAATGCAATTTCTTAATATTTATACAGATCTAACGATTTAGATTTTTGTAAACATGTCAGCTGATAATAAGGGGTTTCCCTCAACCATATGTCGAGTTCAATAGGAACAAGATGTTGGGATGTGTTTTTCTACTAAAAGAGTGGACAGTGGAACTTTAGTCTTGAAGATAATTTTTATGTTGTCTGTCTGCCAACTTCACATGACTTCACGATTTCACATTCCTGCACAATTTCACATTCCTTCACGAGTTCACATTCCTTCAATGGTTGCGTTGTACGTTTTTAAAAGATTGTGACAAATTCAACATAAATTGCAGATTTGAGATGCTTGTTCGGTAATGAAATGCGTACCTGACTTTCGTTTGCATGGACATGCCTTGTGTATTTACGTCTAAAGAGACGCATACATGCACGTTTACAGCGACTAGGGTTATAAGTTGCTGAATCTATTACTCTCCCATGCCACTCTTTACCACCGTCATTACTGTAAATGATGCAAGTTTTGCCTTCTGATCTGTAAAAAGGAAACAGTCTTTTCAACCGTTCTGAAAGAGCAAAGAATGACAAAATAAATTTTTAAAAAAGTTGTTAGTTGAATATTTTCAGCTTCAGACCTATCGGCAAACTTCCTTCTCAGATGGCATGTCCGGAGTATACATAATTGTGTGTGTGCACATGTGTGTGTGTGTGTGCGTGAGTGGTTAAGGAAGAATCTGAAGACAACCATAGACGTACGTAACATTTTTGTAATTGTAATGTCCTGTTTATATGAGTCAATGAATATTCAAAAACATATTCTGTATTGTGTAAGGAAACACTTGTTGAAAAGATTATAGAAAGTTGACAAAGTGTGTTGCTGAACAATATAACATTTTGTTGAGACAATCTAATTTTGTAAAGATATCTTTACTTATTTTCCTCCGGAATGAAAATTCCTCTTTTGATCGTAACGAAGAGGGAGATGTAACTGCCATATTTTGAAAATTTCGGCCCCTGTATCCTGCTTCACAGTAATGTACTTAATACCAGTGGCGGCGGAACCGGGGGGGGGGGCTTGGGGGGCTCAGCCCCCCAATGAAAAAGTTGAGGGGGCAAATGCATGATAAGCCCCCCAATATTTACCAAGGCTCCGAAACGTGCATCTGCCCATTTTTCAATGCATACTTGTCGATCTGTCCGATGTACACGTATACTATATAGGTGTAATAATCTTAGCAAATGCTGGGGGACCCTCGGCCCGTCCCCTGGCTATAGACCACATTATCACCCCAACCGCGTCTTCACGCCCCGTGAAAAGTGGAAGCAGTGAGTGTGAGTACCGGTAAGCCAACACAACTTCGTCTTAGGACAATGACTTGCCTCATTCCAGCCAGTTCTCCAACATCCCCTGAGTCAGTGGCGGAGCGTCCACACAGTCAGGGGGCAGATGCCCCCCCCCCCCTGACGGACTCAAATGGACTGCTGGCGCCCTTTTCAGCTTTTCACTACTTTTTACTTATTCGCGATTATTGACTATTTTATTGCGCTCTCATCTACCTATTGACATTTGTCATATTCTGTTGGTGTAATTTTCCGACAAAATGGCGACGACACCTATTTATTCTCCGTTTATATGCAAATTAGCAAGGCCCAGAAAGGGTCATTTCCTGCAATCTATAGAGTATCTTTACTCAAAAATTTCTGTACGCTCCGCGCCAACCTGTGGTGGCGCTCCGCTTAGATAGTATCGAAAGCGCCCTACAGACCATTCTTGCCCCCCCCCCCTGACCAATACCCCTAGCTTCGCCACTACCCTTACTACACTCAAAACGTCTTTGCGAGTACACTACGAGAAATAGCTACTCTCTTAAAACACCATCGAATATACAAATTACGTTTTTACAGACTTTCTCGTTCAATCTAAGAAATTGCAGGCTTGAGACCTATATTTTAGGGCTAGGTATTCGCAGCATAAAACACTCGGGAAGTGCCGTTTCCGGCCATCTGGGGGTTTGAAAAAACCCAAAATTTTCTTGTACGCTCCGCGCCAACCGATGGTGGCGCTCCGCTTAGATTCTCCACACATTAGCCCCCCAATAATTTTTCCGTTCCGCCGCGCCTGCTTAATACCCCTAATTAAAGGAGAATGAACTTAGTTAACCCATCCATCATCAGTACTGTATATGAAAGGGAACTTTACTTTGTGATGAAACAAAAATCTTGCTCTGTTTATGAGATACCAAGTTGAATAATTCTGTCAGTGGGCATGCCCATTGCCCAAGAATGATGTCATATTGCCACTATAGCTAGAAGGCAAACATGCAACAATAAAGAGAACATAGACAACAATAACAAAGGAAAAGCATTCTAAATGTGTCACATTCCTCGAAGGACAAATCAACAATAGGAATGTAACGCTAGTTGGAAGAACATGTGCCATGACATCAAAGACCACCCACTATGTTTCACTTCCTGAAAAAAGGGTTTCTCTGATATATATAGTTTATTTCAAAACAATGATGTCTAGAGTTTACAGCAAGTTATTCAGATGGGCTCTTCAAAATAACAGAAAACAATCATTTTCTTTTCCCATGTACGTGTACCGACAGTAGAATATCGCTTTGAAGTATGATATATCTGAAATTTCAAGAAAAGAAATTATAACTATGAAAGTTTTAAGAAAAGATAAAATGCAACTATCTCACTCACTTTGCCAACGACTTGTTAAAGTTTTGTTGTACTGTAGATTTCCACTGACTACAATGCGATCTTTCTCCGTTAGGATACCGTGGCCAGGCCCTATGATAAGATATTAAATGTGAAATGATTGACATGCATCTCAATCTACTGCTTGTTTTCACAACTGTCTGAAAAATTGTGTGTTTGATGAAGTAATTAATAAGCAGTGTTATAGCACTCAAAATTTACTCTGTACTTGCATGAGGGCCTCTTGTCTAGGTACTCTGTACTCAAACGCAATAGTTAGTAATAGAACAAACATATATGTATATTACAATTTAATTATAGGCCTATCCAAATATGACAATAAATGATTATGGAAACTACAGGAGATGCAAGATACTACAGAGTTCAGCACACACAGAAAAATGCACCCAATGATTTAAGTGGAATTGAATCGACCAGAAGGTAAAAATGTACTTAGGTTTCTCTAATATCTTTTGTGCGATCTCAAAAGCATATTTTAAACCTACTTTAGTTGAATCTAAAATAGATAAGACTAACAAACAGTTGCCTGCACCAGCCTTCATTAGCTTAAAGGTATGCTAGCCCCAAATAAGCTAGATTTCAAATATTTTGTCACCTTTGGTAAAAATTCTTAAACTGTTTTCTTTACAACCTTCTAGTAAATTTTCCTCACTGGGACATTCAGTCATCTCGTGTGTTCCTTAAAAATGTCTGAGAACAATTTGGAGAGTACAGACCTCCAGGAAAATACTTTTTGAAAACTTCTAGCAATTATAGTGTGCTATAACTTGGGGCGCCTATACAGTTTGTAAAGTCTAATTCGCCCATACTATGGGTAATAAAGTAAATCTGACGTTAGAAAAATTAGTTGTTATGAGATTCGTGGACTACTTGAACTTTAATTAAAAGGAGGTGGTATGTTGCAAATCTGGTTTGAACTTGAAGAATGTTGCAGTTAAAGTAGCACCTGTTAGCAACTTTTTGGCATGGAGCAGTAAACTCATCTTCTTCCCCATAAGTTATATATGCTGTGGTTTTATGACTCAAAATCTGTCTCATTGTCTATATCAAATCTCACTAGAAAATGAAGTGAACCATTAAAATTACCACTGTACCCAACCATATATTTAAACAAAATCCTCAATCACTCCTTCACCACTCACCTGGTGCATACAGTAACAGGTCTGTTTGAAGATTGTCAAGGACGTTTGTTATCTCATTCGGCTGATCCCAGCTCTCTCCGTTGTTTGAGCTTTTACAACAAAATACCTTTTGTTCATACTTATCACCAACAATGAGATCTCTCACCAACTTTTCTATAGGAAATCTAGCATACACTAACAGAATGTTGCCATCTTGATCAACCACGGGACAGGGATTCATGGATCTGAAAGACAACAAAACTTTGTTATGTAATAGTTTCTCTCTAAAAAACTAACCAGAGATGGGTAAAAGAGTAGGAAAACTAAATGCATCCAGGACGGATGGTTAACTGAAGTTGACCAACCTTCTGACATTCCAATCAACCGTTTCCAACAGAATATTTCCTAGTTCGAACGCAATCTCTTTGGTGTAGCAGGGATATATTGCCTGAATTCTCAGTGATACAATATAACTTACCAGTCATACACATATTTTGTTTCATCTTTGACAAATTGTCTCTTCTGGCATTACTTCAATCTCAAAGACTGGATAAAAAAGTATTCATATTTTCACATGAAAGAATTTTGTATTTGAAGTAGAGTACAGATGATGGCAGCCAATGATGATTCCAATGTATATATATATATATATATTTTTTTAGACAATTAAAAGCAGCCAAAGTAAGGAGTACTATTTGGGTAGGAAATTGCAATCTACTCACAGAATATACTCACAGAGAGCTTAAACATGCTAATTGGTTGTTTCAAACATGAATATTGCTAAAATAGGATATCTCACGATTTATGTACAGGTACCTGAAGTTCTGATATTTAAGGAGCTTGCCTAAACTGTCTGTAGAATATTAACTAAATAAAGTACAGTCTGGTTGAATATTGTCTGATGACCCATACCACTTTGTCTATCTCCAATATCACACAACATTCCAAATAGAGATGCACACATAGTATATAATGTACTTACTTATGACTGAACTATGTACTTTTGGACAAGGTCACAAGTAACTAATTCTGATGTACTGTACAATAAGTTTGACCAAATCAATGAGATATAAAGTGATATGCTATCAACAACGTATGTACATGATTCAGTTCTATTTTCAAAGTTACAGATTATGAAACTTTATGCAGGCATCATAAATACTCTGATAGTTAAAACATTAGGAGCCCTCAAGAGCATGCAGCCTAATCAATTTTAAAAGGCATTGATAACATAATAGCTATAAAAAAAAAACACAACATCATGCAGTGCAGAGGTATATTGAACAGAATAACTTTAAGCATTCGTTAAAGCTTAGGTCAAATCTGAGGTTCTGTTCAGATATTGTTTCTATAGAAATGACTCTTCTCCAAGTCAAACTCATCATGATACACATGGTTCTTCGTTCTTTCATTTGGTATACTTTCTATACCAGTTGTTCATGCACTTACTCTTGTACGATACAGTTCAAGAAAATATCTGCTTACTTCATTCTTGACTTTTGTGTCTAATAGTGGTCTAATTGACAAGTTTTCAAACATAGCTATAGTGTACATTGAAAATGTGCACGGATGAAAAACTCACAAAGTGTTGGCTACCAAATTTCACTCATGTATCACTTGCTGAAAAAATTGCAATTTCTCAAGTACTTCAAACCAGTTTTCAGTTTGAAAAGTCTCCTTGGATAGCCTGCTTTCAGCTAAGTTGTCAACTTATGGCATGTGAATTTTTACCTTTGGCAAGATAGTATCTAGGGTATTGAGAATATGTGGAAGACTGGAATGTGCAGTTATAAAATGCATTCTCAAATTACTGCTTTATCTAATTAGCTTTATTATATTCATTCTTCAAGAAGCCAGAATTATAAGTTCTGATGGGTGATACCAATGATTTCTGGGTATCTACATGTAACTTCCAGAAAAATGCCTCCTGTGAAATGTGAAAAGATCACCTTTTTTTGTTGTTTACCTGTAGCCATGGCCTGATGGAACAACAACTATCACATTTTTGTCCCACTCTGGCTTTCCGTTTGTTACTTTAGCTCTTCTCAGAATAATATCAATTGCCCCATGGTCTGCACTGGTCTGTATCCTCCCTTCGCAGAATGCTAAGATCCAATCTCCGTGAGAGACAATGGCTGGAATTCTGGATAAAGATATACAATATTGCAGCATAATAGCAAGCAAAAGAGGGTACATGGATATGTTGATTGAACAAAGTATTATCAAACAAATGAACATATTTCATGATGCTGTTGACTTATTTGTCTCCCAGACTGATGAATGACATTCTTCTTGTCCGTCTGTTCTATCAAGGTCTTGTAAAAATTGCTCAAAATGTATCCCAAACTTTAAAAAGGGTGACTTATATAGTAGCCACTTTTTTAGTCTTGATACATTAATTTCCAAGAAAAAATTAGAAAATTTGAGTAAGAATCCTCTGTAATGTGGAAAATTCAGCTACAAATGCAGCTTTTACGTGAAATATATTACTAGCTGACTTTATAGTAGCCTACAGTATAATGCTTCACAGACTACAGATCCAATGGAGTAACAGCAATTGCTATATGCACATTAAATACCGTATCCAATGGAAACCAAACGTTGAACTCTTTCGATTTGGGGTATTTGGTTTCAGACTCTGATCATGTGTATATAATATTCTCAGTGGGACAATTGCAAACCTTTAGTATCAAATACATGAATAGTCATATGATATTGTTGAAATTGATGTAACATGCACTTACCTGAAAGTATGGTATTCTTTCATTCCCTCGTGCCCTCTTGCAAAAACAGTATCATCTGCAATTAAGTTGATAATATACAATAGTAATAATTACATAGAGTAAAATGTAGAGAAGATATAACTGATTACCTACAGTATATATACCTCATATGGCATGGTATCTATTATGACACACTTTCATCAGATAAATTCACCATCTCAATAGCAATTAAGTAAGCTCAGCTAGTGTTCTAGCTAGTCTCTCGTTTGCTTTAGTTTGCTTTCACAAGCATCAAATGATTATGAAAATTTACATCGTTAGGACTACAGTAAATGTCCAATTCATCTACTCGGTACGGCAAGACTTTGCTTGCAGTGCACTGTTATAGATTAGGCCAAGATCCATGATATGACATAATCCTTTAGAGATCTATAGAATAGAGACTTACTTTCGTACAATGTCACCAGATCAGTTTGAGACGAATGGCAATTACTGTCCATTTTTGTGGGTTTTCCTTTGTGCCAGAGTTTCCTCGCAAAACGCAAAAACAACCAGAGTTGATAGAGAAGACAAAAGCACATAACGTACGTATGTCACACTAGCTACATATGGGCAGTTGACGTTTGTACATACATTAGAGATTCACATGAAATGCCAGATTGATATTACTGTTTTGTCAAACAGAAAGTCATATTGACTAGTCCACAGTCACTTATCTAAAGATGAACTTTATACCTAGCTACAGTCGATCAGTTAAAAATTAACCCTCAGCGGACAATTAATAAATACAGTGCAAACCGTTGTTAATGGATGTAGACGGAAAGTTACTTAATAGTTAGAAGCAATTAATGTACTGGTATAACCCAAAGTTACCCAAAGCTTAGTCTTTACTTTCCAAAATAAATCCATTTTGCCATGTCGACATTGATAATTAAGTGTTAATTGATCTTTTGTACCAACTCGAAAAATCCTGTTCTTACACGATGGCCCAGAAAGAACTTGAACTATGATGGGCCTTCAGTTTATCTGGAAATTTCGAGCTCTGATGTCAAGATGTTGGTATATCATGTAGTGTTGAATAGTTATCTCAATACTTCTACTCAATATCATCATTTATGTATAGTCGAAATTTCTTTAATTGCATTTCCCCTGGACCACCAGTACAGTATTTGATAGCCTCAAACTCCTTCGGCCCTGGACATTTCAGGAGACAAAAATGCCGCCAGCAACTTTTGTTGAAGAATTTAATATAATTTAAATTTAAAACTGCCCTGTTGTTGAAAGCATTCAAATACTGGAATTTGTGGTATGGAATGCACTGCCGATCTATTTTGTCTGAAAGTTTGGTTCCTTACAAACAATTTGTAAGTTTAGATTTTATGTCCGTATGAGGTTTGGAAGTGATTTACAATGATTGTTAAATTCTCCTGGTAACTTTTCTTCGATTTTTGCAAACCCCTGTCAATCCAGAGAGTACTATGGAATAATTAGCATATTACAAGCCATTCAGTGGAAACCTCATTACACACTTTCAGATAAGTGCATTGAAAATGCATTTTTGGCAATTTTGCAGATATAATCTCATGAATGTTCAATGGAATTACACCGATGGCCTGCAAAATATGAGGCACGATTTTCAGAAGTAGGAAAATTATCTCTAGTTTTGGGAGCTTGCAGCCAGCAATTAATTCATTAAATGTTTAACATGAAGCCCAAAGTCCTAGCTGGCTTCTTTCTGCATTCATAACATCGATTCTGATTCTGAGAGGGTTGGGGTCTAGTTAGGTGGAGGCTCAGTCCTTATGGTTCTGGACCTATAAATCCTGCAGGCCACAGGTGTGTAAGACGAATCTGGTTTCTTATACAAAAAACACAAAATAATAAAGAACTCAAAAGAATATCTTTGTTTGCTTCTGTTTCTTTCACTTCATTTAATTATCTGGTTATTAAAACTTTAAGCAATAAAAATTCAAGATGATAACACAAAATATGCCAAAGCAAAGTTTCTTATATGAAGTCTGGATGATACAATTTAAACAGCTATCTATTGACAGAAAACAATACTTCAATTAAAACAGAAACGAAGTTTAACAAACCAACTCAAAGACCAGCACACACATATGAAAAAGCCTTAAATTTATAACATTCTTTGGATTTCAGTAAAATATACTATAAAGTTCAGGAAGATATTTGTACTGCTTTTAGATAAGCTCTAAATAACTGGGCTTACAAAAGTGGTGCCACATTGCCCAATATCTAAGCTGTTGAGGCAAATGCCACCTAGAGCAGTGGTGTGTGCAAGGCAGACAGGTGGCAGGGGGGTAAGAGGCCATGGTCTGGGAAGAACTGAACCACTGTTAAGGGAGTACACCCCTTCAAACCTTTTAATTAAGGACCTAATTTATAGTCTGTCTCAGAATGCAACATTTGATATCTAACCTTTAAACATTTTTTTCTGGGTGTGGACTCCCAGACCCTAATACATGGGAGTCATTCAATGAACCAAGGTGTGGTCCCCTATTTTATAAAATCTTTTATTGGCTTCGGGCTTTTCCATATAGGTCCAGTGCCTACTTAAATCAGTGGGGATATTTTCAAATGGCCCACCCCCCCTCTCCCCGCCGTTGAAATCCTGTGCACACCACTGGCCTAAGAACCCGCAAGATCTAATTGTTTCCAAGGTCAAGGTGCCTCTTGAAACAGTTCCATACAATTATTCTACTTTGTAGGTTAAGACGACCTTCTGCTCAGTTTATCTGTTGGCAATTTCCCTTCTTAACTTTTACAACCATAAAGAAACTTTGAGAAAATATTTACAATTCACAAAAAAAGAAAAAAGGAATGTTTATTTGTCGACATACCGATTCAAGATGTCAGGTAAAGAGCACTTGTTGTTTTATGTAGCAAAACAATATCCTTTCTTACTATAGAAGGCATCTTGTAGGTAGGTATGTAATGAGTTAAAATTATAGCACAAAAAAAAACTTAGCTTTTTCCTTTTTCTTCTTCATATGTGACCCTGAATTCATATTGTCAACCTTAAAAAACTCATGTAGCGTACCTTGTACACAGAGGTACTTATAAGCAAAATGTTAAAATGATAATAAGAATCATATAATAATATCTGACTTTTTCATGACTAACTTACTTATCAAAATGAAAATGAGCTAGATTTCATACAAAGGATGCTAACAAAGGATATATAATTCTTATTTCTGAAGTATTCACAGCTCGATCACTGAAAACTTGATCATGGATTCGGTCACACTAAATATTTCTTGTTTCAAGCTTTAAACTAAGAATTAACTTAAACTTAAAATTAATATTGGACATAAAATCGATTATGGAAATGTACAACCTTGAAAGCAGCTGTTTCGAGTTGTTTTTGATAATTGCGTCTCATTTAGGAATTCCTTAGGAATCCACTGACCTATGCACAGCGAATCAAAGATTTCTTTTCACATTTTGTAATTCACTTTCATTAATAATAAAAGAAAAATTTTACATGGACTTATCAAGATAAAATAGCAGCTTTACTTGCATGAAGGAGAGTTGAAAATGTTTGTCTACTTATCTAGACAGACCTGCATAGAGGCATGCATTCCATATATATAAATACAAATGATCAACCTTTGTTACAGATATTACATGTACAGATATTACATATTACATTACATGTACATTACATGTACATTACATCGGTTTCCTGACCTTTCCAACCCCCTCCCTAGCTCCCCCTCAACCCCCCCCCCCCGAAAAAAAAAACCACGTGGGATGAGAGAAACTTAAGTACTTTACAGAAGAAGACAAAAATTATTCTTTTTAAAACAAAACCTGGGCTTTATATACATAGAATTGTTTGCTAATATTCTTTCAAGAAAAGGTGACTTACATTGGTAGTACTATCAGCCTCTCAGATTATATCTTTTGATTATCATAATTGTGCCGATTGCAGTGAAAGACATATTAGCATCAGTACTAGAAAGGAAAGTACAACTCTAACTTTAAACAGATCAGTTAAGGCACAAAACTTATTTTGATATGTTACAGATTGTTAAAAAAAAAACTCTTGTTAATCAGTCCGAGTTCTAATTCTATACGTCTTTAACCTTTTTAAAAAAAATTATGATTTTATAAATATGATGCTCTTCTAGTGAAGTGGATGGGTTCACTTAACAGACTTAATCTGACATGTAGACAATTAGCTCAGAGATCCCAAACACACCATTTCAAAAGAGAGAGAGAAAAAAGTCATTTGAGCAATTATGCTGTGTTGTTTATATGAAATTAAAAGAACATAATTTTGGTTAAATTATTAGAATTGATTTATGAAGCAATCGATAGAAATGTCATCAGTATTGTCCTCAAAATATACTAGAAAAAAAGAAAAAATATATCATGGTCGCCCATGGTCAAATTTTGACCATGCATTTTACCCCCCTGCTGTGCTAAAAGTAGCTTCCCCCCTCCCCTCATTAGGTATTTCACCGTCTATCTTAAACATGCCTCAATGTCTGCGAACAATTTGGAGGATCAGAGAGTCTAGGAAGTTATTTACGAACACTCCTGGCAATTTTTAGCACGCTAAAATTGGTGGCCAATGTGATGACCTCTTAATTGAGACCGGCACTAAAAAGCCAACAACATTATCTTTGCGAAGGTTAGCATATATATATATATATATATATCGTTCTTGGACTATGATTTATCAAGATTAACATTCTTCCTTAATTTCATCTATAAGAAGTAAGAAAAGCCAGCATGATTTCATTAAACTTCAACAAATCTTGCAAAAACAGCCATCATAGCAACAGCATGATAAAAAGTAATATATTCTGGAGTTCAATTAAAAGAAAATTTAAAAACTGTTGCAAAAATAATTTGATGCCTGTCTTTAATAATATACATAAAAACTTTCCTTTCTTAATTTGAAAGCACATTTTGTTCTGATTTTTATTAGTTACTATTATATCAGTTTTTAAAATTCTGAAAGCTCACAATTACAATTTCAAATGCATCCTTTAAAAAGCTAAATTTCAGGCAAATTGTGGAATTTTAATTACAGAAATATTTCTACAGCAAAGTAATGCGATGAAAGCTATTTCTTCAGTGACATCATCACAACTTTCGACAGATAAAAAAATTGATAAAACATAAGAACAGAGTTAAAAATATTATTGAGCACAACATATTTCTTGGTGGTCAATGCGAAGAGCAAACTTTAATTTTTCATCCTCACAGAATTCATCTCTCGATCACTGTCAGCTGGAATACAAGATAATATGGAAAATGGGTCATTTTAATTAAATTATCCATTAAAAAATAATTGTTCTACGGTATCGATGTCAAAGTCTGTAAAACAAGATCATTAATCCTTACTATCTGACTAGTTATTTAGAAAGTTGCCAATGATTTGATTGATTGATTCATTCATTCAAATATTTCTTCAAATTTTCACCCATTCATGCAAACTCATCAAACTTAAATTTGTGCCCAAAGTCATCCTTAAATGTGTATCTACACAGAGCATTGATAATTTACCATTACCATTGTAGCATTCATTACAATCATAGAGAGAGCACTAAACATATCCTAATGGCATATGCAGATATGAGAGTTGGAATTGGGGGTTGTATTTAATGGAGGGGGAGGGGTGTAGAACATACCTCAGGTTGTTTTTGATTACTAATTAACCCCCCCCCCCTAATACAAACTAATGTTTGGCACATGATAAGACAATGTAATGGCATTATTGTCTGTATTATACAATCAAATGGCATTGATTCTCTACGGAATTTTCAAAGCTTGAACAGCGGTTAAGTTTTCCTCTGCCACCATAATACCCTAAATTACTAACATACAGTGAGTGACATGAGATACAGATATTCAAATTCGTGATTAAAGTAAAATAAAATTAACAAATACCACGACAAATATTGACTACAGATATAAGTAGAACATGAAGGCAATTATTTGGAATGTCTTGAACAGGTGCTTGTCGGTCTGTTCTCCTATCACACTGGCCATGTCACCAATCTTTCCCATCATGCAACAAGACAAACACCCCTGAGGCGCCTTTGAACTTGAACATATAATTGTCTAAGTCTTTAACAAAGCATTGATCTAGTAAATAATTTCATTGTTTGATTAAGTTTTAATTATTAACTTTTACACTTGGTAGGTTCAATGAAATGTCTCTGACCTTAATCGTCCTGCTGTGGGGCTACTTGATTTCTGCAGAAGAAAACAAAAAGAAACATTTAATACACAGCAGTTTTTATTATGATATAACTTACTAGTAGTTAGTGTGCAGTAATGTGACTTTATATTCTGGCTTACTAGTTGTTAGTGTGCAGTAATGTAACTTAATATATTCTGGCTTACTAGTTGTTAGTGTGCAGTAATGTAACTTTATATTCTGTGTGCTACAAACCAACTTAGCAACCAGTAGTCCATACTATATATGTTAGTATCCAGTGGGTTAAACTACAATGTAATATCCAGCTGGTTATAACTTTGTGGGTGATGATACAGCGTATTATCCAGTGTGTTTTTATATCCTTGGTGTCCAGTTAGTTTAAAATACAAATTGGAGTCCAATGGGATATAATGGGGCTTTACAAAGCATCCAGTGGGTTAGCATAAAACTTTATATCATGTGTGTTTACATAACTTGGTGTTATGGTGGTTTACAATGTAACCATACAAATTAAAAAGAGAAATAAATCTCAATGTGGATCATGAAAATACTGCTAAATACTGTAAATTTGTTGCTAAAACTTTGGTAAATGCCAATGAGGGTTATATAAACTTGTTCTAGTTCTCACTCTCAACAAACATATTGTGTAGCAGTGCTTTCTATGACACACAATATTAAAACACGATAAACTCTTCTCCTGTGATTGGTGGATCAAGATGATGAATTAGCCAATAACATTAAACCCAATGATCATTTGCAAGTTAGTCAAGTTTTTCTCTTTGTTTTCCTCTTTTCAGAGAAAAATACAGAAGAAAAGAAAGGCTTATCAAATGAAAGTTAGCACTATGATGGAAAGCAAGCATGCAAGTTGAAGCATTTTAAGTCATTTTTCTATTGTATTTGCGAGTTGAACTAAGGGCACTTGCATCACCCAAGAAGCCTGTTTTCTGTCAGTGTCAAAACATGAGTGCAATCCAACAGGCAGAATTAATGAAAAACCACCTCACCATCACAAAAACAAAGAAGGAAATAAAAACCATGAAAAAAAAATGAATTTATCTGTAAAACACATCAATGAATATTTATTGCATAAGGACCAAAATATTCAAAGGAGCCATGACAAACTATTCTACTTGAAATACACGTTTTTTTTTTAACGTATTTGGACATCTTTTCCCCCTCCCCCCAACTATTACCAATATGACATGCATCACAAATAATACACCCCACCATGAACGAATGAAATCAAATGAAATGAATGACTTTGGGGGCATATCCTCGAGAGGACAACTTCCCGAAAAATTGAAGGCTTCTGATACAGTGCGTGATTCAATAGCTGATCAATACTTATTCAAATGGCACGACGTGAGAAATATGAATGTAAAAGAGATCTGATTATAAACATAACAATAAACATAAACAAAGACAAACTAATTATAACAATCTTATACACTGCAGGAAATTTTGGTCACATTTTTTTGCCTTTTCTCTCTTTTCTGTTGTTGTCGCCAAAAACACAGTATTCAAATTACAGAATTTTATATTTTTTGTAGAAAGCGGGAGAACTGCTCAGGAATTGTCTCATTGTAAACAATTTATGAGTTTGACATTTAGGTTCGGAAAGATAAGGTCCTCGGATAAAGCCACAGGAAGAGTTCATATTAGGCGATCTGCAATTTCTGTTCAACCAGGCAAATTTTTAGCAATAGATTTTGTTGTTTATATAATATTGATCTTTCATTTCATATATATGTGTTTTCTCACATCAATACACCCACTAAATTTCTGCTAAAGGACGAAACAGTGCTATTCACTCTAATATCCTGTGGCAATGAATTCTAGAGAGAAATTGCACAAATTTTCAAATGATGTTTGGCAGTCATAAAAATATACATTGAATATAATCAGTTGTAAAAGCAGGTGTTTGTGTTGAAGGATGTCAAAGTCACAACAAAATGAGAAATAAATGTGCACAGGTGATGTTTCTGTATGATTTCCCACTTTTCAAAAATATTTTACATCTGTGATACTCCTTTTAAGACCACACTGCTGAAGGAAGACCTGGAACAAAATTTAATCCAAATTTCGGGTGTAGACACCCCACCTCTTTTTATCCCTCCACCGAATATTAAAGTAGTAATTAGTAAAACCTTGTGTGTAGACCTGATTAAAGAATTAACAAGTTTAGATATGCCTCAGATTGAAACATTTCACACCTATTATTTTATTTTTTGGGGGGGTCTAAGGAAAAAGCCCCACAACTCCCCTCCTCCTCTATATGGAAATTGGCAACATCCCTCAATTTGGATATCCTGGGTCCACCCACCCCTGGGATAGGCTAGATATGAAAGTGTGGTATCTTATGGGTTGACTATTTTTAGTCTCATTGAAAAGAAACAAAATTTCTCATCAAGATTTCTTAAACACTTGATGTGACATAAATACAGCAAACTAGCAGAGTTGTGTCTGTTTAAATGTATCTGAGAGTGACAGGAATAAAGCTGTGAATGTGACAATCTGTTTTTTCCATGATTGCAGAAAGCCTTAAAACAAAGGGATACCTTTCCAAGCACTAAAAAAGTGTTAATTTAGTTGTGTGACTGATATCAGTACAACGTATACACTGGATGGTATCTGCATGTCAAAATAAAGTAAGAAAAAAAAGGTTAGATAAAAAAATATATATATACATAAAAAGTAGAGAGAAAAACAGAGATATGAAAAGTTTTGTCCGATTGAAGAAGCCCAAGCCATGCCAAACAGAAAGTTGAAATTTGAAGATACAAAGCTGCATTCCAGGTGAAAAGTTGAAATTTTTGACTCCCAACAGGGTTTTTTTGTTTGTGGTAGGTTGCCAATTTAATACAACCACAAATATTACTCAATCAAGATTGCAATACATCAAACTGAGAAAACAGTCTCTATTTTTTCACCCAAAAAACAGGGAAGAAAAAAAGATAATGAGCAATTAACTAATGAAACAATTCGGTTCTTAGCATTTTGTCGCTCGAAAAAAATTTCATATTAATATGGATCCTATGTAAAAGACATCTTTTCAAGTTATCAATGTGTCAGTACCTCAAAGGAAAATTGAATAGTAAAGCCCCCCCCAAAAAAATTGTTACAGGATTTCAGTGTGCCTCAAAATTATCATTTTTTGAGTTTCAAATTTATACAAACTCAAAAAGCTGCTCTAACATTCTTTCTCAGCCTGCGAATCTCAAGATGTTAAAGTCATGCAATTGAGACAAGATGGGTGTCAGTATTAATATAGTAAGGGATTATCATGCACATGCGGGCATAGGAAACTTACTCGCCTTCAAACAGGTCAGCACTATCAAACAGGGAAGGGAAACAAGAATACTTTAGGAATGAGCAGCACAAAGAAGGCCAAAACACAACACATGAGGCAGCAATAGTATATACTCTACATAAATTAGTATATACTAATAGTATATACTCTACACAAAGGCAAAGACTACCACATAGAACTGATAGAGGGGGGAAACAAGTACAAGCTACACATAGGCGTAGGAGGCGGGGCAGGGGTAGGGTGGGGGGCTGCAGCCCCCAACCAAATATTTTTTGTGGAAATTCGGGCAATATGCAGAGAACTTTTCAGGAAATATTTTGGTTATATTTTTCGGGCAAGTCGCTACAGCCCCCCAAATCAAATTGGGCTCCTACGCATATGAAGATACATAGTAATTAAGTAGGATTAAATAAAATATCCAATAGACAAAACTTAATTGAATATCAAGTCTTTCCTAAAAGATTTTTTTATTTTTTATTTAGTGGGAGGCAGAAAAAAGGAGGAGAGGGCAGGGGTAAAGAAAAGATGGAGATGGGAAAAAGAGGGAGGGACTTGTCGGTCACAGCAACAGACTTATATGGGTTATTTTCATACATATCTGAAACCTAATATGATCTTAACTTGGAGCTAGAATTTATGTACAAAAGCTCAAACCAGATAGAAATGATGACTCCCCCCCCCCCCCCCCCCCTCCAAACACCTTTCAGATAGCAAAAAAGGAACAATCTTGTCATAAAATGTCATAATATTGTCACAAATGTACTAAAGTTACAGTAGGAAGAGGTAAGGACAGCAAAGGAAACTCTCACAACATTTGAACACATTATAGCCATGCTTACAGAGCAATCAGTGACATTGCATGTTATGTCCACAAGTCTACTGAAACTCTCACATTAAGTAAATTCTCCATTTTAATTGCAATACCATTTTGAAGTAATAGGAAGAGTTTGGACTTACTTTGTGAGAGGTAATCCATATTCTCTACAGTTTGAGAAAGAATGAATAAAACAAGAGAGATAAAAGATTAAAATTTATTTCAAATGAAATAGTATTCACTGTTATTCTATTCAATTGCAAATTTTTAAACTTTTTTTCTTCAATTGATTTCACACATTTTGAATCCCAACTGGCAATTAATATTGTTAAAGAAACATTATCCCAGTAGGAATATGAATCTAAAAGTCACTATCAGTGAGCAACCCTCATAAGAATAATTCTTCTATGTTGGGAATGTAATATGGTTTAGAGAAGCTTGTCGTCACATTTCCCAAATTTAGACAGTTACTTGGCAGTAGCTTCACTAAGGCAACTGTTAACATTTTTAGCCAAAAATAAATAAAAAAAAGCAATGAAAGATATAAAAACAACAATTTCATCCTATCTTGAATGATAGGGATCGAAGTACCTATTGGAAATCAATCAATCAATTATGCTATACTTACAACAAGAGCATCAATGATGCAGTATCTCAATACTGGAAGTTTTAATTTTGATTCCTAACTTCAAATCTTTGCTCTGTCTCTACAATTATCAATATCAATCATGGTACAACAAATATATAACTTGCATTTTTGCTACTTTGCCACGAATAGTCTCTGCAGGTTACACTTTATCCTGCTAGTCTTGCCTTTAGCACTCATTGCCTGTTAGTCGAAAGAACGACGTTGCAAGGTTTAGTAATGTCATAGAATATTTAAGAACTTGTTTTTTATTTGGTATCCTTCATCTTAGGTCAGTCTCTGTTGGACTTTTTGGTCATATAGTTTGACGTCAATGACAACGGCCAAATTAGAAAGGGGCGAACAACTCCACCATATTCTTCATGCCTGCCTTGAGAGCTAGGCCTATTGACCTACTGTATGTTACTGTAGACTGTAGTGGTGACTACCATCAAAACTGTGTCCACTTCTAGATATCAAAACAACCCACGTTTTTCCATCTCAATTTTTCGGACATGAAGATTTCATGGATTTATGACTTGGAAAAAATAATGTAAAAGAAGATTACAAGTTTTTATATGCAAGTGATGGGTGGCCTCCCAAGGGCGGCGGAACCGGGGGGGCACGTGCCCCCCCACTTTTCCTCAGGTTAAAAATGTGCCCTTTTTCTACATAAAAATTGAGGTGTCTCAAGTTAGCAAGAGGCCAGGGAACCAGAATGAACACTCGAGAAGGGCCGTTTCCGGCCATCTGAGGGGTTTGGTAAACCAAAAATTTTCTTGTACGCTCCGCGCCAACCGATGGTGGCGCTACGCTCAGATAGTCGTGCATACAACTTTGCAAATCCTGGCTACGCCCCTGACTTTTAATGAATTTCTGTGGGTCAAACTCAAAGCTATTTCGAATGGAAAAAATTTGTTAAGATATTAACAAGAAATAAACTCTAATTGAGAAGATTCCTACATTAGCAACTAGCATGATTTCACCTCATTTTGTCTCAAAAGAAAACTTGTTCCTTGTTTCCCAATTTGCACATTGGATATTGCAGTGCTAGTATGCATTTTTCTTTGTGGGGGGGGGGGGGGCGTTGATGGAGTGATGTGTATACGCAAATAAGATAATACAGTAAGAGTTATAAAGGGTACTAAATATCAGGCTGCATCAGTCCAATCGAAATTCTGAAAAGTGCCCTTTAATGTCGGTGCCCCCCCAGATTAAAAGTGCTTCCGCCGCCCTTGTGGCCTCCTCTTCCCCTAATAGCCACCTCAGTTCCTCTCCATTTTGTTATTTTATTTTAATTCTTTGTACATTTGATGTCAAACATTACAGGTTCAAAAGAAAGCTAAACATACTTCTTATAACCTTATACATCTTATATCCTTATAAATAAAACATAACCTTATACAATTTTTATAGTCTTATCAAAGTTGTGATGCTATGGCCGGCTCCTCTTTTATACGTACCCATCAAACAAACTTACCCTGGTCCTTCCTAGGAAAAGCTGTCTGAACACCAGTACAATGCTAATGTGGCTATCACTGAAAGCCTAATAGGCCTAGGGGCCTAGGCCTATATATTAAATGCACTAGGCTAGGCCTACAGTAAGTAGCCTTCAGAAATACAAGAATGTGTATACGTAATTATACAAAATACATGAAGAGCAATCAAACAAACTTATCATGGCCCTTGCTCTGAAAAGCTACCTGAACACCAGTACTATCCTTAAATGGATGTTACAAAAACGAAGGCCTAGGCCTAATATACATTAAATGCACTACGTAGAATTCAGCAGTACAGAATGTAATTAGCATGCAATACACTAACACCTCGCGTACCTAACTACAGAACAGAAATTGTTCGCGAGGGTAGCCATTTTCGTATATCTAACATGTAGCTGTTATGAGTCATAGCCAATCTGCTACAAAACAGACTTGGGGGCGGGGCTTAATCATCAAAAACGGACCTTTTTACTAAAAGTAGGGGCGGCAGCTCAGTGTTGTTTTAAGAAAGAAAAATCATTTAAACATCAAATAAAGCAAATAAAAGCCATTAAATGTCATATAGAGGTAGTAAAATTCTTATTAATACCTACCTGTAAACAACAAATGAAAGTTTAAAATTTTAATAAAATATATAATACGTAGGACCCTATCTTAGACGATACCACTGTTGAAAGACAGTTCTATTCTATTCTCTTTCATAAAACATAAGTTTTGGAGCGTGTGCAAAACAGGTCTGCCAAAGTGTGTTTTCAGTCCAAATTGGCCCGATTTGGACATAAATCGGTGAAAAAGTCACAGAATGAGATACAATTCTGGAATAAAAAATAGTAACTTTTGTTGGTCTATATGATATATTCTTGCTCTGGAAATTCCAGAGAAAAAGAACTTTGTTTGAAGACGCTGAAAAATTTTTAAGAGAAGAGAAAGTCCCACTTACTGTTACAATATCTCTATACATGTAATGTATTGAGATAAAAATTAAACCCAAGAAACACTATGACTACATACTAACTACACACATTTTGTGACCACAATTCTACCGTTTGGGAAGGCTGCAAGAAACCCCCAAACTTGCAACGATACAACCCGATGCTGTGTTATATTTCTTGCATTTTCATAGAACATTATTTTGCTTGTTGGCATCCCAAGGATGATATTTAGTTCCAGTAGCATCAGGTATCATCTAATAATTATAAATTCTATTTCATAAACACCTATCAAGACTGTTTCAAAATTTTTGCTCTGCTGAAAAAGTAATCAAATGCTGCGTTAAGATTTACCGTTCGTCAAAGCCGCTGTCTCTGTCCATCCGTCTGTAGTATTTGGCAGATTTGACACCAAATGCAAATGTGAAGATCATGGTGATACAGCACAGACCGAGGCAGTACCAAAAACCATTCTGAAAGATAGACAAAATCATACTTGATTGAAGTTATACAGTGAAAAGCAGTGGAATGTGACAATACATTCACAATGGCACAGGCTGTCCTGAAATGACCATATGACATCTGCAACAGGCTTCTTTTACTAAAGTAGACCCCTGGTGACACCAAATGACCTTTGAACACAAAAAACAATAGGCTTCTTGTACTCAATGTGGTACTTTGACACACCAAATATGAAATTGGTCCGACCTTCCCTTCTTCAGATATCGTGTGTACCAAGATAGGCGTCACGTACATACACACGCATACACACACACATTTCTGACATGATACCAAAACTTAAATTGTGCCCTCACTTTGTGACAGTAAGCAACTTTCAAGTTTTTGGAGCTACACAATAGAAAACATGGATTTTTAAATCACTAAACACTGCATAACTATATATGTCCTCACTTTAAGGAATGTATCAATGTATTGGTTCACACAGATCTAACATCCTCTATTTGTGGTTAATACACAACAGATAATACACATCTTGCATAGTTACATACATCCTCACTTTCAGGAATGTATCAATGTATTGGTTCACACAGATCTAACATCCTTTATTTGTGGCAAATACACAACAAATAATAATAATACACATGTTGCATGGCTATATAAATCCTCACTTTGAGGAATGTATTGGTTCACACAGTTCTAACATCCTCTATATGTGGTTGTGAACTTTAAACAGCTAATACACATGTTGCATGGCTATATAAATCCTCACTTTGAGGAATGTATAGGGGTCACGTACATACAAACACACACACCCCCCCCCCCATTTCTAACATGTTACCAAAACTAAAAGTTGTGCCCTCACTTTGTGACATCATGACAGAATGTAAAAAACTATACAAGGTATTAAAAATGAATACAGATTAATGAAAACTGAAATGAATAAGGTAGATAAGTAGTAGCTTACAAATGCCTGGATAAATCCAACACAGACTGTATTCACTGCTGATGAATACAAGTTATAGACAGGGAGACATTTACCGACTTCGTTCTGAATCTGAAGAAGAAGAAGTAATCAATAACTAAAACTTCTTTCTCACTAGCACACGCAGAGAAGAATCGGTTCTTACAGAGATTCAAAATCCATCTTAGGAATGTACATCACATTCGGCTGTAGATCAATGTCCTGATATCTACACATTCTCATTTGTGACTTTGGAGCAATAACCTCCACTTCATCATTCTTCTCACCTTTCCACTCGACCTCTCCCCACTCCCCCATCCCCCATTAGTTTTGTAAAGTTATAATAAAGTTCACTAATAAATCAATAAATAAGTTCAGGCCAAATAGGTACAAAAATTAATATGAATAACATATAAGAAAAATTTAAATAACAATGTAAATATAGATTGTCTAATGTGATTCCTTATTTGATACCAATTGATGAAGAATCCAGTTAGAAATTAAAGTGACTTTTGGGTATGAGATGCAGTGAGTGGATCCTGTGTGTCTTAGAAGAGTGGGGCACAGGAAGACATGTATTGGTGAATACCGGAAGTAGTACAGAAAGAGGCGGTGCATAAGAAAATTTCAGTAAACAGTATTAAGGCAGGCTTGCTAGACTTGCAGCTAACTTTTTCACCATGTATGTACCCTTGTTTTAAGCAAAAATGTCATTTGCAGGTAATTTGTCCAGCAAAAAAAAATTTTTTGAAAGAGAGGGTCCAGAAGCCCGAAGTCCCTCCATGGGTTTGCCCTTGAGATGAAGCTTACCTGGGACTCAATGTAGTCTGCAAACTGATACGGGTATCCCAGGATGCGGGTTTTAAATCCCATGATATTCTGTGAAAAGTGAAAAGCAAATATAGTGTGGCAGACCGTTTCTTAAAAATATATGAGAAAGACACATTAGATAATATTGTTATCAAGGTACCCTGAGAGCTATGACTGTTATTAGTATTATATAGTTCTTCAACCTATGTTAAAAAGGGGAAATCTATCCCACTCCAGTTGACTTCACAGATTTCTGGTAACTTGCTGCTACAGCTCACATACCAATAACATACCTATGACAGACCTATGACTGACTCCTCTTTAATACTACCATCTCTCTAGTAATAGTCTATTTCTATTACAGATTTCTGGTAACTTGCTGCTACAGCTCACATACCTATGACATACCTATGACATACCTATGACTGACTCCTCTTTAATACTACCATCTCTCTAGTAATAGTCTATTTCTATTACAGATTTCTGGTAACTTACTGCTACAGCTCACATACCTATGTCATACCTATGACTGACTCCTCTTTAATACTACCATCTCTCTAGTAATAGTCTATTTCTATTACAGATTTCTGGTAACTTACTGCTACAGCTCACATACCTATGACATACCTATGACTGACTCCTCTTTAATACTACCATCTCTCTGGTAATAGTCTATTTCTATTACAGATTTCTGGTAACTTACTGCTACAGCTCACATACCTATGACATACCTATGACTGACTCCTCTTTAATACTACCATCTCTCTGGTAATAGTCTATTTCTATTACAGATTTCTGGTAACTTACTGCTACAGCTCACATACCTATGACATACCTATGACTGACTCCTCTTTAATACTACCATCTCTCTGGTAATAGTCTATTTCTATTACAGATTTCTGGTAACTTACTGCTACAGCTCACATACCTATGACGTACATATGACATACCTATGACTGACTCCTCTTTAATACTACCATCTCTCTGGTAATAGTCTATTTCTATTACAGATTTCTGGTAACTTACTGCTACAGCTCACATACCTATGACATACCTATGACATACCTATGACTGACTCCTCTTTAATACTACCATCTCTCTGGTAATAGTCTACTTCTATTACAGATTTCTGGTAACTTACTGCTACAGCTCACATACCTATGACTGACCTATGACTGACTCCTCTTTAATACTACCATCTCTCTAGTTTTAGTCCTTAGCAGATATTTACTTTATAATGTACCATTTAAACAGCGTTATAACCCAGAGAACTACATTCATAGTATGACATACTTCTCGTTTGAACTCAAAATGTGGAAACATATTCCCTCTCGTGCTGAACTATTAGAATGTGATATTTGCTGACAGCTCATGATGATACCAAATCACACAAGTACGCAGTTAACTTTAAATACCAGATATAGCCATATTAGTTTCATTAATGAGTCCAGTGGCTTAGCCAGAGAGTGGGTGGGGCAGAGGGCGATAGTGACGCAGAAACTTTCAGGGGTGTAACGTGGAAGGCAAAAATTGTACATGAACTCAACAAAGTCACAACACACTGACAAGTGTAGTTAAAATGATGTAAAATAATAGCACCATTTTGCATCTTATCCCCCCCCCAATACGGAGACAATAATTTGGCTTGTCCCCCTCTCGCCCTTCCCCCCCTTCCCTTACCCCATGCCGTGGAGGCTGACTACATGCACGCAAGCTAAAGACTTACTGCTTGCAACAGTGAAGTGGCATCAGCATCCAGATAAGCCTGAGCAAGGTCAGCTGCATCTAAAGTGTCGGTGATCAACATCTGGGGAAAGAAAGGCAACAAATAATAATAAACGTTTATTAGCTTCACTGCAGATAGACATGGACAGAAAGGTTTATCTTGATAGGCCAAACAGAGAAGAATTTACAAATGTTTCATTATAAACTCAAAGCTTTGGAATTCTTAACAGGTCAGTGTGAGGATGACTGAAGGGTGCATTTTACTAGATTTTGTTATTTGTAATTATATCAAAAAGCAACTTGTTACACGTTGTAGAAAACTTACAGCATTTCTGTTGGAAAACGGTTATAAATGTGTTAGCGGTATTTTTTTACTTTTGGTTTCAAATATATCTGTCGACTACAGCTTTGAATCTATACAATATAACTATATCAGCTTTCCAGCCAAAACTCATTACTCATTTGACAAATCCAGATATTTGACAGATAAAAACTGACTTTTGCTGACAAGAAGAGTTTAAAAGTTCACACTTTTAAGTAGGAGCGAAAAAACAAATATATAGATCAAACCATTTGGATTCATCGAGCACAAAGTGAAATTGACTAATAATCATGATACTTCAATGTTAAAATTGTCATAGCTCTGCTTTAAGTGACAAAAAATTTAGGCTAGACAAAAACTTATGATAAACAGTTTGTAGTAAACTTACATCAATCTTTCCTGTATAGTCGGGCAAAACATCAATCTGCGATTCCAATGTGTTCTGAGGAAATGAAAAATAAATTTCATATTTATCTTTTGTACAAAATATTACGAGATATTCTTGTAACAAATTTATTACTGACACAACAAAACACAAATATATCCACCACCTTGCCCTTTTACGATATGAGATATCATCTTAACAGAACATGTCACTAATGCCAACTTACCAAATATTTGTTCTTTAAAATGCAAGAGTATGTGTGTATATATATGTAATGTATTTATATATATATAACTGTTTGATACAGGTGTCAAACGCCTACAGTGAAATTACGATCTTCCTTATCGGTTTCGAACGTCTGGACATACAATCAGCCTCCATAGCCTAGTTGATTGGTGTTCATGTACAAAGCGGTATGCCCGGGTTCAAATCCCGGTAGAGGCTGGAAGTTTTTTCACTGTTCTGGATTTTCCTTCTCATTACGTTTTCAAATATATATATATATATATATATATATATATATATATGTATATATATATATATATATATATATATATATATATATTATTACCTTAACTTATCACAAATAAAGCAGAAAAATTGTCTCTCATTGAGAAGTCTAATGCTGAATTCTGTTATGAAAGTAAATTTTAACAGCTTTCTCATTTACCAGTGACTCACAAAGAAAAACCAGATTTTCAATCAAATTTGTGTTACCAGAACTTCACATAGAGCCAGCTATCAATGAAAACAGGAGTGGTGGTAATTTTTGTGGAGTAAACTACCCTATTCGCTCTCTGTCTCAAAGATATTCTGTGTTTAACTTCTGTCATATGTTCAATCACTGATGTGCAGAATATCATGCCCTCTTTTATCATTTATGTTGATGATGAAAATGACCTTAATCCTTGAATTTTACATTAACATTGTAACATAACCATCTCCTATTTACCTTTGTATCAATGAATGGAGCCATAAGGTTTGTCTGTATAACATCCAACTCCTCCGCAAAGCCTTCAATGGCTGCTTTATCACCGGTCTTTAAAGAGAAAACCAAAAGAAAACTTTAGTTGATTCAAATTCATTCTGTACAAAGAGAACAAGTTTGACATGATGCTGAAACATTTGCTAGCTTCACTACATCTTGTGTCACTAACTGAATCACTGAATCAACTTCTTAATATTATATTTGCTACTGTTAGTGTCTTCTATGCAATGAAAGGTAAGATACAGAACAATTGAGGCTTGATGATGTAACTGATGATTAAACATTGACTAGCTTCAATAAATCTTGCATGTTACAAAAAGAGATTAAGAGAAAGCCCAATCTGAAGTTGATACCGTAACTTTACTGTCATGTTTAGAGTTACCGATAAGACAAACTAAAAGAAAAATTGGACTTGATGCTGTAACATTTGTTTTTCCAACATGCTTTACTGTTTCCAATCTTTTGTACCTACTTCTTCTTTCTAAGTGTAATGTCTGCAGATATTGAGAAGACTAGTTATGGTTATATAAACCAAGTAACAATAATTACAAAGGTATAAACAAAAGTTAATAAACCAATCTGTATATCATGACTGTACACTTGCCAATGTAGATCAATCACAATTTGTATGCAAACATAGATATTTCTGCCTTGCAATTAATTCTACCATAACTTAAATACAGAAAAACAAGACCAGCTATCCCTGGGGCAATTGAGAGACATGCACAGAGACAAACTGAGAGGAAACGACCCCGGGAAAACTTAAGAGAGATACCGGGGACAAAACTCAGAGAAATGCCTCCCAGGGAAAACTTAAGGAGACAAACTCAGAGAAAAGCCCCAGGGAAAACTGAGGAGACATACCCAGGACAAACTCGGAGAAACACCCCCAGGAATACATAA
The DNA here is from genome assembly GCF_037975245.1 of Apostichopus japonicus. Classification (NCBI taxonomy): domain Eukaryota; kingdom Metazoa; phylum Echinodermata; class Holothuroidea; order Aspidochirotida; family Stichopodidae; genus Apostichopus; species Apostichopus japonicus. The sequence goes on from NC_092565.1 coordinate 12,619,277, forward strand.
ATACACAGGACGGACTCAGATATACACCCCTGGGAGACCTTAGCAGATATTCCCAAGGCAAACTCAGAGACATGTCCCTGGGTGTCCCTGGGACAACTTAAGAAACTAACATTACCTATCAAAGGAAACTACATAATGGGGGAAGGGGGTCATGGGGGAGGGGGTGCAACTTGAGACCTAAATATTGATAAATTAAATCAATCAATTGTTTAAATACTAACATTATTGATAGTCGCTGCTGCTGTTCTCATGGTGCCGGCTAAAACTGAGAGATCGTTACCTTGGTTGACATCATAGGTGACTGGTTTTGATAGCTGTTGATTAACAATCAAGACTCGTGCATAAGCTTTGTTAGAATTTTCGAATAGAGGTTCGTTTCTTCTGTCTTAGAAAAGAATACAAGAGACTTGTGCAAGTTCTTTGAGTGACTGTACAATGCCCCGAATGACAAACAAGATGTTGGATAAGAGATGATTACCTACCTCGGCCAGAAACACATCCCAAGAGATCTCATAATTAGAGCTATTTTGGAACTCTTCCAGGCTGCTGCGAGTGTCTCCGGTAAGGATATTGACATTACTGAAATCTACAGTGATGTTATCAAACTGTGAATCAAGATCACCGACGTACTGCAATACAAGAACATTTAAAAGTTTAATAGTCTTCAAAGAATATCCATAACTTTAAACAGCATATTTGTTTACAGTAGGACAATTTTGACCAAGCATATATAGTTTAAAAAATATCAAGTGAACTTTTTTATTTTTAAAGAAATGTTCCATCATGGAGAGCATTGTGGTTAAGGCAGTGGAGTTGTAATCTAAGGATTGCAGGTTTGAGTCCTGGCCAGATCATTATGTGGTGTCCTTGGGCAAGCCACTTTATCTCCATTGCCTCTCTTTACCCAGGTTTATATATGGGGACCTGTGAGATAAACTGCCAGTTGGGCGCCTTTTAACTTCTGCAATTTGGAGGTATTTTCTTTATGTTTGACAGGTATATCGTTGACCAGGGTAATATTGTAATGCGCCTTGAGCACCGTTATCGGTGGATATTATCCGCTCTTTTTAATTCCTGTATAAAAGTAAGTTGGCCTGATGTTTCAATCCTCTGCAGAGGCTAAATGACTTGTCATTTAGCCTCTGAAGAAGATTCTGCTTCATTTAGCCTCTGCAGAGGATTGAAACGTCAGGCCAACTTACTTTTATACATTCTATTACACAGGCTCTCTAGTGTATAAGCAGTTTGCTAACAGCTTAACCCAGAGAAAGGCCCAGGTTTACTTTCTATAGGGGAAGTGTGGCCCTGGGGCGTTGAAACTGACTCTAGTGCAAGGTGGACATAGCATGGACCCTTGCACCCCCCCCCCCCAAATATATTCAAAAAACAAATAGTGTACTCTGAGGTATAGTCTGGTCTATAATTAGGTATAAATGCAGACTGTTCTAGTTACTACTTTTAATGTATGCCAGCGGTCCCTGTGACTGAAACCAATGTGGCAAAAGTGTTGGACTACCAATTTATCATGATTAAGCATGTTCATTCCTAGTTACTAAGTTCTTAGAGTCAAAAAGCACTAGCACTTAATACAGTTTTGCTGTACAATCAATAAAGTTGCTGCTGCAATTTTGACATTTTTATCTTTGCCTGATCATCTTGCCATATTGGTAAATAACATTTATTTTCCATCTTGTTTACTTCTGCCCACAATCTACAATGTTTCTTCAATTCCTTATAAATATTTGCAAAATTCAGCCCCTAAATTTTCCCCTATCTAGCTCACCTGACCAATGTTAGTAAACTGTGCAATGTCGATGAGATTTTCGAGTTTGAAAGCTGTGTAGATTCCTTTATTATTTTCACAGGCACTGAAAAGTGATGAAGAAAAAAAACAATGCATACAACAAAAGAATGATACAAGCAGAAAATAGAGAACAGGAGAAAGAGAAAATCAGAGGATAAAAAATTGTTTCCATAAATAGCAACCAACTACTTTAAACTCAAAAATAAAAAAACAAGATAGCTTCAGTTTATTCACTTCATAGCTGGCACATTTCAATGTTTTACTAAAAATACAAAATAATATTCTAACTCTTGTTGTCCATCAATAGGATGTACTGCTTGAACAGGAAACTCTTTAACTTGGTTACAAACATGTCAGACAAATACTACAGTATACCTCTGCTATGATGAATGTATAAATCACGACACTATGAGGAAATATAAACTCAAATTAGAAAGGTTTATTGAAAAGAGGTGACTGAACAGGGTAAAATATACTTTTTGGGGGGGGGGGGATAAAATACTTACTTCAGCAACCCTGTAACAGTGATGTCGATTGATGAGTTCTGGAATAATAAGTCCCCAAGAAAATAACCATCAATGATGGCATCCGGCTTATCAATTGTCTGAAAAGGGAGAAGACAATGGCAAAACTTCAATATGATATCTTTACAATTAATATCCATGACAAGACAATAATAATGATAACAGTGGTACTGAAATGTTCAAACCAAATATCTGAATCTTCTGTGAAATTAGTGCAATTGAAGCACGTCCAAAGAAAGCAATTAATCCAAAATTAAAAATTGAAAAGTGCTACTGTGTTTTAAGTTGAACATAATCATTGAATGAACAGCCAGTTGCCAGTTGGGTAATGTGTCTAATGCTACTACCACTCTATACTAGCTTCACATATCATGCTTCAAAGCACTTGTACTAGCAGTATGAACAGTTTCTAACCTTTATCTGATTCTAGTTTTTCAATACCACTATATACTATCCTCACATATGCTTCAAGCGCTCGTACTAGAAGTATGAACTGTTTCTAACCTTTATCTGATTCAAATGCTAATATCACTCTCAACTATCCTCACATACCATGCTTCCAAGCACTCGTACTAGAAGTATGAACAGTTTTATAACCTTTATCTGATTCTAATGGCAATACCAATCTATACTATACTTAAATATCATGCTTTGAAGCACTTGTGCTGGCATTATAAACAGTTCCTAACCTTTCTCTGATAGAAACATGATATTCCATACTGCTTTTACTGTCAGTACTAGTGCTTAGAAGGGGGACATGAAAGCACAAAAAAAAAGGTCCCAACTGGTTGGAATGATATCAAAGTCTTTGCATATTCATTAGCCATCTTAATCAGGAGCAATAATCAAGTCAAAAGCCAAATAGTTTTAAATTAATGCAGTCGTTTTTTAATGAATGTACCTCTACGAAAATTTCCCGAGAGATAACGTTATCGCAGACGAGTCTGTCGATTGGTCCCCCAGTGATGAAGGTGAAGGAAGATACCAGCATAAACGGAGGAACCAAGAGTCCTGACAAAACAGCAGCTCTGAAAGATAGCCAGAAATAGAAGTCAAATAGTGAGTAGCTGATCATGTGCTTCCCAGATGAAACTGTCATAAAATTGAAAATATAAAAAGCCCTATATCTTTCATGAAGATACTTTTATGGGCTTTATTTAATGGATAAAGCAGCTCTTTAAGAAAAGATCTTTTCTCTCTTCAAATTGTAAGTTTATAGAAAATGGTCATGGTGTATGTAAAAAAAAGAGGGAGGGGGGGTGTTAAATAATTTCATACATTATTCTCTCATTATTCCCAAGATAGAAGAACCCTGGCACAAAATTACAAGCAATTTGATCCACTCTAAAGTCTTGGCCCCAGTCCTCTCACAAGGAGACTGGCACTGTGTGATCATGACTGTGTTGTACATCTAGAAAATATCACAAGTCCCACTCTTAAAGGGAATAGGTCAAAGGTCGAGGGGCTAATCTACACTGCAGGGAATCATTCATCCGGTATTGCTTCGCAAATTGCTATGCTTTCCTATTAATGGACAACTTTACTATACAAGTGCAAAGAATTTATAGCACTTTCTCCCACCCCTCTCCCCTTGTTCACAGGAACTTTATATTATTTTGTAAGGGTAAGGGTTCTGAGCCTTCAAACTGATACACAGTACACTTTGAGCACTAAAATTATCCCATGTTCTGTATGCTGAGCATCTGAAATGGATACTAGATTGTAATGTGAATACACGTTTTTGGTTTCTGAAAACAGGAAACAGTGGAAGACACAACCCATGTAAAGAGGAACTACTAGTATTCCTGAATACTACGTTGTGCAAACAGCAAACCCTTACTATTAGTAATTCCGGTAACAGATGGAAACTTAACAGGAATTTCTAGGAATCTTTTGTGCCAAATTTGGTCAGCAAATTGAATCTTTTAGGATGATTCTAATAGAGTAATTCTTGCAGTTGGTTTACCAAACTTACTTAGTATATTCAAACTAAGATACCAATGAATCTAGTTAAGGTAATCTCCTCAATTTTTTCCACTAAATTATGGGTCACCAGAAAGTAATGTCTATATATTAATCCATCCAATCCTCCACATATCCCCTCCCACATCCCCACCCTCTCCCCAAGAGACTTCCTATTTTGTATTAATCACTTGTAAAAAGCAAATATTTCCTACTTTATTTGATTTGACTACAATTTTAGAATGGAAGCATCATTAAAGTTATCAGATTCAACTCAAACACACGCTGTGTAAAAAGTTAGAACCTTGTTGATACTAGTGACTGAATCCAAATCTAAACTTATTTGTATCTGTTTTTTAGGTCACTTTATACATTGTATTTACATGTAATGACAGGCCTAGAATTTTAACCTTTAGCCATTTGCTAAAAATCGCCAGTGCTGGTAACATTTTTTAGCTAAAGTCAAGTTCCCACTGGCCGTTTCCTGATATACAACCTGTATTGGTCGCTGTATAAGCTTTTGAGAGCAACTCAATAATATTTGCAGATATTAAGCAGTAACACAGAACACAGTAACAGATAAAAGCATGCCAATTCTTTGACTAAGGATTGTTCACCGACTTTATAAACTCCAACACATGTTTCTTTTGATTCAGAAAGGACCAGTCATTTAGTTATCGAGGGTATTTGAGGATAATTTTGACAATGACATTTTCCAGCACTACTTCTTGTATGTAAATTATATCTTGTAACAGTGATGCAACAAAGTTACAAGTGCAATTTCTACTTGATGGGGTGGGTGTTACAATGTAACCACAACCTTATTCATGCTCTAAGCAAATTCCAATAATATGGACCAAACGTGGGTGTTTGAAAGTAAGACAGGTGCCAAATGTGACAAGTTATTGAAAATATAAACCAAGATTAATACAAGTCACATGGTCATTAAACTGCAGATGTTATATATAAAGATCAACCGCTTCATTTTAGTGAATATATATATTTTTTTTGGAGGGGGGGGTTAAGTATTCTCTTTGGGGGGTGAATTATAAAGTGTAATTACTATAAACACCTGGCCATGTTTCCATCTCTCCCAGATGCAAACATACCTGAGCACAAAATATTAAACTGGGCTTACAGACATAGCACAAAATATTATACTGGAGTTACAGACAGAGGTCTTTACCCTTGACAATGGTCTGTTAGTTTTTAAGCGTTGATTCTTAGCCTGTGTGTTTTGTAACGATGTTCTACTGCAATGCATGTATGTGATTATATGTTTCTACGTTAATCATTTTTGAAAAGAGTGATAACCTCCAAAGGTTTAACAAAATAGCTGACATATAAATGTGAAAATGAAAGATTCAAATAATGGAAGAAAAAAGTATCATGAAAATATTATATGAATCTAAGATGATTGATAAATTAGTGAGCTTTTCAACTTACATCATGATCACACAGCCTCCACAGCTCTCCAGACTGGATCTCTTGGAAGGAGGCGATTTATTGAGGATACAGCCACTGATAGCCAGGCAAACGCCAACCACAAACAGACCAGCCAAAAACAGTATGAAACCAAACACGACCGTCATTGCAATATCTCTGTGTGTTGAAAAAGCAAATATCTTTCAATAGAAAAAATAATAAAATAGAATGCTAAATGTGAAAATGTTCTTTATTATATAAATTTATAATAAATATATTGGTGTATTAAATTATTAACTATGCTACTCATTCCTGAACTTATCTCGTACCTATGTCAACTGTTGCACTCGGTGTTGAAGTAACCGACAACTTATGTTAAAGAAAGATTAAAGAAAAAAAGGTTGAAGGTCAAATTCGTGTATCAATGCAAGATGTTCTCAAACAAATTTACAACAGTTTTAAGCCCTGAGCATTTAAACTTGTCACACCCTTGTGTGTAGAATTCAACAATTACTCCCTGGGGGTTCTTCTGTGCACCACATCTACTCTGGGGGCGGGGGCGAGACTTCCAATAGGGTGCAGCCACAACTGCAACTATATTTACAATTTACCTAGCAGGTCCCTTATAATATATCAGGGCACCCATTTATGCACCTGAATGAAGAGAGGCAAGGTAGATTATGTGCCTTGCCCAAGGGACACAGTGTTCTGAATCTGGCCAGGACTCAATCCTCCAATACTTACAACAAGAGGCCATTGCCCGAAGCTTCACATTGTCATAACACTACTCTCAATGTTGACGGAAAGGTAAGGCACATGAAAGCAGAACTCATTACTTAAGTCCAAAATAAATGCAACAGGAAACAAGAAATTAAACCAAACGATTCACAAGTACACAAATTATGGACAGCAAAGTGGACACTATAATTCTATTAAAATATTTCTTCCTCACTTTTAAAAGAAACAAAAACTTCTCAAGTTTGCTTGAAATTTGTGGGACACATACTTACTAAGGAAATTTTGCTTAGCTTAGGAGGAGAGTACAAATCACAAGAGAGGCAAGAATGCCCTCTCTCATGTGCCTTCCATCCTCCAAACCCCCCCCCCCCCCCTCCCCTCTTTCATAACCAATGTTGCTACTACTGAAACAGTGTTACACATGCATTTACTTTGTAATTTTGTATTAAGCCGCAGACTCCTATTTGTAAAAGTTTCGTCTGTATTTTCATATGCAGTGTTTCTGGTTTCATGGTAATGTGACATGGCTGGGCTTTCAAAATATATTGTTTAAACATTTTCTATGAACCTTCCTCTGATTACCTGAATCCATCATACGCAACAACATCAACAAGGATGGGAGTTAAGAAATCTTGAACTTCCTCCGCTTGCGTGTTAAGCTGCCAAAAAAAAAGAAAAAAAAAGATTACAAATAGCAATGAAAAAGTAGTTAAATATAGACTTCTCTCCAAATTTTTCCTGTCATCGAACAATTATGAAACTGTTACTCATATCCGCTTTTTGGGTCCAAGACTATCCCCTTGATGGTTAAAATGCTTATTCTGTCACTGAAAAGACTGACATGGCACAGTGTACAGGGATATCATAGGTGGAAAAATCGTACAAAACAGGCCATAACCACCCTGAAATTAGGACATAAAATGATTTATTTTGAAGGCATTTGTACTGATATGAAAAATATTATTGTTTTCCATAGTTCTAACACTATTACACTATTTTCAAGTAGAAAACTGGTACTTTGAACCATGGAGGTAAAAACAGATGTTTGAACTAAACAATATTCTTTTGTGTTGATAACATTACAGCACTAACACTGCAGCTGTATCAAGTACATTTCATCATCAATACACACCTCAAATTTCCACCTTCCTACCAGTTCATCGGTCTTGAATGCCAATTGAGGCAAGGCAATATTACCTCAATTCCCAAACAACAACAACAACAAAAGCAAAGAACAGACAATGGTAAAATGATTTGTTAAACATGACAATATCTGTTTTCAGTGAGTCGTTTCTATAGGTTACTTTCAAAGGGTAGGTTTAACAATGTCATCAAACCAAATGTGAGAGGTCTCCACAGGCATTCGGTATAAATACAAGCAGGTGGTCTGTAAGGCTACATTTAAACCATTTGCCCTAGAAACCAGGCAAATAGGCAATCTATTGGTTTATTTTTTGTGAGTAAAATTACAAATGAAATTTTAGGGGCACATTTTCAATTACAATTTTTTGCCGTCCCAGTAGATTGAACTTGCCCATTGCCCATCCAGTAAATTGCTTTCATTAGAATATATCTGTGATAAGTGAACTTGGCAAACTGTGACAAAAGTATGGCATCCTGCAATGATTGCAAATAATTGTTGGAACACGCCCTACATTTTTTCCACAAAACTAGCATACCCAGTGATTTGTTGATCAACGATAAAGTTACTATTATACAATTGCATGGAGATTCAAAGATTCAATCTAACCCACCCAGTAAATGAATCTTATTTCTGTCACTGACCAAAGTGTCCATAAATATAAGTAAGCTAAAGATACGTAACTATGATGAGGGAGGGGGGCACGTGGAGGGGACACTGGTGGTACTTACAGCGGAAATTTTTGATTCAACTGGTTCGACCGATGAAGAAATAGTACCTGATACTTTAGATAGGACTTTTGTTAGCTCTGATGAACGACAAGATAAAAGAGAACAGAGATTACGTACTATCAATAAATTCAAAATCCTGAGACTTACTGGGTTTGGATATTTAGCAGAGACAGGCTTACCTGCCTCCTCCCAAAATCTCAGCACTCTTGCTCTACCGTGCCCTAGAGAGGACTTGTAACCTTTCTTACACTGTACATCCTCAGCAATCAGTCAGGGAGAACACTTAAGCACGGTACAGCAAGAGTACTCGAGGAGACAGGTAAGCGAGGGAAGCAAATTAAAATTCACAGTGCACTGCTGGTATTGGAAACATTCATTTCCTTTCCTTCAATTTTTTTAAATTTTTTATTTGAGCCATAACTGTTTGTGGACTGTGTGCAACTGGAATGGAAGGATACCCCCCCCCCCTTGTGTAAAAATTCTTGAACTCCTCTGATATTTTCAAATCATTTTCTCCAAACATTGAAGAAAGATGGGTAACAGTTCTTTTCTTTCTCTTTTTTTCAGAGCATGACACATATTTGTAGAAAGGAAAAATAAGCCCGAAAGAGCAAAATGATTATCGGTTTACGAAAAAACAACGAACGAATTGACAACGATAGATCCACACCACACCCAACCCAAGCTCAAAAAGTCTAAGCACTTTGGCGTGGTAGAATCAGAAAGGAGGGCGCATTGACAAGAGAGGTCCAAACATAGGGGGCACACAGTGTTTAAAGGTTACCAGTTCATTCTAGGCACGGTATAACAAGCGTGCAGAGGTTGTGAGGAGACAGGTAATAAATCCAATACTAACAATTTCAGAAAGGAAACAGTTGCAAGCACAACTTCTTGAATGTAACTCACTTAATGATATACATCATTTCAGAAAGCAATAAAACATAAAACATGGACCATATTCTGCACTTACCATCAGCAAGCTCTGACGTTGTGTCGGCTAACACGGTCGGGATATTCTCAAAGATTTCTGAGCCCTTAAACAGAGGAAAAAACAATTAGAAAACCATGATACACTATTGAATACAGGTAAAGCTATAAACTTAAATAAATGAAACTGACACTAAAACATCAAAGCTACACAAAACAATAAAGATATCTGGTTAATGTCTTCAATTCCGTTAGGCAGGTGACTTTATGACATAGATCAATAATTCCAGATTCAACAGAAATAAGCTTTACCATTAACATAACTATAAACACTAACATCAACACCGCAATAATAACCAACTTAAGATTTTACATCTAAAACTGCTAATTTATAAGATTATTTTGAAGAAAAAGAAGTAACAAGTTTCTTTTTTGGCTATTGAATTAAACTGCAACTAACTCGCTAATTTAGAAACAGCCAAATAAGTGTAACTATACGGTATCTAAATGGGGACCATACCGTATCTAAATGGGGACCATACGGTATCTAAATGGGGACCATACGGTATCTAAATGGGGACCATACGGTATCAAATTGGGACCTCTAAATGGATCCCATATGGTATCTGAACGTGGACCATGGGTTATCTTACTGGGGACCATATGGTATCTAAATGGGGACCATACGGTATCAAACTGGGACCATACGGTATCTAAATGGGGACCATACGGTATCTAAATGGGGACCATACGGTATCTAAATGGGGACCATACGGCGGTATCTAAATGGGGACCATACAGTATCAAATTGGGACCATACGGTATCTAAATGGGGACCATACAATAACTAAATTGGGACCATACAGTATCTAAATGGGGATCATACCATATCAAATTGGGACCTCTAAATAGATCCCATATGGTATCTGAACGTAGACCATACGGTATCTTACTGGGGACCATACAGTATTTAAGTGGGGATGATACGGTACCAAATGGGGACCATATGGTATTTAAAAGGGAATCTTTCAGTGTTTCTGCAGATGGATGTACTTGTATAGGTCCCAAAAGTCTGACTGTTGAAAGAATAGTCCAGGGAATTTTCATATTCATGATAGATAAACCAGAAAAATGCAAACAAAAATTTTACCAATACATTTATCTGATTTACAATTTGAGAGAAGAATGACACTTGAAACATAAGGGGGTGTAGATTTTTTTTCAAGAAGGCATGATCTATTAACCTGTCATTCATAGAAGTATATGCTTTGATGAAGCATTCCATGTTTTTTTGAAAAATAAATATGAAGAATATAAACTCACATTATCTGCAGCAGAGCTTAAATCCAGGTCAACAACATCTCTCAGCGCCATAATAGATGCATCCAAAGCTTCCTGGGGGAATGTGCCTGAAACTGACGGTGACTGCAAAAAGGAAATTTCAGGCATAAATTCAGATTTCAGTTACAAAGCGATTCATTTGACAAAAACGAACAATACACGAAAAAGACACGAGCCATGAACATGGAAACAATCCATGCCACAGACCATCTTTCAGCATTACTACAGTACTTCTACTAAATATATGAAAAGCAGTTTACAGAATGCAATACAAGCATCAGATTAAAGTCTTCCTTTATTTACTCCCTTACTAATGAACAAAAATGTCAAATACTTTTCCCAATCATTCCTCTTTGAAGAAACAGACCGGCAATTTCACAAGATGTTTCAATCTCAGAAGTTGTTGTCTATCTACACAGCAGATCCGAATAAAAACAAAAGAGAAATTAGGTAGACGTTCTTTTTTAAAAGGAAGATGGTAATAATGCTGTGTTACCAAGAGACTGTTTATCATTGGGTTGCCACATCAAGTCAGACTGGTTTTTAAATTGAAGCTCCATCTGATGTGAACCTTTTTCAAATACATACTTTGAGGTTACTAATGTCTGCTTTGGATGTTTTTACTAAAAGAGAGATATTTGAAGATTTCTACTCCTCTTCTATGATCCAATTACTTTGGGTGAAATGATGAGGACAGCAAACAGAAATGAATCAATCATTGGTGAGGGGGAGGGGTAGGGGAGGGGGGGAGGGGGAGGAGGAGGAGGAAGAGGAAGAGGAGGAGGAGGAAGAGGAGGAGGAGGAGGAGGAGGAGGAGGAGGAGGAGGAGGAGGAGGAGGAGGAGGAGGAGGAGGAGGAGGAGGAGGAGGAGGAGGAGGAGGAGGAGGAGGAGGAGGAGGAGGAGGAGGAGGAGGAGGAGGAGGAGGAGGAGGAGGAGGAGGAGGAGGAGGAGGAGGAGGAGGAGGAGGAGGAGGAGGAGGAGGAGGAGGAGGAGGAGGAGGAGGAGGAGGACAGGTACAAATAGGTTACCAAATGCTCTAAGAATTCAACAAAAAAAACCGTTGTAATGATGAGACAGGAAAGTGAGGACTGAAGTAAAATATAATAAAGAAAAGGTATTATTTCAACCTATAACCATGGAAATGCACTGTGAGGTTCCACTTATGGGAATAGACTGGGATAAATTCACTTTACTTGTTAAGGGATAAAAAAACTCAATTGCCATAAATCCAAGCATTTAGACACTGTAACTAGGCTACGCATTTAATTATTCTTTTCCAAGTATATCGATTCTTGGGACACAAACGAAAATGAGATCTATATTTTCATTAATTTTGACAGAAACTGTTCAGATAACACAAGTCAAGTCTCAAGGTTTAGGAATATTCAACAAACCTGCAAACTTCCATTTATCCAACATTTCACTCTTTTCCATAACTCCAATCACCCAAAACTTTGGATAATCCAAACCTCCCACCCCCCCTCCTCCCTCCCCTATCACTTACCAGCGGCATAGCCAGGAATTTGCCAAGGGAGGTACAAACCTGTGGGCAAACTATCAGAGCCATAGATTCTGCATTCAAAACTATATAAGCGTAGCGCCACCATAAGTTGGAGCTACGTGTACAAGAACATTTTGCCTGAAAATGCCTCCCAGATCGCTGTAAATGGCACTTCCCAGGCCCTGTAAGTTGCATCTAAGCTTGAAATTACTAGCGATATCATAAAAACATACAAAAAATTATGCTCAAGGGGGGCGGTCGCCCCCATCCCCCCCCCCTTGGCTACGAGCCTGTCACTCACATTGTGATGAGGTTCAGATGAATACTTACGAGCTGAGTGTCTCTCGGATCCATGTTCATGGAGAGGCCAGAGTAGGCAAAGCCGCTACAGCAATTGCAGGTAACGCATTGTGTATCCAGTCTAGTCAGTATGGAGCTTAAATTAGTATCCAGATCTACGTAGAGGTACTCCAAATCAAACTGGGTACTATTAACGTCCTCCATCGCAGAAAGTGTAGCTGACAGATCTGCCAAAGACACAATGCACGAAACTCAGCTCAATTCAACTCAATCTTGTGCAACTTTGAAAATAATTCAAATCAACTTGACATTACTCAAGTGGTCTCATATGATTTTGATTTTTTTTCAAGAAGATGTTTTTCATTGGAACCCAATTGTCAAGTAATTTTACCAAATCTAACTAAACCAAACTAAAAAAAAAAAAACTTTGTGTACTATGATTAAAAATTACATAACTGCTATTTGGTCTAGATCGAGTGGTCATTAGTCAGCACTTGATTTGAATATGGGGTTAGATATGGCATAAAGAAAGGGTACTTACTATTTGCCAGCGGGTAAACAGCAGCAATAGCAGCTCCTACTGTTGGTCTCAAACCTTCCCTGACAGGTACACCAACTAAATCTCCAACATCTGAATAGAAAAACCAGAAACTTACATTTTAACTTTACACAAAAAAAGAAGAAATATGTTACAAACAAAAATACATCTTTTGAGTACAGTTAAACTACATGCAGAGGTGGGCCACAAGTGTCTCTTTGATGTCATGATTACGTTTACTCAAGTTAAGAGGCTGGCATGTGAAGAAATATCAACCCTTTTATCTTCCAAATGAACATGCACCGAAGAATAACTTGATGGATTGGTAAAGAGCAGATTTGAATGGCAAACAAAGCTCCACTTGGAAAACCACTCTCGGACCACTTTGCGGGTAGGTTGAGAAAGAAAGTCATAGACAGGTAGCCGCCTGTCCCTGAAGGTGTACAGCTCGAAGAAGGTTAATATTTCAATATATAGCCAGAGTTAAGTGAGAGTGCTTACTTTATGAGGAGACAGATAAGCCACGAAGCAAAGCAAACAGGAACGAAATATCCACCCTAATATTTCCCAAAAAGGACAAGAACTTTTTGCTCAGCTATGTTGGGAAACTTGTATTTCGAAATGATGACAACAGTGGTTTAAATTTTTGTCCAGGCTTTTGAAAACATTTTGGATCATAATTCAAATACGACATGAGAGCTAGGTAAGATTTGAAAATAAAAACTATCGGTCAAACTATGCCTGTACTCAGCAGGATGTCATAGGCAAGAAAGACATTGTTCAGAGAACAATGTTTTGATTCAGACGAATGTCCAATGCAAGAATTAATGATACTAATAAGCTGCTATAGCGTTTCATGGCATTAACATTAAATAACCATGTGTGGTCCTCTTCCTAAGAGATGAAATTTAAAAAGGTAAAAATGTAATAGAAAAAAAGAGAAGGGAAAAAATGTTTACAGGCTGCTTCTCTATCCTTCCATACTGCTGCTTCAATCTATCATGTATACATACTGCATACATCTACTGCACACAAACTGTTTATCTACTACAAGAAGATGTTAATTAAAATAAAATAATAATAATAGTGCCATGTTACTGACAACCACACTGACAAAGGTTTTCTTCCTAAGAGGGTTTTTATTAGTTAATTAACAGGACTGCCAATCACATCAATAACATGTCTGTTAATTTCCACCCCACTTATAGTACACAAAAGAAATGGGTTACAGTAGGCCTTCGTTTGCTTGCTCACCAAAGCACTGTTGAGCCCACTGTAATGTACGATTGATTGTGTGCTTTGAAAAGAGTAATACATTTTGCATTATTCGCAACAGAATGCAAACTTTCGGGTGTACAGTATGTACAGCGTGGCAGATGGTTACCACGCAAATGGAACCAGATATTTAATACAAGTATTACCGAAACATATACTGTACTATTTACTGACAATTGTCATACATGTAAGTCTCAAGTTATTTTGGGTTTTGGCATCAGGAAACGCTTTGTTTTCGGTTATTTTTGAAATGCTTCAATTCAAGAGGGAAGAAAAAATATCAAAATCAATTGAAGAAAGCCTCTTGAATAAACTACAGAGCTATAACGCTGATATTGACTGACCCATCACCATGGCAACTGTGCAATGTGTATATATAGTTACCAGAGGTAAACATACAATAGTGTAATTATTAGTAGGAGTAGTAGAGTTTATATTAAAACAATGTGAAAATAGATATGCACTTGGAGGTCAGTCCAGACATCGTAAAATGGATTCTTTCTTAAAATGATGAGTTCACGATCATATGGCCTGCAAATCATATCAGTTTTGCAAAGACTTCATGTTGTCAAAAGAGGAAAAGAAAAATAAAGAGATGGAAGGGAAAAACTGTGTATACTTTATACAAGCAAGAACTTCAAAGGTTCGATGGCATTGCTATTTCTGATGCTACAGGGAAACAAGCTCCATTGCACTCTATTACACTAAAACTAGAGCACCAATGGTGCAGAAGCTCATACCTTTTCGAGCTCAAAAATGTAGGGCCCACAAAACTTTATGGCCCACCAAATTTCAGGCCATTTTTCAGATTCCACCAATTTTGGGCCCATGAGGCCAAACAATTTAGGTTCAAAGACAAATTTATACCCCTAGTTCAAAACGGCGATAACCCCCCCCCCCCCTCCGTTAGCAGAATCCTGGCCACACCACTGGCTATAATTCCTATTTTCCCCACTCTCTCAAACAATACCACTGACCTACCCTATTAAACTTTCTCCCCTCTACCTGAGCAGAAATAACTTCACAAGCACTCCTTCCCAAAATTTTGGCTGGCTGCCTACATACTGTACCTCAGGCTCAAAGACTTTTAAGAATCGGCAAGTGCTGATTGGCTATAGGGCTCTCATGCTTACAGTTCAACAGTTAATAACAACTCCCAATCCTGCTTTAATTCCACCAACAGTCTCTGCAGAGCTTAACCACAAATGTAAACAAACACTGCAGAGACTGGTAGATAAATTAAAGGAGCTTAGGGAAAATGTGAAGGCTCAGATTTTTTTAAACAATGGGGATTAATTGTAATTAATTAACTTTTGACCCAAAATTTTTAGGCATCACCTTATTCATACACAATCCAACAATCATCAGTTCAACTTTGAATATGATCCATCGAAATCTTGAGGAGATTGAGATATTTGAAAATATTACAAAGAATGACCCCCGATGACCCCCTAAATGACATTTGACCTCAATTTTCCGAACACCACTCTTAACCCTCATCCCGAGGAACGTTGTGACCAAGTTTCATTATAACTGGCCATACACTGTATGAACAGAAGCAATTTGAAAATATAGGGATGCGGCCCGGGCCACAAAAGACCCCTAGTTGATCTTTGATCTCAAATTCATGAACACCCTGAAGATAAAACTTCCATAGTACTATCGTGACAAACCCTCAACATTGTACCAAGGAATCTGTAGGAGAAGAAGCATTTTGCGTATTTCCACAAAATGGCCCATTACGGCCCACAGGTGACCTTTGACCCCAAATTTCGGACCATCTCTGATGGCCCTATACCCAATGGTCCTTGTGTCCAAGTTTCATGAAATTCCATTAAACACTGTGCGAGTGGGAGCGGTTTTACCAATTGTTGACGGATAGAGTGATAGAGTGATAGAATGATAGAGTGATAGACGCCGCACTGTAACAATAGCTCACACCAGCATGCTGGTATGAGCTAAAAACTATGTTCGCTGTATGCCCAAAGAAATGGATGGAAATTAGGAAAGATGATTGTTTTAAGTTATGTAGATATTGCAAAGGCCATAAAGGTTGCAGAAACTAACATCTATATGGGAAGTTATCCAAACAAAAGCACTGGCAATTTAATAGGCTAGTAGAAAGGTGTTCATGTAATGTAATCCTCTGTTCAACAGGGAAGTCAATACAAAATAGCACTAACAACAACTTGGTGTGTGAGTATATATCATCTAGCGATCAAATTTTGGATGTATTGCACTTTCATTACCAAGGTAGCTGACCAAGTCGAGACTGGTACGAGGGGACCGCGGTAATTTGAATCTGAACGTTCCAAATTGAATACTACAGTACACATAACTGTTTTGATTGTAATCATGAACAACAATGACTAGTTGCTATGACTGATTGGACATGTTCATCATAAAAAGTTACATTCTGTTAATAAAAAAAAATCTTATTTTGTAAAAATTTAATTTGTTACCGTTCAAATCATTTGAAACCTGCTTGACGGTCCATGGTAACTGTTTATCGATCAAGAAATTGATCTCCTGTTAAAAAGAAAGGATATGAAATGTATCACCACAATTTTCAAAAGTTATAGCTCAAAACAAAATAGGTTAAGGTTAAGGTGGTAACACTTGGTAAAGCGCACATTACTGTTAAAACACTCAATGGCACTGAACAACAATACAATTATAAAAACGATTTCTTAAATAAATGAGTCTTCAAAGCAACTTTAAAAGTTCTGATGGTCTTCGAATTTCTTGTGTCGACGGGGAGAGCATTCCAAAGTCTGGGGCCAGCGACGCTGAAAGAGCGGCCTGCGAAACATTTGCGGCGTGTGAAAGGAACCTTGAGAAGGATGCCCTTTGACGAGCGTGTTGAATGACCAGGTGTCTTAATTTCCAGCAACTCGGACAGGTAAGGTTGTATATACAGAAAGAATAATGGAATACATCATTTGGCATCTAAGCCCCCCTGAGATAAGCAAAAATTTCACCACATCCCCTTATACCAAAAGGGCAATCCTCCCACATTGCATTGATGTCCCCCCCCCTCCCCAACATCACACAACTGGTGTTTTTGTGATGCAAACTGAACGAAACAGTCCACAGGAGAGAAAGAACACAAAGAAAGGGAACCAACAGGATAGCCTACTTGCTGATATCAGGAAAAAGATCAGGAGAGTCTTCTCCAGCTTTACACTGGTGTGGACATGAACATTTCCAAAAATGACCCCTCGATGGGATTCGATGTTCGTAATCAAGAAAAGTAAAGGCTTAGTTGAAACACTTACAAGTGGACTTTCATAAGCGGTAGATTTCCAAGGAAGTATAGAGGCCAGGTCATGCCGTGGTGATACGAGGCAGTGTTAAAAGTTATATTTTAATTGGTAGAAATTTTCAAAGAGATTTTGAGAATTAAGGTATCTTACTATGATATCAGTAATAGGCAGGTACGTATATTCACTCGATAGGTGGATCAGCGAGAAAAACAAGTACTTTAAATGACCTATGCTTAATGCCTATTTTTGGCTATTTTAGACACAATTGTTGTTTTTCGCCTTCATGTAAAGAAGCATAAATCAAAGTAGGCTTACAGATGGTGTGAAAATTAGGCGGGTTGAAGGCGATATTAAGCAATTGAGATAATTTCTTTTGTTAGATGTGGATAGTGCTCGGGAAGAGTAGACGGAAGGGTTGGGGTTGAGGATGTTAAACTTGCTCCTCTTCTAGCTCCACAGCTAAACAGTCATGGTATGGAAATTTGCATGTGTCATGACTGGTCAAGCACCTCAACAACCATGTGGTCAAGGGGTAGGATACAGTATGCCAGCTCCACCCGGTTTATCTAGATGCTCAATAGCACACCTGATAAAGGTGACAAATTTAGTGTGTACAAGTAAGTCTATGGAACGATACTTTCAAACTTTCAGTGACCTCAGTCTAATATTACTGTAAGTTATGTGTTCTATCAGCTGAGTTACTAGACCTTATTTTAAGGCGTTCACCATATGTAATGATGTAACCATTTCCTGGTTCAGGTTCCTGTACCAGACATGTACTGTAAGGCAAAGTTTCTCTCCTTCATTCTGATTTCTTCATCACTTCCTGGTCAGTTTAATTAATTCCATCGTTGATTTACGTCACTGTACCGTCTGTGAATATGATACCTGACGCAAACACATTGGAATGATGCCATATTTTGCTCCCTTGCTAAGATTCGCAAAGCACAATCATTCAAATACTATTCTAATACCCAATCTGTCATCTTATAGCCTGGGTGATTGAGACTCTTATGATTACATAGCAAGTCCCTATAAAGTTAACGAAAAATCTTATTCTGCTTGGCAGCTATATAGGGTAATGGTTCAAATGTCAACACCACTGGTCAGAGACTTGAGCAAGTCTAAATATACAGCCAATAAACATGTGTTAATCTTGTTGAATACTGTTTGTTTTCTTTACGGCAATGTTGATTTCCTCCATAGGTGTAATAGAACCGCCCAATGTTGACATTAATGTATTAAATGTTTCGATATGACCTACCATTGGTATTTGCTTATTTTTATTAACAGCAGTTTACATTAACCTTGACGGTATGAAATGATAAACCTCGTAGTGGAAGTATGACATTGATCAATAGCTTAGCACAATTAAAGACATTCCTATGTAGTATACTGTATGTAGCTGATATGAATTTAAAACCATATTTTCTTAATAGAACCCAGAGCCTTTTCTTAGCTTATAGACAATATGTTGATCACCAGTATAGCCCTATGATATTTCAGGTAAAGATGAACAGTGGGGTTGAACTAAAAAAGCTGCTACATTTTTATAATGACTGGGCAGTTAGTTCGCTGCATGGAAAAACATCACTGAAAGCATTGCTTTTTAGGAAATTTTGAATTCATTTTGAATTACTTTTCAAGTATACTAAATAATTTCCTTCCCTTTAGAATTTAACAATGCATGACAATACTGCGCTTATTAAATCAAAACCAAACAGTGACCTCAGGATGTAAACAATGAGGAAATGACGTGACTGTACCTCGCTGTACGTAACACAGTAATTAAAGTGGTAGTCCAGTCTCAATAGACGTTGCCATACTTCTTTTAAATAAACAAGCCAACATATTACAAATGATTACTCTGGCCTTGATCTGGCAAAATAATGCAGATATGCAGGGGGTTACAAAAAATGTGGAATCGATGTACATATATATTGTATATATATATATATATATATATATATATATATATATATATATATATATATATATGTTAACATATATTCCGCTCTGTCCAATGGACATAGAGCACTCTGCGCCAAGATAGACGCCAACCTACTCTGTATATATATATATATATATATATATATATATTTATATATATTTATATATATATATATATATATATATATATATATATATATATTTAAATTTATGCATGTGCTCTCCCACACACGCACACACAACAGTATAATCTAGATCTGGTCAATAGGCTTAAGTGTGTATTCTTGACAATTAACCATGAAACCCAGTTTGATGGATAATTTTAATATCGATTATTCTTCATTCTTGCTACACCATTAAGGAATATGTATTAAAAAGGAGATCAATATTTCTCATGAAGGAGTTTTGATGATCTTATCTTTGAATATAGAGCTTGGAAAAACCGAAATAGCACGGACACCGCATAATGAAACAATGGGACCGTAACCAAGCAAGTTTCTGAACTTAACCAAGAAGCTGACACAAAGTATGGAATCAGCAATTAATCACAAGATAGTGATCATTTGGTGGAGAAAAGCTTGGCCTGAAATAGGAGGATATGTTAGTGGTTAATCAATCAATTCTACTTATAACTTTGAAAAATACACCTCAGAATGTTTGAGAAATTAGTAACACTAATCAAAAACTGATAGAGAGCACATAATGCTTTACTGTATATGAGCTTTTATTAATCAAAGTTCAGTTTGAACATTTTATCTTATTTTTTTTATAAAACTTGATACTACTATAACTAGAAAAATCCAGGGACAACATATTGGTACAGCATAATAGATTGTCTTAATATAAAAAATTGTTTAAGATTATAAAGTACTTAAAGATTCAAAACAAACTTGAAATTATCTAATTTGTTATAATTATGTGTTTAATTTGAAAACTATAGTACCGTGGGTGGCGATGAATCTTTCAAATATCCAAAACAAACCTATTCAATAATTACAACTTTATTATGCCTTCCTTCACTTGGTTCTTTTGTAGGAAATTTCTAGGAAAATGTCAATAGTTTTGTCAATCGCAAAATTATTTTGAGTAATATTGATGGGTTTTGTGAAAGCACTGCCCAAATTCAAAAATAAAGCTTAAGATTTCAAAAATTTTGATTAATACATGTGACATGCATTTCAATTTTTCTTTTTACTTTTGGTGGGGGGGTCACAGAAATAATTCAAGAATTAAAATAACAATTAATGATCAACGTGCCAAACTGTTTCTCAGTTTGATTTCTTCCACGATATCGACCAATCCTTTTTTTCTTTGAAAATGCAACCTTTTCAGACAACTATATATCAAATTAGTTCCAACTTTCCTAAAGAAACAATCCCAAGGTGTCTAGACGAAACACAATTTTTTTCAAGACGCTACAGTACTTGAAAAAAATCACTCATTTTGAATTACCTTTCAAAACATTTTGCTCTGCATTAACCTATTTTGTATTTACATTATAGAGCCATGTCAAACAGTGAAAGAAGACAAAAATGAAGTAAAGATTCTTATATCCATAGTTAAAGTGCATTAAACCTACCTCCACTGTGTTATTAACGTAGGTCAGCATATCATCTATGTTATTGTTGATAGTATCTGGTAGGTCGGACACCTGTGATGAAGTATAGCCACTCACAGCCAGAGCAGTGACGGCACCAAAACTAGCAGATGAAAAAAATATATTTAAATTTAAAATTTAATTTAAAATCCATGCAAGTGTTCAAAGTGCGGACGGCAGCGATTCATGAACCAAATTTTGTTCGGCCACTAAAAAAGTTTTGAAAGAAACAAGAAATTGCCTCTACATTTGTAGAAGAGGGGAACAATTTCTAAAACATTAATATCTTCAAAGGTTGCAAAGTTTACCGTCAGTTTACAACTAAAGCATCCATAATCTTATAATAAAAAATTCTCAAACTAGGGAGGTAAACCACTTCCCTAATCCCAAGCATCTGCCACTGGAGACTGGCCAAACTTTTTGGAGGGTCCCCAAAAAGTTAGGAAGAAAACAAAAATTGTGATATGTTGTATAAAAACAAGGCGAAAGATGTTGAGAACAGCTGACATCAAAAGTTGCAAAATATAACAGCATTTTGTAAGTAAGCACCCTTAATCATTTAAAAAAAAAATCTCAATAGGGAGGGGAATATCTTTTCTCCCTGTAGACCCTGCCCAACATCAGCTGGAGGGTTGCCAAGAGATAAGTCTGGAAATTGGGATCACCAAGCAAACAATTTTTAATACAAGGGAATTCAGGGTTGTTTGATTTAAATCACCTTGATTAAAATCACTGATTTAAATCGCGATTTAAATCAGATGATTTTTTTCAAAAAAATCACTGATTTAAATCACTTTTACTACTTTTCCATTTTTTATGTGAATAGTTGCTTGAAATCATTGCAAATCACCAATTCTATATTAGAGTACACACAATAATTTATTGTAAGACATTCAGGCTACCCCCCTCATTATTTCCAGTCTCTGTGGTACCAGAATTACTAGGCCTAGATTACTTGAACCAGACATACTGTACACTGTAGTTCGTTCACACACTAAATTTCCATACTCATTACGCTGGAATTTGTAGCTAAACCCTACAAAATCAGGAATGTAGTTTGCTATATTTTGATGCCATGAAAGTTGTATGCATGCATATGATATATTGAGTGATGTATTGCATGGTTGGTTTTGTTGCGGCACAACTCAGTGGTGATAGACAGGAGGTGACCATTCCTTTCATTGTATCCAGTTGTATCCCCATGAGCAGGCGTTGAAGTACTTGCACCACCTTCATCTTCCTTCCCTGAGCACTTGTTGTAGTGAATTTTCATCCTCTTCACAAGACCTTGCAATTCATGCCCACAGTTGTTACACTTCGCACGGCACCCAGTCATGGTATTGGATGGTATTTTCTTGAAATGATGCCAAATGGCATCCTGTTTCCTACCAGACATACTGTATTTAGGTGTGTTCTAGCTGAGATATGCTAAGACTAAGGCTTGGCAATGTTCTGCTATGTCCATGTGATTATGATATAGTGCAATGAGCTCACTGGATGACTAGTGGTCACTATGTGATCTGTGTACAATTATGGAGGTACCTCCATCCATGGCACAATCAATAGGCCCAGTGGACAAGGTGTCTTAGGCATGAGTCATGACACTTCAATTCATAAGTCAAGTGCTCAAACAACACCCCAGAATACAATAGGTGTTAGTGTAATCTCCAATTATCACTAGTAGAGTGGACCAGAATGTATTTCCTGTGTATATTGATGGATAAACTATGAAGTGTTAGGCCCACAGTGCTTGCACAAACAAGCTCCCCAAGTGAATGACTGGAATTGGTATTCTTAGACTTGCAGTAGCCTTAGGTCATGTGTGTTCAATGGGAAATTGATTGAGGCCCAGGGCCCAGGTTTAATTAGCCTGCAAAATATTCTGAATATATTATAGGCCTATAAGGCTTATATATTAAAACTAGACATCAGCTGGCGTTAAACCGCCAACGTATATCCCCACATCATAGCAATCACAGTGTGTTTAAAAGCCAAATGGGAGAATATCAGGAACTATATGAGATCACCACCAACTTTTGGTACCACCATACGTTGCTCTCATTTGTTTTGTTCAAATTGGATGAATTAAATGGCCACTGCAGTGGGTCACATGTGGTCAAATTGAAAGTGATCAACACCATAATATCCCCAATGTGGGGATATAATGATCTGGGTGGATATGGGTGCATATATGTGATAATGTAGGCAACAATGGGGTCCAACTGAAATGTGGTTTTAAAAAAATCAAAAAAATCCGATTTAAATCAAAAAAATCTGATTTAAATCAAAAAAATCCGATTTTTTTGATTTTTTTAAAAAAATCAAAAAAATCAACAACCCTGCAAGGGATTATTAAAAGATTGCCCCCCGCCCAAAAAAAAAAAAAAAAATGGCAGTGCTCTTAATGCAAACGTTTACTGTGTTTATTTGCTAAAACAAGATTTTGATCAGACTTGACAACTACAGGTATTTTATTTCTACTCAATTATTCACAATGTACCCTAAGAAATTTGGTTTTGGTGAAATATTCCTCACCCAGTATGGTGCAAGTAACTTAGCCACAATCACAACAACGACATTTACTCATATTGCTGGGGGTTGGGGGAAAGAAAAGATTAATGTAATTTGCATATGACATTAATATACTTAATGTTTGTAGCATTTTCAGTGGTTACTGGATAGGGGTGCATTTAGGAATCTTATTCTCACCAGTTGCTTTCAAGTTTTAAGGTCATAGTTTCAATACATAAGTCTAGTAAGGTACAGTATAATGATAGGATGTCATGTCTTCTCTAAGGAAATTGAAACATTAAGGTGCGGTCAAAATGTTACAATATTTGAATCGTAAATAGAGTAGCAATTTTCAAATACAATGATCAATTGTTCAATTAATATATATTAACAATTTGCGCCAAATGTGAAATTCCTAAATAGAATGTAAAGCCAGCCACTAAACTATTGTGCGACAAAATGATTATTTAGGAAATAGCATCTATTTTCACAATTTACAACACATTGGATTACTAAATAATAAATCTCATCAGTTCAACATTTTGCAAAAAAAAGAGATGAATTATCCTCACTAGATGCTCACACCAGAAATTTATGTATTATCATTTTAAACAATTTGTAGCAAAATGAAAAATTAATCTCATGAGAGTATTTGAAATTTTTTCAACATTTTGCAACAAGAGATAAAATGAAATTCAGCAAAATTACAGAGAAAGGTCTTCAAATCTTTACTTAACACGTTGAGATCTCTTCATCACTTCACAGTTTCTAAATTTGTAAAAAGTCTGGGAAAAAAGTCACTTTACTTGCCACAAAGATCTGTTCTTCTATTACAGAAAAGTACTAGAAAGAGAACACTTAATTTTACAAAGATGGGAAACAATCAACACCATTTTAAGGCAGTTATATTCGAGAAATCTGGTTTTACTAAGCTTCTTTCTGTATAGTTACCATAAGTCTATGTGATAAAATATCTTTCAATCCAAAATGAAAGAAAAACAAAATTCACTGGATGGAAAATCTATGTTGAAAATTACAACTAGCCACAGCTGGGATAAAATGTCTTCACAGGGGGAATTCCCTTGTGTTCCCGAGATGGCACTGACTAGTATCCATAAACAGGCAGAATGACCTTAAAAATTAGATCTAAATCCTTTCCAACGGTTCTCTAAAAAACAATCTTTAAAACTCATTATGCTTAAAACAATCTCAAAGATCCCTGTTCTTTTCTTTCTTTCTTTGTCTTGCTTTGAAATCAACTCTTCTTGCCAAGAATAACAACAACAAGATCACATCAACTGAAACTGAAACTGGCCATATCTATTTTAAAAGCAACATTTATACATTTTCTGAAAAAACAATTTCAGCATTTATAGTGATGGCTCTTTAACCACCAAGATCTCTGCTTTTATTAAGATCCTACTTTCCATGAGCTGATGAAATAATCAAGCAAGGTTAGTGGAAGGATTAAATATCTTCAGACTAGGTGCAATTATTCCTTGGTGTTTACACAATGGCCACTCACTAGTACCATCAAACTTTTTAGATGCCTTAAATACAAAGTGAGCACAGCACTTCATTCCCAAGATTTCTAAGAGGTTTTCTCTGATAGAAAGCACACTTCCCTAGTGCATGCAAACTTTATTACAAAAAAGTAACAGAGATTAAGTTTGTAATTCAAGCAGTGAACACATAAGAGATCATCTCTATAAATTACCTTCATGTGAAGAAAGATTGCAAAATGCTTTCAAAAGGTTCTAAGCTACCACAATCCTCCAGAAACTGTCTTTTTAACTTTGAAAACCAAATGACATTTTTCTTTGATTAACATGCTTTGTGGTGGATGGTAAAATGCTTAAAAGTGACCATATTTATCTGGACTTTCTGGAGTAAATATTGATGACCTCATCCACACAGTCAGTATGACTTGGTCACTTCCTGACAAACACTACGCATGTACACCAATAATCTATTAAATGACCAGTCGGAAACCCCAAGAATCATACCACAGTGAGTTTCACTTGTAAGGAACTGCTTAAAATTACTTGGTAAACAAACACACTAGTGGCCTACTTTAGTAGACACACCCTCCAGCATCCTAGGTTACCTCTATCTGGTAAACAGGAAAAGCTTATATTCACGTTCAATGTAACATTATATCGAAAAACCACTGTTCGCTGGGCAATATGCATGGGTAACTGCCAATGAAGAGAGTACTCACTGATGGTGCTGATCTAACTACTAACAGAATCATTTTTTTCACAATTTTATAGGTCAAGAGTACCTAACTGTATTAAATATTAATTGATAAGAATTTCGTCAAGGTGCTTTCAACAAGGTTCTCACCCTCCAGATTATATACTCCTGAAGTGCTAAACCCTTATAATATGTATGTCAGGTTACCTAGAGTGAATGCTCATGATTTTAGTGGAGAGTGAAGTTAAACAAAGAAAAATACTTTGAGGTTGAGAGTAAAATATTGCGTACATTTGAACACCAATTTATGAAACTTTTTGGGTGGAGGGCTCAAGTGTTAAAATGTTACCAATTCAGTAGTCCAGGCAACTGGGAAAATGGCACATTTGTTTGGAGACAGGTAAGAGAGGACTTAATTGGTAGATTTCTGAAGGAAGAGGTTTTAGTGACCAGAGGGGGGTCAGCATGGGTGCATTGCGTAAATGTTGCCAATTATTACGAGCTACTGAGCTAGTTCAGAATGGGTATGTGTCTAGTGGGTACATGCATAAGTAAGGAATGAGGTAAATATGTAGGAAATGCTACACTCACATAAGGCAGAACAACATCAGTAGTAATATGCCTGTGTAGACGCAGCGCAACTTTTCAAAATTTGAGGAATTCGTCTGCTCCATCTTTCCTCCACAGTTATCGCACAACAGACGACAACAGCAGAAGAAGATAAGGAAGAGGAAGAAGATGATGGCGAACAACAGACCGAGAAAAAACAGAACGACGAAACCGGTTATGTTGCCCTGCACCTGAAATAGAAATAAAGATAGATCATGGAATGAAACATTCACGGGATTTACAGTTTACAGATAGACCCATCGCAAAGGTTGGACAGTGTTAAAAATTGTTACCTGTTCACTGACATGGTATTGGGGATAGTGCTAACTGTCTGAGGAGACAGGTACGGTATAAATGAGGAATATATGGAACATTAATTGGAGATTAATTATGTGTTTTGCATTTGAGAGCCATACTAGAGGTTTACAAATTGTGTCTGCTCATACAGTACAGCTAACACCAGTGTGTGTTGAAAGTTTATTCCAAAGAGGCTAGCTATCAGCTCAAGAATGTTGTACTGTATGTGCCCGTAGCAGGGCAAATGATATTTAGGTTTACCAACAAAGTTCTTACCAGTCCTTCCTTCGCTGCAAAGTATATGAGCTCTATCTATTTTTGTAAGAGTTGTGCAGTGATGAATTTGCGAACGCAATCTTGTTATTTCGACTGTACATATTGAGTCTTTGAAAATATAAATACAGTATGTTCATTACCACCCATGATCTAGGTAATGTATGCCCATTGGTACGATAGCAATATAATTGGATAAGTTATTCGAGACTCTCTCAAGAGCTGCTATGTACAGCTGAATGTTGCTGTGAGCTGATATAAACATGTGCAGATCCTTAGCCTCTGGGCTGCAGCCCTCCTGACCAAATCAGGTCTGTATCAGCCCATTTGGTAAGGCTCATATTCAGTGACTAGATCAATGTTAAATGTAGGTTGGAAATAGGTTACTACTTGAAAATTGAGTGTTCTTGGAAAGGTTAAAAATATTGATTTAAGCAGTCAAAATGGTATAACACTTACCTTTGAAAATAAAGACTGAATGTCAATGTCTATGGTTCCACTGATAACATCTATTATCACATCTGCAGAGAAAAAGATTAGACATATAGATGAAAATATGCAATGTGTTTTGATACAACCAGAACTATCAATTTGTGTGGCGTATTTATTGTCCCTATACAGGTTATTGACCAGTGCTGTGTGGCCGAGTGGATAAAAGGCAGTGGCACTTGAAGCAATGAGGCTTAGCAATCGCGAGGTTTGTGGTTCGATCCCCGGCCGGGTCATAGTAAAGTGTGTTTTTTCGTACCAGAGCAGTCTACGGTTTCCCCATCTGAAATGACTTTCTTTGAAAACATTCCAAACAAAAGTTGTAAATCGTAAGCCCTTGTGTCATAAAGTGGAGAGCTTGATCTTAGCAATTAAGTAGATTTTTGTTTTAAGCACTTTTTTAGCAAACTTGTGTAAAAACAATTGTGAAATTTGATGCTCGCAGGCACCTCAACCCAGAAAGCGATCACTAATAGCAACCCACTGACCTGTTTTTCAACTGCCACAAGTTTTCGACATAGTTTTATCCATACAGATGGTTTGAAATATTGCCTAGATACTCCTCATTCTTAACATGACAACAATTTTTAATATATTAACATCTCCTCCACTAAGCGGTGGGAGATGGATCAAATGACCTTCAATGTATCACTAAGCCAACTGTATCTCAGACATTTCTATCTCTATAATTGGCTACATGTAGTAATAATAATATGTATACATACAGCAGCTTGTTTAATAACGACAAAACTCTCTTACATCACAAATTGCGATCCATACTAGCAGTGAATTGAGGCACAGCACCCACACAGAATGTACAGTGTAAAGTACTGTACATTAAAGTATCCTCAGTTACAATGATCATAATACAATGAATACAGATCAGGACAAATTTTCAACCTGAAAGTATGTACAGTACTGTAACATATTCAGGTGTCACATAGAGGAATAAACCAAAAAAAAATTACCAAACAAATGTTGCTAAATTTACTATTGCAGTCAGTACATCACAAGGTATTTAAAGTCATTACTTCAGCAGCCTGCAAAATGTCTAATCTGCCAACATGTATTAAAAAAATACAAATGAAAGGGATATTCGGTTTGGAAGACAGTGTGACATCTACTGTATATGGGAAAAGAAATATATTCCACACTGTGACGTAAAACCCTGTTTTACGTCCCGTAAAACTCCAGTTTTGGTTGATTGAATGGGATTATTTTTTAAGTAGGGATAAAACCCTTGATTATATTCAAAGAGTGGACCACAGTAGTTTTAGGTTTAGCCTGGGATGTCATCATGGCAATTACTCTTCAAAAAGGTTTCCTAACATTATAATCTTCTTAAAGGCATTGAGGACTCGCCCCAAACCGTGTGCGGCCATCTGAAAAAGTTAACTTTCTGTTGCTTGCAAGTGACGTTATGTTCGTGTCTCTACAAAATGCAGACAATAATGAAACCTGATACCTTGTTATCTTTAGCTGGACCTGAGATGTCCATCGCTGTATCGTTTGTATACTGTGCTGTGGGTAATGACCGCAGCTATATGTATGTACTGACTGTACACTAGTGTCTAATTACCGACGGTAGCAAGCTGTGAGTGTAGTTTCTGGGATCGATGGTGGTGTTTAACACTTCTGTTACACCTCATTCGAAACTAGGTCAAATTACCGGCATTAGACGTTTCTTTTGCGAGAGTCTTCACACCCTTTAACAGTTGATTTCAAGTATTCAGATTGCAACAAGATACATTTAGAATGTTTGCTTAGCTTACAGTATCTACAGAAGGTTCTCTGTATTTGGAATTCCATCAACATGCAACTTTCATTTAAAAATGTTATTTTCCTCTGTGAACAGGTCAGTTAGTTAACATAAAAAGTTAAAAATAAACCTTTTCATCTGAATAGCAGTGATGATATATCATCAGGGTTATAGCTAGGAGATTGTGAGTGCTGGTTAAATAAATTTGCGAAGCGTACGAGCGAAGCTGGGGTCCAGGGGCAACGCCCCGGTGGGGGTCGAGGGGGCGAAGCCCCCGAAGCCAGAGGGTTTTCCCCTTTTTGTAAGGGTTTGGAGGGCTAATTTTTATACCATTTTCTTCTAATTTTATCATTCAAAGTTTTATACATTTGAAGTACGAAGTACAGCTAGACTTCGTTTTACACTGATTTTAGCTAGTACTTTTCATGATGATTTTTGCTACTTTTCAGATTTGCAATTGGTAAATAACAGATAAAGGTGACGTTATTATCATGTTTTACAGCAAGGGAAAGATAAATTTGTTACTTTTGTATTTCACAAGCATTTAATTTTTTTTTTGTGCCAGCCAGTGGACTGTTTATTCACTTCCAATGCCGGCCGGTAGGCGTGAGTGGCAGTTACCACCGGCCGCCGCCGGCCGGCGTGGCTATAACCCTGTATATCATTAATACTCAATATTTTCGATTTGTTTCAATCAGTTCAAGAAAAAAAAGGTACAAAAATGTTTCAAACAATTAAGCAATTAATTTCAGCCAGTGGAATTTGCCTTTTAGCTTCAGTTGTTTAACTGTAATGTACACAATAGAACAAGTGGAAATTTGGAATTTGACAAGATTGATATTCCAGAAATACAGACAATAGTACTCATATATCTAGACCATACAGTATGCTGAGCCTCTCCATACAGTACAGTAGTCCTCGGCCAATGACACAGCTGTCTGTTCAAACAACAGTTTTAATTCCTTTGAGAATTATCATACATTGTGAATTTGTCAACCTCCCCAAACAGAGGAGAGACACAAATACATAGACCCATACAGCAATTAACAGCATGGCAAATTGATAGAGACAAATTTATCCTTTGACATTTCTTCCACATTGGTTTCTGATTCAGTCTGTTAGTACTACTGTAGCATGGCAGTCATTAGGTAAACAGTACTACTGTAACATACTGGCAGCTGAACTCACAGGGAACAGATAATTAGAGAATTGGTTATTTCAAGATGAAGTGATCTTGATCTTGAAAGTATTTGTTATTGGCACACATTCATGGAAGCAAACATCAAACATCTGTACAAACAGCAAATTAGAACTTTGAGGATGATCGTATGAACAAAGTTAGCTTTGATACGTTTGCAGACTGCTAGAAAGCACTGGTCAATGATGTTCAGTATAAGTCTAATTTCTGTAGGTAACACTTTTAAACTTTTGAGAAATGACCCTAATAAACAAGTGAGGCTCCATCAATCAAAGGGACAGGACTATTTCTTTTTATAGACAGCCTGTTAGGTCAGTTCACCAGATGCAACACAAAACCCCATGGGGGGGGAGGAAGGAGCATTACACTTTGAATGCTTCAAATGACATGTTTTCAACAGGTACAGTATTGATTGTTAAGGACAAATGGTGTTGAATGTCATTCAAGTTAGAAGTTAGAAGAAATACTTTGATTGACTTGTTACAAAATATCCTTGGACTATGCACTAAGAAGCCAACAATGTCATCATCAATGAAGTCTTACTAATCAGAAAGCCAGCAGGCTTAGTGATTCCTAGCCTTATAAATTTAGACTCTTTGATGGAACATGGAGCTATAAACAGATTATAGCTCCATGCATGGAATCACCTGATTGATAGAGCAGCTGAGGAAAATATGTCTTAATATAATAATAATAATAAATGAGACTTATATAGCGCCAAATCAGTAAACAAAAGTTACTGCTCAAAGCGCTTCACAAAGAAAGTAAATTAATTTACAAAAGAACAAGTGAAAAAATGGGTCTTAAGTAGACTTTTGAAAGTAGAAAGTTTATAGCATGTTCAAATGTGATCTGGTAACTTGTTCCAGAGATAAGACCCAGAGTATTGGAAGCTTCTGTAACTATAGTTCTTCAATCGTGGTTTTGGAACAGTTAAAACAGTTTGTTGGAGGAACGAAGTGTGCGAGTTGGAGTATATGGCAAGAGAAGTTGTGACAGGTACACAGGCCGTTCAAGATGATGAGCACAGAAGGTGAGAAGAAGTATTTTATACTGGATTCTGTAGCTGATAGGTAGCCAATGAAGTTCCTTCAGAAGTGGGGTGGTGCGGCACTTTCTTCCTTTCCTTTTCACAATACGGGCAGCGGTGTTTTGGATCTTTTGGAGTTTCTTGATGGTCGAATCAGGAAGGCCAAATAAAAGTGAATTAAGAAAATCAAGCTGTGATGTCACAAACGCATGGACCAGTATCTCGCAAGTCTTATTATCGAGGTAATTCCTCATCAAACTGATTTTCCTAAGTTGCCAATTTGCAGAACGACAGAGATTAGTAACGTGATTTTCAAGTGACATGGTCTGGTCAAAATATGCACCAAGGTTTCTAACAGTTGAGGAGATATTAATAGAGTCTTTACCAACAGTAAGTGGTGGAAAATTAGGTGTAACTTCAGAGAAACGTGATCGAAAAACAATAAACTCTGTTTTATCACAGTTTAGTTTCAACTGATTAGTTGTAAGCCAAGTGTTTACAGCACTTATACAGGTTTCCATTTTATGAAAAGCATTTGGCACATCATCCTTATCGAAAGCAAGAAGTAATTGAGTATCATCCGCATAATGATGGAAATGAACACCATGGTGCCGAATAATATCACTCAACTCCGCAAGATATAAAGAAAAAAGAACAGGTCCAAGTACAGAGCCCTGTGGAACACCAGTAACTAATGGACGAGGAGACGAGAGAACATCTTCAATTTTCACCTGTTGATAACGCTCAGTAATATAATAATTGAACCAGGATAGAACAGTACCACCTAATCGATACTTTGACTGCAGTCTTTCTAACAAAATGGAATGATTAACTGTATCAAAAGCTGATGATAAGTCTAAAAGAACTAAAAGGACAAAGCAGTCTTCATCAAGCTTGGATGTAGTAAAATTATGAACTGCATTGAGGGCAGTTTTCGTACTGTGACCAGACTTATAAGCTGACTGGTATGGTTCGAGAAGATTCTCCTGTGTAAGATAATCCATTAAGCGAGATAAAACTGTCTTTTCCAAAACCTTTGAAACGAAACTCAAGTTCGAAATAGGGCGATAATTTTTTAAACAGTTTCTATCTAAGCTGGTCTTTTTAAGTACAGGAGTCACATGAGCAACCTTAAAGGAATCAGGTACGGTTCCTGTTGACATAGAAGTATTGACAATATTCGTGATGAGAAGAATGAGTTCTGCTGAACAACCTTTAGCTAACCATGTTGGCAGCGGATCAAGCATACACGATTTTGATGGAGAGTTTTTGATAATTTTAAGTATTTCATCTTCAGTAGCTTCAGAGAAACTGTCGAACGAAGATGCAGGCGATGGCTCAGTCAAACAATTTGCAGAAAGATGAAGGCCTTGACGATTTAACATAGTACAAAGTTCCAAGATCTTCTTGGAAAAATAAAGGGAGAATCTCTCAGATAACTCTGTATGGCAGGAATAGTTCGGCAGGATGGCACACTTCTGTTTATTTGAAAGAAAATCAACAGTCTTGAAAAGATCTTTAGGAGATGATGTATCCGCAATAATAGTGGCGTAATAATTTCTCCTTGCAATACAAATTTTGTTCCGCACAACTTTACAATGTTCCTTAAAAAGTTCTCTATGAACAGATAAACCTGTTTTGCGCCACTGACGCTCGTGCTGTCTCCTAACTTTCTTAGCTTGGACAATATCATGACTAAACCAAGGTTCAATTTTCTTGTCAGGTTTGACGACCTTCCTAATAACAGGGGCATGTTTATCAAAAATAAAACTCAATGAATCATAAGTAGAAACAAGTTCAGGGAGTGAACCCTTTTGATCAACCCTGCAAATTGGGCTATCGTTGATATCAGATCTAAACTGAACCAAGTCAATATCTTGTGTCCTACAATAACATATGACTGGTTTATTCACAACAGTGGTCTTTGCACAGTTAATGCTACCGGTAATAATCATATGATCAGATACATGTGGATCCAATACAGAAATGTCATTAATAACTTGCTCTGTGACACGAGAAATAACTAAGTCAAGAATGTGACCATGTTTGTGTGTTGGTGTAGTAACATGTTGGCACAAGTTTCCAGAGTAAAGAAGGGATGTAAACTTTTTAACGTCAAGAGATTCAGAATTATCCATATGAAAATTGAAGTCACCAACTATGAGTAATTTTCCAGGAGTAGTGTTAAGAAACTGTACATAATCAGTAAACTCTTCCAGAAAGAAATTGACTGTGAATTTATTGGTAGAAGAAGGAGGTGGACGGTAGAGAACCACAACTCTCAGATTCGCTAATGCACTAAAAACTTCGAGACTCTCAAAAGAATGATATGTAACTGAAGAACTTGAAGTCAAGTACCAGAACATCAGCAAAGAGTTACATAACTTGATCATTGCAGCTGGTATTATACTTCTGAAAGTTGATGACAGATAAACTGGTAGAAAGTTGAAAACCCTCTCAACACACTTAAAGAAAGATACTGCTTTGTGTGAACTTTACCTAGGTCATATAGAATTAAATGCACATGTACAGTTTGTTCTTTTTGGGTTCTAGCAATCTCTGCCAAAATTGCAAATTCCAGGTGACTGAACTGTACATGATTCACACAAACATGGTTCGATGTATGACAGATCTCTATATAGAGCACAGTATAGCATATAAAGAGCAACCAGCAATGAATTATAATTCACAGGGGGAAAAAAATTATCACAGGGAACTTTTCATACTCCTTATCCTTATACAGCCACTTTCCTTTAGTTTCTCAGTTTACTCTATGTCTCTTTCAGCCTACTCTTTCGTCATTCTTGGATTTGGGTTCCACCCAGAATTATCCTAGCAACAGAGCACTGTCTCCACGACAGTGGCTTATTTACCACAAAGTAAGTTTATAATAATGTCCCTCAACTGTGACAAAGGCAGATTTGTGGTGATCTCCAGACTACAGGTCAAATAGCACTAAAAAGACCAGTGTACATTATACTCTATTGTTGGCAGAGAAAGTGTCTACGATAAGAACATATTCATTTACACAGAACTCCCAACAGATTGTGTGCTGTGTGAGTTGGCATACAGTATGTAACCATGGTAGAATGTCTTGAGGTTTAACATTTTCACTTGGTGTATTAATCTATTGTGTTCAGTATCTAGAAAGCTCTAAACTTCAAACTGAAATGTTTCAAAACATTGAAAAGGATGGTATGAATTTGATGTTTGTAAACATATAGACGCATAGAAATACCTCAAGCTGTGCTATGATATATCACTGAAAAGTAATATCCCAGAAAGTGTCTAACACTTACAGATCAGTTGTTTTTCTTTCTCTTCTTGCATCTTAGCCCCCAAAAATGAAGAAAATGAAACATTGTAATTTACTTGACAACCTATAAACAGACAAACTGATGTATACAAAATGATGTATACCTGTACACTATGCAATATACACATGAATGAGCCCTGACAGAATATTCAATGTGATTTAAAGTGTTCCTCGTAGCTTCCATTCTGCTGCCCCCCCCCCCTTGCCCCTTTCTCTCTATCTCTGGTCCTACCTTCTCCCTTCCAATAAAACTTTCTTCCCAAACTAAACGGCAATATAAGAATGCATCAAAGGTAGTTGCAAAATAGTGGCCCTCATTTGTTCTAGAAAGTCAAACAATTTGTCACTCATATTCCTGACTTCAACCAGCATTTTTAATGTCATCCTCAAAAGTATTTGTTCCCTCACAGAAACATTTCATATTTTTTTTATAAAAACACTCCTCAATATCTGGATCTTATGTATGCAAAACCCACACAGGATATTGTAGTAGTTATGAAAACTAACAAGTAGCAATTCTATGCATGCTAAAATTTGCAACCAATATTGATGACCTTTAAAGATCCTGCTAGGAGAAGAAATGTCAGGCCCACTTACTTTTACACAAACTTTAAAGTTGAAAGGAGCTTTCAGAAGGTAAATGTTAAATTAACAACGACAAAAAACAAGCATGCATGCACATGGAAGAACAATAACTGAGCTAGCTTATTTTGTTCCATGAAAATTCAAGAATAACAATCTTGAGGATATTAAAAATCGTTTAGTACAATCTCGGGAGTTTATCATAATATCAAGGGGCTTTTTTTTCAAATTACAAATTTTACATTAAATACCATGAATTATTTTAATGGAATCGGAAATTTGTCACAGGTGATCCATACAGCATCAGTATGGACTGCAACAATATGAGAACATATTTGACAGGTTGGCTGATACAGTAACTTAAAATCTGTAATACAAATTTGCCACTATGACTAACTTAACTTTGCCTTCCATTCCCAGCCACTTGCTTTAAACTTTTGTAATTTTTTTTTTTTAAACACTTTTTTGAACAAAAACAACACAACACAACTTACTGGCACGAAATAATTCCCTTCATCTATTCCTGTACTATATATATGCATTTCTTCTCTGTATAAATAAACAAAGTGGTTTACTGTTAAATTTCCTTATTTTCTTCCAAAACACTGACTTCCTCATGATTTCCTGTATATAAATATAAACTAATTACGTTCAGTCTCCCGAAACTGCTCCACAAGAAGAGCCAAATTTGTTCCACTTGAAAGCTTAAAATATTTTAGAGAGGTACTGTATGATAATAACTACTACAGTACTGTTTTACTTCTTGAGTAAACTTTCATCTACAGTGTCAGATGTAGACTCTTACCTGGCATTCCCAGGACCAAACATGGCTACCACTGAAGATAGCAATTTTCTGGGACAAATGATCTCTTCTTTTTATTTTTTTTTCTATCTTACATTGGCATCGAGGTCAATTTCCAAAATTGAAAATGTCCAGATTTTTAGGAAAGTTCTGATACAGTTGTAATATAAACTACAGTGGAAAATTAAGCTATAAATTCTCTGATTTGAGCTCAGAAAGGGGAATTGTCAATAGTGATATTTTTCAACGATCCTGATAGTACAAGGCATATATTGCCAATTGGTTGGGGTGGATTTTGGTCACTATCAAACAAATGCAGTTTGTACCGTTCTAAATAATTCCCCACCCCCTTTTTTACCAAAAAAGCATCACAGTTGTTCTCCCCTCTTGAGATATCAGCACTACACAAATTTTGAACTACCTGTATTGTTGAATATTAGTCCAATAAGTGAGTGAGTTGATTGAAGAAGCTGATTCTGCAATTTACACTTTGGTTACCTGATTTTGTTCCACTATGAAAGGTTGAGAGATGACAGTGATTCTGAAATATCTTGAAAAGGTTTATTCCAGATACGTATTTATAGAATAGTCAAATTTGCTCATATTAAAAGTTAGTTCAAACAGTTCAAAACATTCCACATAGAATAAAGTAAGTTTGAAAATGCCAATAATTACTGTATTTGGGGTGCCCAGGCATTGAAATATTAATTTTAATGAGAACAGGACAAGCTGGATGAAGGTCACTTGGGAAATTTACTTTCAACTAAAGGTTAGATTATAGCCTAAGGTGAGACATCCCTGTTATCCAGGGACAGTTCCTGGCTTCCATTTATCGTCTCCAACTAAGAGTGTCAAGGTAAATTTCCCCAGATCTATGCTGTCCTGGGAATATCTCAAATATGTAAAAAAAAAAAAAAAACTCTGAATATTAATGATTGTTTCTTGCCTTCAGTAGAAATGAAATTTATGATTGTTTTAAATAGTACAAATATAGGTGTAGACAACCAAAGCAAAGCATTTAATTTCACAGGATAACATCTTTTTTACACTTTTCAGCATTAAGTGATAAATAATGAGACTTCCAGTCGACTGCAAGGTTTTGGGAATTTGGATTTGTACCTTGGAAAAATTTACTTGCATCTGGATGAGGTTATTTCAACATGTTGGGCATTTGATAGCAATCATAGTTAAAACATAGAACCACCAAAACACAGGGAGACCCTCAAAATGCCTTACTCCCATTAAGTGTACTGAGCAGATACTAATCATTCATGTCAACAGAGAGGTAGGGGTGGGGGGGGGTGGGGGTATTGGAGTCAACATCAATATCATATGTCCCCAGATTTTCTGGAAGAAACTATATGGTCACTTTCAGTGCAAGCACTATATAGCCATTGAGAAAAACACTGTACACTAGTGACTGTAATGTGTTGTATGCACGATATGGCATGAGCTAAAACGTAGTTAAATATCAATATATGCTGGTACTAATAGTAAGTGTATGTATAAGCTGATACATATATCACTGGCAAGATTTCATATTTGACAGGTGTTTCTCAACAATGTGTATCTAGTTGGTATCTATAGTAGGTTCAAGGTTCAAGTTTGCTACAATTAGTTAAACCACAAATCAGTGATGGAATCCCCAGATACCATTGACAAAAATTTGACATGCATTTTAATTGCATTATTGCTTGAAACAAATTAAGGTCTTTAAATTCTTCAAAGGTCTTGATGTTAGTATTTGGTGGGGGGGGGGGGGGTGACAGGGAAATGGACATATTTTGTTTCCATTTTTGACAACCTTTTTCTTGAATTTATTTGCAAAATTTCTGTCATTTGGTATTGTCACAGTTCTCTGTGTATCAACAATATGCTTTCTAACAATGTGATTTTTCACTGAGTGTCAGTATGGCTCCTTTTGTAAACTTTATATACCACATCAAAATAGCAAGTTAGTAACAGCTCTAATACTTACCATAGGGAGGGCCTGCAGGTGAAATCAGTTTTAAGAATCCATCTATAATGTTCCAAGTTGTCTTGAGTGTAAATCCTCCAAGTTCTATGTCACCTGAATCAATGTTATAAGCATCACCCTCTGGGAGGGCATCAAAAGTTAAGGTTCCATTGTCATTTATGTTTTGGCCTGCTACAAAAGATCCACTGAATACAATAACACTAAAGAACAGTAACGGAACCAATCTCCATTCAACAGTTCTGGTCATTTTGCAATTGTAGAGGATCCGTCCTTCCTGTGGAATGTATCTCAGCGACTGTAAATGTAAGTATTCTCCAGTCAACCAACAATTATTCCAACCTCACTTTTTGCTAAGTCATTTCCTGTTGTATCATCAACTGTGGGAAGAAAACAGTGCAGAAACTTAATGTGTTCATTTTGAATGGTAAAAATCCATCATCAGACAAAACATCAACAGACACACACAAGCAGTGGCGTGTTTATGCAACACTTCCCCTCACACAGCCCACCCCTTATACTCACCTTTAAACCTAACTTAACAATAAGAGGTTACTATGAAAACTTAACAAAAAGTTAGTTACTAAAATACCGTATGTTTTCGAACTCTGAAGTGGTTGGTATGTTGTGGAGTTCAGTGGTAGTCAGATTGCCTCTCGCCAACTTCGCCAACCTTTTACAGTAACGACTTTAGACTGATAATTAATAGTTGTTCCAATCCTCCTTAAGTTGAAACCTCAAAGTAAAGTTTCCTCGGAGTAAAGGTTGGAAATGAGAAGGTCCAATTGCCAGTGAAATTCTAACCAGACTACACTGGTAGGCTCCTTATATTATTAGTAACTATGAAGAGTGGCCTACCGTTTTTCAACTTCTATTTATATTTTCTCAATCCAAGTCTATGACGCAAACCAACTCTCCACTGAAACTGGTAAGCTGTGATTCATACTCACCATACTTTGATACCAGGAAACAGTTATTTCTACTCAGCCATTCAGCGAATACAAAGTTTTGGTTGCGCATAACAGAAAATAATTTCTGTGCTGTGAACCTGCTTCTTCGTCCTCTGTATAGCGCGTGTATAGTGTTCCACTTCAGCGAGCGATCACCGTGTCATTCGTTACATGTTATGACCGTGGATATCGTTTCTCGAAGCGAAACATACGGAAGCGTAGAAGGGACATTGCATTGACGAGTTACCAACTTGACAAAACGACAATTATCTGCAAATTGACGAGTTGCACACTTACTACCATCTCGACAAAATGACAAAATTCAGAAAATTGATGCATTGACGAGATAACGGATCTCGTCAATGCATCAATTTTCTGCAAATTGACGAGTTGCACACTTACTACCGTCTCGACAAGATGACAAAATTCAGAAAATTGACGAGTTGACGAGATATATGATCTCGTCAATGCAACAATTTTCTGCAAATTGACGAGTTGCACACTTACTACGTATACCATCTCGACAAGATGACAAGATGACTATAAATCAGGTCTATGTATAAGTAGTCGTAATTGCAAGGTTTTGCTAATGCATGATTTTCGTAAGGACTAAAAACAGGGTACATACTTAGAACTGGACCAATTCCTCCCGGCTGACTGCAAAAATTCCCCGACTGAACCTTTTTCTCCCGACTGAAGATCGGAGGTGGGGAAGGGGGTATATCCCTCCCAGCCCCCCCCCCACCGGCCGTAATTGCGCACGACACTGGTAGCCCCTTGCATGCTTCAGTACACTGGGGTGTACCCTAGCACGCTGTGGACTGGTGCCCCTGTATGCTCCAGTACACTGGGGTGTACCTTCATTTCATTTCATTTATTTATTTTGGTTCTATCACAACATAAGTATGACATATGACATAGAAGGAGATAAGAAACAAAACTTGTGAAAGGAAGTGTACTAAAAAAACCTATAGGGCTTGTTGGGTAGTGACGCTCCCTGAAAAAATATAACTTTACAATTAGAAAAGAGAACCCAAAAAACAAAACAAACAGAACCACCCTTCCTCTCCCTTCCGTCACCCCCCCCCCCCCAGGGACGTAGCCAGGGGAGCAGGGGAGCGACCGCTCCCCCTTTCAGTGTGGATTTTTTTTTTAGCTGTCGTTTTTTTAGCATGGTATTTTGTCAGTGCTCTTTTGATCTTGAATACTCGCCAGCTCCGTTAACTCGATTATAATCGTAGTAACATTCACGCCTACTGATTCAACTACTTACTTAGTTTGGCAGATGCAATTAGCTAAATTTAGCTTATAGCCAATGACAAGCCTACAGTTGGCCACTGCGTAATAAAATATACATATTGCCTACCTAACCGCACTCTATGGAATGTCACGAACTGTATGCACAGCAACGTCGACAGCGTTCGTTCAATGAGACGTCCTAAGTTGTTGCACGAAAACAGCATGTTATGAGGCTAAGCTAGCAATCGTACGTGATACGCACTTCCTATAAATAATCATTGCACTGCTAATACACTGCGATAACGATATTTGTTTTTAGGCCACTGCATATCTGGCTGTATTACAAAATATGAAAGTTTATATTGTCCATCAGTTAAGTTCGTCAAATGTATTAAAGACATTGGACAATAAACAAGAATCATCCTACTGGAAAACTTGTAAAAGAGCACTATGTTTGTCTTTCTGATATATTATGTAAAAGAACATGTAAAAGAATTTAAACAGGAAACAAAACCTGCTGATACTGATATCATATGATCAGGGCGTAGCCAGTATGTAGCACGATAGTTTCATTCAACACTCCACCCACCGAAAAAAGACTATAGAATCCGATCTTGTCAGTTTCTTAACATGTAGTTAAGAACCCGTTTACGCAGATAATATTTCAGTTGAGAAAACACTTGAGAAATTTGCATCAGGTGGCAATCGTCGGATAGCTCTCGCCTTCTCTTATTAGGCTAACTTAAACATTTACTAGCTACAGTTGTATCAAAGACATTTCTGTATCTACAAGTATCAGAAGTTGAAAAGTAAGATACTCTGTACATGCACCTGCAAGGGCGGCGGAACCGGGGGACACAGGGGGCAAGTGCCCCCCCCCCACTTTTCCTCAGGTTAAAAATGTGCACTTTTTCTACATAAAACTTGTACTCTTGATCACCTCATTAGGTCAGCGATATTTCAGTAAGAGATCTAATCCTAATTTAGAACTATCAGGGGCGTAGCCAGGATGTAGCACTGTAGGCCCGGGCCTACACTTTTCTTGGCCAAGTTATCTTTTTTATTAAAACACCCATAATTCAAATCCATAAGCTTGCTGGACGAGTTTAAGAGTCTAGACAGGAAAAACTATTGAAATGAACGTAGCAAGATTATGGTAAAATTAGGTGACCTATTCTTCTGTCATCTAGGCTGCCATTTCTATCGCGTGCCATTTCATTCAAAAGACTAGGATCCGATCTTGTCAGTTTTTTAACATGTAGTTAAGAACCCGTTTACGCAGATAATATTTCAGTTGAGAAAACAGTTGAGAAATTTGCATCAGATGGCGATCGTCGGATAGCTCTCACCTTCTCTTATTAGGCTAACTTAAACATTTACTAGCTACAGTTGTATCAAAGACAACTACTGGCCATAGCTGTATCAAAGACAACTACTGGCCATAGTTGTATCAAAGACATTTCTGGCCTATCTTTGTATCTACAAGTATCAGAAGTTGAAAAGTAAGACTACTCTGTACATGTACCTTGCTAATTTTAATACATTATGTATTATTGAATTACGTACTATTTTAACTCGTTTGTTTTTTGGGAAGTGATATTGAATGAGGTGTCTCAAGTTAGCAAGAGGCCAGGGAACCAGAATGAACATTCGGGAAGGGCCGTTTCCGGCCATCTGGGGGGGGGGGGGGGGTTTGTAAAACCAAAAATTTCTTGTACGCTCCGCGCCAACTGATGGTGGCGCTCCGCTCAGATAGTCGTGCCTACAACTTTGAAAATCCATATCAATCGCAAAAAGTGCTCCCCCTTTCAAATTCCTGGCTACGTCGCTGCCCCCCCTAGTTTTAATTCGCAGTTCTAGTACATGTTGATGAAGTGCTTTTGTAAGCTTTTTCTAAAAGCAACTTAAAATGAAAGGTATAGGGATTCCAAAGAGTTATGGCCCGATGATGTAAGCTAGATATTATCGTGACATTGTCTTGGTGCAGGTAATCAGCAAGTTGCCTATATAGTAATGTGAGCGTGGATGTTTGAGTTTTGTGTAAAGAAGGCATTCAGAGTATCTGGTAGTATTTTACGAAATCCCATTAGTGCCAAACAAAAAGTATTTTTAATTCGTAATAACGAATTAATATTTCGTAATTACGAATTAAAAATTTTCGAGGCATTATTAAATAGTATTTGTTTGTACAATTGCGAACTGTGGGGCACAACGAAGGATCTTGATCGCAAAATTGACACTTTTCAAAGGAGGCTACTTCGTAATATTCTCAACATTAGATGGACCAATAACAATTGGTTATCAAACGATGAGCTCTACAATGAAACCAACCAAACACCTTGGTCATCAATAGTCGCACATAGAAGAATGAGATTTTTCGGTCATGTATAGCAAGACTCCAGGAGGACGCATTGAGACATACTGCTAAACCAGTAGGAAGGCCCGAAGACCTAGCTTGGAAAAATAAAGTCGCAATTTAAGCACGTTAACATTAACAATTTCGAGGAAGCAATAAACCTTGCGCAAGATCGAGATACGTGGCGGAGGTCAATCACTGAGCAAGACGAGACTCAACTTACTACTATCAGCCAATTAAGGTGACACTTAACCGAACGACTGGTCTACCAAGTGTCCAAGTCTATCAATGGTTGCTAGGTTGTCTGCGAAGCCAATTTTCTTCTTCGTACAATTACTTTAATTCCGAAGATATCTATGATTCTTTTGTCTTTACACTGATCGCTATTATTGTTAAACATGGATAACAATATTAGGCAATTACTTGCTGCTGCAGCTCAGCAGTCAGGTAAATATTAATTGTTTTGTATAAATCTGAACCACCCGCTGATATAGATTCTAGACTGGCTGAGCTTAACATAACATACTAATGTTACTGTTAGTAGGTGGATGGGTTTCACGAATTGAGAATGGTCTAATTAGTCATTTCACATTTGTATTTCTCCTTGTAACAAGTTCAATCTTATTCCACAAAAAATGAGGTTAATATGAATATCTTTTGACAGAATGAAAAGAAAATTGCGGTTCGGCACACGAGGCTGAAATTGTAGATAGGAAAATGGGTACATACTAAATTAGCCTTGCCTACAGTAGCTAGGCCTAGATTAACTTTTCTATGACTTGGAAAAATCGACCAAGTGACCAACAGAACATTGTTGTGACCCAAAAGTAGGTCATGCACCATAGTTTAAAGACCATTTTTCTACTGTACACTTTTAAGTTAATGATTATTGTCCATGCATGGTTAAATGCCTTTGTAGTATATATGGTAGTAGCATGGTGACTTCGAAGTTCGGACACTTAAGACTTAAAACACCCCAAAACTAAATCTTCTGGTATAAATCATTTGAAAATATACTTCATATGGTGGGAGAATTTTGTTATAGTACGATACACGGCCAAACTTTCTTTCCTGCAAACTGTTTTCACGTTGTTTTCCAAGAAGATTCTTCGTGATTGTGGAACTGTTATTTCTTTGCTAGAGTATTGCGAAGTTCGGACATGCAACCCACAGTGTGGCGCTGGTGATAAAATTGGTGGCGCAGTTGCTCTTTCAGTAATTATAACAGACTTCATAGATCTTCGTCATTTTATTGACAAATATGTAAGTAATTTCTTGCACACGGGTCATTTTGGAGAGAAAATAACTGTAGCTTCGTACTTTTTGGTGAAATTTGACTCTTCCTGTAGATTTTCATGGTGAAATTGTGTATTTCTTACGGTGCCGAACTTCGCAGTATGCCGAACTTCGCAATACTGACTATACCCTAAAATTAAGACCTGGCCCTAGCCAAAGCCAGCTTCTGATGGTTTCCTAGTTTGGTGTTGTGTATCTTTTAAGCAAAAGGGATATAGTCTAATATTGAAGCCTACCTGAGTAAAATTACCCAAGAAAATGGAGCAATAAATAAATGACATTGTCATAAAATGGCAATGTCATGTGTATTTGAACCCCAACCAACTCTCCAATTCACAAACAGAGACCCCCAATCTATAAAAAGTATAACTCCAACAGTGAGTGAGTAGTGATCACTCCTTACTTGGAAGTGAATCTGACATACTTTTCCTTCATTCATAGTTGCTGGCAAAGGCTCCTTTTTGGATCAAGCTTTTACTCAGCTTAAGACAGCTTCTTCCTCAAAGGCTAATGTAGATGGGTCATTGCCT
This sequence comes from Apostichopus japonicus, assembly GCF_037975245.1. Lineage (NCBI taxonomy): Eukaryota > Metazoa > Echinodermata > Holothuroidea > Aspidochirotida > Stichopodidae > Apostichopus > Apostichopus japonicus. The sequence continues at coordinate 12,663,706 of NC_092565.1, forward strand.
TATGGGTCAGATCTTTATGTCATTTGTGCTGAAATTGCCTTGAAGGTAAGTTGTCCTTACTTTAAAAACAATTGATCTGAATATTCTACAAGATTTCACATATTTCTGCTTATATAGATATTTAAATATTACATACATTTAGCATGTAATCAGCTCTGTCTAGAATACATTTATGAATAGTACTGCATGTTGTGGTTTATGCCAAGACTTCTTTCTGACAACCTTGCCGCTTTCTTCTCTGTAACCTTTTAGAATACTTTTACCCGCAGAGAAATGAAGCATCAATGGCCAGAGATTGCCTAAAGATGTTCTTTATGAAGACCCCTCCACCTAACCAGTTTCTTTGTCGTGCGTACCTGTGCCATGCACAGCTATTGGCTCCTAGAACGGCCGATGATAAGGTAAGCTTATGTGGAACAGTATCAAAGTAACTACCACTTAACGTACAAGTAACTATTCCTAAGATGTAATGAAACATCTGCTGTTCTTCAAGGTATGTTAAGATGTTTAACAAATCTCCTATTATGTGACCCTTCCGAATATGTTTGATGCGATGTAGAAATCTCTGTTTAATTGTTGAGACTTTCCTCAGAAAGCAAGAGCTACTTAACTGTATAATTTAGGTGTGTGCAGAACATCATAGGTGTGCCAAATTTGTCATTAAAATAATTAAATTTAAGATCTTCAATCTTGTTTATCTGCTAAGTTGCAACCTTTAATTGTCTTGTTACTGGTCATTACATAACCATTTGACAGAGTTTAAAGCACTAAGTTAGGTAGCATCAAGGGTGCATCCTTCTTAACAAAGATTTTTTTTTTTTAATCTACAAATCTTATTTCTTTATGAAATGTCAGATTGTTTAGAAAAAAATATTTTCTCTTTATTCAGGAACAATTAGAGAAGGCAGTTTCATTCATTCTGAAGGCTATTACTTTTGCAAAAGGAAATGTGAGGTATGTAACCTTGTCTGCATTAGTCTGCTTGTTTTCTGTATCCTCTTTTTTTATTTCAGTTACCTGTAAGTATTGTACATATACTGTAACACTCACCATAAAATTCACATTTTCTCAACTTAATAATACCTATATGATAATTACATGAAATATATACAATTTTAACACATTTATATGTTTTGCTAGACCCATTTTTTAATGATACTATAGAGCCTCGCCTTAATGCTTAATTCTTCACTGCGGCTTTACCTGAGGTTTAGGAGGGTGTTTCTCATTGGCGGAAGAGGGATGCACTCTCGTTGGCAGGGCATGTAGGAGGCCAAGGTGGCAGAGCCCTTTTGAGGGTAAAAGTTTCAAATCCTCCAGTAGCTGCAGTGGTTGCAGGTTTAAGTTGTTCTCTCTTCAAAGCTATTTCCCAGCACAAAACTATATATCAGAAAGAGGAATTACTCTGAAATGTCTTCGAAATGCATCTCCTTCTTTTCTCTCGTTCTCAAAGTTTTAGCAAATTATGGTAGGGAGGACGGGGAAGATATGGGGTGCTATGCATTTCATCAATAATACATTAATGGTAGATTCCTAGTAGAATCAAACCCTACTTCTGATTCGTTAACAATTCCTCTTCAGGTATCATTTTCTGGTGTACAATGCATCCGTGTTGTATTGGCAGTTTTGTAGGCCATTCCTGAAGCCCACTTATCGAAAGTACCTCTCAGTGAGCTTACACTCGGTGGTCAAAGCCTTGGACGATATTGATGATAAGGACGTCGAGTGGCGTGCCATGCTGATGATAGCTCTGATAGAGTGCCACATCGATGCCAATCATATCAAGGAAGCAGGAGAGGTCAGCAAGGTCACGGCTGACTTCAGCAAAACCAACGTACCAAAGCTCTTCAAACAGGTCCTTGCCTTACAGGTGAATGATAGCATCGAAAAAATTGTGGAAGAAATCGAGTGAAAGTGTTGAGTTATATACGATGCACCGATAAAGTCTGTTAGTTTTGAGGACTCTCTGCATAAAAAGTTGGATGTCAGGAATAATCAGACATTTTACCTTTATTAAGATGTAGTTGTTACAGATAACTGGTTAGGCTGGCAGAGATAATGTGTGATTACAAGAACTGTAGTGACATGTAGCAAGTCTTTTTTATAGAAAGTAGTGAAAATGTTGCAATCCACACCTTTTGTCTGATTTGCAGAAACATCCAACTGTGTCCCTTGATCATAAATGGTAAAACATGTAGATGTCTGTGCCTGAAAAGTCTTGACACTCATTCTTTTACATTACAGGTTCGTCACAGTTTGGTGGATCTCACCAAACTAGCCAAAGACCTGAGGCAAAGCTCAGACTTGACTGCATTTTATCGCATCATGAAACTTAGAGTGTAAGTACGTTCTGTACAATCTTAGGTCGTCACGTGTCAGTTATATTCAATACTTAATACCCAGAAGGAAGCAAAATGAATGTTATGGCCTTAGTTACATTGGTGCATTTTGTAATTTGACGTTTTGTTCACCTGTATCCCCTCCATCATCACTGTCCAGGTACCCCCTCCCCCCAATCCCCCTAACCATTCTCCACAGTGAAAGTGATAGCATATGGGCATTGTATACTGAATTACCCAAGTAAGGCTCAGTGCATTCAACGAATTGAAAGTAGCTTTACAGGTTCTCTTTTCGTACAAATTTATCCGCTTGATGTTAGAAAGTAGTAAAATGTTACCAATTTCCTCAGCTACCTTGTCCCTAAATTGTAATCGGAGGGAGAGTGCATGTAAGTCTTTTGACTTACATAGTAACATTTCTAGTTCCAAAGTGACCAGGATATTGTGTTCTGTATTGTGAGGAGAGAAAGGTGATGAGCTGTTAAAAACTTGTTTATTTGCTAAGAAGGACTGAGCAGACAGATGTTTAACTATAAGATGGTCTCACATTAGATCCTCAAACCCCGGGAGTGGGGGAGGGGGGATGACAGAAACGTTGGCATCAGGAGGCAAATACAATTGATTAATCTTAGTTAGCAGCAGATGTAATTATTATATTATTCTATGACTTGCCCTATTATGTTTGCAGTGCTTTAGAACAGCGAGAGGTAACAGATATAAACGGTACCATGGGGAAACTAATCGGTCAAGTTCTCAAGGAAGATGATCTGTCTCGTCCATCAAGTGTCATTAGCTCACTGGGGAGAAAAACACCAGCAGCAGAAGAAAGGTAAAGTTAAATAACAGCAACATATTTCAAATGGTATGCAAAAACAGTGATATGATTTTACCTTGCATGCACCGGTAGTCAAGTTGGTTGCTAAGAAGTCAGTATATGAACCGAGTGCTGATACATAACAAGAAATACGGGACAATAGTTTATCATCTGTGCATGCAAGGCAGTGGAATACAATCAGGTAAAAGAGTAATTGCTGATTGTAATTAGTAGCGCAAAGTTGAAGGCAGCAATTCCTCCACAATTCTTTTGTCTGTAGACTTGTTTTACCAGCTGTTTTTGCTATTTATTATGCAGTATCTCTCGCAAAGTGACCATGATTCCTTACCCAGTTGTGTTGCATTTCATTACTAAGGATATCGACCTAAGGGCATCAGATTTCTCCCCTTTAACTAGTTTAGTTGTTTAGATGATAAAAAGATTAATTGTACTATATATCGACTAGTTTTAGTACTAGTTTGAGAGATATAATATTTACTAATAAGTCAGTGTTCTTTTCCTCTGTTAGATTATGTTAATTAAATCCTTTCTTTTATATTCAGGTTAGTTTTGCTTCCTAATATATGAGATAAAAGTAACAATTGATAAAATAAGGAAATATCAGGACCTAACGAAAAGCTATTGAAATGTTTTGTCCACTGGTTTTTAATTCACTTAAGCAGTTTGTTGTTTTTGCAAAGTTACAATAACTATTCAGTATTTTCATTTGACCAAGCTAGTGGGAACATCTGCCATCTGAGGTTCACTCAACGAACATAACAGCCCTGCCCAGAGTGTCATATGCATATGTGGCTATTTTCTTGCTAGATTTGCTGTAACTATTTAAAACGCATCACTGTTGATATTTGCTTTGAAAAGCTACTCTTTCTCCGTGTATGAAGCAGGTGTTTAATGATACTAATGCAAACTGCTAACAATAAGCTTTGTGTAGTACGTATTCTTGCAAACTGAGATGTTACAATTCAACACTTCCAGCAGCTCTCAATATGACACAATACAACAATCATTTTAATTACCGTCTTTCATCTGCTTTTCACAAATTTTTGTGATCGTTTTCTGACACAATTTTTTTATTTTACAAAGGCTTGCTGTTCTTTAAAATGCTATGATCTTGCTTTATTCATGTTTTATGCTTTGACAAAACTAACCACTCAGCAAAGGAAAACAATCCATGACTCCAACACCGAGTATTGCTTCAGGGGTGGGCCAAGAAGAGCTGGGCAGCAGAAAGTCATCTATCATGTCAATCACACAGCTAGCTTCAGCTGCAAATGATGTGTAAGTGAATTCTGCTTTGATCTTGATATCTATACTAACGAAATAAAGAGGTAAATGGTACTAATTAACTAATAATGGTATACTAAATGAACTCTTATTTATTTTCTTTGATGATCTTTCTCATGCTAAACAATAACCATCCTAAATCAATTTATTGGAGTGTCATTCAGCAGTAGCACTTGTATGATTATTGTTGCCATGTTTTTGTTGACAAACACACACACACAGATAGACACACCTTGTTTTTCAGTTGTATAAGCTACTGTACAACCGAGGACTTTTTCCTTTATTATAAGCCTTTGCCTGGGATGACCAATGACTATATTTCTCTAGTGTTCAACAGCTGGTGACAGGACTTTCTTTTGTCCCATGTCACCAGGTGCGAGGCCTAGACAAGTACCCACATACATACATGCAAAATGAGCAATAACAACACAAAATTGTGAAAACTTCACAATAACTTGCTTGTTCTTCACCCATGCAGTGACTGTCAAGTAGCAACCATTACAAAGTGCCTACAAACATTTTGATTACCTTTTCATTAAATCATCATTTACATTAAAACAGAAGAAGCCAACATTGCTTGAATTTGTCTCGTTAGAGTAGTTGTAAAGTTTGCATTGTCTTTGACTGAGATGACAATCTGTTATTAATAGAACCAAGACACCCCTATATATTTTTGCACAAAATGGAAAAGTGATTAGGAAGTTGATTAATTATTCAATTCAGTTCTCAACATTACATCACATTGACACATATTCATATTTCACTATTAATTTCACTTTAAAATGCAAAACTGAAACTAATTTGAATATTCAATAACACAATTCAATTGTTACAAATTACTCTCTTTCATAACTGCACTTGTATTAACTTGTCTTTTTTTATTTCTTTAGGATTAAATGTGGGGTAAATCTGCAATCAGGAATACTTTCTTCTATTGTTTGATTTACCTATTGTTATTATAGAATTGACTTTGATTGAAAATGCTGCTCTTACCAGTTGAAGAAAGTGTTGTTTTTTGGTGGAGTTTTTCTTGTTTAGTTTATTTTGTTTAAAAGTCTTCAATTTTAGCAGCAATTTCAAGTTGAGACATCTACCACAGTCATATTTTTGCAAACCTCTCGGGTCTTTGCCTCCTTTGCACAACAAATGCAGTGAAATGCACACTTGTCTCCTTTTTGTTGTGATACTAGAGGGAAACAGCCCAAACAGGTTGGAGATGCAAACCCCCCTGAGCCTTTGTCTGAAGGGGAACAGTAAGTTCTCTTTATATTTTCAGTTATCTGTTTTGAGTGTTTTCCTTTGCCCTATCTGTTCCTCATAAAACTAATCACAAATTTTACTCTAATTATCTCAATATTGGTGGCTGGACAAAGAGGTCATACCACTGCTGATTCTAACTCTTTCAACTAACACAAAGAATTTATGCTTTTATTACACTTTCTTTCCTATCAGCATCATTAACAGCTTACTGCTATATTATCTCAGTTTTTAACCACTTAACCAGTTAAATCCACTTAACCAGTTAAAACCTGACTTATCAAGTTAAGTTTTTATGCATATATTGTTCTTTTGTATCATTTTCATGCTTATTTCAAGATAGCTAAGGCAGAAAACAAAAATGGCAACTAAATTTGAAGAATTTCTCTATTACTCTCAGTACAATTATTTTCAATTAGAATGACAAAGATTTCTCGTTCATTAGCTGATATTCATATTCTGAATGGTGTTACCAATGATCTTGTCTTATTTACATAATCTGGTTAATTTATTATATTTTTCATCTCTTACAAAGAACAATTGGAAAAAGTCCTAGTAAACAGTTTCTGGTCATATTATCAACTTTCTAAGTTGTTCTTCTGATATTACATCATAAAAAATAATTACTTGAAATTTCATGTTTTGTAGTTTTGGAATATTATGAATAGATCATCCCCCCCCCCCCACTAAGTTAAGGAGAAGGGAACTTATGTGTTAATTATATCAATCTATGATTATCTATTTACTGCTGAGCCATAAATGTCAAGACACATGCTACAACTGTTGTATGCTAGATTCTCAAACTATATGCCAACGTATAATCCCAGCCATTATTATTTCAACACATCCAGCGTAATTATTTGCATTCAACCTTTTTTTGATACTTTGTCAAATATTGCATCATGTTATGTTCTACTTTTGCTTTTCATTTCTTTGCTTTCTTATGCCACATCATTTTGCTAACATGTTTCCTTGCATGCATTTTACCTGACTGCTTAACAGTAAAACTGCTGCTTCTAAATGGAGGCAATCAGGAGTAGCTATTGGTCCAATCAAACTGGATGAAATGTGAGTAAAAGATTCATTATATTGAAACTAATTTTGTCAATATGTCAAACACCCTTTTGTTGGGCAGTTTCCATCATTCAATCACATCATGAACAGTTTCTTCAGTTGGTTTGCAAAAACAAATAATGGAAAGTGCAAATGTATATATAATTATGAACATAGGGGAATCTTGTATGATTGATTTAATAACAACCTTATTTAGGATTTGGTTCTTTCAAAATCTATTTCTTTGTCATTCATTTTACAAACTGAAAATGAAAGAAAAGAGGTAAACAAACCAGAAAACAAAATGTCTTTCAAACCATATGGAAGGTCAAAAAGCAAAAGAAAAAAAAACATCTTCCGTGTATGTTGTGGTAATTTTCAACTTATCCATTTGACTTCCACTGTATCGTTTTAGTTTGACTAGAACCTCTTTTATCTGAATTTATTTGGGGCTTTTGCATTGATTTCTTTGGGTTAATGTTTTAATCATTTCCATTCTGTTGCATATTCATGTTGTCTTTTATTGGACTACAATCAGTCACTCCGTCATTCATGAACATATGGAGTTCTCACTTAAACATTTGCTCTCTGGGAAAGAATAAATTGTGATTATGATTATTTATAATAAAATAAATAAGGTTGGGTACAGGTGAGAAATCTGAAAATTTACTAAAAGTTAACACTCAAGTTGACACTTTGTAACCATTGTAGTTAACAGGTAGTTGTAAGTTCTTCTTAGCTTATCTTTACAAGTTGACAGAAATTTGATTATGTTCTAATCTAAATTCTAGTCTAGTCCATATAGGTCCTTCTGTCCAGTATCAGTCTTTCTGTATGTGTGAATTCTATCTATTAGTCATATGCATTTTACTACCTTGCAGCCTTCCAATGTTCTTTTGTTTCAAAGAATTCAATGCTACATTTATTTATTATTCCTAGAGAAGAATGATTGTCACATTAATTTTGTTGTCACTTTTTTCTTCATTGATTACCTTAGACCAGAGCTATTGTTAGAGTTAGCTCATTTGTGCTCAGAGTTTAATCAACCAGAACTATTGAAGATGTGCTTAGATGGACTGAAGACACTACCTATTAAGGTAAACTCAAACAGATTTCAAAAAATTCTTCTCTTTTTGAATGAGCTTGACTTGTTTTAAAAGGAAAGTAGAAAGTTGTGAGTGAGAAGTACTTAATAGCAGTCTTAAAATTTGATATATACTTTAGAGATCAGCGTGACACTATTCTGGTGATTTCTTTTCGACAGGACAAGACCATTTATTTATCAATGGAATTTCTGGAATGCGAATTGATGGTTCGTAATTTGGGATTTGCACAGGAGATGTACACGAAGAACTCAGTTGAGGTATGGATGTAATATTTATGTTTAGAATTAAGAGATGTTTTCCAAAGGCCTCAGATGCATGGATGATATTTTGTGACAAAGACCCTACAGACAATAGAATTCACTAGCCTGATACAACAAAAAAACATATTGTATTGCAATTAAACTATTGATTACAGTTGGAACTTAGCATTCATTTAAATTTTACTGAAATAGTCATTGCTATATGCCTGGTTGATTTTATAGAAATAAATTTGCATTACTTTTTACTATTGCATTTTGTCTGTTGTATATATCTGTGAAAATTGCACCAAAAAAACAACAAATAAAATAACAGAGGGGCAAAAAGTAGCAGTTGGGAGAAGAGGTTGGGTATATTCTGCAGGATAAGTAGCTTTTAACTATGGTAGTTATATGTAGGTGCAGTTATCCCTCATGTATGTGTAATATTTGTGTTCTTTACTCAAGGTTCGTCTCCAAGCTGCTGAGAGACTCAGTGAGGCCATCGTTAACGCTGTGCGGTCTGGAGATCCAGACATCATACAAGTTGGGTGTGTTACTATGTGGAACATTTGCTTACCTCTTATGCAAAATAACATCAGGAAAACAGTCAGAAAGCAACTAACATTGATTGCTGATGCCTTGGAAGGAATAGACAGGTAAAAATGTTTGTCACAAAGTTAAAATTAATTTGACTTTCAAGATATCCTGAATTTACCGAAAGTAAGCTTTAAAAAAAAGTAAGCTTAAAAGCTTAAACGTAAGCTTAATGTGTTTTGTTGTTAGAATTTTGTAAGCTGATTTGCTGTTAAGCAGGATGAGTAAAAATGAAAGTCATGTGTAAGCAAATCTTTTCCATCAACATTTGACCCTTTCTGTTCTTACAAATATCTTGGGGCAAATTGAGTTACTTTGAAGAAATATAGAAATGAAAATTAAAATATTTTAATGATGGTAGTATGTCAATAAAGTTGAGTTTTTATTTATTCAGAGGAAAGTCTTCATTGTTATTGAGGTTTAAACACTGATTATCTTACGGTTGAGAAATCAAGGAACTTTATGATAATGATCAAAGGAAGGGGATAGGGGTGCAAGGGAGGAACGATGTGATTAGGGTAATTCCACTGTCCCAAGCAAAGAACGTATACAACCCTCTGATGTGGATATAGGGTGTATGCCAAAAGTAATGTAGTTTATTTCAGATCATAAGTTAACCATATTCTCTCAATTCAGTGTGACCTATTCACTATAAGTTGTGTGTTGTGAATGATTGCTTCCATTACCCTCCAGTTTGTTGATTCTACTGAGATGTCAGCTACACACAGAGCTTGCAAAGATAGAGGAAGATGAAGAACAAATTGAAGTTGCTATGGAACATTTGAAGAAGGTAATATAGCATACTACGTTATTATTTTATTATTAATTGATACAGAAGTTGGTCAGTATAGCCGGCCCGAGACAATCACGACTTAAAGGTTGCTATGGCAAAATGCCTAAATATATGTCTCTTTTCAAAGATTTTTAAGAGGTGGTTTAAAATTACTGAGAAGTAGAACATGTTTATAGAATGTTTCAAGTAATTACAAGAAGAATCTCAGGTATAAGTCTATTTTTTTCCATTTCGGAGACTTGACTACAATTCCAATAACGCCGAAAGCTTTAACTCACTTTAGCGGACGTGATTGTAAAAACCTCAGAGAAGCATTTGAATATATCACGCTATGTGCAAAATAGGGAATGTTCAGGAACTTTGCCCAAAAATGTCCTCCAGAGATTTATCTAAGGAATAATTCTCAGTGATTTCAGAGACTGCAGTTGGTCAAGTTTTGGCAGAAAGTACCGATATTGACAACGCCCTCTGTCGATTTAGGGCGTGGCTGGGGATCCCCATTTAGAATCATTACAAAACTTCCCAAATATTCCTTTTGATATCTAGTGGTTTTACTTCTTCTATCAGGCAATTGGATTTGACGATGGAGGTCAATACAGCGAGAGGTTGCAAACATCTCTTCATCGACTGGAACTTAGAGCAGAGCTTTACAAGACTCCAGAGAGGATGGAAGATAAGGCAGCCATGATCATTGAACAGGTAGGTTAACTGTATTTATCTAGATTAAACTTGTTGACTATTGCCAATGAAAGCAAAGACTTTTACTTTATTTTATTATTAATTTAATATTAGCCTGTTTTATTATAATTATTATTAAACTGCTCTATACATTAAATTACTGGAATGTATTAATTTCATTTATTATTATTTTTTGAAATTAAACTGCTCTTTACGTTTAAAGTCCAGAGAGTGTCTAAATCCTCTATCCAAGTGGCATAGTGAAAATTTGTAAAATGTGCTCATATTGGCTCCCCCCCTCCCCCCCCCCAAAAAAAAAGAAGAAAGGTGAAACTTCATAAGTATCACAAATTTTATGTAAACTTGTGTGCAGAAAATAGAAAAACTTGTATCGAAATGATGTTCAACCTATACCCCATCTTAGAAATTTACAAATATATAGGAGCAAATACCATGACTTAAAATGTCAATTCTCTACTGGAATGCAAAAGGAAGTAGGCATACAATGTATGTAATAAATGTTTACTGATAACTTTAACAGTTTTTACAAATATTGTTAGGTGATTATACACAAAATGGTAGACCTATTTTGCCATGTAATGTAAGTATTTTATGGACATGAATGTTTTACTGTCTCTTAAATTTAAAGCATATTCAAAATGCAAACAAAACAACACCAGTCGTTTTAAATTGGGAAAGTAAAAATAAATTCTCTTGTGTTTGTATTCTAAGGCAAGGAAAAGTTCCGAATCTGGGACTGTGAGAATGAAACGGTCACTCCTGGTCCAGGCTGGCCAAGCTCTCTCACCAGAGGCATTTCATCTGGTCTTAGAGAGCGAAAGTGAAACTAAAGGTGGTGAGTCTTCACTTTAATAACCTAAAGTTAAAATATAATTGACAAATTTTTACCTCACATATATAGATCAATTTTGTTCAAAATCAAACATGGTTGTCTATATCAGTGATGTTTTACTGAATTAAGTTCTTTGAGTTTTTGAAAGAATTTGTTTTAATCTTCTGCTGACAATTAAGAACCTGTGGCAGAGGAACATAGGTATTGTACTTAATTACTATGGTTTCAAACATCAGTAGTAATCCAATTGACTATTTCAATTCTCTGAATTTGTTTTCAAGAAAATTATTTTTCCTTATCTTGTCACTGTAGGGAGGAGAACACAGACCTTGTACAGCTTACTCTGATATAAAGCTATTTATGGTTATGCACATCATTTAAGTTCAACTATTGTTCCTTTAGTTCTTCTTTTGTTTCAATTTGAATGATTTTTTATCATCATTTTCCATTTACCAGTCACCGGAGGCAGAGGGGCACAAACGTTGTACAGCCCTCTCGGATCTAAAGCTGAACATTTCAAGAAATGTGTCAAGAAGGCAGCCGGTCACATTAAACGACTCGGAGCTGAGAATGACAGAGAAAGGTAAAGCTGTGGAGGAGCACATTACATACATCTTTTTATGCATGTTAAAGTGCCAGTTTTTATTTTATCATGTCCTTCTTGAGAGTAAACATTCATGAGGGGCAGCTTTGGAGTTATATTTGACTGTTTTGGAAATTTAAGAGTGACTTCATTAGATTGATATACAAAATCTCTCCATTTTCTAATTAAGCTACATGAGTGTTTGTATGTGTTATTTATATAGTACCTGCTTGTAGTTGGAACTAAGTTGTTGGATAATATATGTATATTTTTCTTCTTAGAGCACGCTTATGGGCAGACCTGGCTAAAACTGCCAGAAAGCAGGAAGTTTGGGATGTCTGCAGGGTGGCAGCACGTTTCTGTCTGCTCTACGATGACAACCGTTGGCATATGCCTGCTCCACCAACAAGAGCAGAAACCAGACAGGAGAGGTAGAGTAGAATGATGAATTTAGAGAGAATTGTGGTCAAGTGGTTAAGGCAATGGACTTGTAATCTAAGGCTTGGCAGGTTTAAGTCCTGGCCAGATCATTATGTTGTGTCCTTTGGGCGAGGCACATTATCTCCCTTCACCCAGGCGTATAAGTGGGGACTTACTAGGTAACTTGTCAATAGTTGTGTGCACAGGTTTGTGGCTGCACCCTATGGAATGGCCCCTAGGGGACACATAGATTTGGTGCACTGTAGTGCCAAAGGAGGGTTTGTTCGAATTGTGCACACTTTGGTGTGTGGGTGTGACAAGCCTTGGCCTTAAACAAGACCGTAAACCTTTATCTTTAACTTGAAAAATCTTATGCTATTTAATGTGTACCACATTTAGTGAACTTTTTTTTATAATATATAGTCATAAAAGGACTGAATTTATTATGTAATCACCTCCAAGCTCCTCCACTACCCCTATCCATTCCCCTGCCCATTCCCCTGCCCATAGAAATTGACATATAGATATATAGGGATCATTGCCAACTAAGGAACTGGATAACTCAGTTGCTTGGGCCTTTTGTTCAAATTCTGTAGTAGACCAAACTTAGATGTCACATTTGTATTCTCAGTTTGTACAGTGTAGGAAACAGCTAGCTGAAAGTAAAGATGTCATATTTGTAGAAAAGGCAGTCAATGTTGGGACCACCTTTTCTTTTCTTCTACAGTGTGTTAAGTGAGCAGCCGCCATCCTCAGAGGTTGCAGGTAGCAAGAGAGGAAAGTCTGCATCACAGCAGGGGTCAGCTGAGGTCACTGTCCTCCACTCCGACAAGGACTTGATAAGAATCTTAGCTGAAATCAATTTTCTCAATTCAGAGGTACCTTACCCACCAATTTTGGATGCAGCAGTTTTAGTTTATAGTTAAATTATTAACAAATAATTTATGATAATGTTGTAGTACATTTGGTGTAGCTTACTAATAAATTATAATTTTCGTATGGGAGTGTTTGCGGGCATCGGAACAGTACTTTGATATCGTTTATAAATAACATATAAAACAGTTTATGATAATGGTGCATTCATTGATGTAGCTGACCGATAGAATGACAATATTCTTTATTGTACAATGTTGCAGGCATTGATTGGAACAGTACTTTGATGTTGTTTGTAAATAACGTATCAAATATTTGATGATAATCTTGCAGGCTTTGGTGCACTTGTTGAGATCTCAGAATGTTGATCTGAAGAATGAACCCATACCTCCAGTGGATACCAGCAAGAAACCAAAAGGTTACGTCGCTAAGAAACCAGAGCAAGATGAGGATTGGATTAAATACAGGTCAATATCAAACAATAATATGTTTATATACTATTTTTATCACTTTATCTTTTATCTTAAAATCTGAAACTACAAACACTGTGATAGATCCCCCCCCCCCCCATCCAATTTTTGGAGTAATTGGGGCATGTTGCATAGCAGGTTGTTGTGGTATACCAGATAAATTCTTCAGTGATTGTGATATTAACTAATATACTAATTTGTGCCTGCTTGAAGTGACAACAAACAGAAACTTCCGTGTACAGGAAACCAGTATTTGGATGACTAAGTCTCTTTCAGATATTAATATGAGAGGAAATATTGAAAGTTTATTTAATATATCCTTAATGATAATATTCTGTGGAAATGGTGCGGAAATGGTGTCTGCAAAGATTATTTGGTTTTCATTAACATTATTAATACAAACTGTTAATTCTCAATTTGAAATGTGACATAAAATTGTTTTCTCATTATCTAACTTCAAGAATGGGCTTACAAAAGATAAATTCCCCTAGACCACTTTGAAGGACATTCCTTCTTCACTTTTTCTTTTAGTCTTTTAGAACAAAGAATCATAATTATCTTTTTATTTCTTCATCAGTTGTTAGTCATGAATAAAAAAGTTTTCTCATTCAATAGTGGTCTGCAACTTTTGATTCATAGTTATTAAGACTTTGATAAGACTTCAGTAGTCAAACATTGAAATCATTCCAACCTTACCAAAAATCTGGCAGTAAATTGCCTCTGAATTGCTAAATATTATAGCCATGTTCATGCATGTCGATATCAGGTATCTTTTATTCTTTGTATTTTAAAGTGATTTGTTTTTCTTGAACTTGTCAAATGAGAATTTTTCCCCTCCACCCCTTATTCTCCTTTGCTATTGTCAACAGGGATTGGATTACTAATCTAAGTGAGTCTGCCTTGAAAGGTTTCCTGAGAGCAGCTGAGTTGGGAGTTCAGTTAAAGGAATCTTGGATTGTTTGCAGCGCTACAGCTTACATCTGGAACTACTGCAGTCATATCCTTGAAGCTAACAGACACAGAGAAATGATCCCTTACTTTACCACCCTGCTGAATCACTTGAAAGTAGTCGGACATGCTGGGTAAGATAATAACTTATAACCTGGCATCGCCCTGTAAACACTTGTAATCACATAAAGAGCATTGATTTTTAATTTCATGAAAGGAGCGACGATACTTGGATGTACCTCATACAAAGCATAAATATCAATTAGTGTTGGGTACAATGAAACAATCAAATTTCATTTAAATACAACATTCCATGCCCGAAAGTTTAGGGGAAAAAAAAAGATGGCCGCTGGCATTTTTGTGCCAGTAAACATCACGAACATAAACACATGAGTCTGTTAACAATCGTCAGTCCAAGAATTGGCATGATTTCTGCACGTAACACAAGTCCTGCATTACTGCTTATTATCAGTAAATATTATTAGATTGCTCTCAGAAAGCCATACAGTACTTTGTTGTGTATTCATAACCACAGGAAAATGCCAGTGGGTCAGTAGATTATTAAGTACTGGCTTTTTTTTATTTTTAAAGTGGTAAAAATTGTGCAATGTAGTCCTGATACTGATAATGTACTGCATTACACAGGTTGAATCAGTACTCATAGGAACTTACATGTCTAATATTACCATGGGAATGAGAACCAGACTATTTTCAGTTTTTGCCATGCAGCTACTGAGTAAAATGATGGGGTGTTAGCTCAGTGGTTAACGCCAGCGCCGTCCAATCAAAAGGTCCCCGGTTCAAGTTACCTCAAGATTAATGTATGTCGTCCAGTTACAGAGTTGTTGACAATTCATTATCATGGACATTAATTATGAATGTAAGAGACTGACTTCGGTCAGCTTGCGGCTTTGATAAGCCAATGAGGCTTCTTTGCGAGTTCCTGTTTGCAGGAGGATCTAAAATACATACATACATACAAATACATACAAATATCAGAATGGGTCATATCGTGATATTTTCTCAGAGAAAGCGCTCTGCTGGTGAACCTCTGTAATGCATTGGGGATAGGTCTGATGACCCAGTGGATACCGACCCCACAGGACTTGGAAGACCCTTCTCCGTCACCGAGAGGGAAGGGAAGCAAGGAAGAGGGGTCAGTCCGCAAAGCTAAATCAGTTACTAGTCACACCAGTACCAAGAGTAAGACCATGCTGACCGATCCTGAGGCTACTGAAGAACTCAAGCAAGCTTTGGAGGTTTGTCTAATTTTGTTTCAAATAAACTTAAAATAATATCAAGTTTATAACAAATTATAACAATTAAAGATTTTCTGTACAAAACAAAAATGGGTCCAATTTATGTGATCACTAAAATTATGTTAACATATTTCCACTCGCATTTAGATTCAGTTAGTTGATTTATAGTTTGATGACTGAAACCAAATGTAGTGAAAATAGTCCAAAATAATTTCAAAATGTCCCAAGTAACCGATAGTTACCATCAACAGTTAATGATAATTTAGCAACCTCTACCCTGATTGTTGTTAATAAACTGTTTTTAAAATGTAGGAGTCATTTGTTTGATGTATTAAGCATCTCTTGCAATTCTCAGGCAAACAAAACAATAACAATGTTTTGAGGCCAAATATTTTTATGACCACCTCTTACAATCTGTGCATCACTTCTAGTTAAATTTTGCTTTCATAATTTTACGAGACTAATCTTATTTGTTTATGAAATACGTTCTACAATCAGTCTCATTTACCTTTCATTTACCTGTCATATCCCCTGCTGCAGCAATGTTACACTTTGACTTTATTTTTTCCTGCTAACTTTAAAGAGATGGTAAAGCAAAACAAATCTATGACAAAAAAAATTGGAACTTGAGTTAAATTCTTGGATGTTCCTTTTTAAGTAAGAACTGATCAACAAGTGCAAGCAACTTGATTACTTTTGATTAGAACGTACATAGACAAAACTTCTCATGGACATTAAAGAGCATGTAACCTGCAACTTAAAAGCAGCCTATTATCAGTAGTAAATTGTAAAGTAATTCAATACTAGTCCAAAGGAGAAATCCCATTACAAAGTGATTCATGATAGCTTGTTTAGTCAGGTTTCATTCCAAGCAGTGACATAAAAGTAAACAATTTTGAAATTTGCTTTTACATGTGTTTTTAATACTACTATAACAAGGGTACGGCTAATGACATGATGAGGATTGAATTAAATACATTTATTACTCCCTCAATTACATTCATTTTGGTGAAAATAAAATTTAGAAGGATAACTAAATTTCATTTATTGGGATCTTTATTTTAAGAAATGCTGATTTTTTTGTAGAAATTTCCCACCATACTTCACAAGCTTTAAGTGATCTTTAGAATAAGGATCAGTAACTATCTTTTATAATTTATTACCCTACCTTTGCTTGATAATATTAAAAGTGTAATGAATTAATCAAGTTTTTGTTCAGCGTCTGTTTTATGTCATTATTACAAAGTTGTTGATGTGTTTTTTTATTTTGAAGGTCTGTGAGCTTGGTCTGAATGCATCATCTGGTAACAGGCATGTGATCGTTCCGATCGCCGTTAAACATTCCTTACTCATCACCTGGGTCAAAGTCAAGCAGCTTCTGAGTCAGCAAGTCACCAAGACTTTAGGAAGTGACGATGAGGTATGTTATGTACTCTATATCTGCAACTTTGATGGCGATATTCAACTAAATATATACTTGGAACCTTGCTTTAACATTGCAGAAATTCTAGATATAGTGAACATTCACAACAATAAACAGACATGACCGAAAACATATGTCGATGATAAATCAACAATAATATTATATTAATAGGAAAGAAAAATAGGTTTTGAAGGACATTTGCCATCTCACATGCATACTGCTTGATGTCACTGAAATGATGTCTTCTTCTTCATTTCACTTCAGGGGAACGTGGATGGTCAAACGTTTATTACGAGATGCCTCGTAGCCCTCGAGATGCTCACGCTCAATGGAAATGGTTTGATGAGCTTCAAGGAAGCTCCTATCCTTGAGGAGGTATGTTAATTAATGTGTGTTTATAGCAATGGGTTTTCTAGCATTTCTGATATTTCATTAAGGGTCATACTCTTTCGCATTTTGGTAATATTACAATATCAACAATATATTTATCGATATGACCTTGCATTCCTACGTCAAATATCTGTTGTTTGCAAGCACAACCTATTTCTTAAAGGGATTGCAAATATGAGAAGAAGAAAAATACTCCTTTAAATGATTGTAGGTGGAAGAAGTGTATTTAGAAGCTAAATACATAATCTTCTTTTGAACTATTTGAGACATTTAAACAGACAAACATACCATTGTTGTCATTGAGAATTTAAAGATGGTCCTATTGTATTTCAGATTTTATATGATGTACCAATAGTTGCAGATGATGAGGATAAGTGTAATCCCCCTAAATCCTACACCCACCCATGGGAATGAAATATAACTGAAAGGACATGTAAACCCTTATCGAAACTATCTGTCTATCCCCACCCACAGGAAGTGATCTTACAAATTGTCTTACCTTTCCTAAGTTTATTTCACTATCTTGCTTGAATATACAGCTATGCTCTATTTGTATTGGACTGTGTCGTCTTTTCCTGCAGCTATGCAATATGGTCAATGACTGCAAATGGCCGGACGCTCTGGTGGAGCTACAGGTCTGGACTAGAATGTCCCAGCTAGCTTTGAAGAGTCGTAACCATCCCTTGGTGATGAGATGTAGTGAGAAGGCTTTGACTTTTGATTTGCCGGACAGAATCAGACGAACTGATAGGTAAGTGGTATGACAGGTCCATTCAGCACATAATAAACAATTTTACTCATAAGGACTTGCAAGCTGTATGTGACTTTTTCTTGAACCAAGGGCGTAGGAACCGGGGGGGCTGGGCGGGCGCCAGCCCCCCCTGTGAAAAATGTGGAGGGGCGGAAGTATCATTCCGGCCCTCGCTTCGCAAGTCAGAAAACCCCTTTTTCATTTCCAAATGAGAAAAAAAAACCTCATTTGGAGCACCAAATTGCATCTAAGGCCAGGTGAAAATACAAAATTAAGCTTACAAAATGGAGTGGGTGTTGAAGTGTGCTATATTGCACCAAATTGCATCTGAGGCCACCTGGAAATGCAAAAAATTCCAAAGGGGAGGGGACACCCCCTCCCCTTAGACCCCTCCCCCAGGCCGGCCATCAGTCTTCAGCCCCCCCACTCAAAAGTACCTTCCTACGCCACTGTCCTGAACAGTTATATAAAGCTTGTAATTAAGTAAAACATTTTAATGATTAAAAGTTGCAAAGTTAAAGGCATTGAAGACTCTCCCCAAACAGCATGCCGCCATCTCTAAAAAGTTAACTTTCCATTGCTTGCAAGTGAAGTTTTTCTCTTGTCGCTACAAAGTGCAGACCGAATGAAACGTGATACCTTGTTAATCTTTAGCTGGACCTGAGATGTCCATCGCTGTATTGTTTGTATACTGTGCTGTGGGTATTGACCGCAGCTGTATTTTGTACACTAGTGTCTAATTACCGACGGTAGCAAGCTGTGTGTGTATTTTCTGGGATCGATGGTGGTGTCTAACACTTCGGTTACACCTCATTCGAAACTAGGTCAGATTACCGGCATTAGACGTTTCTTTGTGTGTGAGTCTTCACACCCTTTAAAGTTGAAGGTTTACAGTCTTGTATGAAGGACAGGGCATTCTCACAAGTGCTTGCTTTACAACAGTCCTATGATCATAGGGGTATGGTCTCTGTATATATGAATAAATGTATAGGCGAGTAGCTGTAGGGATATTACAATAGATGGTAAAATTAAGAGGTGGAACAATTCTTTATCAGTAAGGTCAGTTCTAACGGTGTTTATTTCTATTTCATGAAAGTGACATTCAGGTAAGCCCAAGAATACTTCATTTAACGATTGCAGACACTTGAATTGTTCTTCTGTTTCACTGCTTGTTTTTCATGATGGGGAATTGGTTTTATATTCATAAAGCATTAAAGGAAAGAAGAAGAAATTTATTTTATTTTTTGTAATTTGTATTTTCTTTAATTTTCAGCCATAAGCAGATGGTTTGGTATGAAATGTTGAGCCATGCTGCTTGCCTTCTTGGACAGAGTCATATCTTAGTGATGCAGGGGAAGAATGCAATCAGAAGATTGGCACTCGAAGCCTTTGTCAAAGCAACCAAGTAAGTGTATAAATCCTGTATGTCCATCATCAATGCGACCAAGTAATTGTATAAATCCTGTATGTCCATCATCAATGCGACCAAGTAATTGTATAAATCCTTTATGTCCATCTTCAAAGCAACCAAGTAAGTGTATAACTCCTGTATGTCTGTTGTCCAAGCAACCAAGAAAGTGTATAAATCCTGTATGCCCATCGTCAAAGTAACCAAGTAATTGTATAAATCCTGTATGTCCATCATCAATGCGACCAAAAATTTGTATAAATCCTGTATGTCCATTGTCAAAGCAAAACAAGTAATTGTATAAATCCTGTATGTCAATTGTCCAAGCAACCAAGAAAGTGTATAAATCCTGTAAGTCCATCGTCAAAGCAAAACAAGTAATTGTATAAATCCTGTATGTCAATTGTCCAAGCAACCAAGAAAGTGTATAAATCCTGTATGCCCATCGTCAAAGTAACCAAGTAATTGTATAAATCCTGTATGTCCATCATCAATGCGACCAAAAATTTGTATAAATCCTGTATGTCCATTGTCAAAGCAAAACAAGTAATTGTATAAATCCTGTATGTCAATTGTCCAAGCAACCAAGAAAGTGTATAAATCCTGTAAGTCCATCGTCAAAGCAAAACAAGTAATTGTATAAATCCTGTATGTCAATTGTCCAAGCAACCAAGAAAGTGTATAAATCCTGTATGTCCATCGTCAAAGCAACCAAGTAATTGTATAAATCCTGTATGTGCATTGTCCAGGCAACCAAGAAAGTGTATAAATCCTGTATGTACATTGTCCAAGCAACCAAGTAATTGTATAAATCCTGTATGTACATTGTCCAGGAAACCAAGAAAGTGTATAAATCCTGTATGTACATTGTCCAAGCAACCAAGTAATTGTATAAATCCTGTATGTCCATCATCAATGCGACCAAAAATGTGTATAATTCCTGTATGTCCATCGTCAAAGCCAAACAAGGAATTGTATAAATCCTGTATGTCAATTGTCCAATCAACCAAGATAGTGTTTAAATCCTGTATATGTATATGTAAACAAAATTATGCAGAATGAGATGATGATAACAATTGTCACTGACAGAAGGGCAAATTAATACCTAAAAGTGGAGCATCCTACATATTTTCAACCAGGGATTGGGAAGATGAAAATGCATGATCATATTAGCTTCGTTATAGGCAGGATGCTTCCAATGATTCTAGTTAGTGTTAATTGCATACAGTGTTCAGTTAACTCAAACCGTGACATTAAAATGATCGTGGATTGCATTTGACCTGAGTAAGTTTCAATTAACATTACTTTTGATGGTTTAAATTCATGGACAGAGCTCATGTGCATATCCTGTTGATAACGGTTGCATTGAATAGTTAATAGACTATTGATGTGACCTGTATTGTTTTTTAACCTGCAATAAATTGGCCATTGTTTCTAAACTTGTATATATATATTGTTTGATCCACTCATAGATATGGCAAGAAAGCTGGCAACAGTGAGTTGGTGATAACAGCTGCTAGAAGATACTGGAATGGCTGTCTGGCGTTGGTGACAGAGCCCATGGAGAGACAACTGTTGAAGAAACCTCTCAGTACCATTCTAGATTGCATCAATGCAACCAGCAAAAAGACAAGAATGGAGGTGAGGATAAGTGTTGTAAGGGGGGAGGGGTGGGGCATGAATGATGAGGAGCGGAGGGGAGGATGAAGAGGTTAGGGTATGGAGACTGTAGGGAGGATTAAGGAAGGACTAAAGAGCATTAAAAAAGGACTAAAGAGGATTAAATTGATTAAATTGATCTTGTCCCTCTGGCTGCCAAACTCAGGGAATGTAATAAGTGAAAGAATATAATTTGTTTTTAATATTTTTTACAGATATTGTAAACATTTTCTCTTTTTGTGAGACCGTCATCACTCTGTCTACTTTGAACATGCAACAATATATCACTTTTTCTGTGTATAAATGGATTTTTCTTATCTCATCTCTTCACCTACATACATAACTTGATAAAAGTCTAAAAAAAATTCTGAAAAGCAATCTTTCTTATATTTTAAGAACCCAAATATGAATAATTGTTTCTGAAATTCATTGCAAAGAAAATGATGCAACTGAACATATTTTTATTTAAATTATTTGCAAATAATTCTTGTAGAAGTCAGAGAAGAAAGATAACTCCTCTTCTACGAGGAGTTCTGCATCCGCAACTTCGCTGAGTCGGTCATCTGCTGGAGGAGGAGAGGATGGTACCCCTACAGGGGATATTCTAACCAATCCTGAGGATGATTTAACACTGAGGGCAGCACTCTACGGTGTCTTATTCCAATCCTATAAGGATCAGGTATGTAACGACCTAATTATAATTCATTTCAAAAATAATAATTTAGTCCTTAATCGATAGAACTATGTACACTTAATAGTGGCCTTACTAGGCTACTCAAATGTGAAGGCACTCTTGTGACACTAAAGTTGATCATAATTTGATATTTGAAACTATTCCCATACAGGATTGAGGAGTATCAACTTAGACTAGGTGGGAGGAGAGGGGGGTTGGGGTAAAATAGGTACGAAAGATTTTAACATTCTTGGTTTGGTGTATTATGCATGGTGGCACTACTGGTTATATTTATAAAAGGGAGTATGTGTGGTATTCAGCTAATTTAACAGAAAATGAACCATTTTGACCATAATTTCAATTTTGATAGAAATTATGTTTTGAAAACAATAACTGTTATCTTGTTTTACTCAGTTGTTTTTATATATTTGTTTTTCAACAGGGAGAATGGGAAGAAGCCCTTGCTGCCATGGATAAAGCCATTGCTGACATGCCCAGGACAAAACACAGGCTGTAAGTATATCCTGGGTCATTTCCAGATATGCTTCCCTCCAGCGCAGGTTTTAATGGCTTTTAGAAGATATTTGAACTACAGATGATTAATTTGAAAATATTTGCAAACCTTGAACTTACCTAAAATATAATGAACTTCAACAAGTGTCCAGAACTGCATGTATTGGGGGTCTGTTCTTTTGTATACCTCATTTATACCCAATTTAACCTTCAATTCCCTTCTCTCGCTTTGTCATGTTGTACAGCATACAGCTGATGACAAAAGCCATGTGTTGGTGCTTCCCAAATTGTAATGATATCATACAACCCTATGACAAAAAAACAAATCTAGCACTTATTTTATTTTTTTAAGAGATGGATGATTATTTATAGGCCATTAGCATTCAAAGTGGAAGCGGTGCAATCACTTTATGTAAAAAAGTTGGAAGGTGTGAAGGTTTTTAGCAGAATCATGCATCCTTTCCCCTTCCATTCTTTCTTACCCTGACACAAGGGGATATCAAAATACATCTTACGACACATTTATCCTATCCTCATGAATGCTACACAGTTTCAGTTATATTTAATCTTTGAGTTAATGAAGAATTGTTTAATTCACTCCTTTTTCTGTGAGTCACCAGAAAAATCTAACTTGACAATTAATATCTGTGCTTCAGATAATATGCTCCTCTTCTTTATTTGTGCA
The DNA here is from genome assembly GCF_037975245.1 of Apostichopus japonicus. Taxonomy (NCBI): domain Eukaryota; kingdom Metazoa; phylum Echinodermata; class Holothuroidea; order Aspidochirotida; family Stichopodidae; genus Apostichopus; species Apostichopus japonicus. The sequence continues at coordinate 12,686,792 of NC_092565.1, forward strand.
TTATTTTCTTTATAAGGTAATCTCTTGCTTCTTTATAAACTGATTTCATTCATTAATCTTTGACTTGTCTTTCTGTTTATGCTATAGATTAATCTTCAAGCATCGGTTGATGGTCAAAGCCAAACTGGGTCGAGACATTCATGTGGACATTGCAAAGTTCAAGGTATGCTACAATGAGATTTTAAAGTGTCTGACTGTAATAATGGGAGTGTTAGCTCAGTGGTTAACGCCGGTGCCTTTCAATCATAAGGTCCTGAGTCCCTCCCAGATTCATGTATGTCGTCCAGTTACAGAGTAGTTGACAATTCATAATCATGGACGTTAAAATATGAATCTAAGAGACTAACTTCGGTCAGCTTGCGGCTTTGATAAGTCAATGATGGCTTCTTCGCAAGTTCCCGCTTGCAGGAGGATCTAAGATACATACAAAATACATACAATAGCTGGCACATAAATGAGGGATTTTAGAGAGTCATTACAGTAGTAGGGGAAAATTATTTTCAACGCCAACTCAGCAAATATTTATCTTTACAAGACTTCAAAAATGTTTTAACATGATAATTAAAGTTCTTTAAATGCTAATAGCAGTGTTGTAATTTTTATCAGATAACAAAAGTAATAGTGACTGGGTCTTGAAGTACTTCTTGGTATAAAATATGTTTCTGTAAATTGACTTTTAATCTGTCGATTGCTATTTATAAAACCTGGATATAGGACAGGTTGTGGTGGGAGCATTAGGAGCAGTGGTTTCACATCTTGAGGGTCACTCAGGATTTTGTTAGTTAAGTGCTCTTGCTATTATGACTTGCCCCTCCCCCTCCCCTTGCCCTCTACAATATGGTATAAATACGTTTCTGTAACTTAACTTTTAATCTGTCGATTGCTGTTATAATACCTGGATATAGGACAGGTTTTGGTGGGAACATTAGGGGCAGTGGTTTCACATCTTGAGGATCACTCAGGATTTTGTTAGTTAAGTGCTCAGGCTATTATGACTCGCGCCTCCCCTTACCCTCCCCTCCCCCTCCCTTGCCCTCTTCTATCCAGCAGATTCATGCTTACATGGCTACTTTCTGTGTTCTTTGTCACAGGATGAGAGTGAAGACTACGTAGCTATGATGTGGCACAAGATCGCTAAGCTCTCAAGAGATAAACAGGAACAGTTAGCAGCTTTCCAACAAGCAATTGAAAACTTAAAGGTAAGTGTTCTGATCTCTCTACTTAATGTGTAATTTGTCTAGTTACCAATGGCATCACCATACTCCAGGTACATCAGTTAATACACAATGCAGAAGAATGCAAAACACATCTCTATATTAATTGAATTATATATAGATAAAGATTCTGTACATATCAAAAGAGTGCCATGAATATTATGCGGTCCAATGATCTTGAAAAGGTCAAAGTTCAGAAAAGAATAGAAGCTTTAATGTAACCCCCCTCCCCCCCCCAAAAAAAAAATATATAACAATAATAAACTTGATAAAAAAAGACATTGTGTAGTAATTTGTTGTTGAATATTTGATCAACTTGAAATCATTTATGCTAGAAAGATGTTTAGTTTGATGTTGTTTTTTCCCCCCATCGACAGAGTCCACGCAGTGATTGGCAGAAGTGTGACTATATCCTGGAGTTTGCTGAGTGGCTGTACATCAATGAATATCCAATACTAGATTGTATTGACCAGTTAGACTGGGTGATAGACATCCTACTCAACATGAAAGTACACACTGTACAAAGAGCCACAGAGGGTGACTTACTAGTCTTCTTTCTGTTTTTCTGTTTTCTGTGTTTTTCTTTCACTGTATAAGATAATACAACAGTACATGAAATTATAGAGAGGACGCCAAAGAGATTGTCAAGGAAGTTTATGGAAGATACTAGACCTGTAGACAGGAATAATTATAATAATAATAAATTACATTTATATAGCGCTTAATAAAGCGTTTCAAGGCGCTTTACAAAGTAGGAAAGAGACAAAGGAAACTAAGGGAAAAAAGAAACTACGAATCAAATAGAAATGTTTCAAGTTGTCTCTTGAAAATAAAGAGGGAGGGAGAGTCATGAATGTGAATTGGGAGTTCAAAGAGAAGGCACAGCGACAAAAAAGGCACTATAGCCAGGAATAAATAGAAGAAGAAAATAGAGTCAAAGTTAATGGATTAAGATTACTCAACAGAAGTTTATATGGGCTCTATAACATCAAAAGGGAAAGAAAAAAAACGTAGTCTCCATATTTACATTATCCTGTATTCATAATTTCTAATGTTTTTCCCATCGTGTGTGTCATAGGATCAGCTAAGAAAGGTAAAAAGGGGAGAAAATCTGCCCTTCAGAGAGAGAACAAGGAATCGTCTCAGAGGCTGCACACACCAATCCAGGAGAAAGAGGAACAGGTCGAACAAGAGGATGGAGTGAAAGCCGAGGATTACATCCCTGTTGAGAAAAAGGCATCCATTCTGGGACTGGCTGCCACTAATCTCAGCATGAATATAACCGAGTTAAGAAGCATCAAGTTATTAGAGCATCTGGTCAGAGCTCATGTGATGGTTGCTCTGTTTGCAGACAGGGGATCACCTAGACACCTACAAGCTTGTTTGATGGCCTGGGGATTGCTAAATAGAATCTGGCAGGTAAAATTAAAGATGGTGTTCTGAATATTGATTTCATTTTTCAGTCTCATTTTACTTGTTCCACCTTTGATATAGACTTTCTAATACTTTTAAAATGAGTTATGAAGTGATATCCTATATTATTAGACTAGTAGTAACCTTTTCACCATCATCTCAGAAAATGTTTGATTGGGGAAAACGAGAAAATGGAATAATGAATATATGGATTAAATTCATTTGCAGTCATAGTTAATACTTGTGATGCTTGTATGGTTCAAGAGGTTATATCCTGAAACATTCAAAGATTAAATGATGTAAAAATGACATAAAAGACACATTTTTTGGCTTCCGGGCTCAAATCCGGTTACTAAATTTTGGTTTTGATTTGGTTCTTTGATTGCAAAGTTTGACCTTGTGATCACTTTCTTCTATATTTTGAATTTTACTTTTGATTCATTCATTTTCTTTTGATCTCTAGAAAAAGTTATGTTATAGTAATGCATGTAAAAATTTCTGATATAACTTACTTAATAATTATATTTCATTACTTTCAAGATATGGATGAAACAAAAAGATCAAATTAAAGTAAAAAACACAAAGTTTTAAAAAAGGACATGATTTGAACTTTACATGTTATAATACAGCTGTATGGGCAAGGAAATTTTACATCTCACTTTACAGACTGTTTTTCCCTTGTTTTATTTGGCTTACTGCTAAAGGTGTCTCTCCCATCAGCTGCCTATGTAGCTAAACAGCAAGCAAAGGCAGCTGTAGCCCAGGACCAAGCAAGTAACAAGAGCTCGGCTAAGGGTAAGAAGGGGGCTCCGAAGGACCCCAAAGGGGGTAAAGCTCAGGACCTCCCTCGTGAGAAGCCTAAACGTAAAGGACCGATTGATGCCTTGCCCATGAGCTTTGAGGAGTGGGCCAGCTATGAAGTCCCAGAAGAGATCAGAGAAGCATTCAAGGAGGATAATAGTGGTGAAGGCATCAACAAAGACACCATCATGAAACCTGTAAGTGAAATTCAACTTTTCAAAATGTTTATTTTCTATTTATGATTGATATAAAGGAAACTTGCAATATTTATTGTCATTTGTAGCATTTAAGCATGCAGTTGTACCCACCTCCCCCTCTCCCTCCACCTATCCCTCACCCCCCCCCACAACAGAATTTTTGATTAAGACGCTCTTTTAGACTAGTATTATATTGAAATAAATTATGCAAACCCTGGTGCTTGTTTAGGAATTGTCTGATTACACAAATCTACAAGTTAGGAACTAAGCAGAGGGGGGTGGGAAGGGGTGTTGAGGTAGATGAGCAAAGATCAGGTATTAGTATTATCATGGTATCATTATTATTACTATTATAACCTCATCTGGAATATGTCTTACATACCTGTCATTGTGTGTTCTCTTTCCTTGCAGTCTCTGACCATGTACTTCCTCTTCAAGTTAATAGCAGAGATGCGGGCAATCGGTTACAACCACTTGGTCTTTCCGGCATTAAACATGGCTGAAGTTGTTGCCAGGGACATTTGTGCCTCAGATACTGTGGGGAGTACATGCAGATTAATGTGAGTAGCAGAGAATTGTATTTATCCACGGGGGATTAAAAACAACTATTTCAGTTAACAACTTCATAAATAAATAACTATCGTTGACAATACTGGATTCCAGCGGTCAAACTATTTACAGCATATATTATATCCATCATAAGGGGCCTGGGGTTGAGTGTCTTCAGATCGGATCGTTTGGTATTTATGTGCCCCCATGCAGGCTCTATCTTAATAGGTGAATTTTCTTCAAAAGTACCCTTTATGAATACACAATATAGGGTGTATCAAATTATATTTACCACAAATTTTCTAGGTTTAAATGGGGTGCAACATTTGAAAATGTGACAATTAACTATAAGAAACTTTATTTACATGTTATTCATAACAAAACCTACGCAATTTTAATAAACAGTCATGTTTTTGATGAACTTTGTTGTCATCGAGAAATTAATCTTGTTGTCTAGATTTGTTTCCTAGATGGATGAATGACTTATAAAAGTGAGAAAAAAATATTATACTATATTACTAAGGGAAGATGATTATTTTTTTAATAGAACATTTTTATTTATAGACATGTTAGTAGTGGAGAAGTAACACCACCATTGACTACTGTAAATTGTCTTCTTACAACAGATCTATGGAAGTGTGTACAGAGCTTAACCTTATGGAAGCTTCTAAGCTCCATGAGAGTTCTGCAGGTTCTCTTGGTTTATCAGACAAAGAGCAAGCTAGGTGAGTATATTAATGCTGAGATACTACTAAGATATTACTTATTCTTTTACACAAACACCTGTGAAATAAAATGTTAATGTTTACCCCTTGGGCTTGCCGTAGAACCACAATGAAAATGAGAGCACTACATTTTTTTCTGAAAAATTCAGCTTTTTTTATTTCTTTGAAGCAGAAGAAGGATTCTCTTTTGTATGTGGTTAAAAGTGTATGGGTATAATGTTTAAAAGAGAATAATATCATCAAGCACTCACCAATTTAACCTCTGGATGGAACAATAATCTACAAGGGTGTCTAATAGTTTGAATATTTGTAAACTTGCTTTCACTAATACTCTGTAGTTTTGGGTAAAATTTGGGAATAATACAAAAAGCTACTGAATGTAGACTTAATTGTGAATTGTAAACATTGTAAGCTAATTTATCATCATCAGGAGGTGGTAATAATGTTAAACCACATGTGCTCTTAGGTTTTGTACTAAACTTTCTACATTTCACAGCTACCTAACGACTCATCTCTTTTACTTGTCCCTTTGATTGCCATTGTCTTGTTTTGTTAATTGCCTAGAGCAGCTACTTCTTGTTTCTGATTTGGAGCTACTGTATATAAGTCGATTGTATTATTATTGTTATAGCTTGTTAGCAAGACAAGGTGGTAAGTGTGTTGGTCTTGAATTACAACAAACCATTTGTTTGAGAAAAAAAGAAAAAAAAACATGGAAAAACCAAAAGTTTGTAGTCATGGTGATAATGTGATATTAGGCTCCTCTCGGGCAATGACAGATACGATTCACCAGATTGGGTCAGTTACAGTCACAAAGTTAATAGATTTACAGAGTATATAGATCATTCTCTCAAATTTGATTGATTATTTGGAAAGTGCATTTAATACTGAATATAATTAGCACTGTTAAATGAAAAATTGTATAAAAAAATATATTGACAACTCATTCCATATTACCTTGAACAAAAGTGAAATTTTTACCTCGAATATAAGGAATGTATTTTTGTAATCTCTAACCCGTAATTTTTTTTGGGCTCTTCCGACCACTAATAGTGACCTTTAATTTATCCTAGTTCAAGGGAAGAAATCGCTTTGATGAAAGAGAAACAAGCTCAAGTTGAACGAGAGGCCAAGAGAGCTGAAGAACTTCAACGCCAGATGCTTCTTAACTCACAGGGTAGCAGCAAGCCGTCCAAACCATTACTGCGAAATATTGCACCTCCAGATCAAAAGGTAGTTAACACCCCCCCCCACCCCACATCTCACTCACTTGGAATTGCAGGGTATAAAAAGGGGAATTACACATATTACAAAATCAGATTATTGACAGGTGGAGGATTAAAATTGGCATTCTATCGACATGTAAGGATGACTTCAGAAGTCCCTCTCTGACATCCAGTTATCTCAGAAGTCACTCTCTGACATCCAGTTATCTCAAAAGTCACTCTCTGACATCCAGTTATCTCAGAAGTCCCTCTCTGACATCCAGTTATCTCAGAAGTCACTCTCTGACATCCAGTTATCTCAGAAGTCCCTCTCTGACATCCAGTTTTCTCAGACTCTCTCACTCTTTACTCATACTTTACTCTGGTGGTGTTAGAAGAATTTATTTTCTAACCCTTCAGTTAATCAAAAATTTCACATTACAGGCCTACTCTGCAATTATTCTTAGAAACCTACAATTCTGTCATTTAGTCAGCAATCAAAATATCTTCAAAGACCATTTTCTTGCTTTTGTGAAAATATATCTGTTTAGAAACTCTGATGTCATTTTGGTCTATTGTTTTCTTTTTAACATTTTTTTTTCCATTAATTTGTTTTATCCTGTTTCTCCAATAGATGGATATAGAAGAGTCAGTTGAAGGGCTGGGTGAACACCTCAGTGCTGTGAGCTTTAGACAAGCTTGGACTCAGCAGGCTGAAGTACTCACCAGACAGGTAAGAATTCATGGCTCTCTTTCTCTATTCCAGTACAAGAGACCATTACAACTACACTGACCCTGCTCCCTCTCTGCTGTGTAAATGAATTAAACTTTTAGTCTTGCTATTATTATTATTACTGTTGTTATTGCTGTTGTGGATATTGTTACTGACGTTATTGTCATATATTTAGTTGGCAATTTGGACATGATCTCCAGTCTTCTGTCCTGCTAATTGTTTTACACTCAGTTTCTCAGTTTCTATATTGCTACTGACGTTATTGTCATATACTGTACATATTTTACAGTTTGGACATGACTTCCTGTCTTCTGTCCTGCTAATTGTTTTACACTAGTTTCTTTATATTGTTACTGACGTTATTGTAATATATATATTTTGCACTTTGGACATGATCTCATGTCTTCTGTCCTGCTAATTGTTTTACACTAGTTTCTTTATATTGTTACTGACGTTATTGTAATATATATATTTTGCACTTTGGACATGATCTCATGTCTTCTGTCCTGCTAATTGTTTTACACTAGTTTCTTTATATTGTTACTGACGTTATTGTAATATATATATTTTGCACTTTGGACATGATCTCATGTCTTCTGTCCTGCTAATTGTTTTACACTAGTTTCTTTATATTGTTACTGACATTATTGTAATATATATATTTTGCACTTTGGACATGATCTCATGTCTTCTGTCCTGCTAATTGTTTTACACTCAGTTTCTCAATATTTTGACCATCATCTCCTTGCTCTGCTGCGAATGGAGATTAATAAACCAGGATTAATCTTCCACATGTATATCTGAGTGGTTGCTCTGGCTGGCAATGGTTTTATTACGACGGTCACGGTGATTAAATCAATCCACTTTATGATTTATCGAAAAATATGATTCATACAAAAGAATATTGATAGATCGAGTCTGTCTCCTCCCATTTCCCTTTCTTCTTTACTTTTTCCATCCGTTACTAAGTTGCTATTTCTCTTTACCATTTATTCTTAGATTTTTACTCACATCAGTCCATAAATATTTGATGTCTATTTATCTTCTTTTGTCAGGGTTACTATCAAGCTGCTAGAGAACTCCTCAGCGAGGCCTTCCTCTCGGCGGAAGCTTTCAGAGACGATTACAGCAGAGTCCACATCCTCATCCAGCTGGCTGAGTTGTCCTGTAAGGAGGGAGAATATAAACAATGTATCAACTTCCTTAACCAAGCACAGGTAAGGAAATCTGAAACTCTTATAAAAACAAAAAAAAGAGCCTCAAATGGTTGAACTTTATTAAATCTGTATGATATTTTCAACAATGAAGTTCAATATTGTGAGTATCGTATGTTCCTCCCAAACAGTAGATCATTGTAAAAAGTTCTTATAGCCTCTTTTCAAAATTGAAAAGAAAATTGTGTAAAACTTAAACAGTGGATCATTTACAACAAAAAACAAACATCAAGCTAATCTGAAACAATAGAGCATTGTTAAATATCTTAAAGCCAGTAGGTTGCATTTGTGAATCAACAACTGTCCCACCAAATAAATATACTTCCATTTATCTGTTTCTAATGTAACTAACAAATCATAATATATCGCTACTTAACACAGGGAGAATTTAGTGGTTACACTTTGCATAGCAAATTATTACATATCACAATTTTATTACTTAGTGAAATAAAATACTGGAAACACTAATTTTTTGTAATACAAAAATTGCTACAGATCTATGAACTTGTTTAGAAATTGGGGCATATTTGTGTTGTAATAACCTGTAAAATATTCCCTTACCCTTAAAAAGTGTTTTTTTTTCTCATAATATTTTGCAGAGTTTACCAGGCCATGAGGATCTTTGGATGAAGATTACCAGTCTAATGGTTGAAGCTACTCTTTCTGACTTGGAGGATAAAGACAGAAATAATAAAGCCAAGGCTCTGATCCTGAAGGCCTTGAACGTCTTCGAGAGTTTGACGATGATCAGACCGAACAAAGAAACAAACATCGGCTACATGAGGGCAGAGTTGCAAGCAAGGTGAGAAAATCAAAGAGGGCTTTTATTATTTGTTGCCATTGGTTGTAAAACAGTAGCATAAACAAGAAGTGACATGAGAAGAGGGGTTTGCAGACAAACTCTTAAAGTATATATCAAACCAAAATCAAATTTACATTTACCTTTTTGGAACTTTTAAGCTCCTTTTCAAGAAAATATTTAGATGGTTATCTTTAAACCAAACAAAAATAATATTAATTGAGACAGTGAATAGATCAGATCTTAGTGGAAAAGTAAGGACAGTGTCATAAGAAAGGTTAGGGTTAAGATGATATTATTTGAAGTCATAGAGGTATAGAACAACCCTAGAAAAGATCGTCTCAAAACCACTTTACCCTGTTATAAGGCATTCTGTCTGCCAACAAGAAGTACATTGTACTGAAAGTGTATTTTAAAGATTTGGAATCCATATCTTTCTTTATCAATTCACAATTAGTTCCTCTCACTGCAATGATGAGGCTTCTGCTTATCAAATGAATATCCTTCATACTGCAGATCATATTTGGTTAAAATGCTCAGATGTTATTATTTATGTTACATGATTATGTCAGAATTAGACCATAAAGGTAACTTGTCGAAAACTTGTCAATATTTCCCATGGCTGGCAACTCTAGATTGCCCATAGGCCTGTTATAGGAAACAAAACACTTTATCGCTTGTCCATACATCAGTTTGACACATTCAAGTTGCTCAGTTTCCTTGTAAGATTTACATCCTATATATGTACGCCCTCCACCATCATCTTAGTCTGAGAATCTGGATTTTAATAGAACTTCATATTATATTCCATTGTTTGTATAGCTTTGCTTCAATCCAAGTAAAACAAGTTTTACAAGAGGGTGGAGATACTCTACAGCCCAGAATCCATAAGGAACTCCTCAGTGCTTGTCAGGTAGGAGCTATAGTCGTTCTTAAGATTGACTTTGAACACTACATAAGTATTTTATAGTATTGCGTTTGACTAGTAAGCTCACAGCCAGTCACTGTACTGAAACGTATCACTCTGTATTGATAATTCATTCCAGACTGAGTGGTAAATTATGTGTCATCCATCACATTGAAAGCCGTCTCAATATTTCTCAACTAAAAGTTTGATCCTTCTTTGTCAAAACTGACACACTTACATGAGAAGGTCAAATTCATGACATTCTGGGCTTTCGATCTTTACAAACATCAACCCATACTCTGTTAAAATGTTTTCTGACTACAACAGAGTTTACCAAGTTTGCAAGTTTACTCATTTTAAACAATCACTGCAAATAAGTACAATTTTCTTGGCCTTAGTGTGTCTATTTTAGTTGTCAGATATTCCGCACAGCACCAAAGGAACGTTGTAATATTTTAACGAAGCAACTCATATGTATGTAAATGTCAGGGAACAAATATATTCGTAGGCTTCTTCAAATCTTCATTTTTTTTTGTTTAATTGGTTGTTTTTATTTCTTTAGCGATTTTGCGAGAGCTCAACTGCATTTATTAAGTGCGGTTACAAGAGAAGAGCAGTTGAAGTCATGGAACAGCATGCAAATGTTCTCCGGTGAGTATTCTCATGTTGGACGTCGGTGAAGAGACCTTTTCTCATTTTAATCACTAGATAGACAACTTAAAGACAACTTTATGAAGTTTGAAAATTCTGTCTGATGCTTCATATTTTTTGTGTATGTATTTTTTCATTCTTTTGCTTTCTGTTAAGAGAATGAAGTAATAACGACGAAAAGGAAAGTTGAATTTACTAATAAATAGTTTCAAAAGGGAATGTTTGAAGATGCCTGTCCACTTAGTGATGTAGATGACTTGCATTTCTTAAGCAAAATGTCAAGAACATAAAAATTCATCTTGGTATCTCTGTAAAGTTCAATGATTACACCTCTTTTTAATAGTGCTTTGTCAATCAAAAGAAATTTTAATGTCCTTTGTAAATCCCATTATTTAAGGATTTGAACAAAATATTTAGTTTGTATCATTTGAAATGAAAGAAAACTGCAACAACATATTTTTTTTTTTTTAGCAATGTTAATCATACTTTTGTATTTGCCCTTGTGTTTTAATATCTGTCTGCTTCACAGATTATTTGCGTGTGACTCGCAAGACAAAGAATCCCAGCATGCATTTCTGCTCCAATCTTACTCCATCTTACGAGAAGCTGTGGAGACACTGGACACAGAGTTATCGCACATTTCGACCCTAACACACCCCACTGAGGTATCCATTAAACCTATGTACATGATGGATGATAGCGTTGTTGCAATATAAGATTTACCATATCATTATATCATATTCTTTTGTTCTCTCTATCAAGCAATATTGCGATGTATCATTCAACAAGCCATGTCTAATTTTCAACTCAGCAAAGTTTTCTAACTTTATTACCCCATTGTTGTCCATTTTAAAGTTTCATCTTTTGCCAGCAAAATCTGTGGTGTGAGTCATTTTAAAAATGATTTTGATGTTACTTGCAAAGAGTCTCGTTTTGTGTTCTGTGATCGTCAGGTTAAAAGATTTAAAAGAATAAATTGACTTTTTATATGATAAAATTACTCAGTAATTTCAGACCCGGATTGTATGCTCTGTATTTATCCTTTAGATTTTTTTTTTTTTTTTATGATTTTGTTTTTTGTTTTTATTTGTTTATTTCTTTTCTTGTTGCAGACAAGTCTGTTGAGTTTTCCAATACAGAGAGAACTCAGTGCCATCAAAAACTCTTTTGGTGAGCTCTTGATCGACATGTTCACCATCTTTGCTGAGGAAGACAGACAGAGAAAGATGAAAGATGCACGGAAATCATCAGTGGAAAAGGTAAGACCAAAATAAATTGGAAAAAAAAGGATTAAAATATCTAACAGCAGTTTCTCTCATTTTACAAATTTTTTGATGGTAAAAGGATTATTTTAAAGAAAACCGTCACAGACCAAGATTAGTTCGAGAACGAGCCAACTTTATGGTATTTTATAAAATAGTTTATAATATGAATGAATTTCTTTTTAGTTTTTAGTTAGAGACTTTGTAGTTAGATAGTTTGTAAACTTTTACTACACATTTACCAAATAAGTTTGGTTTTGTCGAACTAAACTTAGAATAGTAGTATACTTAAATATAACAGAATACTGATAATTTGATACAGATAAATTGATACAGATATCTTGATGCAGATAATACTGATAACTGGAGTGGCTGTTCAAAAGGAGATTGTATTGTATTATATCATAACTGTTACGATACTTCTCATACTTTATTGTAAAGCAATAATTCAAGTAAATTGTAGTAGACAATGTAATATGTAAAGATTTCTCTAAAAGTATCAAAAGGAAATACAAATAAATGATGGTTAAAATGGGATTGAATAAAACATAAAAAAGAAGGATGATAGTTTTTAATATTTTTTTTAATATTGAAAAAAAAAATGTGCATTTTCCAATCCTATCATGAATATTATTTGCTTGCAGAGGGAGCCTAATATTTAATTTCAACTTGGTATTTGGCAGACAAGTTTCACCTGTCTAAAGAGCATATTGTTTAGCTCTTTATTTTGAGAGGGAAAGTTTTGCAAACAAATTTAAATATAAGGAAATTTCTTTTAGGCATTCGAAATATATGTGTCAATGATGATGTATTTAAGCATTTATTAAGTTTCTGTGAAAAGTAGTTTTTCAGTAAATGTCTTTATTGTCTGGGATATCGTGTTGTCTCAGTATATTCACACAGAATCAACTTTTAAAGGAAAACCAATAAAGCAAACCAGGGCATGTTGAATGCATTTTCAGACAATGTTAGCTTTTGACACATTTTTTTAAGGAAGTACAATCAATTTAATTTTGTGCTTTCTTATATTTTACCTTTAGTTGGTCGAGGAATACACTGCCATTACTCCTGACTTGACAGACACGGAGAAGCAGTGGCAGCTCATAGCAGGGTTAGTATGTTAAAAATATGAAATATGACAGTAACTGACTGTGTTTTATTATACCCTGACAGATGTATATTTTACATTAAAAGTGATTATTTAACAACATTATAAGCAGATAGGTAAATATCTTTAACAAGCAGGTGACTGGTTTCCGAGCTCGAAATTTTCCGTCATATGACCATTGGTCACAACTATTTTAATAGCTCACTTAAATTAGGCCCTCCTATGCTGAAACCTAACTTTTGCAATTAATAAGCAGTTTATTAAAACATATTTTCTCTCTTTGACCTTTGCAACTTTAAGAACAAATCAGATGCCAAAAATTGACAGTTTCATCTCATTCCATCTTCTGCGGTCGAGACTATATACCTCTAAGATGCAAGGATTCATCTGCATAAATATCCAAATTCACCATATCTATGAAAATGATCCCAACTAGTAACATAAACCTCTAAATTAATTTCTTTTCCCAACTTCGACGGTCTCGTGAATATCAATTATGTCACTGCTAGGATAAATATATTACCACTCTAGTACAATTAAACTTTCATGTATGATTTCATCAAGATATTATATTATAATATGTAAATGAAAACTAATGGTAATTATTCCCTATGAAATTTTTTTTTCACTGTTTCGTGAACCAAAATATAGCTTTCTTTCTGTTATCATGCCAACACCATCATATACCCTCCTTCTCTTCATTGTAGCCTAACCGCTCAGACAGCAGTCACCCATCTTGCTACAGCTGAAAGATTGTCTGGGAAATTTTCACCCCTGAGAGCTAAGGTAGGTATTAGATATAGGGCCACTGTATCAGATGCCGAGACAGATGCTGAGGGGGCTGCAGCATTCCTGCATAACACATATTAGTCTGTTGTGCTATGTAGTTTCACACAATAGACACAGCTGGTATATAGGGACAATCTCAATTGTTTAATATATATGCAGCCTTGCTGCAGAGGATGATGCAGCTGCTGCAGCTTTTCTTGTTGACATGGAGCCTAAGTGAATCACTGTGTATTGTTCTTATGCAAGTCATTTCCTTAAACAGTTTAATGTAGTCCATGTACTACTAGAAATATCATTTACCACAAGAAGAGATGACAGGTTTATTCAATCTGTATTTAATCTGAAACATTATTGCCACACTCTCTCCCAACATAACATAACACAACACCTCTACCCCACCCCTCAACCTCCTAGTTGATCCAAGTGTACTAGAAAGACCCAAAAACATAAATAACTGTATAATCATTTTTACATTCTTCACTTTAGTACCAGAAATATATATATGTTTAGCTAGAATAGGATTCTAGGTTGCCATAAGTTGGCAGTCAGTTTTTTCGTTGCTCATGTAATTGCATAGAAATAAATCTATACAATTTGATTTCGGCTTGCTGTCTACAAACTTAAATTTTGGTGACACAATTCATAACAAGTTAAGAATGCTAGAATATTTGAGCCCAAATTAATACATATGATATTTAAGGGATATCGTGCAAGTGTTACACAAGTGTTACACATTGTTGTATATCTTCTGAAAACCCAAAATGATTGTTGTCTATTACTAAACAAACATTTACCTTGAAAACATCACAGATTTTAAAATCCCTTCTGAAAGTTGTTTTCAAAATTTCAAGTGTTTTACCATAATTGAAAATGAAAAATGAGAAATCAAAATGGTACTGTCATATTTTTATGCAATTTTTCATACTAATTCACAATTTGTTATTAATGTGTGGGTCTGTTGCATTACCCTTCATTTCCCTGTCTTTAGAGTTTGCTTAATATTGGTCGTTGTTTCCGCATTCTCGGAGTCCACTATTCCCCATCAGCAGCTCATCAGTGGGATGTTCATTATATGGTAAGTAAATTGGGAACATCTCTTTTAAGATTCTTTGTACTTTTGAGTCCTAACTGAAATAAAACAAGGCCTTAAAGGCATTGAAGACTCACCCCAACTGTGTGCCACGCTCTGAAAAAGTTAACTTTCCATTGCTTGCAAGTGAAGTTTTCTACAAAATGCAGACAGTAATGAAACGTGATACCTTGTTATCTTTTATCTAGACCTGAGATGTCCACGCTGCTATGTACACTGTGTTGTGGGTATTGATCGTAGCTGTATGTACTGACTGTACACTAGTGTCTAATTACCGACGGTAACAAGCTGTGTGTGTATTTTCTGGGATCGATGGTGGTGTCTACTACTTCTGTTACACTTCATTCGAAACTAGGTCAGATTACTGGCATGAGATGTTTCTTTGTGCATGAGTCTTCACCCCCTTTAATCTTCTAGAGACAAGAGGGAAATTATTTGTTTGGGTGCAGCCCTCACTGTTTATGTCCTTCCACTCACAGTTCTATATTTTCTGTGCAGGAATATATCGGGGGGCTATTGACTCTGTAAAGGGCAACCAATGTTTACTTTATAGTGGTTCAAGCATTTGTTAGTGCTTACTCAAGCTAATGCATTTCTTAGCATGAACTTTAGCTTTGTCTTAACGTTGTTATATTAGTTTCATCAATTTATTGATTGATTTTGTAATTGATTGATTGATTTTTTATGATTTGCTTTGACTTCTTTATTCTTTTTATTACTCTTATGTATCTCATATTTGTACATCTTAAGATTGTACGCTAGTCCCATGAAAAGTGATTTGAGATATTCTTTTATGTAACGCGCTATATAAATAATTATTATTTTTGTTGTAACGTTGTACCTTTCATAATGAATGTCTTTCATAAATGGCAAACATCCAGGTGTGTATCAGAGAGTGTTGGTAGAGTGGTTAAGGCAGTTGACTTGTTGAGTCCTGGCCAGATCATTACATTGTGTCCATGGGCAAGGCACTTTATCTCCATTGCCTCTCTTTACCCCTGAGGTGTATAAATGGGGTCCTGTGAGATAAAACTGTCAGCTGGGCACTGTTTAGCTGCTGCCATGCGGAGGGATTGTCTCTATGTTTGACAGGTTAGCGTTGACCAGGGTAATATTGTTCTGCACCTTGAGCACCCTTATCAGTGGATATGTCTGCGATTTATAAATCCTCAATATTGTTATTATTATTATATTATTAACGTAAGAAAAACTCTCTCTTGTAACATTGCAGAATTTGGAAGTCACAGGAAGTGAAAATGTTGACCAACAGCAGGAAGAAGAAGAAAACAGAGATGTTGAAGGGGAAGAGGAAGAGAAAGATGAAGCTAAGCGTACGGCAGAAAGAATGGAATCCATCACTCAAAAATACAAGGTATCTGTATTTCTGGAAATAATATTCCCTGCCTCCCCCCCTCCCCCTCTCAATCAAAATTACCAACAATATCGCCGGTAACTATGTAAAATATGCAGTTTTTAGTTTAAGTTCAAAAGTTCTTGTCCCATGGCAATGGCAGACGATTTTTGAACTGATACTTCTCCATTTTAATACCTCGTTAATAATAATATTATCTATTTAATCAAGATATATCTGGATCTTTTATCTCCTTCGCTGAAAAATACAGCTTGACCAGCAGACATCGGAAAGGTACTTTGCTCAAGCAGCGGAAGTTCTCAGTCAGTGTGTACAGCTATCACTACAAGAAGATTTGAAGGTAACCTACCCTACCTGCCACATCCATCCACTGAAGTTCTTAAATTTTGTGAAATTTATGCAAATTTACAAATAAATCATTCTGTTCAGTCGTTTCTTCCTGTTTTCCCGAACGGGGTCTGCTGGATGCTTCAAAGTGAACATCAACCCCTTCTACAGCAGATGAACTTTTGGCACATATGGTAGCATATGCCCATTAAAAGCCCCATTGACTTACACACTAAGTCACAAAAGTAATGTGGTCTAGATAAAAGTCTAGATAAAAGTTCTCACTAGCTAAACGCTACCCACCACCGGATAGCTGACAAGTTGGCCTTTCATGGCACCATCAAGTTTACGTATCATGACCATGTAGAATTTTTGCTATCCGAGCCGGAAGTTTTCGTCACTTGTAAACAAACCTCTTCACTCGGTAGTAAACAATTTTCGTACGCTGCTCCTGGGAGGCCTAAAGGGGTCTAAAATTGCCTCAATTTTTTCCACCACATGTACTTCCAATCATGCTCTTCAACATGCAAGCCACAATAAACTAGATTATGATTGATAACAGGACAAAAAGGATGTTCTACTGCTGCTTTTTGGCACTTTTCCTGAAGGAGAACATTTGGGCGGATGGATATAGACTCTAATAGGAGTATGCCACCATATAAGAACATTGGCAGAGTAGTTATCAGCATTAAATTGTAAAGTTCTTCCTCTATTCACTTTCAGGGTGGTGATGTAGGCAGGTTGGAAGGCAGGGAAAGGGGGGGGAGATAGGAATACTTCACAGCATTCCTAAAGACAATTTCATTAATTACTTGAGAGTATCTTGTAGAGGTGAGTAATAAGGTTCTGTTCTGTAATTTCTTCAGGTTCAGGTTCTGTAATTTAGGTAAATGGAATGTAACCAGCTGCTGCTTGAGTTACTATTAGTGTTAGGTTTGTCATAAAGTATTTATCGATTGTACTCATTATTTCCCACCCTCAGGATATCACAGCAGCTGCCTCTCTTGATATGGTGGAGTGCTGTGGACAATTTGACCAAGTCTTGGGTTCACAGTATTTAGCTCTGTACCAGGTAGGCTGTACTCCTCTCTTACGTTCCATGGTTATAATGTTTTTCAGCCCAAATCTTCAAACTTGATTTCCCAGGATTGAGAGATATTTCTGCCTGTGAGAGTTGATAGTGATTGTTTAAAGTGAAAATCAGATGAGAATCAGATAAACAAGAAAGATATTTTTCTTGTCCAAATTTTTCATATGGATCCACATTGTCAACTCTTGTGGTCAGTTTACTTAGTATGAGAGAAGAGTGTCATTATGCTAAATTTACCTTATTTGTGCACACTATAAAATGGAATACATTAGTTAATTTGTGCTTCCATGCTGCTGTTTAGAGATACAGATGTAATATGGAAATGAATGATTTAGTAAAGAACTACTTGTAGGTTATTTTTGAAATATAAAAAAATCCAGATAAACAAGCAAAAATGTGGCTATATTAAATATTATGTGACCAAGAAACTGTAGAAACCAAATGTCTACCAGATGTGGGTATAAGTGCAGCTACACATAATGGGAAAATGTATTTTGAGTTATATTAAGACATTTTTCATGTTAAAATACATTACCTACCATTTAATTTTACCCATTAATATATGACACAAAGTTTAAATGATATCCCCAAGTACTCAAAATTTAACGAAACTTATGTGTCTTGAAATTTTGAAATGTTATACTACTTGTATAATTTATTTGGTTTTGATATTTCAGCAATTGAAAATGAAATTTGAAAAATCAACCTTATATATATTTTGTGTATAGTTAATACAACAAACTAAAGGGCTGAATGGGTCATATGGCAGAGAACTGAATTGGTTCAGCTTAGTAAGCTTGGTTTGAATCCTGTGTTTAATAAAATATAATATTTGCTCTTTTCAAATCTGTCTATTTTTATTTGTTTACTTTACAGAGTTGTCAAGCTTCTAAATCCATGAGTGAGATGTTATCTAGAGCTCAGCTAGACCCAAGTACTTCACAACAGGCTACTCTATTCCATCAGAAGGAACTGATGAGGAAGAGAGACATTGAGAGTAACTGGTCGTACAGCACCTTGTCAAAGGCTATCGTTGATAATTTGAATGATACATCAGAGGTATGTACCAGCAGAAATAGATACTATGACATTGATTGTGCGCTTTACTCATTCAAGCACATTCATTCAACAATATGAACGTATTAATTGTAAACCTATATTAATTATTTTTTTAACAATTTATTGTAACAACATAATTAATTGCTTAATTAACATATTAATTGTTAACCATATTAATTAATAATATAATTAATTATATTAATTAATAATATTAATTAAAAGGTTGGGTTATCGTGGTTCTCACAATTGCTGTGACTTTAAAGATCTAATATGTTTATTCAGTAGATAAAAGTAAGTTTCATTCAAAAGAAATACACCAATACCCAAATGTCAGAAAGTATTAAATTATACAAATATTAGTTTAGAACAAATTTCTTCATAAACACACGCTGATAATGTTCATCGCAAACATTATGCAAATTTTAAGGCTAGGCATAGGTACATTGGTGAGAATAGGTTCTATTAAAGTCTTGCAGGCTAAATAAATGTTGTGATTTTTTGGTGAAAAAGATTAACTCTCTCCATTAGTACAGACAGTGGTATAACGTTAGGATTACATAAAGTTGAATATAACCAGTTTGGAGCTCACTTTTCTGAACCCAATCTATTATAATTTTGCTCACATCCTCCATTGTTCCACACTGGAGTATAAGCTTTAGTTAGGAGTCAGTTGAGAGTGACGTAAGGAGAGATGTTACTGAGGTGGTAAGAGATTATTCTCGGTTATTTATCCTCGGATCAACCAAGTTTTAGAAAGCGTACCTGAGCAGCCAGCTGACAGGTTCTTTTATGTTTAGTGAATAACGAATCAGGTTTAATGGCAGTCATAGTGACATGGAATATTTGTCAATATATGTCAAAAACATGATATTATTGTTGATTAAATTTATAATACCTTGCTCTACTTTTTTGCTTCTTAAGGCTTGGAAGAGATTAAAGATCAGTCCTCAGCATATGGAGATAGTGAAGGAATTCCCATCAAACTTTAATGTCATCATTCTACAGCACACAGAAGACCGGTAAGCTCCCTCCCCAACACCAATTTTACCATTTCCTTTTGATTTTCAAACCTCAGCTTATTTTTCATAATTATTCATGCAATAATTGATACATTTAATCAAAGTTATATTCTAAAGTATTCATGAAAATTTTTAACCCTGTGATATAGATCCGTGTTGTATGGAGCATTTATGGAGAGACCGAAACCAGCTGGAACTAAAGAAGGGGGTAAAGGGAAGGGTGCTCCCGGCACCCCATCTAGGGCTCGACTTGTCAAGGTCAATGTGGATCCTATGGCTATTAAACACCTTACCCAAAGGTTTGTCCATTTTCGTCAAAGCTCTTGAATGTAATTTACTTTGATATCTGTTGTAGGTTTTTGGAGTTTAAGACGTACTGTAAATGTCTTCTCAGAATAAGATGATCAAGTCATCTACAGCCATTAGATATAACTATGTAGGCTATAAAGCTAACAACATTTTGCAAATTTATTTTCTTTTAATTTGGTATGTTTTTCTTTTGATTTGATATTTTTCTTTATTGGAGGAGGAGAAGGAGGGTGGGAGGGGAAGAATTGTGTGGTTTTGTTTGTTTTTGTAGTTTTATGGGGGAGTTTGGTATTTTGCTTTGTTTTTGTTTTATCTTTATTTGTCTTACATGTTTTTTTATACAGCATGAAACAGCACAAACATGAAGTGATGCAGACCCTCTTGAAACTCCAGTTTCGTAAATCACAGCAGGCCCAGAGGCTTGAGATGTTGGAGAACCTGACAGATGACATGAAGGAGAGCTTAAAGGTAAGCCCACATCTCGATTGATATAATTATAATAATAATAATAAGCATCATCAAGAAATAGACATAACCATGATATCATTGGGGGGGGGGGGAAAAATCATTGGGGGAAAGTGTCCATATTGACTAGCAGTAGGGATCATGCACCTTGTCGAAATCATGATGAAATAGTAAGGAAAATATTGTCATCCCAAAAAGGTTGTGTTATTAAAACTTGTCAAACTTGCTTCAAGTAGTTTCCTGGAAGAGTAAAGTTGGAGTTTTCTGATAACTTTGAAGGGGAAGCGTATGCCACAGCTGCAGTGTCAACTAGGGCTTTAGAACTCATGTCCAGAGTTGGACCTTCATTCCATTTTTCTGTGGACCTGGACTGTGACTAGCTGGACTCGGACTTGGATTTGGACTCAGATTTGACTCGTGTTTCTCAATAAGTGCTCTTTGTGACGGGGAACGGAAGGGTCTCGATGGGGTCGGCTGAAAAATAGTTTTCAAACGATTCCTTCCTTTGTTTCAGGATTTCACAGGAGACTTTGAAAAGGCGGAGGAACACCTTCAGGAGAGTTTCTTGGGAATCTTGAAAGAGCTTGAGGAATATCTTAGACCTGTAACTTCTTACTTCCAGCCAGTAATCAGGTGAGAATTTACTTCAACGTAGTTACCTTGGCAACTAATATGGTTTAAAATGCTCTTGTTAATGAATTGCATAATTGCCATGTGGGGACTATCAGTTACTAACCCTTAACCCACAAAGAGAGAATAAACTGTCAAAAAACTGCTTATCTCTTCAGTAAAGCACCAGTATTGTAGTAATAGTAATATATGTAGTAAATAGAAGTCAGCGGATCTGTCACTTTCATCCTTGCTGTTTCTTCTTCAAAGGCAAACAGAAATAAAAACATACTTTCTTGGATCTGACATATTTCTCAGTCAAACTTGGGAGGTATTAAAAACACCCCCCCCCACCCCCCACCCCAAAAGAAACCTACAGGGAAAGAGAAATGTTAAGCAACTTGTGTCCATTCCTTACACCAACATTGACTCTTACCTGGTCTAAATATTTCCATACTTAATAAACCTCAAACCACTCTGCCTTTCATAGCGAATCAGTCATATTTTACAGGCCCGTTCTATCTGGTTTTAGTTGAGTTACATGCATAGATGGCAATAAGAGAATTATTTCCTGAATCTATTGACTAATCTGTTAATATTCTCTCACAGTCAGCTGGATGCCGCCTGCGCTCCAGTCGGTAAGGACTCCTCCGCTAGTGGTCCAGAAGAGTTCATCATCCTCCTCGCCGATAGATGGTTACTGGAGATGCCTCTGGAAGCTCTAGCTCTGGTATCATCACCAAACTTCACCTCCATCAGCAGAGACTTCTCCTTGCAGATGTCACATCATCGAATTCACAAAGAACCAGAAGGTATATTATACTCCTCCTCCTCCTCCTCCTCCTCCTCCTCCTCCTCCTCCTCCTCCTCCTCCTCCTCTTTGGATTTAAGTTGTTGGCTGTTTGTGATCAATATGAAGCGATCATCCGATGCTAGACAGATATAGTTTTCCATCCAGGAATGCTTAAACTGCATACTTAGTTTGATGGCGTATGGCTGACCTTTCAAACTGGAAAAAAAAATGTTTTCTCTGAGGTCACTGGTGTTGGAATTCAAACCTAGAGGATTTCATTTTGCTCTTTTCCAAAAAAAAAAACGTTTTTGAAGTTGACTAATACAGACCATTCACTTTTACCTTCAACTGGCTATTTATTAAACTGATAGGTTTGTTTTCTGAAGAAAATTTAGTTACCATTTCAGAGCTGTATCTCAGTTTGGGGCAAGATAATGAGATAAAAATATCCAATCACTGGGTGATCTCTTTCAACTTTTGACCAGATACCTTTAGTTTTATCAAAAATTGTTCTCATAAAACCAAATGTTAATGAAAGAACTGAGTGTGTATTTTCACAGCAACCTTAAAACACCCTATTGTTTGTATATGGATATTTTGAATCCAAATTTTTCCTCACTGTTTCTCAAATCTATTCTACTTTAATTTTTGTTTTATACTAAAAACAAACCTTTCTTTGGAATAAAAAAACAAATTATGAACAACAAAAATTGTGGTAGGTACGATTTTGTCAGCGACATTCAAAAACAAAAAGTAATTTTAAAAGTGCGTATTCCAAAGTTTATTCTTCTTGTTTTTTTTTTGACTGTTTGTTTTAGAAAATACATAATATCAGTCTACATATAATATCCATATACTATGAGTCCACACATAATATGAGTCCATAATGCCCACAATTTAAATGCTAACAATAGCCCTGAAAGACCTATCTGGACAACCTTTGATATTTTTCTTCATGCTCAACACTACTATTGTTAAATAAATCATTGTTTCTGGTGTCCTTATTCTTTAACTTCTTTCCCTGCAGCGGCCCCAACCGATGATGGAGACGACAAGAAGAAGAAAGCAGCAGCAAAGGATAAAGCAGCCAAGGAGAAAGAGAAAAATAAAAATGTCAAGATGGTGAGTTGTGTTTGGAAATACAATTCATATGTCTCATCTTTTATTTTTGGTTCAGATGTCAGTGCTTTTCTACTGTTTTGTTTATGTTCTGTTTGAAACTCAGAAAACCGACATATGTCACGATTTCTCTTAGTATTATTTATAACAGTCAACACAGTCTGCAAATAAAAGTATGACATATGTTTTTTTTCTGTATGTGGCAGCTTAACACGGTGATTGGTCAATATCCAGCTGCTGCTGGTATCAGCCAATGAGAGGAATTTAACAGGAAAATTAAATAATAATAATACTGTTATATGTCAGCGACATCTTTAATGTAAAACTTTACCATGATCTGTTTATGCAAGGACCGTATTTGGACTTTAACCAACTATGGTTTATTTCTTGTGATGAAATATTTCTTCTTTTTTTTGGGGGGGGAGGAAGGGGGGCTCGCAATTGCTGACTTCAAACATCCACATTAGTGTAGCCAAAAAAAGACACACAGGCTTCTGTAAAAGGCAAGAATTTAACAATAAAATTGCATGTTTATGATTATTTAGTTTAACTGCAAGCAGGTTGCTATTATCATTTCTCCAATATTTGCAACTAGCCTTAAGTCTCAGTTTTTGTTGAGTACTTTTGTTTTTTACTTCATCTGTTGATAATATTTGTATCTTTTATAGATTCCAATAGACAGAACTCCTCCTGCATACTGCCTCCCAGTGGATACCAATACCTTCAAGTGTATCCTTCTAATATGTGATATTTCTATCAAAATATCTCATTTATCTTCCACTTTTAATTCCAATATTCTGTGTGAATTGACCAAACTTTCCACAGCTTATTCTGCTTTACTTTCAAGTACAAACGCTTCATATTTTGCTTGCACTTTTAGTAAGGTAACTTGTATAAATAAATGGTTAGTATTATCTATTTGATAATTTTATTGGAAGAACTTTTAATATCAAGGCAAACAGTACACTCTCTGCTCAGCCTCTTCAGCAAGTGAATAGTTGCTAGTAGAATTTTTATTGAGGGTAACTTAGATAAAATTTGCTTTTAAAAGGTTGATACTCTTAGCACCCTTGACTGATTACACCATACAGATATCATTGATCCATACTGTGATGTTGTGAAGACAGGTCAGTTTTAATGTCATTTCCATTACATCATAATAATAATAATAATAATAATAATAATAATAATATTCCACTTTTATATAGCGCTTTATACCAGCGATAGGTCTCAAACCGCTTTACATATGTTATATTACCCCTGGTCAATGATAACCTGTCCCAGAGACAAGCCCTCTAAATGGCTCCAGTTATATACTGCGCCCAATGACAAGTTACCTCAGAGGTACCCATTTAATCCCTGGTTGTAGCGAGGCAATTGAGATAAAGCATCTTACCCAAGGATACAACGTAGTGAACTAGACAGGAGTTGAACCAGCAACATAAGTAGTTTAGTATTGGTTCCCATTTATGGCCACACTGTTAGAAATACCCATAATGTGTTAATAGTATACACAGGCCTTTAGTCAACATGCATACTGTATTCATATATGTTATAGGAGAAAGCATATTGACAAAACATGATCAACATTTATATGATGGACATGTATACATAGGAAAATATAACACTTCAAGATAGTCAGACCTCAAACTGTACTCATATGCTGACTGTAGCAGAATTAACTTTGACAAATGTCAGCTTAGGAAAGATGTCTTTGGCAGTAACAGTACAGTAATGTGTTTGATCAAACTAGTTGCCATTCATTCATTGCAGTAGGTGATACTGATGTAGTTACAGTACCTTTAAAATGTCAATCTTTATTCTAATACCCTCTACAGATGATAACAGTCCCATAAAAGTCACGCAAGATGCCCTGACCGTATATCAGAACCAGTTTACAGCCAGATGGGAGGGCATTATGGGTGATGATCATGTACCAAGGTATGACAAATAAACAATATATGAATAATATATGAAAAACAAAATGCAAATAATATCTCTTGATGACACATGATAACAATTCAAAAGTGTTCAAATTTCAATAATGACATGAACCAGACATGGTTCAGCATGATGTGAAATGCAACTGCATCAAGGATGCAGGCATTACAGCTATTAGTAGAATAAGGGTGTGTGTGTGTTGGGGGGGGGGGGGGGGGAGGATATTGGAGGGGATAAGGATGGAAAAGGGTGAGCTGAGAAGAGATAGATGGGACAAAGCAGGTTGGATGAATTAAAGCAATTACATTTTGCATAATTTGTTTTAAAAAGGGTAGCTGTACTTTCCAATGAAAATAATTTGAAATATTTTAAAAACTTGTATATAACTTTATAGATAACTGAGATGCTTAATATGGCTTTACCTGTTTTCTGATGTAAACCATCATAAATTCCATTATTCCATTTGTATTTGATTTATATCTTATATTTCTCCTATTGAGGCATTTTTGGTTTCTTTCACATAGCAGGGTGATTAACATACTTAATAAACCCTCAAGGAGACAACTTCAAAGGAACTATCTTTTTTTGTTTATGTTTGTTTTTCATTCGTAGCCTTGGAGAATGGGAACAACAGATTACTGACTGTGGTAGCTTCATCTTCTATGGCCTTGAGAAATTCTTTTCTCATGTTCCTCCATTTAAATTAGCTCCAATGAATCTAGCCGGTAGGTGACATATTTTACTTCACCATTACAATTTAATCACAGCTCTGCCCTTATAGCTGAAAGTTAAAAATCCATCAAGACCTGTTTTATCAGTTGTTTTTAGATCTTGATCTTTCACTTGCCGTCACTTTGCAAAATGAAAGACTTAAAAGTTTAAGGTATCATACTCCTGTACCGTACAAAATCCTGCTTGGATCTACGATAGATTTAAAAGGTAAGGTATCGCACTCCTTTACCATACAAAATCCTGCTTGGATCTATGGTAGATTTGAAAAAGTAAATTATCATACTCCTTCACTGTACAAAATCCTGCTTGGATCTATGGTAGATTTAAAAAAGTAAAGCATCGTACTCCTTTACCGTACAAAATCCTGCTTGGATCTATGGTAGATTTGAAAAAGTAAATTATCATACTCCTTCACTGTACAAAATCCTGCTTGGATCTATGGTAGATTTAAAAAAGTAAAGCATCGTACTCCTTTACCGTACAAAATCCTGCTTGGATCTATGGTAGAAGCCAATTATTAACTATTTATATCATCTGTAAACTAAGTAATGTGTCATGAAAATTGGAACTCACAGCAGCATGAAAGACCTTGAAATGATTTCTCAACATTAAGTCTTAGATACTTTCTTTTGTCTTTCTCTGTTTATTGACAAAATGAATATTCATAAATAAAAATACTTTCAAGTCTGTCATGTTTACATATTATGATTACATATTTCATTTGTCATATTTCATTTGTCATATTTCATTTGTCATATTTCATTTGGCAAACACCAGTTTCTTTGCCTGGAATATCAGTAATGCACAATTCATCTCATTCTAGTCAGTAAATGTTATATCTTTACAATACCCAAGGACATTCAATTGAGGGCAGAAATTCTTTACTCTCTCTAAAGTTTCTAGTATATATTTTTCTACATATATCACAGATTGTAATTTGGCAATGTTACTGGACATGGCCCAAACAAGCGACAGTTTTATGAGACAGTCAAAGATAGACGTGGAGAAGAGGTGAGGCAAAGCATTTGAACTTATTCAAAAGTAGTAAAACTATTCAGTTTAGTGCACACTATGTTTACTTGTCCTTGTTATATGTAAATCAGATCTTACATATCTATTCCAGTGTTAGTCTGGGGATCAGATACTGTATGTTGATGCTTTTCCAAGAAAGACAAATGTGCCTCGACCAATTCGTTAAACTATACCTCCATCAATGTAACAATTAAACGAGATTGGTAAGTTTAGCTAATTCAGTTTTAGAATTTGGAATTGAATTTCCAATGTTTCTCCCTATTTTTTTTATTATTCAAGATAAGTCTTTCAAATATATTTTTGGTATCTGATGGTATGAGGTAAAAACACAAAATAAATTTGACAAATGACTGACACTGGCCTATATAAAATTGCACATAAGGAATCATCTGATCATCAAGGCGTAATATTTGATGACTTTTTTTATTGTTAATCTCATAGTTTTAAAACAGCCTAGTGTTAGTTTTAATGAGCTATTTAATTATACAGTTATACAAGTCATAACGACGTTGGGTGTTTACTCTCGATCGTTTCTCCATCCTTCCCGTCCAGCTCAAATGATCTGTCGTTAGAAAAGCCGGTCGATACCGCCATGTTGCTGAGTTTGACAGGAGTGAGTTGCATCCTAGCCAACCAGTGGCATTGCAGCCTTACAGATAATGCCAGAAACATCCAAACGATCTTAAAAGGTAATTATAATGAATCATAAGTTATTGCAATACATCAATAACAGCCCCCACCCCGGGAAAAAAAATTGGTTTGGGTAAAATATGGTTTGATAAATTTGTATGTTTGCACATTTTACAAATTTTCCAAATAACATGAATACACAGTATGATGGTTGGGATAAACCACAGAAAGTTCCAATCCATACCTCCCTGCTGACATGGTTATTGCATAATTGTTTAGCTAAACAAGTTGTAGCAATACTGCATCTCGTTTTTCCTTTTTCCAAAGCGATTCTTGAGACTGGTCGTACTTCAGGACAGACGGTTAGAAGGATGTTCATTCCACACTGGAGACCTCAGGGTGAAGAACCATTGGGTGAGGAGGAGGAGGGGGAGGAGGATAAGGTGGGAACACCTCAACCGGGACAAGGGAAAGAGAAGGATGGAGCGGGGAAACCAGCAGATAAGAAGGTGAAGAGTGCAGACAGCAAGTCCAGTAAGGCAAGTAGAGGAGGAGGGCAGAAGGGGAAACCTCCCACCTCTGGGAAGAAGAAGCAGAGTAGAGATGAAGCTGAGTTAGCAGTGGTCCAGCAAGAGAGTAAAGAGGATGGAGGAGCTAAAGAAGAGGATGTTTTCTTGAAGAGAAATTGGTACAACGTAGTATGCTATGGATTACCAAACCTCATGGTTGCAAATGTCTAGATTTATGGTCCTTTAGTTGGTAAGGTACTCTAATAGTTTCAAAATTGAGTGTATTGAGAAGAAGGCAAGTTTAAAGCCAATTAGCTTTTAGGTTAAAACCTGGTGCATCGAATGGGGGGGGGGGGCAGTGGTGGGGGGAGGGAGGCTGAAATGGGTAGGGGGAGAGAAACTGTGTGAACTAATGAAGATTAGGGGGGCTAAGGGTTCAGGCAAGACTATGCACACGGTGGGAGGACAATAGTACTTGGTTTATATCATTAAGTTTATCCATCTCCTTTGTATAGCTAACAGTCACTTTGGTGAACTACTCACTTGTTTTATGAGCATTTTTAACATGCTTTTACAAGTGATGAGTTTGGTGAATTCCGAGTTCTCCATTGGAAACAATGAAACTTAGCATGTTCGCATGGTGTGTTGAATACGGAAATAATGAATTTCCTTTGGAATGATATTCTTTATTGATGTGCCTAGGGAATATAACCTTGAATATGACAACTTTAAAATTTCGTTTTCTTTATTAAGAATTTACGCTCCAGCTCCTTTCATTGTCCAAATTATTATTTACTTAAAATTGGCATGCCTGAAAATATCAAATTTCAGAAACCATGCTTTACAAATCTCGCTATGTTTCTTTGCCCATACACTCATATACAGTCATATAAGAAACAATTTATCCCAATACTATTTTCTTCAAATTTATAACTAAATGTTACTACATGTATGTAGCATGTTCCATTTTCTTCTCAATGCTTTGTGGGAGCTCCCAGCTGTTTCATTGAACTTCCAGTCTTAAAGTCTGTTTATATTTTAATGATTGAATTATTTAAATTATCATCCTTTTTTAGTGGATCACTTTGGTATTCATTGGTCACCTTGATATTGTGGATTGCCTTGTTTTTATACATATTCATCAGAGTCCTATTGTATATAAAGTGGCTTCGAATAATTTCACCTTGAAAATAACCTGCTGTGGAAGTAATGTCTTATCCCATGTTTCTAACTGTAAATGAAAGATAACGGCTACTTCCTATTCCTTTATAAATTCTGAATATTATACACAATAACATATATCTAAAAAAAAAAGAAGTGTAATGTTGTGATTTTACTTCTGGATAATATTTGATCAATTAGGGATGACACCATACAAGAGAAAAAACAGGACATTGTACTTCACATCCTTCGAGAAAGTTCTAAATGGCATTAATTTTCATGTCACTACTGAATGTTATCTGCTAATGTTAATGGAAGCTCATTCAAACTTATATGAAATGATTCCAGGTTTGAGTTGATTAGCTAAATAAATCATCAATTAATTCTGAATTTATTGCTGACATTGAGTTATGAATAAACAATAAAATAACAGAAACAAACAAACTTTTTGTTTTTCTTCTTTTTTTCGTCTGACATATTTTTCCTGAACTTTGACCCAAGCAGAATAAGGTGCCATGCAGATGAGCCAGTTTATGAAAAGCAATACATCTTACTAACATCATATCATCTTGAACAGTCACCTGTTTTATAAACCATGAATTCAAAGTTAGCATTTCTCTTTACCACAAGAAGTTTATTACCTGGAAATTTTCAAAGTAATGTTTGCAGATAATTTAAAAGAAAGTAGCCCGTTGTTGTAACTTTGTAAGACCTTTCCTGTTATTTATAATGAGATACCGTGAAACCTAATGGTACAAAGCAATAAATAATATGTATGCAACACAAAAAACATATCATTAACTGGTTGACAGCATTAAGCAGGAAATTAAAAGAGTCTGGAATGGCATAAGAAAATGCTATCCAAATATAGGCAAATATGCTACATACATGCATAGCGGTTTGTCAGCCGTGCTATTCAAACCCGAAAAAAACTAGAGGAGGTTAGATCTGTGTGAAACAATGCAAAGTGAGGGTATATATCGCTATGCAATGTGTATATTACCAGTTTGTAGTGACAACCATAGGATAGGATATTATTTCTTGGTGAGTAAATACATTCCTCAAAGTGAGGATATACATACAGCTTTGCAATAAGTGTACCAACTCCCACACCCTCCCCAACACCAGGTAAGTTTGAAGATAAAGTTCTTCCATAAGAACCTCTGTAAATCCTGCAGTAGGTCGGGCAACCGTACCAT
The DNA here is from genome assembly GCF_037975245.1 of Apostichopus japonicus. Lineage (NCBI taxonomy): Eukaryota > Metazoa > Echinodermata > Holothuroidea > Aspidochirotida > Stichopodidae > Apostichopus > Apostichopus japonicus. The sequence goes on from NC_092565.1 coordinate 12,716,815, forward strand.
CCGTTTTCCATTTTACCAACACAACATATAGGAGACCTGTTCGCTGAGCAGTCACAATGAAGTAAATGATCTATTAAAGCTGGTACAATCTTTTCACTGAGATGTGCTAAATTTTGGTGAAGAAGTTAATTAGTTTAGTACTGTTGCATAACCACTACACATCAATCTGTACTCCATCACGATGAAACACTTTAACAAATCAATTTCCGAAGCTGTAAATTACTGCCTACAAACTTGCGAGAACTTTGTCCCGAATACCATTAACACAAAACTCAGCAAACATGCTTTATTGAATGGATACTCTGCCCAGATTTTGAAGCATTAATTTGGTTTTCTTAACCCATTGATCAAAGCATATGTAAGATTCTTCCAGATCACTTTAATAAACTTCTTTGGAAATGAATTTTTCTTTTTAAATATATTGTTACCATTTTTGCTCCAAATATAGAAATGATTATCAAAGCCAGATGAAATGAAATAGCTTTTCAAAAATACCTCCATAGAAAGTGAGGTGACAAAGTGAGCTAGAGGGAGGTTCTAGCATGTTAGTATTCTTTAACTGTGTGACAATAATTTCATGCATTCTGTATGGAATGTATCCCAGAAGTAAATATTTGATAGTTAAATTGATTCCACAGCATGATTTGGCATAAACCACATAATCGTCGAGATGGTCTTCAATTCCAGCAAATTATCCCCAGCCTCTGATTACCTTTGATTAAATAGGTCGAGTTAACGAGGCTATAAATAATTTCACATTCTGAAAGGTATTCTCTTCTTCCTGAATCTGCCATTAACTTACCCATAGACAGCATCACATTTCAACAGAACTCCCAATTTAATCACATTAGGTTTTAAAGTATGTTTTCAACAGTATATCCATGCTCATATGAAGTAACAAAGTAAAGCAATAGTCTCATTATTTCTACTCTTGATTTGCCTCTCTACTCTCTCATCTCTTCTTTTGCAAAATTGTTAGAAAATTAACACACAAACGTCCCCAGCCCCCTCCCCCCACAAAAACAAAATGGTCCTTCAAGTTTATTGCACAACTTCCAGGTCAGTTGACAGTAAAAAGTTCCAATCAATTACCATTTGTCTTATTATTCTGCATAAAATTCATAGAATATGAGCCAGTATTTGGGTCTTGCTGGACTTTAAAGTTATCGGTAGACAAGCCAAATGGGCGGAGTACCATGTTTCCTAAATCCTTCAGTTTGTCCATCATTTCTGCTTTCAGTTTCTCATTCCTTTCGTTTATCTCACCAGGGAGGCGCTGCAAAGAAATAAAAACAAAACAGAATAGATTCCTTAAAGCCAAGAACTCCATCTTATCATATGGCTTTGAGATCCACTACTGGATATGCCAGGAAGGTTCACTGCAACCCAGAGGGGGTACAGTAAGCTACTTTGCATAGGCACATTATACTTAAAAATGTTCAGTCGTATATTTGACATTTCTTACAAATGATTACAATTACCGACTGCTGGAACACATTGTTTTTCAAACTCCTCCATCCAATTGTTGCACAAGTTTCAAATCTATGACTCATGTAAGTCTAAATATGACATCACCAAGTCACACCCTTAAAGTTTTCATGTTAGAATATTTATTATCTGCAATAAACTTTCCACACAAAATTACAGCCAAAAGCCATGATATTGACACCACCGGTTAAATGTCTACCGAGCCATAACTACTGTAAAAATGCAGCCTGCACTCAAATATTGCTGGAGCTTCTCTTGATGGCAGGCAATTACACCATAATTCCTTTGCTCCCCGCTCCCCCCCCCCCCGCCCCAACTAGTGCCACTTTAGATCCTGTTTCTATCACTGCAGAGAAATGGTACTCACCATGCAGGCAGCTCGTGCTATGTGGCAGCCTGGGTCCATTTCAAGGGCTCTCTGATAGTCGGCTAGAGCCTCATCAAGTTTCTCTAATAGTTCATAAGTCTGGGCTCTCCTTAACAACACTTTTATGTAGTGCGGGTGTAAATCTAGTGCTTTGCTACAATCTTTCACTCCTTCTTCGAGTTGCTTCAAGTGAATCTTACAGGCAGCTCTGTTTGCAAACATGATGGAACGTTCCTTTTTAAAGGAGAGCGGGCAGAGTTTGACGGCCTCTGTATATTTATGGATTGCATCTGGATATTCTGTATAGTAAGGGAACCGAGAAACGTTAAATGTCGATCGCACTCCCAGATTGTGATTGTGATGGGTGAATGTATCTTCACATCAAACTTCTCAAACAAAAACATTAGTTAAGAATAATAATTAGAACAAGAAACCTTGACATGGTGTCCCACCGTCCCACCAATGGACATTTCATGATAACATGGCAATTGTTACTGAATATATGATGTTCTTGTGTTATTAGGTACTATACCTTCAAGTTTGTACAGGTCGTTGCCTTCTTTCTTCAGTACCTGTGCTTGCTCTTTCCTCTCCTAATAAAGATATCACAATATAAAGAAAAACATAAACACATGTTAGATTTTGTAACGTTTAAGTCTTCTCAAATGCTTACGAACAAAACTGTAATTTAAATAGCTTATAGTGCTCTTTGCCTTCACTTGTGCTTTAACCTCTGTCACATGATCTCATATATTGAAATAGCAGATCTCTTAAATGTCATAATTTCTGTCTTTCTAAATACTGTATAATGTATGAGTTGCTTGTTACCGTATAAGGTATTTATCTCAACTTGCAATCTGCAAGATATTGAATAATCCATAACAATATATATATGCACCTTCTACTTATCGCAGAAAATGGCCAGAGAAAACAAACCAGATTTTATCACTAGTTTTTTTTTACTGTAAGCACCAAAGAAGATTTAAAAACAAAAGGGCTCAATTTCCTGTTTCAAGATTACTATTGTCTAGTGGTTCAATAACTTTAAACCTATGGGTGACAAAGACACAATTACAGGTGATTCTACAGTACATTCACAGTTCATTTGTCCATCCCTGCTGAATATCTACATCTAAATTATGCAAGTATCTTCTCACCTCCTTTTCCTCCTCAGACAGGGTATCCTCCAGCTCTCTCAGAACCTCCTCTCCATCTGGATCTTCCTCTTTCGGGGCACCGTTATCTACCTCTTCTTGACTCTCTTCATGTTCCGCAGCCTCTGATGCTAAACCCTCGTTGATCTGCACCTTATCTCCATCAATGACTTTGTCTCTGTCTTCATCACTGCAGGATGAACATCCATCCTCATCTACAGTCTCAGCCACATTTTCACTTTCACCCGTTTGAAGGTTGACAACGTCTCTGTCATTGACCAAATCTGAAGTCGTCGATGTGTTTTCATTAGCTTCATTTGACTGGCATACTACTTGTTCCTTCAAATCCTCACTTTCATGATCGTCACTCATTCCAACAGTTATTTCTTTTACCCTGTCTGAATTTGCTTGGTTCTCTACAGCTTTCAAGTTTTCCACTAGTGAATCATCACTTAATGAATCGGTGGTAGGCATGTCCTTGGCTTTCTCTGCCTCCTTTGACAGTTCAGACAAAGTGTCATAGAATTCATCCTCAGAGCTGCTGTTTTCATCTTCACTTGCCTCAGGTTTGCTTGCCATATTGAAACATTTGCTGCTTTCACATTACACAAATTCAAGGATGATAGCTGAAAAAGGTTTTAAAAAAAAACATTTGTTCTTCCTTCTTCTAAAATCCAACATTCATTCTGCCAATAGTTTGAAATTGCTGAATGAATAGAATTATATGTAAAACATCCCCAAAAATTCTATATTCTAAAATGGCCACAAATGAATAAAGTTTTAAGCACATACTGTAGCTGCATATGCCATTTTTGGATTGTAACTGCATGGTGTATACAGTTGTTGACCTCTGGATTCACACTTGCCATAGTGAGACAAACTGACCACTGAAGTTTTTCACTGATTTCATTAAAAAAAACTCACTCCTAAAGTCCACACATAACAAAATGAGTGACAAAACGATGAGGAACAAATATTGCCCAAAGGTTTGTAAGCTAATGTTGAATGGATTTCAGTGATAAAATCACCTGTTTTGTCCTTCTAATATTTATACCTGAGTTTCATGAGTTTAACAAATAACTAGCAAGGTCACTCATAACATTCTAACCTGAGGAATAATAATTGAACAAATTGGGAAATTTTTATTTCATATTCTAACATAGTTTAAAATCATGATCATCAGAAGTTACAATAAATTTGGTAGACTACATAACTGCATAGCCTCAGCTCAGGCGAAGTCATTTGATTGTGCCTGCCTTCATTTTTTTTACGGAATACCTAAGCCAGATTTTTCCTGCATTTCTGAGGAAAAACACAACCACATTGTACTGACTATGTAAGTACAATAAGCTATGTTGTATCCTACCTCAAATCCTACATGAGGGATTAATACGTTATGCGTTTATTCTTTTTGTTAGGTTATGAATCACTACTTGTGTTACATTGCCTAGGCCTAACCTAGGCTAGGTCTGTACCTAAAAAGTAAGATGAGGCTACTATGATAATACATTTTCGTTACAGGCTGGCTTTATCTTTTAGTTACCCTAGGCCTAATAAAATAATATTGATAAGATGCAACCATTGCTTTGCCTTTCAGTTTAACCAAACCCAATTACTTCCCTTAATATCGTTACTTACCGTTGTTGTTCGTATTTTTTGCTTTGTTTATAACTCTTAAGCAATTCGGATTTACGTACAGCTTGTGTTTGAATGCCACTTGCTTTTGCACTTTTATTGTAGCTTTTAACCATGAGTACCGATTCAGCGAGAATATTAATACCAAACTGAAGATATCCCCAGTTTCATCACCAGATTCATCAACAGATCCATGATACATTTATGAACAGTACAGAGGTTCACCTTGGTTACATCTTACACTCAATGCGCAACCAGGACCAAGATTATTCTCGTCGTTACGTCGTTTTAAACATCTTTGAAGTTGCATTATATTTGCGAGCAATACCCAGGTCTAATGAATCCAGTTCCAGTGGTAAAAAATAACGATAGCTCGCTTGTATTAGAATAAGGCTAGTCTAGTTCCAACTTCCAAGTAGCCTTAGCCTACCCGTTTGTACGTGGCGTTTATTCGCTGATGTAGTCTTAAGTGAACCTGTACGTGTTACCTAGTACTGGTTATGCGAAATCCCATCAATTATATCGTCAAAATCACAGCGAACTTTCCGTTCCAATGTTTCCAATAAGGTTACTTCTGTAAGATAGGGAGTGTTTTCTTGCCTGTCTATGCTTTAGCTGAGCATAAACTAGTTAGGCCTAGGCCTTCTTAATTGTAGTTGGACTTGTAAGCACTAAGTTTAAAGTCACCATTTCAATAAGATAGTAGTCTCTTAAAACATGTACAGTAGGCCTATTGCTATCTTGTACATCGATATATCCTTTGTTAAAGTTAAAACAAAATTGGTTAAGGATAGCCTAGGCTTAGGCTAGTATAAGAATTAAAGATGGCCTTAGGCTTAACACAGAGTATCAGAGTCGTCACTTTTAAAAGGTCACATCTATCCATTCAGCTAGGAATAAGTGAAACATGTTACTTCATTCACCAGGAAGCTGGATAAATAAGGTGTAGTGGTTTCACTTCATCTGGCTGAGGGGGCAAAGGGTACTGGACTCCATTTGCACTGGCTACAGTACGTATATATCCAACAAAACAACATACACAACTATGATTTGTTTTTGTTTGGAATCATTGACCACTTAAAGTCTAAGAACCAAATATTTCAAGCTCATCAACTCAATTAATTTGCATCTTTAGTAGTTTGTGTACTTCTGAGAGAGTTTAAAATCTAACATCTAAATGTTCTTTAATTAATTAATATTATCAAGGAACAAAATCAGCATGCAGATTGGAAAATATGTTGAGTTGCCAGCCAACCACAGAATTTCTGGTTTTGGTGTGAATTGCAACAATTTCTTAGACAATGTATGCATTTTCATTCACAGAATTTGCTGGGAATTTCCAAGTGCTTATAATCTACAAACTTGTTTTCAATAGTAGAAACACTATGGTTTTTCATCATGTAGCTGTATTGACATTTCTTGCAATGAAACAGGTTAGCTTGTACTGGCCAGTTACCTGTGCAATTTGTTTGAACATTCTACCAAGTATTGTATGTTATTGTTACAATCATCATTAATAAATGCTTTGAGTAGACTTGAGTAGTAGACCTGTGCAATAATTTCATAATAAAGTCTATTCTTGTTGTCTCTTCCTCAGTAATATACCTGCAGCAATGGTTCAAACATGGCTAAAATACGAATGAAGGTCAGTGCCACTAGAATACTGATCGCTGTCATAGGTTTAGCCGTGGTTGCTATGGTGACATTGACCACTTACAGCCAATGTGATTATTCTGAAATGGACCAATTAGCTACAAAAGTTCAGCAACTGAGGGATCAACTGAAGGAACAAGAGTACATTTTAAGCAGAGGTCAGAAGAATGTTCCAGAATCAGAAAAAGACACTGTAGACGATGAGAATTGGGGACCACACAAATTGGGAGTTTTGATTCCATTTCGAGATAGATTTGAAGAATTGATGGAATTTGTACCCTACATGCACAAATATCTCTCGAGGCAGCAAATTAGACATCATATTTTTGTTATAAACCAGATGGATAGTCATAGGTAAGTTAAAATAAAAATTAGTGATTCAAAATTTTGTTCTCCTGGTATAGAGATGTAATTAAATCCCTGGTATTCAAATTGGAAGTTGCAATCCTCTTTAGGTTTGCCGAGAATGTTTAGAGGGTAGCCAGAAAATTTGGGGGAAAAAAAGTGCCAATGTTTGTGGAAGAATCTTGAACATAAATTACTTGATAAAGTTGCAGAATAAACATCATTTATCAACAGAGCACCTGCATTTAATCATACAAAACATTTCCCAAAGGGGAGGGAGACTTCTCCTCCCTGTAGAACACTTCGTAGGCCACAACATAGGCCACTGGAGGGTCGCTAAGATGATAGAAGGCGCAAATTGGGGTCAACAATCCTAAGAGTATGAATAACAGGAGTTTAAAGTATCGTATTAAAATTATATGTTCACTAGAAGCAGACTTCTGTAGTATTTATATTATCTTTGATGATCGCCAGCAAGAGATTATAGTCTGACATCTAATGGTATATATTATATATTTCCTATCATACCACAGATTACATTGGCTCATGCATATCTATGTAATATCTAGGCTTCATATTTTTGAGATGGGCTTATTGTTCCATATCAAACTCGGTTATCCAATCCATACATGTAAAACTAACCGTAAAATTGGTTTAGTCTTGTCTTCTTTTCTATCAGAGAAATTTAATGATTGTGTGTTTGCTTATGAATACCGCACATTTCATTTGGATATGTATAATTGTTGATATTATCAGCAACAGAATCCTTTTCTTGGTTCTGAGGACAGTTGGCGTGTTTATGAGTGTTTCGACAGTCACGTTACAGTAGCTCTAAGATTCCACATACCCAATTGTCTTCATTTTTGTCAGATTTAATCGGGCTTCTCTCATCAATATCGGTTATATCATGAGCAGGAAAGATTGTGATTATATTGCCATGCATGATGTTGACCTTCTACCGAGAAACAATGAATTGAGCTACCGCTTCGATGTAGTCAAAGATGGTCCACACCATTTGGCCTCGCCCGAGCTTCATCCAAATTATCACTATAAAAAATTTGTAGGTGGGATCCTGCTGATGCAAAGTCAACATTTTGAATTGGTGAGTTACATCCTCCTATTTTTTTAAACTTTGACACCCAGAATGACAGGAGAAAAAGGTAAATATACACTCTTATCAATATCTGTCCCCCACATGAAACTACTATTTGTGTAAAAAAAAGGTATCATATAACACAAGATATTTTAATGTCATCAATAGTGGTCTTAGGTCCAAAAAGCAAAGTTTTTGGAATGGAGCTGCCTTCCCTCTCAAGAACATAGTTTTGCTATAGCCTAACAAACAGATTTGTATGAGTTGAGGAAAAAGCTGGTCCTAACTTTTGTGTTCAGTAGTTCAGTTTAAAGATTGAGACAGAGACCATGGAGTTATACTCATGGCAGTACTACTTACTATATATTGTAATTATACGGTGGTCGATAGTTCTGGTACAGTAGAACTGCCTGTGGGAACAAAATTTCATCACCTGATTCAATGGAGTTAAAGACAAATATGTTATTTGAAAGTGGACGTTCACAGCATTGTAATAAGTTTAGGTCCCCCAAACCTCATTGAAACTACCGTTAAACATTTAATATACGCTTGTTCTTTGCACTCTTTGTTCACCTTAAATTATTTCAAATGGTCTGCTCACTATTAAACTGATTTGTGAATGTTTTTTAAAAATGTTGTTTTGTTTTCTGACTGTTTGTAATCGTCATACTGCCGCCTATGGATGTAAAGCAGACATTAACATTTTGTTTTGATGCAACTCTGAGTTGCACACAGAGTATTAAAATTGTATTTGTTTTTTATGTCTGTCTCATAGGTCAATGGTTTATCAAATAGTTTCTGGGGCTGGGGTAGAGAGGATGATGAGCTCTACATGAGGATGGAAGAGGCAAAGCTAAAGGTAAGTGAAATACCAGTAATATCATTGTGACATCTTTCTTGAGAGAGTAGTGGGATCTCCAAAGTGCAAGAACAGATGGATGTAATCTATCAAATATGGTTTGTAAATATTTCTCTTCTGCATGGTGGCCATCTTATTTCTACTGTTTCTATTATTGGAATGCACTAAGCAATAGCTGGCTGCCACTTTTGATGAGATTCCTTGAAGTGGAAAAATGTGGAAAGAGCATATTAACCTGATGTATGGTCCACCGTTGCATAAACATGCTCTGTTAAACCAAAGGTGACAGAATTGTTTTTCAGGAAATCCGGGGGCATGCTGTTAATGCTGACCCCTTTATTTTGATATCATGCAGGAGTTGATACATATACTTAATGTACTATACTTAAACATCAGTAACATGTACTTAAATCGTAATTTATGTCTGTAACTTTGTAAACAATTACATCTTACGTAAAAGCCACATCATGCGCGAAAAAGCCAAACTTTAACTTATTCCGGGCCTTGTAAGAAATTTGTGGATAGGCTAGTTCTGGGACACTTGCTATCCAGGGACAGAATTTGATATCCGGAGACATTGCACAAAATGCAGGGAATATCTTGGGAAAATAAGGGATGTCTGGTTTACCATAGTTTAGCCAAAAGTGAACAATGGCCATCATGAAACTTGATTCAAGTAAATATGCTGCTGACCAATTCTTGGATGTTGACAGAGAAAAAAACACACAGACTCTTTGATACCATTACAACTGAATGGTCATATTGGCAGTGGAGAAGGTAATCTTTGGTTCAAAACATGAAACGGTTGTATTTTGAGTAATGAATACGTGAATGTATATCGATTACAGATGATTACTCACTCAAAGGTATTATTAAACTTAGTCAAAAGTTAGCAAAGTTATGTCAGTGCTCAGTTGAGAGAGTATCTTTCTATTTGTGATTATCCTTACAAAGAAAAGTAATGTAACATTTTAAGAAGCATTTTTGAGGATCACAGAGAGTAGATTGATAGGGTTAGGATTTATGGTTAGTGTTAAACAATTACTATTTGCAACACAGAATTTTTACAGACCAATGCAGTCACGTGACATTTATATCAACATGTAAATGCATGACACAGGCAACTTGCAGAATATGAGAAGGAAAATGCAGTCTGCATTGGTCAAACATTAATGAGAAGTTAATGAGAAGTTAAAGGGATAAAAAAAAAATTTTTTAGACTAAATTGCATGACTCTTGTAACACATATCTGCCAATGACATTGTTTAAGATTCATATACAAAAACAAACAATATGTGTTGCATAGACTGACGGAAACATGGACCATTTAATGGAATTTAGTCATCCTGCCATTTGCAAATACTGGACCCAATATATTTTTCCTTTTTATGACAGATTTCTCGCCCTGTGGGAATAACGACAGGTTATGAATCTTTCTACCACATACACGATCCAGCTAGACGGAAAAGAGACCGCAAACGATATGGAAGTCAAAGAACGGTAGGTTAACAGAGGATTTTTACAATTAAGATATAACCTTGTTTTATAAATCTGTTGTAATTAATTAGGGCTAATGGCGTAATATAACAAAGGGTTATTCTAAGTAAGGTAAATGGCTAAATGTGACAATGGCCCAACTGAGTCATAAAGTCAACCTATGAAAGTGATTGAAACTTTAAGTGCAAATCAGAGTGGTTGGGTAGATGTATAGTGTTTGACTGAAGCCCTGCAGTATGGAGGAGAGGAGGGGCAGTGGTTGGAGTAAAACATTGCTCACATGTGTGCAGGTGAACTGACCACATTTAGTACAGAGAAAGCATGTCAACCTGAAACAAAAGAAGTAGGTTACAATTTAAATACTCATTATGAAGCAACTAATCATTTCATGTGAACAGGAAAGTAAGCCTCAGGTTCTGCAGGATTTACATTTTTTTTTTTTTCAATTTGAAAATTCAGATCTAGTCTGTTTTTTGTTCACCAATTGAGTGTAGATAAACATTATGTTATTCAATGGTTGAAAACATACAGATTACATGCGTAAAATGAAGTTCATTGAAACTTTAATCCATCATAAATTGATTAATGTTCTTTTTTTCGGCCGATAGACCTGGGTTGCACCATTCCTAATATCATTGTAGTTTTCCAAACCCATCGTGTGCATCTCAACTTTTTTATATTGTAGTTGGTAATCTAGACCTTTTAGTATGTTTATGGCAAACACAGTAATATTGCAATTGTTTTTACCTTTTTTTTTTCTTTTTTTTTGCTGACAGGAGTCTTTCAAACGTGACCCGGTGACTGGACTAGATACTGTACTGTATGATGTCAGAAGCACGCAAGAACTGGACATCGACGGAGCACCTTGTACCGTCATACATGTGGTATTAACATGTGATGTAAATATCACACCTTGGTGTGACCCTCCACCTGATCCAGCTGCTAGACCAGTACCAAAGAAAGGAAGGTGACCCACGGTAACCAACTAACGAACATTTAATACAGCTTGGGTCAGGGACAAGGGTGGGGACGGGGGGGGGGTGTAGGGGTTGTACTAGGCATAGGAAGATAAGTTGTCTATAGAAGAATTACTTTTTAGCTTTATTCTTAACGTTTTGGAGACACCTCCCATTGAAGCAATAACAATATTACCTTTATTTATGGAAGTTTATTATTTTGATGGCCTTGGCTGAATATGCCACCTCCTTGCCTACAGTAGAGTTATGTCCACTGAGTACAGTGAAAAGTCTTTGTAAGAGTTAGTTGTTCAACTTGTTTTACCTCTCAGAATGTACAAGCCCTAGGAGACTGAATTTAAATTATTCTCTTATAGTGCTTTTTTGAGCCATTGTTCAAACGTTCTCAAATCTTTACACATGATGTGATCCCATTCTGTTTCTTTCTTCTTTTTATAAAGTGTGGGAGGGGCAGGAGGGTGGTTTTGACCTTACCTTTGTTTTGAATGAGGGCTCTTCAGGAACAAAAGTCTCTTGATGTAGCAAATTGGCTATCCATCCTTAACTCAGAGCATTATATTTTTAACTGTCAATAATGCAACAAATGCACATTAACACTAAACATGAGCATACTTTCAGGAATGTTTGAGAGTTTGAATAAAATTCAAACACCATTTAATCTTAAGCTGTAAATGTGATTATTCATGTGCTCTTGCATGATTGCATGTTATACTTTGATCATCATTAACAAAGAAATAAATAATAAAACTCATTTTACCCATTTCTTTGAGTAAGGCATAAAATCATAAAAGTTTTTTCACTATTTGGTAGAGACCTTAATTTTTTTTTTATCTTTGCTTACAACTCAGTTAAATAAGATGCCATGCATGTTTCATAAACATGTCACCAAATTTTATAGTATCTATGTTTGTGTTTTATGAAGTGAAATTCAATCACATTCCATCTTGCATGTTGTATTAGTAAGGATCACATATTTCAAAGAGTCACTGTTTTAGTCAAACATGGTTCTGCTTGAATTGTATTTACATAATCTAAACGGCCCACCGTCATACATAATTAAGTACGAGGATGTTTGGGGACAACTGGAGATGCACGGATGTTAGGAGCAACTCCCTTCGCAAAGGCAAGGCAGAATTAGAACAATAAAGAAAAGAACCAATTATTAAATGGAGAAATGGGGGTAATATCATGTAAACCAGCCAGTGATATGAATCATTTCTTGTTTGCATTCTTTGTTGTTTTCTCAAATAATCCAGATATGTCCATGTTTGTAAACCATCATGCCGATATTCAGTGGTGGTCAGAAGTTGCCTGAAAAGTGTGCTTAACCCTCTGAATATCTGAGTGGAAGTTAAAAACATTATTGAAGTATCATAGAGACATGTGGTTTTTGAGTGGTTGTCAATAAATCCAAGTAGTTGTCCTTTTTGAAAACATTTGACACAGGGTTCTTTTAATAGGTTCAGTCTAAGCCATACAATTTATTCTTGCATTTTACTAAGTTCTGGATAATCCTGCAGAAGCATGGGGACAGGAGCTGGGGGTACGTGCCCCCCACTTTTTTCCAAAATAGCAAATGTGCCCTACTGGCAAATAAAATGTGCCCCTTTGAAGAAGAACTGTCTTTTGGATATCTTAAGCCTTTGTTAATTTTAATATTTATTTTAATTATTCACGTGCACCATAATAGTATTGATAGCATACTAACACATCATATATATTTAAGTGATATGGCCAGTGTGTATCGGTTTATAGCATAATCAGTGGTTGTGGAATGAGAAAGTGCCCCTCTGATGTTGTGCACCCCTGATGTTGTGTCCCCCTCCCTTTTTGGAAGCTTCCTACTCCCTGTGCAGAGAAGATGGTTGTCAAAAATGGCAGGAAATTCCTTGTTCCACTGCAGTGTCTCGTTGTCATAACCAACAGCCTGGCTGTTGGATATAAACTGAGAGTGAAGTCATGAATGTGGAAATCGGATTTCTTTCGGACAAAAATCTGTGATGAATAACTGATCGATTATTGGGCAGGATTAAGAATAGAACATTCTATTTAAGCTGACCAGCCATTTAAAATTCTGTAGAACAAATTCCAAAGTCTTTATTTATCTATACAGCCTCAACCAGTTATCACAGTTAGGCTGAATTTGTTAGGGTATATAGTACTTAGGCTGAATTTGTAAGGATAGATCCTACAGGAAGTGCATTTCGATGAACAAAGGAACACACTTTGTATACATACTGTATGTCCATCACAAAGAAGAACATTTCTTAAGGATATTTTCTTGAGGAAGTTGTGGAAAATTGGGTGTTGAACTCAAATTCATCAGAAATGCCAATCAAAATATTCACAATGCTGGATAGCTTATAGAATTTATTGAAATATTAAATCAACATAACTACTAGATTTGGGGGGAAGGTGTTGCCTTCTGCCCTCCTTCCCCCCCCCACCCCCTTTCCCACGACACACACACTTTTGAGAAGTTTACTATGATGAATGGTGCTCAGTTGCAACATAGTGTTATATTTTGCAACTTTTGAAGAAGTTTTATACCCAAAACATTTTCAATTTTTCCCAAATAATGTTTCCTTTTTTGCTTTTGAATTTTTAACAACACTCCAAATCACTTGGACAACCGACCAAAAACAGGGTATCAAGCCCTCAGTTTGAATACCAGCAATCTACATGATTAATGTAGTGCTGGAACCATACAAGCAGTCCATATTAGATTCCTATATTTCCTTCTCCAGCTACTGAACAAATGCATTTTTCTTGAAGAGTCGTGCTACTTCAATTAAAGCATTTTTGTGGTTTAATATTTGTAGTGTGGGGTTTATACATTAAGTTAATCAGTTGTGTGGTAAATGATGTGTTAAATGCTACGATATCATTCACAGAAATGATAAGACCTCTGTATTGTACAATAATAATAATAATAATGATCATGTGGTACTAATGTGATATTGCCAAATCTGAAACCTCAAAGGTAGATACATTGGTTGTGCATTAATGATCTATTGAAGTAATGTTATGACATCTTTCAAAATATTAATGTTTAAGAATTAACTACCATTTTCAAAAACATTTTCATGCTATTGAAGGCCAAGCAACACACAGAGCTGTCTCTTGATAACTTGAATTTCAATACTTAGAGAATAATATTTTTTTTTTGTAAAGAACCCCAGCATCTAACATTTTTCTAACTTTGACTCAGATAGGATCCCAAATAGAGTTATTGACTTATTATGTTCTCATGACGCCACATGGAGCAGCGCAGGAGCTCCATAAAAATGAACCTTCTGCGCAATACTAAACATATAGGAGTGTTTTAGAACCAAGGAAAACATATCTCTCTGTCAACATTCCATAACTAAAGAGTTCTCGAACGAATGGTGAACAAAATTGTAACAATGACCATATTAAAAGCACTGTAAACAAAACTTGAATTCTGATTTTTGTTTAGTTTCTGACGTGAAGAGAAATATCTGCTGCAAGTTTGAAAAGGTCCCATGTTGCTTGGCCTTTTAAGAAGTTTTGTTTTTGTGGTGTAGTGAAAATGAAAAATGAGGTACTATTAAGAAAAGACGATATTTTATTTTTCTTTGTATTTTGTAAACAATGAATGTAGCAATTAAAATCCAATAGTCATAATAAATTACAATAATCTTAATTATGTGAGTCTCTGTTGCAAATTATTTGAAGCATTGTTAAATTGTTGTTGCGTTAATTAAGTCCTTTTCTCAAACTTTTAGATTTTTTTGTTTGAAGTTGAAAGGAATCCTTGCGATGCACATAAGTGTAGGTGACATCATAAGGTTCTAACCATGCTAACAAAAAACCAGAAAATCATGGAATAATTTTGTCCTTGGTGTGTTGATTCATCGTACAGAGTACCAGAAACTTATTGTTTTTTATTCAGAGAAGGGTCAAAGGGTCATTTCAGGTCACCAGAGGTCCAAATAATGAAACACTTGAAAATAAAGTAAAACTGGGATTAACTTTATACTTAGTAGTATGTTTGACCACATTCATGTTAGTTATTTTTTTTTTGGGGGGGGGGGGCAAAAGTCAACGATCAAGTGAGTCACCTGAGGCCAAAGTCTGTAAATGTTGTATATTTGATAACAGCAATGGTTGGATAAACTTGATACTTGGCATTTGAATTTAACTTAGTGAATGCAAAAGGTCTTTTTCATATTTGAGGTCAACATCTGTGAACCTAGTACAAACATGGCACCTCCAAAAGCAGCGCTTGGATAAACTTCACACTTCAAATGTGGAACCACCATAGTAACTACATAAACCCTATTGTCGTTAATGGTCGTCGGTGGTCAACAGTGTACAAAGTCTGTAAGCCTAGTAAACATAATAACTTCATACGCCAAGCTTTGAGTGTCCTTTTACTTCACACTTGAAATGTGGATCCACCTTAGTGGGAAGAAGAATCCTATTGTGTTTGTGTAAAGGTGAACTGTCACTTGAGTGTTAAAACATTTGTGCTTGTCAGTGTTACATTAATTACATCTTATCATATAAAACATGGCAAGGAATCACAAAGCCTGGTGGCTCCTCTGGTTACGTCAGCAGTTAGAATGTGAAGGAAATGACTTTGTATCAACTGATCATAGGCATTATTTCTTCAAAGGGGCAAAAAGCCCGATGTATATGGCCAGCCGTACAGTACCGTATATCATTATAAATTGAAATATCGACAGATAAATGAGTGCACTCCACAACACTTGATCCATAGTGTACGTTTTTCAGTGATTATCCCGGCCATAATCACTGTGTAAGATTGCTGCTGCATTAACCATGAAACGGATGAAATGTGAAATGACAATTGTTAAATGTAAATAAATTAATAGTCTAACAGAAATGAACACTGGTATTAATGAACACATATATAGTATTTAACATGCATGGATATCAGCATGACTAGGCTAATATAATCCATATTCCGTAATTTCTCTCATTTTTACTCCCAAAATCGATGATCGCACAAAGTCATATAAAATATTAGTAACATCGCCGATCACCAAATCAACTCTTATTTGCTACTGTTGGAAGCGACACGGTCAAGTGAGGTCCGGAGATCTACATCTGGGGTAGGGTCAACTATGCTCCCCCTCCGTCGAACGTATCGACATTTTCGTATCTGTTCCTTCTCCCAAACAACCGCTTCTCTGTCCTCCGCCACCGACTTGCCGGGCTTACTGTAATCGATTAGCTGAAGTTGCGGCTTCTTCTGACTGTACAGTGGAGGCAGAAACATCGGAGGACCGTACGATTTCACTTCCAAAGGTTCCCTTGGAGCGCCGTCTGTCTCGTCCATTGGCATGTTATGACGCAATCCGACCGTTTTCCTTCTCGTAGATTGAGTCCCTTGCATATAGGAAGGTGCTGGATCCTCGGAGCGACTTCGACTTAACAACCGGTCACCGGTACTATCTTGTTGGTTCCCCCGGCATGTAAAACTAGATACCCTTCTGCGTTGTGGAGAAGGTGATTGTACGATAGCGGGCACGTGTCCTCCCGAGACTCGTCGCTTTTCACGAGGCGAGAGCCCGACCAGTGAGTCCTGGGGTAGTGTCCCGTACATTGTTCCTCTCTTCATCGAGAGCTGTGGACTGCTCAAGTGCATATCTTCCATTTTCGTTGCTATGGGCAGTGACATTTTTATTTTTGACTTTTGCTCATTCGAGTAATTTCGTGATTTTATCGACGTAGTTGTCTTGACACTTTTCAGTATATCGAAAACTGATTTGAAAAAATTGGATGGTAGAAATAATTTTACATCTTTATCTTAAGTAATAAATATCGTTTTCTGTTGTTTCTTATATATAAAGTTATGAACTGATAAGCAACTGACCTAATAGTAAGTGTTAGATGAGATCAAATCTGTCGTTAATGATTTCCACAAGACCGTATATAGGTTATGTGTCCTAACTCGTGTGAGTTGATGTTATAGGCGAAATAGTCAATGAGTCAGAATAACGCAAAGAGAGAGATATGTCTATCTGTTCGTTTATGAAATCAATAGATTATTGGTATTTTTTTTCAAAAATAAATTTAAATTGTTCAGTCGTCCTCACAGTTAAGGTAATCATTACATCTTTATCGTGAAGCTTAGACACATAGTCTCTTCAACTGCACAATTTCTGCAAGCTCGCTTACGTGAATGTTTTGTAATGGATACCGTAAAGTCACTTCTCAACATTAAAAAATAAGGTTCACAGAGGCAAAATTCACACAGGGATTTCTTCCAAATAAGAGAAAATAGTTCAGCATCACAAACCTGTACATAACTTAAGACAGTCCTCAGAGTACTTCGGCTGATGTATAAAGACTATAGCTAAGACTCCTGTACAGGGAACTTTAGTCAACCAAACTGTACGGCATCAAATAGACATTGCTTGAAAATTCGAAGCTTCTGCATTTCCTTCTGAAACTTTTGAGAGTTACATGGAACGCGGAGGTGGCAGTGACATGCTCATTTTATCCAGCGATTAAAATGTCTCTGTTGAAGAAATGGGCCAGGCCAACATAAAATGACAAATTGTACTAGGCCTATCTGTGAACTGACTAGCCTACAGTAGATTGCACGGAAAGAGAAAATACAACTGTCTTACGAAAAAAAAACAGATACAGTAGGTCAATAAACTTACTACCTAATTCTTATTGTCAATTATTTAAAAGTTACAAACAACGGAGTTATCATTGATTGGTGAATAAGTTGTTATAGTCATTCGTATTGATTTTCTTTGTGAGGCTATAAGTGAAGGATCGCTAATATCTGTTACCTGGAGTGTCTATCGTGACAACACACAATACTCAGGTAACCTCTGATGTGACTAATCTTCCAGGTGACATTTGTTATAAATGTGGCTGTCTTAAACCATCCTTGTCTTTACCTGCATTCTGACATCCTTG
This sequence comes from Apostichopus japonicus, assembly GCF_037975245.1. Taxonomy (NCBI): domain Eukaryota; kingdom Metazoa; phylum Echinodermata; class Holothuroidea; order Aspidochirotida; family Stichopodidae; genus Apostichopus; species Apostichopus japonicus. The sequence goes on from NC_092565.1 coordinate 12,734,810, forward strand.
ATCGATTTTCTCCTACAGTAGGCTACTTTGATTTTTAGCCCTATTGAAAACTGTACCTAGCTGACAGTGACATAACAGTTAAAACAGCCAGGTAGTCAAGTTAAACCTTGTCGAATACATGGGCGTTCATGGTATTAGGAAACCCCTCCCCCCCCCCCCCAGACGGTCCGTTTCCCCACCCACATCTGCATTTACGTCATATATCAATAAGGTAGATAAAGTGTATTTTGTTTTCTATACCAAAAATATTCCGTTATAAAAATATTCAGCTCTGATTCATGTACTAGATATAGTCTTTAAATACTGTACGCCGTGTTAGGAAAATAACTTTGAAAGTGTAGCCTATATCTTTTGTTACTAAAATTGAAGGTGTGGGTAAAATGGATCTTTCTGTAAGAATTTCTTTTTACTATGATATATGATAAATGCGAACTTGCAAAGATAATTCCAAAGTTCAGCCGTTTCTTTCCTCAAATACAATTAACATAGGTTTATGTAACCGTGGTTTGCTTTACAATGATGTTTAGGTGACATTCCGCACGTTCGTTCACAATAAAAACAATTTTTAATGTGATTTTACATAAAGTCCCAGAAGGAAGCAAACCTTTTCGTTTTCTTTTGCCTAAATGATGTTCATATTTTCAGGTGTTCATAGTGTAAATGAACGCTTACTAAATTTTATCTTACATAATTTGACAATTTATTCGTTAAACAAACACCTGATATAGCAAAATTAAACTTGGTCAAAATAACGATAACTCAATCACTACATAGTGTCTCTGGTGATGTCATGTTTATACTTGCTTAAGTTTATCTTTGATGTAGAAGAGTAACGTCCTCGGCGTGTTGTGGCCTGCAACTGTTTATTGTGGATTCAAGCTTATTGTAATGAATATGTGTCCATATACACAAGATGCGTTCAGTTTAGTTTTGAAATTACCTTAATCAAATCGTAGGGTATGCTATACTCGAGCAATGAAAACATAAGATATATTAATCAGCTACTGAAGTCTACCAAATCGCAACAGGAATGATTTAAATAGGCAATAAAACAAAACAAAGACAAGTTGAACATGACAAGGTAAAGAATTTTATTAAAGTTTGTAACACAAATTTCTGTTAGACTATAAATGGTTTTTAAACCGCATAGATCGAGTAGTTAGATTGGGGGTGGGAGAGGGTGGGGTATCTATTGTGAATATTACATGGTTTGATCAGACTCTCAGAATATCCAACAATTACAACCCAAAAATGATTTGATTTATAAATTTTAAGGGAAATTTAACTATACTTCAATGAAAAATAAAATTGTACTTTTTAATGCCAGTAATTTAATGGGCAGTGTCTTGGAATCGAACATCCATGTTTCTGCTCACTTTTGGCCCTTTTCTAAAACACGTGAATTCTGAACTATTGATTGTATTAAAATCATCATGTAAGATGGATTCTGTAAACAACTATTATTTCTCAATTGCACCACAGAGTGAGTAATAGACCCGTAGAAACGACATTGGTTAGTTGTAATCAGAGCCTTATCTGTATATAAGGCTCTGGTTATAATAAGTGAGCAGCGCCCTCGATATCCGTAACTCTCAATAGGGTGTTTGTCTAATGTGCGATGAGCAAGCCTGCTACAACCTTAACCTTCCTGGACGGGACAACTAATCAGTCCATACGTACATTTGTATATTGTAGATTTGCACTGTGGAATTATAACCATATAAGGGGACTGGGGTTGAGAGCGAATCAGTCGGTTCGTTGTTTGGTGCCCTGTTTGTTGATTTCTGCTGGTTCCTGTCGTTTAAATGGGTACACAGTCATGTGTCGCTTTGAAAGCCAAGATATCCTGATATCACATCATTAAGATTATTTATATTGTCACAACTTTTTCTGAAGACATCCCAGTCCGTAATTTCAATAATTTCCTTCATTTGATTAATAATTCCTCTGCAAAGATCTCTTCCATTTTGCGTTTTTGTTTTAAAACAGGGCGTTTTTTTCAGTAGCCTATACTTTGGTATGCCCAGTAAAATATTGTGATCTGAGGTGGAAATCGGATGTAATTTATTAGCGTAGTAGCAATCATCTTGAATGTACATGCATCTAGCATAGAATTCGACTGTGGATAGATGCAAAACTTCACCTAATGTTTAAAACCCATTCATTTCGATCACATTTATACGTTCTCTATTTATATCTCCAACTACAAAAAATATGTATGTTCGTGGATTTACCTTCTGTAAATCGGTTATTTGAGATTTCAATATTTGAACATAGCTGAAGCAAACTTTGCTGATGGTCGTATGTATATAGTAATATTTGAGACTTCACTTGAAAGGAATCGTGGCTTGTTTTTTTTTTTAATCATTGAGGTCACTTCGGGCATCCATCCAAAGAGCCATCGCTATTTGGGGTCCTTTTCAATACCCCCCCCCCCCCCCCCATTTGAATGAGCAAATGTTTATAATGGTAATATATAATGAATGTATCTATTTTTCTGTAATGTTTAGGTATAGGTGACGTCTCTTTTAGTAGTCTTCTTTCAGTGAAAATATCTTAAATGGAAGCGCTCTTGCCCCGTAGAGGCACGCATGCGCCCACGTTTTAATTTATTAAAATGCTATACTAGTATTCTATATCCTCTGTAAAATTCTTTGAATCTTGTTTAATGGGTATGGGAGGAGTGTGTATTTTCATGATCTGCAAAACTCGAAATTTTCAAATATTAATTACATTGAGAAAGAGCTTGTCGCCATTTTGGTAATTAGTAAAATAGAGCAGAGTGCAAACTATATAGTAAGACATATTGTTGGCATTTGTTTCTTTAAGGAAACTTGATTTGTTAATATGATATTGATTGCGCCTCTTACAAGTCGTTGTTCTACTTATATACTAACACTAAATGGTCACATTTAGGGGGTGGCCTACTGTCTTCACTGTTACTTTTAAGAAGGTTATGATATGAGTTGTTTTCATGATTAACAAAGCAGACATCCTGGACTACCACTGCAGTAGTTTTAGAGTCTGTGCCCGTCCTTGTAGGTTTGAGAGGGGTTTGAATGTGAAATTAGGGCATTTTGTCATATATATACCTACCCTAAATTATTGAAATTGGTCGTTAGGACATATCTGAGTCGCCGTCATTTCTCGTATGAAGTAGGTATGAACTTGAAATTAAATGTCATGTCAGGATACGCTAAGATATCATCAATGAAATTTGCACGAATGTAGCTTGCGCGAACATGACGTAGTAACACATTATATGATCATATTTGCCTAAATTTGAAGAAATCATTGGTAGACGGGCGCGAATTGAAAAAAGACATTTCTGTAAAAGTATACAGATGTAATTATATTAAATTAAGCATTTTTGAAAAGAAGAATTCCAATTTTGCCCTAAGTTTTACTTGATGCGATGTAGCCCTAAGTTTTCTGAAAGAGTTAACTTCACTTAGGGCGACATCAATATGTCGCCCTTAGTGTGTTTATGTGTAATTAATTATTTATTTATATTCCTTGGTATTTGTATTTTGCAAAGGAATTATTATAAATGTCACCCATACTGGAGTCCTAACAATGGCCTGAAATTACATTAAATTGACAATGTTGCCATAAGTTTTTTTTTGTATGCTGTGTATCCCAATGGTCTAATTTATATATATATATATATATATATATATATATATATATATATATATATATATATACATATATAATATAATACATCCCAATCTTAATCAGTTATATTTTATCTGCAGAGATTGTATATCTATATTCCATGTCTGTTAGTCAGCTACATGGTTGTCAAATCATTTGTTTATATCCAACCGTCCCATTTAATCAGCTTGACAACAAAAGAGTCCCTTGAGTTACGAGTTGATAATAAAATGTTCCGCAGTTACTTCTATCAATAACTTCCTTCTTTTGACTACTCGTCAACCCCTTAATGAGAAACGGAATGAAACCGTTACAGTTTTTGACATTTCCGTGTAAAGTGCGTAGATTATAGAATCAACAAATCATGGAGCTGTTTAAATTCACGCTCATTTCGTAGAAAGGATTAACTAGATTGTCCGGTTAATTTGATAAATTACTGAGCTCGAAATTTATAGTTGTCAATATGATGAAAAAAAAGGGTAAAACTTTGATCGTAATACTTTGAAGGGGATTTCCCCGTCATATATACGTTACCTACATATAGGAGATATAAGAGCAGTTTATACGAAATGTGGTGCACAAAAATAAACATTTTGACCGTCTCTCGTTAGTATAAAAGGGTCCCTTTCATATATTGTCGGTGGCTGACAGCAAGATTTGCCATCACAAAGGTAATATCGTCTACAGTTGGAGTGCAATACATGCTCTTTACAGAGTCGGCATAGTAATCTGCACAATCAATGACGCCTCCCCTCCCCCTCTCCCCTGCCCCTCCACCTCCACCTCCCCCTGCCACTCCCCCTCCCCTCAGAAATCAAAAATCAAAACGGGGCCAAACTTTGGGTTTTCGATAACCGGTTAACGGTCCAAATAAATAACGAGGATAACTGGTTAATGGTCAAAATTTAACCGATAATCCCTATTTTTAGCGAGAGAATATTTTAATTGTGTTCTTTGTATTGACTACACGGAAAGGACACCTTCCGCAAATAATACCTACAGTCAGGCAAATGAAATCTTACCTCATCTGTGTACCTGCTAACGGTAACACCCATTCAGTTATCTTATACGCTAAACCATGCGAAAACAACTTGCCGTTATCTTTTACCATTCGACCCTCCTTCCTACCCCATCTGACCCTATCCGATACCCTGTCTCCCACCACTGGTATTGCGGAGGTGCGAAGTGAAGGGGTCGAGGCCTTTGTTTCAAAGTATGGTTCTACTTCATCTGCATGTGAGAACCTTTTTTCGACCTGCACTTTGCTAGTGCGCCATTTTGGATTCTGTATCGTTTGACCATAATCACTAACACTACCTTCCTTATTAAACACTTAATTAATTTTCAAACTTGTCAATTGTAATATCCTCATTTTGACGATACTAAGTGATTTTAACAAGGCCTTAATCACGTGCAGATGGAAAGAGGGGAAGCTTTTTGTTAACCGACACCTTCATTTAGAAAAGAAAAAAAAGTCGTGAGTAAAAATAGTGGGTAGTAAGGTAAAGGGAAAAAAATGAAGGAGGTGCTTGGTGATATGGAAAACGCAGAAAAGGGTGAATGAAACATAATTATGTTTCGCTAAAAGGAAAAGAAATTAGCAAAACGGAAAAGAAGTTTTTGTATGAAAAACAGATTGTGTGTATGATAATACGCACGCAAGGTTCTCCGCTGTATAAAAAAAATCACGTCTAACCAGCAGATCGTTTTGATTTGATTTCTTTGGCTCCGACTTATGCGACAGAGGATACCATTATCATATAATATACATATGCATGAGCTCTTAGCTGCGATATAATGACTAAGTAATTGACAGTTGGTAATATCTCACAGCCAATTGAGGAAGGAAATTACTATATCAAACTCAACTTAGCGATACAAGTCATCCTTTTTAATTCACGATTGACAACAAATCAGCAGTCCATAGCGTCCGACTCGAAGACCGAGTCATTTCAGGTTCAAAACCAAAACCGACATCAAATTCTTCGGATCCGAGCCCGAGTCGAAACCGAGACTATCCCAGTTCGATTCTGACTCACCGAATCCGGCAAACACGTTTATACTCGCAAGGTACTAAATACGCGCAGAATACTCGTGTCCACATTTGAAATTGTACACGGGTGAAAATGCAGTAAAAATAGTCGTATTCTTCACTCAAGATTTAAACTTGAATACTAATATACACAAGCCCGATCCAAAGTAATCATTATTCGCTCAGGCCATGTATTTTACTTGTGAGTACTTGTGAAATCTATAGAAATGCCAAAATGCATTGAGGTTCCGATAGCGAAGTTCGTTGCGTTTTATACGAGTCATATGAATATAACTGAAGATTCCCTTTTTGAGATACAATGCTTTCTAATTTGTGACTCCTTAAATGACCTCTGACCCCCACTTTACACAATTAAGCATTTCTATTCATAATGAGGCATGCTTATAATAAGAATGAGAATCATCCAACTTTTCCTTCTTGAGCCATCATGCATGCTTCCAGGGTTTTCCAATTTTGTTCGATAATGAACTTAGTTGATCAATTCAATCTCCACTAAAACCACCGAATTTTTTCAATTTAGGGCTTCCACAAACAACGCTTGTGATTGGTCTAAGGTTATTGTGTAGTTGATCTTTGCTAACCTCATATAACCTTTGACCTCCACCAAAACAATACGTTTTTCGAAATCAATATATAGTATCCATATACCAGTTTGACAAAAGTAACTTTTCGCTTCATTCCACATTGACCTCTGACCATTCATTCTGAAGGTCCCTCATGGCATAGGCCCTTATCACAGGGCACATTTGAAGGTTGTAAGTCAGTTCTATTTTTACACTTTTCACTTAATTTAACCTTTGACCTTTCATTCTAAAACCCAGCAAAACAAAAGTTCCTATCATAGGATACCTATCTACCTAGGTTGAAGAATATCGGTCAAGTGGTTAGAACGATTTTTTTTTACAACAAATTGCACTGATGTTATGTTATTCATGTAACCTTTGACTCTCTGACCTTTGACAACAGTTGCCATGGTAACCACATATTACTAGAAATTCCTTCATCGGAAGGCACAGTATACCTTGCATATCATAAACCAGAGATCATGTAAACATCTCCTTCATGTAGGATTGGCAAGTCCATTTTACGATTCTTACACCATTGTAATACTAGCCTACGCCCGCAGCAGAAATTGATAAGTTGATTTAAGCTCCTTAAGCAGATCTCTCCTTCAAGGATGCATCAAGTATAATCTATTGAAGCCTTGCAATTATATATTCCCTCTGTATACGATCGCCATTTCAAACTCAATGGTTAGGTATGGTCCTCAAGACCTCGAGTGTAGACACCCGACACCAATACCGAGGCATATGCAGTCGAGACCGAGACCGGCCATTCCGGAAGGTCCAGACCAGTCCTCGATGGTCCGGACTAGTCCTCGAAGAAGAAGATCACGACATAGTAACATAGTTTAAACCGAGCATGGTTTAGCCTCTTTATTTCATATAGGCCCCCTCTGCACATTGTCTTTAACAACCTGCATGCGAGGTTTGTATTCATCTGTTCTATAGACAGATTCATCCACTTACTATGATCATGATAGACAGGGACATTAGACCAAGCGGTGACATTTATTTTTCGACAGAATAATTACTTTTCCTTCTCACACTCACTGCCTAATCGAATCTAGTCGAACAAATTCGTCCAGTTGTACAATATAGATGTCTATTAGCTGTGTTGCAAGAGTTACAGCAAATCAATCAATCCTAGGGAGAATCCATCCTACTCGCAAATTATAGGCAACTAACTTTATTAATGAGCGGTCCTTGCAATCGTAATAGGACGTTGGTCGAATATGAAGGAAACCCAAGTGGGGAGGGGGGGGGGGGTGGGGTGTATACATTAAGACTGAGGACCCTATTGTTGTTTTCCCCCATTGTTCAAAACCATGTATACTAACCTTAACAACACCCGCTTAACAGTAGAATTCTCCTGGTGTTTTTTTTTTTCAAATGACGTCTGCGGACTTAATTGGCATTCTTTTTTTCACGAGAATACAAAACAAGTGCACAAAGCAAATAAACACACGACCACTGACAGCTTTTTACCCCCTTTTCCCAGATATGGACTTCCGGTTATACTTGGAGTCACCCTGCGTCACCCTACCATGGCTGGTTCCCGTTCAGCTACATGTTAAACGTGTCATACACATGCATGTGGTCGTACTGGCAGAAGACTCAGTAGTAACAGGACCTCTGCAGGGTAAACTTTCACCAATGAACCACCCTATTTAGGTTACCCATACAAAAACATGAATCTTATCAGGTATAGGCTATATACATCGTTGCCCGTTAATGTTATACTCATAGGTACATACCTACTCTGTGTATACATCGACATAAATACCTTAATGTGAACTAAACGTTCAATATTCGGAAATAGTAAAAACAATAAAACCGAATATTCAAATCTTCTTTATTCCTCCTATATATATATTCCTGAGACGCGTTTTTCCCCCTTGTTCTTCAAATAAATAGACTATGTATGCTAGTTCGGCAAGTTGAACACTTTCATAAGAAATGGGCGTCCTCGTTCCGTCATGACTAGACTGGAGAGAGGTACAACCAGGTCACACATTGAGTCATCGTAAAATTCATTGACCAGGTTGAAAGAAGGAGAACGATGTCCTGACCTACCAAATATAGTCAATCAACATCAACATTTTAGTGTAAAGTAGAAATAGGTTATCATCGAATTTGTCTGTTGCTATGCGTCACACATTTACAGAAATATTGTTATTTTTATGATTTTAAGTAGGGAATAACCGTAATTTATTAACCCTTTTCCCATCTTGGTATAGCGATTCAGAAGGAACAACATATCGGTGTTATTTGTGGGTTAGTGGGGGTTTCATGCTCCTCTCTCTCTCTATAGTAACAACTCAAAAACAGTCGTTGTTATAGACAAGTTGAATTATGGTTATCACCAAATTCCGTTGCTTGCTTGTTACAGTAAACTTCAACCTGCCTCGTTCGCACGTCTAATAAATCGCTTTGTATACAACATTTTGACACGATGAGCGCTAACTCGTTTAATTTGGCTGGTATTGTTGCGCCTATAGACATTTAAAGAGCCTCTCTCTACCTTTTCAGGACGGTTTTTCAGGATGGGGAAAAAATGTTATCCGGAAAGAGCCACCAAATAACCAGAGAACTGAAACAGACCTAATAAGGGAATGTTTTCATGCATACGTGCGCTTTTAGAGAAAGACTAGGGACGGATGGGGAGGTGGGGGAGGGGAGTGGTGATTAAGTTTGAGGAAATTAACGACAACTTTTGCCCATTGATATGACAATCATTTTCATCAAATGATTTTCTAGGGAGTGCCGAATACTGTATTTATATATAGAACAAAAGGCTACATCCCTGACCAAAATATAATTTCTCTTTCGTTCGTCTTTAAAAGAAGGTCAGTGTTTTTTGGGGTTTTTTTTTTTTTTTGGTTTTCACAGTATCAGTTATGGGAAGTTCTTAAAGTAAAGGCAATTCTGCTATCTATGTTTTAGTATTACACCTCATTCGTATAATGTACTCCATTAACCAGGCCCTACAACTATCGATCTTGGACAAACTTTAAACTACATTTACTTGGTTAATTATAGGAAGCTTCCATTTGGAGCTCCCTGGTTCAACCATAACAGTGGTAAAAACCTTTTTGTACACAAACTTAAAACCTGTGTTGCTTTTTCAGACCTTGCAGTTTTGCTGTTCTTGCAACCGAAAGACTTGCTGAATTAAATGTCAAGACTCGGCGTCAGTGGCGGAGCGTCCATGCAGTCAGTGGGACGTTTGCCCCCCCCCCCCGACGGACTCAAATGGACTGCTGGCGCCCTTTTCAGCTTTAGATAGGGTCGAAAGCGTCCCTACAAACCATTCTCGCCCCCCCCCGACCAATACCCCTAGCTCCGCCACTGCTCGGCGTGTACACACAGTCTCTGTGTTAAACATGCCCGCCATTATCATGAAGCAGTAAACCGGAGGGGGAAGGGGGGAGGTTGTTGTCGTCCAAAGCGGAGCATTCACACGACACAGTGGATATTATTTAAAATATCGATGTAGTTTTTGTGTACATGAAAAATGGAAACGCTGTGAACACCCTCTCCTTAAGAATGTCGAAGGAAGTTTTCACATTCCCCATCAAAAAGGTAATGACTCTATGTTCCAGTAAAAATATGAAGTGTATTTATCACCTGGATTGGATTGTTTTCTTGTTTATCTCTCTCTCTCTCTCTGGGAAGACGAGAAACAGGACTAGAATGTAGTTAACGATATAAATGACGGTTTTGATTAGAATTAGACACCAAACGTCAAATAAAGCCACAGAGAACGATTGACATGAAATGTTAGCAGCTGAAAGCTAGTATATTGGAAACAATGAGAAAAGCTATGATGTCAGAGGTGACGTGTTTTATCAGAACATGGGAATCTTTATTAACCGAATAGAAAAGACCCGTAAAGGTAAGAAGTCCGCCCCCGTCCCACACAGAGAGAGAGAGAGAATGAGGATTGCATGTGAATTCAATACCTCTAGAGACCTCTAGAGACTCAAATAATTCTGGAAGAGCTAAGAAATTAAGAAAATAATAAAACATAAAAAGAAGTAGCAATAGAACAGTCAACTCCTTCAGTACACTAAGTGGATTGTAACCATGGAAACTGATGTACAGTTTTTTTCTTCTTCCGTTAATTCGTCACCCAAGATAGAGCCTGGGTAGGAACACCAAACGACTTAAATGGGTTTTGATTGGTCGACGATATGCAAAGTACTGTTGCATCTTATTTTTATTGGTACTGTGGCATCTGACTGGCATCCCCAATCATGAAAGGATCAAACCAGGTGACCACCAAAGTATATTGTATTTTATTTTACAGTATATGGTATCCTCTAGTACGCAATCACCTTTGTAATTATGTATTATATTTGTAAAGATATATTATATTTGTAAATATATACATATATATATATATATATATATACATATATATATATACACATATATACATATATATACAAATGCTCGAAGCCTTCAAATAAGGAATATTTAAATCTTTTTCTCAATTTAACTCGATTTATTGCCTAAGCTATAGAAAAACTGAGGACGTATCGAATTAAGCATGAGAAGCCTTGAATGTTAACTTGTCTGGTATAATAACATTTAGAGGTTTGTTATAAGTTGGGTTATGGATTGTATTAAAATTAGTGTCACACTTATGGCCCACCCTACTTGAACAACAACAGGGAATTGATATTTTGATAAATAATGTGAGTGTGTATTTTTTTATTGGTTTGATCCGTAAGAATCCCCCCCCCCCTCCCCAATGAATTATGGGCCGGTTTAGGTGGTCTTTGGGTTGCTTTAAGCCAATGTGTTTAGTGTCAGATCGTAATTCAAAGAGTGACAAAAATGAAGTGTGACAACAAAATTGATTTACTTGAAAGAATCCCACATTTTACGATGATTGGGCGTTTGTATTGCAAGGGAAGTCAAACAACCTGAGGGACTGATCCACAAAGTTGTTTTGGGATTTGCCGTATGGTGGGTCAAAGATCAAATGCCTCGTAAAGATTGCCAAATAATTAACCAACGACACGAACTCATGCCCTGCCCTCCTTTTCTTCACGATCGTCTTAGCTAAAAAACAAAGTGGTGTGTATATGGTCCTTGGCAGATGCAGCAGTTTCAAAGGCAGAAAAAAAACTCACCTTCTCGCCACCAAATATCGCTTTTATCAGACTTTGTGTTATTATATATGTATATATAACCTACACCGTGTGTCAGCTTGTGATAGTGAGGTACCCGTATGGTTCAAGATTACCCATACGATACCAAAAGAAGTGATATAGACAAACTACACCCACCCCCCCCCCCCCGCCCGCCCACGTCTTATGGTACAATACCCTCTCTAGATCTGTTGCGAGGACAGATCAATTCTAACGAGGCTGAGAAGTATCAGGTGTACATTGATTGTAATGAGAACAATTTCAGTTGACGTGTGTTGCTTTAAAATACTTCCGCAATACCCCCTCCTCTCCCCCCCCCCCCACAAAAAAAGAAAAGGAAAGAAAATGGAGGGGAGAGAAGATGATACAAAAAAGGATTGTTAGGATTGTACATTCATTATATATAATCTGAAATAATCTCCTTTGATTAAACAGTCACACAAATTCCTTCCTTGCCCCCCCCCCCACACCACCACCAGTCCCACCTCCTTAAACCCACTCAAAATGAAAGAAATATTGTCATGATAGAATTTTATCTGAAATTCTCACCATTAACTGTCGGAATAGATTCCCGCTGTAGGGGGAAAATACAACAGAGATCCACTTTTTCGTGGCTAATGACCGTTGGATATATATCAGCTAGCTGCAGGTACCAGCGTTTACTTATACAGTCAACCACCAGAGCACCCCTTCTATACGTAATTACTTTAAAATTAGTAACAATCATGTGGATATGGAGTCTATAATTAAACCAAACGAACCGCAAAATCAACTTGAAGTTGTCAGACCAAATCAAATTCTCATCTTAGGAGGTCATGTTCCACTGGCTTGCTTTCCCTTAATACCGAGATTGAATGATTATGTTCATGTTTATTCCGTTGTTAGAGCCATTGTAAAACCTGCTGAGCGGATGCGGTTTCAGGCGCCATTTTGATCACGCCCTCAAGTAGTCCTTCTTATATCAGTCACTGCTATCAAGCTGTACACAACACCGTTCAAACTGTTGTTGCAGGTGTAGCTGTCTGCGTTAGAACAAGGAAGACCCCCGTTAAGCGCAATGGGATATTCGTACACTTCGGTCGCTATTCTCGGTCCCCTCTGGTGAAATATCACATGAACTTGTCCAAACTTATTTGAAATTCTGGTTGATTAGTTATCGGCCTATGTCGTGATTTATTCTATATATAAGATGTCAGTAACTACACATATAAGGAACCCATTAATGTCCGTCTACTTATACTATAGTGTGTACATCTAATGAGATACAGTAGATGTACTTATATAGTGAGTTCAAATGTAGGCTATATGCCAAGTAAAATAATTTGTAAACGCATAACGGAACAAGACATATATCCCGTGTCAACGATTATTGTCGAGTTTAATATCTAATGAGTTTGCTCGAATATTCCTTTAATTTCCCTAATTCAACTAAATTCCCTTAATTGGTATGACTTTCTTCCAAATACATTATTAACTATAGGCCTAATATGAGTTATCGTTAAGTCAAATAATAGATACAACTTCAATATGAAAGGTCATGATTAGTCAGTGCAAAAAAACACAATCCCCTGCTTACATAGTTAGCAACATACTATAACCATATTTAGGTATATTCCGATATGAAGGTTATGCATATGAAAATAGTCTGAAAGTTGCAAATAGTCACTTGAGCCATAACCCGTTAGTATACCATACATCCCTATAGCAAGCAGGTTTATCACATTTGCTCGAATCTTTGCAGTTTCGAAAATGCGTGAAATGTCTGTCCGTCTGTCCGTCCGTCTCTCTTCTCATTGCATGTACTAGAGACCCAACCATATTATGTTTAACCTGTCTCGCCCGTCAGGAAAGGAGCCTAAAAGATCGATAACTGTGTGTCTTTTGTCAATGATTGAGCCAGTAAAGGTGGACTACTTATAGGCAGACTTTTATAGTCGTGATGTGTCAAAACCCAAGAAAAGAAGAAAAACAAATTATATGGTGGTACGACACCTACAAAAAAGGGCAAAGTTAGGTCTTCCTATAAAGAATACTAGAAACAATAGTACGGAACATTTGTTCCTATAATGCAGAGGTTAATAAAGAAGTCAGGATTCGATGGGTGGTGTTTCACTGATGTCAGTGTCCTTTTTCGCTCTTCATTGGTTTGTAAAAGAATTTTTTATTTTTTTATGAGCCAGTAGAAGAGGTTAAAGTTTCAACCAATTACGAGCCAGTATATAATCGTTGTCATGGTCACAATTTATATTCATCAGTTATCGTCTGTCACCGTCAAAGGCTACCTGTGTCGTCACTCACCAGTTTATCTATATTACACACAAAGACACTTAAACCTGTCAATCAGCTCCCGGAAACAACTTTGCTAAAAGCTCTCGTCTATTCGTCATTCCAGATATCAAATTAAAAAATGTTTCCTTACTCAGCGTGGGATGTATTTCGACGTTATAGGAAGTAATAAGACGGCCGACTATCACAGATCAACGGGCTCATCTTAAAACCAATTAAAGCGTGGTTCAGGACAAACATGTTTGTTAAGTGTTGGATAATGATACTCGAGGCTTGTTAGTGATTACCTGCAGAGTAATGTAACAGGCGCTTCACTCCAGTGTGAAGGCCATGTAAGGTTCGGGAAGTAGTCTCATAAACAACTTTCAAACCATCAAATTAAAAGGTTGTTTTTCCTGGTCTGTTTCTCGTTGTATCACTGATTCACACCGCCCGACGCTTTGTCCTGATGAATAGCCGGGTCATTACGTCACGGCGTTTTGCCAACTACTGAAGCTGAATCACATAATAGGCTATGTAATAATAATAATAATAATAATTAATTATAACAATTAGTTTTACATAGCGCAGAATCCAAATGGGGGGGGGGGGTGGGCAGGATGTTACCATGAGGGTATAGGGTCCTATACGGTTACTGCCCTCTGTATGACTTAACGACATCGCGAACGGGGTCCTGAATCATGCAGTAACCCGGGTCTTACGGTTAGCTGCTATTGGCTACCCTATGGGGCTGTTCCAAACTTAGATAACTTTGAGATTGAGAACCATTAGGAAAGTACTTTTGAAAAACTTGTAGCCTTTTTTGTTTTTGTTTAGCATGCTAAAATTTCAGGCACCAATGAATCCATGATCTTACAAGCAGCTTCAATAGTTTCTCATATACCGCCCTCAAAACTTTAAAATTCTGAAGAAATATCATTGTCGGTACTGCCATTGTTGTGACGTCATAACAGTTTTCCTATGGCGAAGTTGGGGTCAATGAACGAATAGTATTATCTAAGATACAACAGATAAAAGTTAGAATGAACCAAATAAATTACATCCATAAATTTAATAATAAAGATATGTGTCTTTTTTTGTTTGTTTTTACGAGAGTGGCAGTAAAGTTATTTTTAGAATTTGAATATAAATGGTAATCGTTACCTTTTGTTGTGTACAGTTAGGACAGTAGGGCGTATATATTGTTATGGCCGGTGTATACTCTCGTATAACTACCGTAGAAGCCCGTGTCGGTGCGAGAGCAGTATGATGCTCCTTACCCGAGGTTTGCCCTCTCAGGATTCCACCTCCTACCTCCCCTCCCACCCACCCATTATATTACACAAATGGGCCTAATAGCCACAACTACCGAACGGTTAATCGCATTTGGAGAAAGTTTTGTAAATTCAGGTGGCCTACATTTAGCTTTTGTGGTTATAACGTTACCACAGCTGCTCTGAAGTGTTTTACGAGCTGAAATCTGAATAAGAACCGTTTATCACACTTCCCTGCAGAAACATCTCGATGGAATCGTAAAAGAAGCAGGAAGGATAGTCAAACATGCTTAACTTGTTGACCTCCTTAAACAATAACCATATTTTCAAATATCCATCTTAAATTTCAATGATTGAAAAATGGTTTGATTGACTCAGTTTTACAGATAACAACACAGGATGTATCTGACCTGTATTCTATATTGTCTTATAAAATTAAAATAACGAAAATATTGTACACAAAAAAAAACTACATTCTTTTAATAGTTTACTTAGCAATCACAACCAATGAATCATTCGCTGATTCATTATCTTATTAATAGTCATATTTTTATTTTTAACATTCTTCACTTCAATACTGCAATCCAACTTCTGTTAGCATTAAAGTTCATTGACCAATCAGTCCGTGACAGCGCTCACAAAGAACCAAAAATAAATTGTTCACAGAATGAATACAGCGGTATAGGAAAAATCGGACAGTAAGCTATTAAAGCCCTGCACTAACTCACGTAATCATTGGTGTCTTCTCATAATATGAAGATGAAGATACTGTCAATCCAACTAATTTCCGATTTGTCCGGAGAACTTTGACATTGGAGAGGATATTTACTAAAACCCTTCAGCCATTACGACCCCCCCCCCCCATCCCACCTTCCCTTCCCCTACCCGCCCTCTCAAAAACATTGTGTATGATCTAAGATATTTCGTGAATACGACAACAACGCATCCAATCGTAATTGAATCTCCTACCCCCATTCACTCTCTAAATCACAAACCAACCCCTAACTGCAAGATTTTGTTTGAAGGTATGCGTCTTCCCCATGATTCAAAAGGAACTTAGTCCTGAGTTACGTAACATACGGTCCGTAATCAAGCTACTTAAAAGATCGCAAAGTGGACTATATAATCATGCACATTGACCATGCGGCAGCGATGTAGACAATTTGACATAATAATCAACGTTGCCTCTCTTACCTAACGGATAGTTATGCCTGGCTGAGGGTGAGTAGTAACTGGCCCTCCGTTCAGGCCATTTAGGATCTCTGTCGCCAATCCTCAGGTGCAAAACTCCCCATTGCCCCTCATTAAGTTTGGACAATTGAGTCCAGTCTACTCAAAAGCAGTTGTAGTGTTGAGTGAAAGATGATTATTACCTGTTAGTCAATGTACGTTAAGGGTACTTCAAGCTCATTAGAGAACGGTGTGTGCACGCGGCTATAGCCTAGTATTTTTCTTCAAAAGATTTTCAAAATGTGTCAACAGTTTTTCGCATCATGATATCTAAATGACGCTCATATATGCAACCAACTCTGGGAAACAGAGACGATAGGAAATATAACAGATGAGGAGAACGAGAGGTTGACCATCGGTTAGTAACTCATCTTTTACGTTCCTCCTCTCTCTTCATTACAAATCTCCGTGACGCAGTTGACTTTTTACATCATTGACAAACCTATTCACTGCGACTCGATTCATTTACTCTTGATGGCTATAATGTAAACGAACTTCATGCTACATGTAGGTCAGCGTAAGGGTCCACCGTACCTCTCTATATAACATTTCATACGTCGGTATACCTCTTATGAGGTCTCGTCAGAATCTTTAACTATAACTACACGTCTAACATATTTAGAACAAGTGGTTTTTGATGCGCAAGTGTGCGGTTCTATTCTCAAGCGTCCAACTCCACGGGGAATCTTCTTATTTCGGACATTTTAATGCCCATATGGTCTCCAAATCGCAGGGTGCGTCGCTGGTTTCTTTCTTTTTACTCTAATAAACGTTCTGCTCCGACGATTTATTTCAGCCGTCATCCAACCGTCTTCTCAGCCACCGCAAGTTTAGTTCTTGGCGAGCTGAGGTGAATGACATCATTTGTTATGGAACTCGTGAACTTTCCGAACTAAACGGTAACTGTTAACAAAACGCGTCATAACTGTACTGTAACCATAAATGTGGTCTTGCTTAAAGACAAATATTGAAATCATTCCACAATAAAATATAGTCACACATAGGCCTACCTAAACCTTCAAAGAGAGGAACTATCGTTTAGAATGGAAATCATCGCGTAATATCTTATGTTTATAGTTATTCGTGCCATATACCTGTTTTGGAAACTAAATATTGGTTATTGATCTTATCCGTTGTCATTGATCGATGAAAATTGTTTGCTTTTGATGGACCACTGCTGAAGAGGACATGCATACACGAATGTAAACGTTGGGTTGGGCGAGGGTGGGGGAGGGGAGGTGAGGGAGTCGTGCGTGGAATCGAATATACTATACACATGCACACGCATGCTTTATTGGATAACATTTCACAACAACAAAAATGTTTTTTTTTCACATTTTATTTTGTCCATGTTTTGTGGTAATTCATAGTATGTGCTTTATAAGAACTGTATATTATTTTTTTATATATTATTATTATTATTATGTATTTAGACGCAATCTGTAGTTATCTAAAGTAACACGACTGTATGCTTTTATACCAAGCAACCCATTATATAGTCAACATAGTACACCATAGTATCGCTGTTGATACTACATTATAGATAGAACCACTGTGCATTTCTCGCAAATTGCTGAAAAATGCGACAGCCAGCAAGTTCCTTATTAAACAATAATGTGTCTCTAAGACATATATTGTAGATTTAAGTGTGCTGAAAAGCAACAATTTTCAGGTTTATAGAAATTATATAGGTATATAGAAATTATTCTACTGCTCAGTAACCTGAGTTTGTGGAATATACCGTTTTAGCACTCATGCAAACTTTGAAACCGTTTTGAAAAACCTCGACAATTAATTCTCTCTCTCTAGTGTTAAGTGAGTAGACTCTTTTATCACTCTTTAAGGTCAATATTTACGCCGTCAGCGTCAGTAGTGTCTGGCAGAGACATTAGTCAGATCTGTATTGGACAAATATAGATATGAATTAAATGAGACATCAAAAACTACCTGAGTGTTTTGGCATCAGTAGCAGCCCTTGATTTATAGCTTACTACGTTACGTGCATGTCAGAATAATCAGAGGGGTTTCGCATCGTCAGTCAACCACTAGCAAAAAATTAACTTCATAGAGATTCCATGTTTTATAATGACTATATTATGGCGGATCTGTCGGTGGAGTATTGATTAAATGAAAATTTGAATATGGCAGATGATATATCAAGACGCTTGACTGGAAAGACAAAAGAAAATGGAAAGAGAGACCAGAAAAAGTTCTGGTAAGATCATCAAAGACTCCGAATTGTTGATCATTTGTTAACATACAGACTGCTTGTTTAATTGGTACTATGGAAATAATGTATTAACCTGATCCCGAGGTACTATAAGCAGGCTAATTGTTTTGAAATCGAAAACGACGAGAAATTGATCACGTGTGACGCAGGAAAAGGTCACTGATGTGGCAAAAAGAAGAAGCTATAAACAAGTTTGTAAAAGATATTAATTTGAGTCACCAATTTGTTAAACTGCTTTTCTGTCACATATAGGTGGAAACTGCTCAAACACACACACACGCACAAAGAAAACTTGAAATATTAAGGCGGTGGCTTATAAAGCAATCCTTTTGTACTATACAGGCGGCATTTATTGTAAGCGATTAACCGGGGAAAAATATATAAGAAAGTTCGCGATATGTATCAGTTTTGTGATAACTGATGCATATTTTTTTTGTAAAAAAAAAAGGTTCAGGCATTTGTAACATGTGACGTACTTTGCAGGAAAGGATTTTGGTTCAAAGAGTATACTATTATTGTAGTTCCAAATTATCAAATTAAGCGTATCCCTGGCATAATATAAGCGAACATCCTACACTTGTTAAAGGCACCGTAGCTGGTATATCATGGGTTACACTGAGACTCCTGCTGGGAGTTCTCTATTAAGTAACACCCAACACGATAATATATCAGTAGGCCTATAGACCTCTGTATATATAGGTGAGTCAAATATTTTGCCAATTTTTAATGAGGAAAATAAATGAAAAATGAACACGACCATGCGACAAATGGCGTAATGTATAACAAACGTTGGCCTTATGAAAGCATTGTGTTTGGGTGGCGTGAGGGGGGGGGGGGGGGATAAACGTCTTGATACTTTTCGATACCTTCAGATCCTTTATTGAAATATTTCATTGACTAGGTCAACATTTACCTCAAGTGGTGACGTTAACGTGAATTTTCCAGTATGAATTTTGCATAGTAAAAATGTTTGTAGACGGATAGAATTCATGCATCAGTCGATCATTTACAATTTATTTGCGACGGTTGTCTTAGTTCGGTCAATTGTATTATTTTATTTTTTCCCAAAATAAATACAATACAGCAGTTTTAGGATGGTTGCTGTGGGGTACATTTTAGTATAAATGAAAATACACATACCATGCTGTTTGTTAGCTTGATTAGCCAATTTTTATTCAATCAATTAAGAAAATGTCTAATTTGGCTATCCATTTTGTATATCATTGATACTATTATATGAGAAGTGTCTGGGTTGTAATGTGTTTTCTGACCTAATGTAACAATTTATTATTCGGTATTAATAACATTGATTCGGTGAATCTAGCAGAGTGTATTCGTTTGATCAATAAAGAAAGCTTCAACATGGACGGTCAAACAAAAACAGTTGCATTGGTACATTTTCAACGATGTTTTGGAACAGCTTGACAGTAAAATCCTAAAGTGATGGTATAGTACATAGCTTGAGGTTGCCAGTTTTAGTTTCAAAAAGTGCCGAATAATATAAGAAAGAAATATATAAATATAGTATCTGAATCAAAGCAAGACAAGACTATATAAATATATATATATATATATATATATATATAGTCTTGTCTTGCTTTGATTCAGATACTAAATCGCAAAAGCAAAATATATATATAGAGAGAGTAAGAGTCAGTTTTGCTTTGATTCAAATACTAAATCGGACGTCACAAACACAAATTAAGAGGACCAGGCTGCACTAGATTCCGAACGTTTTATTACATGGTTTTACTTGATGTGAATAGGCAATAAATCACACGAGATGATGGTTTAAACATTTATCATAGTTGTTTATCATGTTACAAAAGTATTTC
Source organism: Apostichopus japonicus (assembly GCF_037975245.1). Lineage (NCBI taxonomy): Eukaryota > Metazoa > Echinodermata > Holothuroidea > Aspidochirotida > Stichopodidae > Apostichopus > Apostichopus japonicus. The sequence continues at coordinate 12,755,076 of NC_092565.1, forward strand.
TTCCTTTTCTCGAATGACATTTAGAGAGTATAATAACAATGTCACATCAACTGGAACGATAACATTAAAGTTTAACCATTTGTTTGAAGATAATGTGACTGCATTAAATGGTTTAGTATGGAAAGACTTGTTCAGGTGAAGACCAATTTAACTGTTCGAGGATCCGGTGAACTATTTTGGCCTACTTATGATAGTTGAAATGGAGGTCAATTTTTCTAAAAAGGAATTCAAAGGTGCATGATATTCAGTCCAGGTGAGAAAAACGAGTCCAGTTCTCAGTTTGATCAGGCAGTTGCGATAGGCCCCTAACCAATTCCTGGTTTGATCAGGCAGTTGCTATAGGCCCCTAACAAATTCCTGGTTTGATCAGGCAGTTGCTATAGGCCCCAAACAAATCCCTGGTTTGAACAGGCAGTTGCTATAGGCCCCTGACCAATTCCTGGTCTGATCAGGCAGTTGCTATAGGCCCCTAACAAATTCCTGGTCTGATCAGGCAGTTGCTATAGGCCCCTAACCAATTCCTGGTTTGATCAGGCAGTTGCTATAGGCCCCTAACCAATTCCTGGTTTGATCAGGCAGTTGCTATAGGCCCCTAACAAATCCCTGGTTTGATCAGGCAGTTGCTATAGGCCCCTTACAAATTCCTGGTTTGATCAGGCAGTTGCTATAGGCCTCTGACCAATTCCTGGTTTGATCAGGCAGTTGCTATAGGCCCCTGACCAATTCCTGGTTTGATCAGGCAGTTGCTATAGGCCCCTGACCAATTCCTGGTTTGATCAGGCAGTTGCTATAGGCCCCTGACCAATTCCTGGTTTGATCAGGCAGTTGCTATAGGCTCCTGACCAATTCCTGGTTTGATCAGGCAGTTGCTATAGGCCCCTAACAAATTCCTGGTTTGATCAGGCAGTTGCTATAGGCCCCTAACCAATTCCTGGTTTGATCAGGCAGTTGCTATAGGCCCCTGACCAATTCCTGGTTTGATCAGGCAGTTGCTATAGGCCCCTGACCAATTCCTGGTTTGATCAGGCAGTTGCTATAGGCCCCTAACAAATTCCTGGTTTGATCAGGCAGTTGCTATAGGCCCCTAACAAATCCCTGGTTTGATCAGGCAGTTGCTATAGCCCCCTGACCAATTCCTGGTTTGATCAGGCAGTTACAATAGGCCCCTAACAAATCCCTGGTTTGATCAGGCAGTTGCTATAGGCCCCTGACCAATTCCTGGTTTGATCAGGCAGTTGCTATAGGCCCCTGACCAATTCCTGGTTTGATCAGGCAGTTACAATAGGCCCCTAACAAATTCCTGGTTTGATCAGGCAGTTGCTATGGGCCCCTTACCAATCCCTGGTTTGATCAGGCAGTTGCTATAGGCCCCTTACCAATTCCTGGTTTGATCAGTTTTAATATATATTTCCTTATAAATGCGGTATGTGAGTTACATCTCCGCATTATTCCCTTCTCCAGCTAAAGTGTGCGGTGTGTTGTGGGTAAGGGTTGAGGGCCTTTCGTCATACTGAAGGTACGGTACGTGAGCTATAGCTTATGCAACTTCTGTTGAAGTGCTGAATTTACCTGACATTTGTATTATGTAGATTAATTTATGTTATCACTTCAAGTGATCATATCAAGGCTGTTTAATGATAGACTTGCTCATATATTACACTTAGCGCGTCCCATAGTTACAGAGCCCCATTTGTTTTCTTTCAGTCACAGTCAAGTAATCAAACGAGATGTAAATTAACTTGGCTCACCGGAAAACCGTCTTCAGACCGTTAATTGAAATATTACGTTTTTAGCCTGAGAGAGAGACAGAGAGAGTGAGACGTAATATTTTTAAAGGGTGAGCATTGGCTAATTTCAGAGGAAATCAGATTTCCGTGACTCGTCCCATCCTATTCTCTCTCTGCTTCCTCTCTAAGACCTCATATAAAATAATGTCTGTTCTCAATTAAAGACACTTGTCACATGTAAAATCCGTCACTCAACGGATTTCATTGACGGATAAATGTGTTGGCACAACTTTATTAGCATATGACAGTCACACTTCCTCACGCAGAAGAGGAAAAACCACGTTTTTTGATTTATAGCGTCAAGTGGTTAACCTTGTTTCGGAAAAAGGCCGTGAATTAATCTCTTGAGCACCAAAGAGAGGTCTCATAAACGTCTGATTTATTGCCCTATTGGCATCCCATCAGCGAAAACCTATCAAAATAAATATATATATATAAAAAACAATAGCTAAATAGCTGTTGTTTGTTACGTTTAGAAGATCGATTCCAATTAAATCTATGGTCATCTTAGCCAATGTGAATATATATATATATATATATATGTGTGTGTGAATATATATATATATATATATATATGTATATATATATATAAATATATATATATATGTGTGTGTGAATATATATATATATATATATATATATATATATATTTATATATGTATATGTATATATATATATATATATATATATATATATATATATATATATATATTTATATATAAATTAATATATTCTATGAAGTTTGGTATTGAGTTCAACAGTGTGGTTGCGTCATTCGAAAACCCTTCCTTCGAAACGTACAGTTAAAGTATGCAGTTACAGTTAAAGTCTAAAGTGTTATTGGTGAACCTATCGTACAATTCTAAACATGCCGTTTACATTTTATCCTACATAGATGAACATTAGCAAAAATGTGTTTTTGCCTTTCTTTGTCCCTCGGCCTTCTTATATGTTAACCATCGACTGGGTACAGCTCCAACCTTGATATGCAGCACCACTTAACATGAGTTTATTTTCACTTTAAGAGTAGACACCCGACACCCCCTATAATCATAAATGATGACCCTTCATAATAACCCTAGCCTAGCCCTCCTTTTACTCACACCTCTTATCTATCAGCTATTCACTATTTAATGTCACTTTTGTTCTTTTACCTTGTGATTTTTCATCAAGACGGGATTATAACCTTCAGTAATCTAGAGACGGTTGGTCACGGTAAATTACTTTTTACTAATACCCATTGTTACAAGTTTTCTGATGATTTGGTAACTCTGAAGGCAGACTGCGTCCTTCATCCCCTGCCAACAATTCTTCTCGTCATGAATGATCATGATTGGACTTGTCAGAAATGGTGAGCGGGTCTATCTTGGGTTCCTGACGGATAAGGAAATTGCCGCTGGCACTGGAGCTGTTAGAACCCTAAAAGGGGTCTCCGAAAACAAATTAATTATCTCATTTCGCCGGACTCATTGGGAATTGACCATCGATAGGGATTTCGACACCACGTTCATTATACCCTACACATAACTTATGAACGACAACAACAACTATTAGAGTGACGTGCTGGACCCTGTGGAGGTAAACGGGAGGCTATATTGCTCAGGATCTCAAATGTGACCAATTTGTGGCGTGGGGTTTAAATTAACATTCATGTGGAGAAAGAAAACTGTTTCTCAAATTGAGGAAAGAGAAAACAAATGGGTTAAATAATGAAGAAATAGACACCAACCTTGGACGGAGCATCCCATTAACGAAAATTTGTTGAAGTTGAAGGATCGTCAGATTTGATAAGATGGATTCTCCAAGTCACTTAAACCTGATTGAAGGACGCCATCTCTATTAACATTTCATTGTCGATGAAAACACAACAAGTCTTTTTTTTTAAATGAAGCAAACAAAATTCACGATAATGTTTTCAACAACCTTCAAAAGGTTTAGAGGGTAGTGCGCACAGTTATTCCTTGACAAATGTAAAAAAAACTTTAAAAAAAACTGACCATTTTTGTTTTATATTTAATAGAAGCATGATTGTAGGCCTATACCGATACGGTAATTGTCTCAGTTATAAACACTATATATAGGGAGTGTTACATGTTGCTTCTGCTATCCGTTCATAATAATGATAGTTCGTTGTATGTTTAGTCGTTCGCATTATAACACATTCTATCTACAAACGCCGTCATGATGGAAAACAGAATGTACACAGATATAATGTATACGGAATACGTAAAATGGCTTCTGTATGGAAAATCGTTAGTGAAAAGGACTCTTGCAAAGGTATTCAACACGTAATAAATCTATTGTTGAAGTATCATTAGCAACGGATCTCCTACCTGCTAGGTCCTCTGTGGATAGGTTTACGTTGACAGCTGAGTGAGACAAACGTACCACAACCATGTACTCGCATCAACGTATCTGAATATATATTGGTGGCGCATCACCAACACTCGAATAAACAAAATTGTCTGCAATAAAAGATGAAGAAAATGTTGATCAAATTATCACTTGTTGGGCATTCAAATTCCTTAGAATACATGTCGTACTTTTACTTGTTTTGAGACAAAAACTTTACCCAAATTTGGTTGGATCTATACGTACCCAGTGTTGGGTATTGTTTACAGTGTAGGCCTCCAGAGTAATTGGTGATGATTGTAATAGCCTAACCCAAGGTGTTTGTGAATAGTTACATAAATACGGTGGTAAAGTGGTATTCATTTGTTCATGCCTGATATAAATTTATCTTCTTCAGTAAATTGCTCACATTTCGGCAGTCCACTCAACATTGTTTGGTCAAAGTCGCTAGAAATATATACCGTAACCTGTTATGAACCCCATTAAGAACACAATCGTCCAAAGAATGCCGATACAGCCCCAACCTGTGATAAAAACAGGATTTGTGTTATAGCAACCCGTCATTGGTACTCCTTTGCCTCATCTCCCCCGCCCCAAACCCCTCCCACCTGCTCCCGGAAATTGATTCTTTTTCGGCATGCTTCCCTCAACACATTGTTGGTCAGAAACGCTTGAAATATACACCGTAACCATTTATGAAATTCTTTAAGCCAGAAAATCTTCCAAATAATGTCTACAGAGCCCCAGCTTGAGAAATGGCACTTTATGTCATATTAAACCCGTCAATCGTACACCTTATAGCCTCCCTAGTCCCCATCCCATCCGCTCTGGGTTTCTATGGAATCAATTCCCCTGAAATGTTGCGTGTATGTTGAATGAGTATATTCGTAGGGCCTATACCATTGTATGGATATAATCGAGTATTTGACCTTCATTTACATTACAATTCACATATGACCTGGCTTACTTCATTGAACGCCATTGACCTATCAGTGATAATCTTTAACGATGATTTTGACGACGCGCGTCGTTTTTTCCCTTCATATTCCTGCTGGATATTTCATATTGTAATAATTGCCAAATGGAAGCAAAGTTTAGAATTGAAACCAGGGGGAGGTATCAAACCAAACTCCTATGGTGAGCTGACCTAAACAGGTGCGACCTAAATCATATAGGCATACTTCTGTCTCCCTACTTTGAAAAACCTCGCTCCTATGCTCACTGGGAAACGAGACGTGTAAGCTTTCTCGCTATTCGAATACCTTTGGGGAACAAGGCCTTCTAGTTCCTTAAATTACAATTGGTTGTATTAACAAGCCAAACTTTTGAAAATGGCGATTTCATTTCAGCCTTATCTACAGACGTCGGCGATACACTGGCAGGAACCGCGTCGTATCCTTGTAAGCATTTTTTTCTCTTATCATTTCTTGTCAATTAATTGTAATTTTGCCAAAACAGACTGAGAATTACTGTTAATAATATTGTCGTTTGATTTGTCTGATGTATGCTCTTATATTATTTTCCACTAAATCAACGTATAGGCCTATCAAGTACTTTATTAATGCAATACCATAAAATTTGAGAAGAGGAGCAGTCCCTTTTTTACCCTGTTAATCACATGCGCACAGAACGCACAAAGTTGGCATAATTGTAACATTTTCTTCAATATTTAAAAAAAAGAAAGCTCATGTTAAAACCAATATAAAGACCTGCATTTGTATGGGATTTTTAGTATTATTTATGTATTACCAAGTAATATTAAAAAATTACCAAAATTATCATTATCGAGATTGCTTAAACTATTAGAGATATACTGGACACGGAAAACGTAAAGTTTATATATCAAAAGGCACAACTTAGAATAAATTAGTTGAATTGCGCAAACTCGGCTTATATATATATATATATATATTTATATATATATATATATATATATATATATATATATATATATATATATAGTTACATGCATGTGATCATCACGTGACCTCTGACGTGTCGTTTGGTTAATCATATTGACATTTTCCGGTATTCGATTTTTTTTTACCTTTCTGACATGAAAAAAAATGCGCCAGGGCGACGATATTTTGAGAATTCGTTCAAGTTTATCGAACCTTCTTTTTAATTTAACAATCTAGGAGGGTGTCTTAGTTTATACAATTTAAATTTTATAATTTTGAGTAAAATTTGGAATAATTTAAGCAGTAACAATGGGGAAAAAAATGTAAAAATTTATGTAAAGTTTTGCGTATTTTGTGAACACGAGGGTAACGTATTAGATCTTTTTGCATTTTTTTAAATGACCAAAACTTCATCAGAATATTGCTCGAGTAGATGTAAACTTTATGTCTCCTTTTCTCCGATATAATATACCTACGGATTTACCCCCTCCACCTTCCCGCCCCCCTCCCCGCCACTAAAAAAAATTGTGATGTGAAAAATAGCGCATCAAACAAGTAAAAGTCATTTCTCTAATCGCGTTCCGTTTTCTATATCAGCCCAAAGGACGCATATAGGAAATTACAGGAACAAACCAATATAATTGAAATGGAAATAGGCAATATCTCATTGCGATTTGTTTTTAGGCGAGATATTTCTAGAAAATGTTTTAGTCACGAAAGAGGAACGTGGGTACGAAAACTAACAAACAGCAAAGTCACTCGGTCACTCCATACATTTTCGGTTCCATTTGGCATCGATTTTCCGTGTAAACTAACGCCGAATTTTAGTTTTACAGGCGCTTGTAGCGCAAACTTTCGTAACCATACAACACTTGGAAGAGTTGAAATGAAATTGAACGGATGTCGCATAAACTAATAAGCCTACAACACATAGCAAAGGGCTATTGTCACATATTGCACTGTTCACCATCTGCAAGGAACTTCACCCAAGGTAAGGCATGTGTAAGATACCATACGCTAATTTAAAAGAATGATTTTATTGTCAGCCTCTGCACTGTAACCACCCGAATATGATGATGGTATGTCTAATGCAGTACAGTACCGCATTTGCTGATGTAAAGATACCATTATAAACTATTTACAAAAAAAGTCACCCAAACAGCCTGGACACGACATGCAAACAACTTACTTCTCTCTTCATGCAGCCTCAAACCCCAGTCTCATTTTAGAGATTTTATACAGATATTAAACATCATAGACCAATTCATACAAGCTTGACTGGTTTCTTTCTAGTGATCACCAGAGCAACACCACGCATTTACTAGAACCATGTGTGAGCAAGGGAACTTTCAGCGAATGAGAAAGAGCGAACCATCGGAGACTCCATGAGACTACGTCAACTGTCAATGTTTTGTACATCCTGACCACTGATTGGATCAGACAGCGGCGTACATCGATACGCTGACTCTAATTGGATAATTGGATGTGAATAGCCAATGAGAGGCGTTAACACAGACCACTTAGGGTGAGATTTAACGATTCGTGTTGACAGCTCGGCGGATGTGGGACGACCGTGCATTGTTGCCTGTTTACTATTACCCGAGGGGAACGGTAGAAAGTGGTCGAGATAACACCTTGGATTCATTTGCTCGGAAAAATAGAGTAGAAGTTTTCACACGGACTGAGTATAAAGACAAATTTCCCGATATTAACAAGACCAATCAGTCTTGGAAGGTTTTTGGCCACCACAAAGTGTCGTTACTACTCTTGTCAGCTTATGTCAGCTCGGGACATTGCAGACAGGATCCGTTGGAGTTTATATAAATTGATGTTCTTGGAAACTTTTTCAACTGCCGACTGAACCTTTTTAACCACATATCTACCAGGATAATTGAAGAGGGATATAGTTTTGCAAGTTTCAGATAACTTTTACATTTACATTTAATTTTAATCTCGACTTTATTCGGTGCATCCAAAAGAGAACTATTTACATCTTGAAAGTCTTTCCATCAACTTCTTTTAAAAATCACTTACTTTCAGTTACATTCGTTTGATGGTAACTTTGTGCCACCATTAGTAGTCGAAAGTTCAGACAAAAGCAGTTGTATCCGTCGAAGAAAGTAACTTTTTCAAACTTTTTCGACTTTCGACTTTTTATTCAAGGTTTGCCTTCATTTCATTGTTCAACAGGATCTTCCATATAACTATATACAGTCTCTCAAGGTGATTGCTTGATAGATCGCTGTTACTAGGGCGTTATGACGACAGTTATCATAGCCTATCCTACCATGAGCTCCCCACGGAAGTTTCCCCCACCCCCACCCAGGGTAAGACCTGTAGGTTCTCCATCTCGCAATGAGAAACCATTCACGTCTTTCCTGATCAAGGATATTCTGAAGACAAATAAAAGTCATGAACACAATGTTCCGTCGTTGGAATTTCTGAAACATAAATTTTGTCCGATACCCACCAGAGGAACTGAGTCTGTATGGGTTGCAGGAGAAGGACTTCTCCTAGCACGTCCACGTCCCGTCAACCGTGCGGCGGTCGCGGCTGCTACAGCAGCCTTCATCAGCGACGCGAAGAAGAGCGATCAAGCAACGGTCTTGCTCGGTAAAGACTCCCCGGATGCTCCCCTTACAGCTCTAGAACAATTGACCACGAAAACATTTACTGGGTTGGAGACAAGCATACTGAAGGCCGCAGAGGGTAAGTAAGGGTCTCATGACACATTCATGATGTTAACATATATAAATGTGTGTGTGTATATGTGTATGTATTTGTATATGTATATAACTATGTGTGTATGCGTATGTTACTATAACCAATGTGTTACAGAAGAATAATAATGATTTATAATAGTTTATCACTTCATGACTGTCGCACGTCTGAATGAAAAATTCAATACATACAATGGTAATAATAATAATAATAACGATATTAATAATTATAATAATACTAATAATGATTTAACATTAAAAACAAACACACAAAACATCGACCCGACTGACTCACTATACTATTGTTTATGTATTAATATTTTACATAGTATTCTTATTCTTGTATTATAGAGTTTAACTTTTCTAATTTTTACTGAATTTGAAAACTTGCAACTTGCAATTTATATGTTGTACGACGCGTTGAGATGTTTTTACATGTAATGAGCCTTTTAAGAATATATTTACATTACATTACTTAGTATATAACAGTGAAGTATGATCCATGAAGCGTACGGCGATACCAACATGCATGATATAAAATATATAATCTTAATTGTATTCAATTTTACTCGTCAGCAAAGAAAACTGTACGTACAAACAAAAATTGCGTTTGAAATTGACGAAGAAAAAGTTTACAAAAAAAATATCGAAATTGTCAATTGTTAACCGATATTATACGTAGTTCATATGATTTAAGGAACCCTTTAAGTTCTCATACTTCTGGTTCAAATTTGCGTATATCCTAACTTTAGCAAGAATTGATCAAATCCGGTCCTTATATACCGCTATAAATACCCCCCCCCCCCCCACAAAAAAAAAAAAAATAACGGTTTAAGGTATAACATTGCATAAAAGATGTAATACCAATTTACACAAGGTAACAAGCTTTTGTTTTTAGAGGTTTAAATCGAGCTGAAGACGGTGCATAAACCACAACCTGGTATGAGAAGTGAATATAGAGGTAAATAATATTTTATAGAGGTATAATCAAATATTAAGCAGAGAGACATCAAAGAGAGAAACCCACCTCAGGGGTATAACAACCATTGGTCATTAAACTAATCACTTCTTTATGTCTTTGTCTTCTATTGTTGAATGAACGTTTCCATTGTGACTCAAATCTGTAAAACTTTACAGGTATAGCAATATAAATTTACCCCCCCCCCTAAAAAAAAAAAAAAAAAATTAAAATTAAAACTGTATTATTTACTGTTACTCATACATATTATCCGGTTTATACCATCCAGGTAGAACAGTGAGGTGACATTTAAAGATAAACTGTTTAGAGCCCGTCTCTTTCACTACAGGAATTTGATATCAAAATAATGTTTTCCTTAAAATCATACATTTTAAAAGTAAACATGTATTCTGTTAAATATTTAAATATGATGGTGAGCACACCGATCATTACATTTTGATTTCCTCAAATTAATGTTGGCAACCAAACAAGTTTGTGACATTTAATTATTTATAAATGATAATTATAGACGTGATATAAATAAACAACAAAATATGGCGGAAACAACGCAAACATACAATGATATGTATTGACAGATGGCGGACTATAATACAGAATATTATACACTGTTTGTTCCTATATCTAAATCGAAATTTTCAAGTTATTTTGACAATTTTGGATTTCAATGCCTGCTTTTCTTGGCAACAACGTATCAAACATACCAAAGTATAAGTTTAAAAATAATTGAAATTAACTACTTGAGACTGTTCCTATAATTGTTAATACTAAAAAAAAAATGCGCTTATTAGCAATAATTTGGTTTTACGAATTTTGGACCGTTTTTCGCCCACACCATTTGTTATACATGCTAGGCCAAACCAAGGTATGATATTTTCAAGTATCAAAATGAATCATGGTGAAATGAGGTAATAGTACACAAAATTTGGTATACCCCTAAAATTTCTACAAGATGAAGTTAATATTTCCTAAAAAGATTATGGTCACACTGTTCAAAACTGTTAATTACGACAACTGGTTTGATCACGTGATTAATTACGATGATCAGGGTGTTGAATATTTAAAGAATGAGTCAACGAATGAGAAAAGAAGAAAAATAAAACAATTTATTTAAGTTCATGACTTTGGACATTGTATAAATAATAATAAAAAACAAAACTAGTAAAAGCGATGGAACAAGAGAGCAGACCTATGGGTCTTTAGAATGATCTGTGTAATTTGTGTAACTATATAGACATATAAAAATGAAAATACCAAACTCTGGCAAAACGGTGGCAGTTTGGTTTGGTTTCTATCATTTGGCATGAAACAAATTTCGGAAGCTTAAATATGTTTAGATGAAAACGGATGTAATGCTACATGTTACCGTTTTGTCGATAATCTTTAGAACATTTTAAATATTTTTGTTGAATTAATGATACTTCTGTTCCTCTTTTGTGGCGTTATTTTGTTCCTTTCACAAAACAGCCAACCTTTTGAGCAGGAATTGTAACGAATCCTTGATAGTTGTCCAATCGCAGAACAGTCTCTGGTGAAAGTTCTCTCACATCTTAAAAAACCCTGTCATCATTTGCTCCATGCGAATGTGAGTGAAAGAACAATAGCCTTAATTAATAATTAATTTGGTAGATTGCCCTTACATTGTTCTTTCTCTCATTTACAATTAATTTATGTACACCATTCCTCCGTTAACACTACAGGAAGCTATTTCATCTCCCTGTCACAACTCCACGATTCAAAGAATTTTAGTCAACATTTTAGTGAGAAGGTCTTACTAAACAAAGGGACTATTGGTACACCGATATAACTTATATATATATTATATATATTTGTTATATAACTATTAGCATCAGTACCTATTTCTTAGATATGTTTAATAAACAATATTATTAAGAATCAAGTCGCACTGAAGCAAAAAGCTGTTTCATCTCAGCGACTACCGTATGGTACGTTTTTGGCCTAATGTATACTACAACAAATTATCGGTTATAGACGGTTATAGATTTCGTTGTAAATCATACATTTAATTATTCACACATGCATTATACGCTCCACAAGGTCTTTTGGGAAATAAAGAGTCAACTGGTGTAAGAGCACAAGAAAAGAAAAGAAAAAATATATATGTGACATTGATTTGTGTCATTACAATTTGACATTTCACGGAGGCTCACAAATATGCGCAAAGTATATGCTGTTAAAACAGGAAAATTAATCCAATGTTTTATAGTTGGGAGAAGAGCTATGTAGCATTCCATTGTTTAGAATTTAGAATAAGTACATTCTCCAATAAGGACATTATTAAAATTAAGATTTTCATGCATTCTATCAAGGTATATAGTAAAACTTTAAAGGACAAATACTTGTTTGTAAAAACAACATATATATTTACAACCCAAAAAAACTTTTTTTAAGTTTATCGCTACAACGAGTAATTAGTCAATAGAAATAATCACTTCTTTCTTACAATTTTGTTCATCTGCAAAATTTTATCGGAAAGGTAGAACGTATCATTATTATAAGGGTTAAAAGAGTTATGTAAGAGAAGTTCCACAGCGGATAAGCATCATTCTCATGATCTGTATATAAGACTCTGTTTCTCGGCTGACGTCGGGAAGCAAAATAATATCCCGTAGGTAATCGGTAGGTGGTCGAGACCAGAATCCAAGTGACAGAAGTTGACCAATTAACGATTAACTAAAATTGCTGTTTTATCGCCCAGGTCTCCTGTTAGTGTATGTTTTGTTAACGTCGTATCGTATCGTTGGTTGCTTTAAATTAATTCCGAATTGAGCATACAGCTTGTTTCTCAATTTGCTAGTTGGCAAGCCATCCGGATGTGACGTAAAGCTTCGTTAGGCTACACTGATGGGTATGTTTAGAGTCCAGAGCAGGCTCTACGTTAAAATGATAGCCCAGAGGAAAATTTACAATTGATAACAACAAAATAAGAATAATCTGTTTTCCTCTGGACTATCGTTTTCTAATTACACTTCATCAATCTGAAATTATGTTCAATGAATACTTCAATAGCCCGAAATTATTGTTATCATACAGGATATACCGGATGCCCGGTTACCGATATCGGTGTACTCGAATCTTACAACATTGTATATAGATATATGAAAATGGTATGGTTATACACCGAAACCGGTTACGGATATCGGTTTACACGAATCTTATATTGTATATAGTTAAATGTAATTGGTATGGTTATAACATGCAATGATTTATATACTTCAATTGTTGATTATCGTAAATGGGAATGGAATAAAATTGCTCGCAAAATATATGGCGTGCTGAAAGCAGCTGGTGGCCGATGCATTATTTACAGTTATGCATCACAGGAATGAAAAATAATATAATAAAAAACGTTGTTATTTTTGGGTAATAAAATAAAAATTATTTGTTATTGCTAAAACGAGTTTGCCATTGTTGTGATTTCCAATCTGGAAATACACAATTTTGATATTATTTATTGTTTTATATATGAATCAAAAACACTTTATAAAGATTTCACTGATTAGATGAAAGTACATTTAAGAGAATCTACCTGCATGTTTGGGATCACGACAAATATAAACAAAATGATATTTTAGGGTATAGCTATAATTGGTTCATTTGATTTAATTTCGGCGTTCAAATGTTTAGCGTTCTAAGTCTCCATGTAACCAATTGTACATGTCACCGACCTCTCCACCTACCCATCTTCATGATTTCTTTTAATTATATCTCATAATTCCATTTGTTTAGGAACTCATGCCTCGTTAGTTTCCTTTCTAAAATCATCCTAACTTTAAAAAAGAGGACATTTTATTTACCAACACACCATCATTGATAAAAGCTTATCGCAGACCATAAATACTGTTACCATCCTATATATGCGCCCAACGACACAACTTTTAACTTGCTTTAAACTATGTTCCCACCATCCTTACCCCCTACCTACCCCCCCCCCATATCAATGAAAGAAATTAAATAGAAATTCTTTACTTTGTCTTATTATATGTTACCTCTTAAGAAGATCTTCTTCCACTCTCCGCCATCATATTTTTGATAATAATATCTTGTCCTTGCGCGTCTCCAGCCATAATTTATTGGTCAGAATATGAAGGTGATAAAAAAAAATATATATAGAATTATTATTTGTTTATTTATCGTTTATGCGAGAGGGTGAAAAACGTCAGTTGATTGCAGTTTGAGAGTTATACGATTTGTCAAATAACATCCAATGAGAACTCTCCAATTGCGCGGACGCAGTTGGTCGTTCTTGAAATTAAACTATTTGGGTTTATTACTTTACGTCAGATGAATCGGTTTTTAAACCAATGAACTAAAGCACCTTTGACTATAGTAAAGGTACACGTATATTATTAAAATGCGCAATCATATATTTAACAGCAAATCTTGTTAAAGATTCCATCTGGTTTCTGATAGCACGATGAATTATAAACTCAGACCCTCATAGCTACTTTTAGAGTTAATTTTTTTGTTACTGTTTCGAAGCCATGCAAAAGAGCAAATATATATTTCTTAAAAATTATAATGTGTAGCATTATGTTCCCTTCCAGGAGAATGGTGATACACACCTGACAATGATCACACAAACACAGTCCCGATGCAAGGGGGGACTGGGGGTTAGGTGCCCAAGTTCTTTCCTGGCTGACTTTTCTTACAAATCGAAAGCAATCGCTTTCTCTGCCATTTTGCTTAGATCATGCATAGAATCTGTTTCTACGGGAATCTGCCCAATTTTGCCAAAACGTGTACCCTCACATTAGTTGAATTTTACTTGTTTCTCACGGTTAATAGTAAGTTTTTTTTTACTTCATGATATCACGTGACAATAAATGCTGTGTTCACCCCGCTTTTAGGATGCGCCGAACGTAGTATGTATTGTGATATGACAATAACTTAGAAAAGAACCAATCATGAAACAGCAACCTTTTATTATGAGCTAAATATATCTTATGTCGGATAATTTGTTATATCTGAATGTATGCTATTTTAGAATTCTAACATTTATCGTAAATGTACTAATAAACCTTCCCAAATAGTTCAAATAACCATCTTGATGAAGGTTCAACTTATATTAAGCTATTTATGGTAGGAATTATTGTAAGTTGTTACGTGTCAATAGAGGATGAAATAACTGGGTTACTTTTCTTAGAAAGTATCATGTGTAGCATTATGTTATCCTTCTAGGGGAATCGTTATACTCACCTGACGGTGATCACACAGTCACATTCCCTATGCAAGGGGACTCTGGGGTTGAGAGCGGATCAGTCGTTCGGTAGTTTGGTTTTCGTGCCCATGTTCTTTCCTGGGTGACATTTCTAAAAAAGTATCGTTAAACACACCTGACGATGATCACATAGTCACAGCCTTGACACAAGGGAACTGGGGTTGAGAGCGGATCAGTCGGTTCTTTGTTTGGTGCCCAAGTTCTTTCCTAGCTGACTGTTCTTAAAAATCGAAAGCAACTCGCTTCTCGGCCTTTTGGCTAAGATCATGTGTAGAATTTGTGTCTACGGGAATTTGCCAATTTGCATACATGTAAAACGTGTACCCTCGCATTAGTTGAATTTTACTTGTTTCTCAAGGTTTGTAGTAAATTTTTTTTTTATGATTTATGATACCACGTGACAATAAATGATTTCTAATGATTATGTATAGGTTAGTCATTATGACGCATATAAGGCTAGCGTGTGGTCTAATTTATATATACAATCATCGGGAGTTGTCTGATGATCGCTCAACCACGTCTAACTCTGAGTAACAACTACTAGTGTTGCACTAGTCTCAACTTATTCTCACCTATATCAATGTATTCATTGTTTATAATTTCCCAGTCAGTTTTCGCGTTTTCATTATCTGGTATTATTATATACAAAAACCGCATAAAGCTTGACTATAGTGAAGTTTTATTTCAAATTATGAATAAGAAAGAGTTTTTTTTTTCAAGTTGCGAAATCGATAATTCAATAATCGATCGACACTAAGAAACTTTTGTGGTGACAAAATGTTTGGCTAATCCACAAGAAAAGAGTAGTGAACCATTTAGCAAATTCTGTGTCCGACAAATTATATGTTAATGTATACTATATTCTTTCATTTGCAACTTTATTTCGCATGCATTGTTCCAGTTGCGATTTGTTGCAAACTATTGTATGCAAATTATATTTCTATATACCTTGGCGGTAGATTAAACATGATATCATCAAATTGTACCAAATTCAAATGAAAAGACCCAAAAATACAAAAGGAGACGAAATCACAAAATGTGGCAATTTTCTCGGACGTTTGCGGTTGCCCCACACTTTTTAAAGATACATATATATAAAGTGGTATCAAAGGACACATTTTCAAAATCGAGGGCAAGTAAGGGAAAAGGTGGAACTCTTATAAGGGTAGCGTATAATTGCCAGGTAGAAAAGCCTATAGTAATTTATGACTATTTATGCCTGGTATGACATTCTCCCTGCAGGAAGTGTGAGATTGATACATAAATCACAGGCACATCAAAGACAACGTTTTGATATGTATCAATGCCTCAACGTCTTTTGTTTCCTTGTAATAAAACATTCAAGCAATCACTGAAAATGAAAAATGACCTAGGAACACACAGTGCCCCGTCAATAACACCCCCGAAACATTACATGGTTGGGGGTTATTATTGACTGGAATGTTATGTGAAAGAGTATGTAATAACGTCATAAATCTTGTTAGCGTTCTCAGTAATTTGGATGGATCAAAAAAAAAAAAAAGACAAAAAAAAGAAAGAAGAAAAACAACAACGACTGGATATAAGTTTGACCTATAGTATATTGCGCAAGATAGATATGGCGGTATCGTAAATAAGGGTTTTTATTGTTTTAATCTTTTCGATACCCCCTTAAAAAAGATTGTTTTCTCTCTCCTACTGTTGGAAAGGATGCGAGTTGTGATTAATGATCCTTGTCGTTTTAAAACATTTCATAGGCATTATTGTAACCAAGAGGAACATTTTAGGTCCGACTTCACAAAAAGTTATTTTTTTGTAAAAATGTCATTGATATTTTGTTTTTGATGTGATGTGATGTCTTTAACAACTGAAATCCTTCTCACATTGCGACATTCAAGATAGTAGTTAACTTACATAAATGGGTCGAGGTTATATGATTCGTTGGGGTTCTCCTTTTTACCCATGTCGGCCTCTATAGGCGTTATGTAGGCGTTATATATAGGCGTTATATGAAACTATAGAATAAAAAAGAGAGAAGTGAATGTGGTTTTTTAATACCATTATTATTATTATTATTACTACTACATCGGATTTCTCTTTGTTCTATCATTTCTTCAAAAGAACACATGAAAACCACATTACTAAAATGTGACCTAGTTTATATAGACAAACTTACTGGAACAATGCAACA
Organism: Apostichopus japonicus; assembly: GCF_037975245.1. Taxonomy (NCBI): domain Eukaryota; kingdom Metazoa; phylum Echinodermata; class Holothuroidea; order Aspidochirotida; family Stichopodidae; genus Apostichopus; species Apostichopus japonicus. Next base: position 12,772,224 of record NC_092565.1, read on the forward strand.
TAATTTCCCTTGTATCTGTATAAGTCCATATTGTTTGTACCCCCTGCGGCTTATTAATATTCAACATTAATTTCATATTCAGATTCAGAGTTTTTTTGGGGGAGGGAGGGGGTGGAGGGTGTATATGAATCAGTCGATCGTTTGGGCTTGGATATAATCAGCCTGCACTTATTAAACGAAATTTAATTCAGGACACATTTAGTACTCACTAATTAAGGATTCGTTTGACGTTAAAACTACGTGGTTGGGGTGTATGTCTTAGTTTTAATCGTTTCGCTTTTTTTAAGTTGTCGATTACGGTACACGTTTGATTCAAATTATTCTTGCGAACGTTTAGTCAAATTTATTTCAGTCGTCCGCAGTTTAACCTTTTAATTAATTCTGTGACGCCGTGTACTGTAATTTCCATTGACTTTTCAAAGCCCTCTTCAGCTCTTAAATGAATAAACGACATCCTTTACGTAACCTCGGAGGAAGAGCATGATCTATTTAACCGCGTGTGAAAATTTCCCACCCGTTGTTCTTAGCAAGAAGCAGGTTAATTTGACATGATGCTAATAATAACCCCGGTTGAATTCATTCATATACTTGCGAAACTGTTATAGTAACCTAACTCAATACGAGGCATATATTGCGTTTATAGAAATATCTGTCTCATAATTTCACCCAAACTTCATGTTAACGATCTTATTATTTATGATTATTTATTTCTATAGCAATATTGTATATATATCGACAAATTACAAATCTTTCAGATTTCGAAACCATTTTGATTTCCTCTCTCTTTTTTATTTATTTATTTTTTATTATTTTTTTGAAAACACCCTTTAACCAGTCGAAGGTATTGTGTAAACTGTAGTTTGAAATATCGCCCATTACGTCTACCTCATTTACTCGCAAGCAAAAAACAAAGACAAAACAAGACAAGAAGAGAAAAAAGATGGCCTGTTGTCAAATATGTGTACTTTTTTTTTATATTACATGACATACCAGTACAAAACTCTTGCCAAAATGTTATCCTTTAAAGACAAGGAGCGCGGAGAATATAGACTTTTGTCAAGCTCTATGAGAGATACAGGAAGTTTTCTAATGAGTTACATGTGGCTAAGTAATCCATCAGTTTTGAGTTCACAGATGATTACGCTACATCTACGTGATGATCTCTGAGTTAATTGTGTTTTGATTTCATTAGCTTCTGAGGATGTCATGTGTCCGATTATCTTTGCAGAAGTTTTGTTTAACAATTTAAGGAAGACCGGTAAAGAAGATTTATTGAAAGAAAGTGAAGTCAAACAAAAGCATGAGTTATGACAAGTTGGTTCCTATTTTAGTTTTTGTGGTAGCACGTGTATTATTAATCAAGCATGTTTCCTATATGGCTGGCTTGGGTTAAGAAGTCGAGGACGCGATGAATCCATGAATTTAATTAGGCCTACCTATCCTAAACCTTAATCGGAGAGCAGTGCGCATGAGCAAGAGAGAGAGACCGACTTTGATTTGATAACATTCTAATATCGTGATACTTCCTGACTTTTAACACAGTACGTGACTATATTATCTAGGACAAAATGATCGGTAAATCGAATACCACCGATATTTTGTTCGACTAACCGCAATTAATCGGCGTCGTAGCAATTAACCCATAGCTGTACTCTGTGTATATGATGCGATGATCTTTTCCTTCAATTGATAATTCAGCCCCCTTTTCTTCAATAATATATTATTTTATCGGTATTTATTAGATAATTGGCAGCCAAATCGAATCATTTCTATCATGGTGATATTTTTTTCGGTATGTCATCAAGCTGGGACAGTCAACCCACACGTGACTCTCAACTGGGGAGAGGAAGTAGGTCTGACATGCTATAAACATAAAATATCTGACAAGATAAGGATCGAAAATTAAATTTGTGGTGCGATGTGTCGACAAAATTTTAATTGCTGTGTCCATTATTGGCAGGGTCACCCCTGTTGTCTTACCCGCCCCGTCCCATCCCCCATCTCGCCACTGTCATTAGCAATGTACATTCATTATATGATCCAAATATCTCCGTTTTAACGTTTCTCTCATTTCGTTTTGTTATATCTTTCAGCCGCGGCTTCTGGAGGTAAGAGAGATTCGCTGCATTTATTGAGCCGTCAAGCGCCACGAAAGAAGAGAAAATCTCGAACAGCGTTCACCAATCATCAAATATTTGAACTAGAGCGTCGATTCTTATACCAAAAGTACCTCACACCAGCCGACCGTGACGAATTAGCCTCGACGCTCGGGCTCACGAATGCGCAGGTCATCACGTGGTTCCAGAACCGTCGCGCAAAGCTAAAACGAGACATAGATGAACTCAAAGCAGATTTGTCGACGAAAGACGAACCAGAAACACAGGTGAGAGGTTTAGGAGCAGTCAAGAGAAAAGCTGGACAGAGTGAGAAACAACACATGAGAATTAAGTTGGAGAAATTGCATCTATCCCAGAAATGTAATTTGGGCGCTAGCTTGCCTCCACCCCTGATCGCCACTGAGGACACTCGAAGGCAACTAGAACTTCGAGATGCTGAATTGAAAATGGATGAGTTAACGGGAATGGATGTACAGGATAGTGATTTATCCGACTCAGAGGACCTAATGGCCGAAGACGGCGATTCTAAAGCATTTGAGGAAGGACAATCGCTGAACTCAGATAGCGAGGCAGACGTTCATGTTGATGTAGACACTGATGATATTGTTGAACATGCTGATAATACAAGCTGTGTTACCGTCGAACAGCAAGGTGAAGACAACGGCGCTATTGATGAACGCTTTCCGCTCTCACCGTTGCAAAGGAGATCAAAGAGCTGTTAACTGGAAATAACTTCAACACCTCTCAAAACTGAAAAGTGTCATTTCAATATAAGACCTTTTGAAGACGAAACTCTTCTAATCTTCACGAGTTAAACAATGACTCAAAGGAAAATAAAATGAAGGTTATTAGTCCAAGGCACAAAAGGAGAAAGAGGATGTTAACATTATTATAAAACATATTTTGGCTGTATGAAGTTCATACAGTCTACCAGCAGTATATACAACGATATTTATAAGAGATTATTTAGGGCTGTGTCGTTATATATTACATCAATCAATTCAACTTTAAAAAAGTTCATTTCGAGTAAAGTGGTTTGACCACGGTAGGCAGGATCCTTCAACGGGCCCTCTACCCCGTCCCCTCCCTCCTTATGTGATTGGCTAGTATTTTCTATGAACTATTCCTGTGTAACTTGAATAAGATATCTAACTTGTATCCCATAAAGCTGTGCACCTCTCTGAACCCCCCACCCCGCCCACCCACCTGCTCCCACGCCACAGGAATAACAACCTCTAAACAACAATACTACATCCTGATATGGGTGAAATTAAGAGATTTATTAATGTGTCAGCGTTTCATTTGCAGTACTAAAATACGCAAGGTTGTTGAGTCATCCTTTGAATGTTGTACTTCATTGTGTCCTCATATAAAATGTGTGGCAGTGATGCAACCCCCCGTGTCACCCCACCCCCATCCCATCCGTCTGTGTTTCAAATATCAATGTGATCCATGGCAACTGCAATTCTGTTGTATAACTCCAATACATAATCTGTTCCGCTTTGAGAAAAAAAAATCCGCTCAATAGTTGCTTCATTTATCCTGATATACTGCATCTTTTAGAGCTAACTTTGAGAACATTTTCGATGCTAAAACAATCACATAATAACACAAGTCATTCGTTTCATTATAGTATACACCTTCATTTAATTAACAGAATAGATTATATATTTAAAATGATTCAACTTTCCACTTTACATCTTACACGCGATTAATACAAATATGAAATATTGTCTGGGCGAGAAAATGAAGAGAACCGAATGAAATCGTTATAAATAATCGCTTAGTAGCATTCATTTGGTGAACAAATCTATGGGGCAGGATAACTTAGTTCGATAAGTTATATTCAATACTACATAATACGTATAAAATTGGTAAAATAATCGTTCAAACGCATAAATCTGCTTTAACTGTTGAAGTGATGTGTCATGCAATTATTAATATCACGATGAATTATAAAAAGTAATATGACTAAATAATTACGTATTACAATGGAAATGTGCAGGATATTGTGGTCCCTTTTAGGCAGTATCTTACGTCAGACTATTTGGTATAGTTTTGTGGATACTATACAGTCAATGTTGCCATCCAATGAAAGTGTGTGTTACCAGATCTAAAACAATATTTACCATGGAAGAGACTCGGTAATTGATTCGTTATTTAATGTCATAAAAAAAAAACTTTCTAAGGTTTGATAACTTGCAATCTTGTACTGTAGTTTACTCGAGGAAAAGAATTTGAAAACTGTAGGGAAATATTGATAACCAAACACAGCTGAGGTTAGCATCATAAGCGTATGACTATATTCTTCCTGAATGCGAATTATTGAGGACGGTATATGATATAGTGACAGTGGAGGCCCTCCCAACCATAGACGGAAGTCAATACTTCTAGGCTTAAATATAGCTACTACGAGGACGTTACGTTGTCACCTGATTAAAAAAATAATAATAATAATAACGGAAACTTGGCAATGATACATCAACAGCGAAGATGATGACATCATGAATTGGAGCGTGACAATAAGCCATAGTCTAAAAACACTGGAAATAAAAATATTGAATATAGGTTTTCTTCCAACATGTTTGTTTTGACTTTCAGGCATACCTTGATGAATGTTTTACGTATAAACATCCGATGTACTTGTTAAGCTGGTTAATCAACGGATCAATGTAACAAATAATATAAGAACGTTATGAAAGCATAGTGAAAACCTAACGCTTAGTCCCTGGGAAAATGTGAAGAATAATCTAAATATATTATTCCGAGACCTAAAGATACTTTTTAAGAAAAAGTCACCCAGGAAAGAACCTGGGCACGAAAACCAAACTACCAAACGACTGATCCGCTCTCAGCCCCAGTCCCCTTGCATCGGGACTGTGACTGTGTGATCATCGTCAGGTGTGCATCACCATTCCCGAAGGGAACATATACTACACATGATCTTAGCCAAAAGGCCGAGACCTAAAGAGTGTGATGTTTTTCTATGTGGATGGATTGCTTGTTGTTTCGGAGTACCTGATTTACTGGTCTTTATATGATGAACTGTTTGGTCCAGTCACTTTGAAGTTGCAGTTTACCTGGTGAATTGGAGTGTTATAAGTTGATAACTCCCTCTCGATTCTTATTCGCAAAGCCAGTATATGGTGCACATGTAGGCTACATTATGAATATATGGATACAGTATAATATTGCCTGTTTAGTACAGTTAAATGTATGAAACATCTATTGAGACACTCAGCACCTTATTATCACAGTTAAGTTTAAGTGTAAGGATATCTTATGAATATTGAACGTGCATTTCCATTAACAAAAGAACACACTTCCTTTACGCATGTATCCCTCACAACATGGTACATTTCATATGGATATTTCTTACCGAGGGTATGGATAATTGGGTGCACCTAGCGTTTCATTCATTTATATTCATATTTATTCATGTTTAGTCATGTATATTGATGTCATTTCGTGCGGAAACCTCAAACTAAACCAACTATTGCTTTAGTCATACCTATATTCCTCGGTAACAAAGATAACTATAACCTTTGTTTATATACGGTACTAGGCTGAAGGTTGAATATCCGTTAGAACATAAATACTAGTTACTCTTATTTTAAACTTATGAAGTTTATGTAAATTCAGATATTTATTACTGCGGTCAACATTCATGACATCTTCATGCTGTGTATTGTTGACTACCGTATATATTGACACACTGTTCCGCGTATTTAAGCCTAGGTTGGATGCTGAAGAAAAGTATCGTCTATGAATTTAATAAAGAAAAGGTAATCGGTACAGATGCGACAGAAATGACGTTTTCCTAATAGACTATCAAATAAAGTAACAGTAACCAAGCTGTGATTGTTTTTATTATTATTATTATTATTGTTCGTTTCATTTTTTCTCTCTGAGATAATCAAAATATAGAACACGAACCAAAGTTGGGCCGAGAGCAGGAGATATTTAGTGGCCTGAATCTGTGACGGTTTCGACATGTTTCATGGTTCTGATGTTAGGCAACTTACCTTGAAGCAGTCATATGACGTGATGTATTGTTATCTAAATGGACTACGTTGAAAGAAAAATCCATATTTTTTATGTATATTCATCGGAAATAACTCGAAAAATATAAGACGGCACTTCACCAATGCATATGCTCATATGAATCGCATATTAGAAACTATAACATTTTGAAAATGACCTACACCCTTCTCCCCCCCCCCCCCCAATGACGTTACGAACATGATTGTGACGTCACTGATTCACTCTGCGTCAATGATACATCCAACCTAAGTGGACGACATACTCCACAATAAGACTCCAAAATGATTCAAAGAAGATTGAGCATATTCCAAATTCCTTACATTGACTAAACCCTGTATTGTTTTGAACTGCACTCTTTATGCGTAAACGCAGACCCATTCAAAGATTAGGAGTAAATCTCTTGAAGTAAAGGTAAACGAGCCCCTCAATTGTGTTTGTCACTTACTGGCTTTTAGCACCGAAACTTCTCTTCATTTATACTTCGCCCGACTTCTTTATAACGCTCCGTTGTAAGTCAAAATACTATATATCTAGTGACACTATATGCATTTATGTGGGTAACATTTTTTTGGGGGGGGGGAGGGGGGAACTGGACCCAGCGATAGAAGCAAAGGAAATAATATGGGCCGTCCGGACAGAGTGAATTATTGACGTCACAACCATCTCTGTGTTATTATTAAAAGAAATTGAAGGCTTGAGGTAAGTTTCAAATGTCATTTTCTCTCAACCTGTAAATCAGAAGTGTATAGGCCTATGCTTTGTAAAACTTAGTGTTGTTTTGTATTGGTCAAGTTGTAAGCGTATGCTCAGTTAGCTGATGTGATTTGAAGCTATCCCAGATAGGATTGGTATATGCAAAAGACACAAAGTTAATTGTAAATTTGATTAATTGACTGACGCACTAAATTTGCCACTCCCGCAATGCCATGAGTTTTTATTAGGCATGTCTTTCCTAGCATACGATAGCCGATAGACTCTCATAGCATTTGCAAATTTATTCACAATGTCCGTTTACATGTTGTTCTAGCATACGCGAATTTAATAGTATTTTCACGCATTGCGTGTGCTCTCGCTGCGTAATTTTCCCATTTCATTAACGAATTTCTAAAAGAATATAATACACCTTTATAATCACCATCAATATTTACACCATTATTACATTTTAATTCCTACAGTTTAACATCGAATCATCACCAATATATTAAATACGTTTACTCACTGATTATGGCGTGGTATACCATAGATGGAAGGATACTGTAGGGACACAGCCTATATCGTCACCTGAGGTCTTAGGTCTTAATCATAATTTCAGTTAGGGAAAAGCTCAGAGGGAAGGTTGATAATTAAATACAGAATTCGTTTTAGAACTATATCCAAAGTTTTGGGTTGCAAGGTATTGGATACAAAAAAAAAACACGATTTAAATACCAGGAACGTTCCTTTAAGATAAATTTACCGATGACGTCAATTACATTGCTCGAGGTTAGTAGTGTGAATCTATTGTGTCATGAATTGCAATCACTAACATGTATAGGAACAGGGATGCTATGGGATGCACACTACGGCAGTGCCAGATTATTAAGCTTAATCTTTGTATCACCAAACAAGGTGACCTCATATATTTCAAAGTTTCGGGGTTCTTTCTTTTCTCGAAAGCTCGACAAGAAGTCGATATTCTTTGTGTTAACACTTATGATGAAACATTGACAATTTTAAAGGAATTGTGGAAAGTTCCTGATGAAAAAAAAAAAACGAAAAACAAACGAAAATGCCGCACTGACTGTTGTACACTGATTTCTGGAACCAATCTGTATATCTTCACTGCGACACATAACTTATATAAGCCGTGTACCATTCTAACTTAAATATCAATGGCGTGCGCAAAGGAGACATCTCCATCGTCGGTCGGAGGAAAACGTTTAATCGAGTGAAAATCGTTCAGTCGGGGTACTTCTTTCAAGATCCAAGTTCAAAAGTACTTATTAGCACAACCTTGCGCTTAGACATAATTATTGACCTAATTTAGTGTATGGTGTAAAATGTACATTAGAATGAACCATTTGACCTCCAATTTTTTTTTCGGGTGGACATCTCCAAACCTCCTGCAAGGGCGTCGCATTCATCGACTCCACAACTTCACCTCTCATTCGTAAAATTGATAGAGCCGCCAATACAGACCGTCGATAAAGTTTCATACCCCTACCTAACTCAGTCGGGGAAAGTTGGAACTTGTATCTCCCCTCACTCCCTCCCCCACCCCACCCCCATCTTTGAAGTCATGTGTACGTCATTGTTCAATATCAGCCATAGTCCATATTTACAAGGAAACAAAAGACGAGTTGAGTACGGTACTCTACGTACTTTGTGGACCACTGCTGGTGACCCCCTCCCTCCCCCTGTGACTGTGGTTTCTTTAGAAGCTTTAGAAGTGATCAGTTTTGGCCTAGATAGTCATGGAAGTTATAGTTCTTAAATGATACTTTCAATTATATAGCATTCTCTGTTTGCCACACACTCATAACCTTAGAGTCCAGCAAATACTGTCACGAAGTAATACTACGAGGGTCTTAATCACCCTATATTGCTTCTTGCATCAGCTGCCGGACCCAACCGCGAACAAAACTGAAAAGAAGAAAAGAGAAAAGATATATTGATATGTACTTATTCACTGCTGCGATGGTTCGTACGTGGCGAGAGAGTGAAAGATAGAGGTGGACAAAAGTAGTTGAAAATAGTTGACATTTATGCCATATCTCCTCGATTTTACCTACTTAACCCAAATATATGTTAAGCATTGCTGACGTACGTGTGTTGTGCTAGTTAAGTGGGGCTTCTAATACGCACCCCACCAAGAAAACAGAAGGAGTGAATTATTGAACACAATCTCGATACTTCTGAAAATGAGTGCGAGGACGCTCTCTGTAGGAGAATGGACGTGTGCCGAATGGTAAAAAAAAACAGTTTCTAATTTCTTCTTGGTCTAATATGTGACACAATTTGAGATAAACAATTTATGCCACCAGTGGGTGAATTTCGTTTGCGCATTTATTAAAGTTGTAGCGTGCTTGTGTTCCTCACTGCTTTGTCATTTTCATGTTTTGTCCACCAAACGTTCAAACTTCTGTCCTTCACGTCAGCCTCATCTTGATGGTTATTATATGTTAAGTTAAAGGGACACCGATGTAACACGAACGAATGCATAAAGGGAGCTGTTATTTCCCTGTTCACAGAATTATGGAGGTTGATTACTGTATTGTTATATAATTTTCATTCATTAATCCATCGTCTTTTGACAAGGTGATAAACAATTAAGAAAGTTTTTTATTAAGTTCTATAAAAATGTTTTTATTGTAGACAGATTGAAAGAAACTTGCAATGTTATTACAAAGAATAATTCTACTTGTATTGTGACCTTAACTGTACAGTTAGTTAAAAGTAGGCATATATTGACTCCCTTTTCGGCAACTGTTTCTGCGTCTGCAGGGTCATTAGCTCAATTTGAGTGTTTCTCGCTGCCTTGACGTTTACTAGATCAGCAAAAATAATTACAGGCAAGGGGGAGAGTGCTTAAGTAGGATACGAATATTTACTGTCAAGACTTCTATTTTCCTTCTCAACTGATATCACCTTGTTTCTCCTTGCCTGCGCATACCTATCTCTCTGTAGCGCTTCATTTGTGACGTCACACTTAAAAAGCTTTCATCTATAATGGTGGGTTCTCCCGCTGTTCGTGGGTAACTTAAGCCCTTGAACATCGTCATCAACTCGGCAAGTCTGTTTGTTGAAGCCATTTCTTCCCTCTGTTGTCAAGTGTATAGACTAACAATCTAATGATTGGAAGTCCTAAATCAGTTTACTATAACTGTTCAAGTTTGTGCAACTATTATTCTTGTTTTTAAATGATATATATTACCTGAAATGAACTATTTAACTTGATACCGTGCATGGTAATTTTAACGTGTTTCTTGTCTCCAGTTCAAGTAATTTGACTCAATCAGTTATATATAAGTCACTCTGTCGTGTGGCCCCACACTCCATCACCCGATATATAGATCACAATCTTTTCGCTTCAAACTTGTAGCGCCACTAAAATATTTCAAGTTGAACAAAGGAAGAAAAATTGGTATGGGATAGTAGAGAGTTCGAAAGAAAATAAATTGTGAGGTGAGGGAGGGGAGGGGGGAGGAGGAGGAAGAGTTTGACACACCCTCCTCCATTAAACGGAAATCACCTAAATACATTCTTCAGAGTGATGCTGTTTATATTTTTGTATGTGTTTTCCTGAATCACAACAGCCCAGTACTCTTCACCTTAAGGCATAAGATTTTCAATATTTGACATAAAACATATTGTGAAGTGTTTGCCACACAAACTGATTGGGAGCTATACGACTTTATTATGGTGAGAAATATCTGAGGTATGTAATATATATATATTGTACCTTCACTATAACGGTCAGCATCGAACCTGCCTAGGGCTCAAGTCGCAAGTAGTGGTTTCCCTATTACCAGTAAGTTAGGTAACGAGTAAAGTGACTTCTTTGGTTTGTGGTTAATAACTAATATATGTAAAAACGACAATTTTCCCATGAGAGGTGATCTAGTTCTGATTGACCGTAGGGGGGCAATAGAGGGAGGAGGCGAGTATACAAAGAGGCGACGTTAATAATAACGTAGAGAAAGACAGACAAGGGAGACAGAACTTTAGTGTTTAAGTGTTGGTATTTTAGGGTTATAAAGCAAACAAAAACATTTCTCTGCCTATGTCGGTTTTACTAATGTTCAAATATTAGTATAAGATAAATGCTTGGACTGCTCCTTTCATGGAGCCATTGAGTAAGATATGAAATGAATGCACGAGACATTTCAATTAACATTAAAGCATTCACATGAAGGGAAAAAACAGACATTTTAGGATAAATTAGTTGACAATATCTCTGTGTAAAACATCCTCCGAATCATTAATGTGCAATGGCTGATTTTAATTTCCTCAGCGACCATTTTCATAACCTGCTTCAGATCAGCGACCGAGACATAATCATGTAATAAATATAATGAATAAATAAAATTAATTTAATTTAATTTAATTAAAATGTATTTTTATTCCCTTTTGTCTTCCTCAAATATTGATGAGAAACGTTGAGTAGCTATTAAACGCATAGACCTATAGAATACATTTTGGTTTTAATCGTTAAAGATAATAATATTATAGCCTATGTCATATGTTTATAGTGATTGCAATCATTTTAAAGATAATAATAATATAATATAGCCTATGTATTATGTTTACATAGTGATTGTAATCATTAAGGATAATACTATAATAGCCTATGTATTACGTTTATAGCGAATGAACTTATAGGTCATAGCCAGGAGTCCACAAACTTGTGCGCCTGCTAGGTTGCCAGTTAAAAATGTTTGCTTCAAGCGAAATAATGAATATCGTGAGCTTTCGAGGCGCCACCGAGATGTTTGAACATTGAAATGTTCACAAACTGATTTCAATGTTTGGCTGATTTTTCCCACGACAAACGAAGTAGAAATGTCAATTCAAATAATCATTTTGAACCATGAAGGATGAAAGCCAACCTGATAAATCCAATTTGTGTTTTTTTTTCTTTCTTCAGTGATTGCTCGAAGCAACATTTTGCGTAATTGCTCGTTAGTCTGTGTAGCCTTTATATTGTTTATAGAATGCTGCTGAAGGAACATATTTTAATTGATCAAACTAAGACAGTTTTGTCATCATCATTTTTGTTCTCTACAGACCTCTATAATCAGCGATTAATTTATTAATCAGTTCCATTCGGACAAATATTAAGTACTAGACAGTCAACACTAAACACCAACAAAATTTTTTTGATACTTAGAAGTAAAAATCCGAAGTGAATTCTAACGTGATAATTGCAAATGTGAATTGAAAAAAAAAGGTTACTGTTTTAGGGTATATATATAAACAGATAGCCTAAAACAGGAAACTGTTTGTTGATAGATTATATAAAGTCATTATACATAATGGTATATGAAGAGATTGATTTAACTGCTACTGAGATTAGAAGTAGATTTAAGGGTGATATTTCTGTCATGCACCTAAGATGCACATAAATGATGAAATGTTGGAGAAAGACGAATAGAGTTATAAATGGGTACAACTTTCCCCGAAGGGTTGAAGTACTGAAATACAATGCTAAGTGTTTTAACTATCACAAATTACAGCAAGTTGGGGGAAAAGTTGCCTTAAATGATGGCGATTGACTGCGCCCTCAAATTGATGTACGACAATGCAACCAAAATGATAGACGATGATGGTAAGGATAAATGGGGTTTTATTTAAAACAGGCATACTGGCATGTGCAGGGTTTTACCGAACTAACCTGAAGGGCAAGTGGTTTCCTATATTTCAATTCAAATGTTAGTATGATTTACATCCTTCGCGTTATATAGAAAGGGGAACACATGAGGTGGGATGTGGAGGGTAGGGGGCGTCCAAGGGACAGTTTTGCTGCATAACAAATTAATTGTATGATGTTGTTGAAGTCTACGCCAGTATCATATTGCGTACGACGAGCTTTGTATTCTCTTATGAAAGTAATGTTATATCTTCAAGTGCAATGAAATATAATTTCAGCTAAGTTTTTTTTTTATAAAAGAAGAAATCAAACTGTAAATCACTGACATGGATATGAAACCTTAGTCTGTACCTTCATGAACCCCGTTTCTTTCGACTTGAGTACGCACTTTTGACGTTGCAATAGGGTTTGAATTATCTTAGTACAGTTAAATGTCACTATCTTATACTTGTGGTCGAGTCTGTTGCGGTGAAAGATCGAATTCCTCGAAACCTGTTGGGTGGTTCCCACTAATCCACCTCATCCAATTTTCTTCTAATCAACTTTTTCTTGAGAGAACGGGAAATTAAAAGTGACTAGTCGAGTTTCGTACTACATATTTCGTATATATATATATATATATATATATATATATATATATATATATATATATATATATATATATATATATATATATATATATATATATATATATATATATATATGTATATATATATATACATATTTATATATATATATATGTCCCCGTTTAGATATTAATAAAACACATTGCAAAGAACTCTTCATGTCACTTTTTAGACGCGTTCAAGTAGTCTTTCGTGAATATCACGTCTTAATAGCGATAAATAACAGAGGAAACCACGTGACGTATTTAGTTCAAGATTACCCATATGTTAAGTTACTATTCCTGGGGGAACACAAGGTCAAGGGTCAACAAATGCAGTTTACCAAGAAATATATACATGTCAAATAATATAGTCATGTGCCAGCAAAAGTATATATAAGAATACAGTCGAAATTGTGAATAACGAAAGTTGAATGCAGTTCGGCAATGAATGCTGTATCTCTTATGATGGAAATCACCCCACATAGAGACGGATTGACCGGCCAATCGGTTGAATGACTCACAAGCGATTCACCGAAGGAGCCTCCAAGTTAAGGAGCCTCTATAGTTTCATCTGAATCGCCAACGCGTCGCTTGTTTCCGCGGCCTCTACGCCACCGGTTGGGCTACTGACCCGATAGCAATTTATACCCCAGTCCACCATCACTGACCCCACCCCACACTCTTAACCCTCCCCCTCCCCCTCTCCCATACGTTTCACCGCTCTAATGTAACGACATCTCTTTCCTTTCACTTTACGGCAAACAATGGTGAAACAAAATGCCTCGCTTGTTTCAGTGCTTTTTATCACCTTCGGATGTTAGATAAATGCCCAAGTGCATTTTACCACATCAGTTATCTTTTATACTTGTCATATGACTTTGGAACCACATGGCACGGGGGAACCAATCCCCACACGTAGCCTATCCGTGAAAGGTGGCCCACCCAGTTAGGAACTCCCTGAAGTTTCTTACATTTATGCACGACTTAAAAACTCAATTTTAGGCAGAATATTGAACAGTTATGTACTTGTTGATTTTGATTAATGGTTATAAAGATTGTATACACTGATTCGAAAAAGTCCCCATTAAATTGACCAAACGAGGAAACACACCCATAGTGGATGAAAGTCTCACCATACATCTGGAATACATGTAGCGTTCATTTATGCGTAGGCTATATAACATTCCAAAATCTGTGATCGAAAATTGCAAAATGGAATGGAACGAATTGCACATAATACTACTAAAATGTAAAATGCCGGTACCATTATGACCCCTGAATCTGCAAAGGTATTACATCAGGTAACGTTTTCTTTTCTTTTTGTTTCTCAAAGTAGATATTGCCTCCAAAGAGCTCGCCAAAAGGACCTAACTGGTTTTAAAAAGCAGTGGCCGTACCCCTTGTATTCCTCTCTTCTTATTACCACAGCTACAGCATATATATATATATATATATATATATATATATATATATATATATATATTATGTACATAAAACCCGCACATGTATGAATATATACCTAACAGAGTCGGAACAGCTCGACACAAAAGGTGATAATATCTATATTTGCCTGTTCGTATTATGTTATTTACTCAACGCCGTTTATCTGACACGTCGTTCGTGGTAAGTTGTTTTTTACTGCCTGTCGAAATCCTTGAGAGTTCAATGAATAATGTTAATTGAAAAATGAAGCTATAACAATTTAACCATCATTCAACTTTTAAGCGTTTCCTCCCCCTAATTCCCTTAGGAATCTGAGGGCAATTCTAGCCGTTCAACAAACAATAAAGACCACTCAAAAATATTTCATTCACCTAAGATTACTTCGTTAGCAACACCCTTCGCTCCCGCTGACATGTTACTAGCCTAACGTAGCCTAACCCTCTTGAGACTTAAGTTATCGGGGAAAATAGTTGCGACAACCATCAGTGACACATCATTAATCAATCCGCGTAAATGAGTCTAGAACGAGACTCGTCAACTGCCAGATTTATGAGATATAAAGCGGACTCCGTGACCCTAAAGAGGGCGCGAGAGAGTACTTAAAACCGACTGTAACATCTGAAAGCGATAAATTTTGGCCTCGTGAAACAATTTTGGAAACTGTCGCTTAAATCATTTTGTTGACGCTGCACGTCGACTAGCATATATGTCAAACTTTCTAGCAGTTAGAGGGCGCTGTAGAGTTTCCAGTGGATAGTTAGTCTTTAAGGGACGTTAACAAACAAATAAATTTTAAGATGTTGCCGACAGGTTGCATTTCTACACCACTTTTGATTTTTGAAAATGACCCTTTAAAAACAGCCGAGGCTCAAAAATGGAAGTGGCTGGTTAACATATAAAATACACAGACCATTTAGGTCAGCTCCTCTTATGTAACAGAAAGCTCAACAGGAAAACATGTATTGGGTTGAATGTTATCCAGTTTGTTCAGTTATTAGAATAAAAAATAAGGAAGGTAATATAAACATTTAGGCTTGCACTGAGGAGCCAACGTCATCATTAACTTATAGCCTTAAAGCAGATTTCCAGAGGTTTGAAATGTATATAAACATTGATGACTCTGTGATGTGAATTTTTGACTTGCCCATTAGTGCCATTCGTAAAACAATATCAATTCATTCGAACAAAGTCGTATATACTTTTTAAGAACAGTCACCCAGGAAAGAACCTGGGCACGAAAAACCTAACAACCGAACGACTGCATCGAGACTGTGACTGTGTGGTCATCGTCATGTGTGTATCACGATTCCCCTCGAAGGGGAACAGATACTATACACATGATCTTAGCCAAAAGGCCGAGAAGTGAGAACAAATTCGTATATAGTAACGGAATATCAATATTTTACCTATGTCACTTATGGGCTTTCGTATCAATCTAGTAGCCTATTATGAAGACATAAGTGAAACCATCTCCCAACTGTTGTTCTTGTCCAGGGATAGGTTTCCATATCTACTAAATGGCTTAACGATGGTTATGTGGTTTGCTTTTCCTTAGTTTCTAACAAGAATTGAGAGCGAAGAGCAACACATTAGGTTTTATTGTACTATAAGTATGCTTCAACATAATATTTACGGGGTAATATAAGCATTAACCAGTGACGTCACTATAGGTCCTCACCAGATCGTTTTAAGTCCCCATTGTTTAATGTGAGCCGACATAGTACTCTTAAAGACCAAGGCAAATGAAATAGTTTTCATTTTCACATTTCATCTTTGGGTAGATAACTGACAATTATGAGGGGGAGGGGAGTACCTGAGAGGCGTTAAACTAAGTGTACATCTCTGTTCTGCGTGCGCTGTTTTTAAAAGTGGAAATGATAACCACAGATTCTGTAATAGCGTTTTGGCGCTAGAATCACGACTTGTGAGCTATATAGGTATACATCATTAATATCTCTGTTTTGAGCAGATATTTGTCATAGACACAAACTCTTTGGTATAACAACGGGAGGCTCCGAGTGGCGCTTCCAAATGTGAGGGTGACGCGGTTGACCTCTTGCGCAGGTCACGACTCTATGTACTAGAATGATTTGCGATTACTTTTAAACAATTTTCATGTCCTTCCGAGTCCAATTACTTTCGAGTTAACTTAAAGCGGGGCTTAACGTTGCGTTACTAAGATAAACTCATGGAAATTTCCCAGTATGCGCCGCAATATATACCACGCCATATTAGGGTCCAAGTTTATGCGTAGTGTGGATTTTGTCCAACATACTAAGCTGTTGTGCAATCACGCGTCTTGCAACGATCTTCTCACCTTTAGCTCCGGCGTGAGTTTTTCTTGTCTTATTTTGGTCGGTGCTTTATCACCAGGTAATAATCATTTATAGAGGGTACTCATCAGTCGTTTAAATCCTTAAATCGGCAAGCGGTTTGACACGGCATGAATAAAAATAGCTTCATAAACTCACTAAAGTATCAATGAAGTAAAATTCAGCTGATTACAAATACGAGGCTAGCATAATGTCACGATTGTAACGGATTTATTACAGTACTCTCGCTCATTTTATGTACATGAAAACGGTCGGCCCGTTTCATGTTTTTTTCTTCTTCAAAGCTACAGAAAGAAGGAGAGGAATAATATAACCTCACTGGATGATACCATGATTGTCATGAGAAGTATATGGGCGACATAATAAGCAGACATTCTAGTTGGACGATGACGAGAAATTTAAACTAAATGAAGGCAACTTCTGTTTGCTGTATAGCTGTTTAAATAGTTTCTGTTTATTTCCGTTTGAGGAACTTGGGAAACGGTAAATACGCCTATAGTAGCAATGAATGCATGAAAACTTCAAGAGGCAAGGGGTGGGGTAAGGGTGGGGGTCAGGGTGGGGGTCGACGAGTTTCCTTTCCTCGTGTAATCTGATGAAACAAAGTTTTGAGTTGATTTTGGAAATAATTTTGATCCTGATTGATCGATATCATGAATCATAAAAATTATACGTTATAGGTCGTTAGCTTGACTTAGTAAAAGCTTCACTTTGAAACAATGATGTAATTGTTTTTCATTAAAAACAATTCTCATTTGACTTAAACTTCGAAAAGTCTGGATATACCGCTACTCAGTAGAAGGCGAAAGGACAAGGATTTTTTTCATTCAAATGGGCAACATTGAATTAGATAGAATAAGCCAGTGGCGTAGGAAGGTACTTTTGAGTGGGGGGGCTGAAGACTGATGGCCGGCCTGGGGGAGGGGTCTAAGGGGAGGGGGTGTCCCCCTCCCCTTTGGATTTTTTTGCATTTCCAGATAGCCTCAGATGCAATTTGGTGCAATATAGCACACTTCAACACCCACTCCATTTTGTAAACTTAATTTTGTATTTTCACCAGGCCTTAGATGCAATTTGGTGCTCCAAATGAGATTTTTTTCTCATTTGGAAATGAAAAAGGGGTTTTCTGACTTGCGAAGCGGGGGGGGGGGGCGGAATGATACTTCCGCCCCTCCACATTTTTCACTGGGGGGGCTGGCGCCCCCCCAGCCCCCCCGGTTCCTACGCCCTTGGAATAAGCTCTACCCCTACTCCCATCCCGCCCCCCTCCCTCACGGACGCCTCGATACAATTACAACCAGTGAAGGTAACCAGTCATAATGTGCTCATCATTGTTGCTAAAGCTGCTAATCCTCCTATAGTCAAAAGTATTCCCTTCATGACATAGAGAGTTGATAAATACCAGGTTTACAGTTCCACAACAGATGTCTACTACCTTGAGGCATTCCGGCCTATCGCTTTTCCTATAGTTCCTAGTTGGGACATTTTTGTCTATACTATCCTTTCATGTCCTGCTTCAAAACATTCATACTGACTGTATGAGCAGTATGAATGTCCTGTATTTTCTTTATCTAATAAAGGTTAGGAAGTGTTCGTAATATCATTGCATGAATGACAATGAAAGCATGGTATGCGAGGATAGTATAGAGTGGTATTAGCATTAGAATCAGACAAAGGTTATAAACTGTTCATACTGTCAGTACGAGTGTTTTGAAGCATGATATGATAGGACAGTATGTAGTGGTATTAGCATTAGAATCAGAGAAAGATTTGAAACTGTTCCTACTGTCAGTATATGAGTGCCTTATTATAAGCGTGATATGGGAGGACAGCATAGAGTTGTATTATATCGTAAGAAATGGTCCTAACTGGTTGCCTATAGGCCAAGACTGATTTGCTTGGCTTATGCAATTTAAGGTTAATGTTTCTTGTATCATTCAGATAGGCCTTATTTCGACTAAGTTAATTCAGATCAAGTATTCCCGGCGTGCTCGCGAAACTTTTCCAATTACAGTAGTGCAAAACAAGTGTATCTGGTGTTGGTAAGTGTAAAATGTATTACACTAAGTACGTATAGGTATATGATTTATGTATACTAATACTGTAATCATGCTACCAAGCGTTCCGTATGTTAGCAAGTTGACGTAAATCATTAATGCATTCTTCATCTTTTTTTGCAGGTTAGGGCGTACATTATCCATACACTAGGCTATGCATGTATGATACTGCTGGGTTATAGAGGGTATGCCTGTAATTGTAGCCTACTATTAAAATGCCAAAAAAGACCGAAACATTATGCTGTTTCCTGTTGTATTGACAGTTTTACATAACTAGTTTTATTGTATGTACTCTTAAAGTTCTCGTCCTGAGTGGGTACCAAGTACTTTAAATCGAGTGGAAATAATCATACATTAGCATCCGACTGAGCACTGAATGACGAGTACTTAAGCATCCTTTCATATTTTTGCATCGAGTGAGAGTACCGAAAACTTGCGAGATTTTGCTGGAGTATATATAGGCCTATTCCTCGAGTACCGAGTCACTTTTCGAGTAGAGTACTACAACACTGTATACACTGCATGTACAAGTATATCCTACCATAGGCCTATACCCTCTACCCCAATGAGTATACATTGTGAGTATTAAGTAACTTGTCTATTTCTGTTTTTCAAGTCATGCATGATATTTAGGCTACTGTAACACGACGTAAAAATTAATGCGTATATATCTGTGTGACTTTCTTGTTTGTTCGTGCGTTTATCTTTGTTTTTCCAATTTTTCCAGCAGTCTTGTTCCCCTCGGCAAGGGTTCTCGCGCTGTGTGTTCAAACTTTAACAAGCACGTCTTGGGGAGCCTCCCACTCAGTGTATTAACTCTTTATCAATATGTTTCTAACTTTATTATTAATTGTTGCTATTCACGGTATCTACGAGCAACTACGGATAGGAAATAATAAAGATGTATATATTCACTATGCATTGCACGCCTGGCACCTCAACTTCACATGGAGGGTAAACTCTACCCCAAGGGGCACGTCCAAACTAATTTTGAACATAAACATTTTTAGAGTAATAATAACGCTTGCCACGTACAGGTGAAACGTTATTATCATTTCCTGAGCAATTTTTTTTCTTCAAACATCAAACATCAAACCTGTTACCCGATCAGTCAATTCTGCAGAGAAGCCTTCCGGGCAAGTGTATATATAGGCTTGTCTTCATTAAACACTCTCGGAGACGCGGTTCAGGGTCTTTGTTCGATATAGTTATTGCTTTCCGACAACGCGGGAGGACCGGGTTGCAAGGGGAGAAGGGGGGGGGGGGGAGGTGTGGGTCGAGAGTTTGAAAGAAATTTAATGTTAAGTTCGACAAAAGTCATGAAAAGCACCCACAAATGTCTGGGAATTATGAGCGGTTTGAGAAGAAAGGAACTGTGGACAAACGACCCAAATATAACAGAAGAAAAGAGAATCCTAATTTTTGGCATTGCACTTTCTACATAACTGGACACCACTTCGAAAAGACAAGAAAAACTAAACCCATAACCATAAGTACACCATTCTGAAGTCGAGCAAGCAATACCACACATACACACGCACATCCAACACACATTCACACACATACAATGGTACCGGGTGGCCTTCTATCCCTGCAGTGAATATAGAGAAGCAAACGACTTACAAAGCAATACATGGCACATATGTCCATGTGACAAACCTAACTAAAGTTTTATAATTAATGACGTCATAAATGTGAGAATTTAATATGTGTATAGGCAGTGTAAGACATCCATGCCTCCTCGGTGTACGCACATCGATACCAGATCACACATGGCCTAAGCTACAGTGCAGTTGTTTACAGTTGCTTGTGAGTAAACATGCAACATACAGACGCGACTGGTCACACAATAAAAC
Source organism: Apostichopus japonicus (assembly GCF_037975245.1). Classification (NCBI taxonomy): domain Eukaryota; kingdom Metazoa; phylum Echinodermata; class Holothuroidea; order Aspidochirotida; family Stichopodidae; genus Apostichopus; species Apostichopus japonicus. The sequence continues at coordinate 12,793,030 of NC_092565.1, forward strand.
TTTACGCTAAGAACAGCAAACTATACACAAAAATGTCAACATAATGTAAGCGTAAATGTCTTGTAAACTGAAAATAGTCGTTCCACCAAGCGACTGTCAAAAAAAGAAATATTGCAATTTTCAGCTATGCATATCAATATAAAAGTACAAATTTATGACCAAATCTAATTCACTGCAGTAAGAAAGAGTACATGTTAGGACATACTATATAAATATTTCAACAGCTACCGTATTTTGTAGCAACCACTTCCGACCCAAACAATAGAAACCGCTCTGTCTTTTAATCCCATTTAATTAGAAATTCCTCCCCCTTTAGTGATCCCTACCAAATTGGCTCCTCAGTTCCGACCTCCTGTTTATTTATGGCTTCTTAACAATGTTAATCGAACAATACTTCACTTCTCAGCATCTCCCTGTTTGAATAATAGACAACTTTCCCTAGAAAAAAAAAAATTGTCTATTCTACAAAACTTAAATATTATCCCCCGTAGGACCTCTTGCGAGGTCGAACAGGGGTAAACTTTATTGTTGTTGTACTTTGAAGATGTCACAAACATCATCAACAGATAAGCTGGCGTAGTTTAGTTAAATAAGTATATCCAGTATAATATATTTTTATTAAATTTTTCGACACTTTTCGACAGAAATCGTTTCACTGTTGGCAGTGGCGTAGGAAGGTACTTTTGAGTGGGGGGGGGGGCTGAAGACTGATGGCCGGCCTGGGGGAGGGGTTTAAGGGGAGGGGTGTCCCCCTCCCCCTTTGGATTTTTTTTGCATTTCCAGGTGGCCTCAGATGCAATTTGGTGCAATATAGCACACTTCAACACCCACTCCATTTTGTAAATAATTTTGCATTTTCACCTGGCCTTAGATGCAATTCGGTGCTCCAAATGAGATTTTTTTTCTCATTTGGAAATAAAAAAGGGGTTTTCTGATTTGCGAAGCGGGGGGGGGGGCGGAATGATACTTCCGCCCCACCATATTTTTCACTGGGGGGGGGGCTTGCGCCCCCAGCCCCCCGGTTCCTACGCCCTTGACTGTTGGTATAGTAAATACAGAGACTTGAGAGACAATCGAAATTGGAATTGAATAACATCACAAAAGCGATTATTCGTATAGTCATAGCGCGAATTATCGTGTGTATTCTGTATTTTATATGTAATACGGCTTGACATGTAAGTTAATATTTAAGGCATCTACGACATCAAGTCCATGTAAGACATCAAACAAAAGCAACAAAAGAATCGTTTTGCAGAAGTCTCGAACTACATAATTAATGAAATCGTTTGTTTTAATAATATAAATAATATAATAATAAATATAATATATAATAATATATTGGTAATTGGTCTGCACACATGGACAGAACGATATGTATAATGTGGATGGATTTGTTTTTGCGTTCGAGGGCATCGTGGATTGTAGGGTGGGGTGGGGGGGGGGTTGGGGTTGGGGAAGGTACATGTGATAAATGAGTAGCGTATGTCACGAAGTGTGCATAGCCCATGGGTTTACGGTAACGTTGATCTACTTGGAGGGGAAGACTACTAGGAAATGAGTCGGATGGGCAAACAGTATGGTGATCGCAAGGGCAATCAACAGTTTTAAGAAAGCTAATATTTTGGTTCAATACTGCTGACCTTTAAAGTACTACGAACACCTAGCCAGTTTGCCCCATATTCAGTTCATTTTTTGTGGGTGATAATCTCATTCATAATCTGTTTTCAAAAAGCTCTTTTCGTTTCCAAGATATACACATTTGAAGTTTTGACAAATCTGGGAAAACTCCTTAAACTATGACGTGCTCATTATTTTAGCCCTTAAAGTAGTTAACCCTTAATCACAAGCCCACATATATCACTTCTTTTCAAAGAAGACCATTAACTATAATTCAAAAACTCGAACCTGTGTTCAGTGTCCTTGAAACGAAGGTTGTAAAAACAAAGGAATAACATAACAGAAAATTAGGCAGTCACTCCCTTTACATCATCGATGTGCATAATTAGTTAATTTTTATTCACAAATAAAACCAGAATTAAGAAAAGACTTTGCAAAATGGTCAATTTTTGATGGTTTTTGATGGAAGTTGCAGCTTTGTTCAAAATTACTAATGATTATTAGAGTGATTGGGACAATGTGTGTCCGTGGACCTTTAAAAGGGGATGATATTTGATGTGAATGAGTGCTTAAATAGGCGTCCTAAACCGTAATGCCAATATACTTCACACTTGATGGGTAATTTACCTTAGAATTTCAGATATCTGAATAAGAATTTCAGATATCTCGAATTCAATTTCAGATATCTGAATTAGAATTTCATTTTTTAGCATTCAATCCGGAACTAAGGATATCTAAAATTGTAGGTTGTTGTATATACCTTAAATTCAGTTTTAGATATCTGAATTAGAATTTCAGATATCTCGGATTCAATTTCAGATATATGAATTAGAAATTCAATTTTTAACCATCGATCCGGAACTAAGGATATCTGAAATTGTAGGTTGTATATACCTTTAATTCAATTTCAGATATCTGAATTAGAATTTCAGATATATAAAACAACTTATAATTTCAGATATCTTTAGTTCCGGATTAAATGTTAAAACTCGGCTTTCCATACGAACTATGAAAAGAACACTGAACTGGAATCGTCGAGTTCAACGGATTCCATCGTTATAGAATCTGTTTATATTTCGTGATAGTATCTTATATGCAGGGACATACATCATCTTTGTAGCTAATACATTTAAAACTGTGTATACCACCAAGCACGGACAGCGGGGAACCATTTCCAAAATGAATTTCTCTTTGCGTCGAATTTCATAGTGTTAAGTTGCGTATATGATATATCGTTGTGGAGGCGATGAAACAGCACATGTTACTAATGTCACACATAACCATAGAATAGTAAATCATTATAGCTACTGATGTATGTTTCAAACCCCAGGAGACAGACCAACAACTAGGATAGGATGACGCTGTCTCTCTCTCTCTCTTAGGGATTCCTCACCGGAGGAGGGGTGTTGGCAAACTGTAAGTTATACCGCCAGGTGTGGGCTCTAAACATGTTACCCTAATCAATAATATCGCGCTGTCAATCTTCGGGAAGTAAACTGTTTGTTCGATTTCGATCCGCCATTTTGTTTTTTGTGAGATGGTAACCCTCTGTACAAATAATGAACACTACATTAAATTCCTATCATTCACCGTGACTTCGGTTTCAACTTACACCACATGACGTCATCAACGTGCACTGAAATTTAATGAGGGATTAATTCGCATTGCTCTTGCATGTAATTAAAGCTATCATGAAAATAGGGCCAAGGTGAAGCCAGAGCAACTTGTTCAAACAAGACTACTCTGTGCTCATAGTCATAGCTCATTTTCGACCGGTCGACTCGACCCACTCATGTTTAACCTCATTAAAGTGCTACTTCGGTGGCATGAATTAGACACAGGTATAGGACAAAATTTGTCCTCAGTAATGGTATGTGGCTAGTATAGAAAAGCATCATATATCATCGTCCGATGGTAGTTTGAAGCTATAAGTTTTCTTGTCAAGATAAACAGGTTAAACCTTCACTACATTTTAGGGAAGTACAAAGACAGAAGAAGATCTGGCATAACGTATATTATATATTATTTTAGTGGTATTTCCGTTGTGATGTTTAGGGGGTGATTCTGCCCGTCAATTGAATCTTAGCCTTACATTGATGAAAATGTATATACCATTAATGATTTTAAGAAAGATAAAGGGTCTCCCATCCATAGATGGAGCTATGAAACACTTTTGAAACTTGTACTATATTATACATATCATTTATTTTTCATACTTAATATAATATTTGTATTTCAAAGAAACAGTTATACATTTATTAGAGAATTGGGATATCCATCGGGCAGACTTGACAGAGTTTATCCAACCGCCAGGTGGCAGTTGATTGGTAACACTATCCACAGGGCAAGTGTTAAAAAAAAACTATTTACATCTACTTAGGGTTAGGGGCAACATTAAACCAGTTTTGAACACTCCTGTTATGCTGTATCATGATAGATTCTACTAAGTCGCACATACCTTAAATATTTTGTAGTCGTCTGTTTATGTTTTTCGTTATGTTGGAGATGATGTTTTTATGATATCATAACACTCGTTACTGCTACACGGTATTCATAGAAACAATGACGAATAAAATAGTCAGTTATTATGGTAAGGTTTTGAACATATTAGATACCGCAATGGGTTACAGAATATAAGAGTAACTTTTGTTACGATCAACTCGATAGTTATGAATCAATCTCAAGTTTCATGAACAATGCTGTATTGAGTTGTGGATGTGACAGTTATAACCTAGTGATACACTACCATCATACTTGCCGAAAAGGCCAGGAAAAAAAAACTCCTTTCAAGTTTGACGAGGCAAAGAGTTAAAAGTTATGTTGTTTAAACTGCTTTCAAGTTTGACGAGGCAAAGAGTTAAAACTTATGTTGTTTACTTGTTTATTCTATAATGGTGTATAGTAATACTTCCAACAATTGTCGTTCGAGTTTGAATCATTTTGGTTTTCATTTTACAAGCTTTTTGATTATTCGTATTTGTATTTTAATGAAGTTAACGGACTCCTGTGAATGAATGATACAAATACATGAAAATGAGAAGAAAGTTGAAAAACTATATAGTGAAGGAGATAAAACATTGCTTCAACAACTGATTGGAGCAGCATCAGAGATATGCTCGCACAGGCTGACCGGGTGCGACATCAGAGATATAGTAGCACAACAATTGGTGAGACACCAGAGCTATGCTTGTGTATTTGATTGGTGTAACAGAGACACCTTGGTGATTGAAGCGACACTAGTATGAGAGATAGCCTTACACAGCCAATATATGCCACACTGCAGCTAAGCTAAACCTTGCACATTTTGATTGACGGTAATAGTAGGACATCATCGGCTATGCTTACACCGGCGCAACACCAGATATATAGCTTTGCACAGGTGATTGGTGTGATAATGGAATACAAATACGGAACTACATAGTTGGTGCGACACCATAGCTACACATGCAAAGTTAGTTGGTGTGACACCAGAGCTATGCTTACACAACCATTTGGTGTGACATCGGGCACACGTTTGCATGGAGTAATGGTGCGACAGTTATGCTCGCTTGCACAATCGATGATTGCGACATTTTGAAATATATTCTTGTACAGCTAACCGATAACACACCAGCAGTTATATCATTCGAGATCGAGTCAATACTTTTCCGTCCACTCGATGTGTAGGAATGACTATATCATGTGGGATTTATGGTCTACTTAGACTAAACGTTGGTTGGTTCTCCTGCTAAATCTTCACTGCTACGGTTTTTGATAGAAATGTCGATAAAGACACGTGGACATGTTGATATTATTATGAACAGTTTTTGAAGAAGTGGTGCAGAGGTAAACATACATATGACTGTTTGAATTACAATTATCATTTTAACATTTGCAAGGAGTAGCCTACTAGATCATTCGTAAATATCAGAAAAACCAAAGGATTTTGTAAAGGTGAGCGTTTCACACCGATTTTTTTTTTGGCCTGGTGAGGGGGAGGGGGGGCTCCTGCAATATTCTTTGCTTAGCCCTTCGATTGAGGTGGAGAAGCTCAACCAAGTCTGAACAAAAACTGAACTTAACTAACTTTGGAAAATAGTTGGAAAGGTTAACACTAAGAATGTCTTCTATATTTTCTAAATTAGAAGAGAAATTTAAAAATTATAGATCCACCTTTCCATAATGGAATGTTCTAACTATTTGCTGTTGTAAACCAAACTGGTAATCCACTGTTAAGAACTTTTCTTTGCCAAAGTCTTCGGTGATGTTGTTGCATGAAAAGATGTGATTGTATCATTAATTTTTGGGTGAAAAGTGCATCACATAAGCAGGCTAAGGAGAATATATCAGAAACAGTGACATGCACAGAATTTCAATGATGGGCTCTCCCCTACTGATGTTTATAATCGCATGAAACTTTATCGGAGGGCCAGATGCGTTTGAAAGGATATTATTAAGAAGAGAATGAAGCAGGCGCGGCGGAACGGAAAAATTATTGGGGGGGGGGGGGCTAATGTGTGGAGACTATCTAAGCGGAGCGCCACCATCGGTTGGCGCGGAGAAAGAAAATTTTGGTTTTTTTTCAAAGCCTCAGATGGCCGGAAACGGCACTTCCCGAGTGTTTCATGCTGCGAATACCTAGCCCTAAAATATGGGTCTCAAGCCTGCAATTTCTCAGATTGCACGTAAAAATGTCTGTAAAAACATTGTAATTTGTATATTCGATGGTGTTTTAAGAGAGTAGCTATTACTCGCAGTGTACTCGCAAAGACGTTTTTGAGTGTAGTAAGGGCAGTGGCGGAGCTAGGGGTATTGGTCAGGGGGCAGGAATGGTCTGTAGGGGCGCTTTCGACACTATCTAAGCGGAGCGCCACCACAGGTTGGCGCAGAGCGTACAGAAAATTTTTGAGTAAAGATACTCCCTAGATTGCAGGAAATGACCCTTTCCGGGCCTTGTTAATTTGCAGATAAACGGAGAATAAATAGGTTTCGTCGCCATTTTGTCGGAAAATTACACCAACAGAATATGACAAATATCAATAGGTATATGAGAGCGCAATAAAATAGTCAATAATCGCGAATAAGTGAAAAGTAGTGAAAAGCTGAAAAGGGCGCCAGCAGTCCATTTGAGTCCGTCGGGGGGGGGGGGCATCCGCCCCCTGACTGTATATATGGACGCTCCGCCACTACGTAAGGGGATGTTGGAGAACTGGCTGAAATGAGGCAAGTCATTTGCCTAAGACGAAGTTGTGTTACGCTTACCGGTACTCACACTCACTGCTTCCACTTTTCACGGGGCGTGAAGACGCGGTTGGGGTGACAATGTGGTCTATAGCCAGGGGACGGGCCGAGGGTCCCCCAGCAATTACTTAAATTATTACACCTACATAGTATACGTGTGCATCGGACAGATCGACAAGTATGCATTGAAAAATGGGCAGATGCACGTTTCGGAGCCTTGGTAAATATTGGGGGGGCTTATCATGCATTTGCCCCCTCAACTTTTTCATTGGGGGGGCTGAGCCCCCCCAAGCCCCCCCCGGTTCCGCCGCCACTGGAATGAGGTCCTGAGATCGTTGAATGCGACCCCTATGTATTGGGTTTAAACATTTCAGAAGTCAAATGGTGCATTCTGAGGCAACTTTAGAAATTTGTTTTATGACTAGGTCTTAACAGAAGGTTGTTAATTAATAGAGGCTTAAATTTTGTGTGAAGATGAATAAGGGGGTTTGTACATCCCATAGAAGTAGTCGAATTCTTCCATGGCTGAATTTAAAAAAAAATCTGCCAAATTGAGCACCACCCCCCCCCCCCACACTTTGGGGCACATCACTGGTCAGAAATAAATTAGTTTAATTTACTTTGAAAATTTGCACTAACCACAGTGATTACAATTCTCCAACTTTTAAAGACCAGTTGCCCTCCAACCCATTGTCCTCCTTAACCTTACCTTAAGTCTCTCTGTGCCAGAAGGCACACAAGTCCCGGACATCATTCTTCCACTGGGTTCGGTTTGCAGCTGCGTGGCGTACCGAGTTCCATGTGTTCCAGCCTCCCCAGTTCCGCTCCACCATTCGTCGCCACGTGGTTTTCGGGCAGCCTCTTTTCCTTCTTCCTTCAGGTGTCCATCTGAGGGCCACAGCACAGTCATCGTTTTGGTCTTTCCCCTATTGTCCTCCCCTACCCACCGTTTGACATCTGTGAAATACCGCTATGTTTGAACATATTAGTATGAATTGATCCAAGTACTTCTCTAAACAATAATAATATAAAGACAAATGAAACAAGTAAGGGTATGAACTGCATCTGTAACACTTAACTACTCTTGGTTTCTGCTGGAAACATTCTACCTACATATCTAATCTCCTAATCCTGTGTAACTGTGAGCATGTTGTCTTACACTACCTATTCTCTATCTGTACTTAATTGTTTCTGTTAAATCTGTGTCAATGACTGCACGACCAAAAGGACAAAAACAAAAGACAAAGAAGCAATATTTTAACAAAAGATTCCATTGTTCTATTTCAGAGTCAAAGACAGAAGATAGTGGTGCATAGAAATATTTACATATATCCATTCGAATTTTTCCTGAAAGTCAAATATAATGGAATGAACAAAACAGGAAGAAAGCACTAAAATTGCAGACTAGCGTCAATGCCATCTTATGACAGTTTCACAAAATCATGTAAAAGGCATGAAACTAATCAAAAAATATCCCGAATCATTCAGGCTCTAATATTCATATGAACATGAAACACGTCCAATCTTGACTGACTTCCTTGGTCAATCTTGACTGGACAACCACAGCGTGGTCACTCCGGTACAATTTGACCACCTCTAGTTACATATATGGCCTCCCATGTACCTTGAACTTGAATCAGTTAAAACATGGTCTCTAATCAGCGAGCACATTTCACCATGTTCAGTAAAAAAAGGCCACTTTTTGACTAAGCCATACTTAGTTTCCATTTACATACCACATATGACCAAGTCAAGTAAGTAACTATGCTCACTATCAAATACCAGATTTGACCATATCAACTCAACACCACCACCACTCTTGACCACATTAAATATAGCTCAGTCTCCATATGACCAAATCTGACCTAGTACAGTATACTTTGCATCATTGACCATTGCTGCCAAACACTGTCCAATGAAATATTTTCATCAATTTTTGTAATCAATGTCCAAACACTTCACGGAAGCCTGAAATCCGAATGTCTTTAGTCCTAGCAGTTGGTGCTACCTGAAAAAACTTTTACTTCCCAAATCTCCAAACATGGAAATGTAGCAAGTAGAAATTTGGGAGATTTTGTGATATGATTGTAATGTATGAAAGTTAATGGCAGAAGTACAGTAGAGTACAGTTAACACTCACTACATGGAAGAAGTAAATATTGACAGCGGAAGCCTGCCCTCTGGCACAATCCAGAGATAGCATCAATATGTTTTGAGGAAACAATTGACAGCATTTTTGTTTTATCTTTTACCTATTTTTCTTCATTGAATAGTTAAAACAGAGTAATCGCAAAACATTTTATAATCTGGCTGAAGAACTGGTTTTTATACAAACGGACACGGGAATATGCTAGAGAACATGGGTGCTCCAAGACATGTCAGCCCTTTGGAGCTTGGTTTCTTATACATAGTCAAACATACCATATTAAAACAATTTCACACACTGTATGGGACTATTTGCTCCAAGTGTCCCGACCCTGCGTCCCCCTACCAAGGTCTCCTTCCAAATCTCATTACCACGGCAAATAAAGTTCATTCTCCAGCATCACAGATCATCCAGCTTAATGACCAGACAGTCGTCAAATATCTGGCCGCTAACGTCCATTCCACCGTGAACAAAAACACAAGAGGCAACATCGACATTGTCCAAGGAAGACACAGCGGTCGCTGCCTCTGGATGGAGGGGTTTATTTCCATCAGGAGAAGCAAGAGTTTGTGCATCTGACGCTCCCAGATGATGATCTGTTCCCGCTGCTGCACCTACTCCCTGCTCGTCATCATTTGAAAGATCTTGTTTTACGCCATCCACCACAAACATTGCATCTTTGGTGATGTCTATTATTCCCGGCAGAGCACAATCACCTCGTTGGGGATCCGTCTCTTTGGGTGGGAGGTCTCTCGGGAATGTAAACGTCACGATGCACATGGCGTGATCTAGACGACTTGCTGGGGGTGGCCCAGTCAGTTCCACTTTCTTCCATTGAAACTTATCTGAAGTTGAGAGAAATGGATTCTTAACATTAGCTCATTTGTCATCTCCTACATTGACCACCATATCATCTATGAATTGTAAAACTTTTGCTGGTCAAGAAGATTATGTCATTGGTACTTTATTAAGGAAAAGTCGCCCAGGAAAGAACCTGGGCACGAAAACCAAACTACCAAACAACTGATCCTCTCTCAACCCCAGTCCCCTTGCATCCGGACTGTGACTGTGTGATCATCGTCAGGTGTGCATCACCATTCCCCTTGAAAGGGAACAGATACTACACATGATCTTAGCCAAAAGGCTGAGAAGATTATGTCATTGGTATCTTCAGGTTTTCATCACTCACTGATTTTTACTAGAAATGTATTCCTTCCATCATCTTTGATACACAGTCCTCTGAAGTACATTAAGAATGGAATTAGCGCTGAATATAATTACAAACAAATTTTTTGGGAAGCATTAACACCAAATAACACTACGGATATATATTAATAGAATTAAAAGATCACGTGCAAATCACACTGAATCAAGGAACGACACAGCATCAAATGCAATGTATAACAGGTCCATGGCACCAATCCAAAGACTTTATACAAAAAAGATTGCACCGTAACAATTGAACACCATGTAAAATGAATGGCATAAATCTAATACCGTCTTTTAAAAGAATGGCACCATATCAAAAAACATGTCATGCTTAAAGAATGACACTTTATCAAACACCATGTACAATGGTGTTACACCATAGGAGAGTGGATTCAGATGGAAGAAAAGTAGGTCTCCAAGAAAAATCCAGCTTTTAGCATCACAGTTTAAGACAGGTCTGGTCTGGATATTTTGTTTTGTTCATGACAGAAGACATGGAGAACATTTGGTTACTTGGCATGTAGCATGAAGGTTATTCAGCTTGAGTAGCAGTAAACTGCAGGGAATAAGTTACTACTCAAAATTTTGTAGAGCAGTCTTGATAGCTCTGAAATACGATGGTTCTTGTGAACAAAACCTGCTATGAATCTTTGCACTTGTATCAAAATTTGACCATTAACGAAGCATTTTGCGATGCGATACAGGACTAATTTAATCCCTGAATTGGATTAATCTGAAGAGAGATTCTCAATACACAGAACCATCGGTTGCAGAGGGGGAGGTGAGGAAAACAATATCAAAATGAATTTTTGAGATATTGGATTAAGTTTAGAATTATCTCCAATAATAAGTTCCGTAAAACCTGCTTCTTGATACTGAATCCATTATAGCTGGGTTCATCAGTGTCTCAAATATTATTTTCTAGATATATTTTCTAACGTTGGTTCCATGTCAAGTGTGAACCCTCTAATGCAATAGCTAACTAGCCATGAAGTCAGGAAGAAAGTTACAGTTATATTACTTGCTTTCAAGATGCTCTGAAATTTTACTTGCCTCTACACAGTCTCCTTTTGGAAATATTTTGAAATAGGTTTAGCACACGTACCTGTATCCAAGACGTACGTAGTGTCGCTAGCACCATCCTTTATCATTCCACCAAAAATTACAACTTTCTGTCCAAATGCCACAGCCCCATGAGCTGCCATGCCTGGAGGAACATCACCAGTGCATTTGATCTGCTTCCATACTGATGTTTCTATATGTGAATGGCAAAAAAATGAAACATGAAATAATAAAATAGTGATATCCTTAAATACAAAACTAAAATATGTTTACTACTTCAGGAGTTCATCTTAAACGGTCTTTTCAAAAATACATTTACATTGACTGACATTTTGATCATACCAGGATCTTCGTCAATAGGCGAACTGAAACGAGAGCAGACTAACGACACAATTAAAACAGTGACAGACGATTTAAATGGACATTGAATATTGATTAGGTTTACATATTTACCTACACAGGCTTTCTGCAGTAGATACACAGCTTTCAAAAATATTTTGGAAAAACAATAGGAAAAATATAAGAAACATTCACTAAAGAATGAGAATTCCTAAACATATATATTCAGTTCGAAGCTTTGCCAAAGATAGTACCATTTTGGATTTAAGCTACCTTACAAAAACAAAAGCAGGGGGACACCCCCACCCCTCCCCCAGGACAGCATCCCCTGTAAGGGGGTGGCAAAGGAAGGATCTGTCAGCGGGTGCCAACTCTTCTACATACGCCACTGCATCTTGGAAACCATTCAAATTGCCATTATAATGTAAATACACCCATGACTTACCTATGTCATACTCATGAAGATCGTCATAGTATGTGTCTCTAGCCATACCTCCATGAAGGTAAAGCTTCCTCCCAATAGACACTGTAGCATGCCCATGACGAGGTTTTGGAACCTGCCCTGTTACCTCCGGCTGTTTCCAGGTTTGAGATTCTGAACATGAAATTTGATAAAATTCTTGATTATCAGAGAACCAGAATTGTTTCAAGACGAAATACATGTGAAAGAGATATATGACATTATGAGTCTCCAATTATTTGTGAAATAAACCAAAATATATGACACATTTTACATTCTACTTCAACAGCTATACTGTACATTAATATTTGTGAAAGGGGTACAAATTGACATCATGTGGGACTCCCCACCCCCCCACTACCCCCCCATTAAAGTGGCAAACTTTTCCTTTCTAAAGCTGTCATACATAATAATTCTTGCGCCCTTGGTGGGGGGGGGGAGAAGAGGTGTTATGTCATCCAGGGGTGGTAAAATGGAGGGTGCTTAGATGCAAAATGGTGCTATATATTGAAACTTTTTAAACAATGTTCAAGACTATTTGACAGTTTTTAGTATACTTTGATGTGCCAAAGACATTTTGGAGTTTCTACATCATCTACTTCTATTTATTTGTTCTAAACATTTTTATGCCTGAGCTTCAAGAGGCAAAAGGGAACATGCTGTAAATGACTCTGTTACGATCATTTAAGTAATTATACAGAAGAATAACACCATTAACTGTATGAAGGGATAGAAAAAGATAACAGGGAAACAATATCTGTGATGAGGTGATGAGGTTGAGTGCAGGGCATTCATATTTTGGGCTGGATTTTTGGAACTGCACTTCTCATAACACACTGATAACTTAGTATACTTCAATGCACATCGACTGCTCTACATCTTTGAATTTGTGTAGCAATTTGCCATAGTATTTTGCTATATACACCCAGACCCCTCCTACCACCATTATAACTGACACCCTCATTTATTAACAGTATTTACCTGAACAGTATATCAGGTTAAATGTAAACCGCACCCCCCCCCCCCCCCCGCTGTACCTCACTACAACTATCTGCCACCTTAATTTATTCATCGTTAAACATTGTAATATCAACCATCCCTTTCTTCAAAGTTTTCACACACACAACTTGTGTTGCATTCCTGTAGTAGCAAAATTACTGTCTCTTTCCAATTTTAACTTTAGACAGTGGTTTTACATTCTAAAACAGTCAATACATTGGGAACCTTCCCAGTTTCAGCTGCACCTTTAAAAGGTATTTACAATTTTGGGATAATATGAAACAGGATTCAGACATTTTACGTTAAGAAGACCCTTTCAAAATGAGGCATTAAAGTCCGCTAGATGTAAATGACGATGCAATTAAATTGATTACACTGCAAAGAAAATGAGTTTTATTTTATACTTACCAGAATGAAATACATGTAACTTGCTATCTGCAACTGGATCTGTTCCTTGCTCACCGCCTGAGAACACATACAACTGACCATTGCACCAGGCTGACCCCCGGCATGTGCGAGGGCTTGGGGCCTCCCCTGATACCTCAACACCACTCCATTTCCCTGTTTCTGAAGAAATAAGGAACAAAGTGATATTATAACCTAAAGTGAACAGTCTGTGATGAAAAGCCTTTCAGGTAATTTGAATATCTAACAGAACTTTTCAATTCTCTACTTCAATCCGGCATGTAGATTGAAAGTGCAAACAAGGATCTACTGATAGATCTATAGATTTTCAGCCTTGATAATCCATCAATATCAGTGAAAGGAAACAGATAATATAAAACAATGATGAAAAGGACATTAACGAGGACAACAGTTATGATTCTAATGACAATACTAGCTTCATCATCATGCAATAGTAACTTATAATCTAACCAAGAGTACCTTTGATGTTATAGCCTAATGCTATCATTCCTACTTTAACTTTTAACTTCCATGTAAAGTCAAAACTGAATTGTCTGTGCTTGATTAAATTTCTGTCTCAAGTCATGTTTCAACATATAGAAACATATAGAAAACCTTACTGTGCAGAGGCATTTGGAATGTAATCATTAATTTCATGGAATCAAAAACTTACGTAAATCTAAGACCTGCAAATCATTTAAATTGCCAGATTGATCAGCTCCACCAAAAACAAACACTTTATCATTCTGTGTGGTTGGGAGGAAGGCTGCATGTTCATAGCGTCCCTTCAAACCTTGCCAAGGAACTTTCTCCCACTCGTAAGAGTCTGTGTTAGAACGACAAAAACAAAATCATTACATTCTAAACCACTGTACATTTCTAATGCTGATGAATGAAATATCTCATAAGAAGAGGTTTTTTTCTGGATGACTCTGAATCATACTGGAATGCAATTTTTTCATTTTGATATAGTTTAGCATTTTTCATGGGATGACTGAGTGGTAACAATAATAATTAAAATTATCATAAAGAATTACTGTAGTTAAAATGAGGCATGAAAATATTACAAGCAAATTTTAATAACTTGTGTATTATTTTTCTATCAATGTCTTTCACAAGTTGTAATTCATCAATGTTTACTATTTAATTTTGTCAATTGGTTGTTATAATTGGCTGTTAAAACTGATATCGAATCTAACACAACATTGTTACTTTGATATATGTATAAGTACTAACCCAGATTTAGCAGATGATTTTCAGGAAAAACACCATTAGGATTGGCTCCACCTAACAGCAAAACTTTAGATGCACTCTTGCTTGGCAATGAGATGCCACTGTGTCCGACCCTCATACTTGGAGGAGTGCAACCACCTGCTGAGATCACGTACCACATTTTGGAGTTAGCAGGTATCTCACCCATCTCAAGGACTGGATGTAACTGCATCATGCACCAACATATAAGTTCCTATAAACAGAAAAATTCTTGAAACTGCTAAAGCTGTTTTGTTTTTTTATGTCCAAAATATCTCAAAAATAGCTCAAAGTTTAAACTGTACCTAACTGAAATATAGTAGAATTAATGATGCCATAACTTCCTATTTCAGTGATACAAAGATAAGACACAATGAAATTTAGGTCTACTTTGGCTATGACATAGAACTGAAATTATGTTATTGCAAAATAATTTATCTGGTAGGCTGAAGAAAACAAGTTTGCTGTTCAATTTAGCTATAGCCTAGGCCTAGATGCTAAACACTTTTTCCTTTCAAGTTCAAAGTTGATATCTATGAGATTTCACTGTTGCTTTGATTCTAAGATTCTGCCAGAATGTGATATATACATGTTAAGGTTTGCTGTCAAACAACCATATAATTCCAGAAAATAGATGAAGGCGGCGAAAAGGCTTTCATATTTCACTCTGTCAGAATACAGAATTGTTGTTTCCTACGAATTTTCCTGAATTCATTGACACCGTATACATTAATGTTGCAATCGAAAGTGTGATAACAATTTGAATTTCAAACACGGCGGCGACAATCTTTTGAGTGACATTTGTTTGGACTTGTTCAACACATCACGCGAAGTTAACGTACACCACCATAAACTTGAGTGTATGTCAATCTAGGGCCTAGGCTAGTTCTTGCCTTCCTTTTCTTCATACCTGTGTGAACAAGTTAATACCGGTTCTGCGACATGTTCAACAGAATGTCTGATTAAATAAAGTTTACGGCTACTCTTGCAAAGTAACCTGCAATGCATTATCTTCATCGTTACAGATATTATTAATATGTTTATATCTACCTATCTAATGTATAAAACCATAAAACGTACCCAGGCTACTAACTGAAATCAAAGTTACTGGAATGGTGCAAGCTTCCCTGCCAACGGTTGAGATAGGGTGTACATATGTATGATAGGACCCTTGAGGCTTGTTCAATACACTATTTACTAAATTGTTCAGTTTGTTTGTGTTTTCGAATAGTAGCCTGATTCCACGAGTACAGTGTAATCTTGCAAGGTGATAAACTTTCGGGAAAAAGTGTCATCTTACCAACATATTGATCTCGTTGCGAACTTTGGGACATGGAAAAGACTTGAAATACACAACATAGTTAGCCTCACGTAAGCCAACAGTATTCCTATACTTAGACCGAGTTTAGGTACATTCTAAGCAGGCCTAAGTCCTTGTTAGGCCTAGTCTAAGTGGGCCAGTCTAAGTTAGGCCTAGCCTAGCCCTCAGTTAGGTCGGCAGAAATGTCAAAATGCCTAAGTAGTTAGTATGCTAACATTAGCCTGATTATGCATATGGTAGTGCATACGTTTGTTTCGCCACCAGTACCGTTGTGTAATTCCACACTAGACACCGGCAAATTGGAATTTATGCACAAGCTGGCTACAAAATGACTCTTAGCTTAGGCTGTACAGTAGTTCACACAGCAGTTAGCAATAGAAAAAACTGTTAAAGAAGTTTTCATTTTTTTTTTGCCTCAATCACCAAAAACCTAAACATGAGTAACAACATAACAGATTATACTAAGGCCTACAGTGTCAGTTTTATGGATATTGCAACTTACTAATTTACTATACAACTATAACTGTACACTTAATGAAGGATTTCTCCATAGCCAATTGCTCCAACTTATGCCTTGAAACAGCTGCTTATACAGTGTGGGGCAAGTGGCACTCCCAGAAACTAGAAGATTGGGGAAGGGCACAACAAAAGGAGAGAAATATTTGTGTGGGAGGGGCACAGAATGTGGGTTGTGCAAGCTTGCACCTCTGCACTGGGGGCATTAGTGCCGATCACAAACCTGTGTCTGCGGAGTGGTGGTTGGGTAAAGCCCCTGGATGCTTTGTAGTTTCCATCATTTCCAGAACTTGAAGTCAGCAGAACTTATGAGACCTGTACAGTAGTTGCAAGTAGATTACGTTCGGTAGAAGATATCCCTGTTTCCTTAAACACGACAACTTTCATTCAGTGGAGAGGATGGGGGGGGGGGGGGAGGGAAGGAAAATGACATATAGTAAATTTCATTGGGGAAGGAGAGTGGAAAGGGGGCACCAAAATGGTGCATGATCCCCCTTCTGTGCCCATGCACCCCTTCATTTAAGATGCCATTGTGTGGGACGTTTGAATAAAAGAAAACAGCATTGCATTGACATATAAATTTACTCTTGTTTCTTTTCAGGTTGCTGTTTGTCTCCTCCCATTGTTATAGATTAATGGAATACTTCTGTTTCAGACATTTTGAACCATTTACTACAAGCTTGGCCTGAACACCCGTGGACAAAATGATTGCAGAAATTTTAGGCGAGAATGTAACTTTAGACTTTCATCCAAGCTCCATTCTATCCAAGGTATGTTAGTCTTAATTAAATATTGACAGTTTCTCTTCATTATGTCAAATAGAACTTCCTTCAAAACTTAAGAATTCCTAGGATTTCTTTGGGCACTTAAGAAAAAACTTTATTAATTAAAACCCATTTCAGGTATTTTATAAACATAAATAAATAGTAACTTGTTTTCAGCACTTATTTGGATAAATGCTTGTTGATGTATGCAAGTTTTAACATTTGCCAACAAATGTGAACATTTTACTTAATGATGCAATTGGTACATCTGATTCAGCCATGTTGTTAAATCCTCACAATATCCACAATCAATAATCTTTTTGTTTATTGACGTCTATATACATGCAGATATGAACTAGATATTTAAAGCAATGTATTTGTCAGGCTGGAAAATTAACTGTCACATTCTGATCATCAAATGTTTTATGATTTATCCCTTGTCTGATTTTCATGTATTTTTGTTCTATTTTTGAAGGTTATGTAATAAATTCCTCCATCAATACTCAGCAGAGCTCCTTTGATATTCATTAAACATAAATTTGCATGCTAGTACTGACTGAGATTTCACAACCAGATTTCTTTTCATTTCTGGGTTTGTCTTTCTTAACTTTGTTTTTTTAAAGGCTCATCAAGCAGAAAGGACAGCTGACAAAATGGCCGCCATGCAGGACTTTAATGGTGCATTAGACCATTATGCCAAAGCTGAAGGTTAGAAATATAATATTTCAGTTCATGTTTACATTTTGCTTCTATTGCAGGCAGTGATATATTTTACAAGGAATGGAATCTATTGGTGTACTTTGACGGGTTTAGCCCTTCTTTAATACTGTTTCAGACTGTTCATTATTATGTACATACACTCACTTTAGGTTTGTGCAGTAGCATCCATTAAGTGTAATACGCAGTATACTTATATTTATGTAACATCAGATGATCGTAAATTGTTGATATTTTCCACAATAAATGAAGCCAAGAGCTCTGGACCATTCTGTTCATATAAGTATTCTACTTATATAACTTAATGTCAGGTTCGAGGAATGATCTGTTGATGACGAGCTTTATCAGGAAGTACAGTACCGTAGGGTTTGGTTAGAAATTTTACCAAACATTCTATGTAGCCCCCACAATGGTACTGAAAACTATGGCAACACCTCACATTTGGTTGATGAGAAAGTATTTAATGATTACATTTTATCTCAAATTTTTTGGTGGCCAATATGCTTTGTGATCCATCATCAACTACATCTAAAATCTGAACTGCAAATTGTAACTCTTACCGCATTATTTGCAAAAAACTTGACTAGCCATGCTAATGTATTACTCGTTATAAAATTTACTATAAACCAAAAGCACAATTTGTTTGTTATAAATTTCTAACAAAATCAAAATTTTTAGGTGGTGAATTGTCTATTTCTTTCCAACTTCAAACAAAAATGCCATTCTCCTTCTTCTTCTGATGCCTGTATTCAAAATTTGTATAGCATTTACTTGCCTTTTTTCCCTTTCAGAACTGCTGGAAGAGGTTTTACCGATTCCTGGAAATAAGTTTGTAGTGGAATCTATAAAGAAGCAGTTGGAACATCTCAAAAAACAACCAAGAATTATTCATCGGAAGAAGGAAGACTTTGCTAGAAGAAAGAGGCAAAAGTCTGTGGAACGGAAGCAGAAGCTAGAACGAGAGAGAGTGAAAGCATCTGCGGCGACAGAAGATGAGGAGTTTGCTAAGGATGATTTTGATGGAGGTAACCTTGTAGAAGCGTCAGATCAAGGCTCAGATGAAACGGATTCGTTACTCACATGCTTGAATGATAATATGGTAGAGGAGAGTGACGGTTTCACTTACAAAACATCTGAACTCAGGAAGTTCTTTTCCTCTCAGCGGTCCAAAAGTCGAGATTCAGAAGAGAAGGCCAGCGTGGAAGAACAAACCAGTGACAGTCCAAAGACAATCTTGATACAGAAATTGGAACGTCAGAATAAGGAACTTATGGAGCATGTCTGTCATTTATTTAAATCCTGGAACAGTTGTGAAGAGGAGAACACCCAACTCAAAGAGAGAATGAAGCTGCTGGAGCAAGAGCTGGAAACACTACGAAGCACAAACATGGAGAAGAGCGTCTTGAATCAGAGTAACGTTGAATTGTCCCTCCCATTTCAGAGCGAATATTTTGGAGACGATCGCATTTCAAGTTTACCTAGTTTACCACCTTTGGACTTGCCTAATGAATTACAGATGTCAGGCTTGTATTCTGAAGAAGAACATAAACACAAATTTCAAGAGGAAATGTGAAAAGATAAAAATAACTTCATATGCCATCTTGCCGAAATGTTTCTTGCATTAGGTGAACAAGAAGCTGCATCCTATACTTGAGGGTTGTGCGGGTTTGCAACATTTGTATTTGACCGTGCCATGATTACCACATCTGCTCTACAACTATTTTATTTTATACTCAATCTATCTGTCAAGATAATAAATTTGTTAAAATATGTTTTAGTCTGATAAGAATAAAAACAAAGAAAACTCTTTACAACTTCTCCCTTTAATAAAAAAATTACATAGTTGAAATTCTAAAAGTTGGTTGGAGATGGTGGAGGGGGGGGGGGGGGAGGAAGGGAAGTTGTGGATTGATCCATGCATGGAGCTTCATCAGAATCACACTGACTTTAAAGAACAAAATGCCAGATTAAATAGTCACATCTAATGTCCTTATACATAATACTAAATAGTAGAACTAACCAAAAAAATTAAATTAAATATGTATCGGGAATATTTTGAAGGAAACTGGTGTAAGTATAATTCTGTGGGCTGTGATTAGATGTTGGTTTACATTGGAACCGAAGGAGATGACACTAATGAGCCGATATGGACATTTTGAAAAGCATTGAACATATATTTATATTTTTTTTCACTTTTGGTCCTTGTTAGTAGTTTTTGTTCTTCTTGTATTCTATCATTCCAAGGTATCACTCATTAGTTATAATATATTTTCATATTGAATGTGAAAAGAGGACTTAAGGCATAAAGTTAATTTTCATATGCTGTATAAGACTGCTACCAGTCCAATTTGAAAGTTAATACCACTTATAAGCTTGGACAAAATAACTGTTAACATATCTGAGGCTGACAAAGGATAGTTGCTGGTCTACTTAGTTTAGCATACTAAGGTCAAAAGTCAATTCTTAAGATGCTACAAAACACTTGGTAGGAAAGCATGAGAATTTATAACATGTTTATAAATTATTTCAAATTAATTGCATGTTGTGGAAGGGTACTGTTTTGTTTATAAATATTAAGTTTTAGATGAGTCTTTCGAACTTATAAACAATTTGTATTTATCTCTGTGTATGTGAGTGTATGTGTCTGTCATATGTGTGTCCCTGTAAACTTGTTCTTCAACATTACAATGGATTGCTATCAAACTTAGAACATGTATGGATACTGAATAGTGAATTGATGAACAGTATTGTTTTAGGTGAGGTCAAAGGTTTTGGGATCAGCAGTAGTCAAAATCTGAAACCCTTTGAAACAAAATGTGAAGTTTGGCACAACTTGATACGTTGTATGTAAATCTATCTTAGAGACTACAATAACCCAAATGTTTCATAGGGAGGTCAAATATCATTTAGAGTTAACAGAAATCACCTAATACACATGCTTATGTCAAAGTAAAATGTGTATAAACTCCATATTTGGAATGCAAGTTTGCTTTAGCGGTTCAAGATTGTTATTTTTTTGTGTGCAAAGAGGTCACAATAGTTGTTTTTGTTCACCAAAGGTCAAAGTCTCTACCCTGATGTGTTTTCCGTTGTCCGTTTGTTGCATGACCACCGTTCTTGTGTAAGAAAAAATACCCAGCAATATCAAAGAAGTATGATCAGTGAACAGAAGTCTCCCTTTTTCACGTGCCAACATTTCAGATATACTTTCCATTTTATTGTTATAGGAACCAACCAGACAGTTTTGGTTTTAACATTCAGCTGTCAATCTTTAATATTTCATGGTCACCTAAATGCATTAATTTATGTTCTTTAATTGGTTAATGACTTGCATTGAAACTTGTTTCATATAGGCCTAAAGGTTGTTTGCCTTGGTACTGTAACTTTGAATTCACATTAGTGTACTCCACTTTGATGGAACATACCATTTCTTGGGTCTAAATAGATTTCACTTACAAAATATTTTCTTTTGTTTCTTTTCTTTTCTTTTCTTTTCGTTTCCTTTCTTTTGTTTTGTTAGGCGTGTAAGTTGTGATCTAGGACATGTGATAAAATCTACAATGAGTTTGGTGATGAACATCAAGAATTTGTTTACTTTTAAATCAATGGAGGTTAAATGCTGGGAAATTACAAAAAAAAGTTTTCATTTCTAAATCTTACTTCCCCAATCTTCCTGTTTGGGGGATGGAATAATGTTAATCTCCCTATTTTTGTGACAGGTTTAGAGGTCTGTAAACAAGGGCGTAGGAACCGGGGGGGCTGGGGGCGCCAGCCCCCCCCCAGTGAAAAATGTGGAGGGGCGGAAGTATCATTCTGCCCCCCCCACTTCGCAAGTCAGAAAACCCCTTTTTCATTTCCAAATGAGAAAAAAAATCTCATTTGGAGCCCCAAATTGCATCTAAGGCCAGGTGAAAATACAAAATTAAGTTTACAAAATGGAGTGGGTGTTGAAGTGTGCTATATTGCACCAAATTACATCTGAAGCCACCTGGAAATGCAAAAAAATTCCAAAGGGGAGGGGGACACCCCCTCCCCTTAGACCCCTCCCCCAAGCCGGCCATCAGTCTTCAGCCCCCCCACTCAAAACTACCTTCCTACGCCACTGTCTGTAAACGTTCAGAGTTAGGTTTGATAGAGGTTTAAGATAAGCAGAACTGAATATGGAAAGGCCTGCAATTATTTTTCTCTATGTTTCAATGCATTGTTTATTTGGTTTAAGGAAATAGAAGAGAGGGAAAATGGAAGAAATTGTAGTCTATTGGTAAAGGGCCTCTGGCCATAAGAGGGGTTGCAGGAAAGGGGGATAGCTATAGGCGGGACATGGTAACTTGGGGAAGTTCGTCATATAAACCGGGGCAATTGGTGAAAATTTAAAATGAGCAGGGAAAAGGTGAAACAGGTTTCTCATTTTGACCAGTGGCGGAGCTAGGGGTATTGGTCAGGGGGGTCGAGAATGGTCTGTAGGGGTGCTTTCGACACTATCTAAGCGGAGTGCCACAGGTTGGCGCGGAGCGTACAGAAATTTTTTGAGTAAAGATACTCCCTACATCGCCGGAAATTACCCTTTCCAGGCCTTGCTAATTTGCAGATAAACGAAGAATAAATAGGTGTCATATCCAACAAAATGTGACAAATGTCGAAAGGTAGATGAGAGCGCCGGCAATAAAAAAGTCAATAATCGCGAATAAGTAAAACGTGGTATTAAGCTGAAAAGGGCGCCAGCAGTCCATTTGAGTCCGTCAGGGGGCATCCGCCCCCTGACTGTATGGACGCTCAGCGACTGCAGTTTTGACACTAGTTTGTAGGTTTTGATTTTATTTTCTGTCAGACTGTCCCGGTAAAGAACTGCTTGTGCTACATCCTGCCCCCAAACAAGATGAAAATCGTCTTTTATCTTTTTCCACTGCGCTCTTCTAAATATGGGCGGTGCTTTATGATTTGATCATCACCGAACCCCTTTATAAGTATTTTTATATGATTTTAGTATATGTGAGTTGCCTTACAGTGGAAGCGTATTTTAACACTGTACCTACTGTACGGGTGCTTGTATTCAATGTTCTCGGACACGATCACAACAAACCTTATAGAATATAGGCTAGGCTAACCCTGTCTTAGATCCTTGAAGTTGAACGATGAAGAGAAAAGGGTACAACTGCCAACCAAACAGTTAGACGAATTATCAGCGTTGATATTTCTTGTAAGATCCTTGAGAAACGGAAACTGTTTTGCTAGCAATTCAGTATAGGCCTAACATAGGCTATGAAAATAACGTTTTATTGCATCCTAGGCTAGGCCCTTTGCCTACGCCTATGCTTATGTTATGATATTTATACTCAGGCCGACGTTGCAGTTCACTGCAAAGTTTGGTCTAAGTTATACTCAGTACCATTTATCAAGCGATTTAGGAATCACTTTGAACTGTTCAATGCCAGCAAATTTTCATCAATGCCGTTCTTTAACACAGAGGGAAGTGGAGACAGTTTTGAAATAACTTCATAGGCTCCTCTCCACTTTGGTGCTACTGCAGTGCTATATTGCTATAGTAATAACAGAAAACTTCTTCATTATATTAATGCTAGATTAGAATTTAGATAGTAGGCCTAGATTACTTGTTAATAATACTATAGTAGGCCTAATACCCTTTCATGCACACTGACATTCCCCATTGACCTCCTATGGTTATATATTTTCCTGTTTTCCCTTGTTCTTTTGCGTCATATTTCGTTATATGTCAGACATACAGTTTTTGTGAAGGGTTGGTGACAATGACTCCTCAACCCACTGGCCTGGACCACTTATCCTAGCTGACTATGATAGAAACACCAAATGGGACTTTGACACTCGGATGGTCTATGCTCTAACTATCTTGATTCTCTCCAATTCAATATAGGTACAACTGGTCAAATGACAAAGTGGCAGTCCCAATAAAGATCAATGACCAGGGATGTATGTGAGCTACACATCCCTGGAATATAAGCAAGCTATCCAGGCTAGAATTAGGTACAGATTAATCATGTGATTAATATTCACCCAATGTACATATCATGTCATCCACAATGTCTATCAGTACAATAGCATGTATCTAGGTAACAACAACCGTACCCCTCTTGTTTGTTTTCATGAAAAAGCTGAAACATTAAATACATCTTAGGAATTGAAATAGTGAACAAAACAATAACAAGTTAAGTCATTATGTAATAGAGATTAAATCGTGATAATTTGAGATGTCACTGACATATACACTAACTTTGCTTTATTCCAGATCCTTGTTTACATAGAACTGATTAAGCTGCTCTAACATGGCAGACAAGCATGTCAAGCCAGGAACAAGGGTGGAAATCACTGGAAAAAGCTTACAAGGAAAAATAGCATTTGTTGGAGTGACTTCATTTGCATCGTAAGTTGATGTTAAGGACATGAAAAGCATTGAATGCAATTTTTAGTAAATAACTTTGATGGTGTCAAGATGTCTGTCCATTTGTATGTGGTGATGCAAGGTAGGTGATAGTACAACATGTAATGTCTTTACACAATAGAAATTACTGTAGGACTTCATAACCGTTGGACTTGGTAAGTTTGAGAAATTCCAAGTATTTATTGTGTAGCTACCACAGTCAAGCTTCTACACACTGTTGTTGCTATTCCTCTTGGTTATCGGTCTAAATGAAAGGGAACCTTTTATGGTAGAGGTTGGCTCTTAAATCAAATTAGACTGCTAGCATGTTTCATCATGAAGATATGAAATGTTTAAAAATTTGGCAATTAATGTTTATGGATCATGCATACCTTGAAACGGCAAAGTGTGTGACATCATGAATCATGTCAGTGAACTGAAAAGGTTTTTTCCTATAATGCGCACTTCACTTTGTATGCACAGAGGATGACAGTATTCGTTAACTATGAAGAAGTCAAAGTACTTTGTCAGCTAATTAATTATCCCAAATTGTGTTCTTCTTCAAGGCTAAATCAACAAGATTTTAAAATATAAGGAAACTGTTTGAAGGGCATCAGCTATTTACATCACAGCAACAGTGCTTTATTTCCTGGAGTATCCCAGAATATCCCTTGCACTCACTATGCTTCTTACTGTGAAAGTAACCATCTTAACTCCCCTTTGCAAATCAGTTGTAATTTTTTGCACTATTTAACATGTTTCAGTCAAGATTCCAATGTTTCTGCCAATGTTGCTGCTGAGGATTTGCTATTACAAACTTACGATTATATATTATAAACTTGCTTTTAATAGCAGAGAGTGCTAATTATGTTAATGCTTCCTTGTTTTTGCCTTTCAGCGGTAAATGGATTGGGGTTATTTTGGATGAAGCCAAGGGCAAAAACAATGGCTTGGTTCAAGGGAAGAAATACTTCACATGTCCAGATAACCACGGTATTTTCGTTAGACAATCACAGGTAAGAATATCATGTGTTGGCAAAGTAAGTCAATACTCTTATTAGCAAAAGTGAACCACACAATTTCTATCGGGAGAGGTAAACGTAAATTGTCAGCTTTGGATCTGCGTGAATAAAGAAAGGAAAGAAAAAATATGAATACTTGTGCCTGTACACTAGAAATTTATGGAACAAGTGAAAATTGGACCAATGAGGATAATAAGGGTAATTAAGATAATTAAGAAAGTACAGGGAATATATAGAAGAACACGGTAGTAGAATGTACAGACTGTGTTCGGAGATTCAAGCAATTGTGATGTAAGATTACCAGAAGACGGGAGACCTTAAATATATTCATCTTGTTCAATTGCTGTGACTTTTGGTTCCTTCCAACAAACACCAATAATCAAACTAAAATTCAATAAATAATTCATTTATCATACATTTATAGAACCTTAAATATCAATATTAATAGGGTAGGTCATCTGATTTCCTGAATGGTGAATATCTATATTAATTATGTTAATAATAACAGCTTTATTAATTAATCTTTCACAGATTACTATCTTAGATGGCTCACCTGCTACCACCCCAATTGAATCTAAAACCTCTGGTATTCCAAAACCTGGCGGTAAAGCAGAGAAAAAAGCAGAGGTAAACTTTCAACCTTTGGTCGTCATGTTCTGAAAACGTTACATGTGATATAAACTTTATGAACAGTTATGGGAAATGTAGCATTCATTATCATTTCATGTTCATGTACAGTGGTGATATGTTCTTGGTGGTTTGAATTAATGTTTTCATCACAGAGATTTGTGTCAATATGTATGATTTTTTCAGCTTAGCAGATCTTGTGGCTCATGTTACTTGTTACATGTTACTGTAACTGTGTACAAAATCCTGCCCTTCGTATGTGATGTATGCTTGAAAACATGACTAATTGAGATGGACATTGCTGGTGCACTACATGTATCTCAGTCTTTTAAAATGATAAAGATATACGATAACCATCTGCATTTATTTGTTTCAAATTATCCACCCCTTTATTAATGTTTCTGTGTGAATGTCAGTCCGTAGAAAGGTCTCCACATTTACAGAAAGAGTCGAAAAACTTTTAAGTTTGTACCCCCTTGGACATATGTATCTTATATGAGTGCTGTCCCTGCTGTAACACTTGTTTTGTTTTTACTGGAATGTTAATTTATCCCAGTCTCATGTGTTCATGAGTGATAGGGGTAGTATTCGTTTTGTACAGTCTTTGTTTAGGGATGCCTCTGTTTAAACTTTCTTCCATATGAATGTTTTGTTCTTTCCAGTTTCGTTCGAAACTTATGAGACCTGCAAACCGCAGGTCTAGTATGCCTGTCTATGTGTCTGCTGTGAGTAATGCTTGCTGCAATAAACTTGGTCAATATTTTCAGCATCAGCACTTGTTAACTCTGTTTGTTGTTCACAATTATTAACTGCATTTCTTTGCTGCCAAGGGTTTTCCTCTTTTCCGTAAAATGACCGACAATCACCTTTGTAAGGTAGCAGAATATCTCAGTTCCACTCGTTGGTTCACTTTATACCTGGACGACAAAAAGAAGGGTACACCCTTATGGTTGGATATGTCACTCTGTCCCACATCCGTAGGTGTAGCTTTCTGAAGGAAACTTAATGTTATTATTTATCAAAAATGCCCTGGGTCAATCCAGGTAGCAGAAACATATTTGGTGTAGTTCTACAAAAGCCTTGACTTCTAAAATTTGATGAAGCAAAGGTTTTATGATGTAGCTTTCAGTTTGTAATGCCAAAATTAAAGCAAAAGTTGGATGCATTGTGTATCTGCCACATTTAAATTTTGAATGATGCTATTGACATATTATCTACTTGTGTCATTTTGACTTGTTTATTAGCAGAATGAATTTACAAAAATAAACAAAATTATGATTGAAAATGCAAATCTAGTGTTGAATATTCATTTTAGAGTTTGAAAATTGCAAATCCAGTGTAAGCTGCTCTAATCTGAAAAAAGATGTACAATACTGGTCCAGACATTTTATTCATCACTTTAGAAGTACAGTACACTCTCAGGATTATTGATATGGTGTTAGGATAGTTGATCAATCAATATGACTGCACATATCTAACAATAAAGTGAAAACTAAGGCATGGAAATACCATTGTTAAAAACCAAGGCCATTTGGCATTATTACAGTATGTTATAAGGCATTGGTGCTACAATATCAAATTGAATGTATAAGGTACTTTGAAAATTTGGTCTTCATAGACATATCACAGCTACTGTATGTAGGATGAAGGAACTCTGTTGGTTTTGTGAATAATCCCTATAAACTTCCCTAAAGAGAATGAAAGTCATTTATAGGATGTTAAAGTATAGAATAATATTAAAATATAAACCTGTTCATCAATACATCAAAAATGATCATTCATTTGAAATGGTTGCAAGTATAGTCTGCACTTTTTAAAAATGGTCAGATTTTGTAAATTCTTGGTTGGAAAGGTTTATTATTCTCACTTTACCTAAAAAACTCATGTTTTATATGATCTGTGTCAGAGAATAACAGTGCAATGAACACCTTAGATGTACTGTAGCTAACATGTTGATGTTTACAGGGTTCTCTTTGTGCTCTGCAAAATCTTTTGAAAATTTGCTTTGTTTTTTATTGTTTCTTTGTTCCTAATACTGCGTTTTGCTTGAAATACCATGGTTTATGTTTTATTTATGTTTTGGTTATTTATGTTGTGTTCTTTTGAATGATTTTTTAAATGTACTCACTCCCAGCTTCCAGTTTGCATCAATTACAGTAGTCTGTTTACCTCCCACAGGAAGGTTAATGGCTAATTCTCCCCCCCCCCCATATATATGTATATATTTCTGTTTCAAACAGATATTTATATGTATATCATATGACCCTATAATGTGGACGGTAGATGCAAAGAATGAGCTGTAAGTCTCACTTTATAAAGGAGTCATCCATGCAGTACCGGTTTCACTTATTGCAAGTATTCCTGAAAGTAGAACACATCGCTGTCTCACCAAATTATGTGCATATCTGACTTAAAAAGCAAATAAGCTTCTGATTATAACCCCGTGTGAAATTATCTAATCGAACAATTGCCATGGGCTAGAGTTGCAGGTCTGTGGGATAAACATTCAACAGTGAACCTGTTCACATTAACTTGCCTATGAAGGAGAAGTAATGTTTCATACCCTGGCATTATGGAAACTGTTTAAACAGTATGAAATTTGCATGTAATGTAGGTTTTATATCCTTTTGTTTGTTTTAAAATTTGTGTTCCTTTTTTGCTTCCAAGTTCTTTTATTGTGTACACATGTCTGTCTGTTAGACTAGCACACCGTCACTCTTGTGTACAATGTACAGTAACTGTATGTTGAATTTATACACCACTTCGGCTTATTTGGGATCTTTCAGTTTACGGAAGATTCTGGCACTTTTTGAATCATATATATGTTTTATCTTGAGTTTTAGTACGTGTATGGTTACATATGAAGGAGTACCACTGCAAGAATTTGAAAACATTTCATATTTTTTTCAGAAAATCAGTCCAATTCTTTTTGGCAATTAGAACACTAATAGCTCTTCTCATCATAGCCACCTTACAATATTGTCTGTATTTGATGGCATCAAACCTTGATACTGTAGTTGTTGTTGAGTTTATATCTATTTTAGCTTCTATGCATGTCTGCAATGAATACTAGAACATATGCTTATTACCCTTTGGTAATCAATATTTTGATATTTTGTAAAATCACTGTAGGTATTGTTTGTAGTATTAGGTTTGAAGGCCATCACTAGTATCGCTGCATCAGCTATGTGGAACTGCTCTGAATATGTCATTAGATCAACTTACATTGAAGGTCGTTACAATTTATAAAGTTGTTGTGTTGATGTTATGTTTATATGTATCCCAACCTGTCAATTGTGGTTTTCACTGTTTTATACATTTCATCATCTTGTACACAATAAGCTAAACCCACCTGTTATCTCGTCAGTGGTAGTACATTTTCTCTTTAATATTTCCACGCAGTATGAAACTAATAAATTGTTTAACAGTGCTTTTTGTGAATGTCTGTTGTTTGAACAGTCATGGTATGTTTCCAGTGTCTCAACCAGATATTTTAAAAATGTATTTTAATTTTGTAGTTGTAATTTAATTAATTAATTCTTTTTATAAGATTCACTCTCGTTCAGTTCCTTCATACCAGCATTGACAGTCTGGCATTTTAATCACCAGATTGACAAATTTGGCCTTTTTTTTCAAATTTCTTTGGCGGGAGGAAAATGAGAATTCAGACCAGACAGCATTTTGGTGTTTTCTGGTGTCATTTTTTGGACAGCCTAACAACTTTTAAAGAAAAACAGTAGCTGAGGATTGTTAAATTTTTCAAAAGAGAATTGATTTAAAATATTACATGCTGTTCAGTTCTCCTCAAGGTTTCATATAGGCTGATGTGTCGGTGAAAAATCATTAGCAATTTCTTTCAACCACGTTTCACTCCCTAATGTTCAGTGACACCAGTTGCAAACCCTCACCAGTCTTACACATTGACAGGGTCAAATGTCATAGAATAATAGCAAGTTCCAATTTGCTGATTTTCACCCGATTTAGCCAACAATTTGGCCGGTTGTGCACAGAAAAACTGGCCACCCTGCTCTAGTGTGTAGATTGTTCTGGACAGTACCTCTTCTGACCTGTTTTAGTCATGGTTTAGTAAATAGATAATTAAGCAAGAACTCGTTGTTTCTAGAACAATTTTAACCATATTATGGATCACTGCAGTTCACTTTTAATCTCCGATATAAAAGTCAAGTAAAGTGGGGTTCATTTCCTGCGGTGCTGTTTCATTTGCCCGAGGAGGCAGTGGTTCTATTAAGCGTTAAATAAGGAGACTTTATTTTTGCATATATCTTCTTTATATGATGAAGCAGGATTTCCACCTATCACCTTAGATGGACAATCATCTAAGGCTACTACAATCATCTAAGGCTACTACAAACTACTTGTACTTTAAAGCTTATTGTTACAGGTTTTGACCATGCTCTTGAACCTTAGTTAATTGTTCTGAAAGAATTGCTTTTGTATCAAAACTTTTCCAGCAGGGTCGAAGGTCAACCCTACCGACCTTCAAAGGAGGTCTATCAGGCAGGACTGTGAGTTTTGAATGTTCATTTTGCATACACAACCCATCCTCTCGACTGTCGCAAACATTATTTTTCACCAAACGCTTTTTTTCTTGATAACCCATATTATTTAACCGTCGATTTGGCACCGGTTACAGGGGCCTTGCACAATCTGCCTGTATACTGCTCTCAGTATTATAGCTTGTATATAATAAAGAGAGGAAAGGTTTCAATTGTCTAATCAATAAATATTAATTAGTATTTTGTCCTCACTTCTGTTTTACTTGACTTTTCTATGCTACCTAACTCACTGAAGGTGGCGGTATCTATGTATCAAATTTAAATATATTTACACATATTTACATATGTTTGGATATCAAAAGGACAACGTCAATTACATTATGATGTTATTAGACAAATTTATGCTGCATCACATACTAATATAATCAGCTTGTAGCTTTGTATCAAATTAAAATATATTTAAATATGATTGGATATCGAAAGGACAATTTCAATCACATTATGATGTAAATTAGACAAAGTTATGCTGCATCACAAACTAATATATTCATACATTACACTCAGTAGTCGGTGAACTAACGCAGCTTCACTATTGGTAGTTAATGACCGATAAAAACAAGAGCAATCTAGATGGGAAAATTAATTGTAACTCCTTGGGAATTTATTGTTGATTCGTAACTTTAACAGACAAGTAACATTTAGTCAAAGTGTAACATTTAATGTGAGTCAATATTTTATATCTAGATGCTTACCCTTCGGTGAATTCTAGTTACTCTATCTGACTGTGCTTCTACAAAGATTTCAAATAGTTCCAATTCTAGTCAATGAAAGAGCTACTTAACTAACAATTCACACTCTGGTAAAGCCCTAGCTTTTGTTTTCATAAAGAAGTGATTTACCAAAAGATTTGACAAATTACCAAAAAAAAGGTTTAAGTTTCTAGATGCTTACCATTCGGTGAATTCTAGTTACTCTATCTGACAGTGCTTCTACAAAGATTTCAAATAGTTCCAATTCTAGTCAATGAAAGAGCTACTTAACTAACAATTCACGCTCTGGTAAAGCCCTAGCTTTTGTTTTCATAAAGAAGTGATTTACCAAAAGATTTGACAAATTACCAAAAAGAAGGTTTAAGTTTCTAGATTTCAAAGAATGGATAAGTTGGTACTGTACCTTGTTATATTTTGACCATGTTGACTGGGAGTTATTCACAACGTTATTTTAGTGGAGAAGTAAGCTTTGGGTTCAGTAGGCCACAGAGCCCGTAATTTCATACTAACATTGACAACATTTGTCTATGAGTTTAAGCAATATGAAAGTAAGATATAATTGATGCTGAAATTGAAGAAATGTTTTTAAATATTAGTCTAGTCATCCTCTTGAAACTTTGAAAGTTTTAACTTGCTGCTCAGTTTGACTTTTTTAAAAATGAAGTGATCGAGTGTAAAATTGAATGAATGTCTGTAAGAATTCTACTCAATGTCAGCTGCATTCAGTATTAATCAATTTAAACATTTCATGGGTGTATTTAATCCCTCACTGACAACAAAACCGTAGATAACGCTTGCATACAGTAGTTATTTATATATTCGCTCATTTGCACCTTACCTTAATGAAATAATGCATACTACTAGCTAGCTAATATGGGTCAAGCTTTACTATATTATTATCCTTCATTAATCATTTAGTATGATAATCCTAGAAGCTATTCTGGTCTGAAAACCCAGTAGTTGCTCTGCAGAGTTTCTGGTCAACATACAGGACAACTATACATAACTAAAAATCACCCACATATTGCTAAATGTAAACCGAGGTAAAGAACCCAACACATAAATCTTGTTCTGTTACAGTACATCCATTTTTATATGTTCTTAAAGTTTGAACAACATGTCAGCAAAATTCAGAATTAACTAACCCAAGCTTTTCTGTTTTACAGAAATTGTTTACATTGTTTCATTACTTCATCGACACAGAATTTGCACAACCACAAAATGATAATGTCAACTTATTAAACATTTATTTGCATCCGTTTATATCACACGTGAACGGTTGATCATTCCTTTGAAATATTTGGTCTGCAATACAATTATGAAACATTATTTGGTTGTTAGCAACCAGTCTGTGAAAACAAAAATAATATCATGTGAGATGGTTATTTTAACATCTGCAGTAGAGTTTAACCTGATACCCCTGTAACCTCAAAAGTACAGCTTTGATTTATTTCAATATTTCAGTAGTACTTGTGGAAATTCCATATTTCTTTCTTTTTAAATGTTTATACTTCTTTCATTTGTTTTACTCTTACTTTTGCTCCACCTTTAATACAATATGTAAACAAAAAATCAGTAAGATGCAGTATAAATATGATTTAATTTGCATTAATACCCTATTATGTTGTCTTTTGAGTATTAAGCTAAATGTAGTGAACACAGTGAATGTTCTTTTGAGTGATGATATTCAATTCAAGAGTTATTGTTCTTGGCCTAAATAATTCTAAATTTGTTTGGTTTTGGTTACGTTAAATTTTTCCAGCATCAAGACGTTGTGTAAAAATTTTCTGTTCATTGTTTCCTTGTAATTATTTCCTTCTAATTTATTTTCATGTATTTATTTTCAAAATTGGTGAAACTTGTTTTCTTTGGAATCTTGTGGGTACACTCGAAGGGATTTCTTTATAACTGAAACTTTTTCATTATACCTTGCACTTACCACAAGATAATATCAAAACATACCATTTACTTACACAGTACATATCTAAACATACCTTTTACTTACAAGGTGCATATCTTAACATACCATGTACTTACACGGTACACAAACATATCATCTACCTACATGGTACACATCAAAACGTACCATCTACTTATATGGTACATATCTTAACATACCATCTACTTACAAGGTACCTTCTCACACAACCTCATCATTTCTAATGTAAGAAGTGACTGTATCTCACATTTCATTAATTTTCTTGCAAACTTAAGTGCGTATATTTTTTGCGATATCCCATTCTTTTTATTAATTACTGGTTAAGTTATCACTGTCTTAGGAGTCACCAAAAAATTAGTTAAAATAGTTAGTTTTACAGGAAACTTTTACCCCAAATACCTGATTTTTTCTGTAATCGTTTTCCTTCCAATTAGTCTCCTGCCACCCCTCCTGGCCAGTCACCATCGCCCCCATCGCAATCTGACCATTCTGCGGGGACCCCAGAGGGGAAGGGGTCACCTCTGGCAGGAACACCGGATGGCATGGGAAAAGATTCTGAAGAAATCACAAACCTCAAGTGCGCTGTCCAAGACCTCCAAGAGAAATTGGACACCTTGAAAATGAAACGAGCTGAGGACAAAAGCAAACTGAAAGAAGCAGAAAAGATGAAAATTCAGTATCAACAGGTTGGTTTGACATTTCTCCTGCACATGATGAAATTTTTTATTCCAAAAAAATTGTTGCTAGTTGAAAGATTCATAGATTCACAGATTCACAGTTGGTTAACAAAAAAAAGGAGAAAATATAAAGATACTGGGTTTTTCCATCTATGATCTTTTTTCCATTTATTTTCCAATTTATTTTCTATTTATTTTCCATTTATTTAGTAAACATGTTTTTTACATATTCATGTTTTGCAGACTTAGTTTAAGTTTTACATTTGCAGCATTGTATTGACTACAATTGAGACACTTTCATAACTTTCCTTTACAAAGCTGCAAGAATTTAAAGCCAAGATGGTGGAGGCCAAAACTGACTTGGAAAAGCAGTTGCTGGAAGCTAAGAAGGTAACCTTTGATCTCTTCTTTCGTTAGACATAAGGCATAATGGTGGGTTTGGATTTTGGCCATGAGTGGGAGAAAAAGAGCCAAGAACATGTCTGATAAAGTTGATCGGGCAAAAGTGAGAATGGGGTAGTTCAGCATGCCGCTTAGTGGGCAAAGAGGCTGAAGTTTTGCATTTTAGGGACACATTCTGTGATTAGATTTAAATTTACAAGGTGGGGGAGACGATCCTAGAACCCATCTGATATTATGATGTGCTCCCACATCTCCAATGTATGATTGTTGTTCCTAACCAGTAGATTTAGTCTCAGTCATTAGATTCAATGTGTATCTCATTTATCTCTTCACCTTAATCAGGAGGCGCGAGAGGCGGTCGAGGAGAGAGACAGGCACGCAGAGGAAATGGCAGGAGTCGCAGAGACGATAGAGATGGCAGCATTGGACAAAGAAATGGCTGAAGAGAAGGTTGGTTTGATTTTAGTGTTTATATACTGTGGCTGTAGCAAATGTCGTCTCATCTTCATTGAAGTTTTCAATGGAATTTGAATGACAGAATATTAGAATTCTGCACGTCTTCAGTCAATGTGTCTGTGTGTTACATATTGTGGTTTTTCATGTTTTATCATTGACTCATATACCTAACACACCAACTTGTGTTGTCTTTTTGCAAGGGAATAGGGATTCCCTATTGGTATTTCATTTTGACTTATAGACATGCCACATGTGCTACGATTTGCCATCTTGAGATAATGTCACAGTTAAGGAAGTCAGTACACTAGAGAAAGCCTACAGGAAATCATATTGTACTGTCGTATAAAAAATACCTACAAGTTTTGGCTTACATGTTTGAAATTCTTTAAATCAGATTTCGGCTATTTAAAGAAAATTTAACTCACTGTTGAAGTTTTGTTGCCTCAGTTGCCATCAATGTGACCCTACCTGAATCCCCATTATACATGAATGTGACCTGATAATGGAAGGTACTAACCAAATAGAGTACGAACAGAGCAAATTTATGTCACGATATTGTTTGAAGTCACTTCAGTAAGGCTAACCCAACATGTTGCATATGCCTGGCAGTCAGAGAGTATCATACAGTGTGTGTGTCATTTGACATCAACAAACAGGATCAGTCACAGAGAAATAGTCTTGCATGTGACCTAAAACATCACCGATCTTGATCAGAAAACAGTAGTTCAATTGGTTAGTTGTCAGTATTAGGACTATGGATCTGGAAAGATTATCAAAAGTAGATTACAAAGTTGGTACATTGCATCTTTCTATGTCTGTCGGACTGTGTGTGTCCAGCTTTAAAAGCATGCTTGACTCAAAATCTTTGTGTTCAGCCGGTAAGTTGAGTGATATCTTAAAATATTGACGCTTTGTCCATCTGGACACAAGATAGTTTGGGTTTAAAATTTCATGTTTGTTCATTTCATAGGGTCTGCAAATTTCTGTATATAAGTTTAGCTTTCAAGACAAACAGTGGTAAAGATAGCTTTACATTCATTGTTCCTCTTGTGTGACATGTTCTTCGTAACTTTCAAAAACCCGATCCCTTTTGCATGACAGGTCTGCAGAAACTGGAGATGAAGTGGTTTCTATCATTCTAGCAAAATCATTTGGTTTATACCCTTAATACTGTCATAAACTTGAAGTGCTACCTTTAACTACATTAGAAACAAATAAAACTCAAGAATTAAGATACATTTTGTCCATGTGACCTGCCATGAGATGTTTAACGACTGAGTTGTTTGTCTTTCTTTGTCAAGGCGGATAGTCTCCAGATCGAAGTGGATCAATATAAGGATAGAGTCGAAGAGCTGACCCTTGACCTTGAGCTCTTGCGCAGCGAAATTGAGCAAGAAGGTTTGTTGGCTTCATTCTATCCTTCCTTAGATTTTTTCAGCAAGTTACCTTGTTGGTTTCTTTCTGGATCATCCCTTTAGATAAAAAGCAGAAGTCATATCTTTAGATGAACAGCATGAGAAGTATTTTTAACAGGTGTCATCAATTTAAAAGATAAGCCTACTCGATAAGAAAGTTCAATCATAATGTTTAATTGCTATTTGGTTTTTTTAAATACTGTTAAGTGGGGAAGAAATTGGTATACTTTGTAATGACACATCTGTGTTTTCTTATGCTATTCCGGTAGTAATTTCAGTGTCTATAGATAATTTTCTTCTGAGCCTCCTCTTCCAAGAATGAGTGGATTTGCCACTTCTACGAACCTGGGAAAGTGAGAACATTTATCTCTGGTACAAACTGTTATAGCTATCTGGATTCAAAGTGGATTTATTTATTTTGGCAGGTTCTGATGGTGCTGCAACCAGTTACCAGGTGAAACAATTGGAACAACAGAACAATAGATTAAAGGAAGCTTTGGTCAAGTAAGTCACCCACTTATGGTATCACACTCTAGGATATTTTATATAAAATATTGCAATCGTGCTATTAATAGATTGTACATGTTGGGAAATATTGCACAGAAGGGTATGCTGACATAGGAAGTTATGGAACTTTTAATTTATACCACATGGCGATCATCTTTCCAATTGTTTTAATAGGAGACACAAACCCAACTATCATCTTTGGCCGATATGATAGAGATCATTATTTAAGAACAACTGACTCAAAACAGCTTTAAAAATCTCCTTTAGTTTGGGAAGTATCCTAGTTTTAGAAGTCATGTCTGGGAGGTGTCATGCTCTAACTTTGTGATATCACAGTGCCAAGAGGATCTGAAAACCTTTTCTTTCTCTTCGTATTAGTCTCTTCATATTTCAAGGTAGAATGTTAACAGTGTTGACACTGATGGCAATGCTCTCCAGAGGCTGGGCATTGTTTTCAGATTGAGCACTTGGAAATCCATCTCCATGATAGAAATAAATATTGTAATTAATGAAGAAATCATAAAACACATGAAGCATGTGTGGCTCGATGATGTCATATTTATACTTGATCAAGTCTTCAGCCTTACATGTGAAGAAACATAATAAATCTGTGATATCTACTGGATGGAATCAGATTTGTCTTAGCTGTTTGGGGGGAGTTGTTCATGAATTGATCTCTAGCAGATAACACAGTAATGATTGTAGTGTTGGTTGTCTCCTTTATCACTGTAGTGAAGAGGTGAGCAAATGTTCATGCTTGAGGTCTTTGGTAGACAAAGCTCGGACATCATTTATTCGTTAGTTGATATATCTTTCACTCCACGAAACTGTCTTGACCAAGTGTTTCTGAGGCTTGCAAATGTAATGAAGCATTCATATTTTATGCAAACACTATTTATTTGGTGTTTCAGATTGCTTATGCCATAATACAGTGACCTAGATGAGCAGGTATTGATAGTTTATGTAAAAACTACTTATTTGTGTTTTAGAAATGCTAACAAAATGTCTTTCAAGAGCATCAGGTTAAAAAGTTGTGCAGAAAATACTTTTCTTAGCTTGCCAGTGAAAAAGGAGGCCTTTCATCCCTTCATTCTCTGATCATTTACAGGTTGAGAGATCTTTCCAATGACGAAAAACAGGAGCATCAGAAAGCAATGAAAGATAAGGAGAAAATGGGACAAGATATTAAAGATCTCAAAGCTCAAAAGGAAAACACTTCAAAAGCTCTCTCGGTGAGTTGATTATTTTTCATGTCGATAGTTACCTACGCACGTATTATTAACCTGTCATAGTTGTTGACTGTTTCCTTGTAACACATCTCAATTAGTTTTATATCAAATGTATAGAATGTGAAACAGTGTCTGTACTGCCTTGATTACCTGTAGTACCTGTATGAAGGACAAATGTCCCTAAAAGACAAATCTTTCCAAAGGTGAACTCAATTAAATTCCTTTTAAGTCTGGACTTTTCATCACATGGTTGGACTTTTCATCACATGGTTGATAAATTTAAGATAAAATACAAATAATAAAGTAGAATTCCAGCAGACCCTCTGCCAACACTTAATACTAGAAGGGGGTTGGGGGAGGAGGATGGGGGTTGGGGGAAGAAGGGTGGGGTTGGGGAAGATGGGATGGGGGTTGTGTTTTTGTTCTAAACAGAAAATGACACATGCATAATATCAAGCTCAAATCCAAAGATAGCAGAACTATACGTTTTACCTACTACAAGGTCATTTATAAGTAAATCAGTGGTGGAAAAATGATGGGGGAAGTTATAAGCAAATAGTTTGTTCTGTAATATTAAGTTGTAAAAGATCCAAGTAACACCTGCAGATAAATTGCAGAGTTATACAACCCAACTTCATTCTGCATCAAAGCTTACAGAAGTAGAAATTTACCAAAATACTTGACACTCACCCATTAATAGAAAGATATTTGTTTTCATAGCTGCTGTACCATTAATGATTTGTAAGTGAAGGCACTTTATCTGCATTAGGGTAATCTCGGACTCTGGGTTTACGTAGCCTAGGTACGGAATATGATAAATGGAACTTAATACCCCAAATGGTCTGGCATAATCCTTAGGGTTATATAACTATTCTAATTTCACAAATTGATGTAATGGACTAAAATGATGGATATAGAATGCTTGTTCAGGGTTGTTGTTTTTTTAGATCTTTTTATCACTTTTTTTGCAGGAAGCTGAAAGCCAAGTTATAGAGCTCAAGGAACAGGTACATTTCTTGTATTTTATGTAAAATTTTTAAGTTGTTTGTTAAATAATGGATTGCTGGTACTGGCCAGCGATCTGTGCTAAACTGTGATTGTTGAACGATACATCTTTGTTTATAGTCCGCTCTCTCCATCCCTAGATCGAAATATAACATGCTTGGTCATCTTAACTGCTACTATGCAGGGCCTGACCATTGGATAGAAGTCCCTGTCTCTCTACATTTCATTGACAGTCTGAGCTTGTTCGAGTCCAAACTCAAAACACACTTATTTAAATATATTATTGCATTCAGATCATTGCATTTTGTTTCATTTTAATGTAAAGTGCGTAAGAATACTTGGCAAATTCTTGCATTATCAGGGAATAGTCTATCCAGTATTGCATCACAAGATGCTATACAAAATGGGCCGGCTGCTATACAAATTAAAAAAGGTTTAGCAGTTTGTGCACAAGAATCATTGTACTTTATAAGAGGCAAAAATTAAGATACTAAAGTATTTCCTGATTATATAAATATGATATTATTATTATTTTTAATATTATTATTATTATTATTATGATTATTATTTTTTATTATTATTATTATTACTATCTGTGTTGTTTGTGCATGTATACAAACAGAAACAATCCATATGTACCCATGAGCTCCTCATATCTTTAGCCAATACAGGACCATTGTCATAGGCAGTCATATATGCACAGCTTCTTGACAAAAATGTTTGTTAAGCTCCATCCATTGGCTATATATACCAGACTGCAACGGTCTCCTCGTAATTTCTAGTTCTTGAGAGTTCAAACTAGTAATTGTAGCTCCCATAGATATCATTTCATTACATAAAATTAAGAATTGAAATTTTAAGAATATGTATTTGAAAATGATAGCTGTAAAACTTCAAAAACTTAACATATAAAGGTTTACTTTTATAAATGAAAATGTTATAACTTTATTGCAATTATTTTATAAGTAATTATAATCTTTTTCAGTCCAGACTCCTGAATGTAATTTTTAAATGAAATGTCTTCAGTATCATTCCCCACAAAAGACAAGTGTCCTACTATATCTTTGTCTGTTGTCTTTTGAGGTTGTAAAATATTCTGACAATTTTTGCTTGGTTCATGTTTTTTTCTCTTAGGTCGATGCTGCTCTTGGTGCAGAGGAAATGGTTGAATCTCTGACAGAGCAAAATCTGGAACTTGAAGAGAAGATTGAGAAACTGGAAACTGACTTATCAGATTTGGTTTGTTTTTCAGGAGATTACATTCCAAACTCTTTAAGTACTATCATCAATTGTAGTCAATATTAATTAATGCTTTTTATTTATATGAGATTTGAGTTTGTCCATTTATCAATCCCAAATTACTACCACTACAAAACTACAGGCTAAGAATTTCACAGTTTCAGCCACTTGCTATAAGATGTTTTCAAAAATCTATTGGCCAAATCAAGTTCTGACTGGCATGTTACTGAACTACAACACTCATCTGTTACTGTACAGGTCTTTGGGAGCAGCCCAACATATTTGCTGATATTAATAAGCAGTAATACTGGGATTATGTTTGGTACAGAAATCATGCAGATTCTTTAACTGATGGTTGTTAACAGAATTACTGTGTGTTTAAGTTCTTGTGTCTACCGGCAAACAGCAAACATTCACTGGCATTCAGCCAGTAAATAACCCAAATTTCGAGGCCTGAAACTACTAAAACCAAAGTATATTCAGCGATTATTTATGGTTAATTGGGTTCTGGCATTTCTGTAGAGGGCGCTTTCAAATTGGTTCTAAAGCGTGTAATCTGTAATATTTGCAAATCTCTGAACCAAAGTAACAGGATCATGCGAAAGCCCTCACAGGCGTGCGGACACACCCGAAGAACTTGTATACAGACGTGTGGACACATCTGATAAACTTGTATACAGAAGTGCTGAGTGATTGGCTAGTTCAAGGATCCAATTGTGTTGGTAGAATGAAAGATTTGCTTTAAAAAACACAAGTTAAAGCCCTTAAAACAGATATTTTGATTTGAAACTTCAAAAAGATGTTTCAAAAGATCTCTTCTTCAGCAAGCACGGATGAAATTGTGTGTCCTACTAGTGATGCACTGATGGTGCCGTTATGATCTCCGATCAGAGACCGCAGCTTGTCAAGTTTCCCAGAATCAGCGCCCTCTGATATTTTTGGGCGTGGCTGGAGAGCACCATCACTAATAGATAACGAAGGACTTTACTAAATGTTAATATATTCAAAATCCAGGTTCGACAGTTGATGTTCATTCGAACACTATCGTGAGATGGTAATATTTATGCCCCCTCAAAAGCATTCTGCGGTACCTCTAGCATACTTCAAAGTACTTTGTTGATTTCTGAGATATTTTGAGATATTGTTTTCATATTTTCACTGTTTTGTTTTATAGGATACTCAATTCACTCTTTTTTTGATATATTTTTCGTTTACTAGGAAGCGCTTAACGAGATGAACGAAGAGCTTCAGGAGAACAACCGTGAGACGGAACTGGAGTTACGAGAAGAGTTAGATCTGACAAAGAACCGGGTCCAGGAGGCTAAGCGTAAGATTGGTCAGCTGGAGGAGAACATCACAGACCATCAGGAGACCATAGCTAAGTTTAGACAACTGACCGCCACCCTACAGGTAAGTGACCAAATGTCACTAGTACTTATTTTAAAGCAGACTAAAGGAGATTTACTATTCCGTCTTGCCAGGCACATGAAGTTATTTGTCCTATAAGTCCACTCATATTCTTGGTGTATATTGTCTCTACTAGTATGTACATGACCTGGTTAGTAAGACAAGTAACATTAAAATGACCTAATAGAGGCAAGCTAAACGCAGAACTTACAACTACATGCATTGGGAAGGCAGTTAGGGCTGATAGCACATTCACCATAACATGTAGTAACTAGTAGACTAGTAAAAAGTCAGGCCTTGCAATTCAGGCTATATACCGACAAATGCCAGTGGATTTTGCCATTTGCCAGTAGAAAGAATGGAGCACTGCCAATTTTTAGCCAGTGGAAATTAAGAACTTAACCACATGGTAAGTCGGTGAACAAAGTAGCATAACATCTGTACCTAACATAAGCCCTTTGTTTACTGCTTGTTATCAGCATACATCATTGTGCTGCTTCACTAGCCTTTACAGTAATTGATGTATGTTGTAATTCTGGCAAATTTGATCTTGATTTTAGTCAGCAGACCGCTCAAGCACCTGTATTTTTGAGCAGTGTGGCTAGATTTGTGAAGTTCTGGGCCTAAAAATACTAATTTAGTTGTTTGTAGAGGGATGAAGTTTCTGAATTGCTGCAAGTTATAACTGTAATTTCTTCATCTTCTTTGCTTTCGGGCATTAGTTTTAGCCAATTAAAATATGTTACATCGAAGATAAAAACTTCCCTCCATGACTATAAAAGCCACACCCAGTATTATGTGTTTAGTGTAAATATCATGGCATTCAAGTATTGTAGACTCTTATATTAACTTCAACACCTCCCCCCCCTGCGCCCTCCTGTATTCACCTGCCCTGCTCATCCATAATGCATTGTGGAGAGACACACTCATACTCTGTCTGGTTTCTTTTTATTTTCCGTAAGGTTTTGAAGAAGAATACTTTTCTGTATATATTTAGAAATAACATATCCACAAGGTGCAAACATTTAAAATGTCATGAATCTTTGTCAGCTGTTACAATAGATACTTGTAATATCATTAGGGACGGTTTCATTGGTCCATATCAAAGGTCTTACTCACCAGTTTCTGATAATTAACCGCTATAATTAACCGCTAATATAATTATCTCCATTTCCTGCTATTTTGAAGAGTGATGATCATGTAAGTAAGAATAGAGAGGTTCTTTGGTATTCTTGCTTGGGCAACTCTTGTGGAGGGTAAAATATTTGAAGACTACCTGAATGACCCACCGATTTGTGAATTTTTTCTTTTTGCTTTTCAGCAAGCTATTTTAACTGCCAAATTTCTTCAATTTGCATGCCTTTTAGCTGTTGTCCAACAAGTTTTGGTGATGGTCAGTTATTTCTGCTGATAACATTTTCCCCCCCCCTTCTCTCCTCATGAAATGCTCAATCTGTTAAAATTGCATCTGTCCAGCGCTGCTTAGCTAATTTTCAGATGTTTTTCTACAGTGACTAGATCATGACCTACAGTTTGCAGGCTTCAGTCAATCTGTACGGCACAACTGTTTGTGTCACACTTCACCCCTTTTCTTGGTAGGGATCAACAAACAATGTAGGGATCACCAAACAATGTAGGGATCTCCGAACAATGCTTTGTATCTGATGGAAGATCCGCATGTCATTGTTTTGTAAGAAACCTGGAAGATCACTGTGGTGGGAGATTGAGTTGAAAGGAATCGATATATCGAGGACAGCCCGAAGTATGCTTCTGTTTCTTTCTACTTTGTTCTGAGCCTTTCCTTTCTTCCAGAACTTTGATCCGTCCTTCCAACCCTACCCAAGCCTCAGCCAGCTATGCTTAACGTTGTTTCTTCTCAGATCCCTTTTCCATCAGTTGCTTTTTTTTATGTCATTCTAAAATTGAAAGTCACTGCTGCAACTGCTCATGATGTCTGTGATCAAATTAATTCCTAAATCTAGACGAACGTCTCAACTCACGTTTTAAAAAGATCTACGGAGCTCCGTACAGGGTCAGAGCAAATGCTACCAGGGACGTATCAAATTTACGAAAGGCAAAAGAAAAGAAGGTAGTTTTATATATAAATAAAATGAAATATACAAACTCATGAAAGAAGAAGTCTTTGTGAGAATGGAAGAATTCCTTCTGTAGCTAAAAGCACCTAATACATGATGACATCTGGTACAGATTAGTCAAGTTATTTATGCCATTTGGTCGATATTGGCAAAAAGTCCTAACATTGTGGTTTCTGTATAATCGTGTAGACAGTACAAGTGAGTGATAGCTCTTCACGGCAAAGTACTGTCAGTAAGAAGAAATAATAGGGACCAGCTTTGTGTAATGTTTATTGAAGATGCTGAAACATTTACAGACAAATGGCAGAGAATCAAGAAAACTTCTCTGAATATCTGGGAATATATCTCCATAAGAGGCCTTTATTTCACCCTACCCAACTAATATGAGCTGTGTTTATGAATACTACCTTTGTTACATTTCCCTAACGGACAAACTGTAGATGGATTGGGAAATTTGAGAATTAATTTCTGTTTTGCCAAGATCTCACAAATGTCTAGGGTTGGTCACATTTACAGTAGTTAATATTCAAATGAGTAATTAGAAAATATTTGATTATTCATATGGATTTAAAGGTAAAGCATATTAGCTATTTGTCATTTTTAAAATTACTTTGATATCGTATTTGTATTTGTTTAAAAATCATTTCTTCTGCTGGGTTCAGATAGTTATTGCAA
Organism: Apostichopus japonicus; assembly: GCF_037975245.1. Lineage (NCBI taxonomy): Eukaryota > Metazoa > Echinodermata > Holothuroidea > Aspidochirotida > Stichopodidae > Apostichopus > Apostichopus japonicus. Next base: position 12,837,433 of record NC_092565.1, read on the forward strand.
TATATGACAGAATGAAGTACAGTGAATACAGTAATAGAAAATAAACTGTTCGTCCATCAGACAAACTATAAGAATAATTAAAAAAAATAACAAATTTGATGCAACTTGCATGAGGACTACTTGATGATACCTGCCTGTACTATTAAAGTCTGTGAACTGTAAATAAGTTACTGATGCATTGGTTCAGCCTGTAACTTAGAGTACTTAGCAGTCACACACTGTTTCTATTGGGAACAGAGCTAGGATAATTGTACCTACTACAGGACTGCTGTCTTAGTCCTACATTTTTACCTCATATACGGTCACTGCTAAATAAAGTTACTCCCGTTGTGAAGCCAGTTACCACGTTAGGAGTGAAGGTTTCTGCGCTATGATGAAAGACTACAGGGTCGTTTTGTTTATCCATATCATGCAATATAGATTGAACACTTTCTTAAGTTTGTTCCTATTTCTGATGTACATCTGTGATATCTGACAAGTTAATATGGTTTATCAGTATTATTGGTATGACAGTTGCTCGCAGGCTTTTCTAGTCTGTTTACCGTCTCTGAATCTAATACTCTCTTGATCTTTTCCTAACTCCAGGAGCAGAACCGCGAGATGCAGAGCATCCACGAATCTGCCAAAGAAACCCAGGAGACGACTGGAGTGGTTCCTGCATATGATTTTACATCCAAGATGGTGGAAGCTAAAGTTCAAGCTAAGGTAAGGCAGTATTTAATATAAAAAGTACAGTGAACTATCACTTTTAGCTTCCATTCTTCAAAGAAATTAAAGCCCAATTTATGCAATTATGACAGATTACTTTTTTTCCTCAAAATTTTGGCCCCTCCGCAGAGATGCAGCAAATGAATAAATCAAACCAATGCATTATTGTTTTGGTCGAGATGGTAACGTTAATTGGGCGCATGAGCGGAAAGATGTATTGACCTCTGTATATAACTGTGCATGAGGTCACATGCTGGACCCAGCTTAGCGGCATTACGTAATGCCTGTGTGTCTCTGATAATGTTCCTGCAGGACAGAGAACAGTCTCAAAGGACACATTCCATAAAGACTCTTGAAGCATTAGTTGTTGCTTGCCTTCACTTTGTACATTTTTGTAATATTAATATCTGTTGAGGTCAAATGTTTGCCTGCGATCAATGTTGTGGTACACACACAGGCACAATTTTGGTCAAATATTTTGTTTGCTTGATCTCTGCGAATGAGACAAAAGTTTGACAATTGACGATTGTGTGATTATTCACTACACAGTAGTAACAAGAAATGATTCTTAAAGGACATTCATTATCAAAGGCGTAATGGGGCTTTAAACTAGTCCTACATACTATGAGTTTCAGAATGATAAATGTGAAAGGTTAGTTTTCTCCATTCCTCAATAACTATGTATTACTGTAATTTAAGTAATGTTGAAATTACAGAGGCTTGATATCATCAAAATGAAATGATCACAGATCTAACTCCGTACAACACTAAACCACAGTGATTCCATTGGTGTTAATGCGTATGATAGGCTTTCTATAACTGTCAATGAGAGTGTATTATGCACATGTTTCTATTGTACAGAGTGCACCCCTGGTGCTTTTGAATCCGACAATGTATACAGAAATTACCACTGTTTGAGGCAAGCCAAACAAGCCAAATTTATGAAATGAATGTATAGCATGGTTATGTCAATCTTTATTAACTGAATATATATGTGTCATACCACATGCCACACATTTTCAGAATTTTAAATCGGTTGTGGCATATATGTTTTCATTGTTCATGGTACCCTCTCAAATTCCTACACAGGCTATTGAAGTGGAAATTGGAAAGTTGGAGATTGTTCAAGCTAGACAACACGTCAAATTCTTGCTGTCGTTCATGCCAGATAATTTCATGAGAAGAGGAGGTATGTGTACACTTATTAAAAAACGAAGCCTGTTAAGGGAGGTGTCAGATGCAACTTGTCTTGCAATAGTGGGATGATGATACTGTTGTGATTTTACAGTGATGTAACTTTGCACGGCTTGGTTTATTTCGCCATAAGCAGAATTTTTTTTGTGTGTTAGCTTATTACATCAGCTCAACTGTTGTTCCATATGCAAAGAATGAAAAAGATTACCCACATTGTTCTTTGTGGAATTCTCTTAATGTACCATTTATTTCAAAGCAAAAGGATAGTATTTGTTGATATTCATTTGAGACGACCCTTGAATTTAGATTCCACTCTCTTATGAAACGCTATATACTGGAAGTGATAGCACAATATTATTAGCAACGAAATCTCTATAGAATTTACCCAGAGTTCCATTAAGTTTTGGTCAAAATATATCAAATGTGCAGTAGCTGAGCGTATTATTGACACATTGCAAGAGCTGGATGTGTGAGAATTAGAGTCATGTATTAGACATTAAGTAATCATTTTTACAGTTAAAAGTGTTAAAATGCTCCGTTATTGAACCAACCATGATTCTGTTATGTTTTTCCTTTTGGATGAGTACAATTTTGTAAAGATTTTTCAAATTTTCAGATCCCAGCTTTTTCACTGTCAAGTGTTATTGTTGGTTACTTAAATTTGGTTACTTGACTAAATAATCTTGTGAAACATACACAACACAGTTTCCTTATACTGTTAATCATTTAAAAACTGCAAATTTAATATTTTATAAATTGTGGTCTTTCTCTTTGTTTTGGACTTGAATGAAGGCTGATAAGTCAACTAAAATTCCTTACTTTGTAGTGATGTTTTGTAGTAATTAAACCTTTTGATCTATCAATCTTTTACAGGTGACTATGATTGTGTGCAAGTTCTGCTTCTTATTGCTCGACTGCTGGCGAAATCAGAATTAGTTATTTTACAGATAAGGGATAAGGTCCGTATTTAATATTTAATATCATCTGCTTATTACTTAATTGTATTTAATTATGTTTTGCAAGTATTGCTAGATGGAGCAATGCTCATGTCTCCAAAACACCAACGACTTAAGGTATTATGATTGGGCTTTTAGTTCATGTTTTTATATTATCGTAATTTCACCCCTCAGTTATTTGTCTACTGGAAGATGGTAACATGACAGAAGACTGTGTGTCATCAAAGCCAATGTGTTCATGTGACAGGATGATAAATGTTATCTTTCCAAATCTTCATCATATGACTTCATACCGTAGATTCAGGAGAGTTATGTAGGGGATGGTACATCACACTTAGCCCACGTTAACGCTTCATTTCATTACCATCTCTTAGGTCGAGGTTCCCGAACCTTTGGACCGGGAGCAGGCTCTGAGACATAACTTGGGTGAAGCGCTGTCATTTACAAACCATGTAAACTATCTGATGGCAAAGTTACAAGCTATCCTGAACAAGTACCGTGTGTGAGTATCAATCAAGCTATCCTGACCAATTACCCTGTGTGAGTAGCAATCAAGCTATCCTGAACAAGTACCGTGTGTGAGTATCAATCAAGCTATCCTGAACAAGTACTGTGTGTGAGTAACAATCAAGCTATCCTGACCAATTACCCTGTGTGAGTAGCAATCAAGCTATCCTGAACAAGTACCGTGTGTGAGTATCAATCAAGCTATCCTGAACAAGTACAGTGTGTGAGTATCAATCAAGCTATCCTGACCAATTACCCTGTGTGAGTAGCAATCAAGCTATCCTGAACAAGTACCCTGTGTGAGTAGCAATCAAGCTATCCTGAACAAGTACCGTGTGTGAGTATTGACCAAGCTATCCTGAACAAGTACCGTGTGTGAGTATCAATCTAGCTATCCTGAACAAGTACCCTGTGTGAGTATCAATCAAGCTATCCTGAACAAGTACCCTGTGTGAGTATCAATCAAGCTATACTGCACAAGAACAGCGTGTGAGTATCAATCAAGCCATTCTGACCAAGTACCATTTGTGAACAAGTACAGCGTGTGAGTATCTCTCCCTCTCTCCCATACTCAAATTAAAACCTAGATATATTTATCAATGGCTTCTCATTATGCAGCCTAACTTTTGTTATGACTGAACCCCATTCCATATAACTAAAATAGACAAAATGAACCTTACTTTCCCAAGCAGTCTTTAAGTGGAATAAAATATTAATAACTTATTGTTTTGACATTTCTTCCTTCAGAGCCATGGCCTCATGTAGTGTAGAGCTGTACTGTAAGATTGGTACCCTGTACCCTGAGATGACACCCCATGAGAGACCATTGGATAACATCATAGACCTACTCAGACAAGATCAGGTACGTGATTGGATGAATAGGAACTTTTCCTCTGCTGAAACGTACTTATAGGGTTTTACTCATGATGACTATATGTAGGATTACCATATGTCCCAATTAATGACGATTCTCTTGTTGTTGCAACGTTAATATATTGTCCTGCCAGCAAACTCAATTGCTTCATCGGTAAACTAAATTGTCCAGATGTTATAAAGATCTTTGTAACTATAAAATATCACTGTGTTTAGCATACACATGCTTCAAGAGGTATACATGTACTATGCATCACCACACATGTCTGCTTAAGAAACAAAATGTAATAGTTTTCAACGCACAAACAAGGTTGATGGCAGCATATTAGCCCCCACAAGCTTGGCAGAGGAAAAAGCTGTGTAACCTGGTTCACAAAGTTGCAACCAGTTTTAACAGTAACATATATATAGCAATTTTGTGATATGAGAATCTGAGGAACGTTTGTTATATCATGGTTTACACCGTATGGCTAAGCTAAGTTAGTACTTACACTAACATACCCATAGAATGTGGTAACCCTTAAAATGTATGCCAGGTGAACTTTATGAGGGTACAATGTACTTGGTTGTTTTAGACTTAAAGATTGAATTTTAAGAAGATGTTAGAAAGTATCGATGTTCCTGCATGTACACACTCTCTCACATGTTTGCTGCCGACCATCACTGGTTTCTTTTATTATTTACATCGACTGCCATTCGTGACATATAAGAAGAAGGATAACTCTGTTATATGCAACATTTAATTCTGTTTATTTCTCTAGCTGGATGAGACCACTAGCCTAGAGGGGGTTGAGAAAGCAGTTGCATACTTTGAACATCTGCACAGTGTACATCTGATACAAGAGAACATGGACCATACCAATGTGATGGCAGATCACGTCAAAATGACGACAGCCGCTGCTGAGCTGTTGGGATTGGAATTAAAGAAACTCAAAGTCTTCATGCAGGTCAGGAAAAATATCATGTCTTAAAGTTCATGTTTTTTTTTGTGAATGTTGGGCAATAGGTTAAAAGCATGTTTGTAATATAAGGAACATATTTGTAGGGATGTTCATGATTTTGCAAGTGAAGTAAAGCATGTTTGAGGTAGAATGGCAGATGTGAAGCATGTTTGAGGTAGAATGGCAGATGTGAAGCATGTTTGAGGTAGAATGGCAGATGTGAAGCATGTTTGAGGTAGAATGACAGATGTGAAGCATGTTTTAGATATTTTACTTTAGATTTAAATATATATTTATAGCTATTGACCTAAAGCATGTTCGTTATTACGTAATGATAAAGTTTAGATCGGTTTATGTATGAAGCAATATATATATAAATATATATCTATATATAAAATGTGTCCATAATATTACAGCATGATACAAATAAATTGTTCATGGTATAACAATAACCTTAGCCATTTTGATTATAACATGTAGAGTAGAACAAAAGGCTGTAAATAAATCTCCTGAAATATTGCAAAACCTGCAGACAGAACTCATTGATTGCTTTCTATTGTGGTAACTAGTAGTGGTGACTAGTTCACTAAGATTGGACAGCTATGAGAGCGCCCTCTGTTGATATTAGGCGTGACCGGAGAGCTCCAATATCCATTCCTGCAATTACTCTCGATGACAATATCCGAAGTCCAACTTTACAATATTCTTTTCTTACAGACAAACCAGGAAACGACCGATTTTGCGATTCTTCTCAAGGACCTGGATAGTTCTAATGGAGACCTCAAGCAGTTTTCCAGAATGGTATTAAAACGAAAATTAATAAATAAATAAATAAAACCAATGGTAAACGTTCTACTCACCACAGGGAATCAATGTGGCATATTAACGAAGAAACGATAAGTATCCATATTTGATACTAAAAACAAAAAATAATATATTACTACTCAAGACACTCTCTATGTATATTACTTCTTTGCACAACAATGAATGTGCATTTATAGTAGACACTTTCATTTGTAAATTTCTCATCTACAATTGTCTCCTAGATTCGTAGACGTCTCCCCACAGGGTCCGGCGACGACCAAGGAGGACCATCCTCCATCTCATATGGGGTCGAGGTATGAAAACCTGTCTGTATTCACTTCCAAATTAATAGCCTAACTTAGCTGTTTATGTACTCAGCACACTTAATCAAGTAGCTTTGGACATGGATTTTTTGTTTGGTAGCTATGACCCTCTCAGCCAAGAATGATATAAGACGTCTTTCATTAATGACCCTTTCGTTGAAGACTTCTTCTCTATCCTCTTTTCACGTTTCCAAAAGAGAAACCCTACTTCTCTCTCTCTTTTTTTTTTTTATTTTTTATCTCAGCTGCTCTTATTCTTCTCCTCCTCAATATCTGAGAAACTCACCCACTTTCTCTTAACCACATTGACACCCCTCCTCCCCTCTCTCCCAGCTGTTTTATTACATCCCCCCTTTATTATCAGATGTTGATTACATACCCCTGTGTACTATCGACTGTTCCATTCCATGTTACTCTTTTACGTTACAAATTTCAGGTTCAGAACTCCATTTCTGAGTGCTCAGATTTCCTCTCCAAGATGGTGACTGCGATGAGGATGTTTGGTCAGAATGCCATGAAGACTGCCAGTTCCCTGTCAGGTAAACAGTCTCACATTAGTGGTCAAACTAAGAGTACTTTATCAATTTTCGATCCTTTTTCATGTATCTTTTAAGTTTTTGCTCCACTATGCTGTTTTTTTGTACTCATTTTGTCTCTTGTTAAGCGCATTGAGACCGTCGGTAAAATGCCATATATAAATAAGTATTAATTATAATTATAAACTAATATCTGCTGAAACAAAGATAGAACCCCCAAAAAGGCCCAATTTTGCCTTTAAAAATTGCTGCGAGGTTTCAAGTTAGTCTACACATCTGTCCCGTCTTTGAATTTGTGGATATTTTACACAATGTTATAGGTTTGTTATCCAGAATAGTAAGGTGGACACATTATTTCCTGAAATTATCAAGTTTACATGATAGACGCATGGATAACTGGTACTACATGCATGAGCATGTGCTAATGTACATACAATGTGCAAGTCCAGTATGATTCCTTCAGTCCATTAGAACATATGCAAGAACATATACAACATATAGAACATATAGAACATATACAATGTGCAAGTCCAGTATAATTCCTTCAGTCCCTTAGAACATATCTGAAGTCAGGATGCTTTGTTCATTCTAACGCAGGCTTTAATTAAACGGTTAACTAAGTACTGCATACTTGTAGTTTGAAGTCTGTCTGATGCTGTGTATGTCCATGTCTCTTAACTCTTCAGTGTTTGATACCTTGTCATCAGACTATAAAACTTAACAATGGTGCATTTGCTCTCAACAAGCCAAATTTAAATACAATTTTTTTTTCCAACCACAGCCCTTCAGAATATATTCCATCAATTGTAAAAAAGCTTGCAAAGTTATTCTGAAATTTGTGATACGTGTGTAAACGCGAGCTAATCGTAGGTCAACGAAGATATTGCATAAACATCGTTTCTTGTAATAATGGATAGCTTAATACTACAACTGGACAAGATATGCTAAATTATTCAACTTTATGCTAATCAGCTGTGAGCTATAAAAATTTCAAGATTTGTGACAATAATATTGTTATTAAACTTTTGTTTGTATAGAGATGACAATTTTTTGTAGGACTTTTTAATAAGATAATAGGCTTATAGATGTGATGCATGTGAAGCATTTATGAAATGTATAATTACTTAAATTACAAGGATTTGCACATATATGTAAATGCTCTGCTACATAGATTCACCTGGCAAGAAGAAACCAGAAAATGAAAAGGAAGGTCGGTATCATGCTGCCTGCCCTCTATCTATCTCTCTCTCTATATATAACTGATATAAACTTATGCATATGCAACAACGTGGTAGATATAGATACTAACCCAGCCACTCGTAAAATGACACTGCTGTGATTTCTGGTGATTGCGTGCTACATTTCATGGATGATCTTGGTTGGGGGGGCAGGGGTGGGGGGTGGGGGCATTAAATGTTGGTATTTTGGTGATGTTATTCACTGGTTACCTCTGTTTCAAATTGATGATGCGCAGTGAATGTAGCTACCTATGATATATGCATGTTATAGTTATGTGTGCATCTAGCATGTTGACTTACCTTCTAGATGGTCTCCTAGGTTGTATATTTTCTTGAGTATCTCTCCAGCTTTCTTTAATTAATATCTATAAATACTCTATATTTTAAACTAGGAAAAAAATATATATTTGCAAAAAGCATAATATTTACTCAAAATTCTTTATAGCAATCATTTAAGGGCCTACTTCTTTTAGTTGAGTGTATCAACCCAGCAGACTTGTACATGCCAACTCTCCAGATTTTATTTCAATTTTATGTATCTATCTCCCAGAAATAAATTGATTTGTAATTTTTTTGTCCCACTAAATTGGGATCTGAAATTGGTCAGCATATGTTGTTACCTTTGTTTAGAAATGTGGAAAAAATTCACTGTTTTCTTTGGGGGAATTGTGTAGAATGCTTATGTCATTGTGTTTTGCAGTATTACTTTTACATAGCCTATTCTATTGCAGAGGTGACATGTTACACCCAAACATGTTTCGATCTTATGTTTTTTATTGCTGTCTTGTTTCAGTAGAAATCATGCCACCTAAAAGCCCATAACACTTTAAAAAAATGTTTGTTTTTCACACGATATTATTCTTTAGGTTCATTGTCATTCTGAGTGAATCTACTATCAAACACAGCAATGCCAGTGTTCACCTCATGATGGTGAACTAACTTTATAGTCACTTACAAAGTAATGTGTTCACCTCATTGTGGTGAACTAACTTTATAGTCACTTACAACAAAGTAATGAGGGAAAGGTCAGCTTTCTCAGTGTGTCACATGTATGCTTTGTGCAAACTTGAATGAACGAGTGAACTAACCATATGCTTTAATTTGCTGAGCAAAACAAGAAAAAAAAACCAATCTTCACCCCATGCTTATGCTGGTAACTGTAACAAAGCAATACAGTTTTCTCATTTAAAAACACTGCGAAATATTTTTGTTTTCAGTAATATTAATCCATATGTCTATTTTATTTATTTATTTTTCTAAATTACTTTTGAAACACCCTTTAAATGCCCCAAAATATAAGTTATTATGTCCTTGCTTTGTTTGGTGTTTGGCAAAATTTTTGATTTTGATTTACTACAGGAACTAAAGGATTCCGAGCAGTTGGTATTTAGCAATACTTTACCATTTATTCATTTATCAACTGAAGAGTTCATTACCTGTTCAGCCAATCCAATATCTTTTCTCTATTATTGCCCTGATCTTAGTCTTGCTTAGGACTCTTTGCCATTCCCTGCTGAAGCATAGATTGCAAATATCTTCCTTTAGACAATTGTTATTGTTTTTATCTGATCAATGGTTGACTGGGTACTGCATCAGTCATGGTGTCTGTATGTCTAGTGGGACCATTCTGGCCATCAGTCAGTAAGTCTGTATCCACTGGGACCATTCTGGCCATCAGCCAGTGGGTCTGTATGCACTAGGACCATTCTGGCCATCATCCAGTAGGTCTGTATCCATTGGGGCCATTATGGCCATCAAAGAGTAGTTTTGTATCCACTGGGACCATTCTGGCCATCAACCAGTAGGTCATTTTCCACTGGGACCATTTCTGGCCATCAGCCAATGGTACGACCATTTTGTCATCAGTTGGTGTGTGTGCATTAGATCCATTTTGAGGATCAGTCAGTAGATGTCTTTGAGCTCCTTTGATTATTTTGAACATTAGCTTGTGAGTTTGTGTGTCTAATATGACTGTTTTGAGTTTTCACCATCAATATGGTAGTGGGACCAATGTGATTGGTTGGTTTGTGTCCAGCAGCCATCATGAGTTCCTAACCATCAATCACCACCCGGGTCCAATATGTCCAATATAACATAGAATGATGATGATTTCAGTTCTAATGGGTCAAATGTGCTTATTAAAGTTTAAGATACTTTTGCTCATAAATAGCTTTGTCTAAATTGAACCTCCTCGATATCTGGGTAAGGGGGGGGGGGGGGGTCTACAACGGTCTGCCAGAAAAAATGAAATATTATCATATGTATATAATATATATATAATTATGTATATACCTCCACACTCCTCCCCTGGTTCTGTGCCCGGTACTAATTTGTGTGTGAATCAGGCAAGAACATGAGTATGGTTTCTATTATAATAACAGTCAGTCCTTGGACAATCAGGTGTGTATATGCTGGGTTAATACTATACAGAGGTTTAGTGTAGTAGCTCCTTGGTCTGATATGAAAGGTGAGACCCTTCTATCAAAGGTCTGTCATATCTAGGCACCCAATTCATCCCGTTATTCAGTAATAGTCAGCTAAAGTGAGTTCTTTCAATAAACAGTTCTCAGCAAACAATAGTAAACAAAGTAAAGGTTTGTTAAGACCATTGAGATTCAATGCATAATGACATTTAGTCATAAAATTCAACTTGAGGTATAAACTGGAACTTTTTTTCCCTCTTCTCTCTTTGTAAAGGCTTCCTTTTTTTCTCTGCTTTCAAATCTTGATTTTTTTTTGGTGTTAAGCCAGGGTGCATGTAGATAATGCTATTATATGGTGGCATGTGTACTAATGCAGTACAGGCTTGTTATCTGCATAGTGTATGGGCTTTCTTACATTGATATGTTTGCCATTCCTTTTCTGTTTGCTGGGAAATTTATCATTTTTCCATGTTTTTTGGCGCATATTTCCGAGGAACCCTGCATGTTTGGTTTTTATACTTTATAATGAAGCAGCAGCAGCTTGCATTGGACCCAATGCTGACTACTAAACTTTTATTTGGGTGCGCTCTCTCATTGGTGGAAATAAAAATGTTAATAAATATGATGTCACTGACATAAGTTTTAATCACTGGACTTAAGATATGTTGCATTGATCAATTTCTCATAATCTTGAAAGTTAAAGTTGTGTTTTGTATTGAGTTCAGTGTCATAGTGTGGTGCTGGACAACTCCACCCATATAAGCAACAGAGGGTATACCTGAAAAAGTGTTTGTTGAATTTGTTCCATCAAACTCAGAGCAGAAATGACGATATTAAGGAAAACCTTCAGTTTTACAATTATCTGGGGATAGTGTACTCCAGAGTTTAAAAGCAAGTGTAAGGCATATCTGAAGTCATAGCCTTTTAACTTTTGTCCATCGAAACCAAGGAAGGTTTATATGTAAATGAATCAGAAAGGCATTACATCAAGTTGATGGGACACAAAGTTATCGGATTAACATTACTCTCTAGCCGGCAGGGTTTGAACGGTTATAACCACTTACATGTTTTAGTTAGATTAAGAAATATCCAATTATATGTAAATATTACATTGCTCGGTCATAATGATCCAAGTAATTCTTGGTAATTCTTACCGTTTTAAGGTAAGCCTTACCGTTTTAGGGTTAGTCTTACTGTAATTGGTAATTCTTACAGTTTTAAGGTAAGTCTTACAGTTTTAAGGTAAGTGTTACTGTTATTGGTAAGCAATACCATTTTAAGGTAAGTCAATATGTTTTAAGGTAATTGTTAATGTTTTAAGGTAAGTCTTACTGTTTTAATGTAATTCTTACCATTTTAAGGTAAGTCTTACCGTTCTAAGGTAATTCTTGTCGTTTTAAGGTAGTTCTTACATTGTTCCCTGTGTAGTAGTATTTTCATAGTGTCTCTTAAATACAATGGAAGTTAATTTCAGCAAATTATAACACAGAATGATAGTTTTACAAAGACTGCTGTCAGCTGTTTAAACCGCTTCAGGTTTTGTCTATTTTTAGTTTGAACATACCATACCATATAAATTCTCATGAATGTACTGTCCACAGATGGTATTAGATTGATGTGTAACAAATGCAACACTGCCAATAAACACTATCCTATGGATTATACCAAGCAAAGCAAACTTGGTAAAAGTGCACAGCTGCATTAACCTAAGCATCTTTCACTCTGTTATAATTTTCACCTCATTCATTACTTGTGATGTATAGAGGTTATGATGTGTCAGTGTGCATGCTATAACAAAAAGCATCAAATCTTAAATATTTGGGCTGCATAAAAGCTTTCTCTCTTCTTATAGTCTTCAAAAGTTTATTTTAACAAAAATGATCCATAACTTAATAGTTTACAAGTATCTAATGTATTCTCAGGAAGAATGAACTGCAGACTTGTTAAGCTAAAAAATCACAAGAGGAATTAAATTTTTTTTTAATTGTTGATAGGATTTTAAGAAACTACAAATTGAAGTACAAACCAGTGGAATGTTTGTGACTTTCGGTGTGGCCATGTATCTGTTCAAACAAGAACCAATCGTTATTTAAATCCAGATCTATTACCATCAGTGAAATGGCTAGCATGAGAACAAAAACTGTGAATACACAGCTCGCTGAGTAGTCGTAACTAATAATTTTCTGAGATAATATAAGAAGAAGAGTAATGGTAAACAGACTGGGGAATCTTAGATAATGGAAATTAGCTAAGAGATTTAAGGCGAGAATGGGATTTGGCAATTTTGTTTTTGCATCTGGCAACAGCAGTGTGTGATGTCATCACTTCAATTCAGCTGAGAAAGTGTTTGCTTTTCTTTATAATATTTAACTCACTTTATTAACAGAGGAAAAAATTTACCAAAAACAGCTGATTTTTTTTTATGAAATTCTAATTGCAGAGATATGGACAGCTATTAGAAGTAGCTTTCTAAATGTGTTACATTTAAAGGATATATCAAAAAGAAAATTATATCAGAAAAAGCCAATTTATTGAAGAATGCCCGTAGTGATGACATCACAGACTACGTAGTATGATTCACTCTCTGGAAGAATCGAGGGTTTGGCAGGCACTAAGTGTGCATATTCAACCAACCATATCTGGAGTAATAGGAACGAGATATAAAGATGGGGCTTTCCAACCAACAGTTTGAAATAATTTTTCTTCTCCACATAAGTGTTACATTATCTTCCACCTGAACATCCCTATTAGAGAGATGGAAACTCAAACCTGTCATTAAATTATTTGATATTAAGAGTTAAAATAGTTGACAGCTTTGATGTTTGAAGAAACATCCAACAACAAAGACTTAAGCAAGTTGAAGAAGGATTAATCACATACCCTTTTGGCTTGATATGTAATGATGTTTCCTAGCATAGAGGTCTGTATCATTTAAGTTTATGATAATGTTTGCATTTACTTCTTCGGTTAATACATCAGAAACAAAAACTCAGTTTTAAAATCTGATAAAATGTCTCTGAATGAATGATCTGAGTTAATCATCTGAATTGAGGAAAAGATCTATCTATATTTGGTTTGATATTATACAAAGCTCTGTTTAATTATTCCACCCTGATGCCTAACCTCCTTGATCATTAGTTTAAATTTTATCTATTTTTTCATTTTATCTAAATTTCTTTATTTGACAATAGGTGACGTGGAAGGAATACCTGTTAAACAGCTAGAAGAGTATGCAGAAGCAGCATGCAGTGCAGTCTTTGGGAAAGATGACAAAGGACCTTACCAGAGTTTCAGGTATATTAGATAGATGAATGATGCCTAGGATTTAAAGTCATTTCCAATGTTTTATATGTTAAAAGAAAATGGAGGCACTGTCACCTAAATGTATAAACATTTCTAGCCAGTTTTGGGGAACAGCAATTTATTTATTTATTCATTCATTCATTCATTCATTCATTCATTCATTCATTCATTCATTCATTCATGCATTCATTCATTCATTCATTCATTCATTCATTTATTTATTTACTTTAATTTATTTATATTTAATGTAAACATGGCCAACGATTGGCAGCACTACAGAATGGCACCACTACTGTCGCCTTCATATCTAGCGTTGGTGGATATAATCAACAAAAGTGAAATTAATGCAAATCACAGAAACCCCTTTTATACCATTAAATTTTACATCCATTTGATGAACAGCTAAAGAACTGATCAAGAAAGTATGCGGAATTTTGAAATTAAAAAGTTTGAAGTAGAATAAACTCCTATGAATGTACAGTAAGTTAAAGTTTTCATCAACATCTGATCGTAATATGTTGGTTTTTGTTTTTGATTTATAGGGAGACTCTTGTGAAAGCTATGGTCGTGATGAATAATATCAGCTCAGCCATGCAGAATGGGGAGTATGATGCCAACATACCACAAGAAAAGGTGAGACAATACATGACAGAAAGTGTACTTACACAGGTCAGATATAGTTAAGTGACCAGACAACCCCTCAATTCTGGGGACATTCCTCTAGATTCCATGTACTGAATTAAAAGTGTCCCTGGAAAATGTCCTTGGACTTTATGGACTATCCTGGAATATCCCAAGAATTTTTAAAAAGTCTTGAATCAATTTAACGTCACCTGTTTGGAGTATCTTTCATCAAGAGATCGTGAAACAAAACTGTGATTGTTTACAACAACAAACGTTAGGCTTGTTTCAAGGCTCACAGAGAAAGGCAACCCAGATCATTGAATGATTTTAATAATAATTAATTCACATGAAAAGCATGTAGTTGCATTGGACTTTTTGTATCGGCAAAAACTTGCTCCTGGACATGGTGTTCTAAACAGTTTGTGTCTAAACATTCATTATGCACAGATATTCTATCATGTGAATATTTTGTAGTGTTATCAAAAAAGGTAAATGCAGCGGATTTATATTTCTTAGTTATTTCCACCATTATTGGGAATGAAGTTTGCCCATGAAATCTAATATTAGAAAAGGTAATGCTATAGGATTTCATTATCACATAGTATCAAGGCTTCCCTGATATAGTGGTGAAAGTGATCTGATCAATTGATGAAATGTGTTGGTTGGTACAGAACTGTGGGAACACACAGAAATTTGAATTCTTGTTTCTTTCTTTATTTCCTCCCAAGGTCGTTGGGCCAGTCGAAAAACGTGCTTTGAAAGTAAAGGCAGAGATTTGCGATGCAGAGGGCCTCGGACATAAACTAGAATCCAAAGAAAATGAAGTGAAGGATATCAAAAGACAACTCAAGTTAAAGGTATTGTTTATGTTTATACCTCTATTGTATATTGTCTCAGACTGTCCGCTGCACAAAAAGGAAGAGAGAACAGAATTTCACAAGCCTTATTTTTTGCTCCAGTATCTTGAAGATAAATTCAGAAGACTATCACCAACCAGTAGCAAAGATGAAGTGTGCTGGATTGATAGACAGTATTAATCAGATAAGGTTTTGTAAGTTGTCTGTAAAAGTTATCTGTTATTTGATCCCCAGCAAGAGGAAGTAAGTGCTGCATCTGTCAGACTAGGCCTGGTGGAGAAGAAATTAGAGAATGCTAGTCGAGATGGAGAGGAGAAGGTCCACAAGCTGGAACAGAAGTTATCAAATTCCCAAGACCACATGAAGAAGAAAGAACGGTAACGTAAACCTGAATCATCCTGAGTCTTTGCCATCGTAGTTATTGATCAGAATATCTGGTCTCATTTTAATCCTACCAGCACCTTATGCACTATTCTTGAGTTAACTCAACACTTGTCAGGTATTTATAAAACTAATTTAATTAATGAAGAGAGACTGCTTGATGTTCTTGCAATGGTATGTACCTCAGTAGGTTGCTTGCAACATAAGGAGTTAATAATAACTGTTGCTGAGAAAATTATGGTCTTTCTTTCCAACTATTGGAGAGAAGGATATAATATATGGTGTAGGACCTCTCTGTTTAACATAGAGAGTAATGAGTATTTCTGGGAGGGAGGATGTACATCATGTGAGGAAACATTGCTTGGCATATATCAATGACACCACATTGGTAAGCTTCACTTTTTCGGCTAGTATGATGAAACTAAGGCTGGTTCATTCATACCTTGTGGTTTGATGATGGAAGTAGCTTACACAGAATTGATCTTGAAACAATGAAGGTATTTATGAAAGAATGCCTAAATACTCTACATAATGAAACACCAAGAGGACGTTATGCAGTGATTATCTGAGTAAAAAAATGGGAAATGGATCATTTGGGATTTCACTATTCCTGGTCACATTTATGTTTTTTTATTTTTTTTTGTTTATCAGAGAGTTTGATCTCACATTAGATCACATGCAGAATGACATAGATGCTTTGGAGAAAGAGAAGCAGGAACTGAAACAGCGATTGACTCAGCTCTCCAAGAAGACCCTCTATGAGAGTCTAACAGGCAGGCCTGGTGCTCCATCCTCAATAGCTGCTGCTGTGGTAGGGGAAACTGGTAAGGACATGCTTCATATCTGATAAATATAAACAAATGCTGTGTGAGAGCTTTAGACACACCTACTGCTCATTCCTGAATTGCTGCGTTGTGATAGGGGAACTGCATGATAGACAAAATAAGAATTGCCGACTCCTAAAGTCTATGTCTGAGACCACTGTTGGAATCCAAGCAGTAGAATGGTCATCATTCTGACTTTACTTTTTACTCTTACAATGACTACAATGTTTTATGCTGAATCATTTTGTATACATATTTGTCCCTAATTCCATAAAGGCCATTGTTTTGTTTGCATAATACAATTAGAGTTCTAAAAACTATTTATCTATAAATTTCTTTTTGTAATATTTAAAAAAGGAATCTTTTTCAAAAATGAAAAACTAAAAATGAAAGGTCTTCACACTTGGTATCAGTTGGTTTGACGTTCATCACCCTTTCATTATTAGTTTGTCCAGTGTGACTTTAATTTTAAAGATAGTGCTTGATGGGTCCACAGTCTGACATAATGCTTAAAGTACTCTCCACTTGAAACTTTCTTTTTTGGATTAAGCTTTTTGACAGTTTGTTTTAGGTCAGGAACCTTCTCCCAATTTATTGTTTTTATGCCAAGGTTTTGGAATCATGTGATAGCTGTTCTTGTGAGGAGTCTCTCTAAGTCAGAACAATAAATGCCATGGATTCTGATCAAGCAGAGAGGCATATCACTTAATAGCCCAGTGCTTCAATGCATTTCCATTTCTGTATAGATCTGTCATCAAACACCATTAATCTGAGTGTTGTGAAATATATCTAGATGTTATGCCCGGTTCATATGCCACAATGTAGCATTGCATAGCATGTGACGAAGGTATTTTTTACCATATATGGTATGTTTACATTTACCGCTCATGATGTGTATTGAAGTGTACAGGCCTTATTAGATAGAGCAAATACATTTTTATGAATATTCACGACATACTTTGTACCTCTTCCTAGATGGTGCACCACCTTCAGAACAAGTACAAGTCCGAGATTCTCCTTTGCTATTGCACCAGGTGAGAAACAATTTAGAGCAATTTTTATATAGATTCGTGAGTTAAGTTTTAGGGATTTGGTCTAGTATTTGTGAGTGATGTCATGTACTGACATGATGTTAGGCCAGTCAGGATTGTGAACTCACAAAGATTGACAGACTGGTAAATTGTATTCCAAAATGGACTATTTTTCTGTTAAATATGTTTGCCAATAATAGCTATGATAATTTCAATCATATTCACATCATTTCTACCGAGTTGTTACTAAAATCTCTTCTGTTTGATGTTTATTTTCTTCCATGTCCTGTGTTTGATTAATATGCTGGTTTTGCTTCATCTCAGGTTGAATCCCTAAAGAAAGCCCTGTACCATGTGAAGAGAGAAAATACACACCTGAGAGGTCGTAAAATGAAGGTGAGAGCAAACATTTGTAATTACTAAACGAAGGCAAATGCATGTACTGATGCTCTCATTTATGTTGAAAAGCTGATATCCGTAAGTCTGTGTGTACTAATATGTTGACTATCTTGTCTTTAATAGCAGAAAGTACATAGTGTATCAGTAAAAAGACCTGCCTACGTCAAGGGTCAGATTAGAATCACACAGTGAATCTCTTGAATCACTTCAGAAAGGTGGTGATGATCTTTGTGAATTTGGTTTTGTTGCAATTTGGGATTCTTCTTTCGAAAGGTTTGTAAATATACCGTGATAATTGCGACTTATTTGAAAACCAGCACTAGATCCAGGAGGAACACTCTACATGGAGCGTGTGTGGCTTGGCATTGTACTGTTTATAAAGAATAGTTACCCAAGATAGAGTCCTGTGTATAAAACAACTTCATTGATCCACTCTCAGCCCCAATCCTCTTACATCGAGACTGTCACCATTTTGATCATGAGGATATTATAAGTCAAATGTGTATCATAAGTCCCTTGGAAAGAACAGATACTACACAAGGGATACAGAGTGACTTCACATCTATGTTGTAATTATATAAATACTTGTTGAAAAGGATGAGATCGTTGTAATCTCAGGGTCATCTACAAGCACATACTGGGTTTTAATTAGCCAATCAAGTTATTTTGTTTACTGCTTCTCTATGTGTAAACATGACCTTGCCATCAGGTATAAAATTGCAACCTTGATGTCATTTACTTTGATTCTAATTATCCTAAAAACAGTAATAGAAAGTTTGAAATTTTAGGTATAATCCTTTAAATCATCAATACGGATGTGTTAACATCGACGCAAAGTTTCAACAATGCACACTTGTAAATAATATATATATATATATATATATATATATATATTTGTTTTAATGTTGTTGTTGTTTTTCTCATGAAGAAATATTGAATTTATATATTTATTTCAGACCATTATGGATGAGCTTCCACCTTTAGTTGTTCCAAAGAAACCTGTGGGATTGATGAGTCCGACTGGGTTTGTGTCCATTGAGGTCGAGAACCCAGAGAAGGCTTCCCCCGCAGCCAATCAGCTCTCTGATCTGGTGCGACAGTCTGGAAAGCTAATGAAGGTAGGATAACATAGCATCAAATGTGCTACTTTATAAAATAAACAGTAGAATTCACCCTAATCTAATCAAATGAAATAGCCCCACTGCTATTGTGACAAAACAGCAGCAACAACTTTAGTTTAGACAACAACAAAACTTATTTTGACAACGAAATAAGTTTGCCCTTTTCGCGTTTCGTACTCCACAGTATTAATTGCTATGATTTCTAATTAACAGTGACAATAATGTCATGTCCCGCATGAAATGTCTTTGATGTTTCACAATTTTTTTTCAAGATTTCTGTCATTTGTGTTTCATATTTGTGTATACCACAGCTGGGTGCAAACTGACTATATTTTTTCAGATTTAATTCAGCGATAAGCCTGGTTTTTGTCTTGTAGAGAGTGTCCTATACGTTGAGTTGCTTTAGTATGAAGGTGTAATGTATCTAAACAGACGCATAAAGGATATTTTGTGGTAAAGAGACTTGAATATCATTTAATTTGTTCACAGAATTCTGTGTTTTATTTTCCTTGGTATTAGTAAATGTGACATGCGTTTTTGGTTTCTGCAAAGGAACAATAAACCTCTGTAAATATGTTTATAATCCAGGATCTTCAGGAGCTCAGTGCCAGTCCAAGGGTTGTTGACATCACTCATCGCAAACCTGGAACCATACCAGTCCTGGACAAGGCACTCCCCATGCACCAACTAGTAGAACGGACCAGCAGGCTCATATCACTTCAGCAGACCCTAGCCGAGGTGAGCAGGCTAGAGTTTACTTCTCACTTGGATATAAAATACACCCTATTGCTTTCTCCTGGAATGTTATTCTATCCCTTAAAATAATTTTAGTATTAGAAAATAATGTGTTAAGGTGAGGATGGTGTGTGTCCAATTGATAACTGAAATGCAATCACAGCTTGGTTTGGAGTAACTTGAGGAGGGTGCATGGCAATGCTGAAAGCAACATGCCTAACTTCAGACAAAGATATGTCCGCTCAAAGGATCAGGGAAGCTGAAATGATTGTTAACAAACTGAAGCTTAAAACCTATAACCCACACAGATGTATATTTGCAGTGCTATGGCACTCTTCTCACCCAATTGCATTTCAAAATCTATGAAAACCTTTAGAGGTCTTCCAAGTTTCAAACCTGGCTTCTTTTCTTGATATCAAACTGGGTTGATGAAAAAGGTCTGAGTGATTTTAATTTCTCTGTAACAAGCTAGCTTTAAGTGAGTGATTTCATTTTCATAAGTAAACAAATTGTCTAACAATGCTGATGTACTGACAAAGGATATCTAAGAGATCACTAAGGTGATCATATCATGATCAGTTTAAAGTCACTTTGAGTATTCTTATGAGCTGTTCTGTGTAAAATTAGCCTTTCTTGTATTTTATTTGTTCCAAGACTGACGGTATGTTTTCAATCAGTTCTGTAGTTTTACCCTGCCTATGTCAGTACCAAAGCCAGATAAATTTTATTTTAAATGCTTAGATTCCAACTTTAGACCTAACAAGGAGGCATTTCAAACCCCATCTCTACAATCTTCCACTTCACAGGTTCAGCTACAAACAGAGAAACTGGTGACTCGTCAGAGACCAGGCGCTCAGACGAAAGGAGATTTCTCAAAGTTTATATCTTCAGAATTTGCTAAGGTAAAATTTCATTGATTAAACATTGCAATTTTTGCAGAATATTTTTGCAAAAAAAAAAGGGAAGCTTTTCATTCAAGAGCAGTTTCTAAAATAATTTAAAAAAAATACCAAGTGGGTCATTAATGTTGTAGGATGTCAGATTGATTTGTATGGAAACAGTTCAGCTTTGCTATTATGTTTTTTGTGATTTATAGCCTCATTATGCATTCAATCTCCATGGTTTCCGAACAATATCTTTTTCAGTAATATCGTGTAAGTAAATGATCGCACCATTATGGCAATGTATTTTGTTTTGGTTTGGTAAAAATTTGGCTCAAAATTCAAACAAAACATTGCTTTCACATGAAAATAATGCCATCATAACATTACTCAGATGCATGCACGGATATGGGCTGATGTCTTGACTTTTGCATTCAAAGAGTACATTAACTATATATACTGGGGTATATATATATATATATATATATATATATATATTATTTACACAGGCAACTTATGTAACATCTTGAGAGCAGAGCAATCTGATTGAAGGACACATTTTCTCAAATACTGTACCTTATAGTCATTAAAGTGTACCAATCTGTTTTAAATAGGTTCTCAATAGCCTCATTACCACACATGCACAGGGACACAGTGTGGTAGTTAAATGTTTACATATGCCTGATTGCTGGTACATCATCATGACTTTGTGATTATTTACTACGCAGTAATGCTAAAAAAAGTGAATAGTCAGGGATCGTTTAGTTTGTGCTCGTAAGGTAATGTTGCATAATGGAGCTTTAATGGAATTACATAATTGATATTAATGTGATTATCATATCTGGATGATATGTTGACATGTATCCTGGAATACTTATAAAGTTATTTATCCAATTTATTTCACAGGTTCGAGATGAGAAGTCATCTCCTCCTTGTATTGGTCGTATCACCATGCCAACCGGGAAAGGTCAAGAGGCCTGTCATATAGCAGTGAAGCTTAGCCAACCACAATTAAGAAACCTGCATGCTAAACTAATACAATAACACTGTTGCACTGTCTTTAATATGCTGAATAGTGGCAATATTACTTTTTTTTCATTCTTGCAAGCTTTCTTGAATCTTGTCTTCATAGCAGTATCAAGTGAAGCTAATGGGACTCTCAGAGGGCGCTTACGCATTGGTCACAATGCCTGTGAAGTTTATAGATTGTGTGAAAGCGCTAACAGGCATGTGAACCCGCTGAATGGACTAGTTCCACTTGTGCAGTGTGGTCAAAAGAAAAAAGTGACTAGAAAACTCCAAGCAAGTTTCCTAAAAGTAGTTTGACTCGAAACTTCAAAAAATATCTCGTCTGCAATTATTACAAACAAAACTGTATAGTACCAATAGAAACTCATGCTACTTTTCGGGGGACTAGATAGGACCAACATGGTAGACATCATTTGGGCTTGAGTTGAGAGAACAAGAAACGAGTGTATTATTTAATTTGCTTTTATTCATTGTTAATTTACTGCATATTAGGAAATGGATGTTCTTTATCATAATTTATCTATCTCTATCTGGCGTGTTAATTCGTTGTTTGTTAATGTCAAATGTATGCGGCTTGTTTCATATGTATGTAAAAACTAGTGTAACAACACACTTATTTATACCCTTCCAAAGGACATAAACAGCAAGATTATCCATGTGCTATAGTGAACATTGCAACAATTAACTTAAGTTATTAAAGGAATATTTGAAAGATGTTCATAATAAGATCAACGTCACCAAAAGATTGAGAATTAATTTGAACCGCTCTGGTTTACTTCACAATGTTCAGTGAAGAGACAATACTGATTACTCTTTTATTAGTATTCTTCACAGACAGGGTTTTGAATGAGCCAATCAAGTCGTTTGTTTACTGCTATACTCTATGTGTAAACATGACAGTTTCATAAGGGATAAAATTGCAACCTCCATGTCATTTTCGTTGATTGATATTGATTATTATTGATATTGATTATTGTAAAGTCCAGAAGTTATTTAGATAACCTGACATTTACCAAAGCATATACATGGTTGTGGCATGACAGATTCAATTTTGTCCAGACAATCCAAATTTCTAGGACATTTCTAGGACGTCTGTGGCTGGGTCCTGCTTAAGAAAAAAAAATTCCTAGCCATTAAAGTTTAGCAACATTCAGACCATTTACACAGATATATGTAGTAAGCTTTTTGTTAGAGAAGTTGGTGCAATCTGTCAGTAATATGAAAAACTTGAAAAGTTTTATTTTATAGAAGGGTTACAGCTTAACTTAAGGTAGAATAATCATTTATTGCTGAGTTATTATATCTTGGCTCCTTACTTTGAGTTGCAGGAATTTGATTAAACGCTGGTATATCGTGTTTTAGTATTTAAATGTAGTCTTATGCTGTCAGACTGTGTCATAGGCGTAGGAGCCCAATTTCATTTGGGGGGGCTGTAACGACTTGCCCGAAAAATATAACCAAAATTGTTCGCGCATTCCGCACACGTTCAATATCTGAAAGTGCATATCATATAGGCATGCATCGGTTTATTACATCGCATGCCAATTACATACAATCATATGCTATGTTATTACCCTTCCATATTGGTTATAACTTTTGGGGAAGTTGTTACAATAATAATAATATAAGTTTAACATTGAAAAACACATTGCAATTTATTTTTCTTTCAGTAGGTGCCCGAAAAATTCTCAGCATATTGCCCGAATTTTCACAAAAATATTTGGTTGGGGGTCTGCAGTGACCCCAGCCCCACAGCCCCTCCCCCCCTCCTACGCCTATGCTGTGTGTGCTTATATAACTTTAAAAAATCTTGGGTGAAATAGATATTGGAGTAACACAATTATGTATTTCATTGTCTTTTTTCTTTAAGTACCGAATGAAATGGATAATTTCTTAGATTTTGCATTGACACATACTGAAACCATTTAGTATATAAAGTATTGAGAATACCCCACCAATTCTTATTATCATTGCATTAAAGGCAAAGATAACTTACCCATCTCCTTTAACCTTTATGTTAGAGAGATGCAGGTGATTAATTAGTCTGTTATGTTGTATATGTGGTCTATGTTGTATTTGTTGTCAATGTTGTATGTTGTTAAATGATGTATATAGAAAAAAAATCAACTATTGATCATAGCTGCAAAACTACCATTTTTAGTTTCGATGATAATCGTAACCTATGCATTCATGCAGGCGGAGAGTGTTCTGTGTGTGTGTGTTTGATCTGTGTGTGATACCGCTTGTAAACACGATATCTCAAGAAGGGAAGCTTGGACCAATCTTATATTTGGTGTATATGAGTACCAAATTGAGTAGAAGAACCCTATTGTTTTGTGGGGAGGTCAGAGGTCATTTAGAGCCAACAGGGGCCAAATAGTGAAAACCTTGTAAACATGATATCTTAACGAGGTAAGCTTGGATCAATCTCATATTTCGTGAGTAGATAGACCACATTTAGGAGCAAAAGCCTATAGTTTTTTTTTTTTGTAGAGGTCAATGTCATTTGGGGTCACCAGGGGTCAAATTGTGTAAACCTTGTAAACACGATATCACAAGGACAGCTTGGATCAATCTCGTATTTCGTGTAAAGGGGTACCACATTAAGTTCAAGATCCCTATTGTTTTGGTGGAGGTCCAAGTCCATTTGGGGTCACTAGATGTCAAATTGTGAAAACTTTGTAAACTCCATAACTCAAGAAGGGAAGGTTGGACTAACATTATATTTAGTATGTAGTTGGTACACGTTCAGTGCAAGATTTTATTGAGGTCAAAGGTCATTTGGAGTCACCAGACGCCAAATTGTGGAAACTTTCTTTTATAAGCTACCGTATCTCCCACCAACCAGCCTATCAGATAACATGTGCGTTACGCCTCACACGAATAGGAGGCTATTGGAAATGAGTTTATGGGCATCCGTAGAATCTAAAACTGAAAATTCGAACAAAATTGCATTTATTCAACGCGTCTCTCGAAGGCTTACTTTGCGTGCAAAAAACAGTCTCTTTGTAGTACAGCGGTTCTATTGGACGTTTTCCGTCGTATTTATTTCAGGTTGGATGTAGTTTCGATGTGACCAGGCAGCTTTTATGAATTTTTTTTTACTATGACCAGTGCGAAATAATTGTGTAAAATGGTCTTAGTTGTCAGTGAGTTCACGAGCTATTTTCTGGATCTGCTGTTGATCTCAATTTGAGTAGTTTCTTCCAGCAGTTTCAGCATAGATAGTCCTTAAAAGTAACGTTCGACTTTCGTCACGTTTATGATTATTGGACAACTTGAACAAACCTGGCTAGGCCTGTGAGCAAGTTTATGTTGTCTAGGCCAGCAACGGTTGGCAAGAATAGGGTTCTTTAACACAACAACGTGAAGCATACCAGTCAGAATACCAAAACACTTAAAGGCATTGAAGACTCGCCCCAAACCGCGTGCCGCGCACTGAAAAAGTTAACTTTCCGTTACTTGCAAGTGAAGTTTTTCTCTTGTCGCTACAAAATGCAGACAGTATCTTTAGCTGGACCTGAGATGTCCAAACTGTATCGTTAGTACACCGTGCTGTGGGTATTGACCGCAGCTGTTTTTACTGAGGTACACTAGTGTCTAATTACCGACGGTAGCAAGCTGTGTGTGCATTTTCTGGGATCGATGGTGGTGTGTAACACTTCTGTTACACCTCATTCGAAACTAGGTCAGATTACCGGCACTAGACGTTTCTTTTTGCGCGAGTCTTCACACCCTTTAAGTGCTGTTTAACTGTAAGAGTAAACACCTCGTATAAGGTGAAAACCCAAGAAGGTGAAATCTTAATATTCTGCCTTTCCTCCTTCCAATCTCCACCAGAGATATCATTTTGATTTTTCTGCTCTTTTCCTCCTTCCATTCACTCCTTGAATATCACCCTCCGTTCCATTTTGAAGAAAAACTTACGATTAAAACATTGAACACTTCTATCGCTTAGCATGCAACTTCCAAGGAACAACACAAAACCGGAAAACATTTATGAATAACAAAGTGATGATTTGACTGCTTTGAAATCACTTATCACTGGCAAGATGCGTCGAGCACCCTCTTTCAACACTTCTATCGCTCAGTTTGCAACTTCAGAGGAACAATAGAAAACCAAAATACTTTTAGGGACAACAAAAGGTTTGATAACCTTTGTTCGTCGTAAAAGTTTTTCGGTTTTCTATTGTTCCTCTAAAGTTGCAAACTGAGCGAAAAGAAGTTTTTAAAGAGGGCGCTCGACGCATCTTGCCAGTGATCCGTGATTTCAAAGTTTTACAAGGATTTGATAAAACGCCCAGTGACAGCTTTGACCAAGTTTCCATTTCCCCGGAAATCTGAAAAACCGATTATTTTCACTTTTAGCCTCTGAACCGATCGTAAATTATATTTGCTTCAATTTCCTCCATCCATTCTGAGGTTGAAATATTAGAAACGAGCATATTTTCTTAACAGTTACTGTGGCACAGTGGTTAGTGCTCTGGACTGAGATAGTTGGGCAAACACTTTGTCATGAGTTCAAGCCCATGCCAGAGACATTCATTTTAATTTTCTGTTCTTTTCCTTCTTCCATTCTGAGGTTGAAATATTAGAAACGAGCATTATTTCTTAACAGTTACTGTGGCACAATGGTTAGTGCTCTGGACTGAGAGAGTTGGGCAAACACTTTGTCATGAGTTCAAGCCCATGCCAGAGACGTTCATTTTAATTTTCTGTTCTTTTCCTCCTTCCATTCTGAGGTCGATATATTAGAAACGAGCATTATTTCTTAACAGTTACTGTGGCGCAGTGGTTAGTGCTCTGGACTGAAAAAGTTGGGCAAACACTTTGTCATGAGTTCAAGCCCATGCCAGAGACATTCATTTTAATTTTCTGTTCTTTTCCTTCTTCCATTCTGAGGTTGATATATTAGAAACGAGCATTATTTCTTAACAGTTACTATGGCACAGTGGTTAGTGCTCTGGACTGAGAGAGTTGGGCAAACACTTTGTCATGAGTTCAAGCCCATGCCAGAGACATTCATTTTAATTTTCTGTTCTTTTCCTTCTTCCATTCTGAGGTTGAAATATTAGAAACGAACATTATTTCTTAACAGTTACTGTGGCACAATGGTTAGTGCTCTGGACTGAGAGAGTTGGGCAAACACTTTGTCATGAGTTCAAGCCCATGCCAGAGACATGCATTTTAATTTTCTGCTCTTTTCCTCCTTCCATTCTGAGGTTGATATATTAGGAACGAGCATTATTTCTTAACAGTTACTGTGGCGCAGTGGTTAGTGCTCTGGACTGAGAGATTTGGACAAACACACTGTCATGAGTTCAAGCCCCCACCAGAGCCTTTTAATTTTCTGTTCTTTGGGACAAGCGGAAGTATAAAGGTAAGAAACGAAGTTTATTTTCTTGGGAACCAAAATGGTGTAATTGGTAGTTCCGTCTGTGATGCTACTGATCAGCAGGGTTCAATCCCTGGGTGGGTTAGTGGATTCTGTAAAAGGAGTTCGCTGGCAATCCGAAGTGGCCTATGCGAGTTGCGTGGCCCCCTCCCCCTGACAAGGTTCCAAGCAGCCAAAGGGAGATGCGCGGCCCCCTCCCCTGACAAGGTTCCAAAGCGGCCAAAGTATGATGGCTACTACCTCTCCCCCTGACAAGGTTCCCAAGCGGGTGAAGCGAGTTGGCTACTACCCCTCTCCCTGACAAGGTTCAGCGGAGAGGTCTCCCCTCTTCCTGACAAGGTTCAGTGAAGAGAAAGTTTTGAAAAAACCCAAGTCCAAACAACTGGATCTTTAAGTATTTGAAAAGCTTCAAACTCCATGGTCCCACCTCATGGTCTAGTGGTACAGAAAAATTTTGGCAACCTAAGATCCCCAGTTCAATCCCAACTACTGCTGGTCTTTTACAAACACAAAATAAAAGCACACACACACATACACACGCACACACAAAACAATGAAAAATTGCATCACAAAAATGCATCCACTCATATTGCTTCTATTTAGACAAACCAGACTAATTCATTTAGTACTTTTACACCATTTCTTCAAAAATTTTGCTAGAGAAGAATAACATTCGCTTCAAATATGTTTTACTGGTAAATGGATAATATAACATAGGTCAATCTTTTCCATGCCAAATCGGTTCATGGGAGGATTTTTTTCTTCACCCGGCCTAGTTAACATCCTTGAACAACCTGTCCCAAATCAAGTTGTCCCAATCAATAAATGCTAAAAGTAGACAACCAAGTAAAGAACAGTCAGTGAACTACCATTGACAGTTTTAAGCAAACGACAGCATAATAACTTCTTAGCACAGTATTATACAGTTAACTGCACACTTTTGAACATTTTGGAACAAATGGGAGCTTTTTTTGAGGGACTGACTTTAAGGATTTACTTGTAAGAAATATTTACTCACCATTGTGCCTACAATTTAACAACACAAATGATGTTACAGCAATACAGATTCATTTTTATGTATGATTCTAGACATACCTGTTGCACATCCAACTTAAAGGACCCTAGAATTAAATGTTTGCAGATAATATCAATATTATTGTGTCAAAAACACACAACCCTCTGGCAAGGAAAACAGTGAACATACAGCAACCTGTGGGCTATCTAAACCAGAAATGCAAACATTGCATGGTGGTTCTTGATGGTATTATTAAATACATCTCTTATGAAACTAACACATCTAAACGGATACAAGCTCTCCACAGATTAAATGTTCATTGAGTTTCACTGACTTGAACAGTGGTGATAATGTTGCACTTCAACTGATATTTGTCAGATTACAGACACTATGAATGAATAACCATTCTACACTGTTGCTTGTCTTGACTCTGTAATCTAGCAAATAAAACCCAATAAGTAGCATCATTAACCTTCTCTTTGAAGCAGAACACTTTCAAAGCTTTTCAGCTTAGCTCTGCTTTGAACTGAAATTTCTCTGGCCTCCTCTTCCCCTTTCTCGTTACTTACATTATAATGAAGTCTTGACCAATACTGACCTCAAGTGATCAGCATGGTTCTTGCATTAATATGGACCTACCTATCAAGTATAAAGTTCATCCAAGTCCCCCCCCCCCCTTTTTTGTTGTTATTGAAGAATTTCAAGTGACCTATGCTGACCTCCACCAATTTATAAGCATTAATGTGCAGACCAAAGGGATCTGCATACCATTTATCAAGTTTGTACTAAGCTTAACGAGTCAGAATACCAATACAGTTAAGATGGCAAAACATCTGCTTAATTATTTTCCTCCTGGCTATCAGTCATAATTCGCAAAGTATAGAACAATTTAAGGAGTTTTGAGACAAGTTTGTTGTTGTTGCTGCTAGGATTTTTGGAAGATAGATGCTCTTACAACCTCAGTGTTTCATTGCGTAAAATATCGCTTTGATTTAGGCAGTTTAATGGAATAATAGCGATATGTTTTCGCGCATCAATCTGCAGCTAAAAGACAAGACAAATAATTGGGAAAATGTACGCAGTCTCTCTAATCGAGCAGCAGTTCAAAGTAGCAGTGGGGTACTGTATAGGCTTAGGACTCACACAGTTACACACTCACACCTAGTTACTGTATAGTACATGCCTAGTAAAATAGAGGAGCCTTATGTAACAGAAGCCAAGCTATCTTCGTAGGTATTTTACAGACTTTGTAGGACAATTTTTAATTGTTTGAGTCACTGTAGTGGGCCTAGCTGCTTATTTATGATTCTGCGTCATGTTTTACTTTGTTCATACTTTTGGTGGAAAAAGGTTAAATTTCATATTGCCCAAAAACATAATTTTCCAATGTGCAATTACGTAGCACAGATTGCATCTTTTTTCACAGAAAGTATTGATGTTGTAGATATGTACTATGGAGACTAGAACAGCAATCATAGGCCTAGTGGCGAGTGGAATTTGACGAGTAGATTTTTAGTCACGGTCGCCAAATAGCGAGTACTTTTAAAAATATTTTTCGAGGCCTGAAAACCGCTAAGATATGATTTCTCATGGTAGAAATCATGGATACTTTTCATACATGGTATATGGAGTTGCCATATTGAGTACAAGAATCTGTCGCTCGTGAGGTCAAATCTCATTTGAGGTCACCATAGGTCAAACTCGAAAACCCTTTACATGATATCTAACGTTGGGGATCTTGGATACTTCTCATACTTATTTTTGGTGGAGGTGTGTATTGCCACGTACAGTATACTGACCTGTGTTTATCATGTAATTGTGTAATTGTACATCAAAATAGTGGTTCGGATCATTTATATTGTAACAGCTACTTCTGGTTAACAAGCAGAAGTGTAGTGCATTGAAGTCATCGAAACCTCAATGCATTTTGCATTCTGGTTCTATATTTAGTTGTTTTTTTCAGTACAAACACTACTATAAAATACATTTAAAATTACTTCCTTTCATATACAAAGCAATGTTACAACTTTCGTTATGTCAATTTAAATTTTCAGACAGTATTGGTAGTGTGATTATATGATACATCTTCCTAACCATCTGTGTCAAATATCTTCTGTAATAGTATGCAAAACATATTAGTTCTGGACCTTTATACACCCACCCACCCCATCTT
This sequence comes from Apostichopus japonicus, assembly GCF_037975245.1. Taxonomy (NCBI): domain Eukaryota; kingdom Metazoa; phylum Echinodermata; class Holothuroidea; order Aspidochirotida; family Stichopodidae; genus Apostichopus; species Apostichopus japonicus. The sequence goes on from NC_092565.1 coordinate 12,867,704, forward strand.
CTCATGACCTGGACTCACCCTACTGTACCTAATTACCCCAACCACTTAACCAGTCAACTCATGGTTGATGCCTGACATTGTCAAGGCGATCTTGGAACGTGAAGGAACAGCTGAGGTGAATCTTTGGTGCCTTTAATTGGATCTCGTGTTGCATCATTCAGTATGACGTCACGCAGTTCGGCTGGTGTGAGAGTAGGGTTTAAGCCAAGATGGATTGCTGCCACACCTGTAAACATCAAGTTAAACATGTTAAGTTGGTTATAGTCTGCTTGTGACTACACGTGTGCTTCTATTTATTTGGACAAATATTCGAAAGTTGTATTCAAACCACGGTTCTCGGCAGTTTTTTGTTAAGATGAGAGGTCATACCTCAAGTAAAGGCACGTAAACCATAGCTACGCACACGTCATTTTTAAGATAAGTCACACAGGAAAGAGTCCAGTCTGGGCACACACGACTTGTCTTTATCAGCAACCTTAGGATATTGAATTTCGATCACTTTATTCTCAATTTTTTAGTTTTTGCACTGTTGACGCAAGTAAGCAGTGACTGAATTCCCTCTGTATACCAATAACGGGGGCAAACTTAGAATAGTCCCTCTTTAGTAGTAAAATTAATTATGAAGTGGCATTTTTATATTCAAAAGTTGTCTTGTAAAAAATGAAAAAAAAAGTGTCAGTTAAATCTGCCAGTTGTTTATTTCAGAAGTACTTTTTTTTGCCAAACAAAAGATATGAAGAAAAGAAAATCTTTGAATATTAGAAAGTGCAGTTTTGTTGAAAAATATATAAATACCGGATTTGGTCAGATATTTCAGAGATATCTTTGTGGTTTTCTCCATCAATTTAAAGTCACATATAACAGTACCCTCGACGTTTCTGCCCCACCCTTTCATATCGAACCCCACTTTTGTTGCCTGCTTTAATGAAACACGGTCTGGGCCTACCATCACACCTCGTCTTACCTTTCATCCCACCCCTTCCCCCTCGCCTCGAGAAGTTTTGCCCCGTTCATATGTTTAAGCTGCCTGTCTGCCTGAAATCACACGTTAGCCTTTCAGTTAATTATTTATTATATCTTTTATTAAATTATACCTGCAACATGAGGAGCCGCCATACTCGTTCCGCTTAGGATTGCGTAATCATCGTCAGCTCTATAATACGCTGCCGTGATCGATCGACCAGGAGCATAAATATCGACACAACCTCCAACGTTTGAAAAGTATGCTCGGATATCATCAAACTGGGAAGCACCGACCGTTAAGGCCTGGGAAAGATAATGTAAAACACAGTTTAGTTTAGCATTAGTGGGTACTTTTGGGGTGAGGACACATTTTGGGGGTGGGGACTCATTTTTGGGGTGGGGACTCATGTTTGGGGTGGGGACTCATTTTGGGGGAGGGGACTCATGTTTGGGGATGGAAACTCATGTTTGGGGGTGGGGTATGCCTCTGTTCGTTTCCGCAGTGACATTCCACCTCTCCATAAGAAACCAAAGACTGTGCAGTAAGACTGTTCAGTAAGGAAATGTCGATAGAAATCAATGTGACATGATTTCAACATGATAACGGTCCTCATGTCACAGCATTTTCGATGCTACTTTTCTTCCAAATTTGATTTCTGGAAAGATTTCTCTATGATTTGTTGCCTGCCTGTACGTAAAACATCAGTGACGTAGCAACGGGGGGCCAGGGGCCTCTCCCCTCCCCCAAATATTTTAGTGGCCCCTTCAATAATTGGTCAGGAAAATGCCTATTTTGGTTGTAGAAAATAGGTTTGAACAGCCTGCACCCTAGAGAGTATTGGACCTTCTACGAAAGAAGTTAAGCTTCGTCCCTGGTATGCATACGATATGATACGATATGATACGATATGATGATCTTAAATGTACCTGTGGGGCTCCTGCCGGCGACTTGAAACAGGAGTTGGAGTTATCGTTCCCGGCAGAAACCGTTGACAGAACCCCAGCGTCGAATAAGCCGGCTAAGCCTTCATTTACTGAACGGGTTGATCCGCCGCCCAAAGACATTGACGCTACAGCTGGTCGATTACCATTTTGTGCAACCCATTCCATCCCTATCGGTAAATACCAACAACAAAAAAATATATAAATAGAAACATGCGACAACATAAATTCATCCTCTTAGAAAAATAAATTATACTACGGGAATTAAAGAGGTTTAACGCTGCATTTTAGGCTACATTGTGATAATTTTGACCACACCGAATGATGTTAGTTACTGTATCACTGGGTACCCTTTGTCCACTTTACGGCTCCATGGTGAATAACACCGTTTTGCTGCACCTAATCTAACGGAATTTAACAAACCGTCCAATCCAACAGAGAGATATTGTGGTCTATATATGGACGTCATATAATGACTTTCATATTTTCATCTTTGTCAAAATTTGAAGTTTGACGTTCCTGATGCAGTTGTTAGGCTTGGGTAGATCGGAGTGCGTATGTATGGGAGACAGGTAAGTGAGGAGTGATAAAATTGTAGCTGTGACATTATGTTTAGATACTCTTCTCTTGGATAGTCGAGTACCAGATAGTACCATAGGCGTGGGAGCCCAATTTGATTTGGGGGGGGGGGGGGTGGGGGGGGGCTGTAACGACTTGCCGTGTTCAACATGTACATACCATATAGGCACGCATCGGTTATTAACTTATTGCATCGCATCATCCGCGGAATGCTAATGTAGATAGAGAAAAAAGCATGGAGGGCCATTACGTCAAAACTCTCGTTTACATTAGTAAAGGCGAATAAGTCGGGCAAACTTAGAACTTTGTTTAATTACCAAGGGCGATTTTTTTTTTAAAACTTTTGATTTCCTTAAGCTACATCATTGTCATTTTTTTTTAAATTCACAGCATATTGCCTAAATTTTCACAAAAATATTTGGTTTAGGGGATGCATAGTACCCTATGGATAGTACCGCGATAGTATGAAACCACGCTTCACAGCTGGCAATATTGTTGTTGTTGATTATAGACAGACGGACGAATGGACTGACGTACTGATTCACGGATGATAGACGGACAGATAGTTAAAGGAAGATACATAAAAATTGATCAAATTAAAATAGCCTCTCAAGATCTTTACTGAAGGAATGAACACATTTGTGTCCGACACTTTTAACACATGCACTATTTCCATCTAAAAGCTCTCTAAAAAAAGAGAAATACAAGAAATGCCACTTTAAGTTTGAATAAACTTGTTGATTCTGTCAGCCGGCTTTATCAACGAAGAGCCTATAGTTGTGGGCGAAACAAATAGTACAAAGAGATTTACTTTTTGGATAAATAACACCATCGCCAAAACAACCTCCCCCTCCCCCCCCCCCCCCACCTCCCGCAACCACTTCATTCCCAAATACAGCAAACATCCGACCAGACCGGAAAACAACAAAACAAAAATAGAAATTACCATTAATAATGGCAGCCCAACTTCCTGAACCTTGGCAGCCCAGTACACGGACCGCGTATACTTTTGCCTTTTTAGCGACACCGTAAACCTTGCCGGCTATTGTTCCTGCGCAGTGAGTACCGTGTCCACGACAATCAGACCCGTCACCCTATATAAGAATTGACCAAAGACAAAAATATGAGATATTACGAGAAAGCAATAAAATAAATATTCCATACGTTATTTTGTTTTCTAACTGATGGGACATTACCGTTTATCTATACCATTATGCCGACACATTATGACCTTACATCAACTCCATCTCCACCAGGAGCAACCCTTCCCCCTATGTTGTTACGCCATATGCATACCATATTTATTTTTAACTTACAATTGCGTATTCCATCGCATCGTAAACGAATGAAGCTCTTCCTTCAAACTCTTCATGAGTCGTTCTGATTCCTGTGTCCAAGACATAGACGTTTGCGCCTGCGCCATCACCTGTAAAACACGTTCAATAGATTACAAAATATTGAAAGCGTCCAGCAATTGCTATAACAAAATAATAACAACAGTCACGTGCATAGGATCTCGAAGGATTTGAGAGGGTGCTACCATGGGGTTGTTCAAGGCGACTTCCGGCATATTAGAGGGGTTGGGCAAATTAGACGTTTAAACGTCAAATGGTTTATTCAGAAGTATATGTAGACTAGAAATTTAAGTCTAAACGTCTTTAACTAGTGTGTAACGTCAAACATGGAGGTGTAAACCCGGAGGAGTGATCCAATTCTTCCCCAGCTGAATGTCAAACTTTTCCCGACTGAGCCACTTTCCCCCGACGGACGATGAAAGTTGAGGTCACGACCCCTGCCCCTGTTCCCCTCTCCCACTTGCGGACGCTACTACCTATCACGTTTTTTTGACAAATTTCTAGTTGAAGTAGATGGAAATTTAAACAATTATCATATCATTTTTTCCAATACACATCGTTAATCACTCAACAGTTCTATGAGATGCTGATCAGGACACGGAGGCTTACCTATTGGTTTATATTGATCATCTAACGGCAAGTACCTCTGGTCGATTCGATCTAACCCCCAGGTCTCATCCTCATGAGCTACGCCATCTTCCTCCACATACTTCACAGCATCCAGTGAACGTATCTGCACAGTAAATGAGTAAAATACTTCTATGGTTATCATAAATCTCGATTTCTTGGGGATTGTCTCATTTTTTCGAAAATATATTGTTTCGCCGTCGAACTAAATTCTCCCAACTGTCGAATATTCTTTGTGACTGTCAAAAATATCACTGTTTTACGACACCCAAACTGAAAAAAACCCACACGTTTTATGCATTATTATACGTGGCTGTTTCGGAAGCATGGTCGTTTTCAATATACAGAAATGATTGATGGCCGCATATAAGCCCCACGCTTGACGGGAGAAGCTACATAGCCCTCTTTAATGTCCAAAATTTCCCATAGGAGGTGGGAGGGGACGTATAGTGTCCTACTTTCAACCAAAGAAATATGGTAACTCTAAACGCGACTAACTACCCTTACATTATCAAGTCTTTTATAGTCTTAAAGGTGTTAGTGGTAGATGATAGGGCGGGAGAGGGGGATGTTTTTTGGGGAATGACGGGTGTGTGGGAGGGGTCAGGGTGTGAGAGGGTGAAGGGTGAGGGTGAAGGGAGTGGGGGAAGGGTGTGTGGGATGGGTGAAGGGTGTGTGGGGATGAAGGGTGTTGGAGAAGGGTGTGGGGGAAGGGGAAGGGGAAAGGGAAGGCGTTTTTGAGGGGTGAAAGGTGTGGCGGTTCACCAGCCATGTTCACCACCTGGTTCCGGTTTACCACCAAGAGTAAAAGCTTAACGAAGACACTCACGTAAGGCAGCAGGTCCTTGTTGAATTCAGCAGCGAATCCATTTAAGACACGGCGAAAAGAGAACTTGCTTCGAAAGTTCATTGCAGAACTTTGTGCACGAAATGAAATAGAATGGATCATCGCTTCTGGATCAAATTCTTTCTGTATAGAAAAGAAGAAATAAGTACAACAAATGTTGTTAAATTTTATTACACCGAAATTGGAGTTCCCTGTTGGATTTCAAACTACACCCACCCCTTCACTATGGCTCCAAACGATTACCTCAAAACCAAAGTTTAGTTATTACACTGAGTACTAAAAACTACAAGATGAAGAGAGACATTGTCATTCAATTTTTGGTTTGGTTATGTTAGATAGTTTTATTGGCTGCGGAGTAAATATAAAGATGGTTATGATGTGTAATTCTAGAGTCCAGATTATTTATTATCGAAGAGTTCTAATTACAGGATGATTGAACGGAGGACACAGAATGACATGAATAAACTAGTTGAATACAAAGAGAAGATTTAACTCAATTTTCAGCGAAATAATTAATTTTATTTAAAGACAGGAAGTTCTTACTTAAAATTGTTACATGAATGTAACATAAAAGACAAACATCAATTTGAAAATGTTTCGCAACCTGAATAATATCAAACATTTTCTCCTCAATAGTGAGTGAGTGTAATGTCACATCCTTTGTCAAATTGAAAAGACATTATAAATGTCGAATTTTCATTTCCATTGACTATAGAAATGAGGATTTTAATGTAGGTGTTTCCCGGACAGGCCGCCAGTTACGTTATACGTCAACGCAACATCGAAGCAAAACATGAAGGATAAACATTTTTCATCAAAATTACTTTTACTCCCGAACATAATTTCTCATAATTTACAGTATTATTCTCTTAAACTGTTATACTGATGTTTTACCTCATAATATTATCTTACTGGATGGGGAGGAACTGACCAACACTATATCGGACCTGGGTAACGAACTGAAGAAAAGTTAAGTTCCTCCCGAAAAGTGTTTAAGCAGCAAAATCAAGGGCGGCGGAACCGGGGGGGGGCACAGGGGGCACGTGCCCCCCCACTTTTCCTCAGATTAAAAATGTGCCCTTTTTCTACATAAAAATTTCTAAATAAAAAAGAGTTTACAAAGCGAAACCCACGTCGAATGAAATATTTCGGGAAGTTTTAAATGTTTACTACCACAGGCGTAGGAGCCCAATTTGATTTGGGGGGCTGTAACGACTTGCCCGAAAAATATTACCAAAATTTTTCGCGCGCTTCGCGCGCGTTCAACATGTTAATGTGCATATCATATAGGCATGCGTTGGTTATTACATCGCATGCCAATAACATACCATCATTTGCCGTGTTATAACCCTTCTAAATTGGTTAGAATTATTGGCAAAGTCGTTACAATAATAATGATCATAATAATATCAGTTTAACCATTGAAAAACACATACAAAATTACTTTTCTTTCAGTATTTTGACATATTTCATTTGCTTTCATGCATGTATCGATCGCTTACGTGTGCAGGGACTTGGACTTTATAATGATTTCACCTCATTTTGTCTTTTTCCTTGTTTCCCAATTTGCACATTAGATACTGCAGTGCTAGTATGCATTGTTTCCTTGAGGGGGGGGGGGGGTTGATGGAGTGATGTGTATGTACGCAAATAAGATAATACAATAAGAGTTATAAAGGGTACTAAATATCAGGCTGCATCAGTCCAATCGAATTTCTGCAAAGTGCCCTTCGACGTTGGTGCCCCCCCCCCCCAGATTCAAAGTGCTTCCGCCGCCCTTGAGCAAAATCCAAGTAAATTCATAGAAAATAATTATAATAAAGATAAAGACCGAAATATCCAAATTAAGTAATATCCTCAAGATAAATAGATGAATGCAAATTTAAGTTTATCGAGCTAGAGAAAGAAATAACACAACATAGAAACCCGATGCATACGGGAATTTAACAATAAGAGCGTTCCAAATCCATAATAGTTACGGAGGGCTGGAGGCAACGAAATCAATACAGAATAGTTCATATTTTTTGAAGAAAAGTTACCCAAGATGGAGGCATACGATAACCAAACGATTTAACTGACCAACTCTCATCCCCAGTCCCTTACAACGAAAAGACTCCACATGATCTTAGCCAACACGACCGAGAAGCAGATTAACACAGCGTTTATGTTCTAGCAAGAACCAAAAATGGCGGAGAGAGAGCTAGCGTCTCCCATGTGGTTTCTTTATATACGAAATTTATGAGTACTTTAAATTCCTCGCGGTATTGTTTCTTTGGAGAGCTGGTACACCTGCAGATTAAAGGTGTCACACCACAATAAATTGTTCCCATTGACTTACACTCTAAACTCGTCACTTACAAGACCTGCCGAAGCATAGATAGAACTTTTGTCAACTGGCATATAAATATTTAACCAAAGAATTTCTAAAATGGCTAATATCACCTTCAATCCTCCTTATTTTCACACCATCTGTACTTTAAATTATGCTCTTTCACACAAAGGCAGAAAAAATATTGGTGGTAAATGATAATATGCTTAAACAAGCATTCCACAAGATCGTTTAAGCTCTTTTTTCCGACAATGGTTAACTCTTTGAACGGATGCACACTGCTCTAGTTGTGGTGTGGTACCTTAATAAGTTCTAGGTATCAAGATCAGTTCTGTAACGCCATAGGAATGTAACTGAGCAGAAACATCTATAAAGCTATACCGCTTCTCAGAATTTTGCAAGTCTAAGATAATCTTTGGAAGTGTTCTTTCCAGGGGTACTCATGATACCCATTACAAGTCAGGGGACTTGTTTGAGAGTGGGTCAGTTACGTCGTTTGGTTTTCTACACTAGGCTCGATTTTGGGTGACTTTTCTCGAAGAAATAAAATTATCTATAAAGCTATATCTTACATGAATAGTCAAATTGTAAGCAGGATGGTGAGTAATAATACAGCCACCGTGATGTGTATTTTTTTACGCCGTTTTATACTTACGTTAAGAACAACGATGTAGGAGTCCCTAACTGGTTGTTCATTTCTATAGAATGGTGCTACATTGGAAGACACCATGACAGCGACTAGGCTGAATAAGACGTATCTGAATAAGCCCCTCATCTTAACCACACAGATCTCTATGTAGTCCGTCTACACTTATTAGAATCTATCGCTGGACAAGAGGGAAAAGAATAGGTACTGAAAGGTTTACAGGAAATATGTTCTTACAATAACAATAATACACGTGCAAAAACAGTACTATATAGGATTGTAATATAGTTGTTGATTTTTTTTTTGTAGCGACCAGGAACCGCAAAAAAATTCAATGACAATACGCTTTTGGCGACGATAGTTGAAACAAATAACTAATTTAACTCCCAATTGTCCTAATATGCGCGAGGGTGGGGGGGGGTGCCATATCTCTCACCTTCCAACTTCGGGGAGAAATGATTCAGTCTGGGGATTTCTTACATGTAATCAGAAAGGATTAGACCGTACAATAATCCCATTTTTAAAATCATACGACAATTTCAGAGTATGTGTCAGCACAACCTTGCGTTTAGACTTCATTGTAGGCCCAAATATGACGTCTTAGCGTCTTTTTGTTCTTGGGAAGACTCTCCAGACCCTACTACAAGGGAGTCGGATTAAACTACCCAAGGGACACGCCCACCCATTGATAAAGTCCTTAATTACGTACCCTCTTAATTTCCCTTCCATAAAGCTTCCTGTTTCTGCCTAAAATTCAGATAGCATCCACCCCCACCCCACCTCCACCCAATCCTGCCTCAGAAATTATCTGCACACCACTGGCGCATTGAGCTGATTCCATGCGTTTCTAACATTACCGGGTTTGTCATCTATTTCGTCTGTTACTGGATTTTACTGAGGCCTTGTTCAGTAATGGTGTAAATGAAAATCATATAGAGAGAAATAATTAGAGAAAAATATACGAAAGATTCAGACAAACTTCTTTAATAATTAAAATGTTTGCGTTCTGTTACGATTTATGTGCCGGACTTAAACTTAAAATATCATGTTTGTCAGGAAGGCTATCTGATCTTTCTAGTCATGTACTTACCAGCAGCTTCAATATACCAATGCAACTTTAGTGGCTGAATGCGCTGGAATGTTAACAACAAATTAGAATGAGTAGGATTATCAGACCATTCTCTCAAGAAATACCTTACCTTGAAGAAAGGAGGGTGATGAAGAACCGGTTGCCTATAAGTTGAGTGTAAGACTTGACCGTATCCTTTTAGCATTACGCACAAGAAGAATTGGCCCTTAATCGCTTTTATTCTAAGATTCAATATTGTTACAAGGCAGTGATTGTCGAAACGGTCGAGTTTACCGTTTACGTACCTTTGGACGATGATCCCGAAGAACGAGATTAAAGTACGTGTATCACCATATAGAGATTACTACTCTTGTATGTTCGGAGCTTATACTAACTTTTCTTACATACTTGACGTACGTATAATAGGATAAGATTGACAGTCTCGATGTAACGGGAATGCCAGGTTGAGAGTGGAGATCAAGTTGTTTGGTTGTCATGCCCAGGGTCTCTCTTGTGTGATTTTTTTATAAGAAAAATAGGTTTTCAGAGCCGACTTAATGTATCGTATACAACCCGGTGCTTAAAAGTGCATAGGCATACATACTAGGCCTAATCGCAAGCCCGAGCTGTATGCCCTATAATCCGTTTATATAGCGCTCAATATAACTCCAGTTATTCAACTTAGTGCAAGATGGTTCTCCTTACTACAAATGCTAATGTATAGATTTAGACTTTCAGCTGTATCCCAATCACTGAATGACAATCTAATTCACTGCCAATTCTCCGGCTTAAAAGAAAATACAATTTGATACACGTCTTTCTAAAGACTTCAGTTCTGTATGAATAATGCTGAAATTCAGAGATTAAACATGGCTACCCATAGGTATCATCTTTATTTTTCATGTATCAGTTTTGAATTCCAAATTTATACAACACACTGTATGAAGACTCATACTATCTCTTAATCCCCCCCCCCCCCTTTTCTCACACACATATTGTGACTATAACTTTGAGTGTATGCCCTTTAACGTTACTGTACACGATCATAATCCCTCAACAAACAGTTTATCTCATTACAGAGATAAGACTTAGGAAAACTATTTACGTATCTTTAATAAAATAGTACACAGGCTCTGACGGATTCGTCAGCGGTACCTGGCTACTTCTATAAATTTGTTTTGACCCAGTTGTAAAGCAATTAGTAACTGAAAATACGGGAAGAATATACCGCAGTGCATCGCATGTATCTTCCATCTGTCACTTAAAATTAGCATATTTGATACACTAATGGTGTGATGCTGCCTGTTTCAACATTGCGTTTAGAGAATACAATCACTGCAATATTGACAGCTGATATAATTTATATTTTATCCCATCTAGACATAATTATTGTATCATAATGACTACTTACATGTATCGCGTGGCCCTCGTCCCGGTCCCCACTCCATCCACGATCCTCCTTCAGCCTATTGGACGGTCTAGGGCCGATGTCTTAGGAAGGACCCTTCAATACACTAACTGGAATGAGCAAGCATGACCCTGTTCCTCTACATGGTTCCTATGAAAGCACCCCCCCCCCCTCCCCACAACCCATTCTGATCTTCGAAGGATATAAATAGCTGTATCATTTAATTGTAATAATAATTCTGATGTTCCTTTTACATATAACCAAACTGTATTGGAGTAAAACGCTTCCCTTTAATTTTGACCCCAATTGTTACTATCAGGTGTGTTAAAAATCTTTAAAATCTCAAATTTTCATTCTCACTGGAAATATCAATCACCGAAATGGAGCAAACTCAGTTTATCTTCAAAATGTGGTAAATTGATACTGCACTTCGTTTTCCATCAGGGGACTGATCTCTCTTGTTTTTTACCATCCCACGAACCTTCTCCTGTATTATGTATATAATGAGGAGCGTAGGAACAAGGAAGGGCGGGGTAAGGTGAATATTTCCCCCTCCCAATAATAAACACAAAAGCAAGAAGACCCTCAACAGACGTCTGCCCTATGTAAACAATCTGAAATCACAGCCGATAGCAGTGCCAAAATCCTCATCTTAACTTACCTTCTATAGGAGGGGGCGGGGTGGGAGGAAACTCTGTTTCCTCTCTATCATCATGTATATCGGAGAACCCATAACGGGATGTATTGAACCCTCGTGAAATCAGTCAAGTAACATCAATAATGTCAACTTCGTAAAAACAAAGTAGTAAGTGGCTATCCACGTATGTAAATTACTTATAAGAAACAGCGAGCCGCCGTTTCAGTGTATATGTATTACAACTACCTTCAAAACACTCAACGTTTAGTCTCAGATATGTTTAATAAATTCTTTATTCTGCTTGTATTTTCACAAAGACCTCAGAAATGTTCATTTTTACATATAGTATGTTTTCTCGCTGATAACGAACATATGTATGTTCAATCATACAATAATCATGCAATGTTCAATCATGCAATAATTAGTGCCATTAATTAAATAATGCAATAATCTCATATATCATTTCGTCGGTTGGTGTTAAAATTCGAGAACAGATCAGAAATATTCTCATATGTGTTCACTTATAAACCATGAAACAAAGATAATATCATAAACGAATTTTTCGACGAAGTTCCAATTTTGAAATTATTAAAGACATGCTATATACCGTACAGTTTATGTTAGACTGCAATTCCCAACCATCCTTCCTCCCTCCGTCCATTCCCTCCCCTCTCACCCCCTCCCCTTCTCCCTTCCTCTCCCTCCCCCTCCCCGACGCACTCCCTGCCCCACTCCCTGCCCCACCCACAGTTCCATGAAACCTATACACACCCTTTTCTCTTCGGAATGAATTCCAAAAGAGAACCCATACATGTTCTCCTTTCTTGTAACTTTTAAGACGAGCGAGGTAAATATAGAAACAACGCGGGTGAATCTTTATCGTCCTTTATAGGGTCACGTGTTGCTGTATTTAATATGACGTCACGGAGTTGGCTGGGTGTTAGAGATGGGTTGATACCCAAGTGTACTGCAGCAACACCTGTTCACAAAAGAAAAGACATTAACGAACTGGCGTTAAAGCCACATGAAACTATAGACGAAACAAAATATGTTCCAACTCCTTGTTTAAACTATAGGTTTCCAAAAACAATTCATTCAGACTCAAATTTCTCCAAATTGTTCCCAGAAGTCGGAGAGGATTAAGAGTTATGCTGATGAGTGACCCCCCTCCCCCCCCCCCCTCCGCCCACACACACACACCCTCATACATGATTACGCCTGTAATATAAATACTCAATCATGTAGACATCGCTATATAAAATGCAACTAAATTAAATATAATTATTGTACGTTTAAACGCATTCATTTGTATTCCTACCTGCAACATGTGGAGCGGCCATACTTGTACCACTAAGAACCGCGTAATCGTCGTCCGCGCGGTTATACGCGGCAGTGATATATCGACCGGGAGCAAATATATCTACGCATGCGCCAAAGTTCGAAAAATATGCTCTGATGTCATCAATCTGAGATGCGCCCACTGTAAGGGCCTGAAAGAGATAAGAAAATACTCGAAAACATGACAATGTCATCACCGTATATATTATAGACTTTGAAATAAAAGCGGTTGGTGGAAAAGTATCATTACTTGAATGTGTAGTTAAACTTATAAATACATCTAATTTCACAGCTTATTGTTAAAACTATTGAGTAGAAATCGCGCCTATATTGTTTGATAGAATAACACTTTACTTCACACTGTCATTTGTCAATTATACCAAAAAATTAGATATTAAAAATGTGCCCAGGCTCCACATTTTTATAAAATCAACAAGAGCATAACGCTGTTTAATTCAGACGATTAAGTGGAGTATTTTACACTGCTTATGTTTTATTTTAATTTTTTTTTATCAAGGCACTGCTCCACCGGGGCCATTAAAATAGATTAAATATGCAATTCCACTTCAGATTAATTGTAAACTGCTTCCCTTCGGGCATCATTCGTCACTGAAGTAGAAACTCTGGAAAATTTTGAATCAACAAAACATTGTGTATGATATTGTATGGACAAGACATCTGTGGACATGGTATTGTGTGGATAAGGCATTGTGTGGACATACCTTCGCGGCGCGAGCTGGTGAATAGAAACATGCATCGTTGTCGCTGTTTCCTGCCGCTACAACTGGTAGGACGCCACTATCGAATAACCCAGAAATACCTTCGTCAACTGCTCTTACAGCGCCACCTCCGAGGGACATGGACGCTACTGCGGGAAGCTGGCCGTTTTCAGCGACCCACTCCATACCTTGATAATTGGAATAGACGGGAACTTAAGGTTGCAGTTTAATGAGGAATCTCTAGGATTTTTATAGAAGTAAACGAAATTTCTTTAAATCGATGTCTGAACATTGTCATGTTTTTATATATTGCATGAAATGACTGTTAAGTTTGATGCTGGGAAGAGATCCCATTCGCTCCATAACTACTGAATTAAAATCATTTTAATTCCAAATCGTCGATCACATTTGGTGTGGCTTCTACAAAGTTAATATGAGATAGCTTAAGATAGGTTAGGATAAGGAGAAAATTTACCATTTATAACAGCGGCCCACGAACCGGACCCAGCACATCCAAGGACTCTTACAGCGTGGAGCCTAGCCTGCTTGGCCACCCCGTAAACTTTTCCTGCGATTGTTCCTGCGCAGTGTGTGCCGTGACCTCGGCAATCGGAATCATCACCCTGTAGAAGGAGAGAGCACATAAAAAAGAACAGTGTGTTTGTGTGTTTACGGGGGGAGGGGGGTTCAAATTCCAGTATCGATTTTGCTAGGGGCATGAACTTTAAAAGAAGGGTGTAGTTGTGGGTCCCCTGAATGCGACGCCCATGTAGGGTGGTCTTGGGGTGTTCCCTCAGAAGATCATCATTTTCAAATATCGAAATCAAATGTTGCATTTTCTGGCCATAAATGCTATTATTGGGCGATCAAATTCATATAGGCCTATATACATATAACCAAGGTACGTACTATAGCGTATTCCATAGCATCAAAGTCAAACGTCGCACGATCTTCAAAGTCCTCGTGTGTGATTCGAATGCCGGTATCTAGCACATATACATGGACACCTGTACCGTCACCTACAGAGCAGATAAAACAAAGAACCAACTTAAAACAGGGAGATATTCACACATATCCATCGATTTTAAATATTAAATTGTTACAATCTATTATAATATATCTGTCGATCGTTTGACTTCATAAGGAGCTATCACCCTCGTATCCCCCACCGACAAGGCACAACGACGTATTCTGAGGGATTTAGCCCCCCCTCCCGCCAAACAAAGCAGGGGACTCAACCCCCCACCCCCCCCCCCACACACACACTGCTAGACAGAATATTACAAAAAATCCTTGTGTACGGTACATACATTTATAACTTCGGTACAATATAAATAGTCTCAAAAAAAAAATCAACAATTTTTAAAATATTTCCAAAATATAAGACCATTCATTTTTAATCTAAGCACCCTTTAATTTACCAAAAGTCACCAAAGGGAATGGGACACCCGGTCCCCTTGCACCCCCTCCCCCCCCCCCCTTGGATGACTTAGTAATTACCCTCTACCACAAGTACAATAAAGGTGGTTGCGCCGTGCCATACTTTACCTACGTAAGTTGACCGTTAAACCAACAAGCGTGGGCATAGCCTTCTTGTGCTTATGTTTTATTTCCCAACATTATACTGGACGATGGACATGTATTTAAAGGCCGGACAGAAATATTATCGTTAAGCTGTTTGGACAAGAAAATCTTACTGGGTTTTGAGATTTGAGATAAAGTCTTATTTATTTAGTGCGTATAAATATTTAACCAACACGCAAGATCTTCCCTTGGAAAACAAATCAGAAATGATATGTTGGCCTGTACCCCTGAAAGATCTGCGAAGTCATACCAATTGGTTTGTATTCATCGTCCAGAGGTAAATAACGTTGGTCTATCCGATCAAGGCCCCAGGTCTCTGCCTCTCGAACCACGCCATCCTGCTCTACGTATCTTACACCGTCAAGAGCCCGAATCTAACAATTAACGGATACAAGATGATTCAAAGATGTGAAACATGTGACAATGTATTATGTATTATTAGGCTATGCACGTACGACAAAACCGACTGACAGACAAAACAAAGAAAATGTTTTTTTTTTTTTTTTTTACTGAATTTAACGTATATAATATTATTGTTCTTATTTCCTATACCTTTCACGACTTCAAAAGAGCCCACTAAGAATGCAAACCCAGAAGTTAAATCAGTTGAAATTCCTGTTAGTATAAGTTTCTGAATGGCAGATTCGGAAGGGGGGGGGCGGATAGTGACTTACCGAGAGGATTATTGGGGGCGCAGTACAAGAATGTGATCAGTGCTAAAGCTAGAGTACGTATGTATAGGAGACTAGTAAGTGAGAAGTGATGTAAATATATTAATTATTTTTGGGGGGAGGGGGGGGGCTGACTAAACTATCTATACTTTTCACCACACATTCGCCGACTAAGCTATCCACCAAACAGTAATTCCATTACATACGTCTAAGTAGTTTGTCCTCTTAACGCCTTTCTATTACTGTATTTACCAAATGCAAAAGAGTAACCAGAAATTAATAAGAGCTTGCCGACTCATACTTATTGATTTGAAATGAAAGCTGTAAACTATATGTTTCTATGCTAATGAAATGTTTGAGTATCAAATGTACTTGTAAACATTGCATCAAACTTAACTCCAACTGCTACTTAACGGGTATTATTAATTAGCTAACATATCAACTTTACAACTCGATCAATTGCAACTGAATAATACTGTTTGTCCAGATGTTAGTTTTACCGGTATTATGGTATTCAAGAAAGGTACGGCCGGTGCGCTATACGTGTAATGTAGACGGAAAATATCATAAATTTAGTAAGTCATTTGCAAATAACACTATATATTATATTGTACTTACAAATGGTATTAATTCCGGATTCATTTCAACGATTATGCCGTTAAAAATCTTGGTAATGGTTTTCTTTACTTGATATTTGGAACCGATATCTCTAGCTCTGCTAAATATTGATGAAGACACTACAGATGCATCAACGTCACTCTATAATAGAAACAGGATAAACAATTTAAAAAATTATATCTCAAAAATAATGAGTACACTGACCTTGAAAGAAGATATATATAAGAGGAGAGGAGAGGAGAGCCTGAGAGGAGATAGTGCTGGAATCAAGACGAGGGTATAAATTAAACTTAAAAGTATTCACGGCGCATACCTTTAGCATGATAAAATAAGACTCCCTAATTGGATCTCTGTTTTTGTAAAAAGGTGCGAGTTCAGACATTGCCCCACCAGCAAGTATGGTGAGAAGTATAATTACAACGGACTTCATCTTCAATCAGTTTCTTGATCTCAAACAAGTCTGCAGAAAAACAGAACAAAGATAAAACAAAAGAGAGAAAAAACCAGAAAGAAAGAAAAGGGGGAGGTGGAGGGAGAGGGAGAGAGATAGGTGGAGATAGAGGCATGTCCTGAACGTTTATACGAGTAGAACATTATGGTAGATTTATTTATTGAAGAGCTCTATATATACGAGGGAACAAATTGGGGAACAAGACTTTTTGAGTAACTGAATAATAATCAAGAATATTTAAAATACCGTATCCTATATAAATCGTTTCACAAGAAAAGGACGTCCATGACAAACTATACGAAGTAACATGGAACCGACCAAATCTTATATTTTTATCTTCGAAAGACAATATTTCATACCGGTAGGAGTAAAAAGAAACCCAACATAACGTAACGTGTCTGAAATATATATCTAGATATTCACAACTACAATTATAATTGTAATTAATAAATTTCATGATACGCCGTGGTCCATGAATGAAATTTGTATTAGAGAAAACAGTACTCACCTGAAATGATTTGCTGTGGGAGGTCCGAACGGCAGAATATAATGATACCAATTAACACGTTAATAATAAAGTTTAACCTTTGAACGCGGTATTCGTATTTTCTTGATTTGACAAGATAGATAATCCTCTATGTAAACTGATTTGTATTAGTTAGATAACTTAAACGGTGATTAATTCATTGGAACCAGTGGTACAAATACGGACTTGTGCAAATCACACTTTACTAAGTGCACGGCGTAACTCCCATGGGCACGTGACTATACTCCTGAGTGAGTGGCTGACTATCCCGTGAGTATGATCACTGAATAAGTCACACTTTTACTAAAAATCAAGTGCACATCGTAACTCCCACGGGTAGGTGTAGGACTATACTCCTGCTTGCATGACTAACCCGTGAGTATAGTCATTGAATGAGTCACACTTTACTAAAATCAAGTGCATATCGTAACTCCCACGGGTAGGTGAATATACTCCTGACTGCATGACTGACCCATGTGTATAGTCAGATAGTTAATCATACTCATGAGAATTGTAAAAAAATGAAGCAGAAACCAGCGAAGAAAAAAAACAGTCAACACTAAATCAAAACTCGGGGAAACTACGACGGGTGTGTATTTCAGTCCCTGTTCTTAGCCCTCTTAGAGTTTTAATACTCCCATGATATCAATATCCTCCATTAGTTCGCAAACTGGAACCGGGAAAGTACGTTTTCAGGAAGAGCAGAGCGGTCGGGGAGGGGGTGGGGTGGTTTCACAAAAACAGAGGAACTTTATTTCAAGTATTATTTAGACCAAAGTGGCGACAGGCTAGCTGTAGTGGTCTCTCATGGTTGGTAGCACATGCGCGTCGGAGTTTACTTGAGGTCGTGTGAACCAAGCCGATCGGATGCAACGCACTGTAATGTCGTAATGGCATTGCCAATTTGGACTTCTTATACAGGCCTAGGATCCCAAATCCATATCCTCCCTTAGTCTGCAAAAGCATCCGGGAGAGTACGTTCACTAGGCCGGACTTCAATAAAATAGCAGCTCTTTGGTTTCAAAACTACGATAATGGTATAGGATTGTGATTTGAGTGTGCCATAATTCTTTGAAGAAAAACAAAAGTGAATGAATTCAATGGGAAGAAACAACAATTCTAGCGGGAATGATCGATTTGAATGTCCATCTTCAGTATATAGCTTTTAAAACGTATATACAACAACAACGAAACAATTGTAGTACAAATATATGTTCTAAAACGAACCTTGCCCAACTGAGATTTACAAAATTCCCTGGTTACCGTTAGTAGCATACTCCATATCATTGCTCAATTGACTTACACACTAAATCGTAAAGTATGGTGGTCTTTAAGTCCTTGTAGAAGTTTTCACTAGCTAAACCCCTACCCAACACTGGGTAGCTGACACTTTGGCCATTCATGGCACCTTAAATTTTCCGTATCATAACAATGTTTTAGCTAGCTGGAAGTGTTCGTCACTTGTAAACAAACCTTGTAAACAATTTTCGCAGGCTGCTCTTGGAAGGTCTAAGATAGCCTCAATTATCCCAAATTTTGCACCACACCTACTTCCACTCATGCTCTACATTATCCATTCCACAAGAAACCTGATTTTTGTTAGATAATATATGATGTTTTCCAGCTGCTGTTTGGCACTTTTCCTGAAGGAGACCACGGATTGATATAGAATCTGTATGAAGTACTAGTACACTCATATTAGAAGTAGCTAGCTTTGCACACATTCCTATTTCTGGTAACAAAAGTTTTAGAGCGCGAATTTACGGAAATCACATACTTTTGCCTAACATTGATTGAGAATACATTCATGATTCATCTGTATCTTATTAACATTATACCTGTGACCAGAGCTCCAGTTTAGTTTGGGCAAACATCTTCAGCATTCAAGCAGCCAGGGTGAATCACAATATCTCTATTTCACATTCAATACTGTCATTCTCGTACTTCATAGTCACTCAGTCATATCGCTCAGAATTTGTTTCGTGAAACTGGGCCACTTATGACTATGACTATAGCACATGAAATTTTATAGAATATACTATTCATCAACTTAGGCCTATGCCTATACTGTGTGCTTTGGCAATGTTATTAGCCTTATTCTAAGGTTCATTCATTGTAACCTGTTACTCAAATAGCTGTAAATGTTGATCTTCATATGGATGGATTTAGGAAGACTAATACTTAATAGCCTTAGACATTAACAAAAATAGCTGACACACAACGTCAATCGGATTTTTTTCTGTGGTTAACTGGTCTAGGCGTGCATCGTGTTTCCCTCTCATCCTAAGAAATTTCTACTTTGCTGAAAACAATCCAACTAAGGCCTTTCCCTAGGCTAGGTCTGGACTGAAATTATCACAGTTATATGAAAAGGGAAGGAGCTATTACAAAGTCATTGGGCAAATGATTATGGTTCTCTTGCTTATTGAACCAATCATTTAAATTGGTTTAAAAATGATTACAATAATGTATCATAATTTTGTTTTTGCAGAATCTTCTCTTTCCAAGTCATATAATTTTACAACATGGATGAATCTCAAGGAGGCAGTGATCCCAATCGAAGGCGTCAGATTCGACATGAGTATCGAGATCTCATCACTCAACTCAGTAAACAAGTGTTTTGTTATTTGTAGTGTAACGATAACTGTTGGAAAGTTTCCACCGTCATAGGTTCACCACCTAACTTTAGATCCTCAACATTTTAAGAATCTCAGAATAAATTATATTTCTTCCCAGATATGTATCTGACAATGAAATTTTATCCACCACAACGATGTACCAGAAAACCCTTAAATTTGCTTGTTTGGGGTAGAGATTTCAATTTATGAGCTTTTGCCGAAAAATATAAGAAAAAAACCCTTTCAGCCAGCTTCTCCAGATTTTTGCAAATTACAGGGAATATCCTGCTCATATATTTTAAACAGGAAAGTTCCTCACGAATGTTACTGGTAGAATGTATCTTAGAATGGAATTGTAATGACAGTTTAGCTTTGGTGGTGACTTTATGACTGCACCTTAACATAAAGTTTTCTCCATACATGTGGTATAGGCTTAAGCTGCAGTCTACTCTAGATGCATTGGTGTGTAGTGGCAACTTCATGACTGCTTAGAACTGTGACAAGGTTGCCAAGGCAACTTTTTGAAATTGTGACTTAGTTTTGAGACTGTTGTACAACACTTTTTGAAGATTTTTTCGGTTTCAACATATCTGTAAAAGATATAATCTAAATATTTCTGTGCCAAGTTTGACAGAAGAAAGAAACTTTAATATGTTTTAATAGCATATTAAAACATGTTTAATTTGTAATTTTATGACACTTTTCATAATTAATACTTACTAGTTTATTAATATTTAATATTGGTATTAGTGTCAGTGGTAGCAGCAGTAGTAACACTGGGAGTAATGTAAGTTCTGGCAGTAGCAGTAGTTTGTGTTGATAGCGTAGTGTTTAGTGAAATGTATGTTACAAACCTTACCCTTACACAATTGACACCATACTACCACAGTTGTTAAGCAAAACTTACGATTCCTAACAGATGAACTCAATCAGTGTTAGTTGCAGGTGGTATTATTCATAACATCCCAGACGATAGTAACAACACAAAGAAACAGAGATTCAACCCCAACAAATGTTAAATTGCAAGATTGCAACCTTACCAGGGGGTCAGGGCTATGTTGTTTTTATAGTTTATGTTTTTCTGTTATCAGATAACCAAGAAGATGACAACCCAGAAAGCTTGAATAAGACTCTTGCAACAGCTGACAAATTGTATGAAGAAGGTATGTTTTGTATCTATTGTTATAAAGCCGGAGTTGACTTACAGTGACAATTTTTAAGGGATGCATTACATTGACCTGTGTGATACTATATCTAGCATGTGTAACAAAAGAGGTGCTCATAAAATGGCCTTATTTATACTCAGTGATACTCGAAAGAAAATTTCTGTAGAGAGAGTTACACTATCATTGTATTACTAAAAATGTAAAATTTCTGGAAAAATGTTAAAAGAGGGAAAGAAAAAAAGTGTTTTAAGTTTTTTTAGGTGTGTGTTTTTGTATAGTCCTTTTGGATGAGGTGTGTTACATAATGTTAAATGGCTACAAAATGTTACAAAAGGTTGCACAAAATGTTAAATGGCTACACGCACCAGTATATATTAAAGGGAATCACTGAGAAACACTGATTTGGGCATTCCATACACTGTCTATGGATTGTATTTAAATGTTACAGGGTCTGAGGTTTCATTATTGATTTGTAAGAACTTTATTGGGCTAGCCAACCACTCTCCTCACCCCCGTGGTCCCCCCCCCCTCCTTCCCTCCTTTCTCTGTAGCTCTGCTACTGGAACAATGCTATTCTTCTCTCTCTCTCTCTGAATGTCACAATAACCATGGACTTCTGGTAACTCCAAATTTGATAGGTTTTTCTATGTAGTTTTGTTTGTAACCTTTCTTTCTCAGTCCCATTTTTAGTTTTGTTTTGCTCTATTTACTTTAAATCATATTTTTGGCACATTTATCAGTCTTACAGACAAAGTCAGCCGGGATTGCAGCCCTGGATGCTGTGTTATTGCATTCTGCATCTACGGTGACATATCAAAATGCTCAGAAACTTGTAGTGGACAACAAATTTGAACCCAGGCAGTTCACTGAGAAATTGGTAAGTATTATATAAATACTGCACTTTCCTTCACATTAGCACAGCTCAACTTTTTTTCATTGGATTTGGTACTTTTTTCAAATTTATTAATTTGAAAATACTGTAGAGAGGACAAATTCAGAGAAGGCATTCACTTGTTTCTGACAAGTTAAAGGAGTTTTTTAGTACAGATATTTGGATTTTTGACATTGTTGGGACCCATTGTAACAGGTCCATTCATTATAAGTCTACTATTATACAGCTGAGGCAACCAAAAGTTAAAGGGATGATCTGCTTGCTGAATATGATTGCTGAACAAAAAATGAAAATGTTGAAAATTTTCTGCATCTTTAGGCCAATACAACATCCTCATAGCACTTTATTTAGTGAAAAAAATGATTCTTTTGCTTCTTTTGTTTCTTGAAATTTTGTGATATTATTTTGTGAATGCATTGGGCAACAGCAGAGTAAATGATGGCATACTCAGTTAAAATGCTTTTTGTTTTGGCTTTAATGATATTTAAATAAATAACTACCCACAGAGAAAGGTAAATTGTCAAAACAAGATGTGTTTGTTAATCATTCTAGCTACAGAGTGCGTTGCCTGCTATGCAGAAATGCCAATGAATAAATTAACAAGAATATAATAATAATAAGAAAAGTGAAACTTTTCAAGAACATGTGCCATGATGACATCACACCACCTTACTGCAATCCACAGCCTAAGTGTTGGCCGTGGGGGGGGGGGGGGAGAGGAATGTTTCTATATCCAGTCATTATAGTATACATCCAATCAAGAGAGAGCGTGGTGGCCAATTGGTTAAGGCGTTGGACTCGTGATCCAAGGATTGCTGGTTCGAATCTTGCCTAGTTCATTACGTTGTGTCCTTGGGCAAGATGCTTTATCTCACTTGCCTCTCTCCACCCAGGGATTAAATGGGTACCTGTGAGGTAACTTGTCATTGGGCGCAGTATATAACTGCTGCTGACTGGAGGGATTGTCTCTGGGACAAGTCATCATTGACCAGGGGTAATATAATGTCTGTAAAGCGCTTCGAGACCTATCGCTGGCATAAAGCGCTATATAAAAGCAATATTATATTATCAACCATAGTTAGTTACAAGATACTGAGATGGAGTTTTCAACTAACACTGTGGGCATATTTTTACTCTTCAAGGTAAGTGTCGCATTGCCTGCCACAAGAATAACCCTTTAAGAGATGGTCAGTTGAGTTTAGTCATAATTTCTTCATTTAAGTATTGAGGCTATGAGTTAATGGAAATGGTTAGAATGAGATGTTATTAAGATTTATGTTATCATTTTCTCCTGGTTGCTGCTTTATTCAGGTTACATTGTTAACTGGCAGAAGAAACACAGGTAACAACCAAAGGGAAGTCAATGTAAAGAAAGAAGCCTGGAAAGATTTTGGGAAGGATGTCCAATGCTGTTTCAGAAGGGCGCCACCATTTCATTTCATGTAAGTGCATATTATAAGTACCTTGTATTTTGCATTGAGTTCTAACTCTTTGTTAAATATTCTGACCATGGCATGTCATGTATTACACAGAATTTATTTACCACTAAATCAAACCAACAGATCCATGTAGTTTCAGTCTCTTGGTCTGTTCCAAGTACACAAGTAGTTAAGCAAAACTTCAAATACCTGATGACTCTGGTTGTGACAAAGACTACACAGCCTACACAGGTTAGGGTAATGTTTGCTCATGCTGTGGCAAAGTTGCTCAAGTTGTGACAAAGTCTACCCAAACTGCAGCTTAAAATCAGCTGAGTGTCTTAATATTTATTACACTTCCCAGAAGTGTCTGGAAGTGATTCATAGCAGTGACTTGTCTAATCACTCTACACTTTTGCATTACACAACAAAGAAAACCACACAAAGGGATCTTAAGTCATATGTGGCTGTGCCTGGGACTATACACAGGAGCATTATAATTGTAACAACAAAAAGAAAATAAATCTGGGGGAGGGGGGTGGGGTGGGGAGTTTGAAACTCACTGGCATATCTTATTAGGTATGAGTATATGAAATCAAAGGCTCAGCCTATTGTAAGGCAGAACTGGAATATTTGTAATAAGCACTAAAACAGCATCCCTATATGTAATTATTTTTTATTATTATGGTCCAAAGCCTCGTAGCTCTCAGCAAACTTGTACCCACTTTAATTGCAATGGTTATTTATCACATATCGGGAAGATTGGATGGTAGTGGCAGCAATTGTAGAAGGGTAGCTGCTATGTGAGTTACAGATCCTTTGAAGCCCTGATATAAATCGAGCAAGATGAATGTGTATATCTTTATCTTATTCCCACCCTTTGCACTTTTCATAATTATTCTAACAATTTTTGTGTGCAGCAATTCCAAAAGACATTACCTTACTATGTGTTTAATTTTTAATGTTATTGAGAACAGGTTGGGAAGTTTTGATAGAGGTCCTCCTGTTCAGAAGCCCAAACCTCCTACTGATAGACAAGGAGCAAAACCTGATGGGCCGGCAGTAGTTCCTGTACAGGTATTATGGATACTCTTTCTGGTTGTTCATCATTACAGCATGTGTAAATGTGAAAAAGGTGTCTTCCCTGTATGACATAAGTTATCTTACTTCTGGCCCCCCTGCCTCATTGCTATAACTATGTATTAAGAAATGTACTTCATTGTGATTTAATGGCAGAAAATAAACAAAACATAAAGCTGTTTGTGGAAACAATTCCTGTAATTGAAGGCCCAGACTGCAAGTTAATTTTCCCATTCTTACGCTTTTGTAGATGTGGGGTATTTTCTTAATATAATATCATATAGCATTATGGTTTATACTCAGGGGATGTCACATACATTTATGAAATACTCTGGGATATTAGTTTCTTGCAAACCTGCATTTGCTGAATAATATCACAAACTTTTGCGAACAAGTTTACAATATTCAGAGTGTGACGAGTGGACTATAAAAGTGCAGCTAGTTGATTGAGACACTGTTCTATGATCAATTTACCATCAGGAAAAGATAGAAGCAACAGATAACATCAGAATGTTGCTCAATAAACAACCACAACAAGCTTTGATCATAACCACAGCTATTCGGGTATGACTGGGATTGACCCTGTTTAAACCGTAATCCATTCCATACTTTCTTGCATCCTCTTTTTGTTTTTTTTTTTGTTTTTTTGCATGTCCCTACATCCCTCCCTATGCATCCTTTGTCAATGTTTTTCTCAAAGTCCATAGCTGAGAATGTGCTTGATAATAATGCCTCGTATCTTCTCACCCTGTTCCCTGCGTTATTTTCAGATCGACGAAACAGGTAAAAGCCAACAGGAAGTGACAACCGAGGAAGTGGAGAGAATGTTAGGTATCTTGAAACAGCTGACGATGGGCGATTCCCAGGATGAAGGTTAGTATTAGGCTCCATCGATCAGTTTAATGCTCTGATCTCATCGTTGCAATTTGTACTTGCAGGGCAAGGCTTTTATTTTACTCTCTTTATCCATGGTTTTAAGCTTCACAGGTGCTGTCAAATTAAGACCGTATGTAGACATAAGAGCAGGTGTCTCCAATTTCAAGACCAAGCCACTTGATTTCTTTGATATACTTTGGATTCTTATTTTCACTCTTAATATAACAATCAAGTGTGATCCACAGGTGTGGCCTGCCCCGCAAATTGTCAGCAGTCCACCAGAATGTTTTCAAAACCCTTTGAATGCGACCTGTGTAACCCTTAAGTACCAATGCAATGTTTCTACCCAATCCAAAGGAATATACGGTGAATTTTTTTGATGACTGAAAGGTGAAATTGTTTGTGTAATAGTGTCTACTTGTGATATGATACTATCAACTTAAATAATGTACAGTGCAAGTAAGAGAACTTTCTGATCTTGTAGTTCCAACATGTACATGTAACATAAGGTTCTGTTAGTGGAGTTGTTGTATCCTTTAAATGTTGCTTGCTACAGATTGGAGACAAAATACCTTAGCCCTGTAGGTCTGGTTTTGCCTACCCATACTCTAACCCCTCTATACCAACCTTCAACACCTCATGTCTTTATAACCTGCACCCAGTGTGTACCTTTACTGATGAAAACACAAAACAAATTCTCAAAAGTCCAGAGATATTTCGTTTTAGCAATCAGCATTGCAAATTTACGCATCGCTTTTGTGAAAGCCTCTTAAGTTTGGTGGGATTTATGAATGTATCTGGCAAACCACAGAGTGAGTGACATCATCAACTAGCAGATAAGTCCTAATAAAAGAGAATTGACCTTGATTAGACAAAAAAAAAAACTTTGATATGAAATTCTCTTGTGATTTTGCCTTTACCAAGTGAATTGCTTGAATTACGCAGAACAGTTGCCTCTTTTTCAATACGGTAATTTATTCTGTAACAATTAGCAATTTCTCTGAAAATGATTTCCTTCAATCTTGCTTTTCTTTTTTTCCTCTCTTTTCCTTCCAGTTGAACCAATCAGCTACTTTGAGTTTGTAATCAACCCACAATCTTTCAGTCACACAATAGAAAATATATTCCATATGTCTTTCCTAGTCAAGGTAAAATATCTTTATTTTTGTTCTCACTACTTATTGTCTGGTCTGCATGTGATTTAGTTTTATCGAGAGAAAAGAGGAGAAAAGATTATTGTAATAGTTTAAAACTGCTACTGTCAGATACCCTAGGAGTCAGGGTTGGACTCCACTTCAGTCAGTATGGAAAGAATAGCATACAACAATAATAAAATGAGAAATGGGGGGGGGGAGTCTGGATTTCAATGACAGGGAATTTTATGCAAGAACCAAGCCCATGCAAAATGACAGTTCAAGTAGTCATTTTGTTGCGTTTCATATCTCAGAGAGTAGTTTAGAATCTCCCAGAATATATATTTTACTTTTTCAATACAAGTTTGAACAAGAAAAGAAATGTTTGGCTAGAATAGGATTTTTAACCAGTGACCTCAGTGATCACAAGTCATTGCACTCTAACCAATAGTTTTCAGTTTTTAGCCCAAAAGTTTGTTTGCTGTTTTCCAAGTTTTTATAATTTCTCCAGACATTTTGTTGTTGTTTGAAAAGAGTATTCTGGTGGCTTACGTTGAATGCTGTGCAAATTTCGGAGTTTTTAGGTGAAATTCTCATCCTCATGTAATGTTTTGTATCGCTAAAATATTTTATTTTGTGATTATTTGTAAATGTATCTGGCAATAAGCAGAATGGATGATATCATCAGGACACTTCAGCTGAAAAGGTCTTTGTTTTTACTTTACAATTTGTCCAATAATTGACCACAGAGGAAAAGAATATTACAAAAAGAGATACATGTTAATGCAATTCTAAGTACAGAGAACTTTGACAGCTAAAACTAACATTCCAAAATGTATCAGGTTTCAGGGATAATTCAACAAGAAGATTATAAATAGCCTAAGGAGAGCATTTGCCCAGATGAAATCACAGACCCCCCCTAATGTGATCCAACATCCTGGAGTAGTTGAATGGTTAGCCAGTCAAAATATATGGTTACATTCAATTAACCATATCTCAAGTTAAGGTCTAAGAAATTGAGTGAGTGTTTTCAACGAGCCATTGTGGAATATTCTACTCTTCATTGTCTTATATAACAATAGGACGGTCATGTCCAGATCAAACTAGACGAAGACGGCCTGCCAGTAGTCTACCCGTCCCAACCTTTCAACCCGCAAGAGCACAATGAAGAAGTCCCAAGGAAGCAGCTCGTCCTCAGTATGGACATGAGAGAGTGGAAGGTAAGATGTAACAGTGTGACTGTCCTCTTAGAAACATACCTGTCGGCCTTGAAATATAGCTGTTTCCTCCTCCTCCTCCCTCTCCACTACCCCACCCCTCCCTCCTCCCCCAGGAAGCAGCTCGTCCTCAGTATGGACATGAGAGAATGGAAGGTAAGATGTAACAGTGTGACTGTCCTCTTAGAAACATACCTGTCGGCCTCGAAATATAGCTTTTTCCCTCAAGCACAAAATGCTGTAGTTTATTTTAGTGTTTGATTCAACCAGGGGGTTCTTACCACTTTGAAGTAAGATGCTTTCAATCACATATTTACCTTCGCTGAAACTATCGTTCTGTAAAACATTAAAAAGCAAAAGTCATATTTGGTTTGTTTGAAAATAGAAAAGATTTACGGTAGCATTGCCAATCTAGCAAATAGTACCCAAATTGTGGTTTAGCTGTGTAAGAAGGTTTATCTTCAAAGCCAAAAGCTGCCTACACCAAGGATATTTATATTTTAAGAAACATAATGGAGAACGCAAATGATGTTTTCAAAAATGTGGAAATTTCACTCAAATGGTGGTAGGATGCTTTTAGGTGTACAAGATTCGTTAACTTTTACAATAATTATTGCTTTGATATCAGTGGATGACTGTACTACAAACGTTACCTATTATGTTAATATGCACTACCGCATGTTATAATTTTAACACTGTAGCGTAGCAAATAAGCTCATGTGTTAGCATACCAGCATGCTTTAGTTAATGTTCAATTCTGAGTACAAAACATGTCCTCTTAACGTCCTAAATTGAGCTCTCTCAGATGACATTGAATGCTGTTGTTAGAACATTACGCAGAGTGTCCTAGTCACTTGAATCGATAAGCCTTGGATTTAGAGTTTATCGGTCTTAGAAACATGTTATCATGAACAGCCTTAAGTATTTACATTATTTGATGAAAGAATTCAATCAAAACGACCATACGAGACATGCATAAATCGCAGTTTACTTCAAACGTCATATTTGAATCGACAGGAGATCGTTGAAGTGTTTGAAATCTCCGAGCCCACGATCCCTCCGAGGGAAGACAAGAAAGCCCGAAAGAAGAAGAACCGTGCCGTCTCCAGATGAAACGTGGTTCGCAGACAGAGGAAGTAGTTCACTGTGAAATCTTGCCTTGAATGTATCTATTCTTACAGCATCGACTGGGTGATGGCTTGAATCCAATAGCGGTGGTCATAGTTACTCCAGTCCTTCCACCCCCCTCGCCTCCCTGCCAAGAATCAATGCACAGAATGGTTTATTTCTGACTTGGTGGGAAGTATCAGTCAGTTAACATAGAATGAAATGCATTTGATAGGTATAACTTCTGGTCTTCTGGTTTGGAAAGAGGAGGTAAGGTTTTCCACTAGGAAATAAAGGCAATAAAGGCATCAAAAGTGACAGTTGTGAGCAACGGTAATAGACGATATGTAAACCTGTTCACTACGAGGCCACTGTAGTCATAACTGCCATATGTTAACTTTTTCCCTTCCAACGCACACAACCAGATAACTTAATAGTTTAATATTTCTGTGTATGTCAGCCTATTTTAGCTTCTTAGCTTTCATCCCAGCTAGATCGTTGTAAAATTTTTTGCTTCCATCCTGAAAACAGTCCAGAAATGGTCTAATTTTGACAGACTTCCAAACTTATGGATTTCAGTAAGATGGGGGGAAAAAATTGTTTATTTGATGCTGTCGCTCTGCCTTCTGAGTTTAGGATGTCAAGGCTGTTTGGTAATGATGTAAGATCATTGACTGACAATAAAATCTCAGGAAGGTTATTCATAAAGTGTAATTAAATGATGTCAATTTAATTTCAAAACATTTAATTTTTATACGATGACTTTAGGCATCAAATTAATTTTGATATGTTGCAGACCGTTATAAACCACATCTAGCAGTCCAGGTTGTAATTCTATGTCATTTTTCTTTCTTGATTTATTTTATTTTGTAAATGTGACCCATTGAGCATCTGAGGCTCATCAATTAAAGCGACTGGACTAATTAGTCTAACCCACACAGACAATTTGGTCAGAACCTCATATGAAACACAAAACTCTATATAACAGCATCATACACACCTTGTATGGCCTTAAATAAACTGGTGTTGAAATGTCATCTAATCATGCTCTGTTGTTTTAAAAGAAGTTTAAATAACAGGGCTTGGTTGATAGTTGATAGAATTTATAAAACGATATGTAAACTTTGGCATTTAGGCCTTCACTAAGGATCTGTGAAGTAGACTTCATTTACTTTAGCAAATCTTAAAGCTGAATATCTTGAAACCTGAAATAGCTTTAGAAACATTACAAGAACTCCATTCAACTAGGACATATCAAGTTTACAATACCACCAAAAGTCTTCATTGAAACATTCCAACAAGAATGACAAAGTAGATTAATCATTGTCCATTACCGAGTTCCTCCCACCCTCCCCTCCCCCCCCCATTTTTCTGATGAGTGTAGTTTAATAGTTCATAGGTAGCAACAGTACTTGCTGTAAATATTATTTCTTAATCTTCCTTCTTGTTTGATATATCTATCTGTATGAGTAGTTTTCTTCGATAAGAATTTACTGATAGTTGGTAAATAGAATTGACTATTTAACTTGTAAATATACTGATAATATTGTTAAAAAAAAATTATTGCTCGCTTTCCTTGTCTTTTTTATCTGTCTTATTAATAATTCCAAAGCCATATGTATCATATAAGCCCCAATATTGGCCAAGTACATACTTTATTTAAGAAAATACCCACACAGTCTGTTATATGAACTGCTTATGATACAACTGGTTAACTGGCCTTGCCGATTCCCACTGTAAGAGCTGTAGCACTTATGTACATTTTTCTTCTATATATATATTTATATATATATATATATATAGTTGTCTAGAATGTGGAAGTTCTTTCACTGTTTCGGAGTCGTTCGTGCAATGCGGGCTGTGAGTTGTTCAATTTTATGTATAAAAATGCTTTTTATAGACTTAGAGAGGTATAATTATTACCTTGTGTTTTATGCGTTTTTTTATTATTGCTGGTATGTTGTTTATTTAGCTTATCTTCGATCGCGGAAAATAATTAGTCTCTCATAATAAGTGACACTTCATAATGTTCACCTTCACTGTTTGTGAAGGATATTTATTGGATGAGGAAGTGCCTCTCCCAACCTCACACAAAAAGTACAAGCACAGCCTTTGCGTTTAGACCTAATTATAATTTATGGTCTACTTATGCGTCAGAATGCAATTCACATTCTTACATTTTTCTATGTTAAAACCACCAACCCTCCACCCCCCCCCCGCTCACCTCAACCCCCATATGGAGCGGTTTTATAAAATGTTTCTCCTCTTGCCCTTCTATAAAGGTTTATGCCCCTATCTAACTCAGTCGGCGGAAACATAATCTCAACAACCCCGCCCCCCCCATCCTCCCGCCTGCCAAAATTTTGAAACATTTGTACGTTAATTGAATGGGGGAATGCGTATAGTTACTAATTGCATTTATTTACATACATTTATGAATTACCCAAAATAGGGGAGTGGACACCGGAACCCAAAGAAGATGTGTAATACGTTCGTATGAGCAACACGACGACAATACTAATAATGATGATGATGATGATGATGATGACGATGACGATGACGGTGACGATGACGGTGACGACGACGACGACGATGACGATGGTGATGATGTTTGTGGTAGTGATGGTGATGATGATGATGGCGACGCAGGGCGAGGGCAATGGCCAGTGAACAGGACCGACTTTGCAAGAGATCGCCGTAGGATCGCAGTCGAGCATTTAGAATGATATAAAAAATTGTTTGAACTACGGAGACTTCTAGATGGATGATTGATGAACAAAAAAAAATTTTTTTCCATCCAGGGGAAATCCACGGTTTCCACATTTAAAATTGTATTTTACATTGTACAAAAAAAATCCCAAAATAAGCTAAACACTGTTGAACTGGATAGCCAACCGACGTGAAGTGTAAGTTAAAATCCATTCGGCTTCGCCCAAATGTACGTATGGGGCTGCTCAGTGTCGTACAAAATAGCAACAGTTGTGTAAACTGTCACACAATTCGTTGACCGTTCTCATGAGAGAGCACGCACTTTCATCTCTGTCCAATGAACGTGGTAAGATGGAATAGCCTGCCAGTAAAATGAGTTATAGCTGGTAATGGGACCGTTGAGAGAGCACTTGTAAAAATCAGCACGGTGCCACCAAGGCCCATCCCAAGTACCGCTTGTTTCTCGTGCCACGAAATCCCCGTTGTTATGAAAGCTCAGTGAATCTCCTGTGTAAATAAAACAGAAATGCTTCACAAGTCTTGTGTGCATTGACTTTACTTGACATAGAAATCTTCTTCACTCTTACATTTGGTTTTGCTTTTAGTCTGCCGGCGTCATATAAACATGAACACGGGGTGGGGGAGGGGGTGTTTGACTCTGAGAATGTTGGGGATAAAGCTAATATATGCCATGCCCCCGTTATCGATTGCAATCCTATGTAGCGCTCTAGCCAAACCATTATCGACTTTTCATAAAGAAATCACAGCAGGTTGATTGACCGGTATATTGGTCACTGAATATACTGCTATATAGACCTAGTAATAGTTATGGAACCAGGACAAGCTCATATGTAGAATCTTGTGTGAACTAGACGAATCTTTTTTTGTTGAAAAATTAGCAGAACAAAATGCCTGAAATAACTATGAAAAATATAATATAAAATATGTAATCAGTTTTTAGCTCAACTGAAAGCTTTCAGCTGAGCGGTTTGGCTGAAACTTCGTCAATGGTTTGTGTGAGTTTAGTTCGTTTCAAACATGCGATCATATTCTATAAATTTGATGGTCATTTTGAGGTCACGAGAGGTCGTTTTCTGTAAACGTAACAAATGCCACTCCTCCTTGAGCGATTGTCCAAATCAAAGAGTTTGTAAAGCACTGTTACATAGTTTTGGACAAAACAAAGATTGTGTAAACTGAGCAATTCGGCGTAATTGTATGACTACGTAACTGCGTAACCGAGTTAACGTGCAAACTGTGTAACTACATGCGTACGTGAGTGCGTACGTAGGCGCATTCCCAATACTGTGCGAATGCGTAGCCATTGTAATGCAAAGCCTATAGTTCTTCAAGAGCTGATCATAGGGAAATGTCTCATGGGCTGCCTTTCATTGGCTAAGAATCAGCCATGTTGTGACGTAGCCGTATCTGTTATGCGCGCGTTCAACATTAGCCCACTACTGTATGTCTCTCAGATTGTCATCACACAACTATTGATAGGCCCACATACGTATGACGTTACTAAAACTGAGCCATACCAAAATGTTTGTTTTTATTTAGTTGTCGGATACATTAATTATATTCAATTTACATATTTGGTAGATTCGATGTTCGGATGATTATGACCTACCTGCATCACCTTCTGCATAATTTCCGATAACTAGCTTGTAATTCTCAGTCTCGGCTCTGATACGGAAATTATCGTATTTAGCGTATAAAGGTCTACCATTTGCGTCAATAAAGTCGATTCGAAGTTCATATGTTCCTTGGTTGGTTATGCTGTATATCTTTTCATTTCCAAGCCAGAAATTTTCATTCAGATCGCCAAAGCCAACCTTGTAGTCATTCCAATAAAGAAAAAAGTCTTGCGAGCCACTTACTCGGCGTTGGAATACCTGCGAGATAATAACAGGTAACTCAACAATCTATGATACAAATAGATTATGCGTGCATTATGCGTGATTATACGTGATTATGCGTGCATAGAAAGTCCAGGTGCAACAACATAGAAATAAGAAATGACTCATAATTGACGAATGAAAAATATATTGGAGTTTCTGGTCCAGGACTTTAGAAAGTCGATTACTGAACAAAGGAGAGGAAGAACTGATTGCTTATGTTTGTGGAAGTGATAAACTGTTTTATATCAGACTCACGTCCCGGCGAGGAATTATAAATCCCCGGAACCAGAGAAAAGGCTGAGCTACATCTGTAAAACAAATTGATTGGACGATTGAACAAGGATTTGTCTATCCTAGCTGATCTACAAAGACGTTGATCCAACCGCAAACTCTTCTCTTCTCTATGTATGCATACCCATGACTTATTTTATGCAAATGATGCACAAACCACTTACCGTCCATCCTCCTCCGTCAGTCATATTACAGAAAGCATCGAAGGGTGGTCCATTCCAGTTGGTTGGTTTTATGGTATATATGGCATTTGCGGTATACCCAGAAGAGAACCATTTTTGACAGTCATTCATGTTACTACTGCTGTCGATGAATTGTGTTGTTACACTTTCAAGGGTTTCTGTGGTGCTTTCATTGGGGTCAATGATCTCAATTGGTGACGTAGGTCCTTCAAGGGGTTGTGTGGGGGACTCAATGGGTTGGGATGTTCTTTCAATGGGGATATGGGTGGTGCCTCTTGTGGGTTGGATGGCGCTCACGGTTGATTCATTGTTCTCAGCATGTTTGGTAGAGCTATCAATGGTTTGTGTTGTCACTCTTTCAAGGGATTCTGTGGTGCTTTCATTGGGGTCAATGATCTCAATTGGTGACGTAGGTCCTTCAAGGGGTTGTGTGGGGGTCTCAATGGGTTGGGATGTTCTTTCAATGGGGATATGGGTGGTGCCTCTTGTGGGTTGGATGGCGCTCACGGTTGATTCATTGTTCTCAGCATGTTTGGTAGAGCTATCAATGGTCTGTGTTGTCACTCTTTCAAGGGATTCTGTGGTGCTTTCATTGGGGTCAGTGATCTCAGTTGGTGACGTAGACCCTTTTAGGGGTTGTGTGGGGGTCTCAATGGGTTGGAATGTTCTTTCAATGGGGATATGGGTAGTGCCTTCTATGGGTTGAATGGCGCTTACGGTTGATTCATTGTCCTCAGCATGTTTTGAAGAGCTTTGAATGGACGATGGTAGACTTTGTAAGGATTTTGTTGTGCTTTCAGTGAAGTAATTCCTTTCAATTGGTGACGTGACTCCTTCAAGGGGTTGTGTGGGGGTGTCATGGAGCTCAGTTATTCTTTCCATGCGGCCAGGGGTTGTGGTTTTTATGGGACTGGTGGCGCTCTTTGCTGATCCATCGTCCTCAACAGACTTGGTAGAACTTTCAGTGGGTTGACTGGGGGATATTCGATCGGTACCTACATTGTCAAAATGAGAAATGTCGAAATTCAGTTGCAATGTCTATTTTCTGTGATGAAGATTTCTTTTGCAAATGCTGCATCTTAAATATTGAAGCTCTTTACACGAAATCTTGATTTCAATGTCAACACTGTTAATATTCTAAAATATGAAAAGACAAACAAGGAGAAAGTACGAGCTATCAGATACTATAATGGCACTATGACATCTCGTATTTACAGCATGACAATCTCCTTAGATCTGACTTTTAAACTATAATGCCACCAGGGAGCAAGATTTTTTTTTAGCTGTTTGAAGTTCCTCACTTAAAGCTTTATCGTATAGGTTAAGATGATGTTTTTGGGGTGGGGATGGGGGGGTCCTCTTGAGAACAACATAAGCCTGCATCTACAAAGAGGAACACATTTAGCTTACGCCACAGAAAGTGTAGAAAGTGCTGACACGAAATTTGAAGATAGCTGAATAGCGGGGTTTGATTGCTGAATATATAGATGTGCAATATTAAGTCTTCGTATAGTCTGTATAATGCGAACCACAGTATACGACCGAAGTGTCATGTCAGCTGTTATAACCAAGTATCAAGTCCTCTGCTTAGTCTGCAATGATGCACATTACACGGCTTTAAATTATTAAAAAAATTGAGGAACGAAATCATGCTGGGATGGAAGCTTCAGGCGTCTAACCTTTATATATTTACCTACACAGGATTATTTTCAGTAGGTATTAAAGAAGGTTTCTAACTGTGTTGGGGCCAAAAACAATTTTACACTGAAGTGGGATCATTTCCGGTTTCATTAACAAACAAAAATCTGACTATTAACAAATAGAGTCATATGTTAAATAAAATGCTACTGGCTTCCATTTTTGGGAGGGAGCGCGGGGGCGGGGGGGGGGAGGTGGGGGAGGTAACCTTGGAGACCACCTCCATAATCAGTTGGGCTGAAAAATTCAGTAAGGTGACTTTTTAAGTTCAGTCCGGAAAGTGTTACACCACTCCTCTGGGCCTAGGACGCACTTTGACTGAGATCTACGGGTCTTGGGGCGGTACAACCCATCCCCTGCAGTCAACCTAACACAAAATACAAATATGCATAACCCTTGCGTTTGGTCTAAACATCCATCAGAATGCACAATTTGACGTTTAAACTTCTATTTTACTGGAGTAAGATACCCAGGCCCTTCTATATGGGTGTTTGCTTAAAAAACAGGGCCACGCCCTCTCTATTTTAACAGTCAGTCGGATTAAAATTACCACCGTGGCCCGGGCGCGAATTTTTTTCCCCAAACTGAACTGACACTGAAATTATTTCCTTGATTCTGATTGGCTGATCAAAACCGGAATGGTAGTCTGCGTTTATCAATGAATCCGAAGTGATCCTTAGGGCATGGGTTCGAGTCCTCTTTAGGTGGTAGGCCTATTTTTAATTATATATTTTTTATTTCCTTTTCTCCAAAACTATTTCTTCCCATTTTTATTTGAATGCAGGCCTACTAGGTCACCATGTACAAGAACTTACAATGGTGCCGGTAAACATCTGTGTTTCCGTACGTATAGGTTAACAGGCAATATACAACTTTAACAAGTCAAAAGACACAGACATATCGTCAAATGCCTTTTTTTGTGTACACTCACTGGCTGGCACACACTCGCTCGCCGTCTTCATTGCCACTGCATATTCGACTAGGCCTATCATGATTCATTGACTGAATACATTTTGAATTTATGATTATAAAACTAGTTATACGACTCTGTTTAAATCAATTTCAAGACATTCACTCTCAGTGAGCTTTGCAATAGCAATTCTACCATTGAAGAAGTGATATCATAATATTGAGAAAAACGAGGCAATTATTATTTCATTTCTTTGCAAAGAGATCATACCATTTTGGATCAATATACCAATATAGGCTACCTTGAAAATTGTATATCAAGATTGTTCGATCGTCATATATGTTTAGTGGAACTGCATGAATACACAATGAGATAAACGAAAATGAAAACTATTGAAAGAGAAAGTTCGAATTGATCAAACAATCATTGTTAGCAAGAAGAATCAAAGATATATGGATATCAAACTTCAACGGAAGAGATACTCTTTGAAGCGAGGTTATTCTCGCCAAGGCTATATCGTCTTGTTTCACTGCTAACTTCGTAGCACTCTAAGCAGCCTAGGTCACTTGATACACAATGCATGCTATATACATCGTCTTCTAAACTTATATGCAGTCGACACATATACCCGTAGTGATTGGTCGACTGGATAGTGTTTTTCTTTCTCCAGGGTTGACTTCAAACGCCATAAATGAAATCATCGTTCGTATCAAATAAATAGGAAACATGTGATTCTTTTTTTTTCCATTTTCTATTTATAATTTTTTATTGAAGAGAGGTTGCAGTACAGTCTGTTACGTGTTAGGATTTTCAATAGATTAAACAGTTCATAAATTGCTGTTGCGCTACTGTGTCTTGAGACATAAACGTATATTACAAAAACTTGTCTACAAAGCGCTCTTTCTTGCCAGCCATTGTTCATATTGTATGGAAGGAAACGTTAATGATAGGATATATAGGGGACAACAAACCCAGAAGTTTAGAACTTCAAGACTTATCAATAAAAAACTTGGCATTTGAACTTCTAAAGTGAAAAGGATTATGACTTTGAACGACAAGCATTGTAAGGTCTTACTGAAATCGTATTTCAATATCCTTGAACTACACTAGGGGTTCAAAATATTTCTATTATCCTCAACAATATATATTTTTACGCGGATTTGGAAATGAAGGGCTGTATTTAGAGCCATACTATGAGTTCGCTGAACATATTAATATATTTAGTCCACTATAAAGGAAATTTTTAGCTCAGTTTATTCACCATAAACATCCTGGGGGGGGGGGGAGGGGTCGAGGGCCAGGTGTAGCACCTGAGGCAATTAGGTTACCTTTTTTTAGTCTTCCTGAAAATGGAAATGATATTTTATCTTTACCTAACATTTTCCTAATTGGCACCGGATTCCAAGACTGTTACCCTCTCTGTCCCCCCCACCCCCACCCCACCGCGACCCCTCGCTCATTTTAATCAAGCCTGACCATGAATACTTGTGGATACAAATGTTGTCACAAAATTATTTGTGAATACCATAGAACAATATAGTTCTTCAAAATGTATACCCAGCCGTGAAAAAATATCAAAATTCTGACCTTTTTTGGTTATGAGCTCTTAAAACTTTGTGACTATTGTATGCTATCTACCAATAAGTAATGTCACTTCAATTTTTCTAGCAACGACAAGCAATGATATACAACAACATACAATATACAACGTACAACAACATAGAGCGACAAGCAACAACAATTAACAACAACATACCTTTAGGAAGCTGACCAAAAGGACCATATGCATTTGGAAATTTCGCAGCAAAGTCACACAAATCTGCAAAAGAGGAAAGAAGTGGGCTTGTTTTAGTCTCAATTATCTATCCCTTTGACCATTTTCATTTGGTTATTTCATTTTGTTTGATTTTATTGTCATTTTCCTGTCCTTTACATGATATTACTTCAACGATCTCATGATCAATGTTACCGCAACGATAGCGATACCGACGTGTAGGGCAGGGGGGCTGCGAAACCGTGGGGCAAGGGGTTGGTTGGTCATGCACATATTGGATTTGCTGTTTAGAATGCACAAATGGTTCATTTCTTTGGATCGCTTTGAGGTTTTTTTTTGCTGCTAGCTCCCTCTCCAGATCGAAGCCTCTTACGCCTCCTCTAAAGGTAGGGAACTTCATTTATGATACCAATCCACCGCCGGTTTGGCGTTTTAAAAGCCAAATATAACAACATTTCATTGACCGAAGGAAAATGAAAGATCCTGGCCAAATAGCACTTTGGCGTTTTACATTTTTTTGGCGTTTCTCAACAATTTAAGAGAAATTAGAGCTGAAAATTGTTAAATTCACCCAAAATCTTACTAAAAGTTGCAGAGTCTGAAAGCGATCTTCAAGCCATTTTAGGCGTTGCAACAAGAAACAGTGAGGAAAACGGATTAGATCTTAAGACAAAGAAAACTGAAAGCATGGTAATGACAAAGAAAACATGTACAGTCCCATGTAATCTAAACAGCAAAGGCGACGAGATTAAACAAGTTACTGGTTTTAAGTATCTGGGTTTCTCCCTAACTTCTCCCTTACTACCGCAAAGGACACTTTCAACAAATTTAAATACATCATGAAAAACAGCAAAAAAAAGAAGCATTTCTATATATAGATACCAAACTTCGCTTTAACAAAGACATATGTGGGGTCGGTTCTTCTATACGGGTGTAAATGATGGACAATCAACAAAGCGATGGAACGAAAACTAGAAGCAACAGAAATGTGGTTCTTAAGATGAATTTTAAAGATATCGTGGACTGAAAAAGTCACAAAATGAGGCAGTTCTCAAAAGAGCAGATTTAACGCGCACCCATTCTTAATACCATTCGTGAGAGACAACTGAAATTCTTGGGGCACGTCTACAGAAACGATGGCATTGAGAAGACAGTATTGGCGGGGAAGATGTCCGGAAAAAGAATTCAAGGAAGGCAGCATGTCTACCTCTTAGAAAGAATAAACACCTGGACTACATACAAGGCAAATTGTCGAAGAGGATTGGAGGATCATGGTCGCCGATGTCTGCAACAGATCTGGTACATGATGATGATGATGATGATGATGATGATGATGATGATGATGATGATGATGATGATGATGATGATGATGATGATGATGATGATGATGATGATGATGATGATGGTGATGATGGTGATGATTACTAAAAGTAATTTATATTTGAACGATTCGCCACTCCTGTCTCCTTTATCTCTACCAGTATAAAAAATAATAATAATCCGCAATCCATTTTATCCCAGTAAAACACGGTACAGTATATTATCTATAGTTTTGTTTATTTTTTGGGGAGGGGAGTTGGGGAGGTTAATATTGGTATATGTTTTTTTTATTACTATGTGAAACCTTACATCCAAGATTTGATAGGAAAGGAAAAATGTAAACTATCCTAACGACAAAATTTTTCAGAGTACAATAAAATTATTAATTATACACTGCAGTGAATATTCATGACGTCGGGAGAGCGTTTTTAAAACGTTGATCAATTATAAATCTTATTGCTTGGCAACAATCGATATGTTAATTAAACTTGAACTTGACATCAACTGGACTGACACAGTGTGTCATTTAGTCACCAAGGTTTACCGATTTGAGAATAATTGCTAGTACTTGACTAACTACCAGACCATCAACAAACCGTTGCCGTTATACGATTTAAGAGTATAGTATGTAAGTTTATAGCTGGTTTTGTCTATAACGTAACCTCATCCAGCATCAAAGCGTGAAAATGTTTTCAAATTATAAAAATATGTTTATTAAAACATCTTGAGATTTAAACGTCTGTATATTTAAACATAAACTCGTTACCTAGACCTCCAATATACTCTTACAGAAAATGTCTTCTTTGGATACAAGAATCGGATTAATGTCTATAGGTCTAAGCCACATCCTCACATACTTTCAGTCAGAGGCAGATCCTGGGTTTGGGCGTTCGACCCCCCCACTCCTCCCCTCTCACCTCCCTTTCAACACCAAACATAACATTAAAAGTAATTATTAGCACAACCTTGCGTATAGACCTAATTATAGAGTTGAAGCCTAACTATGTCTCGGAGGGCACCATTTCACTTCGAAAATTGACCCCCTATCCGAGCCTCGGCTTCCACGCCCTCACAATCACCCCCTATACCCCCTTAAATCCTGTAACCATCTCTTAGGCTGAATCTGCTTGATGAGAAGACTCGACAGAGGTACCGTACAATTATTGCAAAATACAAATTTATCGCATTGATAGACGGACTAGAAACAGTATCTTTCAAAAACTTCAAGTCTATGATTAATAAATAAGTTAAAACTTACTTCCAGCTTCAGAGACCTCAAACGAGACACTTATCACCAGAATGAGATAATTGAATATTTTTATTTTCTCCATGAAATTTTATTTTACACAAAATACAGGCCTACAATCAACTTATGAACTTAACCTGAAATAATGAGAAGATTAACCATACATCAGTAGCAGTAAACTACTCACATTTAGCAAATATTATGTACGTCACCAAATAGACTTCTTTTGATTGGTCAAATATCGAATGAATATTGATGAGCTTTCCTCAATATTTAGTATTAACTTGCTGAAAAAAACTAATAAAGATAATCACAATCAGTAGCCAAATGTTAGATTTTAAGTCCACGAAAATTAGTAACGCATGTTGCAAAATTTTAGACAGTTGTCATGACAACGATATAAAGGCCTACCCAGGCGCCTATTTTGTTCGATAAAAAGAACAAAAGAATGATTTTTTCCCCCTTTATATTATTTTGAATAATCACTTTTGCATTCTGTATTTGGTAAAGTTTCGTTTCTTAAAATGGACTATAGACAGTAAATATGTGTTCATCTGAAAATATAATTTATTTTCAATTTGTCTCGAGTCTTGCATGCCTGTGTCTTCATTGGTTCATGATTGAATTTCCAACCAACCTTCCACTTTCTCCGTGACCCCACAATACCCATACTACCCCAAACATATATAAACAATATATTAAATTAATATTTGATTATAGACTGGGGCTGGTTCCAGGGGTTGTACACATTTCCCCCTCCCCTTCTCTCATTCAACCTCACACAAAAAAGTCACAGTTGTTATTCGCATAACCTTGTGTCAGGACCTTGTAAAGAATGTACGCAGATCCCCCCCCCCCCTGGAAATCGGCTTCAATGACCATTGGAGCCACACCCCTTCCTATATGTAACATATATCTTGGATCTACCTCTAATGGTTGCGTTCGTGCCAAACATTTGATAGTTAGGGAAGACCACATGAACTTGAAAATGTGTTAGTGACGAAACATTCTCTTCTCGAAGATGCTATAATTGGCAAGCAGGGGAGAACCATTCATAACTACAAAGCATATTTTGAAACTGTTATAATGAAAAAGGAAAAAGCTCTCTGTACAAAGCTCATTTCTCATTCCTCCTGTTGATTATAAATTATCCCATGTATTGTTTCTTGACATCACGTGTTTTCTTTAACATTATAACAACACGTGACAATAAATTGAATTAATAATATAAAGAAAATATTAATATTTGACATAGGACTGTTTTTTCACACTCCATGGTCTATCA
The DNA here is from genome assembly GCF_037975245.1 of Apostichopus japonicus. Taxonomy (NCBI): domain Eukaryota; kingdom Metazoa; phylum Echinodermata; class Holothuroidea; order Aspidochirotida; family Stichopodidae; genus Apostichopus; species Apostichopus japonicus. The sequence goes on from NC_092565.1 coordinate 12,909,836, forward strand.
ACCCGCAGTGCTCACAGGTTCAGAATGAACAACATTTTCATTATAATAATTGTGCGTCAATAAGAATTACGTCAGGCGCGCGTCCAAGGGAATATAGCGGTAAACATCCTCCCTTTCAGCCCCATGCATATACACAAAGTAAACATGACAGTTTTTAGAGTCTGCATGTATCGCACCACAATTAATGCACCCATTGACTTACACACTGAACTCGTCACATTCTAAGGCCGATAGAGCATTGATAAAAGTTTTCAACTGACATATCCTACTCACCATTTTGATAGCTAATGGCTTGGGCTATCATGAAACATTCAACTTTTGCCACCATGACCGTTTTAGAGTTTGAGCTAGAAGAGCTCAAAGTTGATCATAGTGCTCCCCATATCCCATATGTCAGCTGTCGCATTGGAATCGTCTTGTTTCACCCAAGATTTTCTATAAAAAAAAATTTACCTTCAATCCTCCAGATTTTTAGACCATCAGTAGTTTATTTCATCCTCTTCAACATCCAAGCATCTAAAAGAATGGTGATGACTCAGAAAATGCCCTCCCGCCCCCCCCCCCCCAAAAAATCAATACGGTAGGTCACTTTAGGGATATATTTTCCGACAATGGTTAACCTCTCAGGCGGACGTGCACTACTCTAATTGTGATGCGATACCTATAGGTGTCACAGCGTGGTAGGCTTGATGTAACATAAGTACGTCTCAAATTTTCTGTTCAACATTTAGAGACCAAGTTACAAGACCGTTTGTCTTATCGAGAATATATATAGGCAATTTCTTAATTTTTATCCTTGTAATTATTGTTATTTTTTCCTTATTAAATATCTATTTCAGCCGTTTTGATGAAGGAAGTCTCTTTTATGTCAACTACAGCCAATGAAGTTATGGAAATCTCTCCTTTCTTTCTTTTTTATTCATTTATTTATTTTGTTTTTATTGATGTAATAATCAGAAAATTTTCAATAAAATGTGTGTGCGAATGTGTATGTACGCGCTGCGCGCGTTAGTGTGCGTGTGTAACGAAAAAAAAATCAACTTGCAGTCATGAATTTACTATTTTAAATACTCTTTGTCAGATTCTATCAAGAGTCAGTTCGGGTAAACATACTTCTTCTTTTTTTCCAGTCGAATATTAAAATCAATAATTTGGTTATCGAATTGTATGTTATCATCGAATCTAACTAACACGAATCTGAGATTGTCAAGAGAAGTATTTATTTTTTTGTCCTGTAGACGTAGGTAGCTCTGACCTTCATCTTTGATTGGACAAATGAAGCAAATGTTTGTCTGTTTTGTGTCTGTCTTGTCATTTTCCCCTTTTGCTTGCGGGGGTGGGGGTGGGGGAGGGATAGCTAGTCTTTATCTTTTATATAGAAAGTATTTGAATGGTAAGATCCCATCCCCACCCCACCCCAACCCACCCCACCTCATCCCCTTATCTGCATTTTAATATATCTTTCTGTCTCTTCTTTGTTGTTATTGTACTTATTGCGTACATATCACAATACCTTGAGTGTATATAGAGTGTACAGAGGATCAATGTTTACTAAAACTGTTAGAATACAAAGGTTGATACCAGCGACTGCTCAAACAGAAACAAAAATGAAATAAGCTAGAGAGGCTTTTTTCCGTTCTCATGACAACAGTTGAATTCAAATTCTAGTTGCCATGGTATCATAGTATTTTGGAAGTACGTAAGAATTGATTCTTGTATTACGGTATTTTGAAATGTTTCCTTTAAAAGGAGACGCTAAAGTCTGCCGTCATCAATAGCTTATATGTTTTCGTATTATAGAATTGTGTGATGAACAACTCTCCCAGATATGTAAGCCGGAAAGTCTCCCTCAATTTGTAAAGTTATCGTTGGAGATTGAAGACTATGTCAGGACCTCGTTGCCTTCGCAATACTCTTGAGTTCAATAACAACTATGTGACTGTTGACGTTCATACTTGTAAATGAGAGTGTCAATGTAAACAGTGGTAAAAACAATCAGATCTTTTGAAAATTTTTTAATATTTTATAAACAACATTTATAAACCATATATCAATTACAGGAAGGATACCCTCACCTTAACCCCCCCCCCTCCCTAAAACAGACTTCAAACATATTTTCTGACCCCTCTCCCATCCCTAAATTCGAATTTGTAACAAAGGGCATAACCTATATGATGTCAAGAAAAGTCATTTTAATGTAAACGTTACTAAAACTTACACATTTCTGACTCGTAAAATGGAGACAAAAAAGTGGCATTGCCCCCTCACAACACAGAAGCTTGGTATGCGCCTACATGCATCCAGCTATCAGCAACGGACCTGATATGAAACTCTGGGCCCATGCTTGAGGACGATGGTTCGGGGGCTACTGCCTCGGGGACCGGGGTCAATGGGGGGGGGGGTGACAGGGCGGGGAAACATGGGATAAAGAAAGACTTAAAACATGATGCCTATTGATATCACGGTTCCCGGGGCCCCTACCTGCCCTCTCCACGCCACTGTATGGCCTTGCGTTCTTGCGTTCTTTGCCTGCGCAGATTTTCTGTCAATTGCAACTCCCCATCCCTGCACAATACAATGGCATATCATTATTTTGACTAAGCATAAGACAAAAGAAAATTAATGAATGGACATGAACTTTGGTGTTTGATCAGAAATAAGCTGTATTTTTGCCTGTCGTTCACAAAATCAACCCCAAGAATTGTTTGACTTTATAATTTAGTGCAAGTATGCTTGCAGAACAATTCATAGCATAACCAAGTTTTCTCCGAAACGATCCAAATTCCAGACTACATTTTGTATATTGACCTAACTGTTTGCATGCTAGTATATTTCCTACCCCTATTTATATGCATTAATACGTTCCTACCCACTTTACCATTTTTAAATTTTTTTACCAAAACCACCATCCATCATCTTCTTCCTCTTCCTCCTCCGGGACGCAATACGGCTGATCTCCGTTGGTTTCCAACATGTATACCCCTGGTGCCCCATCTTTTGCATGGTAGCCCATTATTGGGCAGCTGTTATCCCCACAGGAGTTGCAGTGGCCATTTTCAAAGTCATCCCAAGAACTACATGGGTAAGATTTGAATTCACATTCACTAGTGTCGAAGCTTTCGGTGAAGTACCAGATGGAGCGAAGGTGATCACATACGTCACGACCAAGAAGAGCCTTCCAACAACCAGGTTGATCGCTCCCACCATTAGGGAAGAAATCCAAGTGGCCATGCTACAACAAAAATATAAATAAATAAAGTACCATAGAGGCAAGAGTTTACCTGTAGAGAGATGGTAGGTGTAAGGGTTGTATCATGGGTCTACAGATTGAAGTGAAAACCATCCGTGACGAGATGTCCTCGTTTTAATATCTTTAATGAATACATTTGTGGTCAAAGTTAGATCAAAGCATTTCTACTTGGTGTTATTATTTAGAGATGTTAGGGTCGACCTAAACTAATTTTGTGTAACACTTACCGTTTGTGCACTGCCCAAAAATGCATCGGTGTGTATAACATCAACAAAGGGTGCATCCGTAGGATCAAGTTTACAGTCAAGATGAGTAAACTGGTCAAAATGAGGACCGGCTGGATCAAGACCTAATAGCGAAACGAAATCTTCAGCAGAGCAACTAGTCATCATCATCATTATTATCATTATCATTATTATTATTATTATCATAACTTTATTAGCATCATCATCGTCGTCGTTATTATCATCATCATTATTATCATCATCTTAATCATCATCAATATTATTATTATCAACTTCATTATTATCATAATTTTTATCATAATTATCATTATCATCATTATAATCATTATTATTACATCATCATTATTATCAACATTATTATCACCATCAACATTATTATTATCACCATCATTATCATCTTCATCATTGGCATCGTCATCATCTTCATCATCATCAATAATCATCATCATCAATAATCATCATCATCAATAATCATCATCATCAATAATCATCATCATCATCATCATCATCATCATCATCATCATCATCATCATCATCATCATCATCATCATCATCATCATCATCATCATCATCAATAATCATCATCAGCATCATCATCATAATCGTTTATTTTTACAAATATTTCTTCATCTATTTCACTCATTAAAAACTTGGATGTAAAAGGTAACCATCAAATTGCTTGCTATATTATATTACAGTGAATATTGTCCTCTTGTGTAGTAATAGTACAGTCGTATGATGTCATGGAAGCGAATTACTTTTATTGGTTCCTACGACCATTAGAACGCGACCTCTAGCTGGGTCAGATAAACTTGTTTTTTATGCGACGTACACTTATAATTAGAAAGTGCAAATGAACTCAAGCACCAAATAAAGCGACAGTAATCTTCAGTTACAGCTTTACTATCATTTTCTCCCGGCACGATTCACATTTCAAAGGGTTGTTCGGCCTTGACAAATATGATATGGGAGCCGAAGAGTTCGCTTCAAAATTCTCACCCCTGCTGTGTAGTGGAACAGTCACCCGATTTTATCATCGGAATTGCTAGCACTACCTAGAGTTATCTTTAATTCGTTACCAAACATGCAAATATTTGCACGACGATGATGGTAGCTCATATGTGTGAGATAGATAACCCACTGACATAAGTTACCAGCAACATAACTTTCATAGAGGATGACGAAAGGAATATGTTAGGTTTAATTAAAAGACCGAAATGAAAATCGGATGATGTATGTATGGCCGAAGACTTGAACAAGTATACAAAGAACGTCACAACACCCGAACTATGGCACTTCATCCTTTCATTGTCTATCTTTCTATTCATTTATTTTAGTGTTTTAGTCTAAGTTGGAATTAATGTTTGGAAATGCTTTAGTCCAAAACGCCTTCAATTTAATGGGTTAGTTAAAAGCTAATGTAAATCACAGTGACGGCAATGTATAATTACAACACCAATAGAAAACTTGCAATCCAGGGGCTTCGATCATGGGGGAGACAGAGGGACATGCTTCCCCCAACTTCTGAAGGATGGGGGGAAATATATAAAAGCCCCCCCCCCCAGCTTAGTGACTGACTCGTATAGGCCTATCCGGCTCATAATGACTCGTATATCTCACAAAGGGAGCTCAGACATTGTGCTATGAGATTAGTAGTTATTAATTTTTCATTCTCACCTGCTCAACACCCCCCCCCCGTCCCTCGATGAAAACTACAAATTTTCAACTGGATTGAAATAAGAATTACGGAACCGCGCCCATATACCGCAGAGGTTATCTAAGGCTGGCAGATAATGAGAGCCCGCAGCATTCGCTAATCTCCTTCCAGAATATTATGATTAGTTTTTCTACATGTGAGTCCACTCCCTGCATCTCCGCCGGTGCTTCGCCCTTGGACCCCATCAAGGGATCTAAGACGGGCCCCTGGACCCCACATGATAAATGCTTTGCGCTAAGGCGCTCGCGGTGTACGCTACGCGCAAACCTCAGTTTCTGTCCCACACACCCCACTGTTTAATTGGGATTGACGTCCCTGTTGAAATAAATAAATGTCACGTTCTATTTAGATAACAACATGTGATAACGAAAGAAGACGAAATTTAAGAGTCAAAGCTTGGTTGGAATATATAGATTACATACATTCAAGAGCATTTCGGCGTCTTGAATATTTTTTTAATATTTTTTTGGGGTACAGAAATTTACGGCTACAATGTTGGTAGTTTCTTTACTCGAGGCCAGTGTTTTATCATTTCAGATTCCATTGTTCATCATTTTGTATGATAAACAGTTTAAATGAGACAAGTAAATAAAATGACCTGGGCTTCTTCTTCTTCTGCTTCCCTCTTTAAACTATTATGTCATCCTGGATATGAAAAATAACATTTTAATGTGACTAAATGGAACAGATAATATACTAACCGGTTACTCGTGGTAAGTCGGGTATGTTCTTGGCGATGTGGCCAACCATGTGAGCGCCTGTACTATGTCCAACCAAATAAAAGCTTTTCGCGCTGACTTGTTTAACTTCCATGATTTTCTCGATTAAGTTGATTGTCTGCTGGGCAACAACTCGACTGTTTTGTAAAGACTGGTAATATAAAAGAGGAATGTCCGCTCCTAGACGCCAGTCGACGAAAATGATGTTAAAGTCACCCTGTAACGCGAAAATAAAGTTTGTCTCTAGTTCAAATATTTATACATACGTAAATTGATTTTAAGAAAAAGAAGTTGTTAAGCGAAATGAAGTTAAAAACGAAATTTACTTACTGGCGAACATTACTGATTTTTTTGGGAGGGGAGGGGGTGAAGGGTTGGGGTTATGGGTTGTTAGATACCGTACACCCTGGAGCGAGTTTAGAAACGTTCAATGTCGTGTGCAATTGCATTTCTTTCATTTAGTCGAGGAAGAATTAGATCACTCCCCAAGTAGAGGACGCCCTTCTATAATGATTTATGATTCATTCACCTAACAACATCAGTCAGGTGGGGGGGGGGGGGGGGAAGGGATTTAGAATTTTCCACTCCCATTCAGGGCGTTACCTCTGAAGTCATGTACATGTTGTTGGGAATATTGCCATTGATTGTTTGAGTGAATGTGCAGAGAGAGGGAGTATCTGTGCATGTCTGTATCACAGTTGAAAAGCTTTGCACCACCCCATCTCCCAACTAAAAGACAAATGATTTAGCTACGCCCTTGTTTAATTTGACCAGAATTTCTCACAGATATATCCTAGAAAGTCAATTATGATAAAGTTACAGAAGGACTATGCAGACTCTCACCTGATTTAAGGTCCTTTTAGGTCTAATGTAACATGACTCACTATTTGGGAAACGGATCAGGTCAGATCTTACGTAAAAGGTACTTTAAGATAAGGGGTGGGCACGAAACGTTATTTGGCGGGCCACCGTGACATTTTGTATCAAACCCTATCCACGTGCGGCTTTAGGAATGTGCCTACTCCCATTATACAACTAAACATATGGCATACTGGAACTTAAAGACCAAACACTTTATATAGTACATCTCTTAAGTTCAAATATACATCACAAGGAGAAGATACATGTATAGTCCCTATTTCTGGTATTCCTTTGCAATATGCTAATGTACCCCATCAATGTTTTTTTGAAGCTTTTTTTCACAGGCCACCGAAAATTTACTGGAGAGCCCGCATGCCACCCGCATTCCGCACTTTTTTTCTAAAATATCCAGTCTCGAATTTGAGCAGGGTAGCTCGAACGTAGATCAAAGAGGTCTGATTATTTTATTATTCTCACCATCCGAAGGATAGCATCCCTTAATTTCAGATTCCAATTTCGATCCATATTGTCTGTGAAACCGTGGATATAAACGATGGTGTCGCGAGTTGCTTGGAAATTTGACCACTCAATAATGTTAGTACTGGTATTCAAAGCTTCAAAGAAGACGGGACGTTCTCTCGTGAAGAGCCAAAACTCGGTGCCAATTTCTTCTGGTGTCCAAGGAGGGAAAAAATCCTGATTACAATCTAGCTGGTTGTCGAAGCAACCCACGTCTTCGAAGCATACCTCGTCTCCGTTGACTGAGCATGCTTAGAAAAAGGGTGGAAGAAAAAAAAAGAGCAAATGAATTGGATTATATCATTTGCCAAAATTAGGGGCGGATCAAACTTTTGAAAAGGAGAGTGTGTGGCCCTGGGGTGTTTGAAGCCATTGCACACGTAACGGTCAGTCTAGGGGTTTACCCTAAAAAAACCCGAAATATCTGAGTGACATGATATAGTGTATTTCATGGCGTACTTAGGCTATAAAGTATAGGTCTCGAATTATAGGGTTTACAAGCAAGGTGGAATGTGCTAATAACTACTTTAAGTTGTGTGGGATTGAAACGGGGTGTACAACCAACCCCTCGATCCGCGAAAAGGGAAACATATTTCGTTGTCTAAATTAAGTTTGTTGTTGTCTAGATAAAGTTTTTGCTGCTGTTTTACCACGTTGTTGCTCAAACTCACGTTGGTGTCTTCAATTCCGTTGTCTAAACATAAGTCGTTGTCTTTGTCTAAACTTACGTTGTTGCTATCGGCGCTGTTCAAATATTAAATGCACATTTTACATTATCAACTCTCAATACGGAGAGAACAAAACATACTGTGAGATGAAAAGTTCTTTTCAGTATCAGAGATGTTGTGGTAGCTTCCCGCAAAATCGATAGATTGTCTCAACTCATATCTTTCTGTGATAAAACAATTATTCAAATATTACGTTAACAATATCGTTAACAACGTCCTCGGAGTTGTGTCAACTATCCTGTAAATATTGTTAACAACGTGATTTTGTTCGACAATGTAATGAACGATGTTTACATGCTACAGGTTAACGATTTTCCCCTTTTCGCGTTACATAGTTAAACCATCATACTTTGCGTTCATTGAGCACTGAAGATGCAAGCATGTTTGCAGACGATGGGTAAGGGACTATTATTAGCCAACAAATCTCGGGAAATTTGAGAAAACATCATTGGCTGTATTTAGCATGAAAATCTATGTAATAGATATGTTGTTAGCTCTGCACGGAAGCAACTTGCTGTTGATTGTTATAATATTTTGAAAAGAAAAAATGATGTTCGTTCACAATGTGTTACAACAACGGAACTTTAGATAGCAACGAAAGTGTAGACACCAACGTGAGTTTAGACATCAACGTGAGTTTAGACATTAATTTTAGATCGCAACGAAAGTTTTAGACCAACGTGAGTTTAGACGTGACCGTAAGTTTAGAAATCAACGTGAGTTTAAAGCGCGTTTAGTCATCAACGTGACTATAGACACCAACGTAGGTTTAGACATCAACGAACAACAGCAACATGGTAAAATAGCAGCAACAACTTTAGTTTAGACAGCAACAAACTTAGTTTAGACAACGAAATAAGGTTGCCCTTTTCGCGTTCCATGCGATCCGCGCCTGACAAAAGAAATGAATTGCATGGTGATATCAACTTTGATGATCAAATATATATATATATATATATATATATATATATATATATATATATATATTTGCGTGATAAAATATAATTCAATGAGCTGAATAGTGTAATTAAATGACCAACCTTTTGGAAAAGAGGTATATATGAATATTTTTCCACATGTTCTTTCCATTGCAAAAAAAATTCTTTGAACTACTCTGATGAAGCTTTCATTTCGAGCTTAAACTTGTCTTTTGTCTTCTTTAAGAATTCTGTCTTTAGTCGTTAGTCTTTAGTCCTTCGTATTCAGCCTTTCTTTATCGTCTTTCATTATCGTCTTTTGTCCTTTTTCTTTTGTCTTTTGTGTCCCGTCCTTCGTCTTTTATCTCTTGTCAATTGTCTTTTATACAGTGTCCATTATATTTTGTCTGTTATATGTTGTCTTCTAGAAGTGTGTCTTACATCGTGTCTTGTGTATTTTATCTGAGTCCAGATCCTGGGTCCTGATCCCTATATCAGGATTACTCCTGATATATGATCTGGATTTGGGATTAGGTCTGGGCAGGGATTTGGTTTTGGGATTGTTGTAGTTAATAATATTGCAAATTGAGAAAACTCAATGTTCTTAAAACCAAGTGGTATTTTCCTTCCGTAGCCGACAACATTCACTGTCTAATGCTTCGCATTGTTTCTCTCTGTAATGATTTTTTCTGCGTAATGCATTCTTCCTCTGCGTAATGCATTCTTCCTCTGCGTAATGCATTCTTCCTCTGCGTAATGCATTCTTCCTCTGCGTAATGCATTTTTCTCTGCGTAATGCACTTTTCTCTGCGTAATGCACTTTTCTCTGCGTTATGCATTCTTTCTATGCGTAATAAATTCTTCCTCTGCGTAATGCATTCTTTCTCTGCGTAATGCATTCTTCCTCTGCGTAATGCATTCTTCCTCTGCGTAATGCATTCTTCCTCTGCGTAATGCATTCTTTCTCTGCGTAATGCACTCTTTTCTGCGTAATGCATTCTTTGTCTGCGTAATGCATTCTTCCTCTACGTAATGCATTCTTTCTCTGCGTTATGCATTCTTTCTCTGCGTAATACATTCTTTCTCTGCGTAATGCATTCTTTCTCTGCGTAATGCATTCTTTCTCTGCGTAATGCACTTTACTCTGCGTAATGCATTTTTTCTCTGCGTAATGCATTCTTCCTCTGCGTAATGTATGTTTTCTCTGTTACAGATGATCAAATAAAACTTTAAAGCAATTAACTGTCTCGGAGCAAAGTTGAGCTAATCAGTAACTACAGCTTCTCTGTGACAAAATAGATTGTTGACTTGCAACGACATAGATATATATTGTAAACGTATAAGTAACGCATTAAATCTTATTTATTTAAAATTGTATATGACAAGCCATTATGACGACGACATGGTGTATATAGCAACCAATATTTAATAAAATCAAAGTTTATATGTTAAGAAATAAAAAAATTATTTCGTTTTTTCGTTTTTATTTGGCATCATCCAACTTGATAAGCAAACTCTGGGCGGGAAACTAGAATGTTAATGATGCAATAAATGGTTATTGATACCGCACTTTATTTTTTATATTGATGACATTTCTCGTTTCCACAAGCGAAATAAATTTTCGGATAGCTTCCATTCAAAGTTCAAACTAAAAGTACACTTACATTGTGAATTGGACAATTTATATTACGCAATAATGTCCATATT